>NC_141702.1:102673218-103873218 GCF_971803275.1 Cyanistes caeruleus
CAAACATTACTATGAAATTTTTGGCTGGCTTCAGCAAAATATGGGGATGGCGCCAAAAAGATCCAGGCTCCAGCTACTTGCCAGGAATGGTGGAAACCCAGATGCAGCAAGGCTGTGTTAAAGCACCCTGGTGCCATTGGAAGAGCTGGAATACACTTCAGGCATTTAACTTCAGCATGAGTAAATTGCACCAGTACCTGGCAGATGTATTTGGCAGTGCTGGGATGTGTGTGCTCCCTGGCAAGCAGACTCCTCACACTGGCATTTTGGGTTACCTGGCTTTTTTACCTGCTCGTTGTAATTACTCTTGCGTGGTTTTATTGCGGTTTTTTTATTTTATTTTTATTTACACCCCTGTGTATTCCAGTTACAACGGTGGGATAAATGGAGGTGTCTGGAGGTGGAGGTTCCTTCTGTCTAGCAGGTCACTGGGGGGTGACTGTGCTCCTTGTTTCAGGATAAAGATGTTCCACTGATAAAGAAGTAGTTATTGCCCAGATGAGACGGTACTGAAGAGCTCCTGGGTTTTGTGGGACCTTAGAAGCACTGCCAAAGTGGCTCTTGCTCACAGGAGATCTTAACAACACCCTTCCACCAGGCAGGAAGTGTCTCCTCAGCAGTCCCATGGCTTCAGTGGCCCTACTCATCCAGGAGCTCCGTGTGACTGAGGGTATCCATCCCGGCCTGGGAGATGTTGCTGCAGCAGCTGAAGGCTCTGCCAAGCATTCCCCGAGCAGTCTGTGCGGGCTAGCACAAAATTAGGCTGGGGACTGCGCTGATACAATGACAGCCAGAATAATCTGAGCAATAGATAAAGAACCAAGAGTGGTTCCCCAGTGTAATTAGGAAGAGCACTGTTATGCAATTAAGAAAATTAATTAGATGTAGACATAGGGAGTGCAGGTTGAAGACATATTGCAGCACAGACTTGTCTAGCTCTATGGTACTTTTGAGATCTGCTAGTGGTAAAATTGGTTTTATAGTGTCTCTGAATGAGCTGTATTCCCAGATTTCTCTATTGACCACTCCTATGTCATGGAGCATAATTTACTACAGACAGAGCAAACTTCAGCCTATCAGAACCAATATCAAAATATGCTGAGCACTTTCTGCTCAATGCGGTGAACCTTGTTAGTCTAGCCAGAATCACTCCTCCTCTAGCTGAGCTCTGATTTAGCTGTCTCCATCCCTCCATGAAATGGTCTTGTGCTTAGGGAAGGAAACATCGAGTATCCTCAAGCCAGCTATCACTGTGTTACCAGCTCCTTTTAAATGAAATGAATGAGACCTGGCCAACAGTATTTTACTTACCTTTTTCTCCCAGAAATCCCAAAACAGAAGAATTCATTCAGAGGAAAAGAAAGTTGAAATAAAAATCGTTCTCCTGGTATCTGAGGAAATTTCATCTGTTGTATGTGTAGGAATCCAGAGGAGCAATACCACGGTTTTGACAAACACATTATTCAAGACATGCTCATGTATATGTTATTCACAAAATATACCTTGTGTTAAAAGAAATGTACATCCCTAGTGACAGTAGGGCATCACCATTACACAGCTCCATTTTATCACAGAATGTGATAGGACATCAGGTACTGAGAGGAGATATCCTTTAAACTAGAATAATATTTCCATCCTATGGAGAGAGATGGCTCAAGGATTTTTATGAGGACAGGCAAAATTAAATCTGTCAGTGCCAAGGTAACCAATAATAATAACCCACATCATTTTAAAAATCCTCATTTTTTTTCCTCTTACTCATGTTACTAGTATCACCATAGAGTGCAAGGTGTATACTCTGAAATTAATTGTATTTTCTCTCTCCATAAAGCTTGTTCATTGTTTGTACTCTAGTCAGCTTGGACACTAAAATTTGGTTTGATAATTTCTCATTCAAGCTTTCATGCACCAAACCAGCATGCCTGCAATTCAAACATTATCAGCATGTATAAAAGCACACACACAAAAAAAATCCCAGCCCAAAACTGAGATGAGTTCAAATTAAATTAACATGTAGAAAGCTGGCACTCTCTGCTGGAATCAACTTTGTCATTATTAAGTTTACCACTGCTGTTTCAGATAGCTCCTTCTCTCGGGGTTCTGGCTAGAGGTGCTTTACAAATTAGAGGTCAGGTTGGTACTTTATAATTTTCTCATTTTTCCTTTAATCTCCTTTTTTTTCCTGTTTCATTAATTCTATGGTGATTCTTTCTGAAACTGAATGTGTTTTCCCAGCTTCCTGTATTCACAGTTGCCATCTGCCGGGCGAAGCTTCCCCAGCAAAGATTCTTTCACTCAAGGCAGATGGGAGCATCCTTCATGTGACACAGCCTGAACACTGGAATACCCCTTGGGAATGCTGCTGCATCCCAACACAGAGACCCTGTGGGATGCCCCACTGCCTCCCACAACACCAATCACCACCAGACATCAATCCCATGTTTGACAAGGACTGCATTTCCTGAGCTCCAACTCCATGCAAATTAATAAGCAAATATGATGATCTTTTAAAACGTAGCAAAACACAATTTGGAATAAACTGTGTTGGTCACAAAGCTCCTTTTAACTCCCAAGAGATCATACCTGCTCTGGTATGTGTACTGGGTAAATTTGCACAGTGGTCTAAGAGTGTGATTACAGCTTGGGAAAACACACACAGTTTTACAAACACACACAGTTTTAAGCTGGCTGGCTTAGTGACTGTGCCAGATATCTTACTCATATCAATTATCAAATGAAGCTCTTGAAATAAGAAGAAATATTTTCTTTCCTGATCAAGCCTACATGGATGGCATTAAAGACAGGTAACATTGAAGTCCAGCTATCCAGAGAGTTTTGCCCAAGAACTGGCCTAGGTGTGCTTGCTCATCGAGTAAAGGTGTGTTGAGAAACTGAGACAGAGAAATGAGAAATGTCTGGAAATGCCAAATCCTGTGCTATCTGTAGCTAAGCTGTGGCAAAACAATGCCCATCATTACTGAAGAGAGCACTGATGATTTTACTGTTAAAGCAATGTCGCACTGCCTTGGCCCATTCTCCTTCTCCTTTGAAAGCTTCATGAAACAAGTAGCCTGACTCCTTTCAGAGGTGTTAAAGGCAATGAGAGCTACTGGTTTGGTAATAAAGCAGTTTCTGTGTCTACATACAGGCCCTCAATGGCAAGGAGGTTGGTTGCTTCTTTTCCCTTCATAGTCTGTGATGCCACTGCCAGGGCAGTGATGTTTATGGTGGGAAGTCCAGTGGCGTCCCTGTGGAGCCACAGGGCTGAGTAAAGACACAGAGAAAACACCCACTTACATCAAAATGTGGTTACTGTACCCATGTATCTATGATGCAGTGCAGACACGTCTTTGGGAAGATCTTTGGTGCTTTCTACGTGGACAGACTGAAAGTTTTCTTGGGGATTCTGTGGGTTCTCTGTGCCCCATGCACCTGGGTTCTGTGAGCTGTTTCTCAGCAGCCTCAGCAGAGCACCTAGGTGATGCTTGCCAGTGACTGTAGCTATTCCTGCTGCTCCACCTCTGCAACTGGTGGTGGTGTGGCAGGTCTGGAGCACAGAACAGACCCTGTTATCTGGGTATGGCTTGTGTCTTCACTGGCAGGGAGTGAACAACTGAGGACGATAATGAAAGTACCCCTTCAAAACCAGCCTCAGTGGTTTTTTACGTATAACAAAGGAACACTGAAACATTTCACTGTATCAGTGAAAAGAAGCATACAGTAGAGATAAAAATGTGACAGTCTGTGCATTTAGGAGAATAAGAGAGACACTATCAAAAAGGGTATGGGAATTTAGGGAAGCCTGAAAAGCTTTAAGACATTGGAAGAAGGCCTTCACTGTTATCTTCTCTGTGAGAGTGAGATCAAGCTACACCATTTAAACTAGCCTAGGAAAACCTAATTTGCTAAGGGGTCACATCGAGGAGCACACCAGCTTGTGTCTGAACTTAAAAACACCTTTGAGTTGGGTGGTTTGTGGGTTTTTTGAATGAATAAGAGGTGGGTTTGGAGAAATACTTTAATCCCTCCTTGGGCTGACAATGTAGTTTTTACATGTTTATAGGTGAGTGAATAGACAAAACTACCAATGTTTTACAGAGTTTTCCAAATATCAAAAGAGCATTTTTTTTTCCTAAGTCAGCCCTTTGTATTTTGAAGGGAGTGTACATATCGTCCTCCCTGGAACTTGCAGGGTCACAGAAAAACATATTTTCTCCAGTTCCTGATGTTGTTCAGCTCCTGAATGGACAAAAAGCTGTTTCATGCAGCTTCTTCCTGGTTGTTATTCCAGTGTTTGTCCAGGTACTTCTTGAGTCCATCCCTCAGATACATTTCTAGGATTATTTTCTGCTGCCTGCTCTTTGTCTTTGCGCATAGCCCTCCCCAAGCGCCTCCTGACCACACAGGGCAAGTCAGGTGAGAGCTGCATCGAAGATTTCAAAGACTGAGGAAGGAGTTAATGAGTGGCCAACAGTAACAAGTGAAGTAATTTGCTCTGTTAAAGAAAGAGAGGATTTTATGCTGTGCGTGCCAGTTATACAGAGAGAGACAGACACCATGGCAACAAGCTTGTCAGGCAGGAGCAGGGCACTACTTTAAGATGAACTATCGCTGGGGACATCATTAGTGGTGGAGAAACTTCAAAAGCTTTGGAATTTGGGTTCCTTTTGCACCCAGAATCTCACCTGCTTTTATGGAATTTGAATCTCCGGTCCATAAGCTTAGCCTGGGATAACAATAGCAGGCTGGGATGTTGGATGCATCCTGAATAACATGGAAAGGAAGAATGTGCCTACAGTATCTCAGTGCTTCCAGGCCTGCCTGGTTGTCTGAACAGTATGGAAAGGAAGAATGAAAACCTACCATGGAGTCAGATTCAGCAGGATTGTCTGAAATAAAGATTGAAAAGGAATTTGTGAAGGACTGCTTATTCTGTGCTCACTCATAAGCCATGAATCTGCACTGATGGAGAAATCCCCCTGTAAATCTCTCATTCTGGGAGGATGAACAGGTGACAGATAATTGCACGTACGAGGTTGATTATTTTTATTCTCCTAGTTCACAGGCAGAATCTCAAGTACCTGTGGTTGTCCTGTCCACAATGCAGACACTTATTCTGGTGCAAAGCTGCAGTCAGATGCTGATGGGTTAGGATTTATACCCACGGGAAGTTCCTCTGTAGGCAACCAAAAAGCAATTAGTGCACAAGGCATTTGGAACTCTGAATGTGGTCTAATGTGAATCTCATTTTACCAGAGCAATGTACAGAGTTCAAGTTTCCAGTTCACCAGCCTGCAGTGCAGGGGAAAACATTTCAATGGGCGAGTGGAGAGAGAAAGGAAAGATCTGAAGAGCTGTGGCAGAGTTTCTGTGGGAGTCTCTTTAGCTCTACCATACCTATAAAGCACTGAGAATGCCACACAGCACAGTTTTCATTGTGACAGGGAACGGATCACAAATTCATGAACCTTTGTGACTTGCCTGCATTATAATTCCCCACGACTGAGCTACTCAAATCTAAGGAGAGCTGAAGCCCTTCACGGCTCCAAAAATGAAGCACAGCCAACACACAGAGTGTAAGAGTGCAGAAAGTCCAGATGCCCAAGCTCTGGCTCAGCTCACCATGCCCCACTGCCTCCACAGCAGCTGCTGCAGGCATTTTAGTCAAAAGCTATTTTAGCCCCATCAGGACTAACTGGGAGAACTGATGAGCACAGACATTTGCCCAGCTTGCAGCATAGGGAAGAAAAATCAGGTGGACATTAATCATCTTTTTGCAGATGTGTCAAGTAAAAAGGAGAAGCACATTCAATCCCATGAAAAGGCTTATTTTCGAGCAGTTGTTCTTTAAGACCTGATAGCCAAGTGCTGTGCTCAAAGAACAAATGAAAGAAGAGGTGGCTCCTCTGGAGCCGCCTGCTTTCCAAAGATAAAGGAAGATGGAGTGCAGCTCTCTGCCCATCCTGTACAGGAGGGTGAGAGCCATTGAGATAAATGTGAGAATTGTTGTGATGGGGGCATCAAGCTTGCTGTAAAAGGAGAAGAAGTGGGAGCATGCAATGGATTTCTGCATATGTTTGAGTTTACCCAGTTCTGTGGAGAGAGGCCTCTCTGACCATAATTGGAACAAACTCATGAATAGCGCGTGTGAGCAGAAAGCAAATCCGAAGCTGCAAGCAGCCAGCTCACCCTGCTGCATGGTTAGCAAGGAGACGTGTTGCATATGCAAGATGTAGGGCAGGGAAGGACACGTTCATCCTACTGAACAGGCAGAGCATTCCCCGGAATTTTCTGTTGGTTTTGGAGAGCTCAGCTTGCCCCAGGTAGCTCTGTCTTCCAGGCAAGCGGAGGCACACCGATGTCTGTTGTTGGTCAGCGGGCAAATATCTGCCAGGAGATGCTGGTGGCAACCTCTGACAGCTGCACACAGGTCATGGCCAGTGATACATGCAGAGGGACAGTGGGGTTCCTACTCTGGCTGCTTTTATCCTGCAACCCAAATGAAATATTTCTTTCTATTTTACTTGCAGAGGACATCAATTAGAAAGGCAGAGCACAGGTCATGCATCCCTTTTAGTCAGACAGCTGTGGCCAGCAGCAAGAAGAAATGCTGGGAGATGTGAGGTGTGGGGTTTGTCACAAGACATTCCATGTTCAGAGATGGGAACCAAACAAATGCTTTCTTCCTGCTCAAAGAAAGAGCTGAGGAACCAGCAGGTGTGGAGAAGGGCATCCCTCAAACACAGCACCAAAGAGGGGGACAGAGTCTTGGCCTCACGTCTGCCTTGAAGACACAGATGTCAGCCTGCACTCCTGCTCCTGGGGAGAAGTGTCAGACATGTCACTAACCATGACATGCATGGTCTCATCAGATCATTACTGCAAGTTCCAGAAATATCTTCTGATTGCTAATACAGAGTGCTAGATTATCTTGTCTGCATTGCTATGATGTTACTCTTTAGAATACTATGCAATTTAATGTAGAGAGAAGCTTTTTTAAGAGGACAAATTGGTCTTAGAAAGCACAGCACTGTGAGCCAGTGCCAAATTTAAGACAGTTGAAGCCACCTAGCTTCAGTTGCTTCTTTAAGTCACAAACCACATTAGCACATCCTCCGCACTCTCAGGCTCCTGGACCCCCTACGTGCACGTTTTTTGTTTCTAGCCTTCATGATATTCCAAGCTCAAATCACTCATTAAACTAAAGCTCCAAATCCCCTCTTTGGGCATGCATATGGACAAACATTTACAGGAGAAGATGTCATCTGAAATAACTGCAGAAAATTGCACCTGACCTTCCATCCTCTCTCCTCCTCCTGGAGGACTGAGCTGAGACTTGTGGAAGAGTGCCACCACATTTTCCTGATTCCCAGTTAATCCTTGGGGCTGTGCCTGTGCCCAGATCCTCTGTGCTCCCAGCAGCTCAGCATCTGCCTCTGAGCTCCTCACCCCCAGCTTTTGCAGACACTTGGCACAGCCAAAGCCGACAATTGTCTGTGAAGGGAGGTTGCCAGGGCAGCAACATAAATTTTGCCCACACTCTTGAGCATGGAGCAAAACATATGCTGGATTTTGCAGCAATGGAGATCCCTTCCAGGATTTTGAGCACTGCTGAACTTTGCTGCACAGTCAGAAGTCAAACCACAGCCACCTGGGTCCATTCGTGCTAAGTCAAAATTGATGAGATTTCAGCATGGCATAGAGCAATATTCTTTGGGCAGGAAAAGTAAAGGAGGTCAGTCCTGGGTTTGTTTATTTGTTTGTTTGAGGATGCATTTATTTTATAACTGACAGTAGATCATTTTTATTGGCTTAAAGTAACTTGCCAGGAATAAAAACAAGTTTCTCTTTCTGTTTTTCACAACGAGGAGATGCCAAACAAGCGGTTTCATGCTCAGAAAAGCGTCTCTGCTGAATTGATTGACCATGGTTCAAATCAGTGTGCAGCACAGCCACTGAGGGAGAAACAGAACAAGGAGTCAGGGCATCAGGAAGGTCTACAGGATGCCGCTGGGGCACTCCTCCATGCCTCTGGGAGAACAAGCTGGGAAAGGCTGGAGTTGCATTTTAATCTTTTATATGTGTAGGATCCATCTGTTCTTGAACTTCAGAGGAATCTACTGCCAGGATCAGCCTCTAACATTGCAAGTGGGGCCTCTTCCATAGGAAGATGAGTTCTACAGGGCAAGCTGGGGAAAGCTTCAACTTTCAGCCTTGAAAAGCTCTAGGGTGGAAGCATGCAATGTACAATTTCAGCAAGATTTAACTAACTGACTGAGGGTCACAGGGCTTCCTAGCCATCCTCCTCCCTTCAAGCCAGTCTTCAGCTGAGAGGACTAATTGGATGGACCTCTTGGGGCTCCTTCCAGCTGTTTCCTGAGATATATTTGTATTCTGCAAAGGGAGGGCTCAAGCTGATTGCTTTTACAACAGCTTCAACAGGAAAAATTTGCATTAAAAACAATGTGGGGAAAAAAAAGACCTGGCATCTTAAAAGGTTTCTTCTAATTCTGGCAGGTTGATCAGTACATTCTCTGCCAGAAAAGAAGAGTTCCCTGCTGTGTGTTTTCTAATGAATTGACCACTGCCCTCTAAAAAGAGATAGTGAAATACACTGTGTAAGCACCTTCTCCATCAGCCTTGGGGGCTTTGAAGGTATCTTTACTTTTTTGCTCATAAAAGGCACAAGTTCATTCTACTAATTCAGACGGGCCTTGTGGGCTGAAGAGCATTTTCACATAAACAAACTTGCCCTTTGTATCACTACCATGTTTCTCTTATAACAGTGATTAAATCACTAATAGTGATTTTAAATAAGTGTACTTTAGTGTGGCCTACTGCTGCAGTTGGATCAGGTGGTATTTCTATCTGACCCGCCTTACCTCAGGCAGAGAGATCTGGATGACTCCACTCTTGTCTTTGTCCAGGAGATGGAACACTTCTGAAATGTAGAAGAGTGGGGGAAAAAAACTGGATATAAACCACAGAGTTTGGCATGTAGAGAATCTGTCATGTCTGACAAAATGTAAAAGTCTGGCTTTTTGCCATGATCTACTGGAAATTTAGACTGGTTCTGTAAGATAATATTATACTGTAAGATAATATTACACCGTAAGATAATATTACAGCTGTTCTTCTTTCTTCTTACAAATAATTTTTAAGCTGCTTCATGGGGTGGAATAGATCTACAGCAGCAAAATGGGAGTTGGCAGCAGGACAACTATAAAATCTGACGTGGTGGCATCTGGCATGATCCGGGGACAAACCTGTAAATCAGGTCTGAGTAAGGACTGCAAGTGATAAATGGTCCCGTTTGTCAGGGCTGGGACTATCTGGGGCCAGAGCACTGACCGTAAGTTGCTGATGACTGTAAAAGATGAGAATGGTGCGTTATGGAAACATGTCCCCTGCTCCCCATGGTCATTCAGACAGAAAGGCTTTTGCTGTTTCTCTGCTGCCTTCTCCAACACAATTTTTCTGGCATCCTGACCTTTCCATGCGATTTGCTACATTCACAGCTGGAAGACACCAGATACCTAAGGCAACCCCAAAGCTCTCAGGAGCTGCACTCACTGAACAGGGTCTCCAGGCGGATCATGCAGGCCACAAAGCCATCAAAGTCGATGGTCAGCTTGATGCTGCAGGCGTAGCGGGTGACGATGCTGTGCTGCACCTCATCGTTGAGCCTGAAACCTGAGGGCCAGGAGAGCATGGGAGTCACTGACACAGCAGGTTAATTTGCTGTCTTGGATGCGACTTATCTGTGGACTGCTGCAGCTGAGGTTGAAGGGCAGGACTATTCCTCCCAGAATGTCTGCTGGACTCCCACACCCACCTCTGCGGGTCCTTTCCAAAGCCCATTGTGTTGGGTGAAGAAAGGCATAGAGTTCTCCCACAGCATTTTGTCAAACTGCATATTTTACATTGTTTCACAGTATAACCAGTCCTATGTTCCCCAGATAAACCCCTAATTAGCGAGTCTTGGCACTGCAGCTGAATAGCAGTGATTGCAGCAGAGCCAATTGCTCACATAACACATTGGGCTCTATTCAGGCCCATATTCATGCTATTTCTGTCTCTGGATCATTCATATAAAATCCACTGAGCACAAGACAAATCAAAAAAACACAGTGCTCCTCTAGATGCCTCTTAGCTGGCAAGCTCTGCTCCAAAAGTGAACAACATCAGAGAGGACATCATTGGGGCATGCCTTGATCAGGCTTGCACCTTCTCTGGAGGAGAGAAAAGCGATGGGAGGAAATGAAGGAAAAAGAGGGTTTGGGCATAGCTCTGAAAGAGGACTATTAGATTAGAAATAATGAGGCCAAAAATAGAGCAAGTAATAATCAGATGGATAAGCAATGGTCACAGCATGGACAAAAGTACCAGTGGCTCATAATGCAGAACAGAGGATGGGGTTTGATGTATGAAACAGCAAAAGGATTGCAGTGTGTGACTGTCAGGAAGGGAGAATATCACTGGCAATGCTGTGATCTAGGTGACAGGAGAGAAGAAAAGCCATTAAAACGCTCCGCTGTTCTCCCAGTGCTTGGTGATCTGATGGTGTCCCCGAGCAGCACACTCACCTGCCTCTCTGAGGGCATTTCGCATCTCGTGGGAGTCGATGGTACCAGAGTAGTCACTGTCCACTTTCTTATAGATTGCCTGTGGCAAGGGGAAGGAGGGAATGGGAGAGGGCACTCGAGTGTGTGCCCCTGCAGCAATGCCGTGCTGTGGGCAGGGGAGGCAGGTTGGGCTTGCACAGCTGGCACACAGCAGCTGTGAAGATGTGGTAACAAGGTCTCATCAGGGGCTACAAGCCACTCAGATGGCTCCTCTAGGCTTTAACCTTGGTTTGCTAGCCCACCATGTAGCCCATGCCCTGCCATCCTCCCTGCTTGTGTGGCTGATCAGTGCCAGGCAATCATTCCTACCTCAATGTTCACATTGTCACCGCTGTGCCCACTGATGGCTGGGACAGGGACTGTCCCTACCGCCACAAGCTCCTACTCTTTGAAACATTAATGAGCAAGAGAAACATTTCAAGCAGCTACTGGCAAGCCAGGCAGAGTGGGAAACACATTCCCATGGGCTGGCGGTTTGCCTGCCTTCACATTACATGGTGGCAGACAGGCCATCGAGGAAAATACCCTATCATCTGGCAAACACTGCAACAGACCAAGTCCATCTTGCTTAATATTTCAGACAAGATGATAGATGCCTCCTACTGCCAGCAGGTTTGTTATCCAGAATTAGAAGCCACCCAGACCTACAGTTAATACTGGATTTAGGTCCCAGGGCTTGCTTTCCTGACAAGCCTTAGGACAGAGCTGGGGCTCCAGGAACCCAACCTTTCTTCATGGAACTCCAGGGCAGATGCTCTGTGATGAGCAACATCAAGTTTGGTGCCATCAGGCTTGCCTGAAAGGGAGGTAATCACAACAAGAAAGTCCAGATCTGACCTTCTTTTAGACTGCTTCATGCTGGGTGAACTCCTTGGGATATTAAATCCTCTACCAGAAAAAAAAAAATCAGCAGTTCTGTAAGATTTCAAAAATACAAAGGCAGCTTTTTGTAAGTCCTAAAAATATGTTTCTTGTGTTTGCTTATGCTCAGCCAGCAATGCAACATATTGCAACAGCCAAGATATGTTCATATGATCTTTAATAGAGCAGGAAGCAGAGAGAGCTGTCTTTGCCAATAATCAGAGAGTTAATCTGTCTTTCTGTAAGATATTGCAAATTATGGAGAATGATGGGGCCAAGGTGAAAGAGGATTTGCTTGTGCCCTGTTGAGTGAGAGGTGTTTCAGAACCCTGGAACAAACTTGAGCCCTGAGAAGGAAGGCTTCCAATTGTATCTGCCTGTGAGGGTTTAACTCTATCTCTGTTCTGGATCTCTACTTCAGAGCTGAGAAGGGAAGGGGGTAGAGTCAGAAATGTTTTTACCAAATACTTTTGAATCTTCATCCAAAGTATCTTGAATTCTACAAGTCCCAAGGTGCCGGTCCCATCGGTCTGGTCCATGTTAAGGCATGGTTCAAAATTCAGGATTCCTTTATCCTTAACAACACTGGAGAGCAATCAGTTCTGATAAAAACAAATCACCTATCACAGTGTCCTCTTAATGCCAGTTTAGGTCTCATTTGTAATGCATCTCCATCTCCCACAGAGATGCCCATAGCTCCGCATTTGCTTGGCTAAAGGTATGCCAAGAATTTCTAGGCTATCTTCACTCTCAAGGAATGATATATGGGATTGCTAAATATATAAGCACAATTAAAAGCACTCACATTTTAGCAGATTAGAGTCCTTAGGGGGAAAAGGGCCTGGCCTTGCACCAGACAACTGTTAGGAACCAGAGGCAGGAGCTGCAAGTGAAGAGAGTCAGTAGCAGTCTACAGAGTCTTCTCCCATGTCCTTCAGGGCCTTGAACATCCCTTCCAATGGAAAATTATGCAGAAAGAGGGATTTGGACACCATGACATTGTACTTACTGAGTTACCCCATTAGGCTTGGGAGCCTGCAAAGTATAGAGCACTGGCATCCCTTCTCCTAGCAGCCAGTTATCCACAAGATCCACAGTGAATCCCTGCTGGACTCAGTATGGCCATGCCGTGACACCAGCACCAAGCGAGATCCTGGCAGCATGGCTCTTCACCCTCCCAGTGCAAAGGAGCACTGGGTAGAGGTATTGACCTTTTCCTTTGGCTACACAAACCTGGGCAGAGGTTTTGACCTCTCCTTTTCCCTTGGCTACTCAAACCTTATAAGCTCCCAAGTGTCCTCCCAGTTATGCAGGAGGGAGGCAGGCACTGCCTGTACTTGCAGCCTTGTCCCTGGGAACAGGCTCAGCCTGTCCCTGCTGCTGTGAGCTCAGGCTCTATGAGCAGGACCTGACTCAGAGACAGCAGCTGAGGATGTGCTCAAAACCTGCATCCTGCCAAGCATGCTGCGTATGCACCTGGAACTGCACAGGTGCAGCCAGGCAGAAAGGCCCTACTTCTTCTCCCCACTATATTTAGGAAAAAGTTTAAGCAATGAAAGATGCAGTGAGAGAAGCAGCTGATGATTAAATGGTTCAGGTTTCTACCACCATGAACTGATAGAGATGCTTGGCTGAATTTTTGTCCCTAGCCGTGTGTCTGGAAAACTGAAGTGTAAACTTAGCCCAGCTTGTCAGGAAGGCTCGCAAAAGAGATCCAGAAACTTTAAAGGTGATGAAATGACATTCAAAGGATACATCTAAAAGGCTGATCATCTCCCTGCAAGTGTTTATGTTGAATCCATCACTTTTGACATCCTTTCCTGTACAAAAAAGAAATATAAAAGTCCAAGTGAGAAATAGTTTAACACAAATATTTTTCTGCAGGCAATGCTGGAGATATCAACCACCTTCAAATCTTGGTAGCAAAGAAAATGCTCTGCCATTTCTTCCACTATGTCCTTTCAGTTAATTAATATGGGGTTTTCCTGTTGGTTTTTTTTCACAGTGGGAGGCGATGTAATTTGTTTTGGTGGTGATAAGCCTCTATCTCTCCACAGAAGTCATGCAGCAGCATAATTACACTGCCCATGGTGGTCGTCCCAGGAAAGCACAGGGAATGTTGTGCCTCTGCAGAACATCTGCTTGGCAGCATTTGGAAGGGAAGCACCAGGCCATATTTCCACCCCCACCCCATCTTTAGAGGCTCAACAAGCCAGGAGAAATTCAGCTGGGACCAGACATAAGCTCAGTTTTTCATCACCCCTAGCTGACAGAGCTGGGTTTTGTTAGCGTAAGCCCCATTCTGGGCTCCATCCAACGGGAAGTAATGTCACTTACTCTTTGCCAAAACCCAGTTTAGGATCCTTTGAAGTTCAGTTGCAGTCACTTCACAGTCCTGGACAGAAAACAAAACATACTGTAGGTGTTAATACAAAAATTATTTTGTTGTGAGAGAAACAAGCTCTATTGATTTGCTATCAGACATCCAGAGACTATTTTCTTTCCAAATCTAAAGCATGTAAACCCTTATTTTTTTTTCCTAACCCTTCACATTTACCCTCAGATATCAGAGGGAGATCTTCAAAACCAATCATATTTCCTAGACATTCAGCCAGGAAATAAGTGGTTTCTTTGGTGTTATGGTGACATGACCAAGTAAATGGCAACTTTTTTGAAGGTTTGACTGAATAAAAAGGTTCAGGAAAACGAGATTCTCAGGGCTTACAGAAACTACAACCAAGCAATTCTAAAATTGCCCTCTCAAAACTCAGAAAGGTCTTTCTAACTAAAAAGATGTCTTCCCTCTCCAGTAGCAGTGGCCACCTGTTCATTAAGAGGAAATCTGACATGACAGCCACAGGCTAGCGCAGCAGGGCTTTGTAGATACTGTTTTTCAAATACATTAAATAGAGAAAAAGCCCAGCCAACAGTTTTCTGATTCCTGGGGCTAAACAAAAAGGAAGGAATTGGCCAGCCAAGCAATTGTCAGAATTATACGATAACTCCACAGGTAATTTATTTCACCCTGGGATAATATTTTCACAGTCCTCACTCCTATTGCCCCTATTTTCAATGTTATTCCCTGCCTTGCATTACCAAGGGGAAAAAAAAATCACATTTTGCACCAATAATAGGAACAATGTAGAAAATCTTCTCTATTGTAAAATAACCTGAACTGAAGCTGTGAGTTAATAAAAGGGGAGAAATACTTGGTTTTTTGAACAGACAGTAAAAGGAATTGGCAAGTCAAATATTTGTATAATCTTAACAGAGAGGTCTCGGTCTTTTTTGTTCACTTTAATCCACTTACCTCTCCAGAGAGCTTTTGGAATAGAGTCTTGAACTCATCATCTATATCTTTGTTATCAACATGAGGCTAGAGGAAAGAGATGGCCAAGAGAGTGGTTAACAAGGTGGTTCTAGAAAATGAGCTGTGGATATTGTAAAGATGCTGTACAGGGGCTTATTTACAGCAACAGAAAATGATCATGTGCTCTGCAGCAATGGCAAAACAGAGGCACTACTTAAGTCATGACCAGCCAGGGGCTGGCTTAGTTTGAGAGCAAATACTTTCTAAAGCTAATGAGAAAGTTTTCTCCTGTTACCAAGATAGTTTTAGAAAATAGCCACTGTGAATATGTTGTTGCACTTGGCCAGAGCAATCCAGCAGCTCCTTGGAAGCCTTTTGAAGCTTCTCCCAGGCTTCAGGAAGAGCTATTTGTTTCTATGGAAATGTGCTTTCTCCGCCTTCTCCTTCCCATGCTGGAGGTAAGGACAATCAAATGTGTTCCAGCTCAGTCTACAAGGGTGAAGCTTCTGTGCCACATGGCCCAGGTACATAAAAATCAATGTGAAACTAAGACATGGATATATGCAAAGAATATTTCCCCTCAGCACAAAAACATTCCGTAATCCCAGCTCAAGTGAGAAATAAAAGTCTTGCCCCTGTTTTACTTCCACATTATGAAGAAAAATTCTGCCTAGTTAGGGCATCTAACCTCATATGGCTTTGCAGACACCTCATCACCCATCATCCTAAGGAAAGAAAAGAAAAAAAAAATTAAACAAACAGAGAATATGAGTCTACTTTAAAATCTTTCCTTTAAAATCTATCCTTTAAAATAATTTGGGAAAAAAAAAAGCTGTTTAACTATAAGGTGTTAATAAATGCACAGAATGAGCCCCCAAGTTTCCTGCTTCTCATGCTCTGCATCCCACCTCTGCCTGCCCCAACACTTTTAAGATATTTCCAATGGGAAATGCAGCCTTGCTGGTCTTGTCTTCCATCCAGACTCCTGTTTTATCATCCAATGGATGCTATTGATACAACCCTTTTTACAACCTCTCATCATCAGTCTCATCAGCCTCATCATCATCATAGTCTCAAATCCTGCACTCTTTCATTGTGGGAACTTCTCCTTCACAGATCTTGTTCCCTGCTGAGTGCTCAGTAGACACCTCTGAAGAGCCATGACTCTGAAGAACCATCTGCCATGGATGTGTGGTCACTGTGACAGACTGTGGAAAAAATGGGATGTGGAAATGGGCCTATTTTGCTGGTTAAGACAAAAAATCAAGCCCAGGCTGTAGGTGCAACACGTGACCTTCTCCTTTGCGTGCCTCCCCAGCAGAAGTGGGGGTTTTCAGGAAGGTACTCACTGTGACTTAGCCTGCTTCTCAGCAAAAACTCTCAGGCAGAACTCCCCATTCTTGTAGGGCTCAAAGGTGGAGGGCACAATGAGATACTGTCCCAGGGGCAGCGTCATGCGGCTGGAGACCTCGCGCAGGTTCACGTAGGGGTCAGTCCGGGCTGCTGGCTGGTGCCTTGCGAAGAAAGCACGGCCCGTGTGCACATCTGTGCTGTTTTCCAGCTGTGGAGAATGTGTTTTTGTTAGAAACCCTCTGGCAGCTCCCCGCTAAGCCAGCCACCCGATTTCAATTTCAGCGCTTCAAAGCCATCTCAAGATTCTCTTTTCATAAATTAACAAATCCGTGAGGAATGGCACAAAAGAAAACCACCAGGGTTCTGTCATGGGAAACAGGCAGATGATTAGAAGGGGCAAGAATCTTCCTCTATAAAGATTATCTTTTCACATGCCTCTTTACACTTGGTACCATAAAATAAATAAAAGTATCATAATGTATGCTCGTATCTGATCAAATTACTACACTGTAAATTTTCCATGCATTGAGCATTTTTTGCTTTCATAGGCAGCTTGTGGACAAATTTAATTTTCAGAATATCCTTGAGCAATATATGGTATGGAATAAATCTCCTAATTGCACAGGAATTGTAGTCTCTGATTTCTTTAAATAGACAGAAAAGAATAGTAAACAGAACAAAGTAGTAGTCACAAGGCTGAGACTTTTGGGGCCACATAAGGTGATTTACCCAACTTCTATTAGTAATACTAAGGGTATTCATTTAGATATTGTAGGAAACAGCACTTAAATTGTTCTTAATACAAATATACTCTTTAGGAAGTTAAACATTGCACAGTTCATAAAATAAAACACTGACATAAGAAGGAGCAGTAGTGTAAGAACAACATCCCTGCTATAAAACTGCTCATGACTTTTGCTCCACAACAATGTCTTCCAAAAAGTATGATTCAGTGAGAGACAAAAAATGCTGTGTAGCTGATGCAGGATGGGAAGGAAGCATCGTTTAGGGGTAAGGTTTCTGTCTAAGGTCAGAGCACACAAAAATCTTACCAAACGTTGGTATAATCATTCAGGTTTTCTGTTGTAAACTGTAGAAAAAACATGCAGGTTTTTCCTCTTTTGTTCTGAGATAAGATTGAATTTGGTATTTATTCAACAGCCCCATCTTTTCCCCTCACTCAATATCAAGCTAAGTGGAACTGCAAAGGTTAAGAAGACAGATCCATATCTTTCCCAATGTATAAAGTTAATTTTCCCTTTGCATTTGCAAGGCTGCTAAAAGAACACAGTTAATTGCTACGTGGCCACACATTCATTTACTGAGAGAGGAAAAGGGCTGAAAAGCCAAGGAAAAATTGGCAGCATGGGCTGCTGGACCTCAGTAATGAGTATAGGCTATTCCTACTGCCAGACACCCCTGGGGTCTCTTTCTTCAGCAATGAAAAGTCTCTTTGCCTCAGTATTGACATCTGGGGGGATTAGGGAAGGTTGAGCAGGGCTTGTTCATTACCAGGAGCCCCAGCTCAGAATTGTAAAAGGAACGGATCCACAAAGCTTGGCATTTCTTCTAAACAATATGAGCTACTTTTTCACAGTTTTAGAGTGCAGAGATCCTGTTCTGCCTTCACCTGAACTAGACAAATTCTGACCTCGGTTGTACAAACTTCCTGGAAGCCAAATTTCAGCAAGTATAAATGAGATCAAGACTGGGAGTCAGACATCTGTAATAAATCCTTGTGCCCCCGTCCCTTGAAAATGATTATTCAGAACTTGAGATATTGGTCCAGTGATGCAAAGGCAAAGCTCTCCAGAAGAGATCTCATTAGTAAGGAAGAAGTCATCTTGGCAGCTAAATTCTCCAGTGCAAGAGAGGTGACCATGTGGAGGCTGGAAGTCTTCAGCAGAGACTACATACCTCCTGAGGAACCTGAAAGGAAGGCAAAGGGACAATGTTAAAAGTGCTGCTATATACCTGCACCTACCAGTAAGGAAAAAAATCCAGATAAAGCCTCCTTCAGACACTTTTTGAAAAAAAATTTCATTTACAACCACATTTAATACACATATAATAGTATCAGATAGGCATGAAATTCTGTCTTGTCCTAGAGCTGTTCCAGAGGAAAAACTGAATATTCATCCAGAGAAATCTATAGCATATTGAATTGCTCTTCCCCTCTTGTGCTGTTCTGAATGATACAGTTGGTTGGAAATAATTCAGTCTTTAAATGCTCACTCAGGAAAGTCAACAAGTTATCCCTACTTTGCTAACCAAAACCAGAGTTTATTACAGCAGACCCAAACTCCACTAGTCTACTGCTACTGAATAGGATGAAATTATAAGGCTACTGTCACTAGCCTTAGTCAGCCTGGGGATGATGAGATTGTTGTGAGGCAACTATAACAAGTAGCAAGTTTCAGTATTTGGCCCTTCCTAAATTTAACTGCTGTTAACTCCAAATACAAGGCAAATTTTCCAAAATCAATAAATTGTCTTGAGAGCATGGATTCCAGTGAGAGCCAAAGAGAGTGTCCTCCCAGGTTCCAAAGGAGATTTTAAAAATACCACACATACAACTTTTCTGGAGCCAGAGTGGCCCCTTGAGACTTCAGGTGTTGTTGCCTACAACCAGCACACTGGAAGGGCTGGAGCTGGGTGATGGACACACAGCTGCTGACAGCAGGCAGATACATGAATTACAAAAGCTCTGCAGGGAGGTAGACAGACTTGAACACACATCTTTTCACCTTTTCCTGTAGAGATGATGACCTTTAAGTCATCATCTCTGCAGTCCTAACCAGCATTCCCCAGCCACAGCATCAGCTGCAATGAAGTTAAACTTACTATGGAGTGTGATCCAAGGAGCTGGGAGCATAGCTGGGTGCCTACCTGAGATGACTTAGCAGACAGGTTTTTCCAAAAAATTAACATCTTATAAGTCACTTAAGTGACTTAAGGGTCACCAGGCTTACCCTGCTGTGGGTAAGGCTGCAGAGGACACAGATGGGATGGAATAGATATTGAGCACGAGAACTTCTCTGTCTCTGTTGGACACGATGTAGAAGTGTGGGTTCAATGCGGCACACCAGAACGAGTCGCTAGGAAAAGGGGCTTTATTCTCTGAACTTTTCAGCTTTTATAGGGTCTTATGCTACAGGTTTAACATGATTGGTCAAGGGAACACCACCTCTTGTCCAGTTGGTGGGACAAGAGAAAAACACACTATCTGCAGTTATACAGAACTGTTTTGAGAAAGTGGAATGGTTTACAAAGATCATCCTTGAGCAAGAGAGCTCTCAAGAAACTTTTCCTTGGGAACAGATCAGCCACTGACAGGCTGTAAGTCTCTCAGCCTCAGAGAAAATCAGCTCCACACTTCTCCACTGTAGTACTCAGTGATGGGAGCAGAGAGACATCCATAATGCTCAGATTTGGGATGCTGATAGGTGAGGGTGCCTGGTACCACAGAGAAGGCAGCTCAGAAATGTGCTCAGTGAGATCCACGTGTGCATGCAGGCACTTGGGCACTAGGGAAAACCTTCTGTAATTTTGAGCCATCCCACACAAGATTTATTAGCAAAAGTCAGCCATTCCCATCTGCTCCACCTGTGCTAGCTAATGATCTCCATCCAGTGGAGCCTATACAACATTTAATTGCTTTTCTTCACATATCATATTGGTAATGATTGCACTGTTTGGAAAATTTTACATTTGCTTCTCTCCCCTCACACCACAGAAATTAGAGGTTACACTGTAGGTTCTTTCCTTACATTACATTTTTAGCAACACTGGGAAAATCAGGGAAAACAAAGCTCCAAATTTACTGAACCAGAAGAGTAGCATATGGCAGACAATGGGTCAAAAAAGTTTGAAATACAAGGGACAAATAATAACAAAAAAGAAAGTGACTGCTGAGGGCTAATGATAGGCTGTAATCAGAAATACTTATCTGGAACTGCCAAGCATCCCAAGCCTATCCCAATTCAGATTTTGTAAAAGAAGATTCTCAACGAGACTGTCACTAAATTACTGGCTCAATCATTTACACTGCCAGCCTGTTGAAGTGGGAAAAAACTGAGCCTCAATTTATCTGAGTCTTCCCATATTATGGGAGTCAGGAAGAAATGAGAGAAGGAATTGAATAATTTTCCAAAATCCAGATCTTATTGAAATGTAGTGCTGAATGTCAAGATACAGCATGCTGCTAATTTTTTTCCAGCTTAACGGGACAAGGAATAAAGTCTTTCAAATCAGGAACAAACTTTACCTTGTAGAGTGAATAACCAATACTAAGCAGACTTTCTCCCATCCTCTTCTGTCTCCTGCGATTCTTCTGCATCAAGCCCACCAGGATAGTGCAGCATGGCTCGTTCAAACTCCCCTCATGGTCATCGTCTGGTTCATCCAGCCGGATTCTAAACTGAGGATTGGTCCAGTATGTTGCTAAGAGTTCCCAACAGGAGACAAAAAGGAGGAGGTTTTGCTGTCATTGCAGCCAAGACAGCTGTCACCAGACCTACAGAGACTATCTCCCTGGAAGGACTTTTGCCTGGAGGTTTTCCAGTTCTTTCCATTGATTTACACTGGTTTTTTTTCACAGCTATGCTGAGTATTAGCTGGAGCCATGGGAAATCAAAGCACCAGGGTATTTCCTGGGACTAATGACCACCAGGGAGGAGCTGATACTGTTAATTCCAGCCAGTCATTTATCTCCAGGAAATGTCCTTGGCTGGGGCGGTTATTGTTGCAAGAGGACCAAACGCCAGACAGCCTCTCCAGAGGTCTAACCTGAAAACGAATTGGAAATAACAGTGCCACTGAACTGTGACACTTTCCTGGCCTACCCAACCCTTCAGAGGATTACTCCAGCCAGTAACAAAAGCTACATAAGCAGGAAAAGCAGACAGAGAAAAAAAAAATTAACATCACCACGAATTAACTGCTTGCAGGTAATCCGCCACGAGGAAATAAGTGTAAATTAGAGCTTCATTTAAACTCCCAGGCTTTTGCCTTACTGTCTAAGCCCCACAGAAATTGTTGCACCTCCAAGCTCTTTTTTATCTCACCAAAATCCCCTCCAGCTCAAAGCAGTTTTTGAATGTTTTGTTAGGGATTTCACCAAAGGCCCATTTGTTTGGGTCCTTACCTTGGTAGTTCTGGCAGCCCCCAGCAGATGAACCCCGTCTCCACTGTCCATTAAACAGGGTCAGGTCCCATTTGTTGACCTTGTTGCTTGTCAGTGTGTCAGGAGTCAAATTGCAGATCTCAAGGCGGCTAAACTGCCTTTGGAAATCTGAAAATGCCATCCTGGCACACAAAGGGACCAGGTTAGTCCATCAGCCTGCAACAGATGAGGTGGCTGCAGCTGGACACCTCTCCCACAGGGCAACAAACATTGGTGTTGCAGAGCTGTCCAAAGCTGCATTTAATTGAATTCTGAAACTTGGAACTGGCTTTTGGGAAACAAAATTGCCCACTGCCTAAATGAGCTGTATCTTCTGGAGACAGCCTCTGTCAATGGCTGTTACACATTTATGGGCTCAGTCAAACCATGTCCTGTCATCCCCAGCTGTGTGCAATCCCTCGTGGATCATGCTTCACAAATAAATTCACTGGAACTGGTGAAACAGTATGTGTGAGGAGATCCCATTTAAAGGGAGTAAGAGCTGGCCCTTGTGATAGCACCACTCTGTAGGAAAACAGCTGGTTTGGTGTTTCACAAACATCCTATTGCTGGTGTTTGTTTTTACCATTCCTTGTAGGTTTGCGTGAGTGACAGACCTTGATTGCTTCATGCTGCAAGCAGAGGTCTGCTCTCATTTCCTAGTGCCTGATGGCCCATGCAGCTGATTGCACTGGAAATCAAACTGGTGGCCGTTTGTCTTTCCAGACCAGGACAGAGTGACATCAGTTCAGCACTGATCCATATATAATCAGATCAGGGTTAGGACAGGTTTTCTATTAGGTCTGAGTAAACAGACTCTTCCCAAGCTGGTAATCTGAACTTTTTCATTAGTGTGTAGCATTTAGGCAAAAAAACAAACCTCAAAATGTAGAGCAGCTGAGGTTCATTCTTGCCACCTCATTAATTTTATTACCATCTGGTCTCTATATTTTGGATAAGTGCCGAGTTATGCAAGCTCTAATAAAAGGTAATATTTGAATAGGAAGGGAGATAAATAAGAGGCTAACAATGCATGTCATTATTAACCCCTTTGGTGCTGGCAGTTTTCCCCCATCCAATTGAAAGGATTTCTTAAGGCACACAAAATGTCCAAAAGAGTAAGCTAAATGAACAATTCTCACCAAAACTCTCCATCATCTACTTGCTTATCCAGAGCCTGTTTTTGTTTGGGATCAACATAATTCCACTCAGGAGCACTGCAGACAAAGCACAAAGGCACACTGTTTAGCTGATGCATTTTATTCTACAGTGAGATCTGAGTTAGATTCTATCTTGGGCTGATAAAGGAGTATATATTTCTTCAACAAATAGACCTTGTGCCCCTCCAAATGACAGCACATGCTGCAAGCTGACTGTACTGGGCTGGAATTAGACTGCCACACTATTTACAACAAATAAGCCTTGAATTGAATCTCCCCTGCCGGGTACCCAAAGGTACAAACAGACTGGCTGGATTAGGAAATTCACAGCCTAAAAGTCAGTCAGAGCTTCTGCATTTTAAGATCTATTGGGGTGTCTGATATCCTCCCTAGGGAAATTATATAACCTCCATTGTTGGGGGTCGTGGAAGAACAGGAAAGCAAAAAGGTGCAATCAGAAAATTTGCTGCAGAAAACAGGGTTGCTCCCTTGCCATTCTGATATTAATGTGCTCAGGATGGATTCTGCTCTGATTTGCTCCCATGTGACAATGCAGTGCTGCACCTGCCTCAGCAAGCTTGTCCCATGGTAAAACAGGTGTGACAAAACCAGGATATGGCATGTGTGTGTGCCTGAGGCACCTTACCTTGGGGCTGAGCAAAGCAGCTGTGATAAAAGTAAAATTAATTGTAATGTTATCTCTATCCTTAATTAAGAAACATCAGCACCCAGGCTGCAGTCAGTCAGGACAGGAAACTGAAATCTCAAAGTACTGAATGGAAAAATATATTGTGGCCCAAATGACAGTAAAATTCATGCCACTCTAAATATAAAATTTTAAAAGGTGTTGTCACTACTACACTCCCAAGATTCCAAAATAGGTGAAGCCCAGACAGTTTCTGAGAGATTTTGAAACTTCTGTGTCCTTACTTTAGTCGGCATCCCCACCTTTTCAAGACTCTCAGATAGGTACCAAATTCTGGTGTGATTTCAAGCTGAGCAACCTCAGAGTCAAAGCAGAGGTATAATGGTTTGTCCCTGCTTTAACTCCCAGGAACAGGACTGGTTTGTATATTTTACTTAGGTCCTGGAACCATTGGTAGGATCAATTTGAGAAAAACTGTCTTGCAAAATGACGTGGATATGGCTTGCATTGGGCTGCTCAGAGTTAAACCAAGGGCTGTTGTCTCTGATGAGAAAGCTCCGCCTGAGGCAGGTATTAATGCCTGCTGGAAAGTATGGATCAATATCCAACCTTGGTAATAAATTAATAGTGTTTTATTCCAACTGATTTAGTATCTCTCCTAAATGTGCTTTGTGATTGGATTAACTGCATTGTCCCAATTTAATTTTTAATAGATTCCAAAATACACAAAAGAGAGAGAAGCAGGGGCATGTAAAAACCTACTTATCACTCCAAGATCCAGTCCATTCTACTTCACCCCAGGGATTCCTAAGCCTCACTAGTCTCTCTGGCCGTCCTCGGTAATATACCTAAAAGATCCACAACAAACAGAGCCTGAGAACTTCCATTATTCCATCATCAGAGGGCAATTGCTTTTCAGATAGGATAAAACATGATTTGTACTTGAGTGATGCAGTCCATTACAATTTGCAATAGTTAAAAGACACCTAGATGCCTTTCACTCTTATTTTACATTATCCTGTGCCACCAAGTGAGCCATTAGCTGCAGCACTCACCATTTCATATAATGTCAGCAACCCACAAGGAAAATCATCAGCTACAAACCAGCAGAATATCTGCATCCTCAAAAGCGGGAAACATTGCACAACACAGTAAGATTGGAAGGAGGTTATCTGGCATGGATGTCTGTAATTATTCCACTTTCAGAGGAGCAGGGATACCTGGGGCTCGCTCTGAAGATGAGACTCACAGCAGAGTTCATCAAAGAGGCTTTTACTCTTTTCCCATCTGACTGGGAAAGTGCTTGCTCCCACCTCACACAACATAAACACGTGGGGAATGGCTGCCTGTACCCTGAATTTTGGTAACAGCTTAGCCCACCTTTACACTTTGTACCCCAGTCTGTGGGTACCATACAAGTGGCAAACTGCACAGTGTGCTCCACACCACTACCTGTACAGAGCTTCCAGCCTGACTGAGTACTACAGGTACTCTTTTCTGTATGACTGTCTATAGGGTGGGAACATTTTTATGGTCAGTCACTGAAAGACATCAGAACGTTGAAGGTACTGCAGTGTTGCAACCCCAAGCTGGTTTGCATGATGGGCCCAGAGAGGCTGCCTTACCTCCTCTGCTCCAGTGATAGAGTAAGCATGTCCTTTTACCAGCTTCAGACTTGTGATTGCTTCTATTTCAGCTGTAGCAGTTATCTGGAGCAATGAAAGAATGCACATTTATGATTATGTATTGTGTATGAACTGAGATTTCATAAGCAAATTAATATGGGGGAAGATATCCAAAATGGTGTGCACAATGAATACCAATATTCTTGATGCAAAGTATATTAAATTAAGGTGAGATCCACAGCAAAAGCTGCAGTTTCATGCCCCTTAATATGCAGTCCAAGCACAGAAGAAATTCAAGGATGTACAATGAAATCTAAATCTAAATCCAATTCCCAGCTCAGGTGACAAACCCAGTCACCTGCAAAGACAGGTTCACATGAACTCAGATTTATCTTGTCTCAGTCAAGATCCAGTATATCAAAATTAGAACTCTGGTAATTCTAAACGCCACAATGCAAGCAAGATAATGAAACAGGATGTGAAAGGTGTGAAGTTTCCAAAATATGTTCAAACATCATCTGTAACTTGAGAATGTTTGTATTACAGGTGTCAGTAATTTTAAGGACTGAAAGCCAAAGCCAGAATCAGACTACAGGCAACAACAAAGTGTCTCAGTGAGTTTGGCAATGGAGTGTCTGGAGCTGAAACAAAATTTGAATGAGAAAAGATATTGAGAGAATGGAGTTCCAGAAGACCAGTATGCTGTTCACAGCTCCAAGTACTATCACATGCTGTCGTGTAAATAGGGAGACATGATGAGCTTCGGTTATTTAGAACCTTGTCCAAATTTTTTGATACTGAAATCAATAAAGATCTCACATTAATTCAGTTTGCTCTTATTATCTGACCTTCCTACCTATATCTTACATTGGTCTGGGCTTTTGTCACAGTATGAGCCAGAGCCCTGAGAAGTGGAGCAAGGAGAGTAAAGCTTTGTCAGCCTCTTACATCGATGGAGCAGCCAAGCAGTGACCCAGCTCTCAGGGCCTTCTGGATGATTTGGTACAGGTTTGAAGGAGCCCTCCGCAGCTCATAGGATTCAGAGATGCCTCCAGTAAAATCCTCAAAGCCCTCCACAGTGGACCCTCCTGCTAGAGCTTCGTAAGAGCCATTCAACCTGGAGGAGAAATGACAAGAGCTACACGAGGGTCCATCTCCACCTGCAAGGACAAGGTATCACAGGAAGAAGCGTTTATCATTTAGTATCTCTTAATTTGGTTGGTCAATGTGACCTGGGGCAAGGAAATTCAAGCCCCTTGAAATACAGCTGGCAACACCCTTTATGGACCCAGAGGGAGCTGTAAATGCTGGGTGGGAGGGAGGCTGCCTTAGAATGAAGTGTGTTGTGATTGACACCCCTGGTCTGGGCCACCATCAGGGGCACAGCCAGGGGCACAGATCCCGCCCAGCCCCGTACTTGGCGTAGGCCTTCTCCAGCAGCGCGCTCCAGAACTCATTGCCTTCCTCCGAGTGCACGAAGACCAGCTTCCCGTTCTTGGTGGGCAGCCTGTCGTCCACCACCACGTCCACCCACTCCCCATACTGCCAGAACTGAGGGAAAGAAGAAAGGAGAAGATGATGGAGGCTGGTGTGCCCATAATAGCTCCACGCTACCATCCTCCTACCCCTTCACCTGCCATCACTTCCCCCTGCATAAGCCACTGTAAGGTTTTACTCCCATGCTGGATTCCACTCCTTTGTAACAGAGACAAACTCCTCCTGGCTCTGTGGATCATGCAGCAGGCTTCTTAATGCTACATCAAATTTTGCTGATAGGAAATATTAACAGCATCTTGTTGTACATAGCATCAAAGCCACCGTCTGAACATGTAAACTGAGTTTACATGGTGGACAGCCCAGAAAGCCAGCATGGAGATAGGAGACTCTGGACTATCTCAAGGCTCAAACCTTAAGGAAAAAAAAAATATGCCTGTGAAAATGCCTGTAAGGAGAGGTCATCTAAAGGGGAAGCGCTCAATAGTGCTAATCCCTTCCAAAAATACTAGGAAATGCGTGAAACACTGCTAGTGCTAAATTTTGGTCTCAAAGCTAAAAATGTTTACTCCAGGATTTGCTGCATTCCTGAAAGGAGAGATGATAATTCACACCATAGCGCTCAAAGGTGAGCTGGTGGAAGGTCTAGAAAATGTGTTCTAAAACTTCTGTCCTCACAACTTCTCCCATCTGAGCCTAGCCTCCAGTCAAAGCAGGCTGGCTAAATCCCAACACTCTGGATCCACAGGCAAGCACATAAAGGCAAAGCAGGGAGGGAAAGGGAGGAAGGAGAAGGAACCACACCAGGCTGAATTCACCCTCCATAGTTGGCTGCAACAGAAATTGGTCTGGGCTCGTGCAGCCTGATGGTTCGGCTCAGTTTACAAAATCTGCAGAACTCCCCAGAGCCCCATCAGCTGTAAGACAGCAGAGCCTCATCAGTGAGCAGGTCTCATTTAACATTAATTTAACTCTGTTTTTATTTTCTTTCTCTCTCCCCCATGAATTTCATGTTCACATTGTAACTGTTATTTCATGTGTTACAAACAAACAAACAAAAAAAAACCAACCAAAAAAAAAAAAATTAAAAGCTGCTTCTAGTTAAATGCTAGCATTTTCCTTTTTTAATCCTCAATCCCTGATTATACAAGTACCTGGAAATGAAAGATTCCAGCATAGTCCTTCTGGAAACTCTGAGACTTGGGAACAACACGGAACAGAATATCTGGATTCAAAGTGAGAGATGCAATGGCAGCTAGGAGCCAGCAGTCACCTAAAACCACACAAGGCAGAAAAGTTAATTAATAACTCTATTAAGTCACTCTCTCACCTGGACTAAAATGCCAGCACTAAAAGCTATGCCAGACTCAGTCCTGGTTCAGCAATCCATTCTTGTTATTTCTGTCTTTTGTTCATTTTCCACTCACCCAAACCACACAGGTATCCTGGGGCCTCTGAGGCTGGCCAAGGTAGTAATTTCAATGGTCCAGTTTGTGTTTTGATTTTGTAATGAAGCTGTGAAAACAGGCTGCTTTACCTAAGCTTGTTCATGCCCTCAGGAGATCAAGAACACAGCCAGAAGGAGAAGGCATTTGATGTAGGTGGGTTGCAAAGCATGGCTGGGCAGGACAGAGTTAATGATCTGTGGTACTTTAAGTAGGCTCAAGCCACCACACCTAGGACAGACAAGGCCTCAGAAGATGTCCAGGAGAGGGCAAAAGTTCTGGATTGATAGAAGGATGGTGGGACTTCTATCTTTTGGAGAAGATGCAATGGATAGCAGGAAATTTGTGGGCCTGTTCCTCCTCAGCCCTTTCTTTGAAGGTCTGAACTTGAATCTAAAGCTATTGCCAGATATTTGCAGTCTAATGGAAGCTGAAGTCTCCTGGGACCTTTGTGAGGAGGAGAGTCCTTTCCTTGGCCTTGGCTGGGCTTGCCCATCCCTCCCTGGAGGCTGTGTGCCTTGCAGCTGGAGCTGTTTGCTGGGTTGGTTACCTGAGTTGGTTTATGAGGATTGGAGGCTGGGTAAGCAGAAGCCTCTGCCACACCAAAGGTGGTGCCCCTGGGAAACACAGTGGTGTTTGCACACTGCAAACAGCAGGAGGAACTTGTGTGATTCTGTTTTATTTCTGAGGTGTGCAGAAAGCCTAGCAAAACAAAACTGCTCTGAAGGTATTAACATTTTCCTGGTCTCCTGAGGATTATCTGTGCCAAGACATAGCTCCTCTAGCGAATGCATATTCTGCAGAAGGAGCTGGCATCGCAGCTCTTGCTTCAGAGGAAGTAAGTAAATTGAGAAACCAAGGAAAAAGTTTAACCTGCAGCAAGATTCAACATCCTAGAGCAGAAGTTAACTCTTTATATTGGCTTGTGATTTATGATTTAATGCCATGGTGAATACAAGTGTAAAAGCAGGATGAAGGGACTTGCCAGGTGCTCCCTGCTGCCTTCACCCCACGGGGAGGTACCCAGATGGATCCGAGGAGCTGCTTTGAGAAACCTCTGCAAAGGAGTGTCCCTGGTGTGATGACCTGTAACCACCTGAGCTGGCTGATCACATTGGGTCCAAAACCATGACACACTTTATGATGTATTGCTACCTGTTGTGGCAGCCCCAGGTCTTTCTGAAGAGGTGGGGAAATCCATTCTTACTATGAGAGGTGCTGCTTGAGCCTCCCCTCAGGATTCTCTGCCTTATCTTGGCTGCCACATCCAGAAAAGAGCATTCAGGTTGGAAGGGGACAGACAAATGGTTGGATTGCCTGCTTCTCCCCCATGCACCTGCATTTTTTATGAGAAGAGGTTAAAAAAATTTGTCCTGCTCATCCTATACAAGGGAAGTTTGAAGAGGAAGTGTGAGGCAGGTTAAATGCTACTTTGCAGAAAAGCTGTTTGAAGCAAGAGCTCTTAGTTGAAAGATAATATTTCCTTTGCAGAGAAGGAGATAAAAGGATTGTGACATGTTTAAAGTGGAAACAGGGAAAAGTTGATGCTCTGCATATAGAAAAGAAAGCCCAGAAGCCTCAGACTATAGAACATCTATGAGCAAAAACCTTCTCAAGGAAGAATCAACTTGTTGGCCTGGAAGTTTCCTCCCAGCCTTAGGCACTTACATATAAAATAAGCAAAATTATAAGACCATAAGGTGTGGCAAAAAAAAAGGCTTTAAGAACATTCGCTCCCAAAAAAATGTAGATGCAGGGAAAAAATGAGACTGAGAACACTGAGATCTGCTTTGTAGGTATTTCTTTGAGGCTTTCCTTGGTACAGTGTATGCCTTAAGCTGTTATAATTTCTGTTTTCCTTGAAGAGGTAGAAATAATGGTGATCAGTCTGGGGAATGGATTTTCAGAGGAGGAAGATGAAAAGCTGTATCAAGTCAGAACTGAAATCCTCATTTTTCTGATGCTTTGGCTGTCCCTGGCATGCTGTGAAGTGCAGAAAATTGCTTCTGAGAAGGTGGCAAGGTGAGTGTCCCCGGTGTTCCGGCTGTGTCCCTCCACCCTGTAAGACCAGAGAAGGTCTGCAGCAGCGACAAATTGGTGCTGTCCCAGTGTGCAACATCTGGAACAGTTCCCCCTAAAATCTTGGCCAGGATTTTAAAGCCAGTGAGTGAGAAACTACTCCAGGTTTTGCTGAGGATGGTGTATGTTGGATGAACAATTAGGCAGAACGTTTGATGAAATGAGGGGGGTTTCCTTAAATATGTTGTTTACTTCCTGCCTCAGAGCTAAACAATTTCAGACTCTCAGCCCAGAGGATGCTAAATGCAGCATGAAATCCTTTAAGGTGCCTTTCTTACAGCTTGAATTAACTTCTTAGCGCTTGGGAGAGTGAGCGACGTGGGTGCTGCCACACCAATGCAGTCTGGCCTCCAGGGAAGCATTTCAGGGCATGCCTGCTCAAAGCACGCCTGGGAAGAATTCTGCTGGAAGAATTGCAGTGGTGAACTTGGCCTTCTAAGCAGCCATGCCTCCCTCCAACACTGCAGAGTCCTGTCTCCAGACCTTACTTTCTGGGGCCCAGTATCTTTGACTAAACTTGTGCCAGCCAAAAGGAACCAGCTGGGAATTGGTTGCTGCGCAGCAGCTTGATAAAAATGGAAGTGTGTCTGAATGTAGATGGCTCGGGGGCATCTTTGTATAGCAGAGATGCACGACATCCCAGCTCCTGTGATATTTACTTTCAGAGGATGTAGGAATCTGTCCATATGAAGGAGCTTCCATGATGGGGCCTAAACGGCACAGCTGGCCTCTCACCTTCTTGTACACCGTAATGGGATCCTGGCCTATTAATAACCTTTCTAATCCCTACTGGATAATATATGACTAATTCTAAAAGAGTCCAGTTTGCCACTTCCTGTCCCCTTTTTCAAAGTTCAACATCATTTTGCCAGCAGCAAGTTTCAGAGTTTAGCTTGTGGTTGTGCCTACAGGACAGCACAAGAGCACGAGCTCCCCAGAAAGGCACCTTATAGGTGGTAGGACCTTCAAACTTGTTCTGGTTCAGCTGAAGGTTATAAGTAATCTTTCACACTGTGAGGAAACTATTTCATTCCATTCCTAAAAAGGGAAATTATTGAGGGAGAGAAAAAGAGGCTGATTGACCAATTAATTAGAATGTATTTCAAATAGGCTCATAGTCAGAAAAATGACAATATCAAAAAGCATTTCTGCTCACCATATGGATTTAAAGTTGCAGCATTTTCGCTTATTAAAATTACTATTTTTTACCAAAAAAAGCTTTCTCAGTATTAGCCCTGCAAGGCTAAATCCCTTATGGACACATATCACTGCTTCTGTTCAGTCTCATATTTCATGAGCAAAAGTTTCAGACAAGTGCCAATTACAGTGTTTACTGCTGCTGCTGAATGTCCTGAAAAAAAAGCCAGCTTGATTTCTGGATCTGAAGTCATTTGAAATGGTGGTAAAGTAAAATTTGGGGTTTTTTTCTGTTGAGTTCTTTTTAATTTAAGTGATCCTGACCTTGAGTTTGGGGTGGAAAGGGTAAACATGAAGCCTAGCTGTGCCTATCTCCTGTTTATATACAGATAGATAGATAGATAGATAGATAGATAGATAGATAGATAGATAGATAGATAGATAGGTACATGTGTGATCTTGGAGAATTTGACTGTTAGTGCACTTGAAATAGAATCCCTTGCTGCTCACAGATGTCCTGAGTTGGCTTATGTTCTCAGTGCTACCCAGGCAGCTCCTGGTTTACAGAGATAATCAAATTGCTGCAGCGAATAACGAATCCTTGGTGACCCAGCAGCTCAGCAACTCCTCCGTATTGATGATGTTTACCCAAGCATGCTCCACTTGCAGAGGCCATAAAATAAATGAGAAATTTGATTAGTTTCGGTTGCTCCAGAGCTGTGCTCAGTTTCTGTTTAGCTACCATCCAAGTGTCTAGACAGAGAGCATCTAAACTCTCCTTTGACCTAGAGATGGCAAGTTTCAGCCAAAAGTCCAAGTGTCTGGTTCCAGGATGCATTGGACAGCACAGAGGCATTTCTGTCCTGACTCTGTTCTGGCTTGTTGCTGTTTCAGCAATGCCTGGTGTTCAGAAAGGATCCAAACACAGTGCTGTGGCTTCCTGAATTGCCAAGCAGCTCTGACTCTCAGCTTTAGTCTCTGCTAAAAGGAAGCTCTTGTTCAGAGCTTGTAGTACCTGGGTCATCACACCAGACAACAAGGAAGCACTGACCCACTAGCTTTTGATTTATGGCAATGCAGGTTGCCTCTGCTTTGAGATTTCTAAAGACTTTCCGAGATTTTCCTATGGAAATTAATTTTGTTCTGCAGCTGCGTATGGAAAAGCAAAGGAGAAACTAGCAAAGGAACAGGCTTTCTTCTCCTTGGGGTCTCAGAGTTGTTAGTGAATGTATTTTTTTTATCAATGGGATATATTCAGTAGAACCAGGATCTCCAGTATCCCTGAGCCCATGGGATTGAATGTCAGAAGGGCCATGTACTAATGTCTACAGCAAAAATAAGTGAACAAGCCCAGTACTATTACGTTCTCTCCTGCCTACAACCACTTCAAAGGCTCCCTCAACAGGTATCAGATCTATGTCAGAGCTGTCAGGCTTTGGTTTGTTCTCCAGGATATCTGTAATCTCCCCAGATCTGCCTGTAGGACAAGGCATGCACAAAGCACATGTGGGGTGGGCTCTTGGGCAGGTGTGAGCTGGTGCCTTGGCTTCAGGGAACTCCTCCAGCTGCCAGCCCAGGCCCTGGGAGCTGCCGTGCCTGGAGTGGCCTCTGGGCGTTCAGAACAAAAGGAAACTCATGAATATAAATAGTGTGGATCTGGAAAGCTAATATTAAACTGAGGGGGTTTCAGTACGTTTTATATTATTTAAATTAAATTTTATGCTGCTTACTTCTTAAGAACTTCTGCAAACAGTCCTCAGGTTAACTTATTCAGATAGCAGCAAGAAAACTTCATAAGTCACCTTTAATACCTAAGACTGTGACTAAATTTCAGGTTGTTACTAGGCTATCAAAAAGATATGGTTCAAAGAACATTTAAAACATTTCAAGACTTTCAAGTCCCCATCAAACTTCCCAAGCTGATATTCATCTAGCTTACACTGTTGTCAAAGAAATAAGTTTAATGGAGTGAGACCAGCTCTGGGTTTTCTTGTTCCTTTTGTTCATATAAACCCAGACCTGCAGTGTTATTTTTAAAAGAAAAGAAATATGTCAGAGAATATTATTAAAAATGGGCTCTATTTCCCTAAAGGATGTGTTACCCAGCCACATAGGTGACTTATGTAAATATGTAATCAGGGCTTGTTTCAATAGAAGTGTTTTACATGAGGGTTTTAGTAACAAAGACTTTGATATTCAAGGTATTGGATCAAATACCAAAAAAGCATAGAATGCCTCAGAAATGTAAAGCAAATACCTGAAGGCTAGAAGGGAAGTCCCATGACTGCAGTTTATTTTTGTGAAGGGTCAGTGTGTATAGAAGCAATTGTAAGCAGCCTTGCAGAAACAAATTGGATTATCTTCCATTATTTTTCTTTTTCTTCTTTTTTTTTCTTTTTTTTGTGTGTGTGAGAGAGAGTGAGAAAGAAAGCGAATCGAGCTCCTAATAATAGCAGAATCAGATTTTGGGGCTTTTCTTCTAGGTTTGGGATAGTTTTCAGGACCAGCCTTTAGGTTACTGCTTACCAAAAGCTGTTTTGGGAAAACCCTGAGCAAGGCATCATCCCCAGATTCATAGGATTTGTATTCAGTTTCTAGGCTAAACACAAATAATGCACTGGCCTCTCCTAGTTTAAGAACAGATCATATTTTTTCAGTCCTATAGCTTGTAAACTGTCTGGGAAAACGAGGTTTTACTTCAGGTGTATGTTTTTAAATTTTTTTATGCCATTATAGAAACTTTCCAAATAGGAGGTGACAAGAAATGTCGCTTTTACTACTTATTTGAGCCATTCTCCTGAAATACAGTAAGTGATTTCCCCATACTCTGTTCCAGCATCCACCAAATAAATATCCTGGAGCAAGTATATGATTGGGCATCTTATTTTTAGCATTTGGAGTACAAGCCCACACACCAGGGAATTTTTTAGCAATTGCTTTAATAGTGCTGTGTTTACAAGAGCAGCACTGGTATTATTTATCGCCAACGACTTGCAGAAATTGTTTCAATCTCATTTGCACAATGGATGTGCTGGAAGACCAGTGAGGTCAGGACTACTGCAGTTAGCAGCACAGGAGGGAGAAGGGCTGATTTCTCTGTGTCTAATCTATCAAATTCTCATTACAAGAGTTTCAGCCTTCTCTCCTCTCTTTGCAGTCGAGGGTTTGCTGCTGCTGTCCTCTGCAGCTGGATCTTATCAGCGAGGCAGGCAGGGAAGGCAGCTGCTGCAGCAGCTACTCCGAGGGGGAATAAAGTGCCCTTACAGCTCCCTTCTGGCCACTTGCACTGCAGCTCTGTTTAGCCAAAGGCAAGAACTGCAGAAAAATGGGTAAGGAAGGTTTTTCATGATGGATGTCTGGGAGAGGATGAGTGCTGTCTAAGAGATGCTTCCCCTGCATCAGGCCCTGATTCAGGGATCTGAGCAGCACTGCCTTTTTTGTCTGTGTGGCTGGTTCCTGGTTGCTCCTGTCCCCACCCACAGCTCTACATGAAAGCTGTTCAAGGAGAAAGGAGGGTTCAGCATGAAGGGCTTGGAACAATTTGTTTGTTGTGGATGGTATTACAAAGTTTACATTCTCTATTCATTTCTTTCTGACGTGGTCCTTGTTTCTAATTCATACTTGGACCATCCTGCTTGACACAAAATGGCAAATCATGGACCCCACCTCTCTACTAAACCAGTTCCTGCTCTGTTCCTCGGTTGTTGTGTATTTGTTTTGTGTGAAACTGAGGCAGGAACTTGCTCTGCCTCCCAAATAAAAGAACCTAAGGGCAAGGCTACAGCAGCAAACTTCCCTGGTGTCCCTTGTCCCCCGAGTCTTTGGAGCTGCTCTTGCTGGCATAGGCACAATCCCACTCTCTTGCCTCAGGGCAACTGCTCCCATGATTAGGTTGGCATCCACCTCTGTCTTAAGAGGTCAAAAGCAAACCAGTTTTCTGTTCCACATAATTACTTCCTTCCTCCAGGAGACAGTTTGGTGTCTTCCAATTTTGACATAGCTCTCACAAGCCCACAAGTACCTGTCTCAGGCAGCAGTGCTGGTATGTGAGTCCTCTTCTTGGGTATCTGTCCCTCCCTACTGATATATCTGGGAGATAGCCAATAAAATTGTCCATGTATCAAGAATTTTTAAGTGAAGCTTCATTTCTTTTTCCTCTTCCAAAACAAGATTCAGAAGCACTGTACGTACCCAGCTCTCCTTGGCAGACATCTGTTCGGGTAGCTCCTCCGATTATAAACTGAGGGTTGGCACATAATTCCTGAAAAGACACGATTTCAAAGTTTGCATCACCCTTTCTGGTCTGAAAAGTTCTCTTGTCTTGTTCCTTCTTTCAATACTCAACTTTTTTTCAATATTCAACTATTAAACCCTGTGAACACTTCTTTAAAAATATATCCTTTCCCCTCTGTCTGATTAACACGGTCCCAGAACAAAATTTCTTTGTTAAATCAAGGGCTGTGTGTGGGTTTTTCTGAGGTAAATCCTGATGCCCTTTGCTACAAGGCACTGTCAGTGATACTACCGAGGATTTTTGCTACTGTGGAGGCAGAGGTGAAAATTCACCTCAGTGTTTAGATCTTATTTCATCTTGCTGGGATTTTGATTCAAGCAGCACAAATTAGTTTGTGACTGTGGCTGTCCCTGTACCACTGGGACTGTGCTGAGTTTCCAGTGCCAACAGTGTGGAGGATGTTCCCCCACCCTGACCCTGCTTCCTGAGAGGCCAACAACACAAATGCTTTTATTAGCAACAACCCCCCTTTCTTCCTGGCCCTTTGGGGCCAGCCAAGTGGGTTATGGCAATGACTGCCACTCCTACCCCAACTCTGAGCTCTCCAACAGCTCATGGCCTACATTAGGAAGTCATTATTGTCTCTCTAGAGACAAAAGCCTTTTCTGTTTTTCGGAGAATTTTCCATGGGCTTCTGGATGGCAGCAAGGAACAGTTTATAGGAAGCCTAACTTGGCAAGCAGAGTTGAGGACAGTTTAGGCAGTCACTGGCTCTCCTCGAGAACAGCAGTTGTCAGCTCTGAGCATCCCATGGAGGGACAGAAACAACCCAGGACTTCTTTGTGTGACAAAGAGCCAATTTGTGAATCTTCCCTGCAATAGGAATCATCTCAGCTACGTCCTTCTCCTTCTATCCAGTGCAGAGGGGTCCAGCAGTAAGTGGACCCACCACACAGAGGAAGGTTTTCTGTAATTTTTTCTCTTTACTCTCCAAAGTGCTGCACCTGGTGTCAGTCAGCTGCATATGACTTATTACTCACCCAGATACCTGTCCTTCCTGAGCCACTCCCAAGTGCCACATGCACCTTTCATACAGCTGAGGTTTCCCTCAGGGGTCCCAAGGGCTGGGACATTTAACCCTGTCAGATCTCAGCCCTCAGTTATTCCTCACCCTGCTTGTGGCTGTGTCTCTTCCCACAGCAGCCTCAACAATGTTCTTGTATGACAAACCCAAATCTAATTTAATGAATTTTCTAAGGCTGATCTTCTCCAAGGATAGGCAAAGCCAAGAAAACACATCCATGGTATTTGTTGAGGAAACATCCAGGTGCCAGAGTGAGGGGCTGATGGATAAATGGGGTTGCCAGGGTTATTAAACCAGGAGATACTAAACCCGCAGATTTCTGTTTCTCACTTTTCAGGTGAAAAAATAATGATGTTTTCTGTTGAAAGCCTTGAAGTTTTCTGTTCTTCTCATTCTTCTTTCCTCCACCAGACATAAGTAATTTGGGGGGGGAAGGAATATTCTTTTTTTAATATTTCTTGATGTTGCAGAATGACTAAGGAGAAGTAAGTGGGGACAGAAATAAATGACTGAAAAATGAGAGTGCAGAAAAATCTCTGAAGCCCTAATTTTGTGACTGTATAAAAAAAATCATCATCTAATCTTTGCTGATGAAAATTACTTTCTTAGAATCAAAGGCCATTTCTAGGATATACATATTTAGGTAATAACATTTCCAATCAGCTCCTATTTAACTGTTACAGGCAGCTTGAAATGAGGCAGAGGATTCTATTTAGGTATTAGCCTGATTTCCTGAGCAGCACAGTGGCAAGACCTTTGTGTGGGTGCTGTTATAAATGATAGTCAATGGCCCCTGGGGTAGCCCATGGTCTAGCTGGATATATGTGGGGCTTTTGCATCCATTTCTGGATTGCACCCTGGATTTACAGCTCTCTGGAGTTGGGAGGGATAGGAAGAAAGCAGGTTGCCATGAAGCAGGTATCCATGAAGCAGTTACATGATTCCCTGCTTTATAGCAGGCTTAGGAGATGATGATTCCTCTTCCCACCCCCTTTCCAACCTTGCTTCTGCCACAGAAGTAAAGCAAGATATAATTAAGAAAAAAGACATACAAGTGGATATTTAAGCTCACCAGTGATTTAACCTGGATGTTCAGCTGGGCTTTGGTTAGATTTGAACCCAGTGAAACAAGCAGTTACAGAGCACTCTTACCGTGGGGCGCTTCCAGACTATCCCCTGAGTTTTGAAGGAATATGGTCCCAGGTCCCGGTAGCCCAGAGCAGAAGGACAGGCTGGGAACTCCTCATCCTTGAACAGTGTGCCAGTCTGCAGGCACTGCTGTTTCAGGGCTTCATAGTCCTGCTTCAAATACTTGATGGCATTCCTGTTGGATCCGAGCCCATCCGCTGCTGCTCGTTCTTGGCATAGCCTCGCCGTGACCCTGGACATGCTGCCCACCCTCCCAGTGTGTGCTGCAGCTCTGCTTTTCCTCCAGGGCAAAGAGAGGAGGTGAATAGGGCAGGCAGCAGGCTTGGGTGGAGCCAAGGACTGCCCCAAGTGCTCCAGCAGCCCTGGAGGGAGGAGGCACCAGGAGAGCAAATATGAGAATTTACCGGGGAGACAGGCGGGAGCCACAGCCATCGCGGCTGGGATTATGGGCACTGCTGGCTGCTACTCCCATGGTATTTGCTTTTTTTACTGTCCCTTTTTAAAATACTCTTTTAGCAGGAAACCAGTGAGAACTTTTTTGCATGCACACCTGTTACCCTGTTAGATAGAACGAGACCGTGTGCATTCCGTGTGCCAAAAGTCAGGTTTAAGGATCAGCCCTTCAAAAATCCAGGTGAAGATGGTTCAAAACTCCTTTCCTCCTTCTGAAATCAGACTCAATGCTGTTGGAGGGTTGTGCAGCCACAAAACCTGAAGCTGGATATCTTGCTACAGCTTACATGGCTGTGGAGATGCCATGGAGTTTTAAAGCTAGGGAAAACTGAACCCACTTCTACCTTAAACAGTGAGTTTTCTTTAAAAGACCCCTTTCTTTGGTACTCTCAAAGTGCTATGAAGTGATAATTTAATTTATTAGCAACAGGAGATGTGAAGTTGACAGAGCTAGAGCTGGTCATGTACAGGGGCAAGGACACAACCCAGGAACATGACCTAGGCCAAAACCAGGGAATTGTTTCACCACATTGGTGGGAAGCTGGTAAACCCTGCTACCCCTTCTCCAGTGTCACCTTGGGCAGAAGTCACTAAAACATCCCCATCTATAAAAACAGGGTCTTGTCACAGCTAGTGAGAGATTACCCATCATATTTACAGTCTGCTGGTGGTGTTTCCTGCATATAAAATGTTTACAGGCAGAAAACAAAGAAAGCCTTGGGTGCGAAAGGTTTTATAGACTTTAGGAAAGAGTGGTTCCTGTTCTATTAGGAGAAAAACTCCATTTCCACCCTAGCAGCCCCATTTTGTACTGACACAGGGGTCCACACCTCCCTGATAAGGTGGCTGCCTTTGTAGGTTTAGGAACTGCAGGAGGAAATATTTTCCGTGAAGCACAGCTGCTCCCTGCTGTCATCCTGTGTACTGGCTGGGGTTCCCCAGCAAAGCCACCACGTGTCCAGCCCAGAGCTGGGCAAACAGTAACACTGCTTGACAAGGAGCATGTCTGATGACTGCCTCTAGGTAAATTTAGACAGAAGGTGTGGGGAAGGGAAGAGAGAATTTTTAAGGAATGAAACCTGGTGAGATAAGGAGTCCAAACAGAGGCTAGCCAGGTTGCTTGTCTGCAAATATTTGAAGAGAGTGAATGCAAAGGCAGAAACAAAATTACTTTGTCAGTTCCAGGCAGTGAAGGCTGGGCCAAGGGAATCAATATATCAGTTAACCCAAAATTAAACTAATTCTGTTGAAATTGAGTAAAGGAAAAGGGTGGCCAGCATTTTATCCCTGTTGCATTTCAGTACTTCCAGGCATGTCTGAGTACTGAACCAGAGTGAGGAGTAGAATAACAAAAGGTTGAGGGGAGGGGTTTTCTTTCCAGGATGGATTTGTTTTCCTGTCAAATAGACCCACTCAGGGGTACCCACTTTCTTTGCTCATGAGGCAGAATACTGCTTTCTTCCCCCATCCTGCATCAGTGCCTTGTGCTGAAATTTCCTTTCTTCCTGTGGTCTGGAGGAATTCTCCCACTTGGTGTGACTGCTGTAAGCTGCAAGTTTGGCAACGTTGTTGATGGAAAAGCACAGGGCTCCAGCAGCTGGAAAAGGTCATTTTGAACAATTGGAATATTTTGTTTTCCATGTGCTTTTTCAGACATACACTCAATATTCTATGTGCTCTGTAACTCCAGTTGCCACTAGATGTGAGCAAGCACAGCAGAGATGAACCCACCCGAGTGTAACAGGGAAAGACATACAAAAGGTAGGAGCACCTCCCCTGTGGAGACAGGCTGAGAGAACTGGGGTTTGTCAGTCTGGAGAAGAAAAGACTCCAGAAATATCTCAGAGCACTTTCCAGTTCCTAAAGGAGGCTACCGGAAAGCTAGAGAGGGAATTTTTACAGGATTTGCAGTGATAAGACAAATGGGAATGTATCTTCAGACTGACCAAGGGGAGGTTTAGATAAAACATTAAGTAGAAATTCTTCAGTATAAGTGTGGTAGTGCTCTGGACCAGGTTTCCCTGAGAGGCTGTGGATGTCTCATCCCTGGAAGTGTTCAAGGCCAGGTTGGATGAGCCTTTGGGCACCCTGTTGTAGTGAAAGGTACCCCTGCCCATGGTAGGGAAGTTGGATCAAGATTATATTTAGGGTCCTTGCCAAAACAAGCCATTCTATAATACAATCAGATTTTAATAATTAATTTCAGATTTCACATTTGGAAAGAGGCTGAGGACAGCCCTTTTCTCTGGGGGAGGCTTGGACCAGGTGGCCACCCAGTGTGTCCACCACAGCTATTTGATTCTAGTGATCTGTCACAGCACTTCAAATTCATTTTCCAAGCCTGATTAGCAGCATCATGATTTATTTTGTGTAGAATGTGATACACAAGCACCATCTAGAGGATATAAAGGAGATAATAATGACTATAGTTGACTACAGCAACAGCTGACAGCTGTATTATAGGAGGAAAAAGTTTTAAGGTTCACCACGACTCAAAAACTGCTGCTGAAGTGGCATTAACCCTTAGGGTTAAAAGTTATAGCAATTATTCTGACTTATGTTGCTTCTAGGATTTGCATATTTTTGCCTGGCTCATCTTCCTTTCCCTCTTTCCCTTTCTTGATGATAGCAAGGGGATGAGGGGAATAAGGAAGAACCAATTAAACTGGCAAAATGCATCACCTGGGTTTCAAAGAAGAGGCAGAAAATTCCACACAGTCAGGACAGTTCTGTATATGGGGAAATCTTTAGAAGAAAATAACTGCCAATTACCCAGCAGTTTCAGATACATTTCTGATATAGTGCATTAGAGAGAAATGAAAGGGCTCTCCTGTACTGCAACAGTTGGCTAATGAGGATTAAATCTGCTTTGCTGTCCTGTAGACCCTGCAGCATGAAAAGAGATCAGTTTCATTCTGAGAGCTTGCCTTCTTGTATTCTAGATGTACAGGTTCCTACCCACCCTATTACTGTGAAAATGGAGTGACTATCGATAGCAAGGCCATTGGGAGCTATGAAATTTCCTAAATGTTTGTCTCTAAGATTATTGTTTTAGAGGTTGAAATGTTTCATCTGAGTGTTTGGAGAGGGAGAGGTTGCTACAAGCTGCAGCCTGGCAGGTTTCCTATTGGGAAACACATCTGAAATTAGCTCTGATCCTGCTTGGTTGTTTAATAAAAGCCATAAAATTGTTGGTGCCTGAGGAGGAAGATGATATCCTGCAGAGGTAATGCCTGCACCCCACATGTGAAGCTCCACAACATGAGTTGGGCTGATCCAGAATGATGGTTCAGCACTGGGAAGGGTAGCTGGATCTTGCAGGATGACCCAGGTCTCTCTGACACGTCACACTGAACTGGCCAGGGCTGGAGCCACCTTGTGATATTGGGGAAAGCTCAGAACCTCTGTAGATCCCAGCCTCAAACAGGAAAGCAATTCCCTTCCTCACCAAACATCACTACTGCTACTGCAAGCCTCTTCCCCTGGGAAACCTAATGAGGATGGGACAGTTCCTGGGAAGGAGAACAGGAGCCCAGAAGGTGGATGGGCCTATTCCTCCCTTCCTGAGCTGTTGGCCATTTGTTCCCCCATATCCATATACAGTGAAAGGACAGGGAAGAGAGAGGGAGGAGGGATGATGCAAGGCAGAGCAGTTCTAAATTACTCACAACTGCTGAGTGTGGTCATAGGGAAGGATAAGTTCATCCTGTCTGAAATTCCATGCTGTGAATGGCAGCTGGATGCTCTTTATCAGGAACCAGAATGAGCTGCTGCAGCAACAGCTGAAACCACTCACTTGCAAAATGTGAGAGTTGGTGACTTCTTTGAAGAGCTGCAGGTGTGCAGGGAGATGAAGAAGAAATCAGATTTCTTTTTCCTCCTGAAATTGCCTGGTTTGAGGGCGATACAAGTGGGTAGCTATTCATGGAACTGCTACTTTCACTTAAGAGCATTACACTGATCTCACAGACAAATGGAAATCACCTCTTTCTTTAAAGAAAATGGGCATATTGTGTGAGTATGTAGAAAATGAAGGAACTGGCTCACATAGTGCTCAAAAGAACTTCCTTCCTTCCTTCAAACTGTGGGCTCCCATCCACATCAGCTGCTGGGCTGGAAGTGGAAGTAGTTGACTTGTTGACTCCCCTGGCTGCAGGGGACTTTGTGGGTAGGCACTGCTCAGATGGCTGCTGGGACAGCCAACTTCCCAGATAATAAGAGAAATTCTGTATTACACCAATATATCCTTGTCCTGACATTAAACCACACGGGACAGTACAGTCCCTGTATGTTTGGGATGAGTCTAACAAGCCTGGGTATCAAATAAACATCTTCCCTGCATTTCCCTGGTACCTCTCCCACTGCTTCGTTGAATCCTTGCTGGTTCAGTTTCTTTCTGGCTTTGTTCCCTTCTGTTCCTCACCTTTTCCATTTGGCTCAGTCTCAACCCTCACTGCACCACAGAGACTCTAAGAAAATTCTGGTAGCTCTGACTGAGCAGAGCAGCCACATCAGTGTCTTGCACACACTTGGTCTTGATCCTTGTCCAGAAGAGGCTGTCAGCCGCCAGCAGATTCCAAAGTGGTCTGTGAGTATCATCTATGGGGCACATAAGAGATAGCTAAGAAAAGCAAATATTTATTTGCTTGTTTATTTATATATCTATGACAAATTTTCAAACCCAGCTCAACTCCAGCTGTATGCTGGAAAATTGCTAGAGCAGAGGAGTTCACAAACCAAAACTGGTTTTGTGGGCCAGTGAAAACCATTGCTTTGAACTGACTCTAGTTTCCTTTAACCCTGACTCTTGTAAAACCAGAGGTCTGACCTGTGGCAGCAGTACGGATTCAAACCACTGCGTGGAGCCAAAGAAACACTTTTTGAGCAGCTCTACAGCTCCCAGATCCATCATTAGGATGCAACACAGCCCGCAGTAAGTTAAACTCCCAGGTGGTGAGATGCTGTCTCCAGGTGAGGGTCTTGCCTGTGAGATAACTCAGCAGTGCTTAACAAATGTAAATAGCTGAGCAAAACCATCCTCCAGTGCCACTCTGTGTCCTACTGGAGCTTCAGCACAGCCATGCTGGACACCTTGGCTAAAGGCACACCCTCAGCTGAGTGCACACAGCCTACAGCAGGAGCAGCTTCCAGCTCTCCACGTGTGATTGATTTCACATGTGCTGCTAAAAATGCTAAAATGCCAAAAATACCATTATTCCCTTTATAAAGAGAGCCCTTCTGACCTGTAGGGGGCAGGAGGCATCATCAAAGTAAAGTTGGGCTGTGCCTTGCCAGGTTTAGACAACCAGGTGGTATCAGGGCTGTTTTCTTGCATGCCCATGATCTACACAGACAGGTGGTGCTCAGAACATTCGTATCCAACTTCAAAAAGATTTTGGGGGCTACACTGCGAACTGAATGAGCAATGCTTAGCTCTTTTTCCTCTTTAATGGCAATGGCTTCCCATGAACTGTGCAAGTAGGACCTGTGCTGAGCTTAGGAAGAGGAATAATAGATGATGAAAGTGCAAAACTAGCAAGCAAACGGACAGTGGCACACAGTGGAGCACCATGTACCAGCAAGGAAGGAAAACTTCCCACCACATCTCAGCAAACGGGACTGCTGGTAATTTAAGGGGTTTTAAGCACTTTTCAAGCAATAGTGTTCATTTTAGTCAGATAGGATGGCTCCAAACCACTCTTTCGTGCATCCAGGACTTGGAAAATCATGTGCAAGAAGAGGAGCCTGTCCTTCCAGGGCAGCTGGGCGGCCACCGTGGGCGGTGGGTGCAGCACGAAGGGCTCACAGCCTCTGTGTGCTGGGAGCACTGCCTGGCACCAGCACGTCCTGAGTCAGAGCTAAAATATGAAAGAAATGGTTTGAATTCTCCCTCGGAGGATTGCTGTTCTACACGGGTGCCAGCAGCAGCGTTTCAGCCATTCTTGGCAGCAACTCACTGCTGAAATGGAGACTCTCTCTTCCCCCACACCGTGTGTGTGTGTGTGTTTCGGGAAAACTCTGGGGGAACTCGCTGTTTGTGTTTGGGCTGTGCAGGGAGCGCAGGTGGGTCCATGTGGCAGTGGCAAAACAAGTGACCACCAGCAAATCAAGCTGTAAGCGATCTCTGCAATGTTCAAAGTTATGACAAGGTGACAACATGGGATACAGGCGCACTATAGCGGGATGTTTGAGCCATACTAGGTTTTCCTCTTGTTTTGTTGTTTGTTTGTTTGTTTGTTTTGTCTAAACGTAGCGAATTGATATGGATCGTTCTGGTTTTTACACGGAAAATACCGACTTTACACGTGGCAATAGGGGAGCCAGGGATGGCGCGGGTGTGAAGCTGATGAGGTGCCCAGTGAGGCAGAGATGTTTCCACGCGGGGCCAGGAGCTGGAGGGACCGGGAGGGTGAAGTTTCTCCACCGGCGGGACACAGGGAGTTGAGGCGGTGCCGGGCGGTGGCGTGGCTGCCGGCGGAGGGGAGGGATGGCAGGCGGGGCCGGGCTGTGCCGTGCCGGGCTGTGCCGTGCCGTGCCGGGCTGTGCCGTGCCGGGCGGGGCGGGGCCGGGCTGTGCCGGGCTGTGCCGTGCCGGGCTGTGCCGTGCCGGGCGGGGCGGTGCGGGGCTGTGCCGTGCCGGGCTGTGCCGTGCCGGGCTGTGCCGTGCCGGGCTGTGCCGTGCCGGGCGGGGCGGTGCCGGGCTGTGCTGTGCCGGGCGGGCTGTGCCGTGCCGGGCTGTGCCGTGCCGGGCGGGGCGGTGCCGGGCTGTGCCGTGCCGGGCGGGGCTGTGCCGGGCGGGGCGGTGCCGGGCGGGGCTGTGCCGGGCTGTGCCGTGCCGGGCTGTGCCGTGCCGGGCGGGGCGGTGCCGGGCTGTGCCGTGCCGGGTGGGGCTGTGCCGGGCTGTGCCGTGCCGGGCTGTGCCGTGCCGGGCTGTGCCGTGGCGGCGATGGCGGGGATGGCGGAGGCGCTGGCCAAGGAGCGGGCGGTGGCGGCGGGCGCGGGGCAGCACGACCGCGCCGTGCCCTACCTGGGGCAGCGCTTTGAGCCGCTGCGCCAGGAGTGCCTGCAGGGGGGGCGGCTCTTCCAGGACCCCTCCTTCCCCGCCGGCCCCGCCGCCCTCGGCTACCGGGAGCTGGGGCCCCGCTCGCACAAGACACAGGGCGTCGTCTGGCGCAGACCCACGGTAGGGCGGCGGGGCAGGGGTGGGGGGGATCCCCGGTAGCATCGATTCCCGGGAGCGTCGTTCCACAGCGTCACCCAGCTTTTCTCCTTCCTCCCACGCCGTAAATTTGGGTGGGTTGGAGGGGCGGGCGCGGTGCGAGCCCTCCCCGCGCTGCAGAGCCGCTCGGTGCAGCCGCGGGGCTCCGGGGCTCCGCTTCGCTCCGGGGACAGGCCGGCAGCCATCCGCTCCGCCTGGGGAACAAACAAATCCCAAAAGCCCTTCTCCTCTCCATCCACAGCACTCCGTGCGGACAGATCGCTTTGGGTGGCGCTTGGGGCCGTCTCCTCCCGTAACTCTTTCCCTCAGCAGAGCCACGAGTTGAGCAGCGTGTGGTTTATTCCCGAAGCAGCCCTGCCAGCCATGGGAGCCATGGGGCCGGGTGGACTCCGGGGCACCTCTGAAAGACCTCGGTGTAGTCAGTGGTGGAGAGGTAATGGCAGGGCGGTGTGTGCTCGTGTGAGAAGCAGCGCACCTCCTGGCACGGCCTGTGAAGTGAGGTGGCTGCACACGAGCTTTGCTCCCCGGCTCCGTTCTCACTGCGCTCGGTGTGCCCGCACCCGTTCCTGCCCTGCTCCGTCCCTGTGGCCTTCATCCGCTCTGCTCCATGGTTTGGTTAATTCGCTGCAAGTGGGGCCTTGTTCCCTGCCTTACCTGCGGTGTAATGCAAGGTTTGTTTTGTTCCCAGGAGCTGTGCTCCAGCCCCCAGTTCATAGCCGGCGGAGCCACTCGCACGGACATCTGCCAAGGGGCGCTAGGTAAGGCGGGGGCACAAACTGAGCTTTCCATGTGGTGCTGCCCCGGGACAACACGGTTTCCACGTGGCTGTAACTCACTCTGTAAATACCCCCTTTTGCATCCTACCGCCTCCCTTCATATCAAATCCGACCTTTCTCACCTTTCCTTGGCATTTGCAGGTGGGGACCGTGTGTGCGGCCACTGAGCACAGCCTTTCTGCGTGCACCAGACAGGGGTGGCACACACACGGGTTTCCTGATGGCTTTTCTGATCGTGGCCAGTTCCTTCCACGTTCACATCCCTCTGCCTGACAGCAGCCTGACTCATTTCTGCCTTTAGCAGCTTGCTTGGAAGAGCACTTGTGTGCATAGCAGGACTTCTTTTTCCCAAGTGGGAAAGAATTCTGCCGAGCAGGAGGAACCTCCTGAAACCTGGGGAGATGCTGTAGAGAGAAAAGAAGTTGTATGGGGGTTTTCCTGCCAGCTGCCAGCTCTTGAGGAAGACAAAACTGGGGTGTTTCAGGAGGGATGGGCCAGCCTGTGAGCCCTCTGCTTTTGCCATGGTTTCTGCTCAGTCTGTGCAATGGCAGCCCCTTGGTGGGGCTCTCCAGGGGAGCTCTGGGGGCTGCAGGGAAGTGCCAGGGGACAGTGGGGGACAAATGGCTTAGCCTGGCTGGGAGTGCACAGCTGTCCCCATCTGGAAGCCTCTCCTGCCTAGCCTGACGGAAGGGGTTTCAGGTGGAGGATGTCTGCAGAGATATGAGGAGAAGAAATAAAGTGAAGTGAAAGCAGCAGGTTCCTATGCCATAGCTGTAGTGAGAGGATTTTAGATTAGACAGACAGCACGGTTGAGAGAAAGCTCTTATGCAGGAAACATGACTAATACAAGCTGTACTGTGCTGCTGCAGTTGGCAAAGGAACCAAGTTCTGTTTGTTTGCTTTCCAATATTCACCACACTGTGACTTCTTAGCTTCTAGTCCCACTGCTGCTATTTGTGGGTTCGTGTCCAAAAATGTAACAGGCAGAGAAGCTTATATTTTGTGCTTATGTTCTCATTCAGAAGTTTTTTAGGTTGGTGCTTTGACAACCAGACACAATTAGTATAAAAAATCCGTGACAGTAAAAATACTTAGATTATGAGCTTTGTTCTCCTCATGCCCCAGTACCATTGGTGGTGTGGGTTAGGCCCTGTTGTACCTTAGGTTGTTGCCATGTCACCAGCTTCCTTCCTGTGCTCTCTCCACCCAATACCATGTCTCCCACCATCACTGGTTTGGCATGAAGCGTGTCCCAGTGCTTTAACACACTTGCCAGACATCTGTTATCTCTTTTTACTGTGAAACTTTATGGTAAGAAGTTCTTCAAATCGAAATTAAAGTTTACTGTAATGTCATTTCAACATCTGGCATTTCTGTAGAGATGCTGTTTTCTGGAGTCACTTAGTTGTTTTCTGCCTTCTGCTTTTCCAGCTTTTCTCTCCAGATGCTGTGGCAGCAAGAGCATGAAAGATTTGAAGCTTCATTTTCAAGTTGTGAAATTGCTGTTGCTAATACCAAATTCTTTTAAATTAATGAAAGCATTTGCTGCCCTAGTGGTCTTTGGAGCAGTCAGATGTTCTCATGGGCTTGTATGGGATCACCAGAGGATATGAAATGACTCACAGCTGGTATTTTTGTACCTCCTGACTATATCTGAATCAGAGGCTGTCAGTGTTCTTGTTTGTATCTCCTTTTTCACCATCACTAAGTACTGTGATGACCCTCCTGGCTGTCTTCTCATGAATCTGGGCAGGATTTTGGTATTGTGTGGCAATTGTTGATTAAAAATTAGATGCTTTTGATCTTATCTCTATGTAGCCACTGAGTTCCTAAGAGCCTGGATGGATTCTCTGCTCTTTCACTTCTTTCCCAATGGGGCTGGCAGATGCACTGTAAAAATGCTTTTTTTAATTTTTTTTTTTCCACTGCCCTATCTGACACCAGCATTTGTACTGATAAATTTGCTTAAGCTTCCATTTACTTGAACTTTGTATTTACTTTGAATGTTCATGTCCTGTCACATTTTAGGATGTTATAGAGAAGATTACAGTGGAAGATGTCAAGTACTTTTGAAAACCTGTACATTTTATTATGCTGCTTCTTTTCTATAGGAAGCTTTTGTAGTCTCATTTATCCCCCAAAAGGCTTGATCAAAAAGCAGCAGACCTGTGCCCATGGGAAGTTCCACTGCTCAGTTGCTGAGCCCTTCAGAACATCTGGGAGTACTGCAGGGACAGATGAGGCATCCAGAGCTCACAGACTCATCACATCTGCATGGCAGCTTCTTGACAGGGAATGTGTTACCAAACAGCTCAGCTAAGGAGCAGAGTTTCTTCTAGCTCAGGAGTCTTTGGCCTGGTGCAAAGAATTTGTTTCATTGCTTTTGACCTGGACTATAAGAAACTGATGCATATAAGGCATAGCTGATCATCAGTGCAGAAAAGGTTCTCCAGACACCAAAGTTCTGCCCCTTGGGATTTGGATTATCCTTTATTCTGGCCTTGGGAGGGTTTTTTTGTTTTGGTTTGTTTTTGTTGGGTTTTGTTGTTGTTTCGTGGATTTTTTCCTTAGGAGAAACTTTTGAAGGCGAGTATTTGGAGTTGGTTTTGCAGTATCAGATCTGCAAAGTCAGTGATGGTATTTGGTTCCGAATGGCAGCACATGAGATGTGGTGACTCATTACAGCTGAGGGGAGGATCTGAAGCCAGAGAAGCCTGGTTCACCCTTAACCACCTTTTTTTTGTAATAGATGTCACCATGGTATCACAACACTGGGGTGTAAACAGCACAGGATCTCCCAGCTGCTGTTTGGATGCAGGTGTCTCCTCCTTACATAACAAATGTGTGAAAAAATAACAAATTGAATAGGTTGGATTTAGAAAATCAGTCCCATGGTTTTCTCATGCTGGCAGCCACTCTACTGCCAGTGGGTTGCCACAGCCTTGTGTTTGTAACCATAAAACTTTCTGGAGTGCCTTGGTGTTAATATGAATATATTCAGTAGCTGTTAATCTAAGACTGGTTTAAAACAATGATGAGTCTGTGACTGGCAGAATGTACATTTTCCCTTTTACCCCATACTCTTACATGAGCTGTGCAGTGACCAGAGGAGGTGCCTTTTGCTTACAGCCCTTCAGGCATTTGATGGGTGTGTTTTGTCTTTTCTTTCCAGAATGGCTAATTTTAAGCCCTTACGGCTATTTATGCTCACCTTGCAATTACTTTTTTTTTTTTTCCTAACATTCTTGTTACAGCTGGAGATTAGGTAAATGCAGAGATGGGTATATGGAAATAACAAATACAATAAAACATTGAAAGCAAGAAAAAGTAAGCATGACAGAACAAATAATAGCGCTTCTTGTTAATATGTGTTATAGATAAACTCACAGCCTGATAATATTCCCTTTTCTGATAACCTTGTTCTGCCTACTGTTCATTTACAAAAATTATTTATGATTAATGTAGCCTTGGTAACACTCCTTTCAGACTCTGAGCAACCTGTCTGTCAGCCTCTCCTTGGACTTTTCTTCCCTATCAAAGGAAAATCACTGTCAAGAACTTTACAGAAGCATCAGTTCTGGAAGTTCAGATTATTTGGTAATGACCTTGCTCAGGCTTGCTTAGTGCAGGCTAGAATTCCAGGTATAATCACAAGATCTGTTCTCCTCCAGGGTCTGAATTATCAGGTGTGCTTTTAGTGATGGCTGCTCACAAAGGAAGAGATGATATCCTGGCTACTGAGTGCTTTTAGGAGTGGAAACCAAAAGATAGACATCCATATATGCTGCAGCTGCCTTTAAACCTCAAGACCTTGCCCAAAGTTGTCAGAGTTAAGATTTTTGCTTGACTCCAAGTTCTTGTTAGAAACCAGTATAAAGTTCAACTGAGAGATTTTACAACAGGCTGTGATTTCAGTCTGCCTTGATGGGACAGCTAGAAAGTAAAGGAAATTCTTTACAAATTCTGCTTGTGGGTGTGGAGGTCCTCTGGAGGGAGTTTCTCCTTGAATTTCCGTGCTTCTTACCTCCAGGGGAAGCATGACTCAAAGATGTGTTACAGCATTAAAGTGTATGTTCATAATCTGGAGGCCTGATCAGCTTCTTGGACAAGCCTTCCTGAGCTGCTGTTGCCATTTGAGTTGTTCATTTGTTCTGCCTGTGCTGCTCCCTGCCTGCCCAGCCCCTGCCCAGGGTATGGAATAGAAATACCAATATTTTTTGGGAAGAATGGTGTGACAGCTGCCCTCTGAGCCAGACTCTTTCCTCCTGGCCCTGTCTTTCGCAGCAAATGCCTTTGCTACCTCTGGATGCAGGTCCCAGGGAAGAGGGTCTCAGCTCCTTGAAGGAGGCAGTGAGAGGAGTCACCACTTTGCAGGGCGAGATGGATGTGCTGTGACAGAGAAGGGAGGGGAATTTCATCATTGCTTCATAGCCTGTCACAGGAGAATAGCAAGGTGACTTTCCTGTTTAAAAATGTCTCTGACATGCTGAATTTTCCATTGCTGAACAAGCAGCCAGAGGCAGGACTGAAGGGAAAGTTTTATGTTCTTCCCCTCTGGGCTGTGAAGCAGGACAAGAACCTTAGGTTTTGAAATTATTCTGTAATTTCCCCTCTACCTTTCCTGAGATGTGAGAAGATGTGTGGGACAGACAGATTTCACGGAGCTACTGCTGGGGTCAGCCATGCAAAGCAAGGGCAGCCTGGAGAGAGCTGCAGGTTATCCGTGCTCCTGCTGCTGTTGTCTGAGCAGTGATGGATTTGGGCCTGAGGGTGGACCTCGAGGGCTGCTTTAGAATTAATTCACCCTGAGACTTTCTCCCATTTGGATCCCAGCTTCTCACCCACAAGCTTTTGAGCCTTTTCCCCTGGGAGAGAGGTGGCTGTGTAGGCACTGCTGCTTTGCTGGCTTCTGTCTGCTGACAGCTGTGGCAGGTTCACACACTGAACCTGCAGTCCTGCAGGACTCTTTTGTGGGATCTCAGGTGCAATACCCACGGCCCTCTGCTCACAGAGCAGGGGAACAGCAGATCTGGTAAAGGTAACAAGGAGTTTTGTGTCGGGCTGTGGCACTCAGGGGATCACCTGGGTCTCTAAATCTCCAACCACCGCACAAATGGGCTGCAGGAGGCCGTGGCTGAGCAGAAGGGTAACTGCTCTGATAAAGTAAAACTGGGCTCTGAAAAGAATTACAGAAAGTAGAGGTGTAATGTTTATAGAGCTGAAGTCTCTTCCTCCCTCTGCGTGGCTGGAGACGGTGTGAAAAACACTGTCCAGGCAGCCTGTGGTGTGCAGCCTGGTGGGTGTTGGCTCCATCCCAGGCAGGATGAGGAGGTGTGTGGGACTGGGAAACAGTGCCTGCCTTCAGGCCTTTCCTGCCTCTCTGTGACTGTGCTGGAGACCAGACATGGGACTAAACAGAGAGGCCTCGAGCAAGAGCCTCCAGAGATGTGTAAGGTGAAAGGAGCTCCTGTTTGCAGGGAGGATAGCAAGAGACCTTAAACGGAGCTTACCCACAGGACAAGTCCCTGGATAGCAAGGCAACATGTTTATTGAACATGGGGAAGGGAAAAGAATGCAGCCTGTGCCTGAGAAAACACTGTCCCTTTGAGGAGAAATTGCACCCCTAAGTACCTGTGTGTGCCCACAGGCTCTTTGCCTCTTCTCTGCGCTGCTTCCTATCATGCAGGCACTCAACTGAATATTAAGCTTTCTTTCCAACAGCGCCAGAATGGGTGATAACTGTGGTGGTAGGTCAGAAAAAGCCTGCTTTGACTTTTTTTTATGACTTTAGTCTTGAGGAAACACTTGCCTAGATCTGGAGAGTATTTGCGTTCATATATATTTGATCTGTCTCAGAGATGAAGTGATGGGAAGGATCATCCTATCTCAGCTGAGGGAATTGTTGGTTATAATGCACAATCCTCATGCAGTGCAAAAACTAAAGTTTGAATAATAAATGCTGACTGGTTTGGGCTTTGTTTTCCTTTTCTTTTTACAGGGGACTGTTGGCTCTTGGCAGCCATTGCTTCTCTCACCTTGAATGAAGAGATTCTGGCCCGTGTTGTTCCCAAAGACCAGAGCTTCCAGGATAACTATGCAGGAATTTTCCACTTCCAGGTATGTGGAAAACAACCTTTTCCTCTTATTGGGCAGGAGCCAGTGTGGCTGGCTATGTGTGATCCGTGTGTGATCTTTCCTGGCATGGCTCTGTGGGATGTCAAAGAGCCAGAGAGAAAAAAAGGAGACATCTAAAAAGGGTGGTGGAAGGAACAAGGCCATTAATCAAAGATCTGGGAGCAAGGGCTGCCTTTGTGGTCCTTCCTCCCTGAGAAGAGCCAGCTGAATATGTGCATCCCTGAACAGGGTGGGTAAAGCTGGCTGCGACAGGGATTACTTTTCTCCCAGGGAAATTGCCGTTCAAAGATAAATGTCCTGGTGACAGGAGTGCACAGCATGAGGTGGTGATGGATGTTTGTGCTCTCTTTCCCTCAGTTCTGGCAGTATGGGGAGTGGGTGGACGTGGTGGTGGACGACAGGCTGCCCACCAAGAACGGGGAGCTGCTCTTCGTGCACTCGGCGGAGGGCAGCGAGTTCTGGAGCGCGCTGCTGGAGAAGGCCTACGCCAAGTGAGTCAGGGCCAGGCTTCCCCCCACTCACATCCCTGCTTCTCCATAGCATCCTCAACTGCATGGATGCTGTGCATTAAAGTGTCAGTCTGCTCATTAGCCTTTGCAGCTTCTGGAGATCCCCACAATGGCTCCTTTGCTACAGCGTTGTTGACGGGTGCCTAAGACAAGGAGCCAAAAGCATTGGATTTGTTGCCAGCCAAGAAAAGTAGCTCTTGCATCTCATGGTGAAGCTGTTCCTGGAGCAATCTGCTGTCACCAGGGCCTGGGAAGTTCCATTTCATGTGCTCTATGCACTTCTGAAGGCTTGGCAGCTGCAGTGCTTCAGTGCGCAAAGCACATCAGTCCATGTGCCCATGTCTGTGTTCCGTGCTCATACCTGAATCTCCATTTTTGGGTTGGCCAGAGAGGAATTCTGTCCTCTAGTTCTACTATTTTGAATTGACTTAAGAAATTTAGATCTGCTGAAAATCAGACCCATAAAGGGATTTAAAGATTCTAAACTAAACTCTTTAGTAGAACTAAAGAGGCAAATTGTTTGGTCTTAATTTTTTTTTAATATATTATTTTTTCTTCAGATATTGTTCATGGTTCCTGTCATTGGTGTGACTGAACCTGCAAGGTGTATGCATGATTGTGTAATATTTGATGCTGGGCTTTCCAAGTACAGAGGTCTAAGAAGCAAAGCTGAGGGTCACGTTTGTAGCTGCTGTAATGCTCCTGAAAGCAGAAATGCCGTGACAGCTGGCACATTGATTGCCTCTCCTGAAGGAAGATGAGAACAGAGAGCCTGATGGCTGTGTGTGTGAGAGAAGAGGAGAACAGGGAACCTGATGGTTGTGTCTGTCTCCCATTTTGTGCAGGCTGAACGGATCATATGAGTCCCTCTCTGGTGGCAGCACCACCGAAGGCTTCGAGGACTTCACCGGTGGCATTGCAGAATGGTATGAGCTGCAGAAGCCACCCCCCAACCTCTTCAAAATCATTCAGAAGGCACTCCAGAAAGGCTCTCTCCTTGGCTGCTCCATTGATGTGAGTTAGCAGGTTTATTTCTGGGTTCTTGCCGTGCACACAGGCTGGGGGTGGACCTCTGCTGCACCCGCAGGAGCTGCACACAGGATGCCAGTCCCCTCTGCCTATGGTTCCCTGCTCTGCCTTGTGCCTGAAGGATTTGACCCACAAATGTGACCCAAGCATGTGCTCTTCGTGGGGGTTAGGCTGAAACAAAACATCTTTAGTTCATGTAAAAAGCTCGTTCCCTTGTGCCTCTTCCATGAGACCTTCTGCTGTTTAGTAGGTTCATGGTAATGAACCACACAGAGAACCTGTATGGGGTCCTGATGCACATCTGTGTTCCTAAGAAAGCCTTAGCTTGGCAGCAGGATGGCACAGGCTAAGAGGGTTTGGACAGAGAGCTGCTGCTAATGGCTCCTGCAGTCAGGTGCTCAGAGGTGACAATGTCCATCCTTGCTGCAGCCTTTTTGTTGCACAAGTTGTACCTAAAATGTTCCCAAAAGATCTGGGCTCTGTGCTTGAAGCAGAGAGTCTCGGACTGTTGCCAGACCTTTAAAAGGTTTTATGGGAAGACACACTGTCTGAAGCTGGACCCAGATGGGAAAGAGGAGCTTTGGCCCTGCCTTCAAGGATTCAACATTGCTTTTAGCCTTACTGAAATGAATCTAAGTATTGTTATTGTGGTAATCACCCTCCTCCCAAATGAGATTGCATGTTAGTTATGTCTAAAGGGAAGGTAAATTGTTTACAAAAACTCCATTCATAATATAAATGTAAATGTTTCCTCCCATTTTTCAAGTTAAATTGGAGTCCCAGGAGAGGGAAGCTTCACAGCAGGAAAAGTGCTTGGTTAATGTCAATTTGACTTCATGATATTTTCAAGGCCTGTTTTACTTGTTTGCATTTAGATAAGAATCTGACATCTGGATTTTTGCCCCAGACTGATACAAATCCCTTGGGTGGTTGGGGAGGAGAGTAAATATATTATGTTGTTGATAAGTGCTGGCACTTTCTGTAGTGTAAATTAACTGTTGCTGAGTTTATCCTTCAAAAAAAAAAAAAAAAACCAACTTGTAAAATCTTTCCTTCTCATCTGCAAGAGAAATAGGGACACAGAGATTTTGCATTAAATGGAGAGTGTGCTGAGGGGCAGTAATAGGCTATGAATTGACATCAGGAATCCTGCCTGCTCAATCCAATCCTCTTTGTTTGTTTAAGCTTCAAATATTGTTTAAAGGTCACACACTTCTGAAATGGTGGAAAGACAGTGACAGCCACATGTTTCATAGGTGGTTAAACATTTGCTGTCTGGCAATAAGTGACTTTTCTCTGCAATGTTTAAAGGCCAGACTGCCCAAGCAATGGCTGTGAAAAATTGAGAGGGGATGTGCCTTCAGGTATGGATGGCATCCAAAGTTCAGTCTCTTCCCTTGCTGCAGAGCTGGGGAAAGGGAGGGGAACCTCCCACCCTGCTTTGGAGCTGAAGGGGATGTTTTGACCCTGAAATTTGCTGGACCTGAGTGTGATCCCAGTGTAGCTTCAGGCTGGTCACTCCATTTTTCTCCTGGTCCCTTGAGAATATGGAATTTATCCAGTGTATCCCCTTTGGAGATGCACAAGAGTGGCTGCACCACACAAGTGTTTTGGAGCCAGGAGGGAACTTTGCTGCAGTGCCAGGCTTCTGATGTGCACCCATGGCACGAACATGGTCCCTGGGGTTCCAGCACCACCACGTGTGCTGCTGTCCCCTCTCCCTGCTCTGTCACACTTGTTGCCTTGGTGCAGCAGCTCAGCCACTCTTGCAGCCTCACAGTGAGATCAGAGCACAGCTGGAGGGGGAAGCTTTGTTCTGTTGGATCCCCTGTCCGTGGGAAGCTGCAATCACTGATGTCCTTTGCTCCTCCAGATCACCAGTGCTGCAGAAACAGAAGCTGTCACCTCCCAGAAGCTGGTGAAGGGACATGCCTACTCGGTCACCGGGGCAGAGGAGGTAGGTGTGCCACCCCAAGGTGCAGCAGCTTTTGTGTGTGGCAACCACAAACCCATCTTCAACCCTGCAAATTCTTAAGTGTCACCTGTTTTACTGAATTGGGTTTTGAGTCTCTTCCTTCTGAAGGAATGCTTAATTAGATGGTATGTTTTGGATAAACACAGATTTGCCTTTCTGGGTGTTTGACCAAAAAAAAAACCCTGTTTTTCCATAAGCATGGCTATTTCCCACTGAGCAGGGTGGTGAGCAGCTCTGTGCAGAGGGCATGCTACCCTCTGCTGGTGACCAGGCCCTTCAGTGCAGCTCTGTACAGCAGGCCACACTTTGTACCTTAGAAGCACAGCAAGAAGTGTCCCTAGCAAAAAAAAAATCATGTGTTGTTGTCCCTGAAGTGCCTGCTGAACAGCACCTTTCAGCTGGGCTTGGTGCTCAAACACAAGGGGCCTGCCCAAGAGCAGGTGACTGGGGAAGGCAAGACAAAACCAAGGAAGCAGATCATGGCCTCCTTCCATGTGTGCAGTGGATTCTTGGTTAGCTCACTGATAATTGTTTCCAAAATAATTCCTGAAAGCTCAGGGTGAGGGGTAAAGAGCTGCTGATGTGCTGTGCTGGTTTGTGGGTGTGCATTTGGTCTTCTCCTCACAGCAAAAGCCAGGAAGAGGGAGTTTGTTCACCTTCATTCACAAGCAGGCATGATTTAGCCAGGCTGTTCCTTTGGAGGTCTGTGCAAACTCTGTGAGGGTAGTTCAGCTGGGGTGTCATCTCTGGACTGTGCTGCTGCTCTGCAGCTTTCTTGGCTTCAGGCTGCAGAGGTGCACCAGCTCCTGCCTCACGTGGGTGCTGTGTGCTCCCCAGAAGCAGTGGTGCTCCCACTGGAGCTCTCACAGCTGGCTTGGCCTGGCCTCTGGGTGTTTGCAGAGACCAGCAGATGGCAAGAGGAGGGGCTGAGGCTGCTGCTCTGTGGGGCACTGGTGTGGTCAGAGGGGTTGTGGCCAGTCTGAGTGTTCTGGCTGTCGTAACAGGCTCCTCTTATATATAAGCAGGGGGGTAAAAAGGCATTTGAATGTGAAGAGACAGTTTATATCTAAGCAATGACTTTGAGAAATATCTCTGTACCTGCTTTTTGGCTTTTGTATAGCAGTTTTACATTCCCCTTGCTTGCAATCCTATCAAAGGTGATTTTTTAGCAGCACAAATCAGACATTTTGGTTTTCACGGGCTTTGGTTTGTGCATGCTTGTAAAACTTGTCTGGACAAGCCTGGTTGTGTGCAGTTCACTCAGAATCAGCTGGACTTATGTCTTTTGGAGCAGATGTGTGCATGTTGTCATGCCTAGAACTGAGATACTTGCTCTGTTGTGTTTTTAATTACTGTAGAAGATGAGGGAAGGAGTGTGGTGCTGAGTCCCTGGTAACTCTCCATAACTTCTGATCCCATCAGGTGAACTTCCGAGGAGCAATGCAGAAGCTGATCAGAATCCGAAACCCCTGGGGTGAAGTGGAGTGGACTGGGAAATGGAATGACAAGTGAGTCAATGGCTTCCTTGCTGCCAGTAGCCCTTTCCTGCAGGGGTGCAGTCATGTTTCTGTGCTTTTGTGTTTCCTACCTGAAATTCCTCTGTAACTCCTGTCTGGATGTGGTGTCACATGGAACTGTTTCAGAGAGAAGCATCCCCTCACTGTCATCTCCCTCCTAGCCATCACAGGATGTGGTGCCTCTCATGCAAATTCCAGTCTTTGTGTAAGATGCAGTGGTTTGGTTGGTGAACCCTAGAAAGCTCCCGGTAGTTTCTGCTTATTTACCAGCCTGGATTCAGTGGTGAGCTTCTGAAAACTCACTTTCTAAAAGGGTTTTAAAATCCATTTCTGCTGTTAGCCATCAAAGCTGGAGTTTACTCACTCCTGTGGCTGGGCAGTTTTTATTCTGACTTCCTTTTTCTGTCTCAGTCCAGGCATTAGCACTTTCTAAAAATAACACTCTGTTTCTCATCCTTCCCTTGGATATTTGAGACGTGAGGTATTTTATGTGCCAGGTGCATCTCTTTTTAATTCTGCAGTGGTTTGAGAATTCTGGATCTGCTGAAAGTTAGATCTTGTGCCAGAAAAGCCACATTAGGGTTTCACCTTTCCCGTGGTAGTTGATGTGGGGTTCTCTTCCAGCTGCCCAAACTGGAGTGGTGTTGACCCTGAGGTGCGGGAGCGACTGACCAGGAGACATGAAGATGGGGAGTTTTGGTGAGTGTCACTGGGCTCCCATTCCAGCAGAAGGGAATGTCAACTGCTCTGCTTTTATTCATGCAAAGTAACCTCTCCCAGTGTGCTCTCCAAGAAGAGCGTGCAAATTCACCCCAAACCATAGTGCTAAACCACAGTGACAGGGAGGGAGGATGGACAAGGTATGGAAAACCTGTCCCTCCTGAGGAGACATTGCCAGTGGCATTGCCTCCCACAGGATGGCGTTCAATGACTTCCTGAGGCATTACTCCCGCCTGGAGATCTGCAACCTGACTCCAGACACCCTGGCAAGTGACAGGTACAAGAAGTGGAGCCTGCTGAAGCTGGATGGGAACTGGAGGCGAGGAGCCACTGCAGGGGGCTGCAGGAATTACCCAAGTAAGAAAAAACGGAGAAACCTTTTACTTGTCCACTTGTACTTTCTCTGGGAGCTTCCAGGAGATGGTTTGGGATGGCTGATGGGATATCTAGGACTGATCTCCAAAAAGTGCAGGTGACTGGGAAATGTGGTTCCCTGATGAGGGTCAGCTGTGGTTGTAAAGGCTGGGGTGGGAGTGGGCAGGGCAGGGCATTGGTTTTCTCTTCTCACAGCTGAGTTTGGCAGTCAGAGCCACATCTGTCCTAGCTGACATGTTCAAACATCATCACTGTTGCTGTTGAAGAAGCCTCTGAGCAGTTTGCTTAAATTCACTTCCCAGACACTTTCTGGACAAATCCACAGTATTTGATCAAGCTGGAGGAAGAGGATGAGGACCCCGATGATCCTGAGAGGGGCTGCACTTTCCTCGTTGGGCTGATCCAGAAGCACCGTCGGAAGCAGAGGAAGATGGGGGAGGACATGCACACCATCGGCTTTGCGATCTATGAGGCAAGGAAAGCTGTGCAGGAACGTGGGAGGAAAAAGAAAAATCATTCCCCCTATAAATGGGATAGGGCAGTTCCCATGCTGGGCTTTCCATCCAAACTCAGATGGGTTGAGTTGGACAGCAGCTGCAGCAAGGAGGCCATAAAGAAACAAAAAGCTGCATTATTGTCTTGCTTAGCCCCTGTCTCTTCTCCAGATGATAGAGGGGTCAGAGAGGCAGGAGTGTGAAAGAGGAGATGGGGAGGAATAGTAGAGAAATTGAGCCTACAATAAAAATCAGGGTGGGCTGCAGGCAGAAGATTCAGCAGGAAGCCACAACCAGCCAGGCTGTGCCAGGCTGTGCCCACGCTGCCCCAGGTGAGCCTCACCTGCCTCAGGGATGGAGCTGGGAGCTGAGCCAGCACTCGGCCTTGCGTGATGTGCCCAGCACCCACCTTCCCCTCAAGCCAAGTATTTTTTTCTTTTTGGTGTTGGCTTTTTTGTTGTTTTTTGTTCAAGAATGTGGATGTCCTTTCTAAGTAATGGTGAAAACAAGATGGAAGTGCCATTCAGCAAGCAAATAACTCTCTCCTTTTCTTCTTGCAGGTGCCCCCAGAGGTATGTGGCATGGGTTGGTGGTCGAGGTGCAGAGTTGGGGCTCAGTGGCTGGCAGGAAGAAGAGGTTCAGAGGATCCTACTCCATTGCAGGACAACATGGCTGCACAGTCTACAGTTAGAGGCCATTTATTCTGGAAGGGGCCCTGAGCCCACACTGCATTTTCAGAGTGTCCTGGACTGGGATAAGGGTGCTCAGTGCTGCAGAAATTCCCCAAAGCAGCTCTTCTGTGGCTCTTCTCCCAGCCCAGCCCCACACTTTCTCTCCCTGCTCTCTTCACCTCTCTTCAGCTGCTTTTTCCAGGTTTGCACAAAGCTCATGTTTGCCTCATGAATAATAGTCCAAGGAGGTGTTTATGTTCATTTCCCTAAGCATTACCTGTTTTGATTTCTCTCTATTTCTACCTGCAGGCAGCTAACAGTACACCCTGGGGGTCACAGAGGGGTGGCAATGCAGCAATGCCTCTGAGCTCCTGCTCCTCAGAGGAAGGACTGAACCCATTACTGGGTTTCCTGTCCCTGTGAGGGTCTGTGCAAGGCAGCAGGGACATCCTGTGGCTGCTGAGGCTGTGCCCAAATGAGAGGCTTTTATGTAAAGTATGGTTTCATCAGCAAAAGGAACGGGGCTACTGGCTAATTAAATTTCTTATGTACTTTTTTAATGTCTTAGCAGTGCTCTGTCACTCACCCTACAGGTTAAAAAAACTCATTTTCATAAGAAAAATTATTCTAGCTACAGTCCCATGACTTTTCCCCCCAAAAGGTGGAATTTTGTCTCCTACTATGCAGCAGGTCTGACAGGTTTTTTAAATTCTTTCTTCATTCTTAAAAATCTGGGAGGACAGGAAGGAGGAGGTTTCTGAGAGATGCACATTCCTGGAGTTGGCTTCTACGGCTGAAACAGCCCAGCAAAGGACCCCTGCAAAAAAAGACCCCATTCTGGAAGGTCACAGAATCATTGAATGGTTTGGGTTGGAGGGGACCTTAAAGATCATCCAGAAACTAAAGAAAGTTCCAGACCCCTGCCATGGGCAGGGACACCTTCCACTAGATGTTACACTCCAAATATTATTTCATTATTTTGTTTTGTTTTATTCTTGGAGCCCTCCATGAGCAGGCTCTGCTCACAGGCAGCCTGACCTCAGAGGCAGAGCTGAGCTGCAGGTGGCACCAGCTCTGGGGACCAGAGGGACATGGCTCATGTGTCATCTCAATTTAAAAAAAAAATTATTGGTGGCAGAGTTTTCCCAATGTCTTCAGCCACCCATCATCATCTGCATGAGCAAATGCATGACCTGAATGATTTATTGCAATGATCTGCAAAATGCATTTGCAGCCACATCTCAGGAGTCCCACCCCCTTTCTCTTATTTTTCAGTTCTGTCAAACTGACATCTTTTTTCTTTTATTTTTTTTTTATTTTCTTTTCCCCAGACATAGATGAGTGACATATCTATGATATTTTTAATTTGTAAATGTAAACAGATGCAGACTGCAGTGGGGTTTTTTCCCTCTCTTTGCTTTTTCTAAGTTTTCTGGCCAGACAAATATTCATCTGAGCAAAAACTTCTTCCTGACCAACAAAGCCCGGGAAAAATCCAACACCTTCATCAACCTTCGGGAGGTGCTGAACCGGTTCAAGCTCCCTGCAGGAGAATACATCATCGTGCCGTCCACCTTTGAACCCAACAAAAATGGGGACTTCTGCCTGAGAGTCTTCTCTGAAAAAAATGCAAACTCCACGTAGGTAGCTTTTGGTGATCATATTACAGCAGTGGGCATGCAGGGAAGATTATTATTATTGGTTTTGTTATTTTTATTTGTTTTGTTATCCCTATTACTATTTAATTAAATTTAAATTTAAAAATGTCTAATGTCTTAGACATGTCACATCTTGAAGAGCAGCTGGGCTAAAGCCTGAGGAAGGGGTGTGGGGTCTTTTGTATTGAGTTGCCCTGATTCAAAGCAAACAAAAACCTTTCTCCATCCTGTAATATTTTGCTGGACATTCCTGCAGCAGTGAGAAACCCGGGATGTTTGTTGTGTGAGGACATATTCAGCTTTTGATGGGCCCTTAGGGGTGTTTGGGCACCATCTGTAGGTCTGGTGCTCCCTCAGCACCTGGGGGACAGCATCAGACACATCAGAATTACTTCAGGGCTCTCATTTTTTTGCTGTTTCAAAGAAGAAATGAATAGACAAAGTTGGATTTGTACCCAAGAACCTGGTCCTGTGCTAAGTAGGCAGTGACCCAAAGCATTATGTGAGGCCCAAAATCCTGCCTGTGGCTCTGCAGGACATTGCACAATTTGTATTGTCTTTTCAAACCCTTGTTGCCATAGCTGGCAAATGACCACTTTCACTGTGCTAAGCAGTGTCCATAGCTGATTAATCTTTGAGTAATTTCTTATTAATTACTTAATTTCTAATTAATTTCTGAGTAATTTTTGAATGTTCATTGTTATTTCCATATTTTAAAGTATTAAAATCTAAACACTGATTTCTTTCTCTTTCTAGGGTGATAGATGATGAAATTGAAGGCAATTTTGATGAGGTACATCAAATTAAATATTTTAAATTGAGATAATTTTGTTGCAAGGGGGGGTTGGAGTTCCTGTTCCCTGTTCAGGGCGATATCGTCTATAGGCATTATGAAGAAATGTTGTCCTACTTCGGGAAAATGGGAAAAGTGTTTTCAATATCCACAGCTGGGTGTCAAGAAAATGGAAATATAATCAGGAATGTAATGGAAACAAGTGCTGTCCTTTATCTAGAACTTGGACTTCCTAGGCAGAGGTACACTCTGAAGAGTTAACTGGAGCCACAGGAAATTCCCTTTGCTCTCCAGGAGTCCAGAGTGCAGTTTTCAGCAGCAGGGCTCTTTCTGCATGTAATGCTTCCAGGAGTAACTAGTGGCTCACCATATGTTTAGTCTTGCTGGAGCTGGAGATGCTTTGCCTACCAATGCAGCTACCCCATGTGTAGTGGGTGTTTTTCCCAGCATTTACAATGCCAGTATTTTGAGGTGCATCTGAAAATCAAACTGAATAAAATCATAGTAAAAACCACTTTGTGCCTTCAACCTTGCCATTTGAATTTTTTACCAAGGGCAAGGAAATGTATTAAGTCTTTCTCAGGCAGAAACTTTTCCCCTTTTGCCTTTTGACATTCTCTGTTTCTGTCTTTTAGACTGAGATCAGTGAAGATGACATCGAACCCAGCTTTAAAAAGCTTTTTGGGCAGCTAGCAGGAAATGTGAGTGCTTTTCTGGTAATATCTTTCTGGCATCATGGGTGAGTGGGTAAGAGAGATGCCTCCCCCAGGAGAGTTCAGCTCTTGTGCAGAGTCAGCTCTCAATTGCGCATCCCGGAATCTGTGCAGTCACCCACCTGCTTCCACTGCAGATTGTGAGCCCTCCTGGTGAACAATCTCTGCTCCTTTTGAACTGTGGGCTTGACTTTTATCTCTGCAGGGCCAGAATTCTGGCCTTGGGCAGAGCATATGGCTGGGCTGGGCCTTCTCCCCAGGCTGCTCTTGCCTCGGGCACACCCTGCTGCTGGGTACGCTGATCTCTGGGAAGTGGTGGTGCTCCAGGGAATGGCAGGTGGGGAGAGCTTCCCACTTGCTTCCATTCAAGGGAACTGAACTCAAAGGGGTGTTTGATATTGGCCAGCTTGCCCAAAGGAATCAGAGGCTGCAGATGGTGTCCGCAGCTCACGGTGGAAAATCTGTTTTCCTCTTTTGCACAGGATGCAGAGATCTCCGCCTTCGAACTGCGCAGCATCTTGAATAAAATCCTGGCTAAACGTAAGTGCCTTCCTCCAACAGCAGCTTCAGATGGCCACCAGCAGGTTTCCACCATGGCCATGGGAGCACAGAGGGCACCAGTGACCTGGACAGGGTCAGAACCTGGGCTCTGCCCCAGACCTGCTGCTTGGTTCCCCATATGGCCACGACCATGTGCTCTCTCTGCTGCCTCAGAGGGCTGCAGAAACGATGGGGCTGTGCCAGCCCAGAAGGTGTTTCACAGGATGTGTGCTTTGGCAGGGTACAGATGGGTGTCTTTTATCCCAGCATCTGCCACTGGGAATTGGCTGCCAGGAAGATGGATGGATTTGAGTAATCCTTGATAATAATCAAGAGAGGTATTGCTGCTGTTTTAGTATTGAACCACCCAGGAGTGATTCAAGCAGTAGCTCAGTCAGTGGTCTGGGGTGTCCCTAAAGAGAAGGAGAAACTTTGAAACTCTGGGCTTCTTGTCCTGTGAAGAGATTCCTAGCTTGGCTCTGCATTATTTTCCTTCCCATTAAACAGTGTTCAAGAAGCAAGTGCTTAGAGAAATAAGTGTTTCTTTAATTTCCAAAGTGAAATCTTATCAGATGGTCAGGACTGTGCTGTATGTCTGTGTGCAGCAGCCAGTAATCAGCAATGGGCTGTTGCTGGCTGCCGAGCTTGGCTTCATGTTCAGCCTTTCATGAAGCCACCTCCTGCTGACCTCCATAAGCTGGAAGTCCACATTGTCCACAGAAGTCCACTTTGCAGGTAGACAGCAAGAGCAGGAAAGCTTTTGTCTCTGTCTCTTACTCCTGTAGCACGCCTACAAACCAGACTTCTCGGGCTGTTTGCCTGGGGACACATCCCAGCTCACTTGCACCCAAAGCCTCTTGGTCAGCTCAAAGCACGGCACCGCTGGAAGCAAATAAAGGCTGGTTGGAGAGCTCATGAGCTGTTTAGGGAGGTGCTGTGGTACAGCATGCAGTGATAACCCTGTCTTTCGCCCTTTCTTCACAGGCCAAGATATTAAATCTGATGGCTTTAGTATTGAGACATGCAAAATAATGGTTGACCTGTTAGATGTATCCTTTAAAGCTCTTCCGAGATAATATTCCCCTTCCTGTGCTGAAGCAGGTGAGCTGCCCTTGCTCCCTGGTGGGTCCATCCTGGTGTGCTAATGGCTCCTGAGGTGGAGAAGCTGGCTTTACCCTGACTCCCCTGAAAAAGCCACTCCCTTGTTATTGTTGTTCACACGTGTAATCCCACCAGGCAATGGGAAAATCCATTATCAAAGTCTGCTTGGAAGCCTTCCCAGCTGTTGGGTGTTCTGGTTTCACTGGGGACAAAGTGATGTTTGTGCTGGGAAAAGGCACCTGGCTCTCAGCATGGTGAGGATGGCCATGAGTTGTTTCACCTCTCTTATCTGGCTGGAGTTGATAAAAGCATCACAAAGCCATGGGGACATAGCAAATGGAAAATGAGGAGAACAAATAGAGTGTTTTGTTTTGGCATGCCATATAGGAAGCAAAAAGTATGTAGGATTTTAGGAGTTTTTGCTCCTAAGAATGAACATGGGTAAAAGTGTAGGAGGAAGGATCAGGTCTAAGAATAGCTGTTCACCTTCTCTGTGCAGTGGGAGTTGAATTGCAGAGTTGGAGAAAGGGAAAATTACCAACACAAGGTGATACTCTTCTATAATTTGGTGCAAAATACAGCAGTCCATCAGGACTCCTTGGCAGGTTTTGGGAGCAGTGCCATGACCAGGTTCTTTTGTTAGCTGTTTGCTCAAGAGCTGAAGGTCTCCAAATAGCAGGCTTGGCTGCAGCTTTCCCTGGTTCTAATCCAGACCCAGGACTTGTGTGCCAGTAACTGCAGGTGTTGAACCCACTGTGCAGAACAAAATGGCATCACCCTGGCTCATTTACACTTGTAGTGCAAAGACATCTGCATCAGGGGTGCAGAAAGAACTTGTGAACTCAGTGATCATGGCCTCAGGGGTCATGATTTAAATTAATTATCTTAATGATTTAAAAAGAAATCTTGGACAACAATTGTGTATTCAACAGGATGAATACAAGTCCTCTCCTTCTGAGAGGACTTGAATCCCTTTTATGTTTGCAATATATTAAGTCACAACTGCCCGTGCAAGTAAACCCAGCAGAGGGAGAGGAAACCCCTTTTTCTTCCCTCTGAAGAAACTTCCTTAACTCAGAGAAGAATGATGGGAGTGGCAAACTGGGACTGAAGGAGTTCCACACCCTCTGGACAAAGATTCAGAAATACCAGGTAAGACACAACCCCTTTGGGAGAACAATCACACGTAGACTGGCTGTAGACTGATTGGTGCCATACAGTGAGCACAGTCACCTTTCCCAGAGCAGGGACTGTGTGTCTGCAGCCCCCCAGGTTTTCTCTTTATCTGCTCTGGCTGCTGCACTAAAAAAACTTTTTAAAGCCACTTTTAGAAAAAAATGGATGTAAGTACCAAGTCTGTCAGACCAATGCTGCAAAGTGTTTTAAGAAACATGCAGGCTGCATTTCAAAATGTTTCATTTCTGCCAGAAGCCAAACCACAGTCTGAATTACTGTCAAGGTTTCACTTTGTGTTTTGCAGAAAATTTACAGAGAAATTGATGTGGATCGATCGGGTACCATGAACTCATATGAGATGAGGAGGGCACTGGAAACAGCAGGTATTTATATTGATCTATCTATAGGATTCCATCAGTTTCAAGCTGGGTTGAGAGATGCTCAGAGCCAAACAGTCCCATCTTAACTTACTGAATTTTGGGCACTCTGGAGCCTTCCCCTCCTGCCACCATGCAAGATGAGGCATTTCATTTTGTATCTGTGTTTACTCTTTGGAAATGCAGTCTTCTAAGTCCTTGGCATTGTCTTTTCAGGGTTCAAACTGAACTGCCAGCTACACCAGGTCATCGTGGCTCGTTTTGCTGATGAGAATCTCATCATTGACTTTGATAACTTCGTGCGCTGTTTGATTTGGCTCGAAACCTTGTTCAGTGAGTACAGGCTTAGTAACCAGACAGGCTCTGCTGCCTTGTGATTTCAGCAGGATAACTCTCCACAAGCCCAGGATCAGGGGTTCAGACAAATTCAAACCTCAGATATTAATCTGGCTTCTCCTAAAGCCAGGAATGTCTTACAGGCCAGGCTGCTGAACCACAGTCAGTCTTCCCTGCAAACAACTCTGATTAAAAAATAGCAGACAATTTAAAATGTTCAGTCTTGCTCCTGCACAATGATTTTAGACTGGCCCTTTCTGACTTGGGGTGTATGCCACTGTCAAGTTTTAGATTCTGGGACTAAATTCCTTATTGATCCTGAAGCACAAGGAAAGGGAAGAATTTCAAATTAGTTCTTGTATTTACCCTTGTCTGTCATCTCTCTCCCACCATAGAAATGTTTAGAAAACTGGACACTGAGAAAAGTGGGACAATAGAATTGAACCTTGTTAATGTAAGTAATTTAATTTAGCTCTAAAACATTTGTTTACATTTTGGAGGGAAAAGTGAGGGGTGTGTGTGTAATGTAGAGTCTGTTCTGCTCCATTCTGACTGAGGATGGCTGGTTTTAAATACTCATATTTGTGCTGGATTTATCCACCTTGAGTATTTATAAGCAGCCTTAGAAAGGTTACCTTTCAAAAATGTACCTACATCACAACTTATTTTCTTAACAGACAAGGCTACCTACCAGAAGCCCTTTATACCTTTGCTGGCAGTAATTTTGGCTTCTTCCCTGCTTTTTCTGTCAACAGAGCAAAATGTAGGTGCAGGTCTGATGGTTTTGCTCACATCTGCTTATTTCTGTCCCGTGTGTGCCCTGTAGAAAGGACTAAGTTTGGAGAAAAGTACTCCCCTACATGTGTTTGACTTGCTTATTACCTGAACATAACATTTCTGAACCTAAGAATCCCAAAACTGATCTAAATGAGATATAAATTTAAATTGCTCAGGAAAGATCCTAAAATTACTTTTGTAACAACAGGCTGACTGTATGCTAGAAATGTGACTATACATGCTTGCTATGTGTCTTTTTACTAAATTTAACCTTGTTTTCCTCTCTCTCTTGTTACAGTGGCTGTGCTTTACTGTCATTTGAGCCACTGGCAGCAGCCTGAGACCTCAACAAGAGCATGATCAGGTGAAGATAATCGAGCTACATACAAGTAATATCCAAACATGAATGTGCCTTAACTCACACAGAGCAAGCAGATTTTTGCACGCAGTCACAAGAAGAAAAGCATTCTACTTCCACAGAAGAACCTGCAACCTCATTTTTATGGGTCTGACAATCTGTGCCAACTATCATATATAGCCTCTGGCCAAAGGCTTTAATTTAGTATCAAACCTCAGTGCAAGGTTTGAAAATACTGCTTTGCTAATATCTTTGTATTTAAGGATTGTTTTACATGACTTCAGGAAGGAAAGCTCATTATAGCTTAACAATCTGGTTTTAAAAAGTTGCTTTTTGAACAACATCTTGCATATGTGAAATTGGGAAAGAGGTAGCATTGCATAACTAAACACCTGAACTCACAGATGGGGGTTCCTTGTATGCTTTGTGTCAAGCCCCAGCACTATTCTAGTTAAATAATCTTTAAAGAATTTGAGTAGCAAGTGCATCTTTGACTAGAGTGAGCATTGAGCCTGAAGTGAACCTGGAGCAGGAGGCTGTTGACAAGAAGATTGTTCCAAGAGAAAGCCCATGCTTTCAGGTGGAATCTTGATTTCCTGTATTGTATTTATCCTCCTCTGAAATACGAGAAAGTATTTCAATAAAAATAGTAGAAATAAAGTTTGCCAGACTGTTATTTCTGCTAAAAATAAGCACTTTTTTTCCCCCCCTTAGAGACAGATCATCATGCAGAGCTTTTGCTTTCAGGAGCAGAAGCTCCTGCCTTTCAAAGGTGAAAACCAGCATGCTGGAGCTAATTGTGGATGTGTGGCAGTTAATGAAACGTTAGATAAGCTGATACTTTAAAAGATTAATGCTTGAACAGCTAAAGGTTTCTAAGATAGATAATTGATACTACATACCCCACAGCCAGCCTGTTGAAATCAGAGGCTGTGACCATGAGGCAATTGCTGCTGCCTTTAGTTTCCCCACCTGAGGAATTGTGTCCTCCTTGCAAACTATTTCTTCCTTATGGGCACCTTTTCAGAAAGCAGTAGGACTTACCTAGTAGGAAAACATGAGCCTGCAGGGTGAGGCACTTTCTAAATACCCTTAAGGAATTATTTGCTCTTCTGTTAAATACTGTTCAGTATCATATTATTGCCAAGTAGAGAGAGAGAGAAAGGATAGCTCTCCAGGAAAGGCTTTATTTTGAAAATACTGATACCAAGATGGTTTTTTTCCTTAAGTATGTCCCTTAGCTTTTAAGGTTTACAATGTGCAACTAACAGATTCAGCCCAATTTTAAATGCAGAAAAACTGCCTTGAATGGATGGTTTAGGGAGGGTTCAGTTTAATACAGAAAGTAGCTGAAAGTTAGTGCAATGTAGAACAGTTTTACTATTAAAATACCCAGAGTTAAAGCTTAAGAGCAGACAAAAGTTTAATGGTGGAGTAAACAAGTGGAGTAAAAACAAGTAAATTGTCAAGGACTACAGAAAGTTCCTACATTTAGTCTTCAAAGTACAAAATACAATAAATACATGAGGCTCTGTGTAAAAAGAGGAATCTAAAACTACATTTCTGTTACAGCACATGATATTTTGAATACACATAATTTCTAAGATGCTACAGCTTTTTTAAAAGTTATTGCTTAATGGACTGGTCATGTGGTTGTCACTCTTCAAGATGCACTTCAGTTTTTTTAGCTTCTTTTAACATTCTGCTTCCAGCAATAACACTTTAATTTCTCCCATCTGGAAAAAGTCTTGGGATAAATTTGGACAAAGCCAAGTTGTCTGTTTCATGATGATTTCTTCAATGGCAAATTCAAAAGGTCCTTGTATTTAATGCAAAAAAAAAAAAAAAAAAGTGAAACTCTCCTCTGCCATGTTTTAAGAAATCCGGGTGGGTACTTGAACATAATGGCTTGATTTGACCAAAGGCAGCAGAATTTCATTTGCTTGTAAGCATTATTTCATCTTGTACAATGCCCTCATCCATTTGCTAATGCATCAATCCTTCATTTGTTTTCAAAGCACATTTTTCATAGCTTTCAAATTACATTGTCATTGAAATAAGTCTCATGATACTGGAACCAACACAAAATGGACTTTTTTTTTTTCTGTAAGTTATCCATGATTAGTACTTCAAGAATCTGGCTTCTGTATTATTTCATGCCAAGCTTCTTTGTCTAGGTTTAATCCTCGGATACAGCTGAGGGTAAAACAGAAATGAGGATTAAAATTTTAGTACTTTAAAAGGTTACTTTTTTAAAAAAGAAAAAAATAAAGGAACAAAACCCCCTTTCCCTTTGGTGCTAAAATTCTAATGTAACCCATAGTAGCAAAGGCACAGTTATAAAAAACACCCATGGCACTGACAAATATGAATTTAGCAGTCTTAGGCAGGCTTAAAAAAATACCAACCATGTCAGTACAAAAGGGAGGTACTGAACAGCACATAAGTGAGTACTTTCAGCTCTACCCAGATGGGTGGGCCAGGAAAAGCATGTGGCTTTGTAAGTCAAGAGACCTCTGTGTTCAGTGAACTGTGGGATTGTTCCCTGTTCTATAAATGGGACCAGAAAGGTATTCAAGCCTGGTTTGCTTTCTCTCACCTATCAGCTTTTATGGCAGTATAGCTTTGGGCAAGCTGGAAACATCTGTCTGCAGAAGGGCCATGGAAATGGAGGAGCTGTGCTTTAGGGAGTGGAGGGTGGGTGGCCAGTTCCATGAATGACCTGCCAGCAGGAAACTGGTCCCTGCCAGCCTGTGGCCCCTGGGCTGCTCACACATCCTGGCCACACAGGGGACAACTGACAGGACACAGCTTGGGACAGCACACAGCACGAACAGGATGCCTGGGAAGCTGTTGGCTCCCACTTGCAAGGGTTTAGGGAACAGCTGCTGTTCTGAAAAGTATTTTGGCCACTAGCAGATAAAAATATAAAGATATACTTCATACAGTTAAGAGAGATGAATCCTCCCTCTAAATCCTCCCTCTAAATGGCAAAGCATCACAGCATTTCCCATCTAAAGCTCTCCTTAAAGCTGCCCTGTTCTCTCCTTAACCAGACCCTGGCTTTCTTCTTTTCCCAGTGACTAAGACAAGACCAATAACTTCACCACAAGGTCTGTCCCAGCCTGCTGTGATTTCACCATTCTTCAATGAAGTCAGTCAGTTGCAGTATCGTAACACCTGACAGTATTCAAAAGACTCCCTCTGACAGTATTCTCTTATTAGCTTAGGGAGCTAGGGAGTCACTAAGAAGGGTAGAGTGCTGATATAGAAAATACAATCCTTTTTTTTATTCAGTACACCTGACTGCAAAAGGATAAAGTAACTATGATAAGAACAAGACTATATTAATCTACCAAATATTTTCCTTGTTGGTGAACATCATAGACTAGAACTCAGCTGCTATATTAAGAGGCCAGCAACTGCTTTGCAGACCCACCACAGGATATTTCAGTGTCAGCACTAGAACAACTGAACAGACACAGGAGTGTCACAGTTAATAAATACTGTATAGTTCCCCCAAAGATTCTGTTGGGATTGTGTTGTGCTTATAAGGGTTAGTTTTAATTCCCAGTTTAAGATGTGCTGCCTTGTGTTTTGTTATTTTTTCTAGAAGCACAGATGTTCTTTGTGTTCTTACACACCTGTGCTCAGGCTCAGAGCACAAGCTTATGAACAAGCACTATGTGCATAATTCACCCTGGGGCAGGCAAAAATCAAACAGCTGCCATTTTAACCTTACTGTGCAGGGCTGATGGCTGCTCTCAATTTAGAAATGTTTACTTTGGAGAGGAAAAAACTGAGCAGGAGTACTGTGTTAGGGAGGATTTTTCAGTACATAGTATGTAGGCCTGACCTGGAAAGGATACAGACATGAAAACTGATTTTGCATTAGATAGAGTCGCTCTGCAAAATCTAACCAGTTTAAGAGTAAGGATTATCTGCATGAGGAAGGAGGTTCAGCCTCTTTCAAGCATCATACATCAATCAGCTAAAATTCACAGTGGTTAATCTTGGAGAACCTCTTATCTCCAACACCAAGGTAGCTAGAACTGAAAAAAAAAAAAGCTTAATGGAATTTTTATATATGTGTCCATCTGCCAGCATTTTCTAGCAACTCAGCTGTGAGGAGAAATACAGGGACATAATTGAAAGTATCTTATTTGTACACAGTTGTTTTTCATAAAAGGCAATACAAAAGGTGATGAGAGAAGGAGAGGCCATTCATGTAAGGCCTCAGACATATGGTTAAATGTTACTTAAAAAGCATTGGAGGAAACAAAGATCTGCCTTTACTGAGCAATGTAATCTGTTTCCCAACACGAGGAAAAAAGATAACCTAGATTTTTGCAATGTTTATCCCCTTGGATCAAAAGGTGCCTTGTATACACAGGGAAGGACTCATGACTCACTCTTCATGCAAGTTTCAGTTCTGAAAGCCCTTTGTGCCAGTACATTACTTTTCTGAAACATGGAGAACTCGTTTTGTTCTCAAACAATCATAGAATATCCTCAGTTGGAAGGGACCCCCAAGGAATAATTGAGTCCAGCTCCTGGCCCTACACAGGACAGCCCCAAAATCACCCCATGTACCTGAGAACATACTCAAGAAAATCATATTCACATGTCATATTCAGATAAAAGGGGTTTATTTTCCTCTAAGATGTTGGAACAAGGTTGGTATTAGAGCCTGGTGTGTATTGCAGAATGGTGATGCTATTGTTCTTTTGTGCACCCATTAATCTGTGTTAAGTACCTTAAACAGAGGGTGTTAACCCACTCTGCCAAGGTATTCAATTCCCTAAATAAAGATGGAAAATGTCAACTCCTTCCTCTTGACTCTTAAAGCTGCACCTTGATGGACAAGATCCAATGAGAATACAATGCTGTGTACACTCCACATCCTGGGGTGGGGTTTTTTTGGCTCTGGAAGTAGCCAGGACTCACCCCTAGTAGGTTTCGGGGCACGTAGCCTTCCTTGTCATTCAGCCGTGCCCACCACCACTCGATCTCCTCCTCATCCTCCCGGCGCAGGATTGTCATGCAGTCTCCTTCCTTCATGGACAGCTCGTCATCATTCTGAGCCTCATAATCCCACAGTCCATAAATCACTCCTTTGTTCATGATCCCCATCTTCTCCTGCACTCCTGCAGCATTGAAAACACAGAGCAGCTCGAATGAAAAGAAAATATATAAATAAAAAGGACAACAGGAGGGAAGACTCATTTATTCTTACTGGAAGACAGTCCAGGGAAAGAAAAAAAAACCCCAAAATTTCTACCTTACTGCCTATTCAGAGTTGGTCCTGGAAGAAGTGGCTTTGTGAAACTACTTAGAGCAGACAGATTCCTTCCTTAAACATGCTCAGAAAATACAAGGCGAATGGGGAGCGCAACACTGATTGACAAAAGGTTATATTTTTGTGTTCACATTTTCTAGACCTAAGTGATGAGCAAGAAACACTTTCTGTACCCTTAGTGCAACAGTAATCTCTTTCTGTCACAGGGAGAGAGCAATACCTGCTTGGGTTGACCAGGACTGTAATTTTGATGTGTATGGTGTCATTTGCCACCTGGGCCATTTTATTTCAGAACTTTAAAGCAAGCTGCATCTCAGACCTGAGAGATTTGCCTGCTACTCTGCAGCTGCTTTTGGTTATCTCAGCAGTTCTTCATTGCTGTTTCTTTTTTTCTTGTTTTAAACACTGCCTTCAGAAACACAAGTCTGTTAAATTATTTCTGGACCAAGCTGTTTTGGAGCATACAAATGCACCCTGCAAGGCTATTCAGAACTTGCTCATTTTACAGCTGTAGCCAGAGATGATACTTTTCTTTCTGTACACATTCCTCAGCCTCTAAGCAGAAAACTGGAAAAGGCATCTTAGTTTGTACACCAGCTGATTTTCTCTTGAGTAATTATCTTAAAATACTGAATTCTACTGTTGGGTTTTTTTTTGGTTGGTTGGTTTTGTATTTTCAGGAGCAGAGAGTACATTGCACACTGTATCACAAAACCTGTCCTTTTCCTTTTTGTCATGTACCTATTACCACCTACATCTGCTAAAGGAAGCATCTGCTCAAAGCAAGTTCTTTACTTCTGCACACCAGCTCAGCCCATAACATTAAATTACTTCCAGAGCATGGTAAACTCTGCTCAGAGAAACTCTTCCCTTGCTTTGCACTTGGTATAAGTAGAGGTTTGGCCAAAGCCCTGCTCTGCACCCATGTGAAAGGGAAGATTGAGCACTGAGCATCAAAGTAGACAAAGAAGATCCACACAATGCATGTGGTGTCCTAAAGGGGTGTTAATAGTCACACCAGGGCAGTGGGGCACAGAGCCAGCACAGGCATTACATTTCAGAAAGTGAAAACATCCATATTTACGCAGCATCAGACCTGCCATCCAATCAATGCTAAAGGATGACTGGTTTTATTTAAACCTACCTGTGCCTTCTGCATGACATTGGACATCATTTGCAACAAAAAAAGATTAAGTGAATCAATGAATTACACCAGGGTTTATTAGCTTGATAATGAGTTTAGAGAGCCATGTTTTAATGCAGTTCTGGAAACAGATACACATTCCCAAACTTCTTTTACAGAAGCAGTTTTAGGCAGAGAATAATTTCTTACAGTAACTACAGGCAACCAGAACTAGTCTTAGCAATAAGATTAATTTCTGATGGAACAATATGGAACTTTGATAGCTGAACAGCCAATATATCAAGAGACAGTTTCAGCGGTTTCAATCCGGATAAACTGGCAACAGGCCAAAGCCTTACAGTCCTTTCAGGACCAATCAGAAAGTATCTCATAACACAAAGAGATCCCAAACTCAACAAAAACCAGAGTATCAAGTGAAATCACCAGATGGCAGGTCATAAAAACCCCACAAACAAAAAGAATGTATTTCTTCATGCTGTATATAATGAGACCATGGACCTCCTTTCCACAAGATCTCATGGGCAGTTTAACTGAATTTAAGAATTAGACAAATTCCTGAAAGAAATCCCTCTAGAGGTGTACAACACAAATATACCATCTCTTAATTCATATGTGAGTTAAGACAAGTTTAAAATATTAGGCAAATAGTATTTTTATCTAGTCCTGCAATCTTCCTTGTGTATTTAGTGTCAAAGACACCCCTTGGAGTCTGGATACAAAACCAAATGTAATTTTGCTTAGCCTACAAATTTTGATGCCAGTTAAAAAGGCTTCCTCCCTTTATAGAGAAAACTATATATTTGGCACCAAAGACAGTTTCAAGCTTAGTGAGGACAGCTGGACAGACTGCTTTGAAATCTCCTGGCTGAGCAGCTTAAAGCAACTCAGCTCTCGCCTGTGCCATAAAAGCAGAAAGGCAGTTTTACAGCTTTTTCTGTTGTTACATTGCTGTTACTCTAAACTCTTGCAGAGAGATGACACACCAGCTGGTACGTGCCTAGGGGACATGAGCTACATACAAAACAGAGAAAAGTAATTTAAAACCTCATTACACACAAAACATACAGTAAAGCAATGTAAAACCTCATTGACTAATACTCATCACCCCCTAGGGGGAATTAGTTTTCTCCATTCAAAGATAGTATCTCTACAGCCTTACTATTTGAATAAAATCTAAATTTAATCTGGGATTTCTTTTTAAATGCAAGTCAAGAAAAAAGTCAGGAAGGTAAAGTCAAATTCAGTGCTTGCTAACATCCATCAAGGTAGGAACCTGGCAATACCTTCTCTGGTTCTAAGGTGCACATTAGTCCTCATTTCAAGACACCAGGTAACAGCTGGAACTGCCTACTGACATATCCATGTCACTTTTGTTTTCATGTAGAAGTTGTTCTTAGGTGGCAAGATTCACCTAACTGGTTTATCTGTCAATGCACATGCTCCACTCAACACTTTTAATGCAGGGAAACCTTTTGTTACTCAGATCTCCTGCACAGGGTGAGTATTACAAAGTTAATCTCAATGGAACTCACTCTCTGCCATAAAATTCTGTAACAGGAAGCTGAACAAAACCTCTCTCTTTCCAGGAGGAACCTGTGGCACAGGCACCTGAGTGTGCCACTTACCCCTCCTCATGGCACAAATGAACTGAGAGGCAGCAGGGGAGCCCCTGGTGTGCTCCAGGACTCAGGGATGACACTCACCATACAAGAACTGGGAGCACTGCGTGTAGCCTTCCTCCATCTCCTCGCACTTGTCGGCGGCCGTCTGCATGTCGCTGTAGGTCATGGCAAAGACAGCTGCCCCCGACTCCACCAGGAACTTGCACACCTGCACGTTATTGCAGGATGCTGCACAGTGCAGAGGGGTCCTGCAAGGCAAGGACAAAAGGATGGCAATTCACTCCCATGGGAGCAAAGGGCATCCATGCCTGCAGGACCAGGACCCTGGGCAGTCAGCTCTGTCCTGCTGAGGGTTTCCCAGCACAGCACTTAACCCAGAATGTCAAAAGCAATCGCTTCTCACAGGTAACAGGAGCTACTGAGAGCTGCTTGAGCCCTAAAGCTAAGTTGCCATACAGATCTCCAGTTATTCTACCTTTCTACAACCTATTAACATTTTAGGAACATTCATTAAGGCACTAAAAATTAAAAAATTAATCAATATTAAAAACCCACTCAAATCTTTCTGACATCATGCCTCTTACAATTTAGATAATTACTTCAAGATTTGACTTCGTGACAAGTGCGCATAATCGTGATAACCCCTCAGGTTGAGGGAGCACAAGCATCTTTATTCAGTTTTAGGCCTCGACCACTTCTGTTATAGGCAGAAATAACAGTAAAATCACTGCCCCCTGCACCAGCCTTCCATAAACAATCTCCCTGGTTATTTGTAAAAAGGATTTGTAACACATTATCAGCTGCAAGCCTTGTTTGAGGGTTGTGGTTTTCCACTTTGGTTTCAAGTTGGCTGATTATTGGACAAAGAACTGGGGAGAGTTTGCAGGGCTAGATACTGCCCAGAGCACAGGTAAGTTACAGGTTACTTCACAGAGGATATTGGGAATTTCAGCATAAGGCTCATTATAAGCTGTCTTCAATATCTCAAGGAAACAGAGCAATTTCCTGACAACTGTGTCCACCCCTACAGCATTTCTTTCCATAAGGGAATATTGCTATAATTTCCCTATTTTCCCCATCTGCACAGGCCCATATGATGCCCCACTGAGAACTGCTGTTGCTCCACTTTGGAAAGAAAACTCATTGCCAGCTCCACAGAGGGACATTCTGAGGGACCTGCAGCAGCTCCCAAGTCCTGAATTTGTGGAAGAACATCCAAAAGGAACCACTTAATGAAACCCTTACCATCCATCGCTGTCTGCAGCATTCACGTTCACCCCAAACTGCACCAGGAACTTCACGATTTCCGTGTGCCCGGCACACACAGCGTTGTGCAGAGCAGTAATTCCTTCATCATTGGGCATGCTAGGATCTTCCACCTGGCCAGCCAGAAAGGAACCAATCACATTCAGGTGAAACTCCCTGGAATAAACACCTCTTCTCATACAAAAATCAGTTGTCTTATTCTGAAATATGAATTTGTGATGCATTTCTAGGAAGGGCATGAGCAAGAAGACCACAACCACTACCAATTTTGCATCAAGACTCACATTTAAGCTTGCAGTCTCCCTTTAACAGTGTGGTTCAGAGAAACAGGATCTTGGTAACTTACTAAGAGTACTTTTAAGAAATTTCTAATATATGTCTATTTAACTGTGAGCAAAGTTCACATGGATTTTGCCTATCAAATTATCTGATAACTATGAAGCAGTACATAAAAAATGAGAAAAAGGTGTCCTGCAAATTTTATAGTCTTGATCCTAAAAATCCACTGTGGATTTAACACACTTAAAATCAGCCTCTAAATGTGATCACTTGGAACCTGTCAGGATTTATCTCCTTAAGAACAGATTCTGCACTAGTCCAGAAAAGCTATGACTTCCTGGTTTCAATCAGTATTGAAATTCCTCATCTTACAAATTAGCATTTGTACCTCATAAATTATTCTCTGCACAAGGTCAAACTCCCCCTCCAAAGATGAATCCAGAAGCAATGCCAAGGGATTGAATTTCACTCTCATTCCATGCCCAATCCTTTCGGAGCCAGTCTTACGCAAGTTCGTCCTCTTCCCCTGTGAAGAGGTAACACAAGTTACAGGCACTTTTTCCTGGAAAGAGGATGAATGTAAAACTGCTTCTTTGGGAATGAAAGCAGAAATAATCGACTAGAAAAGTGTTCAACAGGAAATTTATAGTATTTTTTTATCAGTCCCCAAACACATTATGAATACATTAAGTTAAGCATGTTATGAAAGATCTCTGCCTTTATCTCTGGACAAGGTCACTATTCAACTCTCATACAGAAGTTACCTTGATCAAACATCAACAAAGCAACAAAACTACTAAATATCAGGAAAAGATGCAATTTTTCCTTGTTGTTTGGACAGTTTTACCATTAACTCTCATAGCTATTAAACCAAGCAGCCCACTCCACAAAGTACTCTACTTTAAGTGCTGATGTAAAGTTATTAGCATTTTTGTAAATATAGCAGAGGTTAACAGGAGCCAACAGGGATAGAAAATGGTTTTGGTGAAATATAGAACCAAGTGTAGAATTGCTTTAGATGCCCCCATTGATACTGGGAACCAAGTATTTCTATAGCTGAGTTTGTAGCCGTTCCTTTAGGGAACACGCTCGCATTAGCTCAGCGCTCGCCCAGCTGCCTGGGCAGCAGCAATAACACTATTCACAAGGGTATGTAAATTTCTGACAGATGTCCAGTCAAAGATGAATAGAACTGACTCATATTCCACAAGAGCAGGCATGTGGAGATAAGATATATAAGTAGAGATTCCCATGAAATTCTCTTCTGCCTGTAGATTTGTACATAATATCAAAAGTAGGGGCTTTTTCAAGAGTAAGCCCGGCAGAACTACCCACGGATTTAAATATGAAATCAGGAAGTTGGGCTGGTTTCTTCTCATCATTGCAGAAATATTACAAAGCCAAGCAGAAATGAGTTCTCATAATTCAGGAAATCCTACCACTCAAGTTTCCTTGTAAAAGGGATCAAGAACAAAATCTTTAAAGAATGAACATACAAAATGTCTCCAAGCACAAATTACAAGGTTAAAAAGAAACATTTAAACCTTTTAACTCCTTTGCACTGAAGTGATAGAGGAAAAAAACCACTTTCATGTATCAGGTTATCAAAACTATCAAAAATCTACTCTTGATAGGTTTTTAAAGAAAGTCTTTGAGAAACTGAAATCATTAAGCATTTTTGTTCTACAACAGTGAGATAACATCATACCACACACAGATACAAATCTGCAAAATAAAATGGTAAAAATGCTGCCTCCTCTCAGCCCCAAGAGATTCCATTTTGATGCAACTTGAGAGTAGACTGATGTTAAATCAGAAAGAAAGAATTTCAAAGAAATTCAGGAAACATTCAGTAGAAGTACAAACAGCTGATGTCTACAAATGAGTTTTTAAGGCAGAAACTAAACAAGTCTGTTCCTCCATATTTTTCAAGAAAAGCACTTTCAGATAAACAAATGCAATCTAGGATTAAGAAAGTTAGTCCCCAGCTCATATTAGCAATAGTGGGAAATGCTTGTGAAATCTGTATCTCAAGGAAAAAAAAATAAAAATTAAATCAGCATTAATTTTTCTTGAAGAGAATATGGGTGTAGGCAGATTTCTATAAGGAATATTCTTTACAGCTCTGTAGAGTTTTTCTATCTGTGGTATTCTGTTTGAAACTTTTCATTATGTCATTAGTTCTAGGGACAAGAGACTTCTCATTACTGTTATGCAGCCTGGAGATAAGAGCATCACACAAATAGAAAAGATACCCAGAGAGTGACTTCTAGACTGTGAGACTGTTCTCCCACATCTGCCTGAGCTCTACAACACAATGCTCAGGGTTTATGGCAGCACTTGAGATGATTTATTGACAGAACACCCCAGTTGTAAGCTCATACTTACAGGAGGCAAGGAAAATTGTCCAGTAACTTCAGGAGGCCTCATATTGAATGAGTCCTCTCCCAAACTCTCTGGTTCCCCTGATGGATAGGGAGGAGGTGGGTATGGAGGATATTCTTCCATGTACACCTCCAGTGGCAGTGGAGCTTCTAGGTTTGGTTCTTCTGGTTTGGGCTGTGAGAGTTCATCACAGTCTGATACAGCTTCAGGAACAGTGTCCAAAGGCACGGGGGGAAGAGCAGCTTCGTTCTGCTCTGCTGCTGTGCTTTCTGTCTCCTCAGCAATAGCTGGTTCTGGCATGGAGGCAGCTGTTTCTTTTTCTGATTCTGTGCTTAGATAAGGATTTGGGATTTCCACTGGGCTTTCGGGACTGGCAGCTGATGCCGTCTGTTTGGAGGGATGCGATGGAGCTGAGATAGTCTCCATTGCAGCCAGAGTGGTCCTCTGATACAACAGCTTCTGAATGTTGGGGCCATTAGGCCCCTCTGGCTCAGTGATAGAGCTGCGTTTCTTCAGTGGTCTGGGGGCATTGGACAGCTTTTTCCGTAGAGCTTCCAGGTCAGCATCGCTCTGGTTGCGGTAGGGGTTGGATAAGAAAGGCAGCAGCTTGGTCGGGCTCAGGGGACGGGGTATCCGCTCTGGTTCGTGGTTCTCATGAGCAGAGGCTGCTGTTTCCATCTCAGGCTCTGGACTGCCTGGCTTGCCCTGGAGGTTGGAGTAGATGTTCTCTGTCTGTGGCAGCTGATTCTGTACCCCAGCTCCTGCCATCACAGGCTTGCCATACACTGTGGAGCAGGTCAGACAGGGGTGGGGGGAAAGAAGTTTGATTATTTGATCAACAAGAAAACAACAACAAAGAAATGTGAATCAGGTTGTGTATTCTTTATGCAGGACAAAGAAGCAGAATACAAAAAAACTGACCAGAACTAATCTGGTAACCAGATCTAGCATTAGTTACCTTGCAAACCCAAGACACACATTCTACACTTCCTGTTAACACTCTTACACAGCATGGAAGATCCACCTAAGATTCTTACAGCTGCCCTGACCCACTTAATTCCCCTGAAGAACAGCTTCATACCCACAGACCAGGCGGAAAGAACTTCTATCTGAGGGTCATCAGATGGAAGAGAGCTACATGCTTACCACTTGGGAAGTGTGGTCCTCTGGTCTGCGCCCTCGTCAAAGCACTCTGCACTGCCTGCTGGAAGTTCTTGCCAGGAGTCTGCTGTTGGGTGTACATGCTGTAAATGGAACTCGCAGCCACAGTCTGAGGCTTTCGAAATGGTGGAAGTGAAGTCTCTTTGGATGGCTGAGGAGTAAAAGGTCTCACAGCTGCTGCTGGGGGACTCTCCTGTTTGGAGGAAGGAAGAATTTGATCCTGGCTAGAGGAAGAACCTGCAGGAGGTACTGAAATCCTTTGCTGTATCTGCTGAGAAAGATGAGAAGGCTGCTGCGCCACTGTTTTTTGCTTGTTCGCCATAGCTGCAATAGCCAAAGGCAGCTTCTGCAGGTTTCCATCCAGCTTCGTATCAGCAGGCTGCAGGTGACTGGCTTGACCGAAGTAAGGCAAATTAATCTGTTTTGGTTTAGTGGGAACAGGTGGTGGCACCTTGGTTACATTTTTATTGGTTGTCTGAAAGACAAAACAATTTCATTAAGATGAAACATTGAGACATGATTTAAGCCTTCTGCTATGAAGGACCAAAGAGCCTCAAAATATGACACAGTATCTTATATCTACTACTGCTGTAATAAGGTTTACAACATCATTGGAAACAAGAAGAAACTGCTTGAAACATTTTGTCATTACTGATGTTTGAAAGTACTTTTAGCTTATTCTCTTTAATTCTTTCTGTAACAGATGTGTTTAAAACAGGAGCAATGGCAGGGCACAGTAATTTCTCTAGAGATAACAGACACTCAGTTGACATGAGGCTGCTCTCCAACAAAGCACTTGTCATCCCCAGTTGTAGGCTAGTTCACCCCTACATGATCAAACTGTGCCCTCCTGCCAAAATTAAGTTGAGAAGTTTCAGTGCTATCAAACATCTGAAGGATACTGTTGCATTCAAGAGTGAAGCAAGTATGTAGATGATTTTGAAAAAAACCCAAACATGAAAATACCTCTTTGTATCTTTGGAGTTAAAAATACACACTCATACAAGTAATATAGCCACAGTGACTGTAGAGCCTGATTTGGAGATACCAATTGCCATTAAAAGCCTAAGAGACATCTTCTCTCATTAGCAGTCATTTAAAAGCTGACCTCAGTACTTTTCAAAGCTTTCTGCCAGCCACATTAGAACAGCTGTGGGTAAGTCCTGGCAGATGGAAAGCATCAGCCCAGGTTCCCTGCATACCTGTGCTTCCCGCAGGAGATCCTCGCTGCTCTGGTTTTTCCTCAGAGTGCCCAGCCCAGCAGCCTGGTCCACAGAATCAAACATGGAGAACGGACGCACCTTCTTCTCTTTGTCTCGTAAAAAAGTTTCTCCTTCTGCTGTTGTTGAAGAGAGAGGAGACCAACTTTCAAAAGGGATGGCACAATTCAAGGGGTGAGAGTCCTGCTTTGTACAATATTTAGCACAGTGTATGCAGGGGATGCTTTTTGCACCCTCTGCACTAAGGGTCCCTGGGCCTATCAAATGCTGTATTATGCAAATTTAACTGGGCCATGTAAGGAAGTAGGATCTACTTCATCACCTGAAGAGAGTTGTGGGTTTAGTTTCTTTCTTGTTAAAAACCCTGCAAGACCATAGCAAAGCAATGGCAATGTCCTTTAATTTATCTCCTTTTTTTGTGTGCTTTCAAATGAATTCTCAATTGTTTATTGAAGCATTTAGAAGAGAGGTATCATCGACTAGATTCTCCAGATTTCAAGATTAACCAAGAACACACCTTGTCCTTCACTTGTCACAATTCCTTTTCCTGAAGTCAAGGCTGATCCTTGATTAATATGATTGTCTGTATTTGAACTACTCCAGTCAGGGGCAGATGGGGAAGGTTTTGCATTGGGGACCACAGAACCTAGGAGAGAATAAGTAGAACAGATTAAGCTAAAATTGTAGTTTTTATTGACTTATTACAAATAGGGGTTTTTTTTTGCAAGAGCCAGGTGTAGCCAATGTAAAAGTATCACATAGAGGTTAACTGCTATAAAACCTATCATTAGAGATTTTCATTTTAAAAAAGAATGCAGATGAAGTTCAAGAACAACTACCAAAAGCAGCAGCAAAGCTCTGTCATAGCACACATCTGTGCTTAAACCATCCAAAAAAAGAAACTTCTCTAGATTGGCTTACTTCCAGTTAGTAGGAAACTTTCCTCTGTGCTAAGTTAAAAGTGATACAATGTTAAGTATAAAAAAGATATGTGCAAAGAAAAACATGATGCTTTAAAGCATAACAGGGCCTGCCAGGGATATCCAAAACAGGAGAAAATGCATCTGTGTGTTTAATGTGCATATAGGGTCTGCATTAAAGTTGATCCTTACATTCACTGGAATAGACGTCCAGATCTGCAAAAACCACTAAGAAAATGCTTGCAACCTCCTACTAAGTATTCCACCAAATTCTCTCTACTAAATTCTAAAAAACCTAAGTAATATTAGATTCAAACAGTAATAACAACCAGCAGCAGCAGAAAGTTTTATTCTGAAAAGTACCAAAAACTCTCACTAGGAAAGCAGTCCTTTTGTCCAAATGCTAAAAAGTAAAAAGTGATATTTTAGTTCAAATAGCTAACCACCACACATTCCTCTAGCAAAAATTCAAGTTTTGTATGGTCTAGAGATAAACTCCACCCCAGTAGTTTTAGAATCAGCAAACCAAATAAAAAGAAGCAATCCTCCATTCTCCAGTAAGGCAAGAGACATTTGGAACTGCTTTTGTGAAATAGTTACTTCAGTATCTGCCAGAATTGGAGATGAAGGAAAGGAGATTGAAAATAAACAACTATTCTACAAGCTCAGTCTCCATTTCTTGTTTTTGGGAATACCAGTGTTTCTCTTCTCTTCCAGCTGATAAGGGAGTCTTCTCCCAGGATAGCACAGAAGAGATATTTACACTTCTCTGAAAGTTTTTTTAGACTTCTCTTACTGAACTGTCTCTCACAGGAGAATTCCACAGAGAGAAGCCAACAAATATTCATTAACTCTCCAAGTAGGAGAGGCCAAACCTCACTCATCAGCAAGTCAGTAACTTCACTGCTATTTCTGTGCTACAAGTAACTGCCTCCATTGTAAAATTTGTCATGTTGGTTAATGCTTTACATGGGTTATTTCCAAAATGCACAATCAGAAAGCCTGGCACTGCCAGTTTTTAAATCCAGGCAGCAGGTTATGTATACCAGGTATGTACTAAAATTGCCTCTAGAAACTCAAACACACTGTTGAATAGTTTTAGGAAAACTTTAAATATATAATTACTTGATAGAAAAATCCTCCTGTAGTCCACACACTATAACAACTCAAAGTGCTCACTAATAGATTTACTTAACTTTTAATATTGAATCATAGAACCTCAGTGCTTATAAAATATATTCACTGGTGCAGGAAAAACTACAAGTACCAAGACTGACGTCTCAAATAACACTTTTCTTTAAAAAAAAACCAAAACATCAAAACAGAACTGTTAGGTAAGAAAACAAAACGTGTCTGGACAAGAAATATTAATTGTAAGCTTTACCTGCAGGAGCTTTAGCTTGTGAACTGTTCCCAGCTCTCATATTGGGCAGCGTCTGTGTTTTCAGTGGCCCATCAGGTACCTGCAAAGCTTGTGTCCCATCTGAAAACGCTGGCTTCACCAAAAGCTCTGGTCTGGAAGCAATACGTGGCATAGTAGAGGACTGGATGTAAGGACCTACTGCTGCCACTCGACTTGGAGCAGAAGCCGCTGGCTGTGGTAAATTCCCATCTGAAGAAACCTTGGGGGGAAAAAAGAAGAAAATTTAAAGGATTTTATTCTGCAGTATCCATTCATAGAGTTTGAAACAAAAGTCAAAAAGGATAAAACAAGTAGCAAATGATATTCCAATATCTAAGGTGCTTTTTTGAAAAAGCTAAGAATTATAAAGCTGAGGTAGTAATAGGGGGGAGGGAAAAAACCTGAAATAAAATTCCACAACAGCATAAGACTTCTTGTCTGTAAAGAGTAAGTAGGTTAACACTAACGCACCATGAAAAGGACTTTAATAATACAGGACTTCTATACTCTCCATACTACATATGGAGAAAGACAACAAGTCTAGCATCTCAACAGCCTTCCCCCCAAGCAAGTTTTTACTTCAGGCTGTACAGACAAGACACAGCATTGACGTTTTCTTTATTAAATAGCCCACACTTACTGGTACATTCTCTTTCTGCTGCAGAGCTGCCTTTTTCTTCCACAGCCGCTCGCGCAGCTCATTAACACGCTTATCCATGACTGCCACCTCCAAGTTGCGCTTGTTCAAACACTCCCTCTGTTGCTGCAGCTTGGCATTCTGCTCCTGGTTCAGTTTGTTCCTCAACTGAATAAATTCACAAAGCAGTGGGGGAGGAGGGGAAAACAACCAAAATAAAAACAAATTCACTTTCAGGATGGAGGACAGGAAATTGTTGGAAAGAGAAAAGCCTTCTAAAAAGTCAAGTCATGTTTTCCCTCCAGAGAAAACTTCGTTAAATCTCCAAATTTTGCAGAAAGGAAAGATATAGACAGCATGTGCTCCTTCCTCTGTTTACCTTGAACCCAGCAGGACTAACCCTCCATTCTCCTCAGCATGCAGGGCCATCCACAGCCCTGGCAGGAACAGGAGCAATGGGATTTCTTTCCAGCAAGGTAAGGAACAACCCAACCAACTTTCAGCCCAGAAGAGCTGAGGGTCACGGGCTGGCCTCCCATTACCTGCAGCTCCTTGTAGAGGCGGTCGAGCTCAGCTACAGCCGACTGGTTGTCATGGTAACCATCAATCCGGCCGTTCTTCAGCATCTCCAGTTGCCTGGTGAGCTCCTCTACTTTTGACACGGCCAGCACCAGCTCGCGCTGCTTTTGCTGGAACAGGCTGTTCATCTGTTCAATCTCCTCCACTGCAAAGAAGGGCAGAGCACAATAGCTGCCCTGAGAAACAGCCCGGCGTGGGCTGCTTCCAAGGCAGCACTTAAGGAGACAGAGAGCGCCCCGCCGGCCTCCAGAGCAGGGCTGCTCAGCCAAACCCACTGCTCTGTCCCACCAGCCCTTCCTCTGGGCTCACTAGAATAGTTATGGAAATTTGGTCTACTTAGGGCACTGACAGAGAGGGAAAGAGAACTTTTCTTTTTTTTTTTTTTTTTTTAGACTTTCTGAGCTATGGAAACAAACAAAACCACACTGCCAGACTGAATTCATTTGGAGAAACCTAAATTCACTGAATGCTGAATTCAGCAGGAAGACACTCATTAAACCACAAGGCGTATTTATGGTACTTAGAACTCTGAATTTAGGTCATAAGAACTCAGTGACAAAACACTCAAGCTGTCATATTAAACAAGGACTCCGAGGGTTTTTTAGGATCTATTACAAACATCTGTCATCAGCTGCTCCCACTGCTGAAACTGTTCTATTGTAGAATGAAGTTTAAAGAATCAGTAAGAATTCAAGCAAGTACCAAAATCAGACCTGCTGGGGATGGTGCTGGAAAACAGATTCACATGCTCCAAGATCTTGTATTATTCTACCATCCCTCCACACCTTAAAACTTATGTTTATTTTATGCAACAGAACCCAAACAGAAAAGGGATTCTCTGACAGAAAAACACTTGGCTTTATCTTTCAACCAAAACGCTTCCTACTAAAACAATATATTAATGTTTTCAGTTAAGTCAGGCTGGAAAATAACAAGATCTACACAATAGAGAGGATGAAAAGATAGACAGAAGAATAATATTTATTTCAGACAATGTTGTATCAACATGCTGAACTACAAGCACCCAACCAGTACTATAGCAAGTGAGACCCTGGTCAGATTCACATCATTAAAAAGCAAATATGCAGCCAATTTTGGCCATTAGTTACCACTTGCATAGAAGGTAACTTGGGTACCAAGCTAAGCTTTGTTATAGTCCAAGGAAAAAACACTCTAAATGTGTAGGGTACTGACATCAAGGAGGAAAAAGTTACTGTGGTGCACAAAGGTATTCAAGTAAGGAAAAAACCACACTGTAATTAAAGAGAAGACATGCTATGCTCAAAATACAGGGCGCATTTACAGGATGTTTTAAAATATAGTAAGAAAATATATTTTATTCTAGGTCAGTCATGAGTTTTCTTGGTAAATACAAGATGCACAACTGTTAAGATTAACATTTCCTGAAATGCAGTAAATAACTCCTCTGAATCACTAAAATCACTAGAAATTATTGACTTCCAATAATTATGTTTCATGAAAAATCCCAGGCTACCTTCCCCAAGCAGCAACTCACCTAATTTCCCATTGCTGAGTCTTTTTTGCTCTACATGACCTTTCAATGCTCTCACTTTCTTAAGTTTGGCTTCTTGATTCTCAGCAATCTCCTTTAATCGCTTCAGTTTTTCCTGTTCAGCAGCTTGCTGTTGCTGTCGCTGATCTTGCTGCTTCAGGAATTTCAGGCGCTGTTCCTGCAGTCAAGACAAAGATTTTGAAGTCTTAAGAAAAATTTCAGCATTCATGTTCCAAGACATTTGCTAATTTGATTTAATCACTACTCAGCTCTCGAGTTACAAGAACTAAGGACAATTTTCACCCTCTCCATGCTGCTTGTACTTTACATATGTCACATTATAAACACCCAAGTCATACTGGAGAATATTAGACATTCTTTATGCAGAAGGTATTCCATAAATTATTGGTACTTTCTATTACAATTTATACTTTTACTAGTTCTGCTAAAGCCTCCTTGAGATAGAGGATGGCTGCACACCAAACCTCTGAAAACACACCAGTCTCCTGATAATGATCACCACCATCATCACACAGATAATTCAGGACACTGGAAAACCTTCACAGTGACCTGGTCCTCATTTAAACAATAGATATCACCTAAGTGGAGAGGATCCTTTTGCCTTTCCAAAGAGAGTAAAATAATGTGTTAACAGTTTCTACATACACGTCTAGTTTAGACCTAGAAGAAACCATGGGACCACTAGATCATCTACAAAGAATTCCTCTAAATCACTGGCCATTATACCTGGATTCCAGCTCTGGAGATGACAGATTACTCCAGGAGAGTAGAAGTAATAAGACTTTCTCAAGCACCCACTAAAATCCAAGACTACCACTGCATACTAACACTAGAACTCCACACTTCCTCCAAAAAAACTGAACCCACAGAAGAAAAAAAAATTTAAAAAATCACCAGTCAGATTCAGAAAACAAGGATTCTTGGAATAAAAAAGGGAGAGCAAAAAAGTGAGCTCGCCTTCTGGAGAAAACCAGGACCAGGAAGCACGCTCAGTGTATGCACTACTTTAGAGTCACTCCTACGCAGGAAAATGTCACCAAAAAAAATATCTATTACAGCTTGTGTCTAAAAAGAAAGTGCATTTTTCCTCCCTCAGAATCTATTTTTAATATTGCATCTGATTTCAGAAGGCAGGAAAGAGGCAATGGAAAGTCACTCTAAAGAAGCACCTAGGAAAGCAGGTTTGTTCCAGGGAGGCACTGAAATGAAAAGTCCTACTAGTGGGACACCCACAGGGCTACTTCTTCAAACCACAGGCAGCAAACACCTACCCACCAATGGGTAGCTATCCAGACTCAAACTCATATTTTTAATTTTTTTTTTTTTATCTTGTACAACTCCATTTACAGTAAAAACAGCAGTCCTATTTCTTGTGACTACAGTACTATTTATAAGACCAGGGTGTACTGCCATCACCTGTGAGTGAAACAGAAGCTGTGGAAGTTTAGGCTTCTCATATATAAACACATCTCAGCTGGAACTGAGAAGAGGGCAAAATTCTTTGGCCAATTTAGCAAGGCAGTATGGGTATTAATTGTGCTGCTACTCTTCAGGTGAAACCTCTCATCACTCGGTTGATTGACCAATTTCCTGCCTGCACTGGCCATTTTCCTGCAATTTCCAGTTGTACCTGTTCCTACCTCCCTGCCTGCACTGACCATTTTCCTGCAATTTCCAGTTGTACCTGTTCCTACCTCAAAGCAGAAAAAGTTTTATTGGCTATTTTGACAGGCCATAATACCACTCAGCAGGTGCCGCAGAACTACTAGAAAGCCATGGCTTGAAGCATTTTCCTGAGATACCATTATTGAGGGCCAAGGGAACTGAACAAGAGACTAAACATACAGTTTAGTATAAACACACACACTGCTGATCTCCTAGGGAGAGGGAGATAGAGTGTGCGACACAGGAAAAGTCCTGAGGGCAGATCCTCAGAGCAGCCTTCTTCCCCAGCAAATCACTCTCTGAAATGCATGGGAATACCCACACAGACAGACAAGCCCTCCTCAGGACAGGCTCACATTTAACCATTCTCTGCCAAAAGCAGCATTTTCTGTTAGATTTTCAAGAGCAATGTGTACCAACAGCATTCAAGCAAAACAAACTCTGTGCCACCATTCTGCAGATGGATTCAGAGTATTTTTTTCCCCTACACAATTCAGGAACACCCTGTGTGCTTCCATTAGCTTTTCTATTATTGTTCTGCAAGCATTTTATAAATCACAGTCCTAGGTTACTTTTATCACATACCAGACATCTCTTCCAGCCAGCTGCCCCAGAAAACCAGGCATGCTGAACTCTTATCAGGAGAAGGCAAGATAGCATGACAGGACAGCAGAGACAAAAGCACTGTTTAGTGATCAAACTGGTGAATTGCTGGTCAGCACATGGGCACAAATAGAGCTGGCAGAGCCACCAGGATGAATGACAATATATCAATGTTGTGTGCTCTATCCTTTTAGTAAGCTAAATGGTCACTTCTGTCACTGGCATTATTTATATGTTTTACAACTGGGTATTTGCATACCTTGACTTTCCAATTTAAAAACAGGCAGCCAAAGAAAAGGCACCCTCTGTTTAGAAGGGATTAAAAAACTCCAATTCCCCAATCTTCTCTCTGCTTCACATGACTCTTACTATGTTTGTTTCTGGCTGTAAACAATCTAATTCCAAACTCACCTTGTTAGCCAGCATTTGTTGTTGAGCCTCAATTTGTTGCTGCTGGCGTGATGCCATTTCCTGAAGTTCAGCCAGTGTCATATCCATCCTTGGTGCACTTACCTGTCAAAGAAAACCCAAAGCACACTAAGTCTAGAATTTGTAGTCTGGCTAGCATTTAGGAGAGCTACTACAGAAAAGTATGATAAAAGCCTTTCAGAAATAACAACTGACTAGCCAATAAAATAATTAGAGAGACACAGCATCTTCTTATGGTAAAAGAATACACAACTGTACGTTCATATGCATATGTCACCCAATCCAACAACTCAGATAAAATTACATCTCTTGGAACACCAATATTTCTAGCAAAATCCCAGCAGCATTTTAAAGAGGCATTTCAGAGCCCTTTATAATTCAGCTCGGCATGAATCAGCTTTGACTGTCTGAGCCTAGAATGCTCAGCATGTGGCAGGATGGATCTGGGCTCGTAGGTGTATCACTACAATTTAAAGCACTTCCACGTAAGTTAAAGAAAATAGAAAGTTTAAATATGGCTGGGCAGGAGGGAAATCAGACAGCACTGTTATTGGTTGGCAGTTCAGCTATTTCCTGGATCTAGATTCAATCTTACACCCATAATTATGGAGCAAGAGCAGCAGGCAACAGATTCGGTGCTGAAATAGTAACAGGTGTCAACTTGAAATCTGGAGATAGGGATTTATGACAAAACTGCAAGTGAAAAAAAACCTCAAATTGAAGTAATATTAGAAAAGAATTCTGGTGAGAATTGAGAAGGGGAAGTATGGTGCATTTGCTGCTCTGAGACCACCTGTACAAGCACAACTATGGCAGCCAACAGATCTTGGTGACATCCTGAAAACTGAAAGCCAGGATGATAATTGCTAGAAGCTTTGTGTCTATTTTAGAGCAGCCCATAACAACCTCTCCACAAGAGCCTCTTAGCTTCTTTCCATGGCATGATTTGCATCAGTATCTCCAAAGAGGGGAAGTCTCCATTTTCCTTATAATGGTAATTCTTCCAGAGGCCTGGGGGTGCTAAATGTCATGATATATTCACTTAATGCCATTTTGCTTTTCCCAAGAGTTTATGAGGTTACTTCAAAAATTAATCCCATTGTCTGATTCAATTCTCTCCAAAGCACTGTGTCACCACAGAACATGTCTCTCAAGGCCCCATTAGACTTTTGCACTCGCCTTATGGGGCTGTTAAAGGGTGAGTGGGGGTCCTGCTGAGCACTCCTTGGCTCTCCAGTCAACAAATTAGCTCATGGATGGGAATTACAGAGTCTCAGTTGGTGGGATATTGCCGCCAGTGCACTGTCCTGGCAGCAAATGTCACTTGCTGGTCTTCAACTAGCAGCAATCTCACAATGATGGGGTCTCCTTGTGCCAGGAACTGATATTCTCTGTATCCACAGTAGCTATAGCTAAATCCTATCAGTATCCCTCAGGATCCCTGAAGTACCCTCTCCTGAGGTAGAGGATGCTGAGGATACCAGGGGCCTCTGGGCCAGTCACAATGGGGGGCACTTGCCACTTATTCCCTGTCAACTCACCTCAACCTCTAATATAGACAATTGCTGGCACCCCCCAGTCACTCCAGAGATCCAGATGGGTTCTGCACTCCTGTGCCTTGATGGCATCAGTAACACACATCAGTCATCTACTACAGCTCTATACTTGCATGGATCTGATGTGCCAGGCCATCAAATCCACACAGTCCAGTGTGCCCAGTCAACCCTCTCCTCCTCCTGACCAAAGGCAGGGACCCTCTATTCCTGTTCTGGATCAGAATATTCTGGCTGACCTTTGCAATGCCAGGCCAGAAGTCCCCTCACCATGGTTAAAGGAGGCAAGTTCAGTCATTTTATGCCTAGTAGATCACAACTGGCAGCTACACTGACAGTCTACTTGTGTGACTCTTTCTGAACAGCTCTCTTCCCTCTCAGTTCACAGATACAGGCTTTCACCTTAGAGATGGGTTCAGCATCCCACAGGACATGCCTCATGTCCTGTCCCTGCTCACACAGAAATAACCAGAGTTTGTTACATGGCCTGCTCTTGGGGCTTTCCTCCCCTGTGACTGGGGTAGGAGAGGAGTGATCTCTTGGGCTGCCCCTAAAGTCTGGGGTGCTGGCCCACAAGGATGTGGAAGTACCCAGTTTCTTCTGCATTTCAAAGCCAGGGGGATGCCACCTCTACAGTTGGTGTATCCATCTGCAGGTAATAAAGTGCCACCAAAATGCTGGAATATGATGCAGGGGCACTTTGAACCACCTTCTTCCATAAGGCCACTGCATAAGGGACATCCTCTAGATCTTTAGGGACATTGTCACTTTTTAGATCACTATAGATGACTTCCAATACTGCCAATTCTATCGAGTGCTGGATACCTTCAGGTGAAGGGATTCACTCTTCTGGGAATTTACAGGATCTTCCTTAAATGGACACCTTGCCCTCACACTTGAGAGGAGCCATGTCCAGAAATTGAAAATTGCTCTGTTTTCCAATTCTTCTTTCAATTTCCTGATCTCAGGATCCCAGCTGTTGGGCTCCATGACCTTCCAAGTGCTGACTCAGCCCCATTTCCCCAGCACTGAAACAGCCAGGCAGAAATCTGCTCATGTGGCTGGCAGCTGTAATCTTTTCACAAGTTTTGAAGTTCTGATGAGGTCAAGGACCAAGTAACTTTGTCTCCTGTTTGCTTTGTCTCACTCCTTGCAATGTCTTTTTTGAAGGACCAGCTTCTTTATCTAACTCCCACTATCCTAATTCTCCTTCCTTTCCAACCAAGGGTATGGCTCTTCAGCTTACTTTGTTCATTTCCATATCTCCTTTTTCACTACTGGGGTACAGTTATGGTGGTTTGAGTCCCTGTCTCAGCCCTAGTGTCCTCAAACACAGTTTGGGGTCCTACCTCAACTACAGTGCTCTGAGTACTGACCCGTGGCTCACACAGGGTGTCAGACAGCTGGGTTTCACTGGGGTAGGCAAGGCACCCTTCTCTCAGCTGACATGGCAGCTTGCCAGGGTTGATTGATCACCTGTTCAGGTGTACAGCCCTAGGCAATGGGAGGTGACAAACACCCCAGGCACCTGCCCAAATCCTTCCACACCCCCTGCCACCCAGGAACTGAATGCCTCACAGCACATCTCAGTATCTCCTCACCTAAAGTTTGTTTTCTCTTACACCAGCACGACACTGAGCTCCACAAACCCCACAGGGTGCCAGCAGTATTAGTTAATATTACTAACAGCTTATATACAGATGAACAAAGACCATGGGAGCCTGCATTTTAAAAGCATTCACATCAATCTCAGGCAGGGAGAGGGAGGACAGGTCCCCACAGAACAGCTCCCCCAGCATAACAAGGTCATCAGTGTGAGGGCATTAATTTGTTCCCAAACTCAGCAAAAAAAAAAGAGATAAGCAGTGCAGCTGACAAACTCTATGTCCCACACAGGAGTTTGATACTTGGCAACTACTTTTTACTGTGGTATACAAAATATTTATATATGTATGTAGATATATATATAACTGCCTTTGTCTCACCCCTGTTTGGGGACCAAAAAGGATTGTGGTTGATTGACCTTGGCTGGATGCCAGGTGCCCACCAAGCTGCTCTACCACTCCCCTTCCCTGCAGGACAGAGAAAATAAGTTGGAAAACAACTCCTAGGCTGAGAAAAGGCAATTTACTAAAGCAAAAGCAAAAAAGTTTGTGCAAGCAAGCAAGGACAAAACACAGTTTATTCTCTACCTATCAGACAGCGATGTCCAGGATGTTCCCAGGAAGCAGGGCTTCAGTATAGAGAGCAAATGCTCCAGGAGGCAAACATGGTAAAATAACAAATGTTTCCCCGTTCCTCCTCCTTCCCTCGGCTTTTGTATCTCAGCTGACGCCACATGCCATGGAATATCCCTTTGGTTACTTTGGGTCAGCTGCTCTAGCTGTGTCCCCTCCCAGGACCTTGCCCACGGCCAGCCCCTTGATGTGGGGGGATTGTTGAGACAGTGCTGATGCTGTGCCAGCCCAGTTCAGCAGTAGCCAAAACTCTGGAGCGTTATCAGCACCTTTCTGGCTGCCAATGCAAAGCACAGCACTGGGAAGGCTGCTAGGGGGAAAATGAACTCCAGCCCAGCCAGACCCAATCCAGCTAGCCATTGCATCAAGCACTTACCCCATTCTCTATTCTTCGGTCACCAGGCACTTTCACACCATTTCTTTTGAAGGCTGGATCTTGAGACCTTTGTCCAGTCCCTAGATAGAAATAGTCAGAGATGGTAAGGTAATACAAGATCTTTCTTATTCTTTTAGAGATAGCATTCAGCACAAAAGGAGAATCAGAACAATCATTATGGTGTAGAATCTGAACACCTGTTTTTACGCATTTACTACTAAGATAAATTCAAGTGATGACACAACACATTTTCTAAAGAGATTTCTGTTCAATGTCAACTTTTATGTTAAAGTATAGGTCTGTTCAAAAATACAGCTTAACCAATAAAAAACAGCTTAACCAATAGTTGGCTGTTCCAGAATTTATCCTGTGGCAAACAGGCAGTCAGCCCCTACCAAATGTGCACTATAGATACACAGTTTGAAAGCGCACTTTCTTCTTTGTGACAGTCATGGTGTCAGTAAAAATGCTGCTTAACTAGAATCCTATCTTATTCCCATCAAATTATGTGCAAATAGTGCTCAGATGCCCAATATCAAACTCACTGATTTCCCTGTAGAACATAAGTGTAATACAGGACAAAGCCATGCCTGTTACCTTCTTGCCCATTTAATTCCTATTTCAAGACCATATTTCTGTGAGACTAACTCAGAAGTACAACTCAAATACATTGCTTAGCAATGCTGTGGCAAATAAAATTACAATAATCCTAATACTACAAGCAGCCTGGACTTGAAAAAAATACATTTTGACAACTAAACTGCTCTGTAAGATCCTCAGCAGGTAGAAATGGCACAGCTTTAGCTTTTCACGCACTCATTATATCACCAGTACACACTTCAAATACCAAAATACACTTAGCCCTCTAAAATATGCTGGGTACAATGCCACTTAATAAATGCAGTATTTCCAACACTGAGGAAGATTAACAATGAAAACAAAAAAAAGGGGAGGTAGAAGAATCTGGTAGATTGATTTAAAGGTAAAAGTGAAAGATTCTACTGAAGAGATGAATGTGGGATACACAGAAAACCCCTGAAATACTTAAAGTTATTTCCTTTACAGGTCTCACATTTCAATTTACAATGAGAATTAAATTCTCAGAGAACTTCACCAGGCAGTTCATTTAATGCTATTCCTAAAACTAACACATATGTAGGATAAACTTTGAAGAACTCTATCTTTGCCAAGTATGCTAAGTTAATCACCCTGGTAAAGTATTATCCAGGTGAATAATCACCCAAATCACAGATTACATTATGGGCAACAGTCTGGTTATTATATTTAAAAGAAGAGATCAGTACACCACAGATCTCAAGATATTTTGCTGGAAAAAATATATTTAACACAGTATGCCCTTGGATGCTTTGGTGATACCCAGCTCTAGAAAACCAGCAGAAATTTCAGTTTGGATTTACTGTTCCCAGGTATGGCAAGGGAAGATGAAACCTTTACAAAAATTAGCTCATGGTCAGACAAAAAAGGGCTGCAACGCCTACTGGCTGTGAGCACTAATAAATAACACACAAACACTGGTTCCTTAACCTTGAAGAATGCAACAGGACTTGAACAAACAAACCAGCTGAGATCAACACCTACCTGCTTCCCGGCAGGGCGAGCGCTCGTGCCGGAGAAAGAAACGCACCTCGCTCCTCTGCATTCCAAACCTCTGCAGAATATCCAGCATCCGCTCGCCATCAGCTATGGGACGTTCTGAAAAGGTCAAAAATCAGTTAACTGCTACAGCTCACCATAGCTTGGGCCCACACCAAACCAAAAATATCTGTCCATCTTTCACCTGAGCACCTGTTAGCACATAGCATTTTCCCTCATCCAAGGGATTTCTACTTTCCACTAAAGAAGCCACTGCATTGCTCCTTGCTTCTGAAACTAAACCAACACCTCTGAATAGCAGCCCTGCAAAGTCCACCCCGAAGGGGAAAGCTAAAGCACTGCCACAGCCCTGGAAAACAAACAGGGAATTTAGAACTTTCAGTTCTAGTGCCCTCATTTTGTATGTGTAAATCACCTTACCCACTCACCAGGGCAGGAAATGTGCTGTTGTACCTTCCACTCCTCTTCTGTGACACCTCATTCCTTAGTCATTCCCACCCTCTCCCCAAGGGCACTGCTGCCACAATTCCCTACAGGGACTCATTTACTTCCTAATTCCCGTGAGAATGAAGTGAGATGCAAAGATAAACTCTCAGGGAAGAGGAATTCTTCTCTTAACGCTGGATGGCAGCCCTTGCATTCATGCTCAGGCAGAAGCACTCAACACCCTGAAGAGGCTCCTTGGCAGTACCCAGCAGGCCAGATCCCCAGCGTGCCAGCACAGCTCCTGTCACTTCAAGTGTTCTCCCAGAGCTCCTGTCAGACACAGATCCAGCTCATTGTCCTGGACAGCAAATTTCATGAAGTTCAGACAAGATGCATTTTGAAAGCCCTATTTCTGATAAACCTTGAAAAGCTGAACTACTTTGGATTTACAGCTCAAAGTTTAAAAAGGATCAGACAGTGAAAAGTGAGCCCAGTAAGAACTTGCCATTTCCTTTCAAATGACTGAGATGAAAATGTTACATGCACAAGTTCCACTGAATTTCTTTCCCAGCTTTTATTCCCAAGCTCAGGATTCAGGCATATAAGTAATTTTTATGCCCTACCTGCTGCCTTTTGATAATAGAAAAACACAGCGAGAGTCTAAATCTACCAGTACTCCTCCCTTTCTGTATTACCATTCTTTAAAAATTTACATACGTCACAGCCAGGCACTCACAGCCAGAATATAACCAGAATTACTTATTGGCCTCTAAATCTTTACATAGAATCAGTTTCTTTTGTTACTCTAGTCATTTTACCATTTTTTTTTTCTCTGCCTATTTTAAATGTGATGGCAACAATGTGGTCAGTGTATCACAGTAGTGAATTTCCACAGTCAGGATATTGTCACAGTATCTTCTAACAGCATTGGGTCTCATGATCATGTTGGACCCATTTGTGCTGGATGCCAGACAAGCAGAAAATATTGTTCCTGGCCTGAGAAATAAGACGAGCAGACAAAGAATGAAATTAAATACCACCATTTTTGCACCAGTTTCATTTTTCCTGACATTGCTTTTGTTGGCGGTTTCCTTTCACTTTTTTAATTGAGGAGAGGGAAAAATAGAAAAAAGGAATCAGAGTAGTTCATTCATATTCAATAAAGTCTTTCAAAAAGTCACTATCTTAATACAAAATAATCTTTTCAGCGGGAAAAATTGTTGGCATTAAGTATAAATGTTTTCAGTTTCATAAGAAAAAGGAGCTGCTAACATGTTTTCAGTATGTGAAAAGCTCTTTTCAACATAAAAGTGTTTCTTTAAATGAAAATGCTGCAGCTGTGCTCAAGCAATCTAGGAAGGAGAATTTCTGGAGTCACTGTCAAAAGAGATTAGCTTTACAGAATAAGCAAGTAGGTCACTGTTACAGAAAAAGCCGTCTCTTGGCAGTTGTCTAGACAGCAAAAAACATTCCTCATCTGCTAAACCTTAATTCAAGAAAAAAAAGGCAAAAAACAACAACAACAAATCAACAGTACCATTGGCAGATTTTTGTCTTAAAGGCTATACAGCAGGCTTATGAGGCAGATTTCTAGCAGCTCAGCAATACTTCAGCTGAAACTCTATAATCAAGGGAGATGCCCTTTACACAAGGATTCTGTCAATACCACTCACTGGCTTCAAAGGAAGGTCAAAGAGATTTTCAAATACCAAACAAATGTACATTTGGAAAGCTCAAGAAGAATGGACAATCAGTTCTTCTTGGTTTTTTTTTTTTTCCCCCATCTGTCTCAGAGGGAAAAAAAAGGAGATCTTTATACATGCACTCCTTTTGACTGCTTTTCACAGCAGGCAAGGTAACGGCTTAACAGAATTCTGAAAATAATAGGAAGGTCAAGAAATTTTGCTCTGATATTCACCAAATTTCAAGCAAAACTAGAGAGCAGTAAACTTGCCCCCTTCAGAGAGCAAAGTGACTCAAGCACACTTGCAGCAGTCATTCAAAGTAGGCTTAATAAGGTCTGACAATAGAAGCTAAAATTCCTGAGCAAGTGTCAGAAAAAGAAACAAGCGATGTAAGAAGGATCCCGATAATTGGCGTCTGAGAAGTCATTTTCCAGCACAAATCTTTTGTTTCTACCCCCAGAGGTCAGCTGTCCTGCACATGTTTGTTTTAAAGCAGTTGAATTTGTTCAGTGTAATATGCAAACAAAACAGAAATCATGGCTAATCCTGGCAGAACAAGATGGAAAACTTTGCTGACATCTAAAATGAGATTAGCAAAAAGCTAAAAGTATTTCTCTCCCCTGCTGCCTCCTCCCCTCACCAAGGAAAAAAAAAATCCAGAATATACACGAAAACATGTTGCAAATGCTTGTTACTAGATGCTACACAGGTGCCTAAGATATATCTCATCCAAAGCAACATGCATGAATCCAGTACTTAAAGTTTTTAATGCTATTGAGCTAGCTGCAATTTTGTTAACAAGTACATTTGGGAACAGCATTTGGAACTTCAGCAAGGCCAGTTGCTGAGCCCTGCCCTTGGGTCACAACAAGCCCAGGCTGTGCTACAGGCTGGGAGCAGAGTGGCTGGAAAGCTGCCCAGTGGAAAAGGACCTGGGGGTGCTGGTCAACAGCAGCTGAACATGAGCCAGGGTGTCCAAGTAGGCCACTGACACCCTGGCCTGTATCAGCAATAATGAGGCCAGCAGGACTGGGGCAGTGACTGTCCCCCTGTACTGGGCAGTGGTGAGGCCACACCTCGAGTGCTGTGTCCAGTTCTGGGCCCCTCACCACAGCAAACACTGAGGGGCTGGAGAGACTCCAGAGAAGGGCAGTGGGGCTGGGTAAGGGTCTGGAGCACAAGCCTGATGGGGAGCAGCTGGGGGAGCTGGGGGTGTTCAGCCTGGACAGGAGGCTCAGGGGACACCTTATCACTCTCCACAACTGCTTGAAAGGACAGCCAGGTGGGGATTGGTCTCTCCTCCAACAAGTAACACAAACCAGAGGAAAGAGCCTCAAACTGCATCAGGGGAGGCTGGACACAAGGAAGGATTTCTTTGTTGAAAGGTTGGTTAAGCATTTGAGCAGGCTACGCCAAGGGAGGTGGTGGAGTCACTAGCCCTGGAAATGTTCAAGAGAAAAGTGGACACAGCACTTAGTGCCACGTTCTGGTCGGCACAGTGGTGCTCGGTCAAAGGCTGGGCTCAATGATCTTGCCAAGGTTTTCACTGTAAAAATGGACGAAGGTTTTTTTTGTCTTACAACAACAGCTGCCCAAGCAACATTTGGATATCTGTTCTTGTGTCTCTCATGATGTCTCTGCAAAGATTAAACTCAGAAAAAGTTCTCTGCTTACTTTATGTTCCTGTGCTGAGATTATTTTCTTACACCTCCTTGGCTAGCAGAGAGGCTGATAATTTCATTATATGAATAGAACACATATTGTATTGTCCCCCTCAGAAGCTCACTTTTCAGCTAAAAGAACATTTGGACACTAAGCACTGGTAGACTTCACTTGCCTCTTAGTATAGGTGCCCTCCTTAGATTTCAGGACAATCTCACTGCCCTTTCTAGCACACTCTACATCACCACCTCAAAAGCCAAGCAAGAATCCAGGTTCAGGAAACATGAGAGGAGCTGCCCACTCTAGCACAGATCCAATTTCAGTACCAACAGGAGAACCCTGCTCTCCTCACCGCAACCACTTGTGCTCTTTAACAGGGTGTGGGCACTAAGGCTATCTATAGATTCAGCAGTTTTACCTATACCTTTATTTTACTTCTCTTTCACTGTAGACTTCAATATTGTGTTAATTTAGACACAGATGTACAATTAAAATACATTCTTAAAAGATCTCTTTCCATGATGAATTGCTGATTTTATTTTATCATTTATGAAGCAAATCTTCTTTATCTTTCTTAGGAGAAGAAAAAAATCTGTTCCATATTTTAGACTTAGAAATATCAGAAACATTACATCTCTGTCAGAAGTGAGTAAATATCCAGAGATAACTCAGGTATCTCATAGCATTAAACAAACATCCATCTCACCAAAGACTTCCTTGAACAGATGTGAGCCTGAGATAACAGCAGAGGAAGACAGAAATGTAAGCCCTTATCATCTGATTCTTTTATAATCTTGTTGAAGCATCTCAAAAGGTTGGCTCAGACGATTATTTTTCATTACTCAAAATCCTGTCAGGGATTCATCTATCTTATGCCTCTGGATGGCTCCCAGTATCTAATGAGCACCATGGAGACAGGAGATAGTCCAGAGCCCTTTCCCATTTAAACCATGAGACATTAGTAATATTTCAGGTGTTATTTGTTGATATAGTCTCCAGTTCCAGTGGAGCACAGCAAGTTAGGGAGATTTGAACTCCCAAGATCAGAAGAACATAGAAAAAGAAAAAAAAATTACAATGAGCCACATGCACAAACCCCTTTTCCACAGGCTTGAAAGGACAGTCAAAAGTAGCTTCTCCATCCTCCCTGTCACTCACTGTTTTTAGAGCACTTCACAACAGGTAACTCCCACTGCTTCTGCTAACTCCTTCCCATCCACACTCAATGCAATTGGCAACACTGAAGGTGTCATCAGAAAAAGGAAGCTTTATTTTGCCACTGCAAGTGAAAATGGCTGTGGGGTTAAAGAAATTATTTTGAACTAGTCATAGAACTACTAATACATAGTATTTCAAAACACCCATAAAGGCTTGAGGGGATCCCGCCATGGGGAGGAGGAGGAAGAGAAAAAAACTCTCTCACATCCCTCAGGCTCATCCAAGTCACAGAAAGGCTGCACAGACACAAGAACATCTGCATGCTTAAGCTCACTTTTGCTTGTAACCCAATTTTACATGTGTGAACATTCTTTCAGGTGTGTTAACATACAGTCAGTCTGATGAAGAAACCAATGAAATGGTAATGGAGAAACTCTCTGGGACAGGATCACAACTGTCAGGTCTCCACGTGCTACTTTTTCAGGAGCAGACAATGCCCAGTATTTCATCAGCTGCCAGCCTGACCTACCTGAGCCACACCACACCTCAGCAAGGTGGCACTCGGTCTCCCCGGGCTCCTTGCACAGCTCCACCACATCTCTGCAGGTTGTCTCAGGGGTGACTGGCACCTCAGTGAAGTGCTGCTCGTTGTTACTGAGGTACACGGTCAGAAACATCTGCAAAAGACAAAAGCACACGTTACTTTCCAACACAAAGCAGACTGCACCTCGGAGTCACAACCTGCTCATTAAACGCATTTTCTAAATTTTCTAAACAACCCCAAATTTCTTTAAGGTATAAGCAAGAGAGACAGAATTACTACAGAAGTAATCCCCTGTTCAACTAAATTACATTGCTAGAGGATTACTCAGTTTTAAATCTGGACCTGGTGCTCCTTCCTTCTCTCTTCAGGTGATGTGCCAAAACTCCTCCCTCCTTACTATGTGCATATGTATCCTGCAATCATTTGACAGCAGGAGAAACAGTCAACTAGAGTTCAGCAGGAGTGAAAAACAATGGTAATTACATCTGGTATAAAAAAGACCAGAGCTTACTACATAGGCAGTGAAGTGGAAAGACAATTTGCATTTCTGTAACATATTTCATCAAAATGAAACACATGACAACTTGCTCTGCCCTTTGTCACCCCCCAAACCCCATTCCCAGGAAACCAAGGACATTTTACTTGGCTTCTTCTTCACAGCTGGAAAAGGATCCTCAATCCTTGGTTTTTCTGTTTATACACACCACACAGATGTTGTTCTTGCTCACATCTTTCCTGCCACAACTATTAAACGAGCACTCTAAAAAATTAGTTGCCATATTTGATAGAAAACGTTGATGATGGCTGCCTCTGAGCACCATCCTGCTACATGCTATTAATATTAAACTGCTATCAAAGTTTAGCTGCTAGCTAAAAATTAATGTCAATTCTCTTGAGACCAAGTCTCAGCTTCAGTCTCAACTGGCTATTAGACACATGGCTTCCAGCAACACAAAAATCAGTCAAATATCTCCAGAAAGCAATTACTCTGCTAAGGATTTCAAGCAACAGCAACCTATACAATTCAGGATTTTTCAAACAGATGGAAAAGGTGTTTTCTCAAGGAAAGACATAAATCCTTGCCTGTCCTCATTTCTACAGGGTGAAAGGGATATACATCCTCAGCAGCAACAGTTTAAGAGGTCAAAAAGGAGGAAAACGAGGCCAAATCAAACAAGGGAAGAGAGGTATAAATAACCTTCTAAATAAGTTTAAATAATAATTTTTAAAAAGTAACAAAACCATTATCACATGCAGTACTTGTGTGATTTTGTGTAAATACTATGGAATTTGAGTTTTTTATGCCTTTGCAAAGTGAAATTTAGCCCCATCTGTTTCACAGCTTTAGGAATCCTCTGTTGGGGATTCTCACAGAACACAACCATGCACATGCACATTCCTGATGTCTCTAAAGCCTTTCCAGGGCTCTTTTGAGTGCCAAGATCTCCTTCAACCCTATGAGAGAGGCTGCCTTTACTCTTTTAAAAGCTTTTGACAAAAACATTACAGACTCTGCACACCTTGTTACACAGAGTGCAAGTTTTGGTCCACTCCTGGCAGTATCAACACTTGGAAACAGTGTTTTTTTGGGCCCTGCCAATGCACCAAGAGCACAGAACTTCTGACCACTGGTTTTGCCCAGCTGGCCAAGACAAGGATTTCTGATAAATTCCCGAACATCTTCTACAAATATTCACAGAGAGGAAAATGCCTGCTGAAAGCAAGCTCAAAGCTGACTGATGGCTACATTTCCCCACCCATTTCCTTGTCACTTTATGGGAGGGGGGAAAAAAACAAAACAAAAAAAAATCTCAACAAGAAAACCAAACAAAAAAGCCAAACTTGGAGCTTGTAAAGAAGGAAGCCAGGAGAGAGGATGTGGAGGTAGGTAAGATCGGTTTACCACACACTTATTATATAGTGAAGATGAGCACAACTGGCTCTGCTGCCTACAGTACAAGGAGGTAGTGACCTAAATTAAGAGACAAAGCTTTCCAAGCAGGAACTCTGACACTTGGCTTTAATATCTTTTGTCACAGAACATGCTACCTTTCAGATGCAGTGTCTCTGACTCCCCTAAAGGAGCCTGACAGTGAAGGATGTCAGGTGCAGCCAGGTAAGAATATCTCAATCACGATTACTGGGGCAGAAGAGTATAAAATAAAGAAGAAGTTCCCAAATAGACTTACAGCAGGGTTATGTAGGTGTGTAAAACATACCAACCCTTCACATTTAATGCTGTACAACCTTGTATTCAGAACACCACTAAATGGCGCAGGCTGTGCGTCTGCAATAACATTTGTTAATTTAAAAGATGAGCTCACAGATGGGAATTAAGAGAAAATTATAAAAACCATGGCATTATACACAAAGCAGACCTAATTTGACCCTAGCACGGCTGTTCACCCTTCAGTGTGCCTGCCTATATCCAGTTGTTAATCCTCAGGATTTAGCAATACAGACAACTACACAGGAAGGATCACGAGTTGCCATTTCTATCCACAATGCTCAGGATAATTACTAATACATTAAGCCAAGAGCACTCAAACCTGCTCTGTGGGGGCCATTTCTGGGACTTGGGAGTGTCTGCATTACCTCTAGTCCACATATTCTAGGAACTAAGGAAAGGAAAAGCAACCAAACTGCAAATTCCAAAAAAAACCCTAAGTCCTTAGAATCTAAAGCAACTAAAATGTTATGATACTGATCTTACCTCATCCTGCTTCCCTTCAGCTCCAGGGGCAATGCTGAGACGTCCAAGTTCTCTAAGTAGCTGCACTCCTCTCGCACCGAACAGTGTCACATTTGTCACCACTGCCTGCTGGCCTGCGAGGCCTCCCGGGGTACCCTGCTGCCCACCTGGGCACACTGGAGCCAAAGGCAAGCTGACCAGAGAGTGTCCATCACAGAGACACCTCTTCCCAGAGAGGAGTGGGAAAGGTGAAGAACCCGACGTGAATGAACACCTACTGTGGCTTCTTGGGGCTGCCCATCACCCTTGGTGGCTGCTGTGGCCTGCACCACCTCAAAATGGGATCCCAGGGATTCACTCATGCTTCCCCTGGGAATGGTTCAACTGTGCCATTCATTAACCACCCTGCCAGTTAGTTCATATCACTGTTTTATTGCTGTGTGGCAACAAACAATGGAAGTGAGTACTCTCCTGACACTTTGTTCAGAAGCTGGAGTCCCTACACCCACCTGGAGCACAAAACAGTTTCTTGCTCCTCCCTGAAATTGAAGCTATTAGGACAGTTGTATACAAACATCCAGCAATTTCAAAGGGGAAAAAACCAAACCCAACATGCAAAACATTCAGTTTCAAACTGAAACTGAAACTTCGGCATAAATGAAGGACTTGATTTTAAAAAAAGCAAATGGAAAGACAAATTTCAGTCAGACCTTGTACTTTTTTTTAAAGATAGCATGAAAACAATTATTGAAACATCTGAAAATTCTATATAGCCTTGGATGAGGGTTTTTTCCTCTAGACTTTCAAAGACTGAGTTTTAGGAATGCCCAGCACCGAGCATTTTTTGAACAGGACTCAGATCCCTAAGTAAGTTCTAAACAAAAAGATTTCCCTCCCTTTTCCTAGCCCACAGATATGCTCACTATAGGTACTGAAAAGCTTTAAAATACAAAAGCACTGCAGTACTTTGGCACACTTGGGAGAAAACAGAGGTGTTGTGTATCTACTGAAGCAGTTCCTTTTAAAAATCACATCACAGATTCCAGCTGACTCTGCTCCAGCTTAGAAAACAGAAGTTTGCAGTTATGGAGCCACCAAATGAGGCAGTTCGATCGGCTGCACCAAGGACATCAGAGAGAAGACCAAGGTCACACGAGCTAAAGCAAGGGACAGTTTTTGCAAGGAATGACTGCAGTGTTTGACTTACAAACAACTGGATGGAAAAGCAGAGTACTGAATATAAAGGGACCTCATGTCTCAAAAAAGCCTGCCACTTAAGCCACAAATATTAAAAAAAATACATACTGCTGTGAAGAACAACTTTGAGTATCCTCAGTACAAAATTTATAATTTTGATTCAACTCGTATTATTTATGAATGAGCTCTAACTACAGCCTAAGTCAGGACTGTAACACACCCAGGAACAGGAAGGGAGCATAGCAAGGAAAGCAACCAAACAGAAGGAGCGAAGAGGGCATCAATTAAATCAAGTCACAGGCCATTTTATAATCCTCCAACTTCTCTTCTGTACATCATCCCAAACAGCCTGACATTTGCCTGCAAATCTGACCCATTCATCGCTGAGCTCATCAGTGGGACCATTTCATACAATTACACCAATATTAAATACAAAAGGTCTCAACGTCTGCAAATACATTTTCAACTGAAAGTAAAATATTTAATAATGGTTAACTCTGTAAAAGTGCTAGGCTATGACCACACTTTATTTTGGCTCCTGCTGTGTTGCCACACAAAACAAAAACTCAAAACAAAATAATAAAAAATCCAAACCCAGAAGAATTCATTTCCTAAAACTAACCTGAGTAAACACATGTCTTATAATTCACATCCATCCAACAAGATCTCATTTCACATCAAAGGCCTTGTATCACTCTACTCCTTAGATCAGAAGGCCTCAATTATTGATTAAAGGGGAGGGGGGGGAAATAGAAATGCAATTTGCTTTTCAGCTTTGATGGTGTTTCTGCAAGGATCAGACTTCTCTTACTCCTTAGTTATTATGAAGCTGATGTCACACATCTTCGGTATTAAAAGTGCTCAGTTGAATACTTTGTAACTAATACACTAATAGTATTCAAGATTCAAATATTCAGGACAACACCCTCATATGGGGCATGATGTACATTAAAATACATTTAATTAATTCTTGAAACTATCGGAGTTAAAAGGGACAGATTTCCCCCCTCCCCACATTTCTAGGGAAAGATTTCATTCAGGTCATAAAACGTCAGCAATGGGCAGCAATCAGCAAAACTCAGTCCCTTACAAAATACAACCAAGAAGAGAATATATTAAAAAAAGAACAGCCCTGTTTTTCACTACTGTCTGAACTCCTAACTTTATGGAGGCTTCCTGCACAGCATGCACGACACAATACAAACTGTGGCATCTATTCACACAGTATTCTTCAGCTTCAAAGCACTTCACAACCAGGAAGTCATGACACAAGCAAGCAGTTTCCTACTTTACAGGCAGGGAAACTGAGGCATACAAGAAGGCAATAACAGAGCCAGTCCCATTATTTGATAGCCAAACAAGCATACTACCTCTGGAAAATTTGATTCATTTTGTTACCTTGCATCAGAGCCAATAATATAATTCTGTACCACATTCTGTATAAGCTGCATTTCAGACCGAAACCTAATCCCTTCAACCACTGTGTTGCAGGTTTTTATATTTCTATAACACAGCTAAGTAGTGGTTTTAGCTTGCATAACAAATTTTCTCGGCTCTCTTTTTTAAGGAGGCATTCGAAGTCGCTCTTCAGGTCTTTTCAAACCTCAACAGTTTCTATGAATTTACATCCTGAACTAAAATGTAATTTTAGAAGCTACTTTTAGTTAGATGAAAAACTAGCAACATAGAAATTTTAGAACACATTAACTATCACATTTCAAGTGCAGGTGACAGAAATGAGAAATAACTGCTTTCACCCACAGCTTAAACTACTACTAAGTCTTCCCTGATAAATACAAAACCCCTCCACACAAAGAGTTTTAAATTTAAGTCTTGCATCTTACCTAGTAGGAGCAACGACACTGCACCTTCCCAGATGGCTACAAAGAAATCAGTGGCTAAAACAGATATTTTTGCTGACTTGATGCAACTTTCTAAACAGCAGAAGACAGCCTGCACAACAGCACATTTTCCTGTTCTGATAAGCAGCAGTCACAACTGGTGCACAGTTACAGCTCTCCATTCAGTGCAAAATATACCACAATAAAGTAATTCAGTGATTCTTCTGCGTGAAGTCCCTCAGAACCTGAAAACCATCCTTCAGGAGGCAACATCCTCACTTAATGTGCCTAAAGATTAAGGTAAGCAAAAGATTAAGGTAAGCAAAAGATAATAATAGACTTACTAGAAGACAGGCACAGGGGATGACTGCTATCCCTGATCCTTTTCATAGTCAGCCATGCAAAAAGGGTTCAACAGAAATGCAGAGTAAAGTTTAGTATTTGCCTCCAGACACACCCAAACACATGGAGTTCAGCTCCTGCCATCTCACCCTCCGCACACACTACTCCGTTTATTTTGCACTGGCTTTGGGCCATAAATACGAGAAAGGAAGTTATGATGCAAGGTAGGTGGAGTACAGTAGGAAGCACCATGAGATTGCTCATATAATTCCCAGTCTATATAAAGCACAGCCTTTTTCCCTTTTCATTGTATCACAGCAGAAAACGAGACCGAGCCTTTACTCTAAATGGCATGGTACTTTCTACTTGTACAGATTATTTAAATGATAGGTTTGTTATGCATTTGTATTTTATCTTTAGCAAAAATGTCAATTTTTTTCCAGGACTTAAAATACAACACACATCTATGTGCACTTTGAGGAGGGCATGGGAGAAAATGAGCTGGAAGCAGCAAAGAGGAAGCTTTCCCTTTCCTTTTTTTCCTCCTCTCTTTTATCCTTACTGTAGAGAGAACAGAATGAAAGCCATCTGCTTATGGTATATGCTAGTTCAACTGGGCAAAGGCTATAACACAAATGCCACATTACATCTCACTATCAGGCATCTGAATCATCACAATGGGAATCTGAAGAGCTGCAAGGGAAACAGCCCAAGTTTTGGCCAAGTATTGTTACTGTCTGAAATTAATGGATGGACGTTCGCTCTCATTCTACTTCATGGACTGCAATTTCAACAGCAGAACTCACAGTGCAGTTCAGACTTACTAATGAGGAATATGCAATAACGATCTTCCTGCCAAATCTTGTAGAAAATCATTATCTTAGATTAGCAATTTTGATTTTGTGAAGTCTATCAGGCATAGCTCAGGACTGGTAAACACAGGATTCCTGACCTACATCCCCCCTTCTTTCAGCAGAGCATTATGCAGACAGTCTTTTAAGAGAGCTTTCCAAACAAAAACTTTTACTTTGAACCCAAGCTACGTTTTCCAACTTGACATTTTTCTTCAGGCATTTTCATACACAAGAAAGCAGAAGTCCTCCCACAAGCCAGACACCAGAAAGGTCTATGCAAATATAGCTCACTATTTTAAATGAACACTCAGCACAGGAGCAACCTAACTCCCCATTCCTTGGCTGAGCTACCACGTACCACACAAGGCTAGAAAATCTCAGACAAAGGTGGCTTTTAAAGCCACCCATACTTTTGCACTGCAAGTATCTATTGCAACATCAGCATTTACTAGGGAAAAAAAACACAAAAAAACCTTGAAAGTGTGTAGTAGGTTGACCCTGGCTGGATGCCAGGCAACCACCAAAGCCTCTCTTATCACCAACCCCCTCCACAACTGAATGAGGGAGACAAAACATAATGAAGGAATCATATGTTGAGATAAGAAGCTGCAGATCACTCCCCAGAAGTCACAGGCAAAAGAGATTCAAATTAGAGATATTAACTGGATTTATGACTAAAAAACTCAGAGCAGGATAAGAAGTACAGCAAGACCTTTCCCCCACCTTTCCAGCTCTAGCTCTTCCCCCACAGCGGTGCAGGGAAATGGGAATAAGGATAATGGTCAGTTCATCACATGTTGTTCCTGCTGCTGCTCAGGGAGAGGAGTCCTTCCCCTGCCCCAGTGAGGGGTCCATCCCATGGGATAAAGATCTCCATGAACTTCTCCAGTTCAGTCCCCCTCAGGGGTAACAGCTCTCCACAAGCTGCTACAAGGGCAGGTCACTCTTCCGCACGGTGCAGCGTTTCAGAGGCACAGTGTGAGCCTCCCACAGGGTCACAGGTCCTACCAGGAAACCTACTCCAGCATGGGCTCCTCTCTCCACAGGTCTGAAGGTCCCTTCCAGGAGCCTCTTCCACCATGGTTCAGTGCTCACCCACAGCCTCCTCTGAGACATGTCCCTGCTCCGGTGTGGGTTCTCTCCATGGGCTGCTGGTGCACCTCTGCATCTCCATGGACCTCCAAGTGATGCAGGGGCACAGCTGCCTCCCCATGGTCTTCACCACATCTGCACAATATGGTTTCTTCCTTCTTCCTAAATATATTATCCCAGAGGTGCTGCCACCATTTCTGACTGGTCTAGCCTTGGCCAGCAGCAGGTCCATCTTGGAGCTGGCTGGAATTGGCTCTGCTAGACATGGAGGAAGCTTCTGGCAGTTTCTCACAGAAGCCACCCTTGTAGCCTCCCCCCACCAAAACCTGGCTGTACAAACCCAATACAAGGATAAGAACCAAACAAACTGGCCTGTAAGATATATAAAATACATTGGTTTCAATAACACCTGTAGGAAACCACAGCCTTTTTTTACTGAGCACCCACATTTGCCAACACAAATCATCTATAGATCATTCTGCTCAGACCTGAATACACTTGGATTTGCATCAATGTAGTTAAACAACTGCAGGAATTCAGAGTAAACAAACCCTGAATATATTCTTCATATTATACCACACAGCAGCATGTTCACAGATCCCTTATCACTGCCATCTGTGTAGCTCCTCTCCTTCAACATATTCCCTTCCACTCCAAAATACTTGTTCCCTTTCTCCCCAAATCCTTCCTTCCTTGTGGCTCCTTGCAGACACTGCTTTTGCACTATGCAACACTTTACCATAAACTCCTGCAAGCTGTCAGAAAATCAAGCCCTCACACGGTGTTTGTGCTTGTATTGGTGTCCCACTTACAGCTTGCTCCTCCTCCTCCTCCTGAAACCAGCAAAGGAGAATTGAATCTTTGGAGATTTGCCCCTTCAAGAAGACTCTACCTCGTCTTCTGCATTCAGCACCAAGTTATAAACATTTCATACACAAGGAGAATGAAATTAACATTATTTTCATGCAGATAAAAAATGTTACCATGTAATTCTTACAATAGATGTGTACTACAGAAAAGGGGAATGTACGAGTCCAACTTATACAACATAATCACAGGGGGTTCCAGTTGCTCCTCCTCCCATTCTTCAGTTTCAAAACACAGACTGTTCTAATGATCCTAAAGTCAAGGCAACATCCAAACATGAGTGGGGTTATGAACTCAAGCTTAAGCCTGAATCATCTCAATTTTCTGTACTTGCGTCAAACCCAGAGGAAGTCTTTGTACAAAAGAAAAAAAAAAAAGTAGTAATAACTACATAAGGGAAAATAAAAAAAAGAAAGTAAGCTGCCCTTGCTGCTCTAGAGCTTTGCATCCCCCCTGCATTGGGAATAAGCGTTATGGTTCTCTCAGCCTCCTACATGGCCAGAGGCCAGAAAAGGGCCACACTAAGTGCTCCCGTTCGGGACTTGGGAGAATTATACATCTCTAGACAATCCTTTAAAATGCAGGTAGTTTCTCCCAATGAAAAGAAAGCCAACTGTTTTTCCTGGTAACAAAAAAAAAGATTTTGTACAAAACTCTTCCTCGAGAAAAGCAAAAATAGATGTGCATCAGGGATGAAAGCATATTTAACACCACCTACACCTAAACAACACAGGCTATCACAGGATCTGGCACCTGTCCCACCCACACCACACCTCCCACTGCCTAAAACACCAACTCTTTCTGGATTTAAAAACACTCATTTTCTGCTTTTCCAGCCAATGTGTAATAATCTCACCAATAAAAAGACGATCGACATTCACACCAGGAAGCAACTCCACCTCAGCCCACCAGAACACGCGAGGCAAAGTCACATTTATCATACAGCAAGTGCCTACCCATACATCAAGCACATTTATTATTTAAATTCTATTTACTGGTACCAGGGTGCTGTGCTAGTGGGAACACCCATGCATGGGGGAGGGCAGGGTATGGAAGCAGAAGAGAAGAATTTCTTTTTTTGTGAGTTAATGTATCTAAAATAGTATTTAAAAAAAAAAAAAAGGAAAGAAAGAAAGAAAGAAAGCGGAAGATTTGCGATGCAATAGCAACACAAAACAAATCATGTAGCAAGTCAGAAAAAATGAGGGCGTAGAACACTCATTTACTCCAGACCCAGCAACTTTCACAGAGCTCTGTGCCAAACACTTTTGAAAATACATTGTATTAGTCACTCCTCCAGGAAAACAGCTGTCAAAACCTGTGTCCTACCTCCATAAAACAGATCTATGTGTCCAAACCAAAACACTCATGACACACAAAGGTAGGTCAGAGGACACACCATTTCTGTCATCTGAAACAATGACATGTTTAACCACACAGGTTAATTCCAGTGTGGGAAAAGCCACAGGACAATGGGATGTTCTATGATGCATGCTGCCCAGTCTGGTACCCTAAAATGCATAACTACGATGGTAAATTCAGAGGCATTTTAGCACACCAGAGGCTGGGTTGACATCTTGTTTATGCTGCCATTCCAGAAGATGCTATTCAGCCATCTACCCTCAGTACAAGTGAGAAACAAACTAAACCAACCCAAACTAGGAATTTCAGACCAAACACCACAATAACATGCCTATTTATCGCTTTCAAAGTCTCCCTCCTGCTTTCCTACATATTTGCTGTTACAATGTAGAGGCTTCCTTGTTACATCTTCTAAATATCACCAGAGGAAATTATGTATTTTTGCTAGTCCAGTTTAATCCTTGCAGTGAGTGACAACACACAAAGATGGTGGAGAAATTCCTGTGTATTACCAACTCTCAAGAGAGGGTAGGAAGAGGATAAGGTATCATCTGATAGGTACCATCTCCAGCTCAGCCAACCTAAATGGTGAGCGCTGAGGCACACCATGACCTTCCCAAATCCACCCGTTATTTCTGATTGCACAGCCACGTGACAAATCACTTCCACCATGGAAGTCTTTTAGTTCCTTTTTGCCTTTAGTGCAGGCAGCATTTCCTACAAACCATCACCCAAGTCCTTATTAAATTCAAGGGGGAGCTGCAAAAGACACGTGACTTTGGGTGTGGATGGAAACCAAAGGAACATGACCATCCATTTGAGCAGCATCCTACTATTAAATTAATTGGGTGTAATGTCACACCACACCTTTGCAGAAGGGCAGCTCTTCCCAATTCACCACCAGCTCTGGGTGGGTACACTCCTGCTGCACGGAATGACCTTCACTTGTCACATCCAGGTGTCACTGCCAGGACAAACAGCATTGCAGACAACCAGGACAGCTACCAGCCAGTGACAAAGATGGCCAGCATGAAATGCCTGTGATCACACCTATTTGACAACAGCTGATACTATTATTATTCAAAGCCACAAAGGAGGAGTTTTGTCCTGCTGCTTCTGGGCTGCAAACACATAACATGAGTGATGAGTAACTAAAGCAGCAACCATTCAGCTGGCAAATAGGACACACTGAGCATTTGCAACAAAACAAATGGATCTTGGGTCTTTGTTGTTATTTTGCAGGTTCAAAGGGATCAGCAGGGCTAGTCCGACAGGAGAAATGATGGATGGCCAGACAGTCTTAGCCAACCACTTTACATTAACAGGATATGTAAAATTGCAGCAGAACTGGGAAGGAGAAATCTTGTCCCTTCAGTCAGGCCATGAGCCCAAGCAACCTGCTTGATCCAACCTTTGCTCCTGTGATGTGGAGCTCTACACACTTTAACTTGTATGCCAAACATTCAGGCTCTCTACCAGACGCTGCGAAGGGAGGCAGATTGTAGAGCTGATCACTGTCTGACAGGTTTTATTTAAGTGCCGCTCACTCCCCACAGCTCTTCCCAGGCAGTAGCAGACACACCAGCTGAGAAGTGAAGGGAGAACAGTTCAGCAGGGGAAGGCAGCAGAGCTTGCTGGGTGGCTTTTGGCTTTACAAGTTGTCACCAAAGTCATGACAGTGTTGTACAGAATGGTGGTTGCTTAGGTGATGTCACACCTATTTTAAATGAATTAAACAGAACAGAGTTGAAACAAATAACATTCATATAATGCCAGGCTCCTCTTGCATCATGAGCTTCAGAAGTTGTCCCTTTCAGCCTGGTACTACTTGGCTGCTCATTCAGCTTTCTTGGAGGTAGGGAACTACTTCTCTTAGCAAACACTGTTAAATAACAATGGTTTTTGTGCAACACTGGTAAATCACTCTGCAGAAGGGTCTCACGGACAACACCTACGGACAATAGCAGAGGCACAACAGTGCAGAGGCAAGAAGTGCTGTTTCCATGGCTTCCCTGCACAAACCTTTCCTTGTAGCAGAGAACGTGTTCTCAAAAGGCTGGAAGATGCAGCGTGGCTGTCGCTGACAGAGAGGCTACAGGGCAGCATGACAGGACAGCAATGCTCTTCAGGAACACAGCCTGGACATGAGCCATGGCAGTGCCCCTGCCACCTTGGAATTTCACAGGAGAGCTTCCTGGCATTCTCCTGGGAGGTCTGGTTCATTTTGCCCAGTCCCTTGCACTCTGCCTTTCACGACTCAGTGACACCTCCCTCCCTCCCTCCCTCTGTTACAGACAGAAATCAGTCATTCCCTGCCATGTTGGCTTCTCCTGAACACTTGATTTTGTTGAGACACACAGTTGTACTACAGCTAAGATCAGAGAACTCTAACAAATTCTAGGAACACCACCCTTCAGAGGGTCTACCCTGGCTTAGGATATCCAAAGATGGCAAAAAGAGGTTTCACCCATCTGGAAAAGTCAGGATAACAATCGGGAGCTAACAACCACTGCTCTTCGTGATTCAGATGCTAATCTAGGTAAGATTCTGCATTCAGGAACAAATACTTATGTACGATGGAGAGCGGGGGATGGGGGGGGGGGGGGGGGGAAATCTTTGCACACTCTTAAAAAAAAGAAAGGAGAAAGTGCACTAGACAAGCCACCACCCTCAGGCAGCAGGGAAATTAGCAAGTGTTGGGGGTTAGGTTTCCTTTGTTTTGTTCCTTCTTACCTATAGAATTTTCCCCATAAGTTGCTAAGAAACACTGACTACTGGGCACTTACGGGTACTTAAGAAAACAAAGAAGTTGCCAAGCTCAGAGGGAAGGAGGGCATCTGGTTGCATTTCTCTCAGCTGGGAAGTTTCTCTCGGAGGGACTGACATACCTCGGGATTTGGGCAGGTAAAGGAAGGCTGGGGCAGCTGCTGGCTCTCGCTCCGGGGCTTCAGAGGACGGTCGGAGCTGCTGCTGCTCGGGAAAAGGAATCTGCTAGCACCGCCACAAACCCAGCCCGGAGCTGTTTCTCCTGTGGGGTGAGCTGAGAGCAGCCACTGTCCCGGGCCCTTATTAACACCCACCGCAGTAAAAGAGGAACCTATGGCCGTGTGCTCGTGTGCCCGGGATCCTGAGCTGGCCTGTCCCTGCCCTGCTGCCCCTCAGAGTCCTGCTGGGGCACCGGCATCGACTGCCCCAGGGCCTGTGAGGCAAAGCCTCTGTCCCATCCCTTCCCATCCCGGCCGAAAAGGCTGTCAGGAAGTTCCCAGATCTGCTTGGTGTTAATGCCAGAGCTGTGGTTTGTTTGCCTTGTTACACATACTAGTAAAGAACTGTTATTCCTATCCTCATATCTTTACCTGACAGACCCTTAATTTCAAAATTACAATAATTCGGAGGGAGGGGGTTTAGATTCTCCGTTCCAAGGGAGGCTCCTGCCTTCCCTAGCAGACACCTGTCTTTCAAACACTTGTAACTGCGCACAGGTATGACAGAAACAGCTGAGTAAGAAACCCAGATACGGGAAGTAAAACCCCTCCTCTAAATTCATATTATTTGCTGGCCCAGCCAAGCTGCACAACCTCAGCTGTGTCCAGCAAAGCTAAGGAATAGGAGGCTGAGATCCCTGTGTCTTGCTGAAGAGGCCTGTGGCCACTGAAGCTCAGGAAGGGGACGGTCACCTTGTACAAGGTCAAGTCTCCACACCTTGAGAATGCAAGAAGGATAAACCACAGCAGCGCTTCTGTGGCCTTCCAGTTCCTTGTTCACACGCTCACAGGCTGCTGCCACACTGGAGTTACTGTGGTTTGGTGCAGAACAGAGCTCAAATACATTAAAAAAGAATCCACTGAAGAGGATTTTAAAAAGAATTTTACTCTTTTACATAACGGAAAGAAAATCAAGGTAAGAAAAATACACAATTCCAGAGACTCTCCCTTAGCTTTCCATTCAAAGAAACAGTAGGATTTAACACCCTAATGAAACAGAGGAAAACCAATCTAAGCTTAGATCTAAATTACTCCTTAAGCAGTTAAATTTCACAAAATAGAAGTATCAAATGACAAGGAAAATCTCCTAACCTGGCCAATAAAAAACCAAAACAAACCCCACATACTGCTTCTTATCCAAGATACATCTTAAACAGTGAAATAATATTTATTTCATATACTTGCAATGGATTTGTGAAGAAGCATATCTTTCAGGGCCCATTCTCAAGCATGGAACAATGAATTACCACCAGAGTTCTCTTCCCATTTGTGATTAACCCAACAAATAATTTAAATTACTGATGTTGGATATGACAGACCTATATTCCAGCTGCACCACAATGTACCAGTTGGCTTGACTTTACAGGTCTCCCACATCCCAGGCTGAACTCACTGCATGACCTCTAACAAATGGTTTGACCTCCCTGAAGCTTCTGCTCACTTTATTCAGTGATGACCCATAGCAGTTTGCAATTTACAGATCAAATGTTTGATACAGAATAACTTAAAATAATAATGCTAGAACTTTTAAAGTCATCTCCCTATCAATTGTGGGAACACATCCATGTTTCCACACGAATTTGGGTCCTATAACCCAGATGCACTGCAGATAAAGGCTTTTAAGAATCAATTTTATTATCAAGAGAACCACATAGAACAGGCTATAATGGCAGTACAAGCCTGATTTTAAAATGTCTATGCTTTACTTTTACTTTGTCTATTCCTATCTTTGCAGAAGGATGAAATAAAGATATGAATAGGATTAAAAAAAAACAAAAAACAACAAAAAAAAACCCTAAAATCCTAGACAAATGCACAAAGTTTTCCCCAATCTTCCTTTTTAAAATAAACACCAGTAAAAAGTAGGGCACTGCACGCAGCCATCTACCAAAGGTTCATATCCTATTAAGACCTGGAAACATCACGGCACCATAGAAGAAATTCATACAGAAACTACATTACCAGCTCTGAAAACAAATTATTGGTATTAATGCCATAGAAACAAAACCCAAAAGGTTCATCCTTAGACACCAGTGGGTTCAACATCCACACAATTACCATCCCTATGGTGAAATACCCACTGAGGACACATGCATGACTAACTCTAAACAGCAGCAGCAAGATCCTGAATATTAATGATTAACTAAACACAAACAGCAAAAGCAGAAGATAACTTTGTGCCCTTTAACACGTCAGTCACAGTTGCTGTTCTGTCCCCACCTCACCATGAACATTTATCCTGAACTACAGCAAGTTATTTAACACTGTTCTAAATAACATTTCAGATCTTTCACATTCCACAGAAAAGTCTGAAACCTCTAAACCAGTTAAGCAGTAGTGACTAAGATAATTAAGTACATTTCACACGATGTCCAGGATTTCTGGTGACCTTTACTCACAGTATCATCCGACTCTTTGGGAACAAGATCAAAAAGTCTTTGCCTGACTCACAAGTGACTAAGCTGACAGAAACCAGGCCTCAAGATAATAAAACTGAGAGCAAAGAGAAGCTTTATCCGCTCGTTACCTCCTGAATAGGAGCATCCTCCAGTTTCCAGAGCACTGAGTAAGATTTTGCGGTGAAAGCCCAGACATTCAAAGGATCCGGGTGCTCCTTTGTTGTCAATGGGCACAAGCACCAGGAAGCAAGAAGTCCTTCTTCAGCTGTGCTGCCAAGCCATAGGAGGCAGCTTGAGCCAGTCTTCTCAGGGTTACCCGACTCCTTCTCCAGGGAGGCTGTATGGCAGCAAGGCACGACTCTGAACGTAATTAAACAAGCTCCATAACACACACAGTGGGAGAGAAAGGAGAGTCCCCAAGGCAGGCTGCTAACAAGGACAGAGGCCACACAAACGGAGCACTTTCAAGACTCTTTCTCTATCAATAACTTGAAAGGAATGTTAGGCACACTGCCATCCCGCCAGTTTATTCTGTGGAAATAACCTTTATACCTGCCTCTTTTAAAGTCCAACTGACTTGCATGTAAATTAATCCCACAAAACAGATCTGCTCACCAAAAAAGCAGAGATCCCATCTGACAAGGCTAGGAAGGAGAAGACAAAACAAAATTCCATGGATTATCCATCCATCCCAAACTTCATGACTGCATATTAGCCCTCGAAACTGTAAATGCAAGAGCCCCACAAGGCACTCAGCCCCTGAACTGTTCAATAGATCAGAAAAGGCATAATTAACTATTCCCATGGTCTCCACAGCTTGATCTGGTATGAATTTGTAATATTGCCCTTCCCCCACGTCTGATAAAAGCCACACAAAGAAACAAAGATATTAATGTACTGCTATGTAATATAACGCAAATTGCAGGTAGAGTGCTATGGTATTAAAATAGACATATGAGAAAGTAAATGCATTCAAAACTACCCCTGGAATAATTGTTCACTGGATAGAAAAAATTAAAAAAGATCTTGTTGTAACAGCACGAAGCAAAGGGAGGGGGAAAAGAGCACTCTGGGAACCTCAAGGCAGTGTTTTCTATTGTGCATAACGACAGGTCAGACTCTGCAAGAGGTTTGAGAAGTTTTGAGCTAAGACAGCACAGCAAAACAACCACCCAAGCTTTATTTAGCACTCTAGACAGAATACTTAAACATTGAGTACCACATTAAAGAGCTTGAATATAATATTAAAACTTTTAAATTATTAACATTAAGTGGATATTCAGTTAAAAGAACACTTAATAAACTAAATCCTCCAATCAGATGAAGATATGCAGCATATTCTTTGAAGAACTCACAGTCTGAAACTCCATTCGTGCACTGAAATCCATGAAAGGGGCCAAGGAGAACAGTGTTAATGACTGACAAACCTGATCAGAGGGAAATAATTAAAAAATCACAGGAAACAGCACTGAGATCCTACAGTTCACTTATCCCTCTCATAAACTCTGCTGAGGGTCAGTTTGTTTATAAACTTACAGCTGCTCATCTTACAAAGGGCAAGAGATTCATTTCTGCTAAAAGGTCTTTAGTTAAACCAGAAAAGTGTTTCCTACAAGAATTCCCAAAGATTGATTTACTACCTCAGTAAATCAGAATCCACATGGCAGGACCAATTAGCAAAACAGCTTTAATTTCAGGGGTTTTTTTAAAGGTAAAACATACACATATCTATAAACAAGTGAGCATTCTTCAATGAAAATATGTACTTGAAGTGTTTACTGGATGTGGCAACTCCAAGAAGATCACTTGGGACAAGATGTGTGACTTTAGAAGGAAAGCACTACTCCTTGTGCTATCAAAGCTATGGCATTAACACTTGAAAGCTTAACTTAATTAGAAAAGAACACATGGTTATCAAGAACTTCAGCATCAGACATTTCAGTCATTTCTGATGATAGAAGGTAAAACTTATTAAGGAATTAAAGTGCTCTCCAGTTATTCTTTACAGTGTGTCTTAAATTGAAGTGCCAAGTTAGTCCTTACCAATATAGCTGCAGGTCTGGATCCATCCTGGTTTCAGGAGGCCCCCAGTAACCAATGCACATAATTCAAATTGAAAAATTAATCCTTATCTAGATCAAGGGGGTCTGATCTCAAAAGTTCCCTGGGTATTAAAGGGTAGCTCAATCTACCACATCCCACATTCTGACAGAAGATAAACCTCAAACATTTATCCAGCATGCATAATGACCCAAATTATTTCTCAATACATGCTCCTTTTAGGGTAACAATGTAAAATAGAAGGAGAGATACCAATTATGCTGTGGAAAAATATGCTATTTTAGAAAGTGTTTCCAGCTCCTTTTTTCTACTTAACAGTACCAGTTACACTCCCACAAGCCTTCACAGATGAAAGGTGAGACAACCTCACACTGCTTGCCAGTGTTAACCCTGTTATTACCTTCATCAGTACAGCTACACACAAATTACTTCTCAGTACACCCTCATGCAGACTTTCAATCACATTGCCCTGACATATGGTTACAGCAGCAGTTTAGCTCCTATCTGTCATTACCACAAGGAAAACATTCCCATTTCAGGGTAGTCTCCCAAGAGCATGTGTAGTTATGCTGCTACAGCAATTTCCCAGCTTTTCCCTGGCAGCTGCTCAGAGGTGAATTCCTGGCTGGGCTCATGTTGCCTGTATTTCCCACTCAGGGAACAAACCGTGTTGTTTAATCCTTTGCCCACGCTCTCTTCTGGAGCACAAGAGATGGATGTGGAGCCGAGAGTTAAAATCATATACAGATAATTTGTAGGGTGGGCAAAAAGAGACATCTTAAACTTTAAGAAACAAAATATACTGTAGATAGTTTAGGGCCAGCCTACTACTTCTAATTCAAACAATGCAAAAAAAAGACTGAAGTCTATGAACACTTTATTATTGAATAATAAAAAGAACCCTCATGTCCTGCTCTCTCCACTTTCTCCAAACCCTCCTTCTCTGCCCATCTCAAACTTTTAGCTTTTCGTGAAAAGAGAAACGAGATTTTTTTAATTAACTAAAAGACAATGAAAATATGAAGAAAAGCTTTTTAAGCCGAATTAAAAGTTCTAATACTCAAAATACTTACATTTTTAATTCCTTAAGCCACTTCCAGCCCTCACAAACCTTTTATTATTCACAGTAAATGCAATGTGAAAAGGCCGTATTCATCCCTTTATTTACGTCTTAAAAACCAGAATCACTAATGAGTTGAGTCATCAGCCAAAGAGAAGTCTGAGCCACCGGGGCAATGCATACTCTGGAACTTGTCACCTGCAAATGCTGATGGGATAAGACTGCCTGTTTGTTTTCTCCTTTATTTGAACTCAGTGACAAGGAGCTCACCAGCAACAGCATCTCCTAGACATTTCACTGATATACAAGAGCGCTTACCTAGCTCGGTTTTGACACGGATTGAATTAACACCTTATTATATCTACTACTTGTTTCTTTAAGTTTTTCCAAGCAGACAGCACCACTGTTGCACAACACATTGGTTATTTAATCTAGTTGGGTTCATATTCTGTCTGTTCCTCCCTCATTAGCTAGAGCAATCGTCACCCAGCCTTCCCTAGTGTTGTACAAGATCAAATTATCACTCATTATTTCCTCCTAATTGCAGAGGAAGAACCTCACACCTACAGCAAAACAAGGTTCCCTGAAACACCCACATCCTTCCAGCATGGATTGCCAGTTTCACCTTTCATTCCAGCTCCTTTTTCTGCTTGCTTCAGTCAGTTCCTTGAAGATCTAAACTAGAAATAATCTTTAATACAAGAGTGCTGTTGAAAGAACCACCTATGCGTGCAAAGCTACTCGGTAAGACAGGCCACATCGCCCGGGGGAGGATGCCAGAGAGAACACTTTAAAGCACCCTCAGCTCGGACTAAACAGGTATGAAGCTTGTCGGGATTTTCTGTACATACCCCAGTCTATCAGAACAACAGAATACGGATTTCACGGGGCATCCCTGCCGCTAAACCCGGGTATTTGTGCAGATGTACTCCCAAAAGGAAATTATTTTACGCCAACCCTTTCACATATATCGTGCTGGAAACTAAGGAAAAGCCGCTGAACTTTGCTTTCGTCCAACCGCAGCTGACAAAATTCATGCAGTCTTAAAATTCATGGAAAAACTCCTGAGAGGAGGTGGTGCTCCGTGTACCTTTTGAAAGTGTTAAAACAGAGACACGTCCCAGAGCGGGGCAGGTTTAGCACACACCGCCTCCACCTGCTCCCGAAACTCTCCCGGCCGAGGTCGGGAATACCTGCCCCGAGCTGCCAGCACTCGGAACCGTAAACAACATGGACACCATCTTCCTCCGGGAGCCCGGCCACTCCAAAACAAAGCCACACGCGCCCCACAGAAGCAGCACGGCTCATAACAACTTTAAGAACTTGGTACTATTAAAAACAAACAGGAAAAAAAAAAAAAAAAAAAAATAGAAAAGGGGAGAACATGAAAGCAGGAGCCAGACGAAGCGCCCGCTTAGCCCGCGGGAGCGGGGCTTGCAGCCCTGGCGGGGAAGCCTTATCCCCCGGGAGCGGGGCGAAGGAAGAGCCCCGGGCGCTGCGGGCCCCGCTCCGCCCCGCGCCGCTGCCGGGGCCCCGCCGCCCCCCCGGCCCTGGCTCGGCTCCAGCGGGCCCGTCTAACAAGTTGGTCGCGCCGTGAAAGAGGAAGAAAAGGAAAACCTAGGAGGGGGAGGGGAAGCCCCTGCGCGGCCGCGGAGCCCGGGATGAGCGGGGGAAGGCGGGCAGGGAATGCGGGCAGGGAAGGAGGGTCGCCTCCCATCCCCCTCCGCCTCCGCAGCATCCATTTTCCCTCCCGCTGCCCCGCTCCAACTTTCCGCTCGCCGCGGCCCGGGACTCACCGGCATCATCTTGGAGCCGAACCGCATGGGGGCGGCCGGTGCTGGCCCCGCCACCCCGAGCGGGGAGCGGCGGCCCGGGGGGCGGAGGGGCTGCGCTGCCGCCGGGACGACCTGTTGCGGGAAGCAGCCGGCTCGGCCCGACCTCACCGCCCGCCCTCCGCTTTGTTCCCACCGGGAGCCGCTCTCCCACCACCGCCTCCACCCCTGGCTCCGCTCCGAAACTAACCCCGGCCCGGCGAGGAGGAGCCGCCGCGCCCCGCCCGCCGCCCACCCCCGGGAGGGGCCGGCCCGCCTCCTGCCCCCGCCGGGGCTGCCCCACGGAGCTCCACGAGCGAGGCCAGGCGTGCCGGGGCTCGGCACTCGGCGGGGGCTGTGACAGTACGAGATCCTCGGGAGTCCCCGCGGGTCACCTCCTCCTGCACACCGCTCCGAAACGCGCCGCTTTCGGGGCCCCACGGAGGGCAGGGGCACACACAGCCCGGTCTCCCCTGGATCTGCAGCGCGGGTGGGAAGCCACCGGCCAAGGTCAGGCTTCAGCAGCAAAGCCTCCCCCAGCCTGATCTGCGAGCCCCTGCCGCCCCTGCTGCCTCAGACGGAGCGTCCTACAGACGCCCTTTAGCTCCTCGTGGAGCATCCCTGCCCAAGGGCGCGTTTTATTTTTCTGTTATTTTTGGTTGGACCTGGTAAGTAAGTCGATCAAATCAGACCCCAGTGAGACAACAAAGTCTTAGTTGAGCTGTCCAAAAAACATCCCCACAAATTTTTTGCACCCACTTAAGAGGTGGAGGGGAAAAGTTCTCTCTTCCTTGGAGCGGTGCTCAGGACGCTCATTTCAAACGCAAGCACTCTGCTAGCAGCACCTCAGAAGCTCACGCAAGGCTTGTGAAAAAAGGTATCTTTATCTAATTGCAGAGGAAGAACCTCACACCTATAGCAAAACAAGGTTCCCTGAAACACCCTCATCCTTCCAGCATGGGTTCCCGGTTTCAATCAGCACCGATACAGGGCTCTCTCGGCAGGAAAACCAGCCCCATCTGTTTTTCCTACTCCTAAATCCTGCAGTAATTAGGCAGGATAAAAGCGGGGGGGATTGGAAGTTCCCAGATGAAGGAAGAGCAAGACACGAAGCTAATTAGTTTACAAACATCCCTTTTTCCAAAGCAGTAAAGAAACTTTGAGAGCATTAACAACGTCCCCCCCGCCCCTTCCCCCAGGAACTCCTAGGGGGTAAGCAAGCACTGTTTAATACAATATTGCTGCAGTGGGGGAGACAGGAATAAAATTCTGGCCGAGCTTGCCCGTATCCCCCCGCTCGTGTCCGTCCCGATCCCGGGGCCGCTCCCGTATCTCTCCCCCCGCCACCCCTCTCCCCGCGCTCCTCGCCCACGCGCCACGGCCGGCCAATGAGGAGGCGCCGCCGGCGGCATGACATCACCTCCCCCGGCGCTCATTGGGCGCCCCACGAACACAGCGCGGTGTCTCCTGGCAACGCCGTGACGTCACGCCCCGCCCCGTACGCGTCCCGGCCGCGGGTGCCCGTAGTCCCGGCGGAAAATGCGTGTCTCCAGCGGCGCCGCTGCCTCGTCCCCACACGGGTGTTGGACCCCGGGACGGGAAAGGCGGCGCTCAAACCGCGAGCAAAGAGCCGCACTGCTGTTCCCAAACCCCGCGGGTATCCCACTGGCTGAGCGGATCTCTGAATTCCGGCTCTTTCCCCATTTGAGCCCGTTCCGGTTCGCTGCTCCACTGCCCGCGTGCATGGGTCAACCTACGCACAGAAGATTTATAAAGCCAGTTTTCACTTGCTAGTTTCTTTTTAAACTCACACTTTAGATTTGTCTTACAGGATAAAAATGTTACAGGTCAAAGCAAGTGGCAATGGAGAACTGAAGTTCTTAGAATCGTAGAGTAATAGAATCACCGAGTTTGGAAAATGATTGAGTCCAATCATTAACCCAACAGTGCCACCTCCACCACTAAACCATGTCCCAAAGCACCACATCGCCATGTCCTCTGAGCACTTCTAGAGAGGGTGCCTCCCTCACTTTCCTGGGCAGACTTTGAAGCAAGACATTTCAGTGAAGATGTTTTTCCGGTCTAAACCTCTCCCGGTGTAACTTGAGGCCATGTCCTCTTGCCCTATCACTCATTACCTGGGAGAAAAGACCGACCCCACCTGGCTACAACCTCCTTTCAGGGAGCTGTAGAGCACAGTGAGGTCCCTCTGGTCATCCTTTTCTCCAGGCTAAACAACCCTCAGTGCCACCTCAGAAGCCTTTGTGCTCCGCACCCTTCACCAGCCTTGTTGCCCCTCTTTGGACACACTCCAAGCAACAATTCTGCAAATCTCTGCTGAATTTTTAGAAGCATCTATCTGGTAAGGGATAAAATCAGGAGTTGGATCTTTTAATGTACTCCCTAAATACAGGCACAAATAATTCTAATAATTAGAATATTAAAATAACAATTTTAAGCCTGTAAAATAAACCTGGAAATGGTTAGGTAAAAATCAAGTAGAAAAGGTGTTTCAGATGAGTGTATGTGCGAGGTAGCTACATTTTGCTAGCACAAGCCTCTTGCAAGCCAATGCACAGAAGTCTCTTTTGGCTCAAGTTCTCTGACATCTTCCACACAGAATTACAACCCCATCCCTGCTAAGGAAATGAAGCTCCAAGGGGTGCAGGTATTAATTTCCAGTTCTGTGCAGGCTCTGTGACTCATACACTGCAAGGAAGGCTCTCAGTGCCATCTGGTCTCACACTTTAGATCCCAGCTCCTCTCCAGCAGAGGGGACAGTGCTGGCCAGGTTTGCAGGTAAAGTGGGGCCAAAACCACTTGTACCCGTGCCTATCTCAGCAGCACTGCTTGCCCTCCCTATGGCACCTCAGACTCTGGCCTCTCACAGCAACTCAGGCATGATTTCACTAGAGAAGCATGGCATGAATTCCTCACAACAGGTTGTTAATTACATGAAAGACTTTTTGGTTTACAAGCAGAGTTGATGGTTCCCCCAGAGAGGGCAGAATTATGTGAGGGTTTCTGACCACAGGTTCAACCTCCAGAGTTTCGACAGTTGGAGATAACTGAGTCATGCACAGGAGCATTGGCAAGGGGCAGCAGTTCCCAGTCCTGAACACACAGAGCTATCAGAAAAAGGAAGAGGAGATCCACAGGATCTGGAGTCAATGGCACAGACAGCTGAAGCACTGCACCTCTTCCCTGGTTCTCACTTTTTGCAGTCTAAAAAGTCCATGCTGCACTTGACTAACGCCACATGCCACTCCCTAGAAGTAACCACAGCAAGGGTTCAAGGAAAGTTCATATTCCTGGAATGGCTTGAAAAGTATCCAAGAAAAGTCGACCCAACCACTAAATAGAAATGTAGCGAAATCATTCTTCTCTCCACAGGAGATCTACTTGATCTGAACCACAGAAGCCTGCAGTAGCAGAGACATTACAGATAGTATTGGTAATGATAATCAGTAGAAATAAACAGCATCATCTATTCTTGTCATTAGTCTTTCCATACAATGGGATCTAGGACAGGGCTGGAAAAACACTGCTGTGTTTCATGTTCTCAGCACACTACTTAGAACTCAAAAACTCCACTTAATTCTTTCAGTGCTGTATCTAAGCAATTTTAATAGTAACTTCACATCCTCTGCTCTACCATACTGCCTAAAACTGCTTCCAGACCAGCCAAGTTCCCTTTTACAGTCCTGACAAAAATTTGGATCATCAGGTAACATTCCTTTTGCAAGAACGCGTAAGAATTTAAAAGGGGATAATAAAAAAAAGCTCTTCAGCGAGAAGCTGAATATGATTCTTAGACTGCTTCTAAGACAGTCATTTCAGAGGGTGTTTGTCATAAATCGAGAGAGCAGCAGCAATTGAAGAGGTGCAAGAGGGCAGCTGGGTTAGATTTGCTGTCCACTGCCACCTACTGTTAAAACTCCACCAAGTCAGACTTGTGAGCTCTAATTCCCGAAGGACATGGTTTAAGAGCCCAGAAGGAAGGGAAAACTTTGGGATTGAGATTGCTGTGGAGAAAAAAAAAAAAAAAAAAAAAAAAAAAGGAACATGCCAAGACAATTGCTCACCGAAACTCATCGGGCTGTGGCACAGCAGCTTCACAAGTTTGGATTCTTCCCAGCAATGTTGAAATTCTGGCACCTAATTTATACAGCTACTCTTTAGCTCAAGATAAGGCTTTTCCTGGCTGTGATTCAACACAAAGACCTCGATTAGTCCGTTTTGTCAAACTTGAGAAAATGCAAGCTAAAGAAAAAAAAAATCTAAAGAGAAAACCGGTGGTTTAACACTTTCAGCACCATAAAGTTCTGCTAATCCACCAGCTGCCCACTTGTTGTTTAGGTTCCTTCTCACCATTTAATGCTGCATTCCTACAATTTAATTTGTTTTCAAAACATCAGGTAACAGACCTTACAGCAGAAACAGTTTGAGGGAAAACATGCAGCAATCACTGAGACTATCTCCCAGCTGGAAAGTAAAGTCCCCTAGTTCATAGAACTATAGAATCATCAAGGTTAGAAAAGATCTCTACAATCATCAAGTCCAACCATTAATCCAACATTGTCAGGTCCTTCACAATTATAGGGCCACAACTATACATTTTTTGAACACTTCTGGGCCAGTGATTCCATCACTTTCCTGGGCAGCCTGTTCCAGTGCTCAACCAAGTTTCAAAGTCTGCAGGTAAGATTTATGAAATATTTTAAGAAATTTGCTCACAACATCAGCCAGGACATCCCATGTTATTCCAATGGCTGCTTCCTAAGCAAAAGCCTTTGGTCTATGCCACATTCCAACCAGTACATCAAGAAGCATTTAACTAGTGTAAATCTTAAATTGTCTTGCCACAACTTCTCTCAGCCCAGTTCTCTAAGTGTAAAGTGTTTTTGGACATTAAGGAGAAACACAGCAGACATACCTTCCTCCTAGAGATAAGCCACTTCTCTAAACTTTTGTCTGGCAGCTGAAATGAGTCTCTTTAGAGAGTTTTTCACATCAGTGCATGCTTAATGCAAAACATCATCAAGCCCCTACTTGGATGGTGTGTGTTTTGTGCTCACACCAAGTCCATTTAGGTTGTGGCATATATTTCCTTATTCACATGCAGATGAAATCCATTAAAATCTAAACAAATAACTGTGCTCTGTCACATTCCTATGGCACAGCTGAAACAAAATCTCGAGTTTCCTAACACAAGGAATAGCTCAGTTCCCCACTCTGGGGCATGAGAGTCAGTGCCTTGCTTTGTGATAGAACTACACAAACAAATATGAACTTCATTGGTCACTGTATGTAGGAGCTAGTCATGCACATAAGCAACTACATGAGACAACAGAGGTTCAGACTCTGTAACATTAGTTAGCTAAAAAATATTTCTTGCTTAACTTGTATGCACTCTGTAAAATAACTCCATTATCTAAGTTGTGACAGTCCCACGTGCACCCACTGCACGAAGTACATAGTCATATTACTCATTAAACTAATAATTGTACAGAGCCAGCAGCACCCAGAAAATACTTCAGAAATTTGCACCAATTTTGCTGCAACCTATTCAGGCCTTAAGCTGATCATTTAAATACAGGATCAAAGAATGATTCTCTAAAAACAGAAAGTGTCATTAATATCACAAGCATCACTCACTTTAAACAGAAGTCTTCAATTTATTCCAGATCAACCAGGAATTATTTAACTTGAGTAAACTAAAGTTCCTCCAACTTCTCAAGTTACTTTCTGGAAGAAAGTTCTAGTTTCCTCACTCAAAATTTATTTCTATGTAATTTAAATTCAGTGTGGGGTATTTTTACTCACAGGTGATTTAACAACCAGACAGCTGATGCAAGTCTGCACTGTGTCTTAAAAAAAGAAGAAATCAACTTCCTCTTACATTACTCCTGAGCATCTTTCAACAAAATGTAGGCTGGCACAAATTAGTGTTTTGTATGCATCACACACAGCTGCCGTTCTTCTCAATAACTAAATTATATTCACGACACTCACTCTGGATCCCTATTAATTTATCTGAGCACAGATCATGACAGAAGACCCTCAGTAACAAAATGTCTGTTTGGGGCAATTACAGCAATTTGGGAAAGCTGTATCTGTCTGCAGCCGCTTGTCGCAGTTTTGGAGACATTCAGGCGACTGAACACACCGAGGTTCATGTGACAACAGCCAGCTTTTGTTGAGTGCTGCTCTCCTTGCACACATTTGGAATTCTGTGTGGTCAGTCCTGGCTGGCTGAATTAGTTGTCCCCCTGGCCATGGCTGCCCGTGTCCCCAACGGCTTTACCTGCTCCCCAACAGCCCGACCGGCCGAGTTATGTAACTGAGGCAGTTACAAAGTTAGTTACATTTCAGTTATAAAATTATAATTAGGATTATTTAGAACTGTGAGGCCTCCAGGCCAGCTGTTACTCACCACAGCCACTCATCCAGCCCCATAAGGGAGCTGGCCAATGAGGAAAAACAGGGAAGGAACTGAAACACATGCTCATTAAGCACAAATATATTTGGGTGTTGGAAACAAAAAAATCTATGCTCAAAATCCCATTCCTTACCAGAAACTTTAAGACAGTGATTAGCCACACAGTGACTCTGGACCTTCATCCCTGTGGTGGGTTCCTAGCTGGATGTTTGGAGAATGTGGAGAATTAAATGAACACTGCCATTTTACTGTTGCCTCATCACTATTGCTCAGCTGCCAAGAAGCCAGACTTAGCTCATGCTAGCGATCCCTCTGGAGTCAAGAGAGAATGAAACCAGAAGGATTTCAGAAAATACAAAATTATCTCAAGATCAGGCCCCCAACAATTTCTTTTTTGTAAAGTGACTGCAGGACTGAGCAGACCATGTCTTTGAAAACCTTCTCTCATGTTTCATTTATCTATTTTCTTCACACCCTCTCACACAGAGCTGTAGTCCTGTGCCTCAGCATATCAAACTCTGCTTGAGATAACCCTGGCAGACATGGGGACATCAAAAGTATGGGTGCAGTTTGTTGTGTCTGTGATATTTCTCCAAGCTGAACTGATGAGACACAGAGACATTACTGCTGTTTTAAGCTGAATTATCTTTATCATAGTGCAAATATGTGGTAGTATACTGAAATTAAAGGAATTCCTTGGAATTTACATCAAAACTGAGCCCTTCCTCATAGTGAAAACTAATTCTATGTCCTAGGGTTTGCAAACATCCTACAAGAGAATAATACAGAGAATTAGCAAAAGTCATGTTATGTAATGAAAGCCTCTTATTTTTTTTTATCTAGGTTTGTTCACCAAGGTTACTTTTGAATACAGCTGTGTGAGGAGGTGCGACCCAACCAAGGCAACGTGCTCTCAGTACTTGACTCTGCAGCCCTCTCTCGGGGGAGGTATTTTGACTACAAGGAAATAGAAAGGGTATTTGTCTGAACCCTTGTTATTTTTACTCCCCAAGTACATCAGTTTACCTGATTTGTAATTAATTATTAGTAGTATAGAATTAATATAGTATGTATCTACAAACCCAAATATTCCTTATGGATTTGAAAACTCTTTAACTACTTCCTTGAAATTCAAAACAGAAAAACATATTTGATGAAAGCTTGACTATGTAACACACCTGGCCTACATTAATCACTCAAGATGAGTCTGGTCCCTACACTTTCAGCTCAGAAAAATCTACAGAGGCTGTATTTTCTATCCTTCTGTCTTCTACTTGTTTTCCTTTTGCTTCTACCTCACATCTCCCATGGAGCATCATATTCTTCTGCCTCTTGACATCGACATACGATTACTATCAGATACCTAATACACAGTATTACAAGTAAATTAAGGGGTGGATGTAGATTTTAGAGTCAGTTTCTCTACCAGTTTTTTATGCAACATGTAGCACTACTGGGTCCAAAACCGATGAAACTGCAAAGGATCCAGTTAAATATTTATATTGATTTAATTAAACTGGGATTACATTCATATCTGAAGCTGACTCCATACCACAATATTTATTCATTTACCTGTTAAAAGATTAAAAATTTCAGCTGCAAAAGATTAATGTGTTCAAATTTACACTGCTGTCTGTGTTTACTAACAACACTCTCAAAGGAAATCTAAATATGACTTTTTTACATTTTTGAATGCCTGTCACAAAAAGACCTTTAAGAAAGAAAGAATTTACTCTGCCTTAGTATCCAGCAGCCTGAATGAAAATACAGCTGTGTGAATAGACTGGACTTCTTTCAAATTTAGCATCTCTTTTAAAAATCCCTAATATCCATGAAGTGAGCAATCTTCTGCTGCCCCCAAGAAGAAAACATATCATGTGGGAAAGCCTTTTCTATTTTTCTATTGATTACACTAACTTAATAAAATAAATCTGTTCTCCTCCCACCCAACTTCTGCTCTTACCCTCAGTTTCTGAGCACGTTACTCCTCTTTGCTCCAATATTCCACATCAACATGACAGTTCCTGACCTACTTACACACTTTCCTTCACCTCTAACCCCTGCTGCTAATTTTTTCCCCCCACCCCCATCTTCCCAGATGTCTGCTTTTTAGCTCCTGCTTCTCACTCTCTTTCTACCCTGTCATTAATTTCTTCTCCTTTCACAGATTTCATAGATACAATTTGATTTCTGTTTGAACCAGGCTCCTTCCTCTTCATCACAGTTCTTGGTGCTGCTTGCTTCCATACAAAACCCAAGCAAAATATTCCACATAATTTCAGCAAAATTTCACAGTCCTTGTTGACCCTAACACACCACACTCCAATCAGTGGTATACAACATGTAGTCCAGAGTACAGAGACATCCAAATTTCATTCCCCCAGACATAAATAAAAATATTATGAGGATCTTTGCATGAAAGAAGTGAAAAAATTCATTTTGCCTAACACCTTCTTGTGAGTCATTGAGAAGTTAAAAAAAAAATCAGTCCAACCATACTTATAATTCCAACATGGTAAAATCAAAACTATGACTATTTCAAGATTCTTAGATTTAAGGTTATACATGACATGTAACATGCAAATGAATTCTACAGAACTTTATTTCATCCCTTTCAGAAAGTATTATCAAGTTTTCTGGCTTCACAGTATCCCAAAATAACTGAAAAGTTCATCCACTGGAGAGTCTGTAATGGGGGTTTTGTGAAAGTGCGTGAGAACTGTGTTTTTCCAAATTAATGCAAAGTGATGCATGCTCAGAAAAATGACACCAGATACACTGGGGAAGGACATGAGTCAGAACCTGGAAGGCAGCAGAATTACCCTACTTACTAAAATAGACTTATTAACTGTTAAGCTATGTATATAGTTAGCATAAAATATATATTGTTCATTGTATTTATCCTGTTTGGTGATATGATAAACATGCAGCTTATATTTATTAAACATAGAGCTGTATCTAAAAAATGAATTTGTTTAAATGACATGACCAAAAAAAAAAGCTTTCTTGAAACAATGTGAAATCTTATATGCTTAGGTAGAATGAAAAACCCCACTTCCTTTTAAAGCATCAACATACTGCCAGCCCAAACTTCACGTGCCAAGTCATAAGTTCATAAAGAATTCTCCTGGGCTTGTTTTAAACTGCTGACAGTGCATGTGAAAGGAGATCAGGTCTGAAAACCACGCACAAGAATAAAACCCTTGTTGCGAGATAGTATCATTGACGAGTTGAGGGGAGGGAACAAAACACTTCCAGATTCATACAAGGCACACAGTGTTCTGCTCCCAAAAAGGAAATATTAATTTCAACACACATTTTTGGAGTGCCATTAGGATGACACACATAAAGCCTTACCCTTGCATTTGCCCTGCTCCCAAGTTAATTCTTTTCCAGATGCCTTTTTGTTTGTGTTTTTTTTTTTAAAGAAAGAGTTTGCAGATGAGTTTCTAAGGAGAGTGAAAGAAATGGGTTAAGATAAAACTTCAAAGAGAGGAAGCACGGCTAAAAAAAAATGTACAGAGGTGCTGCAGGCAACTAATTCTTTAGTCCTGTAATATTTAAGCTACCTTGGTGCAGGTTCTGAAAGAAGCGGTCTCATTCTCCCCAACTATTTGATGTCTTTTCCCCACACACTTTGCTACCATCAGTCTTGGCATTTATTTAGTGATTTCCTCTGGCAAGTCAATCTTCAGCAGCACCAGTCAAGCACAGACACCCAACGCTGCTAATGTGAAACAAAGCAGCTGAAGGCACTGAGGAGGCTGGCACCATACTTCTCTAAGGCTGTGCCAGCTTCTGTCAGGCTACAATACTTGAGAAACTGAGGTGTGTCTGTTCTCAGAAGCACGAGGGAATGTTCTAGAAACAGCTCTTGGTTCCATCCCTTTGTTGTCCCAGCAATCTGATCCAGAAACCTCCTTAATATACAGGATAAAGAGCAAATAAATGAGCAGAGTTTGCTTTATTCTGGGTGTTTCGCCTGCTCAGTTATGGCTGGTTCCAGGCAGTGGTTTTCCACTCGGGGGTGCCGAGGGTTTTGCCAGCTGGCTGTGATCCCAAAGGCTGGCAGGGGACGTGCAGCCCCCCTGGCTGCTGCGGCCCCCCCTGCCAGCAGGGGCAGCTGGACACCAAACACAGAAGGGGTGCCCGCCCATCTATAGGTAAAACACAGCGGGCTGCATTACTTCGTAACAAGGATGTAGTTGCATCTCACTTGGGAGCTGCAGGGGTATTTTCCACCCTGTAGCTGCCTCACTGCAGTCCAAACACATTCTCCCGGTAGGTCACTGTGTCTGTGCAGAGGTAGCACTGCCGGACTCCCGCACAGCAGCACCCATGGAGTTTTGGGAGGTCCTTGCCACAGTTCCCTCAGAGAGGGATGGAGAGGGAGGCACTCATCCCTCCTCTCCGGCCTCCAGCCGTAGCACACGAGGGGATGCTCTGAAGCCGCCCGGGGGAAAGTTCAGGTTGGGCATTAGGGAAACTCCTCACGGAGACAGAGGGAATCCTGCATGGGAATCACAGGATCGTTAGGGTTGGAAGGGACCTCTGGAGATCATCAAGGCAGGGTCACCTGGAACAGGTGACAGGAACGTGTGTGAATATCTCTCGAGAGGGAGACCCCACAACCTCTCAGTTCCAGTACTGTGCCACCCTCAGGTCAAAAATTCTCCCTCAGGTTGGCGAACTTCTCGTGTTTTAGTCTATAGCCCTTGCTCCTCATCCCGCCTATGGGTACCACCGATAAGAGTCGGACACCGTCCCTCAGGCACCCGCCCGCGAACGTCTCCCCGGGCAACGATGGCGGCCCGAACTCTCGGCCTTGGCAACAGCACCCACAGTTCCATTTCCCCCGTTCCCCACGGGAACGACGGGGCGGGCCCGTCCGTGACGGCTGCGGAAGAGGCGTCACAGAGAGGCGGTGCCGTTCCCCCGCGGAGGAAGGACGGGCTCCAAGATGGCGGCGCCGGAGGAGCGGCTCGTGTCGGAGGGCGAAGGCGGCGCCCCGGGCTCGGCGCGGCTCTCCCCGGCCCCGCTGCCGGAGGCCGCAGAGCCGCTGGCGCCCATGGAGCCGCCACCTCAGAGCAATACGCTCATGGGGCTGCCCATCGTGGCTATCGAGAGCATCCTCAGCTTCCTGTCCTACGATGAGACAAGCCAGCTGCGCTTGGTAGGGGCCGCGGAGGGGAGGCGGCGGGGCGGGGGCCTCGCTGCGGCCGGGGCCAGGCTCAGCCCGCCGGGCTCTGCCCGCCTGGCCCGGGGCAGGTGCGGGGCTGGCGGCGGCCCCGGCGCCCCCCGCCGGGCTGCTGCCCTCGCCGGGGAAGGGGCTGGATGAGGTGGGGTGGGGGTGGCAAGGGGCTTTATCCCTTCTCCGCTCGCTGTGTGCGCTTCCAGACACACATTCTTAAAGGTCTTTTTACCGACTCTTCTTCCATTCCTTTCACGCTCTGTGAGAAAGCACCGGGCTGCTGGAGGCTTATTTCTCTTAGTGACTGGTTGGGGTGGGTAGTCTATTGTGTCTCATATGTTTGTTTATTTTTACTTATAGGGCTTAAGCCTACAAGTGTAGGAGGTGGTGAGCCTGCTGCTCCAAGAATCCTCCTCTATCTAGAAATGTGGGTCAAAAAAGAAGATGTGAAAAAAAAAAAAAAGAAAAAGAAAGAAAAAAAAAGACAGCCTGCTTCTCCCAGTCTTAGTGGATTTGTAATTAATAACGTATAGTATCTGCACCTCTGAACTTGATAATGCAAAAAAACCCCACAGCTGTCAGCATGGGGAGATCAATGTATATCAATATTTAACTGACTGCATAAGGAGCCTGATGTAAACCATGTCATATTATGATAAGCTGCTGTCTTACTGAATCTCTTACGAGGTTGTAAATGGAATAATAGTGAGCGAATTAATGCACAGCTTATGTAACTCTTAGTAAATGTGCATGCACTGTACCATTCCTATTTTAAGAACTCGATTAGTCTAAACTGGATAATATTACAAGCATATTTCTGCAGGAAATTGGTCTGCCTGTGTCCTGCATCAGCAACCTGAAGTGTTGCATCCTGACTGTAACTTTAAACCAAAAGCTCTTCAAGCAAAAAATCTGTTCTCATTTATACTGCTCCAAGCACACCAATTCCTAAATATTTCTAGAGTGTGCTGTCAGTACCCTGAAGACTTCAGCTTCTTCTGTAAGAGCAGGTAGTGGATCTGTAAAAAAGATGTGGTAATTTGAGCACCACAGAATAGCCTGAGTTAGAAGGAAGCCACAAGGATCACAAAAGCCCAGCTCCTGCCCCTGCACAGGATATCCCCAAGATCATGGGTGGTACTTGCAGATTGACCACAGGGAAGAGAAGTACATCACATGGTGTTTGGCTATGCCACATTTCAGGCTCAGAATTGCAACGCCGGGCACAGACTGTGCCTGCACCTACCTTTCCCATTGTATCTTGTGAATGGTAGTGCCTGTGGGAGCTCTCACAAGTCAACAGAAGGCTTTTTCTTCCTCCAGCACTAAGTGTTTTTAAGCAATGCTGTGTTGGCAGTGAAGGTGAGAGTACGAAAGGTGATGATGTCAGGACTAAACCAGCTGTTTAACTCTCACTGGTTCTTAGGAAGTAATATGTGACACTTTTATGCTCTCTTGTATAGCACCTCCAAGTTCCTTTTTCTGGAAGAGGACTGCCCCTTTCACAACTTCCAGAAATATGCAAAATCAGACTGAATTCCAACTTTGAAACATACATAGAACAATACTGGGCATAAAATGAAGGAAACTATTCAGTTGGTCTGTCCCTATTTTAAATTTTTGCGTCAGAGACAGCCAAGAAAATTAATCTCCATCAATTTCCTAACTGTTCCCTTAAGAACATCAGAGGGCATTATGAGCATTCTTCTGAGAAGAAAATAGCCTTTTGTTAACCAGCAGTAATGTAAAGAATCAAAGCCCTTCTGGTTTAAGCCCATAAGCTTGATCAGCTGGGTCTTTCAGGTTGCTGTTCAGAGCTGAAGGTGTTCTTTTGGCAGTTCACTGAGAGGCAGACCACAGAATGTTCTTCATAGCTCCAGGTGTTGTTCTCAGAGAATTAAGGTAGCCTTTAAAAATAGCAATGCCCAGGCATAAATTCATAATGAAGTTTCATTACCTTGGGATTTTTAAAGGTGGTGAGTAGCCTTTGGAAAGACCTGTGTATTCCTGTTCTCAGAGCTGCTTTGCACAAACAGTAAATTTTTGTTTTCTGTGAGAACTGACTTGAGCTGCTTATCAAAGATGGAAGAGTGTATCTTATAATTATATTTTATTATAATATTTATTATATTGTGCTAAAGATATGTTGCAGGAGTACATTAATTGAATGACAGGTATTAAATTGCTCAGGTCTCATGCATGTTAGAAGCATGCCCAAAAGCAGCCTTGTTACTCCTTAGAATGTGGGATTCCATGGGATAAAGCATCTTGAGGAGGGCAGAAAAATCCAGGACATCAATGGACCTAAACAAAGTTTGATCATACATGTTTAGTCAAAAAAAAGTGGATTCTCTAAACCAATCATTTTGATGCATTCTCTGGATCCCAGCATGGAAGGAATAGATGTCCTAATGAGCTTTTTATTGTGGATCACCTTAGCTCAGTCATCCATTAAACAAACAAACAAACAAAAAATAATCCCTGGGTTTGGATCCACAGTGTATGCAGGACAACAGAGGAGTTGGCTGGGTGGGAGGATATAGAACACAAGAATGTTTCCAGATTGAAATGGAGATAGGAATGTGCATTGTTTATGCAGAGCGTAATGAGGAGCATAATCTCCGGCATAAGATCCAGAAGTCTTTTTGTGTCACCAAAGGATGAGGTAAAGAACATTTCCTGCTTGTGATGATTGCCATCAGGCAAGGCAAGACCATGGGCCCCTCATTGTGCAAAAAGCACTTGCTTTCCTGAGCATAATGCTTTGTGCTGTTCCTGGGGTTACTGCATGTGAAAGCATAAATGAAGCACCTACTGGTTAAGCAGTGAAGTAGATCCAAGGAACAGAGACTAAACAATAGGTATTCAGGGACCAGTCATGTCTGAAATGAGGAAAATCTTGAGCCCTCAAACTTTTGTTCAGACAAAGAGAATGAGAGGAAAAGCAGCAGCATTTTGCTTTCAGCTCTTTTGAGTATTTACTTCATCTACTTCCTCTGATGATCCTCATGAGAGAAACACAGAAAACCCCAAAGATCCCAGTGCCTGAAACCGTAATGCTCTGGACAAGCCTACTGTGCATGCTGACAGGGAAGTTCACTATCTTCCAGCTTCTGAAGGCTCCTTTTACTGGGATATTTTTAGTGACTTGCAGAAGCTTTGCAAGTTTTACCTCAGTGGGATAATAATGTAATTCTTAGATTCCGGTTTCTTTTTCAGTCACACTTCTGAGCTTGGAAAGGCACTTCCATTCAAACAATTACTACAACAAGCATGATTAAAATCACACAATCCACAACCTCCTTCCATGAACACTGAGGAGGTTATCTTGGATTCTGACACACATCAGAATTACTTAGATTCTGCAGCAAACTTGTGTTTATTTTCTGCATAGCACAAGTAAGGACTGATAGTCTTTAGACAGCATGGCTTTAATATTTTCAGTTTCAGTCAGTCTGTATTTACAGGCATTTCTATTTTAAAGTTTCTTGATGAAGTTATAAGCATTTTGCCACTTTCTTTACCCTAAAAAAGGCATTTTACGGAACATAGTGTCAGTGTGCCATCTAAGAAAAATAACATATTGAATTTAAATACTCTAAGATATTTTATATTTGTCTTGGAGTTGGTTGTCTGGCAGTGAAGCTTGGAAGAAATAAGACATGCTTTGAGGAAATGGAAGTTAGTAGATGGTGTCAGTATACAAATGAAGTAGAAAATTACTTTAAAAGATTGTAGAAAGCTGTTATCACATAAAAGCACATGAAGAAGCAGCCTCTTTCTGCTTTTTACATGGAATTGGAATACCTTTCTAACCCTGAAACTGAAACACAGGGTCTGGTTGGACTTGACCTTTGAGGAAACAGCCTCTTTCAGCTCTGTGACTAAAATAAGAAAATATTCACCAAAATTGCAAATACAATGGTAAGGAAATTCAACTTAGGATCTATTGAATAGTTAATATCAAATTGGCTTGGACTACTATGGACGCCTAAAAGTGTAATGATGCCACTTTGCATGTGACTGACTGTGCAGTCTAGAAGAGGTATGTTGTTCCTACAAGTCCAGGTGCTATATGGTTTACACAGTGAACCAGCTGAGAATCATGAGATGATTGATAAAGTAAGTCGCAAGCAAACACTTTTGATTTCTGGTGGTACCGGTGTTTGGGTTCTAGACTGGTTATTGGCTAAATATGGGTAACGTCGAGAAATCGGAGCAAATAATTCTTCATGCTGTGTAGGGTAGGCAAAGGATTGAGAGCCCGGTGCGGTTCGTGCCGTGGGCTGCAGCTCTGCCGGCAGATGTCACTGTGCGCGGCCTTAAAACCCTCTCTGCCGCCTCGGAGCGCGGAGCTGAGCGTGGCCGGAGATGTTTTCCTCTTGTGCCCGCTGACTGCAGAGCTGACACAGCCCTGTGCAGGTACCAGTTCCTGCTTCAGGGGTCTGGAGCCATTAGAGCTGCGAGAAAGCGGCAAAGCCTTGAACTCAAAAACGATTTAAATCTGTGCGCCACTGGAGTTACGAGCTCAGGGAGGAAAGAACAATTCTTTCTTTCCTATAGGAAGGGACAGCATTTTTTTAGGAGATGATCTAGCTGGATCACTGAATGTGGGGCAGAGTATGCAGAGAGTCTCCCTCTGCAGTTTGCCTGATCCTTCTTTGTTAACCAGAAAGATCTGATACTGAGCAGCACAGACAGATCCACAGTCACTGCTTAATGGCCCGTCCATACGGATCTGTCTGAAAGTGGTCACTTCTCACAGAACTTCAACCAGCTGTGACATGAAGCAGAAGTTCTTTCTGTTTATACAGAAGGCATGACACAAAGTAATTGCAGGTGTTTCTGGGAGAGGTGAGAATCTTCTTCCTCAAGGTATAAACTTAAATAGACTAAAGTTATGAAATGAGGAGTGTATGGAGGAAAGGAGTGTTCATTTAAAAACAAAACAAAAAACCCAAAACCCAAGTGTATTTATTGGCAAGTGGGGTCACAGTGGGAGCTGTGGAATTTAGTACCCAAAAAACCCCAACAAAACCAAAATAATTACAAAGAACAGTTGGATCACTAAACTCTTGCATCTTCAGAACTGAATAGCAATTGCTTTAAACGTGTGTATGAGTTGGCTTTCTCCTGTAACTGGTAACTTTGTGAAGGTTTAACTTCAGCAGTTTATTGTATCTTCTGCAGCTCTTCATGTCCCTTCTTCCTAAATCTGTGGGGCAAAAAACCCCTGAGTCTCTTGGTGTCCAACAGCAAATAAATCAATCCTTTCAGCAGAGGAGGAAAGACTTGCTTATACAAAAAGGAGAATTTTGTTCCATGTGCAGTTTTCCATGTGGTTTTAAATTTAATTGTGTTTGACATCAAAAACATAAGCATTAAACACTGGAAGAAAACCACCGTAATCTCTTGTCTTTAAAGGTTTCTGGTTTTGAGACTAAAAAAATACTGATTTCATCTACCAGAATCACTTTGGAGACCATGCTAGAAGCCAGGCATAGGCATTTGCAACTTCCAGTAAAATCAGAGGAAATTGTATTTGCTTCTAATATATCTTGCTTTGCCTAACAAGAGACTACTGTCTCTTGCTAGGCAAAATCAATAGATTTATTTGTGAACTGCGTGAAACATGCCTGCTCTTCTTTGGAGTATCATGATCTTTGGTAGAGATGGGAATGCCTTAATTTTAACTGCAGTTTTTGCTTGTTGAAATTGAGCAAAAAACAGTAAGGGAATCTTTTGCTACGTGGCAAGTAGGGATAAGATAATAGTAAAAGTGACTTGTGGCCTTAATTGAGCCTTAAGATTTCTTTTTACTTAAATACAGGTTTGTAAGCGAATGGACTTGGTTTGCCAGAGAATGCTAAATCAGGGATTTCTGAAAGTGGAAAGATACCACAACTTGTGTCAAAAGCAAGTTAAAGCTCAACTTCCAAGGTATGTACCAGTTTAAACTGGAATTAAATTTAATTGTGTTAGATTCATTCAACCAGATTATTGAAAAGGAATTCCTTTCTGGATAATTCCTCTCATATATCTTGAAAATTTGAGTCACATTTGCCCCTTTTCCTTTTCCTTTTCCTTTTCCTTTTCCTTTTCCTTTTCCTTTTCCTTTTCCTTTTCCTTTTCCTTTTCCTTTTCCTTTTCCTTTTCCTTTTCCTTTTCCTTTTCCTTTTCCTTTTCCTTTTCCTTTTCCTTCTCTTCTCATCTTGAACCTTAGATTTAATTACAGAATAATGGTGTGAAAAGTGTGTCTGGTATTTCAGAGAAGTCTGGGTTCTGTATTACTCAGCTCTTCTGGCAAATCAAGCGAGGATTCCTGGGAATGAATAAATTCCATTCCTTTTCAAGACCAACTGCCTTTACTGATGATTTATCAAAGACTTTGCTTTAAAAAAAGGGCAAGGATTAAATGGGAACAAGGAAGAGGGATTTGATGTGAGGGTTACTGGGAACTGGTTTCTCAGTAAAGCAATGTCTTTCTTCCTCTTTCCAGTGAATAAGTGCAGCTGCTGCTGTGTCCTATCAGATTTCCCAGTCAGAGTGAAGAAACTAAATGCAACTTAGCATGGAGAACCTTTGTCAGAAAGCATTTCTATCTCAACCTAACTTCATAGTAGTTCATCACTACGTAAACTTCATTACTACTATATTACATTTATTATTTCAGTTGCATTGAAGTACTGACCATGTGAGTGGGATAAAAATATTCTCTCTGACTCAGTGTCTGATGCAAGTACTGCAGCCTTGTTCTTAAATAGTCCTAAATTACATACAAAATTTATGGAGTGCATAAGGTATAGTAATTATTTAGAGAACAAATTTTTCTAAGAAAGTGTAGGATGCTGTTACAAGCTGGGTCTCAGTCAGTATCTTTTATTTCCATGAAGACGAATGTTAGTGGTTACAGGGTTTTAAGGGTGAAATTAACTTGACAAATGTTACAGTTTAATTTTTTGACTCATTGTTAAATCAGTGTCACCTTGTGGTCTGTTTTCCAGACGGGAGTCAGAAAGGAGAAATCATTCATTAGCTCGCCATGCAGACATCCTCGCTGCTGTGGAAACAAGACTCTCTCTCTTAAATATGACTTTCATGAAGTATGTGGATTCCAATCTCTGTTGCTTCATACCTGGCAAGGTAAAATGTAGACTATATTATGTGAATATGTATCTGTGTTTAAAAAATAGGACTGTAACTTGGCCTGGCATAGCTGGGGAAAATTGATGTTGTGTATATGTATATATATACACACATATATATACATATGTGTACATATATATATATATGTACTTGCACACAAACCTACAAGCTAATACTTTGTTTTACCAGTCAGTCTGTAATGAGTAAAGCAGTCTGTATTTAAATATTAATTGTTTTAAATTTGATTTCTATTTGCCCTTAGATTCACTCTTGAATCTTATGTTTGATTTGTGGTATACTCATCCGCTACAACCTTTTAGAAAAAAAATGTGATCAGGCCATCTGAAGATGTAGTAATTTATACTACACATAACACTAAGCAGTCAGTCAATCAAGATTTTAGGCAACTTTCTTAAGGGCTTGAGTACTTCAGGTTAATTGAATTAAGTATTTAGTATGTCAAAATACTGTTCAGTATTGCAGTGAATGGTATATTTTTGTACAGTAGGTGGAATTAGTTTTAAATGTAAAGTGTGTTAAATGGGAACATTACTGAACAGTTCTGGTGTTTTAGAATACCAGCCCAGCATTAAATATAAATTATGCAGGCAAGATGTACGTTGGAGATACTGATGTTTTATAAGCTGTGAAATCACCAGTGCACAGGGGAATTGACAAAATCGTGCTCAGAGGAAGACTGGTACAGCTCAGGGATTAAATGAGATCAGTGAACATTATCCTAATGCTCTATTCATTGATCTTTCCATGTAAGGTTCCAATATGTTGATGTTACATTTTTGTGGGCATAGAACAGAACTGCAGTGGGATGAATGGAAAAGTTATCTCTTGGGTTCTGGGGAAGCATGCAGGCATTTATGCAAGCAGTGGTAGGATAAGCTGTGGGCATGGAATGTATTTTTATCTTGAAGAAGTAACTATTTCTGTACACTTCTGTCGATTTGATATTTTATTAATTTCAAATTATATTCTTATTTGACTTTACATTATCTTTTTTATATGCCATGTATTTTTTTAAAAATAATATAACAAAGTCAAATGAACTTAAGTCCCTGATACTTACATGGTAAATGGGATACTTAAAAAAATTTTGCCCTACTGTTTTGAAAAGTAGAGGGAAAGGCAGTACTCACCCTAGACCAGGGGCATGCAGGAGTTGGGCGGGTGAGTTTGCTTTTCACTGTGGGCACCAACTTGTAAGGACCTTGATTTTATTTTGATACAACTGCTAAAATGTTTGTGGTGGATTGGTTTTTTTTAATTAGTTAGTGTGTGAGTTTGCTAGCATTGCTGCTCTCTCAGCACAATTACCAGTTCACCCATTAATTAATATTTTGGTCAATCAGATTCAACGCTTAATGTTCACTTACAGTCTGTGGTTTCCCTCCCACCTGCTTTGCTGCCCTCAGGAAATTTCACCACAGAACTGCCAGGAAGTGGTGTTACAATATGCAAATCTTGATTTGAGGTTCAGCATTCTCTGTGATAGCAGAGCACTGCTGCAAGGTTTTATATTAAGGATGTTGTTGCTAACAGGACATAACATGGATGAAATTATAGAAGTCTTGTTGTTTGTTGCTTGATGAGAAACTTAGGTCTTGTCTAGCTTTTGGGACTTTTTAGCTAAGCTTCCTTTATCAGAACAGAAAGTGCAACTTTATTGCAAAGTTCTTATTATGTGTGGTTCTTCAGGAAACTCTTCAGACATTCTTAATCTTCTGCAAAATACCTGTAGCTTTGGCTAAGAGACCAGCACTCCTATCTTGACCTGCCTCAGACTTTAATTCATAAATTAGTGAGACACCCTTCATCTCTCTGTATCCTTCCTAACCAAAGGGCTTTGTTTCCCAAACCTGTCAAGAGAATTTTGTTCTCTTTCAAAAGTGGATTGATGTTTTGTAAATGAATATATTTTGGACTTAATCTGAATTTGCAATATTTTGTGTATGTGGAAGTGGACTCAAGTAAATATTTACAGCTCTTCAGACTGACATAATGCTAATTCTTGCTACTTGAATTCTGTTTCATAACTGGCAGGGGTAGTGACTGCTCTGCTTTGGGGCTTCTTGCTTCAGGTTCTCCTGAAGGAAATGATCATGCTCTCCTGAGTATAGATTATGTAACTTGCAAGCCAACTACGGCTGTACTTCAGATTTCACCCAATGAGCATTATTTCGTGACTTTGAAGACAGCTGTTGTGATAGATAAAATTAATAACTTCTCTGATATATCATGAACAGCACTTCAAAAAGCTAATCTGGAACTAAAACATGGAGTAGTATGCAACTGTTATGTGGTAAAAAACCCAGAATTCCTAGAACAAACTGAAATAATCTTGCCTTTATCAGAAAATCCTAATTGTTCTTAAATGTTTTAGGTAATAGATGAAATTTATCGAGTGCTAAGATATGTAAACTCTACAAGAGCTCCTCAGAGAGCTCATGAAGTTCTTCAAGAACTAAGGGACATTTCCTCCATGGCTATGGAATATTTTGATGAGAAGATTGTTCCAATACTGAAAAGAAAGATGCCTGGGTCAGATGTATCGGGACGTCTAATAGGAACTGCCCCAGGTATTAATTCCAACATATAGTTAAGTTTTATTTAGTTTTTCTTTACAAAAAACACAGCACTGTATGTTTTCAAAACTCTCTCCCTTAAATGGGAGCTTTATTACATAAATATTGATGATACTTGTTTCTTAAGAATGCTAACTGAAATTTATTTGCTTTGAAATTTAAGGAGCCTTTGTACTACCAAAAGAACAGTCACTTGAATGTATGTTAGAATTATGCATAGTGTGTTTTCGTTAAACAAATGCTTTGTGCCACCAATGAATGAGACATTATCACTGCATTTGGTTGAAATTTGGCACATGAGATGACAACTGGATGCCTTTTATTTTTAGGACAAGGTGCAAATGAATTTGCCTAAGTAGTAGTGCTACATAGAGGGCTAGAATGGGCTTATTTCATTTACTGGGGGTACTGTTTTATGCACTAACAAGCAAAATAGTTAGAGGTAATCGTGAAAAGGCAATTGAAGTAACAGTCTATAAATAAGCCATTAAACTGGTCCTTCCTATACTCTGTCAGAACTTTTGTGAACCAAACTCTAAAGTAGTAGCCTCATGGCCGAAGTTATCCTAATGGTAAAAGGCAGAAGATTGGTAAAATTATAGAGTTTTCCCTATGCAGGAAATGTTCACACTTTAGGAACTGTGAAATTTAACTCTCTAGAAGGATATCATAGTAAAAATTGGGGGAAAAACATACATCTTAAGCAAAAACAATAGGCCTAACTGCAGATGCTTTTGTTTCTTGTATGTCTTATCCATCCTTTTAGCTGTAAATGTGTGTGCCACCTCTTAATTATATCCTGTTAGTTAAACTTTCTCTTTTTTTTAATTAAAGACCTTTTTTAAAATTATATGTGATTTTATTTTTTTAATTATATGTGTTAATATATACTGAGCCTCTCAGCTGAGGAAGTATTGCCCAAACTTGACAGAGCTGATGTCAATCAACTTCTCAAGGCCAAGGCTTTGTGCATAAAATGCTTCTCTCTTGTTAAGGGAAGGGCGTAACCTCTCCAATAGCAACCCCTTAGTGTCACATAATGGTAGCTGTGCTGGCATCCTAATGGAAAAAAAGGAGGAAAAGGAAGATGACTGTTCCAGACTCTTCTGTCTGTAGAGCGCTTGAAGTTGCACCTTACTTGCACAGCTTTGCTAGTAAAGTATAATGACAGCAAAAGTGATAGATATCTTATATGGCAGAAAAAGTGAAAGAAATTATACAGTAGCTGTTAGTCTCCTTGATTTGCAGGAACTTTATTAGAATCAACAGTTCCAAGCTCAGATTCCAGTATGGTTTTAGTGCTTAGGAAGAGTGATTCTAAAGAAGCATGGAAAGTAAATTCCTTTCTTCTAAAATGTAAGTTATACTGAAATACCTTGTTAAGTTCCAAACTACGAATTTTTAGAACTTCAGCTATCTGCAGCTAAGAGCAGAATTTTGCTGGTCTAATGAAAGATATTTATTCAGTCTTAATTATTCCATATTAAGTAATTTATAGTTGTTTTGTGGGGTTTTGTCTTAACATCTCTGACACGAAGTCTAGATGACAACACAGTCGTAGTTCTATACATTTTATAATACAGCAAAAGGTGGGGGGCTTATATACAGGAAATGAATTATGAACTTTTTTCCAGGCTACTGGAAAGCTGTAAGTATTTTAAATTAAACTGGTTGTGCTCTGAGATTACCACATGTTCTTGTTAGACACTTCAGTGACTGTAAATCTGTTTACCTGTTCACGTAACTTGCAGTGGGTATTTGGGTTCATGTGTGGGGAGTAGAGATAAGCAAAATATGAACACTGGGACACCGTTTCTACCCGTAAGTCGCAGGGTATTAATCACAGTTCTCTCTGAAGTTCCAGGACCTTCTGCAGCACTGACAACAATGCAGCTGTTCTCCAAACAGAGCCCTTCCAGGCAGGAAGTCACCAAGCTGCAGCAGCAGGTGAAAGCCAACGGCACGGGCCTGACGGCGCTAAAGCGGGAGATCTCAGAGCTGCGCGTCAAAGTGCAGGAGCAGCAGAAGCAGCTCCAGGATCAAGACCAGAAACTGCTTGAGCAAACCCAAATCATTGGGGAACAGAACGCCCGCTTGGCCGAGCTGGAGCGCAAGCTGCGAGAGGTGATGGAGAGCACAGTAGGGAATTCTTCAGGTTCCGGCTCAAATGAACAATCTCCCCGGAAACGGAGGAAGGCGGTGGATTCCACAGACTGTCCTAGGAAATCTAAACGCCTTCGGAACAGAAAATAACTGGGAAGGAAATGGCACCTTCAGGAGGATACACTGCTCTAGTAGCCTAAGCAGGCCTGCTTGTTTGGATACTGTGACCCGCTTCATGGTGTCACGTAGGCTGCTGGCTCTTCAAAACACCACTTAGACTTGAACAGTAATTTTCTTTCATTGACTTTTCCCCTGCTTTCTATATGGGTGGGCCTAATGCACAGAATCTTTTAAGATTTGCAATAGCTACATACTAACCACACCTGCTCTGTTATGTTTTGAAGGGTTAACCTTTTTTTTTCCGTGCAGATGTGTTTAAAGTAAACTTATTTGTGTTTATGCATATGTTCACATAAAATCTTAAATAAATTGTCTTAACTGACTAAATGGTTAAGAGTAAAAACAGATGTCCTGTTCACTTGAAGGAAAGATCCGCTTTTAAAACCTTGTTTTTGAGAACTTGACCTTTTTTGTTACAAGTGACCTTGTCTGGAATGTCTGAAAAGTAGTTAATACTTTTTGGGGTTCTCTGTAATGAGTAAAACTGACTTCTTAAGCTACAGTATCGGCTATATATTTTTGTAAACTTCCATGGAAGGGCCTTCTATTCAGTCTTCACATGCACACACCCTGGTTCTAGGTCTTGGGAGCCATATTCTACATTTGCATGGATAGATGCATGTACAGCTTAGTCAGCCTGCCAAAAGCACTTGCCTGAAACTGTTCCAAACTCTGGGAGAGAGCACAGAGACCTGTCAAGCAATTCCTTTGTTCCTCAGCCATAACTCAGTCTCTGCTTTCAGCACAGTGGCTTCCTCGCAGCGAGGTGGTCTGGGAAGGCGAGCGGCAGAAGCGTTTGAGCCCGGGCTGTGTGGCTGCCACTCGCCCTGCCTGGAAGGAAGGGATTTATTGTTAGCCAAAGCTGGAGAATGGAGAGGCTGCCTGTGCATCACTTGGTTCATAGGCCAACACCGAACACCTACAAATTGTCCCTGGAGTCACCGAGCTCTGGGGACATCATTTGCGTGAAATGCTGTATTATGGAAGAACTTAAACTATTTTGTGTGTCTGTGTTGGGGTTGGGGTGGAAATTTCTCTGTAACACTGATGACAATATTCTAAGCTTTCCTTATCCTAAAAGGTAAACCACTTCAGACAGAGCTTTAATTTCTTTTGCACTTCTGTTTTGAGCTTGTAACTGGAAAAGCATGTCTTGCACTGTTCAGTCTCTTTGGTCACTTTAACCGCCTCAGAGTTGTGTACAGTGATTATTCCCCCCTGCCATCTGTATATTTTTGGAATCTTATACAAATACCATTGTCCTTGGTTTTGTTTTAATGTACTAAACTATGTAGCTTTATAATTTGACTTATGTTTTCTTTTTTTAACCAGCTGCTGCTTTGTCTTTAGGTGGTTCTGAATTCAACTTGGTTTGGCACTGAAAATGCAAATGCTGCATTTGTAGCTTTCTTGATATTACTGCTGTGGGTTCAAGTGCAAGCTCATTTTGTATGGCTGTCAGCATAACCTAGTGGCTGTATTTAAAGCACCAAACAAATATCAGAAGTTGTCTGGTCAGATATTATATAATCATGGAAAACTGACATTTTTCCTGAAAATTCAGCTACAATTTTTACTTCTAAAACATGGTAGCTCATACCAGAAATAACATTGCAAATGCCTAATATTTGACAGACATTTAGCTTTCAAATAAACTTTTCGAGCAATTTGAGTCTTTTCCAAAGAAAAAGGCATTTTTCTTAAGCATCAAGGAAATTATAAAAGGCTGTCTGAGAGCAGACTTAAACTGTTGAAGGAGGATTTGCTTGTACTGGTTTTCTGCAGCTCAGAATGTTTTTTACGGGTAAGTCTATCTTGGAGATAGGTACCTGCTATTCAGCTCAAAGATACTAGCATATACCTTAACTTCTAAAAAACAATTTTGTGTCAAAGGGTCAGCATGATAGCCAGAATTACTGTGTGATACAAATTCATTGAACGTTTTTTTCTGATAAAATATTCCTGTAATAGAGTAATTACCATCTACTTGTGGTTAAATACTTCCAAACAAGTGTAAACTTGTGAATTGCATTTACTGAAAAGGTTTATTCATACATTTTGAATATTTTTCACTTTAGTTTCTTTATGAATTTCTAGAATATGCAGACAATTTCCCCTTCCCCACCATCCCAGCGTACAGATTGTTTCAGGTTACCCCACAGTAGAATTTCTGGATGTGCTGGGGAATCTCTGGCTGTCCATAAACTGAGTTGGAAAACAACAGCCAGTTGTTATGGGAAACGTTCTCTGGGAACGGTTCCAACTTGGAACCTTCAGCTCAAGGAAGTATCACATGCTCCAGGATTGCAGGTGCATCCTGCTCCTCCGTGTGCTGATAGTGAAATGGAATGAGGCCCATGAAACTTAAGGGGTAGAGGGGATGGTTACAAGGCAGCTCTGAGAAATGCCATGATGAAGATACAGCAGTGTCTTCTATTTCACATCCTAGAGAGGGAAGGGTCTGGTGGCTGTTGGCTGGAATGTACGCCAGAAAAATATACACGTGGGAAAAACAGAATGAAGTAATTGGACAAAATAGCCGGAACATTAATTTCTGACACCATATTGTCCCTTGTTAAATAAAAAGGATTCATTTGCAATATATGAACAAGCTGATGAATCACCTGAAGTAAAACTAAATCTCTTTTCACTCTCAGTGCCTCTGCACATTTATGTGAGTTGGTGTATCAGCCTTGAAGTAGTGTTGGAAGTGATTAGTGATTGTATCATCTGTTCAAGGGAGAGCCTTAAACCAATGAGACTGACATGTAAGTTGCAAAATTACGTGGAAAATTGATTAATTTGCAGCCACTCTTCAGTTTTAGTACTTGTGTCAAGGGCTGAAACTGAAAGAAAGATCAGAGCTGACAAGGAGAGCAATTTTAAGTGTCTTATATTTAGTTTCTTAAAATAACTTGAAACTACTGAGGTCAGCTTTACTGCTTTTCTAAAAATAGCACTTGCTTAGGAACTGCTTTTTGTTTCATAGTAAGGTTGGGGATTTTTTTTACAAATTTGTGTACCTAGTGACCATGGTGAAAATGAGATCAAAAGAAACCGTAGTGGTACGTTTTTGAGGGGAAAAGCTGTTTGCGACAAGGTCTTGCTTCCCAGATTGAACAGCCTCTGTGTAAGTACAGTATGTAAGGACCCTCCAAACCTGGGCTAATGGGTGTAACAGGTAGGAGTGCTGAAGGAAGAAAGACTACCTGCTTAACAAGATAAATTTCACAGATTAAAGAACAGATGGAAGCAAATGGAACTTTGTCAGTTCCTGATGCTCAGCATTGTATGTTCATCACCAAATTTATTAATGCTACAAAGGATGCTTGCGTGTAACTTCTTAATGTGAAAGGTAAGACAGAATTGAGCAGAAACTCAGTTGCTCTTACTCAGATCTTCTAACAGTGAATTGTGGGGAGCACTAGGATTGCCAGAGGAATTTTCAACAGTAAGATCCTCTTGAAAATAGGATGATGTAGGATATAGTGGAAGGTGTCTCAGCACAGGAGTCCCTGATTCCTTGGTGTTCCTGATGGTTTTAAAAGGGTAACTAGCAAATTACAGTGATAGATTGTTACGTCATGAATAAGTAAATTCAGTTAGGACTATTTTACAGCAACATGTCTATTAGTTGTGAACTACTCTGTTTGACTCCAGTTGGATTTCTGTGCTACTTTGCACTGTACGTGACCCAGCCACTGTACCTTGTCCATGAGCTCTCCACTCTTGCAGTTCTCTTTCCTGGATCTCACCTTCCGTGTTCTAAGGATGCACTCCTGGATTTGGTTTGTACATGTAAGGGAACATTCCAGGATTTTTGTCCAAGCTTTGCCCCAGCTGAAGACACAGTAGGTACTGGATCTCACTGTCTCTGGAATGAAAAATGTCAGATAGAAAAACTGTTGGCTTGCTGAAGACCTAATAAATCTGGATTTGTTACACAGACTGCTTAAACCAGATTGATTAAAGGCAGTGATTAAATACAAAGGACACTTTGTTCTCCAGTACACTTGGGCAATTAAATTGTTCAAAACTTTCCTATCTATTTTTTTTTTTTTTTAGTTGTTTAAACCTTGTTTAATTGCTCTGGAATGTTTGGTTTATAAACCTGGGACCTTCTGTTTAATTGCCCTTCTGAAGTTCTTGACCTTTTACAAACCTATGTATGTTAGTAGTGCTGTAAACCTGCCTCTGTGTACTGAACTAATGTGCTGTCACTTCTCCAGTGCTCCTGTCACCCGCTGCCACACTCCTTCTTTTGGCAGGATCCTTCCCATGGATGAGGAGGTCTTTAGCACAATGATGGATAGCAGTGCTAATATTTGAACTCCAACCAGAAGGGAACACTGTCAGAAACGTTACATGTGGTTTTTGGAGTGCAGCTGAGTGAAACGCTTGTGACCCTGGCAATTCTGCAGTCAGCTGCTGCACTGGCAACCCCAAAGCTTCCAGGTTTATTGTGAAACGGTCACTGACCAAAAAGTAAACCTGGCAAGGTCACAGTGCCTTGATTAAATCTAGACATCTGCGTTGCCTCTTGTGCTGCACCAGTCTTCACAGTCTGCACCATTCAGATTCTGTGACTAAGGAGGGAAGGCTGAGCAAAGCCTTTTCCATGTCTCACCTCCTTGCTGCGTTTTTCATTTCTAAATCCCACCCTAAACATGCACTAACTAAAATGCATGCAAACCAAACTACTCACAAAAGTGTTTTGTTTTATGGATCCTGTGCTTTGTCCACCACTTCACACTGCGAACGTTTCCAAGAAGGGATTGAATTTCCCCTCCAATAGCCCTGTGGCACGTGGGCCTTCAGCAGCTTGCAGGCGTAAGCCTTTTGTACTCATTATAAGTAATAAATTTTAAGTGATGAATCATAAACCTTGAGATACCAATACTCCATGAAGAGATAAGGTATAATTTACTTTGTGATAATAGCCTCCATTGGTTTTATCACTACTGTTGATTTAGATTAATTTGAGTGGATTTTTGATCTACTGATTTAGATTGTTATGAGTAGACAACTAAAATTCCAAGGAAGCAGTAGATCAACTTCTACATGGGGTAATCTTTCTCGCTGAACTGCCAGCACACAGTGTTTTATGACAAATACATGTAGTGACAGATTAAGTGGAGGTTAGTTCTTCCATAGGAGTTTGTCAAAGAAGTTCTTACTACAAAAAGGGAAGGAAACGGAGACTTTGGTGCAGGCATTTGCAGTTGTAGTTCAGTACCTTTAGGCAGGGTATCTGTAAGCACGGGGTCAGGCCGGGACCAGCCCACGGGAGCGCGGGTTTAGGGCGGCGGATCGCGGCTGCTGCGGGCGGCCCCGCGGGCCCCGCTCTGAGGGCGCCTCCTTCCCGCTCCGCGAGCCCCTCAGGGCCCGCCGCCAGGGGGCGCCGCCGCCGCGGGAGCGCGCCCGGCAGCCGGCGGCAGCCAATGGGCAGTGGCCAATGGGCGGCGGGGGCGTGGCGGGGGCGTGGCCCCGGGCCGGCTCCGCCGCGCTATAAAGTGCGGCACCGGGGGCTCCGCGTAGCGGGCGGGCTGTCGGGCAGGGCGTTTCGCGCTGCCGCCATGGGGAATACTGTGGCTAGAGAGGATTTCGAGTGGGTCTACACGGACCAGCCGCACGCCGACCGCCGCAAGGAGATCCTAGGTGAGGAGCCGCGGCGCCGCCGCTTTTTTTTGCCAGCTGCGTGGCGGAGCGGGCGGGAGGCGCACGGACACCCCGCAAGATGGCCGTCCTTGCCGGGGGGCGGCGGGGCCCCCCAGAGCCTCCCGCCGGGGCGGCCGCCGTCGGGCCGGGCCCGCATACGTGGAGGCGGGAGCCGCCGCCTTGGCGGCGCTGGCGGGGGAGGGGAAGGGAAGGAGCAGGGAAAGGGGGGGCGGCCGCCCGCGGGGGCCGAGCCCGAGGCGCGGGGCGGCGGCGGCCCGAGCTGCCATCCCGAGCGGCGGAACAGGAGCCCGGGTTCCCCGGCGGCCCCGGGCCGCTGCCCGCCCGCGCCCTGCCAGCGGAAGGGCGATAAGGCGGTGTCTGCGGCCGCTGTGAGCAGAGGTGTCCGCGGCACCCGCGCCCGGGGGTGGCGGATAGCGGCGTCGAGTGCGGCGCTGAAACCGGGGCTGAGCCTTCATGAGCCTTTCTGCATTACGGGTGGGTTGTCGGCTCAGAGCCATTTCCTTCCTGAGGAGGCTGGATGTGGTACTGGTGCTTGCCATGTACGTGTCTAGTTGCTGAGCAACCTAAAAGTGCTAAAATTACTTGATTCCAAATGATTCATTAGAGCAGTAAATATCACAAGTGGAAAGGTCAAGCGCTTTCATTACCGTTGCTGGCAACTCCTTATTGGGACAAAGGGAAGAAAAAACTGTCACGTAATTGGGATAGCTGGCTGTGAGGAGAGCTTTGAAATAACATCTTTTTCATATAATTTTTTCCATCTAGCTAAACATCCAGAAATAAAGGCATTGATGAAGCCAGACTACAACCTGATCTGGGTGGTTGTGCTGATGGTTTTGGCGCAGTTGACTGCATTCTATCTGGTTAAAGACTTGGATTGGAAATGGGTGGTCTTCTGGGCTTATGTTTTTGGAAGCTGTATTAGCCACTCCATGACTCTGGCTATTCATGAGATTTCCCACAACAGTGCCTTTGGCAACAGCAAAGCCATGTGGAATCGATGGTTTGGAATATTTGCCAACCTCCCTCTTGGTCTCCCCTACTCCATATCCTTCAAGAGATACCACATGGATCATCATCGTTACTTAGGCGGTGACGGCATCGATGTGGATATTCCTACCAACTTTGAAGGCTGGTTCTTCTGCACCCGTTTTAGGAAGTTCATATGGATTGTTCTTCAGCCTTTTTTCTATGCCATTAGACCTCTCTGCATAAATCCTAAACCAATTACTCGACTTGAAGTAATCAATTTATTGGCTCAGCTTGTCTTTGATGTGGCAATATATTATTTATGGGGAGTCAAATCCATTTTTTACATGCTTGCTGGTTCAGTACTTGGTCTTGGGTTGCACCCAATTTCAGGACACTTTATAGCTGAACATTACATGTTTTTAAAAGGACATGAGACCTATTCCTACTATGGTCCACTTAATTTGCTTACTTTTAATGTTGGCTATCACAATGAACATCACGACTTCCCCAATATTCCTGGCAAGAGCCTTCCACTGGTAAGTTAACTTCCAAGGTTATTACTTTTTCTTAAATTAAGGCCTACTTCAAACATGAAAATAAGGTAGAACACTGACAGAAGAATGGAAGTTGGGAGATTAAAAACAAACAAAACCCCACAGTTTATAGCTGAGTAATAAAGAAGGTAATTATTTAGCATTTTAGTGGTATCCTGAACAAGCTTCTAGTTTGTTGCTACTTACTCCTCTTCCATAAAAGTTGAGGGGAGGGAATGCATGTCTTAGGTTTTGCACTGACTTTAGCTTTCTGTAATTACAACTTGTCTTCTGAATTCTTGTTTGTAAGTATGCAAAAAACTAGTTAAGGGGTTGCATATAGCTCTGGAGATCTGTTATCTCTGTCACTGAAATGTTAAGGACAGTATTGTAATGTGTTCTTATCCTTCAGTCTCTTCTATCAGGGACATCCTCTGGTGGGGAAAAGAGAGGGTTTGAGGTACTGTTAATGTTTGTTGAGCTGTTGACAAATGTTTAATAACTTCTCTAGTCCAAAGCACTTCAGTTTCCTCTATCAAGAGCCTTTGAACCCAAATTAAGTATCAGCTGTACATTGGCAGTATGGGACAGGCAGAGTTAAGAGTTCTAAGCCAGGACTTAGACCTGTCATGCCTGCATGAGTAGCAGAGGTGACGTTTCTTCTCACTTCAAGCTTAGCTTACAGCCAGAGCTACTTTCTCACTGTATCCATGTTTCCAAATTGAAGCATGGGAACACAGACTTCAGGGTTAAATCTGAATCTTCAGTTTTTCATCAGACACTAAATTTGCAATTTGACAGCAGCTGTGGTGTTGGTCTTCAGCTTTGTTATTGCATTTGGCAATACCGTGACCTTGTAAGATCATCCCTCTGGTGAAGTCTAAACTTGATTGGTATTTCTGTTGTCAATGGTGGAACTGCAGCTGAAATAAGTATGCCAGCACTTCTAGCAGGGCAGGTAGATCATGCAATTGGTTTGTTGAGGCTTTGTGTGTTTCTTTTTTTTACCTTTGTTTTTAAAGATGGATGATTGCTTTTATTCATAGATTTAAATCTTTCAAATGGTGCAAAAGTTACTTTAACTCACCTTTGATACTTGGGTCTGTGCTGTGAACCAGCATTTCACTCCTTGGACAGGTACTTTAAGTAGGGCATGAATTTTTCCAAGTACTTAATTCTAGGGGTAGATACCCAGTTCTGCTGCAGGATTTGTAATCCACAGTTCTGATAAGAAAACAAAGCCTTCTTCTGGAACAGTGCAGCTAATTTGATTGGATTGGACTCTGCTGTGCTGTGTACTAGTAATCAAGTACTGAACACTTGATTCCTCAGCACTGCTGAGCTGAGAGTTATTACTGTTGAGTAAAAGTACATTGCCTAGGTGCAATAGGTGTGATGATGGGTCAAAACAAGCTTTGCCTTCAAACCAGCCATGTAAATACTTTGGGTTTGTTTGTTGCTTATACAGACTGAGATTATTCTTTGGACTAAAGCAGTGGAATTTTGTGAAAAATCCTTTTTGTTCTGTTCATGTTTTTAAGGCTTTAAGTGATTGACCCTAAATAGCAGTACAGGCACCTAGCTGAACCTGCTGCTCTCAGTCTAAACAGTGGTCTAGTTAACATGTGTAACTGAGAACAGTCTTTGGAAACAGTTTATATTCATTCTTTGAAGTCTGTCTTCAGAAACAAAATATTCTTCAGAAATAAAATGCCTCCTCTGAGTACTGAGATTTGAAACTAGATGTAAAAATAGCTGTGTTAAACAGCTCTTCCTAGAACTTAAAAGCATCCTTTTTACTGTTACTTGTATATCTAGGAGTCAGCACTGAACTGAGTCACACTTTCAACAGCTACCAAACCACTTGCTTGGTGAGCTCCATCATCCTGTAGGTAGCATGGTGAAAGGACTTCAGAGAGTTAGCAGAGTTTGTTCTGGCCAGCTCCAAGAACTTCACAGAAAGTTTACTTCATAACTTGGGAACTGCATTTTCCTTCAAGGAGCGTTCACTTTGTGGCACGAGTAGCCTTTCCTGTAGGATATAACTTCTGGAATTACACTTCCTGTGTTGTTACACATCAGTAGGTTACACATTGAGGGTTGTAAAGTTGTCACAACTGATGCTTATATAACCAGTAAATAAACCTCATATCTCTCCTTCAGGTGAAGAAAATAGCAGCTGAATACTATGACAACCTGCCCCAGTATAACTCTTGGATAAAAGTACTGTATGACTTCGTGATGGATGACACAATCAGCCCATATTCACGTATGAAAAGGCAATTAAAGGGTGAAGTGAAGCAAGATTAAACTTCTGGCAACCAAAAAACTTTGAAATGTCTGCTTGCTTTAAAGTGGCTGGTATAAAGGTTTCCTGCTAAAGCTGTTCACATGTGTCCTGAATTAAGATGTACAGCAACATAGCAATGCATCCTTAAGGATTTTGTAGCAGACTCCTACCAGCCATAACATTCCTCACAGTCCTCAGATTTGTTGGTTTAATGTGTCTCTGTTTGCCTAAGGATCAGTGTTATATGCATAATGCAAAATCACTTTGTTACAGAATTTACTTTGGTAGGTGTTAAATCTATATAAAATGTCTGTCTGACTCATAACAGTTTAAAAGTTCTCAGTGTAGTATACTGCCCTCAACATGCTATTTAGATGACTAGTTTTAAAATGCTGTACTTACCTGTTAATTCTAAACTAACATGATTTGTTAACTTAAACATTCTGTTGAAAATGTTTTTGAACTGATGGTTGGAAGACCTAAATTTGCACAGAAATGTTCAGTCTGCTTTTGTTTAAATATGTGTCATTTGAAGCAATGCTTTAAAGTTCCACCTTTTCTACCAAGAGTACCTTAATGGAGCAATCTGTCAGAATGAAACTGGTATCTTTGAGATGGCTTCTATGATTTCTTTGTAAAAAGAAAAAAAGGGGTATTGCCAACTCCAAGGGTCCCACCTACTGCCTGAGCTGCTTCTGTTGGCATGTAGTGTGAGCAGGTGGCATTTAGGTAATTTACTATACCTGATGTGGGGTTTCATGTTGGAAACATCTTGTTACAGAGTTTGGGGAGTTTTCTGATCTTTCAAAGAAAAATTATTACCATGTTACTATGGTTTCAAATATAAATATTTACACTCATTTGGAAATTTGGCTTTTATGGAAAAGTGAATGGATTGAAACAGATACTATTCTGGCAAACAAGTCTAGCTACAACCACTGACAATACTACCTATTAGCAGATCAGTCATTTGTGTACATAGAAAGGTTGTTAAATAATGTTTTTTTCCTCCCTAAACCTACAGTACCTTCCATAAATACTTGTCTTTCTTACATATTAAAATGTGGTGAGAGGTGGTGATATCAAACTTCCTGCTTAGGAAATTTTTCATTGGGAACAGGTAGACTTGCTGGACAGTAAAGAACCTTTCCATACCTCAGCACATTATATTTGCCTTCTACCCTCTAATGCATTATTGATGGCTTTATGCAGTCAAAACTGGCTACAACTCACCCTTAAATCTCAAATGGTGGCTCTGTAGTATGTCCTTCATTAATCTGAAAGATGGAAGCTAAGAAAAGTGGCATTTGCTGCTGCTGTAACTAAATTTTAGATGCCTTCAACACCTGTATTTTGGCGTGGTTTTTGGGGGTGTTTGTTGTTTTGAAAAAGTGAGTGCCTGAAAAGATTGTACTGGTACATCTTAACTCACTCTTGACTGTGGTGCTGTTTTAATGTGTGTTTTGTTTAAGTGTGGGCCCTTATCTTGGCTAAGCAACAGAAGTGGTATGAAAGTCTGCCAGCCGTCTACAGAGTGACTTCATTATGCTCATAACCTGCAAGATAGCCAGTGTGTTGCTCAGGGTGAAGGATAATGTCAAAATAGACTTTGTCCAGTATTTTTACATGTAATTAAAAAGCAAAGATTAAAGTAATATTGAGTGAATTTTTGATTGGTCCTCTTATACTGAAGGACTTAAGAGAAATCTGGTATTTCTAAAGCAGATTTGAGATTTTTCTATTATGCGGTGATATAGATGACCTGTAGAGAATAACTAACTCCCTTTCCTCCCTACTCAGAGGAAAACTGACTTGGATTGAAATACTTGCAAAGGCTCAAGAAGTTGCAAACCAGTTTCTTTTTGAGCCACTTAATATCACTCTATTTCTTAAACTATCTTTCGTGTTGATGATTTATCACAGCTGGATGAAGGATGGAAAGTGTCTACAAAGTTTTATGGCTAAGAGCTAAAGTTAAGATACTCAGTTATCCCACATGAATATTTAAGATAAGCAGACTTCAGAGTAAAAATTTTATACCTACTATACTATGTATCATAGTTAGCTACCTACCTAATGGAATTCCTGCTTTTAAACAGGGCTGAAGTTGCCATCTTTTTTGTCTAAAATTGCAAGTGTTGCTGTAAAGTGTTCTGATTATCATTTTCCCTTCCAACTCAAATTATAAATATGCTATTTTCACTTCAAGAGCTACTGAATAGTGGGAAATTCTGGGGGAGATATCTTTGCTTGCCATAATCTTTCTGAAACATTGCTCCTGGCTACCTGTTGGAAAACAATTTACTGTATTAGGTTAATCTGAGCCAGTGAGATTTAAGTTTAGATCTAAACAATGGTCTGATTCTTGCAAGTATTGTTAGTGACCCTTTTTAGGCATATAATTCTTATGCAATACATAAAAAGCCTTAGCAGCTAGCATAAATAGTAAGAACTGATAAAAGCAGGTAATTTGAAAGGTACTCAGCATAGTTTCACCCCTAAAAACGTTAGAAGCATTTCTGAACCCGTGGTAAAAGTAACACCAGCTGGCCCTACTTGACTTGATATATTCTAAATCAATATGAATTTAAGTATGACTGGAGAAAGCATTGATGTTTGCTCCAAAGGCATGTGACATAGAAATATGAAACACTAACTTTTTTTTGAAAAAACACTTATGAACTATTAAGTTACTGCTTTAAGGAACTAAATAGTTTTCATTAATACAGTGAAAACATCTGGCAGAAAGGGGTTAATTATAATTTTTGAAACACTTTATCTGAAAGTTGGAGGGAGCTTTGACTAACTGGTGAAGAACAAACTAAACCTAAAGAGCATTATGAACCCTGACAGTTAACCCAGTTGTTTTTTCTAAATCTATTCAGATGGAATGAGTTCACTTTGGTGTTTCTATGTTTATTAGGATTCGTTGCTTTCAGTTTGGAAAACATCTCCTTTATGTGAAATCAGTCAGGAGTTTTAACTGTCACCCAAGTATTTTAGTTGCAGTTGAATTGTGCAGAGCTCTGAATCCCCCTAATTGCTTTTAGAATAAACTGCAGTTTTCAGAATAAATTTCCTTTCATGGCTTTTAACACTCCCTGCCCCCAGTTATCTGGAGCTCCTTAAGCAGAGTAAGTAATGCATCCTGGAATCTGATTGTACTAGGCATTAGTTTTCTCACAGGACAGGCGTGGGTATGCTCCTCCTTCAGAACAACCCTTGCCTCTGGCATTCCCGATTTGCTGTTGAACCTGTCTGCTTCCCAACATTAACGTGCTAAGTGGATGCATCTGTCTGCTTGTAGAGCTCCATGTTTCAGACCCAGGGCAGGGCTTCCTCCCTGGAACCAGAGGTCAGTTGAGACTTCCAGATGCATATCTCAGAACTCTTCTGGTGAGCTCCTTATGTGAACACATAAGACAAAGGTCTCTGGGTGTTGAGGTGTGGAGCTGTTCATGGTAAGTGGCCACTGTCAGAGGCTGAGGTCAGTGGCTCACCTCTGCCTCCATGACATTTATTCCTTCCATCAGATGAAGTGCCATACTGTAGCAGCCAAAGCAGTTCATTCCTTATTTAATGATGAGGTTCAACAGGTGATAAGATCAATGCTACACACTGCAGGCTGCCCTACTCCTGCTGGACTAAGAGGAGGAAAGTGACTTTGAAGCAGCAACCTTGTGTAAGTAGTTTGGCACAGCTTTTGGAAACTGTACTCCTCTGTAATTTGTAAGTCTCAAAAGACTTGCAGCAAAGCAAGTTCTGCTGTTTAGCTTGCACATTGCAAGGCACAGGAGCCACTTCTGGGTCTGCCAACATTGCTTCTGCAAGGTCCTAGGAAAACAATGTGATAAATAGGTGTGTCTGAATCATGTGGATCTGCCTTTACACAGCAACCTGCAACTCCTTGCAACTATCTTTCCTCTAGCAACTCTTCTATTTCACAATCAAACCTGAAGTGGGATACACTTAGCCACGACAAAGATGTGGAAAAAATTTCCTGTTGAGCCAAGAATGAAGACAGCATTTTTCTTTTCTCTTTTTGATAGTCCTCAGCACTGCCTCTGCCCCCTGTCCATGCTGAAGTTAGCATCTGCTATACTCTGGGACAAGATCATTCTTGTGGTTTCAATATGTTGTTAGCCTCAGGAAAAGGGAGAGGAGAATGGCATGATGAACAATTTTGTGATCTTGTCGCAACAGAAAGAAGATGACTAGAGGCAAAACCTCAAGGCATATCTGCTATGAGGGGTGGTAGCTGTATATGCAGAAAAAAATATTTGTCTCTATTGGGTGAAAAGGCTCATTCCTTAAAGCAGTTCCCATCTTCTGTGTACAAAGGATCATAGTTTATTTAGTGATATATACTACAGCCTAAGCAGAATTTCCTACAAGGAGCAGTGTGGGTGCAACACTCACGTGGGAGCAGGCACGCCTGCTCCTTGCTGCATGTGGAGCCCAGACAAGGTGAGCAGACAGGATATGGACTCTAGACTCATCTGGCTCTTTCTGCCTTTCACCTTAACTTCAGATTTTCTGGTGCATTCAAACCCTCCTGCACCCCACTTTCTCTTCCATTATTACCTGTTATGAAGAATGATCATGAGACACCTCAAATAATAAACATGTTTTGTGCTGGCACTCTTGATAAGACTGTAGTGCTATTGCTACTTCCTGATAGCATTTCCTCCCTTATTTTGCCTTGCAAGTCCTACTTTGCTTTCTTGATCCATACATACACATGAGTATCATCATATAAGGAAAGGAAAATTCTTAGGTGGATATGCCAGGGCTTGAGGCTTCCTCTCCTGCCTAAGCTCATCATCCACAGCTATCCTCAAGTATGGTGGCAGGAATCTTCTCTGTATATCCATAAAGGAAAAATCACTTACTCTTTTCATTGGTCCATTCAGCCACTCTCAGTGAATTGAGTGTATCATCTTTATTATTATTATTGAAGTATTATGTAGTATTATGAGCTGAGACTGAGTGAAAATACAGCTTGGGGAGAGAACTTATCACCATGTTCCAGGGGTGGTTACAAAGAAGATGAAGGGAGATTCCCTTTTCACATGAGTGACATGGAAAAGATGAGGGGTAAGGGATGATTCCAATTAGAAATGAGGAAAACTACTCCACTCATTGACTGTTCTCATTGTGAAAAATCTCCCCAGAGAAGTGGTGGATTTCCCAATGTCAGACACTTGTAAGATTTACCTGGACATGGTGCTGGGCCATCAGGTCTAGACTGCGCTTTTTGCCAAGAAAGGTTGAACCAGATGATCATTGAAATTTCCTTCCAACCTGGTATTGATTGAAAATGATGATGCTTCATCTTGAATTTCTGGGAATCATGGCTGAAGCTTCAAGCTTGATTTACAATTTAAAGCAGGCACATCATCATCTGCTTTATATACAGGGACTTAATTTGTTAGTCTTATGAGTCAGAATTTGAGTCACTGAGGCTCTAGCTTCCCTAGGAAAGGGAGGGAATATCATCCCATGTTGAGCAAAAATCTCAGTGGAAGAACAAGCTGCCATGAGCACCAGTGTTTTTAAAATGCAAGTCTGTGGTGGTAAGTTACAAGTGCTGACCTTCAACATGTACCTTTGGGTAAAAAGGTGCAGCAAGGTTTCTTGTTAGCTGGCCATTCTGAGAACAATTTAAGATGTACTATTCTCTATCAAGGTCAGTCTTCAAGTAAGAGCTGTTGTTCAGGGTATTTGTTTAAATGAATTCAAGTAGGAGATTAAATGATCTTTCTCAAGTGTTTAAGTAAGTAGTGGGGGGATGCTTACAGATTAGATGTTGCTTATAAAACCTATTTCATTGGGTTTTTTCCCTGAAGGCTTGTAGGTTTTGTAATCTGTCACTTTTCAGTGTTTTGTCTTAACCTGGATACTGCCTGATTTTGAAAATTTACCTGTTTAAGAAAAATAATTAAGAAGCAACTTGTTAAGTACATCTTAATTCAAATGTTTCCTAGGTTGAATCACAGTATCATAGCACTTCTCCAATTTCCAAACTTTACTCTCTCCTAGGTAACCCTCCCAGCTTGCCATCTGTGGGTAGTTTATTTTGGTAAGGTGGAAGGAAGCTGTTAGCAGCTCTGAGGACCTGTGCTGGCACAATCATGTGTCACTGTACTCGGAAAATGCATGATTAATGGTGTGATAACATCCAGTGCAGCACTTTCCCAGCCTACTTTAACAGCTCTGTCCTCTCAGTGCTTCTTTCAGTGTCCTTGGTCTGGAAAACACAGCAGTTTTCTGTGATGGTTGAAAACAGCTATTTGAGCAGTGTAAACACTTGGAAGGGTTAGCCTGTGCCTCAGAGATTTCTGATTCAGGGCACCAAATAGATCAGAATAGTATTAGCATTTTAGCACTAAAAGAATTCATTTAGAAAATGTAAATGGTTATAAGAAGGAAGCATGTATTGTATCTTTTATTCTGGTTAAGGATGCTTTAGAGCAGTAGGTTGTGATGATTTTTTTTCAGGTGCAGTATAAAACATTGAGAGATGGATTTAGTACAGCTTCTTTCCAACCTGCCTCTTGAAAACAGGCACAGGAACTGCAGAACTCTTCACCAGTGTAGAGTTAGTCTCTTTTGGGAATTGTCCAAGTGTATCACCTGCACAGCGACTGATGCAGTTCTTCATACATTATTTGATCCTAACAGTGCCAAGAGAAGAGGAAAAATACCTCAGACAGTGGTAAATCACACAATATTTAGACATGACTTTGTGTATTATTTAAGCAAGTGAAACAAACCAGCTCAATGAGTCACTAGCTGCATTTAAAAACATTTACAAACAAAAACCTAAATAAGACAAACCCCCACTACCCTGGCTCCTAAATGAGGTTCTCCAGGGAGAGTCAGCCATGGTGTGTAATTTTCAGAGGCCTCAGGCAGAGTACTTACAGTTCCTGTTGCCATGCTAGTTTAGATGGCAGCTTCACTGAGAAGGCTCTGCCCTCTTCACCACAGGAGCTGCTGAATTGACACTTTCCTCCCTCATCTAGTTCTGCACCATGAACAGACAAGATCATCCTTTGCTAATCTAAGTTAACTGTTCCTTAACCCTTTTCACTGGTCACTCAAAATGAGTTTTGAGGAACAGAATACTTCCACTGAAATAACTGGTTTCAGAAGGTGATGTCTGTCCACTGCCTTAAGAATTGTTTTTTGCTTATCTTCAGTCAACCAATTAAACCAGAGATGTGTATGGGATAGGATATGCACTAGATCACCAAGATGCAACTATTTTAGCCTTTTTAAAAAATTTTCCAGTATTCATAGCAAGGTCTGTAGAGTTTTTGTCAGACTGAATTTGTCTAGCAGATAGGAAGTAGCATCTGGGAAAGGCAGAGAAGTATCTTGTACTGCAAAAGATATTTCAAAATACCTAACTGAAAAGTCTTCAAATGAATATAACTGAAATATAGGACTCTCAGACATGATATTGAAGCTGCCTCTGAGATGCAGAATAACATTTTTGGTTAACCAGAAGGAATATGTTCTAATACTTAACAGTTATTGCTATGTTAGAGGAGATGTTTTAAATCTTTGTGGCTGTTTGCTTAGTGATTAGCAAAGGGAAAACAACAACCAGCATTATCTTTAAAGGTTCTTTGAGCCACAGATCACCTTTAAATTTTATGAAAGGTCACTGACCATCAAACTACAATAATAATGAAATACTTTACTAACTTCTTTCTGGCTAGTGTTACATGTGAATACGTTAATGTATTCTGGCTGCAGTATGTTCTTGGCAACACATGGAGACCTAGACACAAGCTCTGCAATAATAGCAATTCCTATATATTAACTTCAAAATTATAGTAATTAAGATGACTGAACAGCTTTCCTTTCAGTCATTAAAAGGAACAAGGCATAAGGAAACATTTACAACAAACTTCCTTGACAAATCCAAATAATGAAAATAGTGAGAAGAAATAACTAAGATCATAAAGTGTGTTTTATGTCCCATCTCAAATCTACATCTCTTGCACATCAACAGAAAAGGCTGAACATCTTTGTGAGTCATCATCATGGGGGAGGATGTGGTGCACTCTAAAGGCCTTGACTTCTAACTGAAAACTCAGCAGACCTAAGAGCTTAGGGCCAGGTTAATAATCAATCTGGGAATGTGAGTGAAGTCCAAGGCACCACACTAAAAAATAACCTTGGTATCTTGGTAAGCCATCTACACACTGTGCATCATCTGCAGCTGAAAAAGGAGGCTTTAATTTCTGACCTGAACACAAACATCAGGTTTGTTTAATGCAGAAAACAGGTAGTGTCAGTTTGAAATCCATCTAAGTATCTTGCAACCTTAACCATTCCCACCAGTCTCGAGCATCAGAAGAGTGTCCTTCCCTAGAGAGTAATGAGCCTTACAAGCTTGAATATTATCTTACCTGTTTGGACACTGAAGACTTCACTTTCCTAAAAGCTTCTTCAAAGTGTTTACGAGAAATCTTGATTTCTCCTTAAAGAACAAAGCATAATAAATTACTAAAATTGTAAACAAGCGACACTCAAGTGACTGTTGCATGTACATCAAGGCAGTATTCATGAAACCTAACTAACTGAATTCCCTTAGCCTTTCTGGAAGTGAATCCTTCAAATTCTGCTGCTTCTACTTCTGGGCTTTTTTTTTTTTTTTTAACATAAATTCAATATTAAACTTCCCTGTTATTTAAAAAGCACCTAGAAAACATTTTGCTATAGTTCCAGTTCTACTCAGTTTCTAAATAATTGGCTTCATATCATTGCCTTCTCTGGCATTACCCAGAAGTGATGATAGCTTTCACTGCTACAACTCCCTGTCTTTATGCAGATTGCCTTTTTGACCTTAATGCAGCTATCCACAGTAATTATTCCTAATAATAACCTTTTGAACAGGTTTTCTTAGTATGTTAAAACATAAGCATACCTCAGATAAGTCATGGATTCTGTTGCTGTCACAAGCAAGTACCTTGTTTAATCTGGCTGGATTTAAGATGCCACTACAGAAAGATTAATTACCAGCTAACACTATGCACAGATATCAGATATGAAAGAAATACAAACTGTAGTCCTGTTTGGTGCATTTTTAAAATCTCTTTCACTAGGATGATCATTGCTTTTATTTCCACCTCTGCCACGTGAAATGGGATGTGCCAATATGAAAGAACTCTTAACATTAATATATTTTGAGTCCGAGTTGAATAAAAAATCTTCTGCTGATATAGTAAAAGACTAAATAGAAAAAGGAAGATACTAAATTAAAAATTAAATATACTTTGTCTAAGGTATTAAGCAGAAGATCAAATAGCCTACAGTTATTACCTGTGTTAAAGATGAAGGTTAAATTTCACTGAACTAAACATACAACCTCACAGCTCTCATCTCATCTCTCTCCAGCTTCTCTGGAGCTCATGTTCAACATTCCTATTACCAGATAGAGTTATACCTGGAAAATTTGAAGATGCAAGTTTAAAATATCAGGAATTTAACCTATTTCCCCAAGGAAATACAATTTACAGTAAGGAAAAGGTTCAACTTGGAACCTTCCCAGAAGATAGGTTATTCTTAGACTGAGTCATTAAAACTCCATAAAACAATAAAATGAAACTACTAGAATTTAATTTTTTTTTTCACTTTTGTTTTTAAGCATGTAATTTTTAATCAAACTGTGACAATGCTATAGGGAGGGAGAAAAGCTCCTGCTAGGTAGCTGACCTCTCATTGCAAGCAAGTTAGACTACTTCACGCTTACTATGTGATAAAAGCTCACCCAAAGCTTCATCACATAGAAAATGTAGCTGTGAGTAATCTAGACCTTTGCTATTTGCATTAACAATTAACAATTAACTTTGCCTCAATTTCTGATGACAAAACCATTTAGTCTGAATAAGTAGGTAGAAATATTTTATTGTTTAAAACCATTTATATTGTTAAATTACAATAATGAAGTATATCAGCAGGTACAATCTTTTAAAAATAAGACAAGGTATTGAAAACTCTAAATATTAAATTGGTCTTTTCCTCTTTACATAGATGAGTGAGGGATAGGTGGTTCCTATCAAATAAGGACCAGATCTTGCTTTTCAGATTTAACTGCAAAGATGCAAAACTTTATTCTCACTTGTTAAACCACACTTGCTCTTAACTACTCTAAGAAAAAGTCTCATAGGTTCTCTGCTTAGGATCAGCCTTACAGACTGCAGGTGATGTGGGGCCACTGAATATCTTCTATAAAAATGTACAAAAAGGGTCATTGTTTAGAAGGTCACTGCAGCTGAAATAGGAGTAAGAATCTTTCCTATTATTTCTCATACCCTGTACATTCTGTGTAACTAGATCTGTTTGAATGAAATATACAAGATTAAGCTAAACAGGTGAGTTAAGATGTCAGTGGGAAGAAGTCACCAGGAGCACATGGTGTTCCAGAGTTTCTGAGGAACTTGACTGAGAAACTGCAGGACGGCTGCAGTAGGGTGGGTCCCACTCTGGCACTGGTGCAGAAACCACTTTTATGCACCATCTTCAGTGGTTTGGAGAGGGGAGGCAGAAGTGAAACTCCCAAGTTTGCAAATGACAGTGAACCTTTCTGGGCAGTCAGCGCTGGCCCAATGATGAGGAAATCCAGGAACACGTCATAAAAGTGGAAATCTGCCCAATTGTTAGGAAATTCCCCTACAGACTTATGTCTCTGGCAATTCTCAGACCACAGTGACTAACATGATCAGCTTGCCTAGGCCTGTTCAGGTTGGCAGTAGAATTTCTGAATTCTCCTAAGAAATATCACAAAAAGGATACCTTTCCATTTCACTTTCTATAACTACCTTCAAGCAAACCACTGCTGAGTGTTAAAAAACTCCACCCCTGAATTTATTCCAGAGGGAAGATATCTGGTATTAAAACAAGTTGCAACAGTTTCTCCAGAACTGAAAGGAGCAGCCCTGATTCCAAAGGACTGACTGAGGAGGACACTCAGCACCCATCCACAGCCCAGCAGAGCGTGGGAGGGGAGGCAGCTGAGCGTGTCCTGCTGAACACTGAAGGAAGAAAATCTCCAGTCTTATCTTGAAGATAAAAATGAACAGGGTCTCAAATCAGAAACCACTTCATATGTTTTCATACTGAAAAGGTATACCAGTACCAGTCAGGTATTTCATACCAATCAGGGCTGACATCTGGGAAACCCAAGGACAGCCCAAGCAAGCAGCTGCTATAAACATGCAAATCAAGCTGTACATTTATTATGGACTTGCTGGCTGCCTACACATTCATATAGTCAGTGCTTAGGTTGCAATCCTAACTGTGAAGGCTGAACTCAAGGGATGAAAAGCTTTGAATAAAGCCTGCTGTATTCTGAACAATTATAAAAATGGTAAGGATACACTCAGATATTTCTGCCTCAAAACAAGAATTTTATCCAGCTACAGCAAGCAAAATGGGTACAGTCATACAACAGGGAAGGTTTTTATAGCTCGGGGTTTTTTCCTCCTCTAGTTGAATAGAACAGGGAATACAAACACTGTGCTCTGGTAACCTACTGTTCCTAAAAACCAGATAAGACTGGATAGGTACTAGATCAAAAAGAATCATTCAAAGCCATTAAAATACCAGTGTTGCTCTAAGAAATCAGGGGCATAATGAAAGCCTACAGTATCTTCCAAGGACATAATCTGAAAAGTCACAATTCCATCTTAGCTTTGCATTTTGACTTAAGGGTAAAATAAACAAAATTACTGGGAAAAAATCTAAACAAACAGGCATTTTATATAAAAGTTTTAATCCATAATTTAAAGATCTCCAGGAAAATAAAACTTAAATCAGTAGTTCAGACAGATAATGAAAGAGCAGAGATTGCACTTGAATCAATTTATAACTCCCTGTTAAAATCCTGGCAAGAGGCACTGATGAGTTAAGCACCAAAGATCAAAAGTGGCACTGAGATTTTCCCACTCCATCAGTGCTGGATGTACGTGGCTCAGTTACACAACACAGCTAGGTGCCAAAGGTAGGAAATCAGGGAATGTGCAGTTTATAACCCTCCTCCAAATACGTCAGCGTAATTAGTCTTTGGTAGTGACAGAGAAAATTGGCAAAGGGGTATTTAGTCTAGAAAATAATCAGTTTACATAACCATTCAACAGAAACTTTTTTGTAAGGTTGCAACCTTCAATTCTTTAAAAATAAGAATTAGGCTGACTTCTAGCATAACCATTTTTCCTGTACCCTCCTCTACCTCCCTTTATGTGACTTAATTTTTGTTTGGGTCAGAAGTCAATCAGTGAATGATCTACAGCTTTCACAGCCTTATGCTTGTATTCAACTACTTTAAATACTTTATATTCCATTTATATTGTCAGTTCAGTTAAGATTTTATTTTTAAAGCTTTCTTACCCTTCTTGCTTTGAGTATTCTTCAGGGCCATTTCCTGTCTCAGGGCACAAATGGAAGCCTCACGCACAAGAGCTGAAAGGTCTGCCCCTCTAGGGATACAAACAACAGGTTATTTGGGGATAAATTTCAGTTTTGCTGATGGCATATAAAAAGACAAGACATTAAAAATTACATTAAAATTTGGTTGTGATGGCCTTCAGATTTTAGCCACAAATTAAGATCAAATTAATGAGAAACAAGGAAAGAGGTAAAACCCCCATTCAGCATTTTTGAAAATGCCAAAGGATTGATTAATATTGTGCCACTTCTCAGGAACATAACTTCTTGTTTTTTATAAATCTTATGGAAGATTCAAATTAAATCCTTCACCATTACAAAAGGAGTTGCTCAAAGCTGCATCAACAGTAAAGTTAACATGCTCTTAAAATTACAGTATCCACAAAACATGGTCACATCAGTTTAAGTATTTCTTTCCAGTTTCCTGGAACTGGAACAGCTGGAGCTTTTTACATGTCTTCCAGCTGGTGAAAGCCATTGAACCAAAAAAAATTTCAAAATTAACTGCCCATGCTTCATTTGGGAGTACTAGACATAAAGTATTTAAAAATCAAAAATGAAACCAAACCAGATAAAAGAAAACACCCAAACAAACCAAAACCAAAGACATCAAAACTACAAGAACCCAAACACACATGTGTGTACACACACACACACACAAAACCCCCAAACTCAAAATACAGATAAACCCAAGCATCAAAAGACCCACAACCAAACAACAAAACCACAAACCAAAAAACAACAAAAACCTCACAACAAAACATCAAACCAAAACCCTCACACACTGAACAAAAAACCCACTGGACTATAAACCAGTGAGTGAAAGGTACAGAAAGAAAAATTACTCATCTTTCCCAAGTAATATTATGGCAAGCAGCCTGTCATAAACTTTATCGTCAGTGAACTCCATAAAAACTTTGAGCATTACTAAATTATTGAATAGCTTAAAGCTTTTTAAGTTTTATGGCCCATAATTGCAAATTATTCTGACAGGTACGGTCATCAAGATTTCCCTAAAGCCACACCTTGCTATTCCCAAAGTACAAGCTGAAATGGGCCCTCATTACTTTGTCAAACAGATTTTTCTCAACTCTGTGACAGAAAAGTTGGCTATGGCCGTTTAACCAATTTGCTTTCATCACCATTGTGTATGGGCCCACAACTTAAACCACTTAACTCTGTGGTTCTCAGATGATGCAAGAATTATAAAATAAAACCAAAGAAAACCGAAAGGCCTCCACTGTTCTGCATTTAAAACGTGAAGACTATTCCAGATGAAGAAGACTTTAGCATCCATATATTCCTACCTACTTCTTGGAAAAAAGCCCAAGGGAAAGCAAGAAAAATACCCTAAGGGAAAAGGTTTACAAAGTTAAGAAACCCTCTTAATAATACCAGCAAAACACAGCAGATCATGCATCAAAGACTGCTGGCACTGCACATTAAGTATGAAAGTCAAAACTAGAAGATACTCACGTGTAACAATCACAGTGCTGACTGTAAGCAATTTCCTCTAGGCTCACATCACTATCTAGGGGAGGCCGGGTGCCACCCTAAAGGAGTTGAGGTAAGAAAAAAGAGAAGGTAAGAAAACTTTATTTTTACATCTGTCATCCCTGAAGTGATTAAGTTTCTTTAATCAGGAATCACATAGGGGTCTGACAAGTTTTCTGCAATATCCACAAACACAAATATTTTTAATCTCTAACTGGCAAAAAGGATAATCAGCCTTAAAACCATTTAATTAGAAAATTTTAAGCAATGATAAATTTTAACTTGCCACCCACAGATTAGATTTTCTTTAAGGAAATTATGACCAGCTTGCCCCAAGGCATTGTAACGCCAACACTATTCCACATGTGGGCTTATTTTAATAATAGCTAGTTGCTTCAACAGGTTGTTTAGCTGAACTTTTTCTAGTTTTACTGTGTGTTGAAATCAGACAGCTAAGAAATAGGCATGTCAGTTTAGTCTTACCACTTTTAAGACTAAATTAATTGTATATCTTTTGTATTCTGGATATAGATTTTCAAACTTAGAAGTTTTCCATTTAGATTTTATAGGAGTTTAGATATACTGTAGATTTTTGGACACTTCCATATTATTACTGCTTCCTCCAGAAAGATCCCAGAAGTGGTTTATTTTGTTATTATTTTTCCATCTCCAACAGCAAAAGTCTGACATGACATAAATGCTATTTGAAACTCGCCAACAAATTTCTAAACACTGTAGGCTTGTTATCCTTAGACAACAGCAAAGTATTATCATGATAGTACAGAGATTCAAGATGTCTCTTTGATCAAACAATATCTGAGTTTTGACAGGAAAGAACACTTTTATGATGCAATGATAAATTTCTGCCAGATACTCATTTGACAGAAATGCAAAAATTCACATAATTATTTTCTGACTCCTTCAGAGGAACTAATATACTGCATACCTACAATACCTTCAAGAGAAAAAAATAAAATGTATAGTAACTGTCAAGTTAAAACACTTGAATACTTAACAGTGGACCAGTCAAGGGCTAGGCACAGTAAGGAAACAATCTTGAATGAATCTTTAACAGTTAGAAAGAGAAAAGATCCAGAATAACACCACAACAAAAAGATAAAGGAGAAGCCTGATTTTAAAACATCTGAAAGGAGATACTTTAACCTGGAAAGAAGGAAGCTTTATACAATTTCATATGGGATACTTTGGTAATTCTTATAGGAAATTGCAAGCCAGAGAGACACCTCCTCTGCTAAAAAGAAACATTTTACCTATTGCTGTGTGGAGCAAATACATTTGGCATTTTTTGCTCTCCCTGCTCTGGTGCCAAGCTCTGTGCAGCAGAGGAGCTTGATGCAGCTTGCAGGAATGTTTAAGTACAGCAGTAACTGAAACATGTGAAGACAGGCTTCTCTTGCATAATATGCATAGTTGGGAATGACTGATTTGTACAAGTTAACTGAAATGGAAGTCTTTTACAAGAAAGTTTCAACCCACATTTAGGCTGTCTTCCTGACAACCTGTTCCTCCCCCCAGTCCCTTTTCTGTCCCTCATGCTGCCTTTCTAAGCAACCATGTTTTCATTCAGCAACGACTCTGCTTCCACTTGGAGATTTCTGGGAATGCATGCCATCATCCAGAAGCCACTCACATCTGCACATTGCAAACAATTTGTTTTCTCTGGCCTTGAGCAAATGCGTTCTCAGATTTTTCACACTACCTCACCTAGAATGCATGGATGAAATCTGATGAAAAATAAAGTATTTCAATTAATTTAACACATTTTCCCCTCTTCCTACTCCATGTTCTTCTTTCACATAACTCCTACACATCTTTAAAGATTTAACTCCTCATTCACCACAAGGATCTGTAATCAAAATAGTCAGACTAGTGTGAATTAAGCATGAATGAAAGCATCTTGCATTCCAAAAAGCATGACAAGCAACATGATAACCAGTGACAGGATCCACAAAAACGAAGCTGATAAACACTGTGCAAAGTATTCCAGCTGGCAAGAAGGCCCATAAGAAGGTAAAGCTGATTTGTCAGCAGAAGATAAGAATATTTTGGCAGTGGGATAATAACAGGGTTACCACATCCCATTGCCACTCCTCTTGGTGTTATCCCAACAGGAAGATAGGACTGTAGGCACAAGGATTCCCAGGAGAAGGGAGCAAGGACACTTTTCAGCGACCTCACCCAAGATTTATGGCAGTAAACGCAATTCTGAACTTGACTCCCGATGGAAAACTGCAAACAGTTCTCCCTAACAACCAGCTGGTCATTGACAGACAAGAGGAAGCCAAAACATGAAGTGAGGGCTCAGTACAGTTCCTTGTCCTCAGTGTTGCCCATGAGTGATCCTGCCCTTGCCATGTGGCTTCATATATCTTGGTGGCTACACGTGGCTGTGAGTGTGTGAGCAATGGAAACCTGTGAAAGAGAGAGAAATCAGCTCTCTTTAATGTCCCCTCTGCTCCAGTGAAGGGAGCAAAGCACCTAGCTCTGCTGCACTGTTCCCCTACATCCCTAATTACCTTTAAAAGTAAATTTGGTAAAATAAAAATTATGATTCCTTACAGTATTCACAGATGTTACACTCAATTCCTCTCAACGTCTCATGAAGACCATTAACAACAGGGCTGTAAAAAGTATTAACTGAAGTATTTCTGTAAAACTTAGGAACAATAAACTGGTCTATTGCAAATAGCTAATGGGTGAATACTTAATCTATTTTCATCCATGAAGCACAAGGCACAGAAAAAATGAAGTAAAGTCTAACATCCTGAATTTGTAAGGAGAGGTCACTCTCTGAACATCTATTTTGGCATGAAAGAACAGGCTGGAACAAGTTCTTACTTTCTGAATTCTGAATCAACTACTGCCTGTACAACACAGCTTCAAGGTTACACAGATCTGAATTATCTTTTATTGCAAATTCACTAAATAATTTTTGCCAAACTTATAATGCTATCTTTTCTCTATAGTAAAGACTTTGTCTCCTTTGTAGCTCCAAAAAATATCTGATAGAACACCTGGTCTTAGCAATCAATGTTTTATTGGAAAAAAGTAGGAAATATCCAAATAAATCATAAGGCTTTTAATGTTGTTTTTAAAGGCCTTGATTCCTGCTGTGCCATACTAGGAGAAACACATAGAATTCTATAATCCAAGTCTCTGAAGTGGCAGATTGTGCTGTCCACCACGGAGGACCCATGAAGGCACAAATCTGTATTTTACATTTTCACATTTACTTTAATCTACAACCTCAAACATCACAAGTTGTTTGTTTTTTTTTTTTTTTAATTCCAAAGCCAATTAGGTGTCACAACTACTGATGAGCAAATACAGATGAAGCTTGTGAATCATTCTGCAGAATGTCTGGAACCCCCCAAAAAAAGCTTACAAAACACTTCTAGGCACATTACTCACTCAGATAGGAATCTTCTAATTAAATCTGTTCAAACTGTGACTATAAAGGCAGCAACTTCTGTGTTTAACAGGTTTGCTTTACTCAAGATTCATCAGCTCCTTGCAGTCCCAGAGCAAATTTAATAGCATACAAGCTGAGGGATTATTTTTGTGATCTCAGGAATAGCCGTTTCATCAGACAGGATCCTGCAATTCTTTGTAATATTTAATTTGTCTTACATCATTCAACCAGGCTTCAAGATTAAGAATGTATTTCCAATACTCACTTTGGTGATGGTCTTTAAAATAGCAAGACGATCTTCAGGTGGTGGCAAACCCACATAGAGTGTTTTATCCAGCCTACCAGGACGCAGGATTGCTGGGTCAATTATATCTTAGGGAGGAGAAAAATAGAAAAGAATTAATCCAGATATGAGATGCACCCTTAGGAACATGTGCACATGAGAAGGAATACATGCATACTTTTACCAAGACTCAAAGAAGCATTTGTGCCATGACTGAAGCTCTGAGCATTAAAGGAGCTGATTGAAAAAGTTTCATTTTTGTCAACAAGTCTCTAACACCCAGTACAATGCAGCCATATCTGATCAATGATGGCCCATAAATACCAGTTTCATCTCTTCAGATAAGAAGACAACTCTCTATTTGGCAATACAGAATTAGAACATTTTTGCTGAGGAATTCCACATTAATTATCAGCAGTTTGTTCTACTGGAAGGAACTCTAGCCAAAGGGACAATGATAAGGATAACAAGCACACAGGGCCATTCACAACCATCCATATGCAAACTTAAATTTTATTGGTTATTTGCATTTCTACTACATAATGGTTATCTGAATGATAAAACAAGAAACCCAGGAAAATACCAAAGATACCTGAAAAAGTACAGAATGTTTTTCCCAGGGAGAACTACAGACTCCGAATTTATTATGTGTGGAGAAGCAAGAAAGCAAAAATTATCACAAATGTTTCTAGAAAACCATTTCAAGCTTAAGTGTAACAGAAATGTGTAGCTGCCTTTTAGCACCACAGGCTTCAATACCGAATGTACACAAAGTAAGTCAGGATGTAAATACTGATTATTGGTATAACAAGAGACACAGACAGGGTGTATACCCTGGACAAAGCCTCAATTCCTGCCTGTATTTCAGCACAAACTGCCTGCATGATGTTTCTCAATGCTTCTTGATGCCCTATTTCCCCATCTACCAAAACCCAATGATGGTATTAATTGCTCTGTTCCACTAAGGAATTCTATGGAGTCACCATCCCTGGAGATAAAAAAAGACCTGTACATGGTTGGGGACATGGTTTAGTGGTGGACTTGGCAGTGCTGGCTTAACGGGTGGACTCCATGATCTTTGAGGTCTTTCCCAACCTAAATGATTCTATGACTCTCTGATATTCTACATGCCACAGTAATGTGAGCAGCAAAGTCACAGAAGAACTCACAGAAGATATAAAGAAATCTATAATTTTACTGTAACCAACAATTTAAAGTATAAAAATAATATGAAGGTGTGAGGTAGGGACTGCAAGAACCTCTCCCAAAAGTGACAGTTGATAGTTCCACCTAAGTCTAAAGCTGGAAATTATCAAGGCCTCCCAGTGAAGCTGCAGCACCCCACACTGGCTCTGCCCTCCTGACAAAACAAGCTAACAGACAAACTATTGCATTCCTGTACATTAAAGGACTGGAAAACGTGAAGCGGCTAATCTTTACTATACAGATGTTTTAAAGAAAACAGACACCACCCAAGCCCTAAAACAGCAGCAGGGAAGTAAAACTACAGCTTTTTTGCAAATGAAAAAAGTTTGCTTAACTCTGTCAAGCCTTGAACTACCTGATCCTACCACAGTATGGTCTTGATCCACTTTTTAAAGATGCTTATTTATGGTTTTGTTCAAGTTGCTCTCTCAGTTATGCTTAAAGGACAACTCCATTATCTTTTTCTTGGACAAAAGCATTTTTTTCCCCTAGGATACAGCAGTCATGAGCAGAAGCATCTATGGAAGAAAAATCAGCTACTGCAAATGTGATGAGAATGGTGAGGGAAAAAAAATAAAAAAATTACTTGTATTAATTTAATCCAGACCAGATGAAACAAGGGTTAAACAGAATCCCTGTCATAGCAGACACAGACAAGAACATGTTATTTATAAATCTCTGCATCGTTCCAAATGACACTTTGTCTTGCTTTTGACACAAGTGCACTTTCCTGTTTCTTGTCACATTATTAATAGAAGATGACAAAGTTCTCTCAAAGGATCTGTTATAAACACCAAAACAAATACTCTCAATAGGGCCTGCATTACAACACCAGGCACTTGCTGATTGCCCCATTCTAATGTTCCAAAAATAAAGTATGAAATAATATTTTAAAATATTAAGATTGCTATGGAAAATACTCTTTTGCACACTGAGAACATGGTACTTGCTATTTGTCCAACAATATGAATACAACAAATGTGGTCTGAAGTTGCATTCATCTTTTTATATGAAAATGATCACACTGCCTGCATTCAAAAGTTTACCACGACTGACAGAACTAGATAAGTTGCAGTAATGGTGGTTTACAGCAACAAGACCACACCAAAGTCTGAAATACAGATTTACACTCCCCACCTCCTTATGAATCAACTAATTTCATTCTTCTGGTTCAGACCTGGGCCTGAAGTTCTTGAAAACTCAATTCACATAATCCAGAAAATTAGTACTTATTCATTGGACAAACTCACTTGTAAGATGGACTTCATATCCATTTAAAATAACTGAGTGAGGTTCCCCTTTACAGAATTTCAAAGCATTCTACCCTGGTAAATCGTAACACTCTCTCCATATCTATTATCTTAAAACATTTACCATTTTAATGAAATTAGGGTAGTTACTGCAGATACCTCTTTCAAAGCCTACTATTACCCCTCAAGTTGGAAGGAAAGTGAAGCATGGAAATGTGATAAAACACAGCACTCCTTTTCCAAGCAGTTGTCTCACAGACAGAATATACTTCTATTGGGAGAAATGTCCAGTTAATAATTTCCTGCCTTTCTGAGGTGGTCAATGGTGTTGACTGTCATTAGAAGCCAGTAGTACAATTTTACAAATAATTTGGCAAAATGACATGAGAAGATATTTACAGTACATCCATTCCTTGCTTTGTTTTTAAGGGTTCAAAGAGGCAGTATCCTCTAGAGAATTAGGTCACATTTCAGTTTGCTACACTGCTCTTAAAACTACTGCAAATTCTTACAGAATCATTACGTTCCATTGAAAGTGTCTGTGCATATATTTCTATACAGTGACATTCTATTGTTCTGTCTGTAATAGAATCTCTCAGTCCCACATTAATTTTCATGTGATTATTTGTGTCTTATCTCAACTGTACAGGAGCCAAGCACATTTACAGAAGTATGCACATGGTCAGTGCATACCAGCAATGACAGCTGTTGTGTGAGTCCATCAAACTTCTCCCACGCTCTCACTCCAGCTTTTAAAAATATATTTGAAGTACACAAGATCTAGGCCCTCCCATTTGTGATGTTCTGAAACGCAGGCTCAGAAGCCCTGAAAGGTTTTCTGAGACTCCAGGTGAACACTGCACTTATCAGCTGAAGTGACTGTGAAAGATACAAAACACTCAAGGGCTGCTGAAATGAAGAAATATAATTTGTGTGAATGAGAACTATTATGAAAGAAATTGTTCCATGCCTCACGTATTAAGTGCTTTTCTTAGATCTTATCTTGCCTTTAATTCAGCAACATGTATAAACAGGTGAAAACAAACAATGCCCAAACCCAAACTGTAACTATTGTTAAAGACTGGTGATTATTTTTTTAATTGTGTTTCAAAACATGTGGTTCAGGTGAATAGCTCTTAAAAAATGAAAACAAACTTGCTAACAAAAATAGAACTCACTGGAACTAGGATTGTGCTCAAAGGTAAAAGCAGAAGAGGAATTTTGCAAGATTAATTTAAGAAAGCTAGAGAAAGAGGCCATGAATAAAAACAAGACATCATCACAATTTATGTAGCAGTATCCCATCCTGAAATTCAAGCTGGTAGCTAGAAAATTGTGGGAAATTACAGGTTTCATTCAACAGTAGTGTTTGGCAGTTATGCAGTATTTACTCTTGAATTTGGGAAAGTAAATAGGCTGGAAAAGAATGTAAGTATTCTGAGCCATAAAGTACTAACAAGACATGACATTTCTCCCTCTATTCTTTTCCTCCTCTCTCTCTAATGATATTGATTGCTTTAAAAGTTTAATCCTCTTCAGACAAAGTCTGACACTGATTCTGCATTTAGGTGGAAAGAGATTGAGTTGGGAATACTGCATCCCTGCTAATTTAGAAGGAGTCAAGAAATATGTGCAGAGGACATTCAAAGTCATTGAGTAAGTGCAAAAAGCACCCAAAGATCCTGCTTTTTAGGACACATCAAGGGCTTTTTCAGCACTGTCAGAATAAAAATTACCACTTGCATACTGTAGATAATAAACAAAGGAACCAATCTATTGTGCCTACCCTTTTGCCAAAATGGGAATTAAAGCCTTCCAAGTGTTTAAAGGCTATATAAAAGAGAATTTGGCAGTCTTTGTGGGGTATAAACCACCACCATCTCACAGTAATACCCTGTCCCAGCTGCCAGCTCCTCACTGGAACTACTGTGCCAGGAACATACCTTGATGCCAAAAGTGACTGAGCCACTGCTATCCTAACTGCAACTACTCCTAAATAACAACAATAATAATAACAATAACAATAATAGTAACAACAACAGTAATAATAACTTATGAGAGAGGACTCTTCCTACTGCACAATGATTTCAGGCTACAATGCTGACAACAAACATGAACACGGCAACAGTCATGAACAGTACCAGCAATCAACTATCAAAGCCACCACAAATGCAATCACTCTAAAAAAAGAAACATCTTGAAAAGCCATTTTCTCTCCCAATAAATTATACTAATATGGATTAAAACCCATGAGATCTCACATTTCACAGCACTGGCTCAGTGGAAGACTGCAGAAGTTCTGCTGGGACACATATTATTTAGATTTACATTATACAACTCCCCTCCCCAGCAGCGCCTCTACTAACCACAGCTATGAAAGAAAGAAAAATCTTTCTTACAAAGATTTAAAAACCTTTTCAGGCACCACAACTTTAATTGTCTGTGGGAACTACTTCAATATAGTAGCCAGTCTAAGCTATGCCTGTCCTACAGGTCTCTGCTTGGGCTTTGCATTCTTAAGGTGGTTAAGAGTGCTTTACTAGCACAGACCTCACTGCTCTCTACCTGCAGTGTGCTCCTTTCAACTACCCAGACCACACCATCAAAACTTCATTTGGTGAACACTGCCTCTCCTCCTAGGCCCCATGAACAGTGAATAAACTACAGGAGAGAAAAACCACTTTCCCCAACTTAACCACTACTTCAGTAGAAATTGTTCTGATGGAACTCTATTTCCATCTGACAAATGCAGGTATCACAGGAAAAATTCATGGTCTAAACCTATCCAAAATGTTATTCATATACACAGTCCTTCTGAAGCAAGACATCCATCCTATCCAAACTGCATCTTCCAGCTTAAAAAAATCATTTTATTAATGTTGGCAAAAGAACTCCCTGTATATTTTTCAAGCTAAAATCACCAAATTGAAGGATATAAATTCATCTACAAATTCAATAAATAGAAATTAATTGTATTTGTTATCCCTGCCTTTGCATTTTCTTTACATTTGGCATCTTTACCTCAAATCCCCTTTTTTCACCAGTGTCACTGACTAATAATACACTGCTGATTTCATGCATTACGCATTTCCCAGCTGCCCTCAAATATGAGCTCAAACCTCATTATTTGGTAAAGTTTTGTAATTTTAACTATTCCTATATGGTCAAACAGTACATCTGCCACTGCAGCTGAAAATGGCAACAGTGGCTTTTTAAAACTGAATGGGAAAAAAAAAAAAAAATCCCCAAGCCATTTCAGAGTTACTTTCTAACCACAAAAGGGTAAAAATGCACCTAGTGGAAGGCTTATAGTGAGGGAAATTAACAACTGAACAGGTGTCTATTTCACATATGCATGAAAATCAGACCTGCAAGCAAGCACTGAATCAGTGTAAATCTAAATCACGGAATTGGGACAAACCTGCTACACATAAATATTTATATTTAGAAATTAACATCTGAGCAATATTTACCCTAACCTGGCCCTGGTGAAGCTGCTGGAGTGCTTGCACTCAGCTGCCTCCACGAGAGGAATCCTTAGCTCAGAACAGTGACACAGAGCAGCCCAAAAAAGGATCGGCCCCATGCCCAACCGGCTGAGGAGACACTGCAGGAAGTACAGCTGGATGTGTCCTCACTTCTAAAGTGCTGGAATTCCCAGCCCAAGCTACCAGGCAGAGATAACAATAAGTCAGTAATTAGATAAGAAGCCCTTGAGAAACACTTCCAAATAGGGCTGCTTGACACAAATGCTTGCAACACTGCAACTAATTTAGGGAGAGATCTCTTTCCTACGGCAACTTGATGACACTGCCACCAACACTCTTGGTACATCCACTGCATCTATACATAGCACAGCCTTTATTTTCTATTCTGCACTGCATTAGATAGCTCAGGACCAGCAAGCTCATGCCAGGAAAACCTGTCACTTTAAGTCAAAGAATTTGTAAAAGCAGGTAGAGATTTAAGCCCTACTGCTCATACTTTATCATGTAGAAGGTTTGAAAGTCTGTCATGGTGCAAAGAATTCGAGACATAGATCTTCCTCCAAATCTTTGAAGGTTTTGACCACTGGGAAAAAAAAAACCACCTCATGCCTATTATAGATGATTTCAGACCAAATATTTCTCAATTTATAAAACACAAACAATATCAAGTATTTTAACTTTCTCATCTTCCAAATTATATCCAAAATAGCCATGCTACTATTTTTCCTGTTAAGCCACTTCTCAGCAAAACTTGGTATCTTGTCCTTACTCAATACATGCGGGTAAGAAATAATTGTGCCTCACTGTAAGCAGGAATTTGCCAAATACCTGTTCTAGGTGCAAAGGTTCTTTCCAGAATTCCAGTACCCACACCAGTATGGTTTTACCAAGACAGACATGTAACCCTGTATTTCATTTCAGTTGCAATGTTCAGAAAAATGCTCATAACCGAGGAAGTGCAACACCTTCACACTTGTTTCTTTCTAAACTGACAACAAATTCCTTTATTTACAACCCACAGCTTCTACGTGGAATTCAAATTCAGGAAAGACAAGTTTCTTGCTATGTATAAAACACAAGACTTCTCCCTAATACAAAACAAACCAAAAAACAGAGATGGAAAGCTGTCTTTCTATCTCTGATGATGTTTGTAAAGCAGACATCAGTGTGTAGTTTATTAACTGAGAAGATGCTGCTGGAATTGCAAGAGCTACCAAAAACTGTAAGAGTCAGCAAGGGAGCATAGACAGCTGTCAACATCCAAGCTGGACAGAACATCAAGGAACAGGAGAGTAACTGTTCCAAGCAGAGTCTAGCATGGAACATATAGCCCAGGAAGCAAAAGATAAGCAAATGGAAAAATGACTTAACATGAGACAGATGTCTTAAGGCAAAAAAAAAAAAGATAGCAGAAAACTATAAGGCTGCTTTGGATAGAAAATCAATTTAAGCAGCAAAAAAGGGAAAAAAAATACATTTTAGGTCTCTTTTCTGCTTCTATATTGCAAGGAGATAATCCACAGCAGTCAAAGGTCTTTCAAAGCATTTAAACAGCAGTGGTACCAGGTGCTAAGTAAGAAACATTTTCAAAGGGATTGCTTTATCTCACAATACCACATGAACATGGAACAGATTAACTGATCGGAAAAGCTTTGGATTTGAGCAGACACTGCAATTTTAAGCACAGAACAGGCTTAGTTACAGAATTCAAATATTTAGGAACACATGTATTTGCTAAAAGAGAACCAAGGACGTCTGATTTCTTGTTTCTGAATTCTGGGTCCTTACCTGGCCTGTTTGTGGCAGCCATAATGAAAACTTGCTGCCGATTCTCCAGCCCATCCATCTCTGTGAGGAGCTGGTTCACTACCCGCACACTGGCTCCTGACTTTGGAAGGAGAAATTTGTCAACAAAATCAAAGAAACAGTGGGAATGTGAGTATTTCAAGGTAAAAGAAACAAAAGATCTACTAACTCCCTGCACTGAAATATTACTCAAAGGAAAAGTTTCTTTTTCACACTTTCAATGTAGCTGCGTTGTGGATTCCTTCTCTCATATTCTTAGTATGTCTCCATCCCAAATTCATGTTTCCTACATATTTTAACCATATTTTAACACGTGGCAAACCTTTCCCATCAAAACTAAAGGACTCAGTTAAAGTAGTACATATAAATACTTGTACTACTCATTCTGATATCTACCTCAACAAAAAAACACAAAATTTCTCAATATTCAGTTTCTTGAGGGGAAAGAGTCCTTAAATATTGAAATCTCTGAAACAACATTTTAAGCACGTGAGCTACTGAGAGGTAAATGGCAATTCCATAGTACTGACATCCTATAACCAAACTCAATAGCTTAACCTGAATTTCTTTGGATATTTTGTCTATATATTCATACAAAAAAAGTATTAAGCTTTATACAACTTGACCAACATATATTCCCTCAAATAAAAGCCTAGTGGACTGCTTTTCTTGGGAGATACCCTTCTGGGTACTTCTGTTGTCTGCAATGTCCCAAAAGCTGTGACTGAAAGTATTTATTTGTGGAGATATCTCAAGGTAGACTCACTTCACGGTCAGACCTCCGAGGACACAAAGCATCAACTTCATCAAAGAATATAACACAGGGGGCTGAATTCCTGGCACGCTGGAACACCTGGCGTACAGCACGTTCACTTTCACCAACATACTAGATAAATAAGAGAAACAACATTTAAACTGCATAAGACATTAAGATTTTGCTTGGAAAAAAAATCAGTAGTTTTAAACACTATTTAAAGTACTTTGCAAGGGAGAAATGCAACCCTATCATCTGTTTTTTTCTGACAAGTGTCTCTTATCTGTTTCCTTATTGATCATGATTTACATGGAAACTTGTCAGTAGCTGACTTTTGACAATTTGCAGTACATTCAGAGTTTGAAGTAATTCCTTTTTTCTGGGGAATAACTCTAACTTGCCACCATTTTGGTGATGAGAATTAACAAATACAGTCTTAATTAAGGACCCTGTTGTTCAGCTGTTCCTAAACAAACCCAGTGAGCAATGTGAACACAATGAACATCTGAAATTCATAGAGTTGCTGCCGGAAGACAGAGCTTGGTGGTAGGGAACTGAAAAGTCAGCCAGAATTTCACTTTGAATGCTGAATTGCAGGAACAGGGGCTGTGAAGTTGTAAATGCAAACACTTAATTTCTTCCAAACAAACACGTTTTGATATAATTTGTATGTTAAGACAGTCTCTGAACCACAGCCAACCATTTTCTCCGTATTCCACAGGGAAGTTTGGCTCCTCATTAACTTAAGTGTTGTATTTCCTGCCTATATCAGTACTTGAAGTAGACATATAAAAATGTCTGGGAAGAGATCAATCAAATCCAGTATGTGGGTTTCAGCTTCCACATTACTGATAACGGCCTCCCCAGGTGGGAGCTGCAGCCACCTTACTCAGTTCAGCACATTCTCTTGACTCTGAAAGGGACTGAAATTACATCACAGCACTCCTAAATCCAGTGCTTCAAAAATTTGAACTACAGCACTTTTATCTGTTGACATTTAAAACCTCCATGCTACAGAAAAAGCAGTGATGTATGCAGCTGGTCATTCAGAAACTCTACTTCAAGTCAAGAAGGCTTTAACTGCCAGGCAATTTAAACTAATGTAAGTATTTAAACTACACAGGTGACTTTTTTCTTTTCACATGAACAACTTCACTGCTAAAAACTTTAAGGAGAGGTTAAATAAAGCAACTTCAGCTGCACCAGTACCAGTTGTGTAATTACCAGGAATTTTGCTTGCCCCACATTTTGGACAAGAATTCCATAAATAACAAAAGCCCCATGATCAGCACATACCATATTTAGCAGCTCAGGACCTTTCACAGATATGAAGTTCAGTCCAGACTCGTTTGCCACCGCCTGTGAAAAAGGTAAAACCAGATAGATGATATAGATATAGATATAGATATAGATATAGGTATAGATATAGGTATAGATATAGATATAGATATAGATATAGATATAGATATAGATATAGAACACACATTTATCATGTCTGCTTGGGTTCTGTCCAAGGACTGATAAACAAATATCAGGGAAGGAACATAGTTAGCAACCGTTTGCAAAATATAGAAAACACTACAAAGTATAATTATATACAATTAAGAGTGGGAGGGGAGCAGGGAATTTAGCAATGTATTCTCTCTCTCTGATGAGGCAGTTCCAGATTCACAACCCATCCCCCCACACCAGCTGAAGAATGTCCATTAACTATGGGAGTTAAAGAGATACTCAACTCTGTAGGAGCATCTGAAGACAAAATGAGAAACAATCTGAAATTTGCACAATTATCTGCATTTATGTGGAGATGCCTTAAGAACTGAAATGCTCAAGAAGCAAAACAGAAGTATTTTCAGTAAGAATTGCAGAGTACTCCCAAACATATAATTTAGTTACAGTAAAATATCCCATGGAGTGGTTATCCAATAGTTTCTTCTCATCTTTGCTACTTTTTCCTTAACCAACTTAATTCCTTCAAGATTTGCAGGAATTCCCTCTCCATTCATGCAAAGTTGTAGCTTTATGCAAGAAAAATCAAATAACTTCAGCACAAAGGCCTAAATTTAATTTTCTGATGAGATGTGGTGCAAAAGTCCAGCTTCTTACACTATGATCCAGACTCATCCTACAAAACATCAATTTCAAGAAGATTCTCCAGTGTCTTTAATGATGTTTAGAAAATACATTACCTTAGCTAATAGTGTTTTGCCACACCCTGGAGGACCTGCAAGCAGGACACCAGCTGGAGTAGTCAGGCCCAGAGCTTTAAACTGCTCTGGGTTTCGCACAGGTGCCTAAAAAGAAATTATCATTGTTATCTCTGGCATAAAGAAAACATGAAACTTTTCATTTTAGTTACAGAAAATTATTCAAAGCAAGTTCTTTTTTCCAATTTTTTTTATAGACTAAAAGAATAGAGGTTCAATCAGCACCTTAATATCTTGCACTGCTAATTACCCCTAAATGGGAGAAATATCCTTATTAAAAGGAAAAGATTTTATTCACCAAAGTTACCTAAAAGTGCTAAGGTTAAGTTTCCCTCTGATTAGCAGCAAGATTGCTAAGCTTCCAGCTAAGTAGTTCTCAATTCTTTGTGTGGAAGTTGCATAACCAAGGTTATTGGTACACAACTTTTAGAATACTTAAAGATTGAGCAATACACATTGAAAGCATGAATACAAAAAGCAAAATATTAAATACAAACACCAGACTTGAAACAAATTCTGAAGTGAAGTATATAAACTTGACTGTTTTAAATAAAGATATTGAAAAATACCCCTATATCTTAAATAAATATTGAAAACAAACATTTTTATTTCCTGCATGGGGGGGGAGTGCAAAAGCTCTTTGGAGGTAAGGTTAGGACATACCAATATTGCCATAGTCAGCTCCTCCCGAACATCCTCCAGGGCTCCGATGTCTGCCCATGTCACATCAGGGATTGTGACAAAGCCTTCTCTCTTGGCAGAGGGCTGCACTGACGACAGTGCAACAATGAAATCATTCATCTCAATGCACAGCTTCTGCAGCTGCTCCTCGGGCAAGGGGGCTTGCTCCTTCAGCAAATCCAAAAGTCTCTGCAATTCATCCTTAAGGTACATGGAAAGTGAGAGAAGAAGATTATGCAACTGGGTTAGACAATCAGAGCCGTTTAAAGGGCTTTTTCAAAGCCATAATTCAACTATCAATCACATTATTATGTACAATACACATAAAATATGTAAATTACTATTAATGATAAAAATGTTTTGGGGAAGCTCTGTGTACATTTAACAGTCTGAAAGCACTGAGCTGAGCCTAAAATCTTGACTTAGATGATACAGAAAATGAGCTAGCACATGTATTTTGCCTTCTAGTTCTTCCTACTGCTTCTCCCACATTGACTAGGAGAAAGCTATTTCCATGCTGAAATTTCCAAAATATGTATTTATATGTATTAATTCTGCTTTTAACAAGAAACTGCTTTCAAGAGAAAGTGAAAAACTGCTGGACAGCACAATTCCAACAATTTGCAGAATATTCAGTTTTGTATAAACTGAATATAAAACTCTTAACACACTTCTAGAACATCCACTTTTATTTAACATCATCTGATTTCAAGACAACTCATTTCCTCAACCTGGTTAGACCTTATTCTGCAATCAGGCCCTGATAAAAGTTTGGGCAAACAGGACAGAGAAGCAGGGTGATACTTTTCTGCACTGGCCCATGTTGCAGACCACAGTGACCAAGGGAGGTATATTCCAATTTCTCCAGTCACTTCCATATTGGGAACTGAGAAAATACTCCATCAAAGAACTTTAGATCTTCACAATATAAATACATCCCCATTCTAATATAGAAAGGCAGCATCAAAGCAAACTGATACTGCACTACAAGTAAAACTGACTTCCATTATAAGACAGAGAGAGAAAAAATAAATGTAAAAACCCTTTTTAAGTTTCAACATTTTTTCTACAAGAGTATAAAGAAAAAGTACCACTTCCTATCAATTGCAGCTAGGACAGCTCTACAACTGACCACAAAGAAATACAAGTGCTTAGAATGCCTGATATTCCTTTTAAGTCCTCCCTCCTCTTTAAAGAGCCATTGAGAGAAACTCTGAAATAGCCAAGACCACTGGGTTTGTTTACTCGAATTGTGTGAATTATTTTTAAAGGTTTTGTATGTTTATTTTTCCATTATAAATATAATACAAGGGTTTTAATGACAATACCCTGTATTAGACTATGTCAACCTCCTGCCAGCTATCAAAACATGGCTTTGTTAGGATTAGACTTCCTCATTCTCAGTGACCCCTTTGATCATAGTGATGTTGATAAAAGCTGGAACTAGCTTCCACTCCCCACCTTCTTTTGGCTACAGCAGGCCCCAGGAAGCACTGGGAGGTATGAGCACCATGCTTATGTTATACTAATACAAAGGCTTACTACAGCTTTCTACACTGATTTTTGTCATCACAGCAACAGTGCTCTTTGACAGCCCTCCTAAAAACAAAACCTGAGCACAATATGCATTTAAGCCCATTTATCTCCAGACAAATCTTTAAGAGGCCCACACATAATGAAGGCATAAGACTCCAAAATTTGAGAAGTAGGACCAAAGATTTCTATATAAAGTTGCTCTGCTTCACTAACCTTCATGTTACTTAGGCCAGTAAATAATTATGGGACTTGAAATACTATTCTCTGCAACAGAGTTCCAGTTGTGCTGCACATTAACAGCTCCTCTCTTCCTCAAACCTGCTACAGCTACTAGACACCACGTGTGACTTACCTCAAGTAAACACGTAGCTGGAAGGCAAACAAAGGCTGCATAAATACTTTTAGACTTTGGCTTACTGTAACTCTACCAGGTCATGGAAGAGCCCCAGGCCCTCACAGACATTTCACTGAGGGCACAGCAAACAGCTGGTACAAAATATTCAGTGCAAGTCTGATACTTTTAAAATTCTGTTACAAGCAATACACTTTTGAAGAGAGATACAGCCAACTTTGAAACTCCGCTCTGCTAGAAGACAAAACAACACAGCACAAAAACCCCAAAAATCCTAGAGAAAAAAAACACACCTTGTATAAAACACGAACATAACTTTTAGGAGGACTGGGGTTTGGGATTCCATTGAATGGAGCCAATCATTGAATGGTTTGACCCATTCCTAATGGGTCATTAGGAAATGCCTTAGAAGCTGCGATTTCTAAATCTAAATATAATATTAGGTTGGCTGTAGATGTTTGAGAATTTATGACTAATGACTTTCATAACTCTAAAATGGCCCAGTTCTTCAGATGTTAAAAACACATGCTTCAAGGAACACATACCTTAGGTGGAAGCTCTGGTTGGTTGGTGCCCTCTTCCACCAGGACATCTGTCCCTATTCCCGGGCTTCCTTCAGCTGTGTTCCCTGCAGAGTGTGTGTGCTCCCTGCCGTGCTCCTCAGATGTTATCAGGACCCTGTTGACCGTGCCCATGGCTGCCTCACGGCACAGGGCCATCAGATCAGCCCCCACATAGCCCGGAGTCAGCCGTGCTAAATGACGGAATTCAAACGACTCTGGGAGCTTCAGTTTTCGACACAAAGTCTGAAGAATTCTAATCAAGAAAGGGGGAAAAAAACCTTAAATATAAAGCTGAACAAAAAGCTGTTACCTTTTTTTTTTTTTCCATATGAAAACAAACAGTATTTAATATCTCTTTCAGTCCACATGAACTGAAGGAGCACAGTAGGAAGTTTTTGCTCAAGTAGGAAGTAACCAACACTGAAACCCACAGAACTGTGCTATAAACTTCCTGTCACTTCTTAAACAAAAACCAACACCGTCGACCAGGCATTAGCGGTGGTTTTGGTGACCAAAGTATTACAGGTCACCTTTCAACCCTAATTTATATTCAAAACTGATAGGCTAGGTCTCAGAGTACCACAGAGATGCAGACGAGTTATTCACTGATACATTTAACCTTGTATTCCTAATAACCTAAGCCTGCACTGTCTGTTCCATGCTGCTTCTTAAAAATTTATTTATTGAAGAACATCCACAACAAGCTATTCTGCAAGAAGCAAATGAAATCAGACTCTGTGAAGGTTTAATCTTCAGTATTTTTCCCTGAGCACTGAAAGCAGAATAAATGAATACAACAGCAAAATAGCACTTCATTGGCAAAATATTTTTAAAAGGCAGCAGAAACCAAAGAAGTCCAGATCAGTAATAAAATACTTCTAGTTCCAATAAAATCTACTTCAAATTATTTCTAGATCAAATAATGTAAACTACAGAAAAGTTATGAAAAAACTAAGTGATTAAACTCTTCAAAACTCTAAAATTATAATATATTTAATCTGTTTTCCTCCCCACCAGCAAGTTCCACCATCTCTCCTTTCAATCTTTATTAGGGATAATAGCCTGTTTCTCAAGATTTTTTCAACCTGTCTGACAAGACCTGTAGTTAATCAATTAAGTCAAAGTGTAAACAGTTCAGAACTACAAATGGCCCATTCTGAATTTGCACAAGAAAACACCAGGTAAAGCAAGATCTCCAGGTGCCCTTTCTCATCTCACTTCACCCCTTAAGGCTGCAGAACCACAACTACACAGTTCAAACCTTGCCCTCAGCAAGACTCACCCACTAAATCAGCACACTGTGAGGACTTATAAGGCCTATGCAACCCCCTCATTTTATAATAAAGGAACAAACCAACATCACCATGCCTTCCACAAAACAAAACAGAAAGCAGCAGGAGGGAAGAATTTTAAAAAGAAAACCATCAGTCTCTGAAGCCCACACCTCAAACAATAATATGAATGCCTGTGATTCCACTGGAACCTGTGATGGCTCTGACTTTCACAGCTCCCGTCCTTTGGCACCGTGCTATTTCTGGGAATATCATCATTTTAACATGTTTCTAGGAACTATCAGACAATCACAACTCTCCTCAGGTGACCCGTTAGTTCTACCTCTAACCATCTGCATGTCTTGCTCACAGCCAAGAGGAACATAATTATTACAGGACAGTAAATCTGGAGGAAGAAGGGAGGGAGGAGCTAAAAAATAAATGGAGGTATGGCCAAAAGAGGGGAAAAATCCTAGGGTGGAATAATGGCCTGAGTGCTGACAACACAAAGGGGGCAATACTGCAAGCAGAAGTGCTTGCCTCTCCAACTTAAAAGTATGATTATTTGAGAATAAGAAGAAATTTATCCTTTAACCTTTCTTTCCTTTCCATAACAAGATAAGCTGTAAGTTTTTCAAGCTTCCTTTCCCATGTTTTTTGCTGTTGAGGAAATGAGTAGCAGTTCCTTTTTAATTAAAAATGCAAAAATAGATTTATTTCTTTTAACTTAGTCTGATAGTCACAGATCTTTGAAGTAAAAAGGGACAGTTACACAACACAGGATGACTGCAGCTCAGCTTAATGCCTGGACTGGTATATTTCCATGAGGAAAGGAATGGAAGAATCTAGGCTTGCTGCTTAAGGTACAACTGGGCTTTACTTAATTTATGTTCCTAATTTAACAGTTACATAGGGAGCACCAAAGACAGAATGTTAACTTCCTGATACATAAAAGATACATTTGACTCCATCGTCTGTACTGTTAAGGCACTTGGAAAGCCATTAACATAATGTTAAAAGCAGTTCTACACACAAGAAGGGAAGTTACTCCAAATGTAGGCACAGCAAACAAGACAAATAGGTGCTCACTTAACGCCTTCTGCAACTTTTCAGTGTGTGCTGACCCACAGGTGTGTTCAGGTACAAACAGAACTAAACACAATGAAGTACTTTTCCTTCATTTGTATGTTAACTTACACATTATTTTCTTTATCAACATATCAAAATGGAAGTTTTACTTTACAACACATACTTCTCTCTTGCCCCTTCATCTGGGATCCCTAAACAAATTTCTCTGTCAAATCTCCCAGCTCTCCTCAGTGCAGGGTCCAGGGAGTCAGGTCTGTTTGTTGCTCCAATAACAAGGACCTGGGTAGTGGCAGCCACATTATTCAAGTCTAAGGGAAAGAAGGAAGGAAGGAAGTCAGTACTCATATTCACTGTCAAACTTGGTTCCCATATCTGTGGGACTCTGTTTCTGCAGCACATGATAGCAGTCAGCAGAGATAAACTAATCAACAGTCAGACTGAACTGCTGCTCATCTCTGTCTCTACTACCTAAAACTTCCATTTTGCAATGTAATCAAGCAAAAATTTAAAAATGAACAGATACATTAATTATTAATTAATTTAACAGGTCCCCCCATTATTTCTGTTTATACAATAGACAGGCTTATATAATCTGACAAACCACTGTCAAAATATTGTAGTAACACCCCTTCACATTTATTATGATCTTCCCACCACTCCCCAGGCAAACTTTATCAAAATAAGAAAAATTCTTGCCACTACCTCCTCTAAAGTAAGCAGAAATCACTACTGAAGGGAAGCAGTGAGGCTGATAATTATAATCTGGTTTTAGCACAGCTGTTCCTGAAACTCACCATCCATACAAGTCAGGAACTGAGCTACAATCCTCCGCTCCATGTCCTTCGATGCGACTTCTCTCTTTGGGGTGATCGCATCGATCTCGTCAATGAAAAGGACACATGGAGCACTGGACTAAGGAACAAGAAAGATTCGTAATTACAAAATCACACTGGCAAGGTGAAATTTCTTTCACAAGAAAGAAATGTTTCAGGTCTTCTGATCTGTAACTCTCACTGTAAATCTGCTGTACAGTCAAGTCCTGGAACAATTCTGCTGTTCTTGCAGACAGTCTGGAGAGCCATCAGACTATGAAACTTCACTGATCTGAAGCTATGGAGTAATTAAGGCATGAGATTTAAAATGTCTCTACACACTCTCTAAAATTTAAATATACCTCTGTGTAGCCTTACATTTTCCCTAAATATTCCATTGTGACTGCCTGCTGAATTCCATGAACGAAAAGCACACAAGAAAGGTCTGGTTTGGTTTGTTGTTTGTTCTGTTAGTGACATTAGAGCTGTGGAATTTCAAGAGTAGCATTACTGACACACAGAATGAAACAAAAGGAGCAGTAGGTGGTCATGGAAATTCAAGACTACTAGAGAGCTGGACCATGTTCAAAGAGTAAAAACAAGCAGTGACAAACTCCCACAAGTGTTCTAAAATCCCATGAACTTCATCAAAGGCCAACAATAACACGGATTAATAATTCGTGTAACTAATATAACGGTGCTTAGCTGATGTAAGATCATTAATATTCCCGAAAAGCACAAGTAGTGCAAAGGAATACTCGAGGAAAACAGTGGAATCTTGTTCCAAAAATGTCCCAAGTACAAAACCCGCACTGGGTATTCCCAGGCACCGGCTGCGCCATCTCGTGGCCATTCCCTTTCCCGCTGTGACAGAGGGGGAAAGGCCCCAAAAACTCCACAGCACACAAACAACGAGGAATCGTCTTTTCCCCTGCACAAAAACTGCTGCGAAAACTAAGTGGGAAAACCACTTAAGGGAGCGTAAGAGACTATCAGAAAAGCAAGAGATCTTATTTTAGACATAATTTATGCAATAGATGTTATTTCTGTAACAGTAATTTGGAGCAACCTCTCCTTGATCACTACACATACAAAACATATGTAATATCTAAAAACTCCTTTCTTGCCATAACCTATGCAATTTTATTCTAAACAACTTCTTAACAAGGCTCTCCAAAAATTAAAGTTTATATGAACAGGAAACATAACAAACAGCTTCACAATCAACCTTTTTGCCTTGTTTAGGGGCATACTTTAAATACCTACATACAGTTTCAGGGGAGAGTAGAAAAATGAAATAAAGTCAGAACGTTCTCAGAGGTCAGGAACAGAAAACTGACCTCATGAAATAACAAATCAGGTCCATACAAAGAACCAGAAACATCTGTATTTCTCTAAATTAAAATTATCTCAACCTGTCTCGTTCTCTTTGGTTTCAGAAGTCACACCAAAGAAAGACTTCAATTTCCACTTTTCTCCTGCTCTTATCATGTTTGTTCCAAATTTCCTGCTTTTCACCAAAAGGACTGCCAAAGCCTAAAATCTCTCACATTCACTCAAATTCCATGCCATACAAAATTAGCAAAAACCTCTTGTAACAAAAAAGCACAATGAACTGCTCTTCATTTTTTTCTTTTATATATCAAGCCAAGCAGATCCAAATATGTAAATAATTTATGTTGCTCTTTTTACAATGCTATGATGAACCATCTTTTGTCAAGGCTTCAGAACAGTAAGCTTTGTGCTCTGTGACATCATGACAGTACAATGGAATTCTGGTCACAGAAGGGGAGACAAGCCATGTGTGTAGCAGGATAAAGATTCACTCACTCACATTTACTCAAATTCAAACCACAACAACAAAGTATGAATCTTTACAAAGAAAAAGACAAGTAATTCACAGAGCTATTTCCAGTGGGTGTCTTACCACAGCTTGCTCAAACAGTTCCCTCAGTTTCTGCTCAGATTCCCCTGACACTCCAGACACAATCTCTGTTGCTGCCACCTTCAACATAGGGAGCTCAAGCTCCTGGAAGAAACAAGGAACATTTTTTATTATATGAAGAGGTTAGAAATGCTGGCTGCCTTGAGGACAAATATTTTTCAATACCACACCTTTTAAGCCTACAAATTACATATTCATATAAATCTTTAGGAATTTTTTTAGAAGATAAGGAGCATCCTCCAACTTAAAATGTGCAACAAAGCATTGCTTAGCAGTCTGGAAGGTGTTCCCCACTGGGTTTGGTTCCCAGAGTCTGTTCCAGAAATATCTGTGCAGGATTGTACAGTAAGACACTTGTAAAGCTCACACTCAAAGTTTTCTGCTATTAAGAATAAATAAATAGAACTGCAGCTTTAATAGACTGTAGCACAGTAGGGCTACAGGTTGGTGCAGCCTATTTCAAGTTCTTGGAATTACATACAAAAGAAAACTATCCCTAAATTAACATATAAAAGAGAATGAACCCTAATCTATGCAACTCAAGGACACCAGAGACCCTTTGGTGCTCAAAGAAGATAATTTGCCTAAAAGAGCACTACCGAAAATCTCTTATTTAAGAAAAAAGACTATTTAAGAAGCAGTCATTAAATATATTTCATCTCAAAGATTTTCACTTGTCACATGCTTCTTTCCTCAAATGTAGTACCCTTCCAGCATACAAATACTTACTGAAGCATTAAATATCAAATTATTCAAAGGGCTTCACTCTACAATAAGGCATTAGAAAGAAACCATCTAAATCTTCCTAATTAAAACATCTGAAACAATGTCAGAAGGGTGTAACCAACAATTCAGGAATAAATATCAGTATTTTCCTTATCTGCACTACAGAAGTCACTAATTTACACATATCTAAATCTAAGGTTATAATCAGTATAATTTAAGGAGCAACTATATTAAAGAAAAAGAAATGTCCATCGTTATCTGGCTCTCCACTGAGAGCCCTTAAAAGTCCTTAGATTTATATCCAAAACAGGAACAGTGGCAGAACTTCACCATCACTACAAACTATTAACACCAGTAGTGTCATGTGCTCTGAAAACATCAATATGACACAGGCAAGGCAAGATCCAGTCCTGGAATTCAGAAATCAGCTGTTCAACAGGTGCCACCCAACAGAATTAATGTCATGCCTCATAAAAGGTAGTAAAGTTGAGTCTAGACTTGAAACAGTATGGTAATTTAGCCAAAATTATCTTTCACTTATACCCTTCTCAAAACACCTGTGACTATATTGCTCTGTTCTGAGAATGCTTCCAAGCAGTTAAATCACACATAAAACCTTGTCACTATGACTCTATGTATGAGGTTCTATCAAGTAAAGATTCAGATGGAATTCAAACAAAGGAAGTAAAGATTAACTTATTTCAGACTATCATAGGATGGCTAAAATGAAAAGGTCTAGTCTGTTCTGAAATAAGATTATTCTCTTTCTCTCTAAAAGCAACTCAGAAAAGGAAGAAGCTGTAAATGTGAAGCCATCTCACCCCAGCAATTGCCTGTGCCAGCAGTGTCTTCCCACATCCTGGTGGCCCATGTAAAAGAAAGCCCCGAGGTGGAACAACTCCCAAGTGGGTGTAGACCTCAGGATGACGGATGTGAAGGAGCATCTTGCAGATTTCCTATTAAGAACACGAGAAATCTCCATTTAAATTGCAGAAATAAGTATTTGCTATTCTTATAGACAGGGCAAAGTAAAACAAGTTCTGTGTAACAATCTGAATTCAATGACAGCTTACAGAAAGATTACTCAGAGAAAAACCAACAACCTTGCTGTTGGTATAAGCAGCTTTGCTCAATGCCATGAAGATGAGCTCTGCAATATTTCTTCTCTGTCATTTTTCATGACACATTTTATTCAGTGCATCCTATAGCCCACCAATAAAATTTTAACTAACCTTTAATGTTTCATCATTGCCTCCAACATCCTCAAACTTCACTGAAGGGTGGTAAAGCTCTGACCCCTTATTTCTCACTGTTAAGGAGGAAAAGACACAAATTTAGCCATGGTATAAATGTACTTGCTAATACTAAACAAAACGCACTCAGCCTAAACAAATAGATAAACACACAGAGTAATATTATTTTTTAGTAGCAGACACAGGACTGCAATATTTTTCTAGTACAACATAAGGGCTGAATTTCTTTCAAAAACTACCTGGGGTCACTTCTCTGCACATCAGAAAATACTCATCTGATAACAGATTCCACGGTTTAAAGACATCTCTATGTTTGGAGTAACACACCAAAAATAACCTCTCACCTTTCTTAAGTAACATGGATTCAATTTCTCCATCTACATCTTGAAATTCTCCTTTTTTTCTTTTTGCTCTCCTGCCCTTTGTCTTCTTTCTTTCACTCTCCAAGACAGAAAATTCTGTTGATTTCTAGGACATAAAACCAGAATTATATACACAGAACCTTCCAAGTCAGTGAACTTCTGCAAAAACTTAACAAAATGTGTGTCTATGATGCTTAACTTACACAAGTTATATAAATAAAGACAAGTAAGGCAGGTACTTACACCTTCTTTTTTGCAAAAACTCTTTTTTGTACTTAGGATTTGCATTGTTTTTAAATGGGTTAATTACAATAGTCACTTTTTTTTGTTAAGCAAAAAACCCCAAACCAAAACCAAGCAAACCCCTTCAAAACTAATAACCAAAATCAGACACCATTTATTTGCATGCCATGGAGGAATCTACTTTGAGGATGAATACAACTATATGAATGTATTTACTCCACTGGAAATAATTTTTATTTCTATTAAGTCACAAGGGGGTGTAAGAAAACGTTATTTAGTGCTAACACAAGTACATGTGAGAGAAGGACTATTACAGGATAAAAGAAATTTAAAAAAAAGTTTCCTGTTTTCCCCAGGGTCACTAAGACTTTACATTGGCTAAGGAAGACCACATGCTGTGGCTGCAGCAAGCCACAGACCGGGTAAGCTGGTCACTGGCAAATGCAGTAAACAACAGCTATGTTCCACTCATCTTTCTCTCAATATGGGCACTAATCTCAGCCTCCTTCATACTGAGAACTACATTTTCCTCAAAAAAAACTGGAAGAAACTCATTATTTGGTGACTTTCTACCTTCTGTACAAAATATGTTTGAAATGCAATTCTGTGCATGCACCTACTTAGAACACCTTGGGTTTGTGAAACACAAAGTACCTCAGAAATCAGTTTTGTTTCCTCTCCTTCTCCATCCTCAGAAAGGTCAATGAAGAAGTCTTTCCCATCAGGAGTTTTATCAATGAACCAGCCACCATCAGAGATTTGTCTTTCACCTCTGGATTCTGGTGCAAAGGTGCTTGTTTGAGGTGCTGTTCTCACACGAGGAGACGTCTCCATAGGGTCATTTTTTGGAGTGGATGGAACAGAATCAGGATTTCCTTTCTTGTATAAGCTCAGCAGGGAACTGTTCATCTGATTTGCAGACTGCAGATTTACACATATGTAAAGAAAACACGTGGGACAGGTTTTAACTTGGTTTATATTCAGAGGTCAATAAAAACTATTTCATAAGCATAATTCAGCATTATCGCTGCTGGATAAAATAGGCAATGCATCTTCCAAGCCACTCCTCTGCCAACCAAATGACTGCATATAAACCTACATGTGCTGGCTGAAGAGGCAGCAGCCTTTGTAAGTTACTCTGTAATGACTCCTGTTAATGGGACAGCACCTCTTTTGGCAGGAGTTGGAGATGTCAGTTCCTTCAATCACTTCATCCATTTGATAGGCAAGTCCTTCAGGCTCTCAGTGTGCCTTCCCAAAAGTGATTCCCCACAAGTTCTTCTTTTTCCTTCAGAAAACTGCCTCTTTCCAGCTGCACAGATTGTCAGTTGGAATTGCTAACTCTGACTAGACCTTATCTCTACCTCCCCTTTTAAACTCTTCAAGCACAATTTCACAACATAGAATCATATATTACACAAACAATCGTAATAAAATAAAACTTACTAAATCTTCTGGATAATCATCATAGTCAGAGTCATCTGTGCCACTTCCAGTAGTCCTTAACAGGGAAGGAAAGACAAAAAACTATTAATTTATCAGAGCAGAACTGCAAGTGAGACATCTGTAAAACAAAAGCAATTTCTACAATGTGGTTCCCCATAATCACAGTAGGTAGCCTAGTGCTGGAGAGAAATTCCTGACTCCCATGCTCTCAGTCTTCTACTATGAAAAGTTAAAAAATGCATCCTTTCCAAGTGTGTGATGAGTTGGATCAACTTGCCAACCTGTCTGAAAGACCTATATAAAAGTGATGTAGGTTCATTGTGATTCAGTTCACCAAGGAAAATAGGAGCAAATCACTGCTGATCCAGACCGAGCCTTCTGACAAGTGTCCTACTTTCCCATGAGATCCTTAATATCTATCCCAGGTTACAGAAAACAGAACACTCCATGAGATTATGGACAGGGTTAGGAGTCAGAAAATTTCATTCCAACCTCACACCCACTGGTGATTTACTCTGAATAGCCTGTCTGGTAGTCTCATCTCTCACGTGTGGCCAGTACCTCTCACATCCAAGAATGATTAAGAACAAAACAAAGGAACTGAAACACATGAGAAACAGGGCATTATGTGGAAAACTATCAAGGAAGCCATAAGGTTGTCCACTAATTCACGGCTATATGCTCCCAAAAACAGAGAAATCACGATTGGCTCTAATATCTGCTTGTCTTCTGCGCCAAAAAAGTTTCCAATAACTGCAGGTAACTTCTGAAGAAGACAAGCCTATGGGAAATCAAGGATCCACCTGCAACCTTGAAACAACCAAAATGTAATACACCAAACACAGAAAGCTTTAAAGAAATGTTAACAGCAATGGCATCATTAATCCAGTGGTAAAAATTCTTACTCATTTTTCTCTTGTTGTCTTGCTCTTTTTGACACATGTTCTGATTCTAAAACTGCCAAATCTTTGCGTTCTTCTTCATTACTGATTATTTCAAACACTGCAAGAAAAAGTTCAACTATGTTAAGAATTAACAGCCAAAGCATAGTCAAAGAATTTGGCATCTCGGACACAATATTAACAGATCTACCTTTTGCAACTTGTATTCTAAAGGCATTTCTTTTTCTTCGTCCATAATCTACACTGAAAAAAAAAACCAAAATAAACATGTTACACCAACTGATTTCTCCCTCAACATAATATCACTCCCAGTGGAAAAAGTGTTTGATTCCCAAGCTTCCACACAGGCTCCTATTAAAAACTACCTGGGCAAAACACATGATCATCCTGCTGAGGAACCGAGCAAGGTATTAGTCTGACTGGATCCTCTGCTCCCCCCCCATGTCTGCACTGAGGTGCTTATTTCCCTCATATTTTAAACTCACTGGGGTAAACCCCAACACGCTGCAATGAATCTGCAGCTTTTTATTTAAAACAAAAAAGCATCAACCCACAAAAACCCCAAACCACAACTAGATCTTGTAATACCAATGAATTAATAAAATATGAGTCATTAAATATATCAGCAAAGGGAAACACTCTTTCAATCAACCTCAACATCTGGTAATGAAGGCAACATAAAGAAAATTATAACTTCCATACTTAATGCAAAAGAACAAACTAATATATTCTACATTTTTGAACATAGGATATAAGAAGACAAATCTTGGCTCACCTGTAGGTTTTCTGCAAATCAGATGCTAGAATTCCAATGTCAACATACTGCCCACATTTACTACTTGCAAGATACTGAAATGAAGAATTTTAAGCAGGGAATAAAATCTTTGTCAATCACTTCACCAGAACAGCTTGACCAAATATGCCTGTTTTAAATTTTGCCCTCCTTAAAATTTGAAATGAATATCAGAATCAGCTTATCACTGTCTTGCAACACACTAGACACTATTTCCCAATGAAATGGGAAATGCTTATTAAAGCACAGATTACAAGGAGCTCTGCTTCCTGGGGACAGGCAGCATCCTACATTTGGGGGCTTTGATGACTTCTGCTGAACCAACTCTGTTACTTTTATTTAGCAAGAAAGCTGACTTTGTAGTCCACACACCATCTTATTGTCTTGCCTCCTCTCAGTAATCATCCTGCTGGTTTAGATCTCCTGCCCTCAAAATGAAACTATCCATATGAATCAGGACGGATACTCATAAGAACAACTTTAATCTTTAGAAGACATTTCAGAGAACAATGTTAATAAAGTGAATTCTATCAAGCCTTTTTATTGCTCTGATAGCAGCTAATCCAACCCATTTTCAAATGTGAGAAAATGTACTAAAATTCATGTACAACTGTACTCCACTTGCTTTCTTCCCCCACTCTCCAAACCAGCAGCAAGAACTTTTGATACCATAAAGATGGATTCCTTCTCAAAAAAAGAGGAAGAAAATAGAGAATCATCCTAAAAGATCTGGTATCATAAATGCCACAGCAAGGAGGATTTCAAACCCTCATTTACATTAATAACTGCATACAAAACAATTAAATTGAATACATATTTAGCTTTTAAAATTATGTTACACTTCATATCACCCATAGGCATGCCCTGCATGAAACATCAAGGCTAGCATAAACCCAGCTGGGTTTTCCACTTTGGAATAGTCAAGCCACATTCAATGTGACCTTCTGAATGAAACCAAGCAAGTTCCCTTGAGCAGTCACTGTCTCATTTTAAGGAATTATAAGTGGAGTACACTTATACAGAGGCTCAGAAACCTGGTGTTCAAGGTGCAAAGCCATTATGAACTACCGTAAGATGTGACACAGCACTGTGCCACTTGAAGGAATCACAGTTTTCCCTGTTGTTCCTACATGTATTTGGGAAGTAATCCCCTTTTTCCCTTTTCTCAGCTAGTCAATAAAATCACTGTACGCACTTCCAAACACAAACAGCATTTGCCAATATCACAGAACTGCAGGATCTTTTAGGTTGGAAAAAAGCACTGAGATCATCAAGTCCAACCTAGGACTGATCACAACCAAGTCCAGTTGTGTCACCATGTCCACTGAGTACCACATCCAGTCTTTCCTTAAACACCTCCAGGGATGGTGACTCCACCACCTCCTTGGACAGCTCCTTCCAATGTTTAGTCACCCTTTCTGTGAAGAAGGTCCTACTAAGGTCCAAATACATACATGTACATACGCATTTATACACATATATTTACACACACATACCTGTGTATATATATATATATATCTGCATATATATATACACAGAGATACACACCATCTGTATGTATATACATACACGTATATACCTATATATATATGAATACTTCGAGTATATTTCTTTTGTCCTATCCATTTTACATGTGAAGCCAGCCTCAAGACTAGGACTACTAAAGAGGACAGAAGAATGACAGAAAAAAAATAGAGAAAATTAAAATAAATGAAATAAACAAATAGACTTTTCTAAAGCCTTTTTAAGGCTTTTCTAAAGCCCTCAGAGGCAGGGGCCAGGGTTTGGTCCTCTCCTGCTACTGAGCGGGCCGGATGCTCAAGGCCCCTCAGCCAGAGGGGGATACACGAGCCCCCGCCGGCTGCCGGTGGTGCCGGTGGTACCGGGGGTGCCGAGGGTGTCCCGGCGGGCGGGCGGTACCTGCTTGATGCGCTGCTTCAGCCGGGGATCGGAGACGCGGCCAGGCCGGCACCGCATGGCCGCCACCCCGCCTGAGAGGGAACTCCATTTCCCAGCGTGCCGCGCTGCGCGGGCCCGCCCGGGCGGGGCGGTGCCTACGGCGGCCGGGAGGGCCCGAGCGCGGCGGGCGCGGCGGCGGGATGGAGTCGGTGGTCTTCATCTTCTCGCTGATCGACTGCTGTGCCCTCATCTTCCTCTCCGTCTACTTCGTATCCTGCTCCTCCGGCGTGGGGGGCGCGGCGTGGGCAGGGAGGGGCACCGGGGCGGACCGGGCCCGCTGAGGCGCCGGCGGGGCCGGTGGGCTGAGGGCTGAGGGCGGGGGTGCTGCTGTGCTGGGCCATGGCCGCGGGGCCCGGGGGCTGCGGCGGCGGCGCGCGTTCGGCGCCCGGAGCGCGCTCGCTCCGCGGGGCTGCGGCTCCACGGGCGGCGCGGCCGCGGCTGAGGAGACACGGGCGCGGCACAGGGAGCCAGGGGTGCTCGGGAGATACTCGGGCCTAGAAAGTGCGGCCAGCAGTGTTCTCATTGCGAGGAAGCCGTGCTCTGTGCTAGGTGTGTGCTCGTAGCTGTGGCGCTCCGAGTTCCTCGGCAATCAGGATTTCCACGTTCTTTTGTTAGAGGCTGGTCCGCAGTGTTTGCTGGCTGGCGTTGTTGCAGTGTAAAGGCGCAGCTTTGACTTATTTTCTTTACTTTTCTCAGTAAAAGAGAGCTAGCTTTCACATTCTTTCAATCCTTTTCAGGGATTTTTCAGGGTCTACCCAATTCTTCTAGCAAAAGCACTCGAAAAAAATTCGTCCTAGAAGGATGAGTTGTTCGATGAAAAGTGATCAGCCTTTACCCATCTTTTAGGAATAGGAGAAAGATCTCACAGTGTTCATTTCCTTGGAGAAAAGAACCATGAGCTCTACAGAAGACAGAATGGCGAGGTTCACACGTGCGTCCTAAGCCTTTTTTGAGAGAACTTTTCTGTCTGGAATATTCGTATTTCAGTATGAAAGTTCATTCAGGAATGATGTTACTCTAATATTTCATAGAAAAGTATTAATTAATTCAATGTTGTTTTAAATGTTGGGAAAAAAAAAAAAAAGTCGATTTGCTGCTTAAAACTGCACAATTTTGTGGTGTTTGAAAGTGCATTAATTTTTCCTGCCAATTAAGTTTTAGTTTCAAGGGTTGTAGTAACCATTTTGATACTTAAAGTACTGAGTTTGCCTCCCTTGTCAGTTTTAAGGGCTGAACTGAACTTTAGCACTTGTGCAACAGTTGCCCTTGGGAGTTTATAATAAAATCACTTGGCCTGATGATAAAATATAGCCATGCCTTCTATCTAAAATAGGAGTGAGTTGTAACTAATTGAAATATGCCTTTGATAGAGCAACGTAGAGCTAGGCAGTGAAGGCCGAGAGCAGAGGGTTCTCCCTAGTTTATTGACTAAAATTAAAGCTTTGTGTATTCTGAATTACCATGCAGTGTTTCCTTATCCCAAACTTCAGATAATCACACTATCAGATCTGGAATGTGACTACATCAATGCTAGATCGTGCTGCTCCAAGCTAAATAAAGTAAATTGTTCTTCCTTGCATTTGCTGTGGTTTTAGAAAACCACATCCTTCATCTGAGCATTGCAGATAACTGGGGTGTGAGTGGTATCTGAGAAGCCTTGAGATTGGCATGTATCCCTTATTTCAGCCTGCTTGTCTTTTTTTGGATGTCCATATTTCAGCAAATTCTATCACAAAAGTACCATTTTAAATGAATCTTCTTGAAACTTAGCATTAAATCAATGTGGCCTTTCGATGTGTGTGTTCATTTTGATTTAAATGTGTTTTTTCTTAATGTGAGAGAGAATGGTACAGGATCCTGTCAAGCCAAGAACGTGTAATTGCCGGGGGCTGACCCAATTTAACGATACCAGTTTTTTTATTGATCAGCTTTCTTATCTGTTCCAAGCCTGGGGCTGTTCATGCAGGTTTTAATTATCTGAATTCCTAAACCCACTGTTCTCTGCAGCGATTTCAGATGAGCTCTGTATACTTTCTCAGTTCTCTTTCATGAATGCTTGTGTAGTATAGTTGTGTTCAGACTGTGCTGCTCTCTAGAAATGTTTGTAATGTTTGGAAAAAGCACCCCTGTTGCAATATCTCAATGCTTGCTTGTGCAGAATCTGCCTGAAGGTATTCATAATATATAATGCCTATTTTGTCCACACTGTGATGGAACCACATGCCTCTGATGTCAGTTTTTCAGATTTTACGTGGTTATAATCAGATTATAATCCCAAATAGGTGTCTTTTCCATAAAGGAATTTACATTTGTGCGTGTAATTCTTTCCTCTTTCCCTCTTTTGCAGTGGGTGGTGCCTGAGGTGATTGGCCATGCAGTTGTCACGGTATTAATGCTTATTTCATTGCACTGGTTCATCTTCCTCCTTAACCTGCCAGTGGCCACATGGAATATTTATAGGTAAGCGCTCAAGGGATTGTGGGGTTTCTTCTTAGCACTGTTACTAGTTTAGCTTTAAGTGTAGTACAAAGACGAATAATACGTCATGGTGAGATGTTTCAGGTGTGTTCTTGAGCTGCAAATAGCCTTCATTAATCAAACTGACATAACTTCTTGTCATTAAAATGACAAGAAACCAAGCAGTGTAAAGGACATGAAACTTTTGTCCTTCACTTGCTTTCCTGGCCTTCTTTGGTGCCCAGGAATCTCCATTTATGGGTCTTTCCCAAATTCATAGGAAATAATAGCAGAATAATTTGGATTATGAAATAGCACTGAAAACAGAGTTAATAATGTTTTCATGTTGTTCTTGATAGTGATATCAGCATAAAAGTGCTTAGGTTGGCATGGCTGATGGTTGTAAAACCATTGGGCTGTGGTGGCACCCTCCTTTATTTACTGACTTGTGCCTTCCACTCATCTGCACTGGTTTTGGCCCCTCATCCTGCAGGTTTGGATTTGGGAAGGTTTGCAGCCTTTTCTCCCTAGGACAGCTGTCAGTGTTACTGCTCCTTGTACACTGGGTTGCCAGCCTTGCAGATAGTTTAGCTACCAGTGGGGCTTTCCATGTAGCAACACTGGGAGTGTCAGTTTAAACCATGTTCTTTTTATCTGATATCATCTGGTGTGTGGAGAATTGACCCTTCCCTGGTGTTTGGCTGATGGAGACTGGATGTGGATTTGTCACTAATTATCTCCAGTCACTATACTGAGGGAACCCAAAAGCCCAAATGTCACATGTACAGGTGTGGAAAGCTGGCTGTAATTCTTGTTTGCCTGAACCTGCCAGGGCTGTTTGCAGGGATGGGTTGAGTTCCTGGTAGAATTAAACAAGAAGTTTCACAGTTCTCATTAAAACAAAGTTGAAGATTTCTGTACTGATAACCTGATTGCTCTTGAGCAAAATAGATGTGCTATTTAAATATGGATAAATATCACCCTTATTTTCTACAGAACTGCCAGCAAAGCCTTCAAGTGTTTCTAAGCTGGAGAAACATGAGACAGTATAACTTTATGCTTAATAAATAAATGTTGCCTAAATACACACACATAGGGCATGGTTTTGCCTGGTTTTGTTTGCCCCTCCCTATGTACCTATAGTGACCAATATTTGGTTTGGGGTCTGCTGGCAAGCTTAGGATTTGATGTATCGTTCAGGCAAGGCTGAGACACCACAGACAACACGTTTTCTTTGGAGCTGTCAAAATTTCTTGTGCTGGTTACACTTTGCTGCTTCATTTTCATTTTCATAACTTAAGTTAGTTTTTAGCGTAGCCACTTGCTTTCCCTTCTAAAACTGGTCAGAGGGAGTTTAAAAGTGGCATTATTTCTATTTCTACACATTAGGCAGTAAGCTTTGATTACTCTTTTGTATTGACAGCTCTCATTTTATATATGTCCTACATAGCATAAATATTCTGAATATCCTAAAATCCAGGATTGTTTCCTTAATTTTAGATGTGCAGTGTAGGCAGTAAGTCGTAATATTAGGCCTGTATCACTAATCCTCCCTTATTTCTGTGGATTGAGGAGTTTATCCGGAGTTGGAGGCTTGCAAAAGCAAGTGTGGGGTTTAGCATTTTCAGCTCATTAGGAACTGTATTGATAGCACAAGGAGTAATGGGTTCAAAGTAAAAGAGGGGAAATTTATGTCAGAAATACAGAAGCAAAATAATTCAGTTGAGACTGAAGAAGTCCCTGCTTTGCACTGTAAGTGATAAAGGAAAAGGTAGGATTCCCCTTATTCACTTTAAAACCTCCTTAATCAAATTGACTACATAGCAGCTACAGGTAATACTGGCTTAATTTAGTAATTCTCTCAAGGATTTTAGTGAGAGAAGAGAGGGTTTGTGCAGGAAGGGTATCAGAAACAAATCCTGGGAAGGATAAATTAGTCAAAAACATATCAAGAGAGACTTCCAAATTTGCAATATGTTTATCTTAACAACCTTCTGGTCCTTATTGTTTAGCACACTCACATGGTATTTAATTTTTTTCTGATTAATTTTTTAGTGTCCCCAGTGAGACAGTTTTGTCTTACATTCTCCTTGTTTTAAAACTTTAAAAAAAAAGGAAGCATTCAGCTTTTTTTTTCTCCTTCTTTGTTATATAGATCTCCTTAAGAGAACAGGTCCAAATGATGATTCTTGCCATGTCTGTAAGAAGATAAAACTGAAAGAGTAAAAAAAAATTTTAAAAAAATTAAATCTTTACGATTCACTAAAAATTCTGGTCAGAACTTCTACATCCCTTTAAAAATTGGGAAATCTAGAGGGAAGTGTCCTGTTGCTGTGGTAGCAGCTTCCACTGAATTGAAATCCTGGAGGCACTAATGTGTATATTTATTAAAGCTGACAGTTTACTTGTTTGCTGCAGAAGTTTTTTTGCTGTGTGGAGGATGACAGCTGGCTTGAGCTGGGTTTGTCAGCATCCAGCAGCATTGTATCCATGGCTCAGTTCCTTAGATATAGAATATAGGCTATCCTGCCTTGTGGGCCTCTTGGAAGAAATGCCTCAGCTTATGCAATTAAGTTGCATCATTTAAGTGTCACCATTTTTGAAAAAAGCAAAATTAATGCATGCTGTCTTTATGGCACTCATATCCCAGACATGTAAGAAAATTTTGCATTCTCTTTCTAGGATAAATTGGTACAGGAAACATTATTCCAATAAAATGTGTTACATTCCCAGGAAATGGACAATAATTTGTGTTACAACACTAAAAACAGAAAAACCATTCAAAACCTCAAATTTAGAAGAGAATTTCAAACTGATATTATTTAACATGAGCTATTTTTAATGAGACACAACTGTCTTTGGTATTAGTCAAATATACTGCAGTGCTTTTCAGTGCCTCTGTGACAGGCAATTACTGTGGGGTGAACTTTTTCTTTCCCAATGTCCTGTTGCTAGAAAACCTCCCTGTTGCTTGTTCCCTTTCCTTCCCTTCCTGTTATGGAAATAAATGTTATAAGATGTGGGGAAGTGCCTTTTGGACTACAAGTGATGCCAATGGAGTAAATTAAGAAAACTGACCAAGTGTTCTGTTCTGAGACCATGTTTCTGCTCCAGCTTTAAGACAGAGATAAATTTTTGTATAGAAAGAGTTTGATTCCAGGAAGGTAGAGCCTGTGTAGTATCTTAGGGAAGTGATATTCTAGCCTGAGCTCAGCTAGAGTGAGAACTTAATGCGCTCCCTCAAGAAATTCTTCGACAAGAAAACATGCTGCTGGCTCAATTGTCACAGGACATCAACATGTGGTTTGCTGGTTTTATGCTTCTTTGGTTTATGTTCTGCTTGGCTTCACTCAGCTTTTGTTCTCATGTGGGTTCGGACAGCAGAACTTGACATCTTCAGTTCTGCCTGACTCATCCTGTCGGCCTCAGTGTCTGTGCTGAGGTGTCCCAGGATGGCTGTGACAAGGGCAGGAGTAACAGCACAGATCCTTTGCCTTGGCTTATGCCATCTCATTGTGAACCACTGGAGTTTGTGAATTTCTGTGAGGTTTTTTGCTAAACAAATTATTGATTCTTAGTTAAATTAGGTTCTTTCCAGTCCCTTTCATCTAATGCATCTTTACACTGTGGGTGGGCGTTTTCCCCATGACAGCAACTAACTGTGAACAGCAATTAAAATTAACTGGAATTGGCTATTACCTGGAATCTCATTTATACATGGGAAGTTGGGCTGATGCTTTTAGTACTTCTTGTTCTCTTATTATTTGTGGGTTGTAGATAGCTGCAATATCCAGAACTCCCTTACCTTGAATTGTGAAACAGCTCTTCAGATGAAAGTCCCTTCTTGGCAAGCTTTCCCCTGCCTCTTGCCCTGACACTCCCTAGTGTTTCAGTGATTACATTTTCAGGGTTTGTTAGTTTTGTTTTTTTTATTCCTTAACTTTCAGGTACATTATGGTGCCAAGTGGAAACATGGGAGTATTTGATCCCACAGAGATCCATAACCGAGGACAACTGAAATCACACATGAAAGAAGCCATGATTAAGCTGGGCTTTCATCTGCTCTGTTTCTTCATGTACCTTTACAGGTTAGTTTCAAAAATTGCTCCCAAGAAACAAAGGGATTTTCTGCCAGCTATTTTTATCTCTTCTATTCCACTGTGAAATTGCTGGTATTCATGTCTTAGCTTTTTGCATCCTGCCAAGCCTCAGTAATATATTTTGACAACTATCTCTGGGCTCATTATATGCCATTATTCATTTTGATCAAACACTGTTTGGAAACTCAGGCTATTCCTTAATCTCAAAACCACAAGTACAATGTAAAGAGTTATATGCTTTCAGCAACTACAGTAAATGGCCTGTTTAGAAAGGAAATACTCTTGAGGACCAAGTTTATTTTACAAGTTCTGTTTTTAAAAAATGAAGTTGATCTGGCTGAATTACAAATAGATTTGTTCTATGATAAGGCCACTTATTCCAAGGTGGCAGAGCTGCTGTTCTCTGCTGCACTATTTCTTCTGCAGCCTTGTCTTCCTAAGCAAAGCACACAGCAGGGATGCCTTGACTTTCTATTTCAGGTTCTTTTAGTGCAGCTCTCCTGTGACAGTGAGAGCTGCTCCTGCTTGCACAAGCTTCAGTAATCCACTGGTATCATGTTTTCTGTTTTGTCACAGTATGATTCTGGCTTTGATAAATGATTGAGAAGTCGAAAGAGAACCATTAGCTGCCAAATTGGGTCATCACTCCAGTGACTGGTGGAGCCACAGACACCTCCCGAACACACCTAGATCAGTGTCGTCATGCAGTATATTTTTCCTCTTTGAACAAGAAATATTTTTCTGTATTTTTAACATAAAGTATTTTCAAAAGACATTGGATCTGTGTAGCAGTTGTTTTTGTTCCTTTACAAGCCAAACTGCTGGAGCTGCTGTTTCTGTAAGATGAAATCCTTGCTTACAGAAGTGCCCTCGTAAGAATTAAATGGTAATCAGGGAAACTTGTTTCAGCACCATGAGCTGGTAATGACAGTAGTTCCAGAACACATTTAAGTGCAGCAATGATACCTGATTCTTGCTGAGAGGTGTCAGGATGAGACTGGCTGCCAAGCTGTCCTATCAGAACCTAATTTGAAGGAACACTTGGAACAGATTTCAAAGTGGAACAGGAACACAGCCTGCATCTTTGTGTTGGTATTCTTTCCAGACAAAAATCAATGGAATACAAGTTACATTTTCCTCCCTTTCCCCACGCCCCTGCAGCAATGTATATGAAGCCTTGCTTTTGGATGGATTAAGATCCCTTTGGTGGACATGACACTTGTGTGTAAGAGTGCAGATAAACAAGAAACATGATTCATACTTGCTTTTTCCATTCAACTCCTGTTTTGTCATTGAAGTACATCATGGACATCCAGATAAAGATCATATGGCACTGGGGTGGAGTTGGTTACAGAGCAGAAGACTATCTGCAGTTGCTATTCCCTGAACCTGCTGTTGGCACAGCTAGTAGGGTGAAACAAGAGGTTGTCTAGCTCAGGGAAAAGGTCTGGTAACCCATAATCCCACTTACTCCAATTCTGATGTGACTGCTTCAGTGATACCAGCAAGTTCTTTCTGTACAGCTCTTGCATCGGTAATAAGTGTATAAACCTGAGTTTGTACCCTCACTGTCCAAAAAACTGTCTAAGTCTTTTATATGTGCTTGCAAAAAGGTCTCTTGAAACAAACACATCAATTAAAACACTTAAAAAATACACTTCTGTAATTACATCCAAAAATTTATGAACTTTTTCTTCTTAAGTATTTGGGTTTTAGTGTACAGGTGGAGTTAACAATTGTTTTCAGGGCTAACCATGAAAATGCAACACTGATGCTTTATTGCTGTAGATACTTTGTGTTCAGTGTTTGTTCTAGGAGAAGTCTGGCTTTAAAGTTTTGATGCATGGTGTCTGAGTTCAGCTGTGTTAAAGATGAAAAACTGCTGAAAATTGTTTTCATTAAAAAAATAACTAAGGAAACAGCTACCCCAGCTGGATGGCACTGACTACCTGACAGCAGAACATCAAACTATAAAAAGCACTGTCCTATAAAGCCAAAACCCAGGGAGAAGGTAGGTCTGGAGAAAGGAAAGCAAATGAAACTTCAAGAGTAGAAAGTCAGCAACTTTTTTAGCAGATTATGGTAGGCAATTAAATGATCTTATTTGTATATGGAAAAAAAACCTACTACAAATATTTTTGGCATTAGAAGAAAAGGCCCAAGTTAGGTCCTTAAGGTACTGCTGACAGTCAATACGTTTCACTAAACTTGTTTCACACTGAGAAACATGAGCATTAACCTCATTTAATTTTAAGACCAGTACTTAAACTAGCAGCTTGATATCCTATTCTAAAAACATGAATAAGTTCCCTGTTCATTTATATCCAACAACAGATAATAAGAATTGCAAAAACCTCACCAGCAGATTTCAGAGACTACAATTCTGCTGAATAATTACACTGGTAATGTTGAAGCCTTCTTTACTGTATGAGGTTAGTGCCTGCTTCAACAGAGATCTTCAGAGGTCATTGTCAGCTACAGAAAAAAAATAGGATGTGTAACAGCTAAAAACATGATTAATTAGCTAGAAATAGGGGTGCTGCAGTTATGTCACTCCTGGGAGACCCACAGAGCACAGAAACGTTAATGATGGTAAAAATAAAAAAAACCCTCTATTTTCCCACAGAGAACAGGGTAATTTAAACCCAAGCTTATCACACAGAACTCAGGAGAATTAGAAACCTGTGACTGATTTTTAAAAAAAATAATTTCACTATCACTATAAGTTGCTGTGAGGTCAAATACAGATTCCTTCTTAGTCACTCAGACTATTTCCCTTTGGACTTGAGGTATCTTTGTGATATAACTTTGTGAGGAGCCATTAGCTATGATTGACTGAAAACTCCTAATCAGTAAAAATAAATCAAAATCCCACATGGATTCCAATTTAACTGATGTTACTGAGCCCTTTTCCTCACCCACAATCTACAGCCTGGCCAGCTTGCAAGCATGATCATCCCTGCATCAGTTTTCAGAGATTACACAACAGTTAAGAATTTGGGGGTTAGTAAAAGTGTGTAGAACTGCATTTTTCCCTCTAATTAATCTTTAGTTACAGAATGTTGGTTATTGAGCCTGTTTTTTAAAGAATATACTTGCTTCCCCAATCTAGTAAATGACTGGCTTGGTTTTCTAACGTAGTTTTGTATTATGGAACATGGTAAATTGGTGATCTGACCAGTAGTCTTATGAACAATTTTACATGTAGGTTAACAATCAACCAGAAACCCTGATAAGCCCAAAAAGGCAAATCTTTATCTGTTCAGGAGTGTTAGAGCTTTATTCTAATTCTTTCTTCTCACAAGGAGCTCTCTAGTATTTTCATACAAGTGCCAAAAGACCATTTATGCCTTTAAGTATAGGGTATGATGGACAGTGGAAGTAGCAGTAGGAAAATGTGGTCTATATATTACGAACCACCATGCAGTTATCAGTACAGCCACCACCTCAGTTTTGGCAGAAACAGAGGCATACAAGCCTCAGTGGTTACCCTTCAGAGCTTTACAGATCTTTAAAAATGAGGACACAACTGGCACTGCTATCCTTCTGGGATGAGGTGACAGCCTTGGCACATGCAAGACACACAGGGTGGTGACTGGGCAGCACAGAGAGCACAGGACAAGGTGTAAGGAAGGGCTCTCCTCAGGCAGAGACTGGATTTAAGCTAATTAAGAAATGCATACCTACTCTCAGGTGCCTTATGGAATTTCTTTTAAATAATCAGAATGATTTTAAAAAACAAACAAAAACCCAAAAAACACATTAGGAAAATAAACAACCCAAACCCACAGGACTTAAATCTTACAAATGCTGAAAAGTCCCAGGCCCACAGAATACAGATAACCTGTTTCTCTTGCACTCTGCTGACCCATTAAAGGCAGACAGGAGGGCAGATGAAGCACAGCTTTTTTGGCTGGGCTTCTCCTTCATCTGCTGTGTGAGTAATTTATGGCTGAAATGGGTCTGCAACCCAAGAACCCTCCTGCAAATACCAGCAACCAAGGGAAGTAGCACAAAGGAGGACACGCAGAGGAGTACAGCACATCCTTTCTCTTGGCAGCTGCATTTAAGCCATAATTATCTATATACTGCCTAAACTGTAAGGGAGAGACCAAAGTTCATGCAAAGGTGCTGCCAGAGGGAGTGAAGACTTCTTCTAATCAATATGTAAGTTAAAAGAGTTCAAAAATTGAATGCACATCAGCAAAAGGTTTGAGTTTGGAAAAGCTACAGGGAGTGGAAATTCAGGTACAACTTTTTAACACAACATAAGCTATAAAAATATATAAAGCTGAATAAAAATACAGGACAAAGATGAGGGTCTGGTTTAAGGCACAGAGAGGAGGGGTAAGAACATGGGGTCAAGTTAGAGGGAGCATGAAGGCAGGAGATCCAAGTACTTTAGGAGCACCTTCTTACTACAAAGTATCAAAAAACCCCATAAAACTCACAGATCACCTACAGCAACCAGAGTCTGGTATTTAAGCAAGCTGCAGCATTAAGGAATGATTGATTTCACAGAGCCTCAAGGGAGCAGACGTTGAGCAAGTGAGATAAGCAGAGCCTGGGACACGGCAAGTCGAGCGCTGAAGTACAGCACAAACAAGAGGGTGAGGTGGATTAGAGCCAGACAGCAGAGCCTGGAGAGCCTGATCACAGCACTGAGTGGCTCTGCTGCAGCTGCGCTGCCACAAATTAATTTTCCTAGCTAGGACGTGAAATACTATTGAAGAAATCTATAATTAATGATCAAGAAATTAACATCCAAGTCAGTCATGTAAGTGAAGTTAGGGAAACTAAGAACTATTCATTCCAGTTATTTATTGTTTATTGAATTGAAAGAAAGGGAATACAAACATTTCTCTTAAGTGCTGTGCACCAACATGGAAAAAGTGTATTTTTTTTTTTTAAAAATCCTAATAAAAACAAATCAGAAGTTAATGTAGTTCCAATTGAACAATTTTTAAAGATATGTTTAAAATACTACACATTTATAAAATAAAAAAGTTAAAACGGTGTTCTGTAAATAATTAGTAAAACAAGTGAAAATAAATACGAGACCCAAAGTTCTTATGTTTTTAATGTAATATAGCAAAGAAATTTTTAACTACTTAATAATATCTGAGGAGAGTAACAAAAATCCAGAAAGTTTAAGAACGCAATCCTTTGAAACATTTAATATCAGTCCATAGCAAATAGTCATTACATACCAAAAGCTCTAAGTGTTAACTAGTTCCACCACAACTCCATATAAATCTTGACAATTTAGAAATCTTGAGATCAACAATAAAGTTCTTTTCGTGATCTCTACAGCTTGGTTTGTAAGTACATACATGCTTTGAGGATCCATTTTGTCCCATATGTTTTCAAGGAGCCAATAACTTTTTCCATCTGTGCCTAAAAATGTTAAGTTTCAAATCTAGCACATATACCCTAAGAATGAAAAATGTTTATGAAAAAAGATGGGGCACAATGAATTTCAAATTTATAAAAATATACTGATATTAACCAAAACCTTCTGGTCAAAGGACACTTCACATACACACTACTTAAAAGTATGCAATAAAACATGACAAGTACCTAGAACATTTGGTTCTCTGTCTGTTCATGGAACACATGCACGCACACACTCATACCAGATGGGAGGAACACTCTCACAGATGTTTTACTGAATCCAGATTATCTGGATGAATAGACAGAAAACTTGGCTACAGTTTATTTCAACTAGAGGCAGCTACTGCAGCAGTAGTTTCAACACTGCACACTTCAATTAAGTCCACCCTGTTTAAAAAAAGTGTCATAGTTAATGATTTTGCTTTCTAGACATCGTTAAAAGTAGCAGTTTTTAGAAATCAAGTATGGCAGCTGAAAATGGACTCAAGCCAATGTGGAAAAGACAGGAGGAAGGCAAAAGGAGACCATTTATGGGATGGGTGTTCCTTGTAATAGTCGTCTCAAAAAGAAATAGATACAAGTGTATTTTGTAGCTAAAAATATGGACAAACTATTGAAAGTGCATTTTTCCTCCTCCCCCTTGAGTTACAGTAGTTTGTTTGTTGGTCAGTAAATCCTGCTTCTTATGTCAATTCTTTTTTCTCTACCTCCCTCCCCATTTGGATCTAACAGCATATCCCCTTGAGCTACAGCTAATTGTGTGAGTCCTGGCCTCCTGGTAAGGAAGCCTTTACAACTGATTTTGGGTGGGAGTATCATTTAGCAGTGTAAAAATACACAACTAGACACCAACTCCCAACAGCAGACAAGAGTTTTTATTAAACATTACCTGGTTGAAGCCAAGTTGAGAAGTAACTGGCAAGATCTGGGCAGATTTCTAGCTTGCATCTTTGCTCCAATCATAAAGAGAAGTTAACTTTAAAGTTGGAGAACTTTAGAAAAGACAGAGGGAATTTAAAAACAAAGGTGTCATTCCCCCCACTTCCCTCCCCTCCAAAACATGAACAGAGCTACCATTTTCCCTTTTGTGTTCCATTGTGCCTTGAAAATTACTTACCTGAACAGCTAAAGAACATTCAGATAATAAAATGCTTCAGCATTTTTTTTTTTTTGAGATCTGCCTTGATAATAACCTGGGGCTACTGTGAATATTTGAAGCCAACAGGTGACCAGAGAAAGTTAGAAAATGAGTACACACAGTATTTTTTTCTAAAACCATGGGCCTGCTGACTGGAAATACAGTTATTTATTGTGGGTGTGTACTTGTTCCAGCCTTACACTCCAGCCTATAAACATTTTTAAGCACATGGAAATCAACATGCTACAAATGAGCAAACTGATTTGGGTTTCCACCCCCCCCACCCCACCCCAGTCTCATTTTATTGTCTGTGCACAAAAAGTATTGGTACTTTTCAATCCACATAGTATGAATATCCAATGTGTTGGAAATAGTTTAGGTTGCTCTTTCATCTCCAGGTTGGGATGGTTCTCATTGCTACATCTCTAATGGCAGCTGCTGTGGGACTGAGTAGTGTGGCAAAATGAAGATTAATCTCACCTTTCTGTCCTGCCTGCTCATGGCCCACGAGATGCAAACAGGCTGTCACTGAGACATTGGAAGCAGTGCCACCTGCTTGGAGCTTGCCTTTACATGGCATGGCTGCACCAGGACACTAAGGGAGAGAGATCCCACACCTGCTTCTCCCTAACTCAGCTTCTGAATATCTCAAGTGTCCTTCAGAGGGACAAACCAAGTCCAGCAGAGAGGGGCAGTATTTTGGCAGCAGTCCTATGTTAGGTTTAAATTCCTAATTGCACTGCCGTGGATAGCAGGCATCAGCCCACGCACCGCCCCAGCTGTACCAGGGAAGGAGTCTCACTCTGGTTAGTCATGGCCTCCACATTAGAAATGCCTGAAGTGCATATGAGACTAAGTCTACACTTGAGATTTGATCCAACCTTCACCACCTGCCTAAAGCTCCCACTTTATTTCCATGAGTACATAGTGACAGACCATTGTATGAGACATCAAAACCATTATTTTCCTTACTCTTCCTAAATAATGTTTGGCTTGAAAACTTAAGCTCCAGAGTAAAACGATACTAGAGTAACTTCCAAAGGTTCACATGCTGGCATTGCTTATGAATTATACCATGTTTTGAACATGTAAAACACTTTTACAATTTACTGATTACAATTTAGGAATTAATTTCCTAAAACCCCAAGGTTTAGCTTACTCAAATTTGACCATGGGAACTTTTCTGTTTTCCTGCAACATTAAGGCCAGACCTGACTCACCTTACACTGTCTGAACTAAGAAGGGAAAGAAAAAGCTTCCTCCAGAAGTGATTAAAGGAAGAAGGAATGGATGTATAATCTTAAGTTTACACATGTATTCTCAGTGCTGTGAAGCAGTAATTGCTATCAAAGAATTCACCTTAGTTTTAAGGCTGAACATTAAGTTCCTACCTGGTTTTGGAGGTATTAGAAGACTCATATGTCAGATTCGGGGCTGGTCTCAACCACAGTACCAGAATCTTAGCTCATGCTTAAAGTCTGCACGCAAGGCAAGACAAACACACACCACCGGATGGCTGGAATCTAAAAGAAGAAAAAAATCTAACCTGCTAACCTTTGTTTTTCTGGGAAACACCACACTCCCATTCATCAAAGTGGCTATACCTCTCTTCCCAGGAACTCCAGCAAACCTTCCCCCACCCTTCTTCCACACATAACTAATAAGGACTCTAAATCATTATCTCATGAAAGGATGAAGTCCACACTTCTGCTCAAGTGACTCCTGGTGGCATGACCTTCCCTGCTCCTTCTTTACTTTGCAGCAGTACCAACACTACCTTTCCACCCAAGGTGGCAAAAGGGAATCCAGTGCCATCTCATAATGGATTTGTGTGTAGTGCAGAAGCACAGAGATGCCAGGCAATCTGTTTATGTCAAAAAGAATAAATATTTAAATTATAAAAGTCTTTGTTTTTTCTTAACACGGGACATTAGTGGAACTACTCCTAGATGTGTCAAGATGTTCACGGCACCAGCTTGCAATAACGTCTGGGAGAGGCATTTAAATCTGCAAACTTAAAAGTATATTCTCAACAACAAAATCTGTCCACCCTTGTTTATCAAATAAAGAAAAAATTTCCATCATAATACAAGTGTTTAATTATGATTTGTACGTAAATTACTTATACAAAGTGTTGACTTTGTGAAGAAAGGACTCTTTCAACACATTCTTCCCTCAAAGTGTAATCTACTTTTTACACCAGCATTGTTGCATATATTTATGTAATGAAAAAAACCAAAAAAGACCTCTTCTTGTTTCAACTCTGAGACTGGTGGTGCAGTCTGAATGCTTTTTTTTTTTTCTAACTAATACAGTTTATCTGTTAAGATGGACAGGGAATTCCTCCATCTGAAACAAGCTTTACTGCCTACATAAATCTCCTTCCAGCCACTGCTTTTGATTCGGTCTCAGGACACTCCAGAAAAGCATCAGTGATACCGTGTTTCACAACACTTCTTGCATTGTTTTAATTCCAAATGTATACAAATGAAGTCATTTTAATCCTATAAATAATTTATTTTTAAAAAATTGTGCTGTTAACCCCTTTGCAGGGCAACGAGCTATGTGAAAAGTACAAAACTTTTTGTCAAATGTGATACTGAGAGTGCTTTTGACATAGTTCATTGGTTTATCCTCTCAATTGATAGATATACTGCGCAACGGGCAAGGCTAGAATCCATGAACCAAGCTGCAAAGATCTCAAGCTAAGTAAGGCGGAGAGAGACTTGAGAAACAAGAGAAGGAAATACTTTCCTATCCAATGTATACTCTTCAGACTAAAGCACTCTTTCTATCAAGCCTTCTAAACTGTTAAATAAAGTGTTCCAAACAAGCATTTAAACTTCATTACACAGAAGAGCAACAAGAACAGTAGCCTGCCAGACAAAAAGGCAGGAGGGAAAAATATATATACTGAGTTCAATGGTTAGCCTGAATGTAGCACAGTTCTTCACAACCGATGGGGGGGTAATTTCAACACGGTGTCCAACAAAGTTCTAAAGACGTGCTTCATCTCAACTGGTTACTATGAAGCAAAGGTGGTAAATGTTTGGCCCCAACCGGGCTTCAGAAATGGTTCTTTTTCATGACGAGCATGTCTGTCCAGCTATCAATCATGTTTGTTTGCACCAAATCCCAAGCCATTTAAAATACGACTAATTAAGTTAAACTGAAGTCGTCTGCTCCAAATTCGCCATCAACTATCCATGCTACTGCATTCCTCTGAGCAAAAACAAAAACAGAGAAAAAGAAATCACAGCTTGAAGATCTTAGCAACAGTTCATATTTCTATCATAATGAATACAGTGTATTTACATAAATTTTAACTGAACATGCACTAGTTAATGGATCTTATATTGTAGCTAAATTCCATGCTTAAAATTACTTATTTTAGATAAAATTATTCATAATAATCTAGATATTATTTTAGCATGTTAGGTGTGGGTACTCAAAAAGCATCTGGTCCAAAACGATGTAACACGCATTTACATACAACTTCATGGGGAGTGTGCTAATTACAGAGCTGTCTTGTCACCCCATTTAGGATTCCTAAGTGGTTAGGTATTATTCCATGCACCTACATCTCTTGCGAAAGCACTGCTGTGAGAAATCCATTTGAGGTTGGTTGGTTTTGATGGCACTTACTGGTTCATTTTCTGGAGGAACTAAGAAAGAGTGAGCAAGTAGCTCACTGGAGAAAACCAAACAACAAAGCCATGAGTAAAACCAGCTGGAGGACAGGCTCTGACTCCTTATGGGTGCATTCCAGGTGCTACAGATTAGCCAGGCTGGTCCACCTAGTCCAAGACTAGAAGCAGATGTATCAAAGCACTGGAGCAGCGAGAGGAGGTAATTTTTCCTCCTAATATCCTTCTACCTTTCAGGCATTTCTACCTAAGGGACATTCTGAACTAGAGGTGTTTATTTATCTACCAGCACTTCATGGATTTCTCTTTGATTACTCTGTCCAGGCTCCCCTTGAAGCCACATCCATGAGGTCATGTGGCAATAGGATATACTATATATCATTTTAGTGTCTCCTGTAAATTTTTACTGCAAGGTTGAATACTTAATGACAGAAGCATATAAAGTGTACAACAACTCCCCAGCAGTCATCTCCTTAACAATCCCGGGGAAGGCGAGAAGGGATGGGAACATCTGAGTGCATTTTGGCAGCAAAAAAATGAGCATTGTCTCTTTCTCTCCCCTGCACACATATGGTTACTGACGGTTAGTAAAGATTCAATTTTGTACAGATTTTCTTTACACTCTCTCTAGACCTTGGAAATTCTCTTTTTGTAACCATTACAATACCATTACTCAATCTGCAGTGTGGTTAGAATGCACTGTTTAAATTTTAATAACATTGTACATTACTAAACCTAAGCATTGAAAGCAAGGTTTTTATGGAGTCTGCATAAATAAGTTAATATAATCCTAAGGTCTTAGTGACACCACAGTTATGCCTTTTTTATTCTACCAATGAGTAACTCAGATAAAAACCAACAGTCATACACTAGAAAAAAAACCAAAAAACAGTGACTAATTTTTCAGTAGTGCATTTCTTTTACCTTCAATATCCTGGTTGTCTACGAAAGGCGCTGGTCCCCATATCCTAACAGTGCCGTCGTCGGAGGCGCTGGCCATCATGGCCGGGATCTGCGGGTTCCAGCTCACGCAGTTCACCGTGCGCGTGTGCCCCGTCAGCTCCGCGATGGGCAGCTCGCTGCGCTTGTGCCAGATGTACACCTTGTGATCTGAACCAAGCACATGGAAAAGTAGCGTGAGCAGTACTGCTCTGCACACACCCACCTCTGGAGCCAACTGCACTTTCACACCAGCTCTCATTAAAGCCCATGTCAAAAACCCAAGTCTCGAGCGTGAACAGCGCTGACAAAATTTTTCTTTTAAAAGTGATCAAAAGAACGCAGGCAAAGCTCTTCCATTAAGAGACACGCTCTTTTTTAACACCTGCAAGTCTACTACACTTGGTGTTTGAAGAAAAACATTTGACTGCCATGCAAATAAGACAATACAAGGCAAAAAAGAGAAATTAAACTACTCTTTAATTACAGGTACGGAGTTATAATCTTATTCTAATGGAAAACTTGCAGATTTCCCCCCCCTCAAATAATTGTATTTGCAAATTAGTAAATGTACTATAAAGTCATGAATACTAAGAATAATTATAACCACCTCTTGTTGATGAGTACCAGATAAGATCACAGCTCTGTAGTTTATGAAAAACATCTTAAAACCTGTAACACTCCAGTGAAACTGCAAACAGAGCAAACGAGGGAGAGCAAAGCTTAATGGCTCAAATTGTGAGCTATTACTGTCTTTGACAACCAGTTATTGTGTGGTATTTGAAGATATCAATTTGTACATATTAAAGTAGATGCAAAGAAACCCTACACATCCTATTTTGTGCTGGGAAGCTTTTAATTACTTCTAGCAACATGACAGAAATAGAATAGGGAAATGGTTAGACACTCTACTGCAACATTTAGAGAAGTCATCCTTTATAACCAGCCATATATAAGAATAACTGGGGAGTGGGAAGAAGAGGTGGAGGGTTGTCCCAGCTGTAGACCAGCAGCCTGTAACAAGTCTGTGGTTTCACCTGTCTAGGAATGACTGTGGAATATTCCAAACAGAGCTACATAAACTGGACAAGTATGTATTGCTAGTATTACACAAAAGCCTAATTTCAAGCAATCATATGAAAGTATTTTGATCCATCTGAAAGGCTTTCACCTAGATGTCACTCTGAAGGCTCAGCAAACAAACCAATCTTCCTCTATTCCTCCTCCCAGCCCCCTATAAAACAAACTTGCTCTCTGACCTCCCTGCTAGAAAAGCCTCATGGCTTTTTCCCATGTGGTAACTCCCTTGTCTTGTGCTGAGCCAGCTTGTGTGAGGGTACCACCTTCACATGTGCTTGTGTTGATGCAAACGTTCTGATTGTACTTCATTCCACTTAGGATTTCAAGGGGACCACACATCCATACTATTCACCAAACAACACAATTCACACACTACACACACAAGCCTCTGCTCTGCCAGATAACCAAAGCCTAAAGACAAAGCAGTACTTTGGTTTGGAAAAAACAAGATAAGGCAGCAGTCAAATCCCCTCTGAGACAGAGACCTCTATTTTCTTCCTATGGGTGCAATTGTCAGGAAAACCCCTACCCAGCTGACAAGATGTTTTGACAATGAAGTTATGACAATGTGATCAACTACTTTTTAAAGCCAGCTATGAGAATGTGACCTATTAATATTGTTTGCTTGTATTTTAAAAATAGTTTCAGTAGCCACATTTGCAAATGGCAACAGCTTCAGACAGTTCAAATCAAAGGAACCATCAGTTTCAACTACAGTGGTTTTTAAACAATGAGGATAATAGAAAGTCAATAAACTGGGGTGAAAAAAAAGACTGGTGCACTACAGTATCTACACCTACACATGCACATAGTTATGGCTAAACAAATCCTGAACTTTCTGGCACTCAGGTCTCAAACCAAGAAGCCTGTCCAGCCATGAAAAGAGGTTCACACTGGACTGGAGGGCTGGAGGTGCTGTCCTTCAGTCATATTCCACTGGGTAGAGTCAGAGGGTAAAACTTGGTTCTATTTTAGACATGTTTTGTGGTTCTCAAAAACAGATAGCAGGAAATGCCTTGGCCAATCTTGTTTCCCAAGAACTGTGGGAACACAGTACTCACAATAATTTGTTTACATATGACAAGTGTAATTCTTAGCCCTGCATAAGCTTGAATTTTCAGTGACCTCCACGGCAGGTGATGGCACTACACCAGTGACAGAACTGAAACAATTCAACACATAAGCTTTTAATAAATTTATACTCTTGCCACAGACAGCTGAACAAGAACATACCACAAAGCTTTTAATCACCAAGAAACTCTACCAGATTACGTCAACAGCTGCCTAATTTGAGGCTACTCTGTCTGTAATTAAAATGATTCTACTGAAATTAAAATAACCTCACCACACCTGTATCTTCAACAGGCAAATGAAGCTATTATTCCCCAGAAGTACATTTTATTCAAACCAGAAGTCTAAATATCATACTACAAAAAGAAAAGTCCTCAAGAACACCCCACCCACTTCTAATTAAAACTGTGCAGATGCTTTTGCTTTAGAGGAGGAACACAAAAGAGTCATTAATATGTTCTACCTCTGCCATCCTCTCAGAAGATTCTTTCTGCCAGCCCACAATTACTTCTTGAAGTATGCCACAATCTCAGCATGCCTCAAATTTATTTCATGAGCCAGTTGGTTTGCTTTTATAATGTTGTTGTTAGCAACTGTCATCTATAAGATGAAGGTATAGGAAGGATACAGTGTTTCAGTTTTCTGCACAAAGAATGGTGTTACCTTCACTGCCACTCGCAATGAAATCTTCATTATGACCTCCAAAACACGAGTGAATTGTGTAAAATCCTTGTGTAACACCTTGATACTTTCTCACTAAAACTCTGTCTTGTAAGTCCCATAAGTGAACTCCCTGGAAACAAGAAATATAAAGAACGTTATTTTATCATTGAATATTATTAACGGCAGTCTTCTGAACAATGAAAAAAAAAATTACACATGGAAGTGCACTACTTTAGAGCCAACTTTGGTACTGTTAGTAGGTGAAAAGAGTAAAGATGTAAATTAAACTTTCACCCTTAGGTCCCTTCCACTCTGAAAGCTTTAGTCTTTCCCAAGGTTTCAAAAGCAAAAATAGATAAATAAAATCCATGCCCCCAGACATGTAAAGTGCCACAGTTCTTGCTGTACCTGGCTTCTCAATGCAACAGTCAGATAATTAAATTTAACAGCACATATTTCCTAATATGAAACTTTTGGCTATAAATTAGTCAAAAAAAAAAAAAAAAAAAAAAATCAGGTCTCAAGAATAAGATCACCTTCTTGTCAGAGAATTCCATGCTATATTTATGAACATTAAGGCCTTCATATTACACAATATACAACTAGTTAATATTATACAACTAGTTAATATCAAACATTCCATCTCACATAAAAATATTTATAAACAGGCAGAAGTTGCAAGCAGATTTATTTCTATTTCCTTTCAACATCCCCAACTCACCTGAGTTGCTACATTTAACAAAGCTAAACGGCCATTTTTTGAAATAGTAAACGACATAATAGGGTGATCCTCTTGTACTCTGAAATTGTAAGACATGAGAGTCAAGATAACCAGATAATGATGCAAACAACATCCTGTCTTTGCAGTATTATCAGGGAAAAATAGTTCCAAATCTGAAATTAGGTATGACTCTATACATCAATACAAGCCAGTTCTACAATACTTGTTTATAGTTAAAAGTTTATAGGCTAAACACCCAGACTCTGGGTTTGGCCAAAAGGGGCTTTGGACCTCAACTCCTAAATTCAAGGCAGAATATACTAAAATATACCAAGAATTGAGAGGACTACAAGTACTTATGATAGAAATGCCAAAACATCCACCAAAAACCTACTCCAGTGCTTAGGAAATTATTTCTAGTACCTGATCTAATGCTTCTTGCTGAAACTTGCTCACTAATTCTTGTCTCATCTTTTAATACTGAGAACATTTAATAACTCATTTCCCATACTGTCCCCCACACCCTTCCTCAGTTTTCTTCTGACACTAAGAAGCAGGAACTCAAAACCAAAAAAAGAGGTAGTTACATGTTCCTGTCTGTGAGATCCTCGAAGTTATAACCCCGAATTCGCTGGTGTGTGTCTGATGCTAGAACAGTTTTCCCATCACTCAAGCACCAAAGGCATTGTACTCTCACCCCTTCCCAGGAGTCGAGGAGATTACCATCTAAATCCTGAGCAGAAGGAAAAAAAAGCATTCAACAGTTAGTCTCAGGTTTCTGAGGAGCTGTGACTCAGAAAAAAGAAGTATTTTTCACTTTCTATTTCAGACGATTGCTACAGAAAGCAGTCTTACCCTTTACAATGGAGGGCTTAATGAATTAGGAGTTAGTTGTCTTAACCAAGGGCTTTTAGGAATCTGCCCTGGAGAGCAGGGTGCTTCTGTCACTTATTTTCTTGTGCAAGACACATGCCACCTGCACCCCATCACTGAGCTGACCTTCACAGTGAGGTCTGCATACTACATGACTATTCTGGGAACCAGTTGGAAAAATAATCAAGAACGTGGTGAAACTGTGGACCATCACCCCAAAGCAACACTAGTCAAGTAATGAGGGTTTCACATTTCTGTTTCAACTAAGAAAAAACAGCATGCAAAAACTAAAAAAGATGCAGTCAAAACACTGTGGAATAAAAACACTTGTGGACAAAGGTACTGCTTTTTATTAGTTCTTTTTTTCTGAAGCAGCTAAGAAAAAAAATTCCAGACCACAAATCCTCCCTTAGGCCGACCAAAGATGCTCCAACCCTTCAAACTGCTCCATCCAAAGTGCTGCTGAAATACCTGCATTAATGTATTGCTTCTTTGAATTAAAAAGGACCAGAAGCTTTAGTGTACATACACACAAAACTTGAAAAAGCATAGACCAAACTTTGATTTCTTGCTTTACTTTCAAAGGGACAAATGCAGAGAACTTACACACTGATAGAACTGTCCACGCTGTCCTCCCGTTACAAAACGCTTCCCATCAGGATTCCAGGCCACGCTTGTTAAACTGTCTTCATGAGACTGGCTCATCTTTGTCCTCAGCTCCCCAGTCTGGAAAATAAACAAAGGCAGCAGGGCCTTATACCACAAGCCTTACCCAGAAAGGCACTGGTAATTTTATCTGACATGAATAGTGTTTGGAAGTGTATATGTTTCAACAAGTTTATTAAAAAGCAACACATACTTATGAACTATGCAATGGAAAAGTAGAACTACTTTAGCACATACAGTGAATCTGGACTTGATTTGGGACAATTTCTTTTGTCTCTCAAATCAAGAGACATGGAATAGTTGATGTGTCAGACAGCTAAAAGATTTTGAGTAAGGAGTGGAATAAAAAGAAATTACATGAACAAGCCAAGAGAGTGACAAGCACTATCAAATGAAAAGAAACCAAAACACTGAAAGAAAGGAGGCAGGGAGAGATTAGAAGAAAAGAGGTGATGAAATACATTTTAGTAAGAAATTAGGAATATTGCAATAGTTAGAATGTTTTCCTCCTTGAGCTGAAGTTCTCCATGCCAAGATTTAGCTTTCATGCCTAGCGTATAAAGCCACTGTTTCACAAGACAGAACACCAATGAGTGGCACTGTCAGTAATGCTCTTCACTGAGCCAATTTAGTCAATTAAACAGAAGAAAAGTGTTCCAAGGGTGAAGAAAGGGAACGTTTTTGTTTTAGAAAACTAAATTAGTTCAGAGTCCAAGACAGCACAAGGAAGTCTACACAGCTCTCAACTGAGGCAAAGGAAGCTTTTGTATCAAATCAAGTGCCCATAAAATTCAACAGCAGAAAGTGATTTTCAGATTCATAAGAGGGAATGGAAAAATGCCCAAGTGCCTGACAGAAAGATGAAGTTCTGAAATCATAAATTGAAGCATCTTTCACTAACATCACTGGGAGGGTTACATGAAGTAAAATAGTTTGCATATTTTACATTTGCTACTTGTTAAAATCATCAGTGAGCAACTGCTTCCCTTCAATTATAATTCTGCCCTCTACTTCTCTTGATTCATTTGCTGTCCTTCTCCTCAGGAGCTCTCTGACATCCTATGCACTTACGCCATCTCTTCTCAGAAATCATAGTAACCACACACACCAGAACTGCTGCACAATCCCACACACTTAAAATTTGAACTCCAGTTTCAGTTTTTTCTGAAGTAAAAGAGCATTTGCAGGCCGCCATAATTATTTTTTCCAGCTGAGAGGAGGACAGAGAGCAGCAGCTCTTCTTTACATCCCCACCTTGGCACGAGTTTGCAGCAATTACTTCTTTCACACCTGTAGTATTTAGCGATTGAAACAAAAGCAGCAGGCTGACCACCAAGTTTTCTTTTTCACTCTTCGCCACCACTTACTTGTACATTCCAGAGCCAAAGCTCAGAACAATCATCTGGGCCACAGGCAACAAGGTAGTTGTCATCTGGACTCCAGGCAATGTAGGAGACCCCGTACGCGTGACCTTCTAACGTCTTAAGTAGTTTTAGCTGGTGAGTGTCCTGGAACAAGAGAGGTGTTCTTGAGACAATGCAAATCAACTCCCACCACATTTCACATTTCCACAGCATCCATCTACAGCATGACAGGTTTGCCGGTTTACAGGGCCAGAAAATGAAAGTGCCTAACTTTCAACCTTCACAACAAGAACACTCATAGGTATTTTTGTTCTACTCTTCTGTGATTCTGAACAAAAGTCAAGAAATACCACTGTGTACAAAGTTTTACATTACATTACACTTAGTGCAGATTTCTGTAGTGTCAAGTCTTTCTACTTCTACTAGAATATGAAAGCACCATTACCTATATTTTACAGAATTAGGTTACTTTCTTAAAAGTAAAGACATGTTGGAAACCTGTTATGGTTAAATAGAGAACTAAAACCTTCACAGCTCAAGGAAAAAGCCTGAAGTGCCTATATTTTTATAAAGTTGTGTGTGTGCTGCTCAAGGAAGGAGATTTACAGAAAGATATTTTTAAAAACTTCCTTGAGAGGTGTTCTCATTTCAGAAGTGTTGCCTACAGCAAGCTGTTTTCTGCCAGATTTAGTGAATGAAGCATACTTGGCACATGCAGCATCTTATATCATCTCTAAATTACAACTGTTTTACTGCTGCCTCGTCGGAGGAACTTGACTTTTCAAGAAACTTGTAAAAATAAATAGTACAGCTAGATACTGTGAAACAACCACACACTGGCTTCCTAAATACAGAAACATGCTTCAGTACAGTATTAGCACTGATTCTTGGTAACAGCATACATATACACAAGTAGAACAGAGCTTGTTAAAAAGTTGACAATGATTATTTTGAAGCTTCTTGGAAAGGGCAATCAAATTGTGCTCCCTCTACCCACTCTACCCATTTTTTTCCATGCATGGCAGATGCTTATATCTTCAACTTCTTTTCAAAAAGGATGACTAATTTGAAAATCTAGCTTGATTTCTCTAATTGTCCCTTCTCTCTCCTTTTTATTTTTTTTTTCAGTATTAATCAACAGAGCACTTCTTAATTCTAAAAACAAAGACCAGAGGAAGAGCGACATGAAGGATTGTTTCCTGGGATCAGCTGTGAGGGATTTGGTGACTCTCAGCCAGCCTGCAGCACTGGGGGTTCTGATGGCTAGAAAAAGTAAGTTCCCCAAAAGAAAGTGAGCTAAGAATAATCTTCAGTGTGCAGAGGAAGACAGGCAAATGATTGGACCTCCCTCAAGACCCCTTTTCCATTCTTATTATCCCTGGACTGCATTAGACACTGCTGTGTCTATAGCTAAAGTGATTTTCAAGGAAACTGAGTCATGTCTGACATCATCTCACATCCTGCAGCTTGTCTGGAACAGATATATTTCTTTTTAAAACAGGATTAAAGAAGCCTGTCACTTCAGCGTGTTTGAAACTCATGACGATCAAGATCATAAGATATTCCTCTTCTAATGATAGTGCTCTGTGGCTTATTACTATCCTCCATACTGCTCTCATGCTTCCCTCCAAATACCATAAAGCTGCTATACCATGCTCTAAAACAGCAGTCAGTGGTATTTCAGGCAAACATCCCCAAATGTAGACAACCTGCCTCCCACCCATCAGCAAAAGAAATCTCAGCACTTCTATCCCTTACATACAGCTTTCCAAATTTTTGTGTATGACAAGCAACTATTCAGGCATCATCTCAAGCCTGAAGTAGCTGAACTCCTTGGCTGAAACGCCAAAAACCTGTCAACTGTTTTCAGAAAATGCAGAAGGGATTTTTATAGAGAGCCAGTTAAAGGAGAACTCTTAACAAAGAAGATGCATGTTAGACAAGGTGATGCAGTGTGCTCATCCCTTGTGCTCCACAGAGATTCTGCCACACTTCCTGACAGTCAAATAATGCATCCCACACAAATCTAGTCAACTCAAGACACTATTTAATGCTGCTGAGTCTGCATTAGAACTTTGAAATTAGCATACGAAAATGACAGCAGAAGCATAGGTTAAGACAGTCTAGACATGTGGCTGGGTCTTAGAAAAGAATAAAAAATTTAAGGTATGAAATTACAAACACACATTGCAGCAGTGTCCTTACATTTCAAGGGGGGTGATGAAGAAAAAAAGGGAGAAATGAAGAATTCTCACACATGTGAAGCGTGTGTGGAAAAATCAAAAACTGTTCATTTAAAACAGGGCTCTCCCATCACTTGCCTAGACCTTGCTAGTTATTTGTTTCCATGGAGTTCATCTAAACAGATTAGAATAATTCTGTATACCAAAAGCCTTGAAAATCAGATTAAATTTATGGGTCAAAAGACATGGCCAACTGCTACAAGAAATGTGAGAAGCATCTTCTGGCAAATATGAAAATGAATTACTTGATGTGGCCTAATGCTATTTAAGTAACCACCTGCATGACAGGATTTCAATTTTTTTTAAAGCATTCAAAAAAGCAGACAAACCAATAAAACTCTACAAAACCACTTTTCCACTATTTTTTTAGAGATTTTTATTCTTTAGCAACCCTTGGTCAAAAGGCTTAGTCTAAAACTCACAAAACATTTATGTGGCTTTACTAAGCAACTATTAGCTAACAATTCACATTAAGATGTGCTAATCAAGATGTCTTGTATTAGAACACATCAATATAGAAGGAAGATATGCATCTACAGTCAAGTGACAAGTTGACAGCAAAAAACATTTTGATCCTTAATTCATCTAAATTACTTTGTTAAAAACAAAAGCAACAAACAAAATACATATAATTTCCACACTAAATAACAGAAGTCAGCTCTGCAGCTCTTGGTCCAGAGCACACTTGCCCCAGTAAGACAAGACAAAAATCACAGCAGTCTTAGTTCTGGGGCTACGTAACCATTACGCACACGGAACAGGGTTTTAAAGTCCTCCCATCATTTTAATAGAAAAAAGGACTCATATTATATGGCTCCCTAACCTGAAGTGAAAGAAAAGAAACTCAGCTTTCAAATCCTACTGAACACCAGTATGGAACTGCAGAAACCTTTAATTTTCCACCTCCTATACCAGACAGCACCTGTATGGTTAAAAAACCAAAAGGATCTTATTTCTGATAGTGTTTCACAAGCATTAGCAACTTCAAATTTTGTGTGTATACATTCAAGTTTACTCCCAGTCTTCAATAATTATGAAATATATGGATATACTTTCATAATCCCTTCTACAAGCCGAAGCAGACTTAGATTCAATCAACCTTTTTATTTATACACCAACAGATTTGTAGAGGAAACATGTATGAAGTATCCTACAGCTATGCTATTTACAAGACTTTTACATCCCAGGGAATGGGATGTAACAGGGCTGCGGTCCATTCAGCCTGTCCTACAAGAATCACACCATCCTATCAGGAGAAAGCTGAGAGGGAAGTGAAAGACAAGTCAAGACACATTTTCACACTTACTGGATCAACCTGCCATATAATAACAGTTGTGTCCTTAGATCCTGTTGCTAATTTAGTGCCGTCGTTGGAGAATTTACAGAACCACACTTCATTACAGTGCTCCGTTAGGATCTGTTGGGTATAGCATGGGAACTGTTTCCTGGGAAAACAAAGGGGTGCATTCACAGATTAATAAGAGAGCAGTACGATTCTTTTCAAAGTCAAACTATCAAAAAAACCCAATCAAACAAAAACCTTATTTAAATACAAGACCAGAAAACTTAGAAAACCCCTCTATTAACAGCTGCTTCAAGCAAGTACAGAATGAAGTGTCTTATCTGGCAACAAGCTCACACCATCAAGTCATCATAATTAACCATAAGAACATAGAACTGTTCTTATTTCACTCACATAATTTGTTACACTTTCATGTAACTTGGAATTAAACTGACCTCATCAGGAATACAGCAGTTTATTACCATATAATTTTCTACTGTACAGAAAAATACTATAGAATAGGTCTCTGAATCATAGGTGCAATGTTTTTACTTCTGAGGTTTTTGTAGCTAACTCACTTAGCTGTATCTTGCTAAGAAATTTTTCTTACATAAAAGTTCCTTTTCCCAAATGTGACCTTGCAATAAATTGATGTTTCTTTGACTTTGTTTTATCATTTTTCAGCTTTGCAGAGTACCACATACAACATCTAAGCATAACTAGCAAGACGCCATTGAGCTTTCAACTTGAACAGTTCTCCCTCACAAAATCTAAACTATTTTGTAAAATGCTGAGTTTATCAAATAAAATATTACATGATAAACTACTGAAGAAGATTCAAACATTCCTCTAGAGCCAATATTTAATATTCTAGTTACAAAGCAAAAAAAAAGCTAACAGTGAAATTATCGAGTTAGGTGAGAACTGGAGACAAGTTTTATTTGATTTAAATCTTGTCTACAAGCTCTCAAATAAGAATTTCAGAGCTAAGATAAAAGAAATGTAGGCTTTTACAGCAGATGTCTGCATTTCAAAGTAATACTGCAAGTATTACTTCCTAGTACACTGTATATACTGTATACTGACAAATACTACAAGTTCATTGTTCAGATGCACTAAAAGACAGTTTCTAACCAGCCACTTTTTCTTCAACTGCAGAGATCCCAAAGTGGTTTAGTCTTAGGCTGAGTTTTTACAGCACTCAGGGCAACACAACTCTGACAGGACATAGTGGTACTAAGGGAATGACAGTGCCCTTGAATGTACAGTTTTGTTTATTACTGGGGATAAACTGGCTGAAAAAAAAACAACAACCAACAAACAGCAGAAACACATCACAACACACCCACCAAAGGAAATAAAATAAAAATTAAAAAAGTCAAACAACCCCCCCATTAATTTAAGCAGAAAACTTACTTCCTTCACATTTCTGTTTACAAATACAGTTTGGTGGCAGCCAGGCTGACAGACACCTAAAAAACCACTTCTTCCCTGAAGCTAGAGAAAGTTCTGCTTCACATAGCGTCTGTACCCTCTCAGTCCATTTTATTTTATTAGAAGAGGTTTCCTAGTCTGTGCTTAAAGAGTATCAAGCAGCACTGAACAACCATACAGTCTCATTTCCTGTCTTATGGTAGAAAATGATAAAATGTACATATATATATATATATATATATATATATATATATATTTGGCTTCCTTGGTTATGTCTATACTTACTTGTTTATAGAGAAACACAAGTGTGTTCTCCTCCTGCTTTCAGCTGACCAGGAACTGCCTAGTTGCCCCTGGAAGAACACTAAACCCAAGGTAAAAAGCCCCACCCATGAAAAAAAGACTTTGTTTTCCTTCACGTCTAGAGGGAAGCAGGCAAGCCCTTATACAGAGATGTGCCACCTACAGGAGCAGTGTTTCATTGTTATTTAGCCATATTTTTATAAATTAATGGTTTTGCTCAAAGCAGCAACTTGCCCCAGGAGGTGAGGCTGCATCCATAACTCACACCGTACAAGGGGCATGCTGTGTCCCAGGAAAGTCTTTTCAGCACATTTCATTTCAAAATAATACTCTATGGAACAATAGCTCTTCCATCTTAAAGCTTAAGAAAAGCAGCCAAGGTTCTGTAGACATGAAAAACAAGCTGGATAATGCTGGAGCACACAGTTTTCATAGTAAGATACCTTTTGGTTCCTAAAAGGGGTGACAGAGTTATTATAGCTGCTGCAGAGACATCCCAATACTGAATTACGCTGCTCACAACCCAGCTGGATCAGAGTGCTCCCACAAAAAGTCCTCTTCACTTAATTAGTGAAACAGAACTCAGCAAGTTTGACTTCACAGACAGCAAAACCACATTAAATAACCTGGCTGTGGAAGGAAATAGCAGCAATCTTGAAACAAGAAACCAGAACCAGTTGTCTCAACAGCTTCTAGCTTTGGTAATTAGATATTACTGAAGCTCAAAGGTTTTTCTCCACCTTTTATGAAGTGTTTCATTACAGATTGTTCTGTTCAGTACAAAATACCCGATTTATGTCATTCACTTACTGAGATAAAGCATCTAATAAAATTTCCTGTTGTTGTATTTACACAAGTTCAAAATTCTAGAAAAAAAAACACTAAATAACAACCTTTTTATTCCCTGTACATACAATGCAAGATTTATTCCTAAACAAAGAAAATCAAAAAAGCAAATGAACAGAAACACCGCACCAAAAAATCCCAACACACCCAACTAGGCCAAAGGCTCTCAAAACCAAAAATCATCATCCCCAAGAGCATCAATTCTCTACTGTCAAAATCTCTGTCACAATAAGATGAAATCCTGCACCTTTACTCCCAGTAGTGCCTCACTTGCATCTCCCACTCGTATCAAGTGAGTTTTGTAGTTATACATTTTGCCCATTAATGCAATTCAAGCATGCTTAACCAAAATAGTGCCTTAAGTCCAAAAGGGATTAGTTCCATCTAAAAAGGAGAAACTTATTGGTGTTCCATCAATTAAGTAGCACAGGACTTGAACTGTTTAAGCTATTTGACTACTGTTACTTCTGTCACCTTTGTCAAAATTTGGCTTCCACTGTCTAACTCCCCTCACTATGTCCAAGCATGGCAGCACGAACAGCACACCACAAACTGGACTCAGACCCTTCCAACAGGCAGCTACAACAGGATGAGGACAGAACGGAAGCCTTTTTTTTCAAGTGGGTTTTTGGGTACATTTCCTGGGGTTCTTGTTGTTAGGGGTTTTTAAATTACAGTAGCTATGAGTATCTATGTACGTATACACGCAGCAAATAAGCAAATTTAGGAAGCACTACTTTAGTTGAAAAAAAGGAATCAACAAACCAAAAACCCAAACTATGGTCAAACTTTTATGTCAGCAAATAGATTTAGATGGGGGGAATTCAAACCCAGGTTTGTTGCATGTAATATCTTTTCTACCTGGCTCTTTGTAGCCCAGCTTCAGTAAATTAAGCTCTTCACAGTGATCTCGAATACTCCCTGGAATTTGATTAGTAATATCAAACCTGTTGCACAACATCCAAAACTACTCATGGACTTACTTAAATGTTAAATCTCTCTTAGGTAGTCTGATTTTAAGACTCACTTCTGAAGGAGGGAAGCCACAATACCACTATATGATCATTTCCAACAGCTCTTAAAATGGGCAACATTCAAATGTCTGCACACACACACCAGCTGAAACAATGCAGTGCAGCAAAACTGTAAGCTAAAGGCCACTTGAATACATGAAGTGCAAAAGACAGTAATTTTCAAACCTTAAGATGGCTACAGCAAAGTACTACAGAAGTCTGCATCTTTAAAAACTGATTCCAAGTAACCCAAGAATGCAAGTGAAAGCAGCTGAGTTCAGAAAATCTCTGTAAGCAAGTTTATCAGTCCTTAATGAACTTCCTCAGATGAGCTAACCTTAACTGAAAGCGATTCCCCTGCAAGCCCAAGTGTTAGCCTGCTACATGGATAAACATATAAGGATATCCCATACAGCCCTTATGTTCTAGCCCTTATTCCCTTAATCCACCATGCACAGCCCAGAAGTTTTCCATAAAACCTACACTGAGTTTTTAGGTCCTTAGCCAAGTTTTGCTGCACGAGGAAAAACTGCTCAAGTCAGCCATTCATTAAAAACAAACATCTTCCTGTTTCATGTCTAGAGTACTGCATTTTGAAGATTCAGAAGCAGCCTCCATTTTGCCACCAAAAAAATGTTATCCAGGCAGTCTAAAGAGCCAATACAAAGGTATAAGAGGCACTCAATTCTTACTACCTTACAAATGTAAGAAAAATAATTCTTTATATTATTCATGTTATATATTATATAACTCAGAAAAATAAACCGCACATTTCTCTTCTGTTTTAACCTTTGTGTCTAAAAGCACCTGTGTCCACTCTTAAAAGTTACAGGTGAAAGTTGAGTTCATAGAAGCATGCTTCAGCAGGCTTTCTGCATTCAAGTAACCTAGAAGACCCAGTCTGGATAAGCAACACACCACTGATTCTCCAGTGAAAAAACACAGCAATCCTGTGCTGAGGAATAAAGACACTGGCTGTCCAAAATGACAAAAAACAAGTGGCTATAGATTAGCATTACGGTATCTTGTTTTTACACCAATCTGATTAAAATTTTTAAGCTTCAGTCTGATCCCATTACCCCACATCCAGCTACCAAAATCTCCTCTCTGCACACCTTCTTTACTCCCCACCTCCATTGCTCATTTAGCGAGAACTGCTTTTTCCCAGTAAAATCCCATTAAACCAGCATAGAACAGTTTTCACGTTTCTGCTAACAATCAGATTATTTTAAAAGACCAAGAAAAGACTGCCCACCTCAGAAGTCAGGACAGTGTCTTACCTACTACAAACGTGATCTATTAGCAGCGAGACAGAATCTAGATTGCTGTCTAGTTTGGTGTTGTGATATAGGCACCGGTCCCGTTGGAGTTCCACAGCCTGGCGGAGCAGGTTCTGTAAACGCCTCGGAGGAAGCATCACTGATGGGGGTAGGTAGGCTTCAGAGGAGTTAGGAAGAAAAAACAAACAAATGAAGAAAGACTTATCAGAAGAAAGTTACAAGTAAGACCACACTTTGATTTGAGTGGTTTTGGAAGAAATCTTAGTAAGTAACAGCATACAGCTTGTTGAATTTACTGCTATACACCTGGAATTAGAAGCATGAACTTCTGGAAATCAGGGCTGTATGCAAAGTATTTGTTGTTATAGAGTATGTTGTCCTGGCCAACAAGCACCATTTACACAAGCTAACTCAAAACTCAGTATTTAACAAAATCTATAATGCTGTAGAACATCAGTATCAGCTAAGTTCCTTTAAGGAATTCTCTATTAGGACGATGAAAAGAAAGAATACCATGGGTTTTAAAATTCTGGTACAGAGTATTACCACAGCCACAAGAGAGAGGAGAAACCATAATTCAGAGCAAAGTGTGAGACCACTATCAACCAGTACCAGTATTACCACTGGTTATAGGCCACACTTAGTTTCCACCACTCACTGTGGCTGGCATTTATAACACACACCCACCCCTCCCTAAACCACACGTTTAATCATCAAGTTTATCACTACTGCATGCAGCAGAGCTAAGAAGTAACAGGTCTTATTACAAGCAGTTTATCAGAGACAAAAAAAGGTTAGGTACAGAAGACCAAAGGGTAAAGGCACCTAAAGGTATCCCCATGAACCAAGAAATACAAAAAAACAACCAACCAGCAAACACAGTCAATTCCCTGGGATGTGTAAATTATACTGGATTTAATAGAGGTGAGAAGAATTCTAAACGCTAAAATATCTTACTCTGGAGTTTGTCCAAAAGTTTAGATCTGGAAGCTGTTCCTTTCCCTTCCCACTCTGCTTTTGCTCGCAAGTCTTCTGCATGGCTACACATCAGGTACCTGTTTCAAAAGTGCACATACACCAACAGACCAAGTCTTTTTGGAATCATTCTTTTCACTTTAAAGCATGATACAGACCATAACATTTTTAATGAACTATGAACAGGTAACTTAAGCTTGAGACCAATAGGGAAAAAGGCAAGGAACTATTTCACACAATCACATCTTCTGAACAAATGTCTGCAAACTGCCCATACAAAAAGAAAACAAAACACAAGCAATTTTAGGAGGGTAGAAATGTCTTTTCATCTAAGAACAAACCAGATTATACTCACTTAAATTATAAGGTAATAATGGCTAATAATTCTCAAGATCAATGACCGTAGATATGTACACATGTATTAATTTGGATTCTACTAGTATTAAAGTAAATCATCATCAGGTTGTTTCCAAGCATCTGAAACAAAATACTGTCTACTAAACAGCATTCTTTATGCAGCATTTTATCACATCTCAGTACAGCTTATTATTCATCAGGACAGTAGCTTGAGTCCTCACAACATCAGCCATCAAAAGCTACAGAATTCCTTAAAAAAACCTCTCTGCAAGAGCTCTCAAAACCCAAACACTTACCCACTGAGGACATGAATGCGTTCTGTATTATATTTCAGAGGCGTCAGTTCACAGCGTAGAACCTGAAGTGCCTCCAGGACCTTGCCATCCTCCAGGTATTCCAGGTACTTCTGCTGCAGCAGCAAAAACTTCATCCTCTGACATGACAGAAAGCAGCAGTCAGGGGAAAAAGGTTGACTGAAGTTTCAGAAAACGTTTGAGCCTAAACAGAACAGTAGAAACCATTCTACTATGCCCTTCAGAAACACAGCTCTAAGTTATGTTTCATTACTCAATTTCTTTTGTTGGCTTTTCAACAGCATTGCAGCAATTAAGCTATCTGTGAATTTCCTCCCTGACTGATGGGGCTCCAAGTATGTTCCTATCTCATTCCTCAGATCCCCCCCTGCAAGTGGTCCCATTTTCACCTGCTCTCTCTTTAGTCATCATCCTTCAAACCCTGCATTAGACAGGCTTTCCAGTGAAATGTTCTATCAAGAAAAGGGCCCCAAATCGGCTATTCACATATTTAAGACTGCATGACAACACACAACACAACAGGACAACTCAAGTTCTCACACTGCTTACACAGGTGTTGACATGGATTGTTTGCATAGCTGCATAATATATAACAGTAACAAACTCACACTGCCTGGGGTTTGGGGTTTTTTTTGTAGTTCCATGTTAACTTGTTTTCCTTGGGTGTTGCTTTCGGGATTACAGAAAAAAATAGTTTCCTATATTTAGAAGTCACTTCAACACTCTGAATTAAGTGCTGTTATTTCATAGTGTTCCTCTCATTTATACAGTCTTTGGTTGTTTACATTAAAAAAAAAATCAAGCCTGCTATTCTAAAAACAAATATCTGCGGGTAAAAAAAAAAAAAAAGTAAATTAGGCATTAAGTTACAATATTAAAAAAACCTGAAGGCCTAGAAATTTTAATACCAATTTAGTAGAAACACACTTTGGTTGTTTCTGGATGAAACCAAGTATCTCGTGTTTGTACACATTCTTTACTGCTACCAGTTACCAGCCAGAAATGACAGGTTTAGTCCACAAAACTCACCAGGTTGAAGAGGAAAATAGGGAAAATGTACATGCTTAGACAAACTGGTGAGACACAGACTGGAGATAAAAGTGTGGAAAACTAGATTTGCTTTTCTAATGAATATACCACCAGTTCAATCACCAGTTTCCTTTGCTTTCATCAGACCTCAGGCACCTCACTATTTTCATGCTCATATTTGGTCAATGTTTACTTAGTTTCAAACACACTGCCAGCCTCCTTAAGTAGAGGGATAATCAGGAAGTTTAAGATGTTCCTGTCCTATTAAAGCTCACATGAAAGTTTAAGGCTCACTAGATGTTAAATGCAAAGTTAAAACATAAAGCATTCTCATTTCCAGAGACACTCAGTTCTTCAAAAGAATGAAGGTTCCACATATAGTGCTATTAACTTACCACACAGCTTTGTGAAGCATAAAACATGACATAGTAAAGATGATTTATATTCAAATTTGTCTGTAGTGCTCTGCTGTCCTGTATCTGACAGGCAAACCTGTACTGCACTCCCAATCCAGCTCTTTAGTTTATCTGAATTTGGAATTATTAGATCATTACTGTACAGTTCTTCCAGGTGAGACAACTTTTTTCAATGTTCTGACATGTGAAAAACCAAATGAAAGATATCCCAATTATTTACAAGCCCAGTGGTTGGCTCCATGCAGCAGGCCAGCAGACCCCACGCTGTTTGCTTATATACCAGCAGCAGGAGGGACAGGAACTTCCTCCACCAGCTGTGCACATGCTCTCCAGGATACATGGAGATGCCCCCGTAGCAGGCACATGCTGTATTTCACTGCTCTTGGTCACCTCACACTGATGATCATCACCAGATAAAAAATAGCCTGATATTTCTAGTCTATAATAAAAACTGTAATCCCTCCCTAACTTACTTCTCCATTCACTGCATATAATATTTATTTAAGTTATAAAATATTTCTATTAAATGTGATAACCTACCTTTTCTCCCTCCTTACTTTCAGGACTTGGCACAATAATTTCATTTTGTTAGAGGAAGAAGTAAAAGGAGCAGAAAAACTCTCTAGCATGGGTTTAATAATATCAGACCCAGCAATTACATAAAGCATTACAGGAATACTACCACTCAGAATGCTGTTGCCAAAGAGGTGTAATTTCAGTTCTAGGCAAGAAAGTACGGTTTTAAAAAAGACATCATCAGTGCCATGTGTGACGTAGGCATATCAGGAATATAAAGGCCTTCAGAAAAACCAAGTAGAATACATTTCATACAGCAACCTAATGGGGAATTAGAATAAGAGATAAGCAACTTGAAATAGCAACTTTTCAATAGCAGAGGGCAGGGACTAAAGTCTTGATGGGGAAATGGAATTGAACTGCTAAGCTATTTGATAACTGCTCCAAAACTTGCCCTACAGCATACTCAAACAATGGCATGAACTTCCTTAAGGCAAGAGTCACACTCCAGTAGCATCACATTGCAGGTCATTTTTTAATGTTGGGGCACTCATTGTCTCCTACTTCCCATTTTTGTGCAATTAGTGACCTTGCTGAAAAACAGATTTCTCTCAACTCCTCTATGCCCTCCTAAAAGTACTTCTAATTTCTTCTAACACCACCTTCTGCAAAATCTATGACCATTTTGGGTACATCACCTCTTTTATAGTCCAGACAACCTCTTCTAGAAGGAAAGAGAACTGTTTGTAATATTGACAACTGTAAAGCAAAAGCACAAACTCCACTGATTAAGTAGCGTATTCTTTCTCCACATTTTTTAGCTGCCTTACAAAAAAGGGAAATCAAAATGATCATGATCAAAACCATACCAAAGTAACACAAGTGCCTGGGATTTGTTATCATAGTATTTGCAAAGGAAATTCAACATCAGTACACTCATTACTGCTGAACAATTTAAAATTCAGACACCTCCACTTCTTAGCTTATAGCCAAGATTCCTCACCCTGAAGGACCCCTGGAAAAGTCCAATCCAAGCATCAGCACTGCAGTCTGGCTGGTTTTGTTCAGTTATTACTACCTCATCCTGTCTTTCACCTCTACAGCAAGGATGAGGATAAAGTGCATTACTTTGTTGTTTCTACAAGCTATTATTTAGGTGTAAATTGAACTCGGATTACCCTGGGGCAAAACTAAGAGTTAACAGATTTACAGGGTTTTGTTTGTTTGTTTCAATGTATACAACATTAGCATTTTTCTTTCTTCAAACTACAGCCTTCAATTACTAACATGAATGCTTAGTACTGTACTCCTTCCTTGTACTAACTTAGGAAAGCCCATTCCAGAATCCTAAATTTTAGAAAGTCTGGCATGTACCATAACTCACCATCACTACATAACCAAAGGTGAAAACCTCAGTAAACAGAACTGTGAAAGGAACAGGACAAACATACTGCCACAGGCAAGAAACTGGGCCATTCTGATCAGTAACTGTAACCAGCAGTGAATCTTCACAAGTTTAATGAGCAAAATGCAAAATAATCTAAGTTTATGTCTAGATTTTAGTGTTATTGTCAACCTGTGTATCTAAACAAGCTCCACAACAGTTTTATTAATGAACTAGGAGTCCAAAATAAGTAAACATTGCTGAAACAACTGCTCTTTGAAATTAAATAGGTAACTAAAATACATGGTGAAATTATCAGCGAGTGTTTCAAAACAAACTTGACACAGTAGCTATCAACTTACAGCCTACAGAACTAAGACCTCAGTTTTCTTTATCCTGTAGTCTTTTACTTTGATAGTTTTGTAAAACACTGATGAAAGCCCTTAAAAACAAACCAAAGCTCAAATGCCCTGATATGTAAAGGGCAGAAAACATTCTGGTCTACAGAATTCAGCATGGAATTTAATGACACTTCAACCATACCAAGTCCTGCCACACAGGGAGTAATTAACTCCAGTAGGGAACTGCCCTTAATGCTGGTAGCAAGAGGGACACCATGCAGGCAGGTGGAGCACTTTACTCAAATGATAACAGTTAATGCTGTTTTTAGATTGTACTGCCTGTTGCAGGCTGTATACCTCTGGAATAAGACAGCAATTTGAAGATACTTTCTAGATGACTGTAGAGGAATGATCTCCAAGTTTCTTCCTAGGTGCAATTAAGTACCCAAGACAGATGCCATCACATGCTTGAGTAGCCCCAAAGTAAGCAAAACCTCAGGCTGGCTTGAAGTTGGTGTTTTCTAACTGTAACTCAAGGAAAAACATCATGCTTGATTCAATTATAAAGTTTTCCTACAGATTGTCTAAGCTATATCTTATATGTTGGAAAAGTAAACATGACTAATCACATACTGTACAGCACTCAGTTGTGTTGACACAAATAGAAATAGCAAACTGTCCTGTGTGCTGCCACACCCTCCTCCCCCCCATATCAACACTGCATCAAAGTCTTAAAAATTCACATCAGCCATTTCATATTTAGTGTTTTCACCTGTAGAACTTAAAGCACTTTGCAGAAATCAGGAAATTAAACATGAGTAGGATTTTTAAAATACATATACATCTCCCATCACTGACCAGACATTTCAAAAGCAACTACGTATCCTGGTTATTTTGACCAGGTCATACTAACTGTAAGGGAAAAAAAGCCCCAAAAACAAAACAACAAACCCACCCAAACCACAAACTAAAAACAAACCACAAAACACACACCCTACTTAGTTAAATAGTCTATGTCATCTAAATTTTTTAGGTACTCATTCTTCTTGTATGCACACATTTTTAAAACATCTAGTCACAGTGTGAGTCACAAGTCAGGCAACTCAAAATCCAATTTTCTATTTTGAAAGAGTTACCTGCAGCAGCACCTTGTTTGGACTCTTCCTGATCAAGACATCTATCACCTTCATTAGCTCTGACACTGCTGCAGTGGGGAATACCTACAGAGGATAAAGCATCCCTCCTCACCTGTAATGATCTCCCTCTACCTTTCCAGCTGCTGACAGCACTAATACCCACCCAGAACCTCAACCATGTGCACAAAAGCTAGACAGGGGACAAGGAGGAGACTCTGTGCATGCAATGGAACACACACAAGCTCAATTTATCCTTGCAAATAATGTTGTCTTACACATATAAGACCTTCAAAATTGTTACCTGTTTTAAATTATATCAAGTTTATATAAAGGAGATCAACTTCAAAAAGAAAATAATTCATATGGTTCAGGTGAAGTCTGAACCAAGCTTTACTGCACCAAGCTTTATGGAACCAGTTAAGACATCAGTATTAGAGAATGATCTTCAGAACAACAGAAGGAAAACATCTTTTTCTCTTGATTTGAGTTCTCAAAAAAGTACCATGTTGATAACTCAATTAAACCTCTTGACTCACTGACATGCAAAACACTTTAATACTACAGACAAACTTCGTTACTTCAGAAGTCAGAAACATGAGAAAATTTGTTTCAAATGACCATTCATATTCCCATATAGCAGATCCACACTTTCAGGCTGCACAAACTATCGAAAGCTGCATACAATATTCTCAACTCCTTCAGGTCTTAGACAAAAGAGAAAGTGAACTAATGGTCTAATTAAGAGGTGCTAAGCTTTGACCAAATTAACAGAACCAAATGTAAACTTCTGTCAAGTACCCTCTGATGTTTTGTTCAACATCTGTTTCTCCTACTTCATTTCCTGTTCTCTCTTTCTTTCCCTCCCCCATCAGACAGGAAATTGTCTTGACAACAAATGAATCAGCTAGAAGTGGAACTAAGCAGCCATCAGCTGATTCCTCATTGTTTACAGTCACAGACACTTCAAAAAGCCTTGCTACTGTTTGCCTCCTAAGTGACCATAGCTTTTCTAACTTCATCTCACTAAAATAAACGTTTAAACACAACAGAACAAGCTCTTTGAAGAGCCAAGTGATGATTTTCATCTTGAGATCCAAAAATCAAAACAAGAAACACTTTACTCACAGCAACTGAAATCATAACACATATTGTAGTTGTCAAGTCACAGGATCCACTAACCTTCTATTTCTAGGTTTATCTTTTTTTTTTTTTTTAAAAAAAAAAAGCCACCCAAAGAGAAAAAGCTCTAAATAAAATCCCAAACAGCAATACAAATGCATTTTCTCTTTAAAAGCCATCTGGAAAAGCAACAGTATTGTTCATGGTCTATAGCAGCCTCTATATTCTTGTAATGTGCTATTACAATACCAACTCCACATTAGTATTAGCCCATTTTATTTCTAAACTTCTCTTCCCTCAAGAAAACCTAACTCCTATAAACACAGAGATTGTGAGAAGTATTTCAAGGTTGAAATTAGTATTCAACATAGGCAGTTTCTACAGAAACTGACCTATTTTAGGACTGTGACAGGATTTATATTTTATCAGTTAGGTATGTTTAATAGAGTTTTAACACTGAGTACACCAAATCTTAGCCTCAATACTTCTGGGCTGCCTATCTCACTTTCTACAACAGAATAAAAGAAGTTCAGATTAGTATAACATTTGAGATAGCATGCAAGCAGCTTAAAGTAAACAAAAAAGAGAAAACAAGAACTATGGACAACCAACTCCATAGTGAAAGATTACACCACTAGAATTAGTCCAACTACACAGCTCTGAAAGAGTTCAAGTGTGCCTCTTACCACAATTGCATGCGGAGAATGCACTAAGGCCTTAAGTTCATTCAGGTCGTTCTCAGCCTGCAGAAATCGGCATAAGAAAAAAAAAAGTATATAAGGAGGATGAATTTTGAATTCTCTCATAGATACTAAAAATTTCAACAGTGGTTAATACAGTCCTATAAGCCCTACGTTACCTTATCCCATTCTCCTTCCATGACATGATTGCGGAATTTGGTAGCTGAAGGATGTTCTAAACGACATCCTGACTCTTGCATGAGGAGATCAACAGTCTGGCTGCAGGAGAGATACAGTGTAAAAAAACCCGACCAGTTTCACCCTCACAAATACACCGCCTGCTATGATAACAGTTTACCATACTTTAAAGTAACTTTAATAAAACAAGAATATGATGACCAGATTCAGATGCTTGTTCAAGAAGGTGATCTCAGTTGCCTGAGACATGTGAAAAGCTACCTCTAGCTAAAGCAAGTTGTCAAGGAGCTTGAAAGCTTTGCTGAAGTACCATAAAGTATGTGACTTACCAGCCACCACAAAGAGTCAGCACTGCACAGAAGATAAACTTCATGAAGGAAGATACAGTCTAGAAAGCTGTTAACTACTGGCTGCCATCCCCTGCTCCCTCCCCCCTAAAAGAACAAGGAGAGCTACAACATCTGGCACAGGCCTAATTTTTTCTTCTTCATCACTTCTTAAAAGACTGGCTCCTTAAAAAAAAATAAACAAACTCAGGAACCTGTAGCCCTCCCCCTTTTATACTAAAAATAGCTTATTTACTGTGGTGTCATCTATGAATAGTCACGAGTTGTCTGCTGCTGTAAACTTGCCTCTTGTGTCAGAGGCAATTTATTTTATGGAATATGTGCTTTATAGCTGACCCATTCTGCAGTGTTTTGAAGACTTCTTTTGTGGCTACATAAGCACTTTGCAGGACTTCTCTACCCTCCTTCCAAAATGATGACATACCGGCTAGCTTTAGCTTTACTCACAAGTGTTGTGATTAAATACTTAGGATTTCCCCTATTCCACTGGGAAATTATTTTTTCTATTCTGATTTTAAGAAAGGGCCAACATTCTCATTTCTTGTTCGCAAGTAAGATTATTAGCAAAAACACATGTCCAGCACAAATCTAGAGAGGCCTTCACCATTTAGAGGGCCAAAGGTTTCCAGAGTGAAACCAAACAGCCTGCTTAAGTGGCAGTTTACTTTTGTGTCGCTTCCTCCGAGCTGAAAAACCAAATCTTGGAGCTCATCTGCGAAAAGCCGCTCCCCCCACGCCCAGCTGCGGGCTCCATTATGTTTACCAGATAACTTCTCCCCCACTAACACATTTGTATTGATCTACCCTTATCGGTGTGCAACTCGACTTCCATATTGCCATCCCAGGCAGGGGAAGCTCCTGTCCTGTCCCTTCGCTAGACACCGGCACAGACTCGGAAAACACAGCTCCGGCTCCATTTTCCAGGAGTGGGCCTGCCCCACCGCTCTGCCTCGCAGCCGGGCACTGCTCTCTCCTCTCGCTGGAGGCCACTGGGCTGCGACGGGGCAGTTTTGGTCACCAACCCCCCCGCCGGGGGTCCCCTTCCTCTCCCCTCCTCCCCGCTTCGGGCTGCCCATCCTCCACGGGGACCCCGCGCCGGACCCTCCCCGCGGACGGAGCGGAGGACGGCGGGGCGTGTGTGCGGGACTGCCCCGGCCCCGGGGGGACCCTCGGGTCAGGGCGCCGCAGCAAACGAAGGAAGGAAGGAGCCCGCTCCCCGCCCCGGCCGCGCTGCCCCTCGCCCACCGCGGCCACTTACTTGAGCCCCAGCCCGTGGAGGTGCTGCCCGATCAGCCGGATCACGTCCTCGTCGGACTGCGAGAGCCGCTTCTTCTTCTTCAGGGCGCTGCCACCGCCGCCGCCCCCCAGCTCGGCGGCGGCGGGGCCGGGCCCCCCGGCGGCGGGCACCCCGTTGTTGACGCCGAGCCCGCCGGGGCTGCCGCCGCCGGGGCCACCGCTGTTGGCCGAGGGCAGCAGCCCGTTGGCGTGGGCCAGCTGGTCACCGGCGGCCGTGCCCGCCGAGGCCTCGCCGTTCTGGGCGCCCAGGCAGCCCAGCTCCGGGCCCTGCGGCGGCGGCTGCTGCTGCTGCTGGCCCCCTCCCGCCCCGTTGGCCTGCATGGCACTGCTGGCGATGCCGCCGCTGCTGCTGCTGCCTCTGAGCGGGGCGGCGGCGGGGGCGAGCCCGGCGGGCACCGAGGGGGACTGGGACGAGGTGAGGCCTGCTCTGCCCGCGGAAGCCCCGGGCTCTCCTGCTCCCTCCACCGCCGCCGCCGGGGAGGCCCGGGCTTTCTTCCGCGGGGGCGGGGAGGCTCCGCCGGTGTCCGAGTCGGAGGAGGAGGAAGCGGAGGCCAGAGTTTCCTCGCCGAGAGCGGCCGTGGTGGGAAGCCGGGGGGGCGAGGAGGGGGAGGCGGCGGGGGCGAGGGGAGGCGGAGCGGGGCCCTGCGCCCGCCGGGGGTCCCGGAGGCAGCGCCGCCGCCCGCTCGGGGCTCCCTCTGGCGATGGCGGCCGCCGCTGCCCTGAGCCCCCGCCCGGCAGCCCCAGGCGCCCGGCCCGCTCCGCTCACTGCCCGCCGGGTTTGTCTCCTCTCAGCCCAGCTGCACCTAATGGAGTCCGGGCCGGGACGTCACAGGAAATTCCTGCACTGCCCCCTACACACACTTCCGCCGCCCGGGGCCGCGGTGGGCACGGCCCCACGGCTGCCGGGGGGCGGCGGCGGGGCGGCCCCCGGGGGGGACGGGGACGCCCCAACGGCACCGCCCGGGTCGCCGCCCGCCCGCGCGGGGTCCCGCGGCGCCTGCGGGGGCCGTGGGCGTCGTGCCCGAGGGGCTCCCGGGGGTCCTGGGCATGTGCCCGGTGTGTGCCCGCGCCTGGCAGCGCCGGGGTGGGAGAGGGGCGAGGGTGGTCGCGCACGAGGTGCGGTGGGTGCCCGCTGCCCCGACGTGTCCCGGTGGGACCGGCCGTCTCTCTGACACCGTGGAGGTGACCGGGTAATTTCCGGCCCCAGGGAGTTTCCCGATGGAATTTGGACAGGGAGAAATGGGTGAAAACTGAAAGAGGGGGAAATTAGGTTGGGTGCGTGGAATAAATTTTTCTTTGTGAGAGTGACGAGACACTGGAACAGGTTGCCCAGGGAGGTTTGGATGCCCCATCCCTGGTGGTGTTCAAAGCCAGGTTGGATGGGCCTTTGAGCAGCCTGGTCTAGTGGAAGGTGTCCCTGCCCATGGCAGTGGTGGTCTTTAAGGTCCCTTCCAACCCTGATTCTATGATTATGTGTTTGGGAGGTTTTAAAAAAGGAAAATGTCTAATGAAGTCGCATCCTGGTGTTACACAGGTTGGTTACTGGAAGGTTTCAGACCCGCTGACAGTCTCGTAGTCACTGCATGTGTTAGTATGGAAAAGGGGGAAATGGCAGTCTTGCTGTACATCTTACAGGAATGTTGAGAGTTGGGACACATTTGTCAGGACGTGATGTCAAACGACAGTGGGAATTTTAAGGGTCCAAGTCTCTGCCGTGTGGTTTCTCCCCACAAACCCTCCTGTGTGGTGGAAGGCAAACTCAAATCCTGAGCCAAGCCTCTGGTCAAAAGTCATAAGATGAGTGAAATCTTGGTCTTTAAAAATAGCATCTTGAAATAATATGTTTTATGTTATTTGGTTTAGAGCCTAGAATTTTTATCTTTGGTATGCTTGAACTTTTTTCCAAAACCCAAAGGGAAATAACAAAACTTTTTTTTTTCCTTATTGAAAGCTGAGGTTAATATCGAATTATCTTCCCCTTCAGAAGCTGAGGTTTTAGGAGTAGTGGCTTAGGTTAAACTAGTAAGTTTGAACAACAGTGATTTGTTTTGAGTGGAACTTTCAAAAAGTCCAGCTGAGGGAAACCACAGGCTCAGAGTGGAGAACTCCATGGAGGGACAGATGCATGAAAGGAGTGAAACCAGAGAAGGAGATGAGACCTCATGGAGGCCTGGCCAGCTGAGGTAGCTACCTGGGCCCTGTTTAGAGGCTGCAGAAGATATTTGGCTGATAACAGCCAAAGCACTCTTACTCCAGAGAGAGAGGTTGGAAAGAGCTTTGTCCCTGACCTCTGTCCAGGTGTGGCTGTAGGGTTAAATCCAACATTGGTCTTCTAGACGGGGAATGCTGATTTTGTCTTTTTAGCTCACCAGCCATCGCTGGAGAACACAAGGCTTGTGTTCTAGCCACTTCACTGGTGTATATACTCTCATTTCCATTGTTCTGTGTTTTCAGCATTCTTGAGTTCTTTCTTGGTCTTCCTCAGATGCCATCACTGGATCCATAATTCAAAGACTTGTGTAAAGATGACAGGAACACTCACAGAGAGAAGAACAGACCCTGTGAAGGCACCTGAAAGTGAACTTTAAAGATCAAGACTAGGTTTTCAGGAAAGTAAAACTGCTCATCATTCTTTCCTGCCCTGTGCCTCAGTGTCCAGGGGAAGGGGACGGTAAAAACCCCTTCCCACTGTCTGCTCCTGTCTTCCTTTGTCACCTATGGCTGTCCAAGTCATAGAGGTTGTTTTTACTTCTCCTGGGCTTTTTTTAGTCACCAGAGGGGATCTTGAAAGACAGGTCTGAGACTGGCACGGTCACAAGAAAAAGAGAATTGTGAAAGGGGTAATGGCACCATGCTTTGCCAGTTTTTCATCAGCTAAGCCCTGATTTGGATCTGATTCTATTCTGCAGCCAGATGAGAGAGGGCAAATTTAATAATCCAAATAAGTGTGCAGCTTTTTGAGCAATTAGAGAATCAACTGCTAAATACAAAACACATCTCACTTGTGACAGATGACTCTTATAATAACAAAAGTATGAGTTCATCATATTCAGGCATCTTTTAAAGTTTCCCAAAAGTAGAGAATTAATGCAACAATTCAGCTATAAAAAATGACAAACTTATAAACACCCAGAAGAGGAATTTTGAAGAGAATTTTTTGCAACCTTAAGTACAGTTGTAGTACCAGCCATGTTACTGAAGCAGAGGTGTAATACATAACTGTACAGAATATGTAACTCAGAATATTGTAATTCTGACAACTTCTTATTGTATAGATCCACATCTTTAACAGAAAAAATGTTGCAGAAATACTTCTTATTTATTATGGTAGTTCAGAAAACTGAATAGACCAATCGCTCCCTCTAAAAACAACCAATGAAATTACCAATGTAGAATATTTTGAACCAGTGGTACCTCTTAAGTGTGAGAAATCTGTCTTGGGACATTCTAGACTAAATACAAATACCTGAAAAGCAAGAAACACTTTCAGTTTCTAGGTCTGGAAAGTCAAAAAAAGCAAAAAACAACCCTTGAATTTATTGTTTATGAGCTGGGTAGAACTAATAAACTTTGGCTAATTTAGGTCTTTTTTTTTTTTTTTTTTCTTTTTTTTTTCCCCCCACCATTTTGTTTTAGAGGAGGCTGGAGCACATAGTCCAGATCTGAATAATAGGAAGGAACTCTCATTAAGGGCCTGGGTTATTTGATAATAACCATGTGAGGCTGCTTCGGCAGGGCTGTAATACTGCAAAATATTAGAGAAAATACTCGAGAGATGGATTAGCATTCAAAATTGCATGCTGAAGGTAATTAATTGTTTGATTCTCTATTAGGTGTGTATACTTTCCCTTCTGTACCAAGTTTGAGGTTACTGGAAACAAACCAACTAACAACAAAGAACAAAGGAAGAAAGAATAATTTAGAACAATCACATTTTCCACAGTACCAGCTAAATAAATGCCTGAACAGGCACCTGGATATGCTTGCTACTTCCAAAAAACAAGATAAGGATGAAAGATAAGCACCTGCCTTAAACAGCATTTCTAGAAATTATTCAGCAAATAGTAAGCAAATTACACTGGTCTGAGATTCCATCACTTCATGCAGGGGAGGATGGGTCAGTATTTTAGTAGAGGAGTGGAATATGGAAAGCCAAAACCTGGCTGGAGTTACGACTGAAGGACATGAAGGGCAATATAAAGAGCTTCTATGGGTGAACTGGCAGTAAAAGGAAGACAAGGGAAAATGTGGGACTGCTGCAGAACTGGGTGATTAAACTGGCCATAAAGGCCAAGGGAAAAGCAGAGACCTCTTTCATCTGGACTTTGCTTGAAAAAAACCCTTCCACATCTCTCAAGCTTCTGTGGCTGGTAGCTGGGTTTGGGGAGAGGAGGGAAACTACCCACAGAAAGTTCCATTCTGTCAAAGTGGCCATATACAAGTCCACTGGACCACATGACACTCATTTGAGTGTTGAGGGAGCTGGCCAGTTTTATTTTGTGCTCACACCCTATGATTGATTGGATTTGAAAGTTCATGGCATTTAAAAGACTGCAGGTGACTGAACAAAGGTTGATGTTACACATTTAAGTTCAGTTGTGTCTGACCCAGTGTCACTGACTTTGAGCTTAGTGAGCATGGGGTAAGCAGAGGATGCCATTCTATCTTGTCTTTATGAGGGCTTTTGGTGGGCTTCCTCAATAACCTTGTAACGGGGGAGATGTGGCTTGGGTAGGCAGACCGTGTGTGTGAAAAACTGGCTATACCCCCAGGCTTGAAGGTTGTGTCTCCTTGAAGTCTTGGCTGATGTCCTGTTAGGAGGGGTCAGGGATCAATACTGGAGCAAGTCCTTGTTGACAAGGTCACCACGCAGGGGGTGGTACAAAGTGCCCCCTCAGCAAATTTTCAGCTGGTCCTCTTGCCAAGCTGGGGAGATCAGTTGATAGCCAGGAGGCCACCAGACAGAGCAGGCTTGCCAAGCTGCAGGAGCGGGCCAATGAGAGCCTTGTGTTGGTCAACAGAGACAAGGGCAAAGTCCTGAATGTGGGACAGACTATCCTCATGGGACGCTACAGGCTGAGAACCAGCTGCCTTGGAAGTAGCCCCGCAGAAAGGGGGCTGGCCGTCCTGGTGGACAAAAGAAGTTCTTCATGGGATTTCAACACCTGCAGGGCTGCATTATCCATATGCCCAGCAGGTATGAGCTCTGTGTGCAGCACTGGTGAGGCCACACTGGATATGCACTGTCCAGTTTGGGAACAGCCAGTTCAGCAGAAGCTGCTGAGGTGGTAGGGACTGGAGCACATGCTGTGTGAGGAAGTGGGTTTGGCCACAGCAGGATCTAATTACAATGTGCACCTTCTCAGAGAGAATTATAGGGAAAATGGCACAAGGCTTTTCTCTGAGATGGTCACCAACAAGATAAGAGACAAAAGTGAGAAGCTGCACCCAGAGATATTCCAATTGTGTGTACGAAAACAAAAGTTCAAAGTGAGAGTGGTCAAGCAGCAGAACACTTTACCTGAGTGGCTGTGGATTTTCCATCCTTGGAAACAAAACTAGACAGGAAAAGACTTTGAGCAACCTAGTTTGTCTTTGAAGATAGCTGTGGAGGGAGCAGGAGGTTGAACCAGTGACCTGCAAAATATCTTGCCCAGATTTAATTTTGCTGTCATTATAAATACACTTTCTACAAGACTATCCTTGTGTTGGGGGGGAACAGTATTGGTGACTGGATAATTATCATGTCTCGGGGATTTCTGATATTACATCCCAAAGCTTCAGTACAGCCATCATGTTGTTTTGTAGATGAGTTTGGGTGGTGAGGATAAGGGCAGTAATGCTGTTATTGCAACTTAATTAAATATTAGGTAATCACACAGTGTCTTCTGTCCACCAAATTCATGTGCATATGCTGATGTTGACCTCTGCACTCTCCTGGGTAAGCACAGCGTGGTGTGGTCACAAAAGTAAATGTCAGAAAGTGCCGAGGATCCCATGTGGTACAGAACGTCCTGTTTTATACAGGGTGTGTCATATTGTTACATGGTCAGTGCAATTTCTCATAGGAAGAGCATACATGGCAGGGTTTCCCCTGCATTTCCGTTGCCAGAGGTGGCTTTCTGGATGTGCAGGACACAATGTATTGGGAGAGCTCAGTCTTCCCTGTAAGGACAGATAAAACACACATGTGCAAAGGGTGTGCTGCCAGATTGGTACTTACTGTGCAACTTCTCTGAGCAAGACAATATTGCTTATGCTGTGAATCTTACATGTCAGACTTGCTTTGCATGCAGGATTTATCTGTCTGGGACTATCCTAGATATCACCTTGCAAAATCTGTTTACGTATCCTGTGATGTATCGGGCATTTTCATATTCAGAAGTTACGTGTAGCCAGGATTTGGAAAGACAGTAGTCCACCATGTCAGTGCTCCAGTGGATTGCAATGTACAGAATAACAGCGTGCTTGGATTTTTCTTTTTTTTTTTTTTTCCCCACATCTTGATAGGTGTAAATGTTCACTCTAACACTTACAAAATCCCCTTCTGACCACTGTGTGCAGCAGGAGCTGGCAGATACTCCACAGAAAATCCAATCACTGATTTTATTCCATGGAGGTTTTCAAGCTTGTTGTTTCTTGTGGTCTGTGTTCCTTAATATCAGCATGTTTATTTCATGTCCAGGTCTCAGATGAATTATTGGTGTTTTTTTGTGAGATTAGATTTATCCTGCTATTGTCACAGTTATTTTACTTTTCCTACTTGAGGGCTGCTCCCCTGCCTTTTATTTTGTGCTGGCTCTCAAGGCAATTGTTATTTCAAGATTGTTAGTTGTGTCTGCCAACTCCCACATAGCTCCTAGAGCCTAACCCTGGATGGGGTGACACCCCATCTTCTATTGCCTATCCTTGGAATTAGGACCTGTCTCTCCCAGAATGACATGCACACTTTGCTTTTCTCTAGGCAACTGCAGTGAGCTCTCACACCTGGAACTAAACAGTCAAGACCAGGCATGCAGAGTGTAGTATCTCATATCCACTCTGGAATGGGCAGAGGGGAAATTATTACGTAATCACCAGAAGATTTCATCTTAACATTTAGCTTGTGAATAGCTCCTTGGAGCCCTGGGATTACTTACTAATTTTTTCCCCTTCTTAATCAGGAATATATGGTTTTCCAAATCTGTGTTTAAAACAGCAAGTGAACCAGATCCTCCTTACTTTGGGCAAGAGATTAAAAGCTAGTGTCACAAGAATGTCATTGCACTCTTTAAGTGCCCCTTATTTTAAGGGAAATCATTAATTTTTCTTGTAACTGTACCCTTACTTAAAATACAGCTTTCTGTACAAGCTCCTCCTTCCCTGTTGATGCAGAGTACTTACATCAGAAATAAAGAGCCACAAAATTAGAGGAAAGGTTCCTTTGTGTGGCTCCATACATTTATGTAGTAAAAAGTCTTCACCACTTCATCTAATGTTTTCTGTTACATCAGCTCTGGCACTCTCAGACTTAAGACCTGAGGAAGTTTCAAATACCTACTCTGATAAAGAACCCAAGACACCACCACTAGTCCAGCACAAAAATACTTTTTCTGCATGCTTGAAAAAGGGTGTTGTCCAGAACTAGACTGGCCTGAGGTGCAGGAGTGGGCAAGAGCACTGCATGGTACTGAAGACTGACCACTCAGGCTTTCAGGAGGATGCTCATGCAGGATACAGGTTCTGTCTGAGGCTAATACCTCAGGAAGTAAGATGTTAAATCCATGTGATTCAATAACCTGTAAACATTACATTTTGATTTCCAGAAGAGTTTCTTCAGATCCTTTCCCAAAGGCTCTTAGTATTAGAGAGTTTAGTTTTTTGTCATTGACTAATGTATTTGGGTCTTTTGTACTAAACTAACCTGATTTCTCCAATTGAAAGTGTAACATTCACCAAATTTTCTATAATACTTGGGAGCTTTTTGAAGGGGGTACAATCTGTGGAATGGAGGCAGAGATAGTTTTTTACTGAGACATATTTGGAGCAACTAATATACCTTATTTTAATATTTGCCTCACAAATAATATAATAATTTCAAATACATGCAGATTAAACCTTTATACTTTTGTGGCTTCTCTCTTAAACAAGAGTGCCAAGAGGGTTTCTGAAGCATGATGTGGTAGGTAGGGTTTACTGACATACATTTGGCTGCATTACTCATCACCAGTTGGACTAATGGGCAGGACACCCTAGATATTGTCATTCCTATTTTTATCCAGCAGGACAAGTTGATACAATAGATGCAATTACATCTGTAGAATTTCCGAGGTAGTTTCTCATTTTCTATAAATACCAACACCTTCTTTGTCAGGAATTCTGATTTAATAGTGCTTCTTCAGAGCACCACATCTGAGAGAGTGTGTCCTGCTGGATATGTCAGTACTGGGAGTCATGGTGGGAAGTAGTTCCAGCTGGAAGGAGGAAAGGGAAATTTTGCAAAATTAGCATCAAAGGCTTGGTCTTTTAAATATTTCAGTGCATACATAGACATACTTCTGTGGGCAGTGCTGTTTACTGCATTTTCACAGTTGGAACCTGGTTTTATGAATTATAACAAATCTGTCACCTTGAAGTAACTAATTATATCGCACACCATGGCCTCTCAAAACTTCACAACACGTTCTGAAATGAGCTCAAGCTTTCCATCCTAAAAGACAAAAACTTCTTTCCCTGAAGCTAAAAGAATACCCATGTGTTGTTAGGAGTCCCCTGCCAAAGATGTGCATTGCCAAAGACACAGCTGAACAGAACTAATTTCATTTTGCCAGGAGCATTGACACAAATGCAAAGTAGGTAGCTTGATAAATCTGCTTTACTGTTATTATTGTAGCAACAATGTTAGCAGGAAAACCTTGATAAAACTTTCTTTTTGAAAAACATAATTCATGGTATTAATCTAGCCTGACTTTGTGCATCTCTGAATTAAGCAGTTGGCCCAAGCTATTTTTCTAGGCTTCCTCTGGAGAGGTGGAGGCAGCCACAAAGGTGATTCATCCCAGATCCTTATCATAGGATGGGATGTGTTGCTTTCTGGTGTCTTGCAGTGATACTATGGAAGCCTAGCCCAGTGATGTTAGCATACCTCACTAACTCATAGGTGAGTAGAGTTAAAAGAGGTGAATTCTGGCCTACCTTCTACCACTGTGATTGTAAATCTGGAAATTCACACAGTGTCACATTGGCTGGGAGATGCCAGTGTGCCATTGACAGCCACAGTGAGCTGTGGCAGTGTAGCACTTACTCCCGTGTTACTGGGAGGCCAGCCTGTGGCTCATGGATCGCGGAGCTGTGCCATCGCATCCCTTCTTGGTGATCTGTAATCATCAAGGTCATAATGGTTCCTAAGACACAGCTGTGGGGGGAAGCCAGCCAGCCAGGGATGTTCAGACCACTGCTGACAGGTAGCCTGAAAAGCAGAAGGTCTCCTAGGATGTTAGCAGGAAGGATCTGAGGACGACCTTTGGGGATCTCTGAGGGTCTAGACCTACCATATCTTATCTTGAAGCTGCTCCCAGAGCTCTCCATCCCCTTGATTCTTCAGGGTATGTGTCTTGTGACTCTTGGGCCTAACTAGAGCCTATGTGCAGTTCATTAGATTGTAAAGGATAGGCACTGATGCTTAATTAGATTTGTTACTTTAAAAGTATGCACACTATTAAAGTTATTATCATCAGAGGAAGAAAAGGCAAGGTGAAAGCTTTAAAACCTTTCCTGATTAAATGCAGTAAGCATTCTGTGTATGCAGAACTGCCAGCAATTTCTCTTTCTTCTCACCATCTCTTATCTTTTGTAAAAACAAAGAAAAAATACATGTATCCCATCTTGAAAATATAGCCTTTTCAACAAAACTCTAAAATAAGCACTTTTCTTCACTAAACCCATTAATTTCTCATATTAATTTTTATATTTTATAAGGTCAATTACCCCATAACACATACTTGCATGCCTTCTTCAACAATAGTTTGATAGCATTATTTCAACACTGAGAAAAGAATTAGGCTCACCTGCTTCATTGTTTAAAAGTTTGATATCCTAAAATATCTGGTATGAACACATTATGACTTCCCTGAGATCTTATGAGTTATTTGATGTTAAAACATCCTCAATCTGTCTTCTTCACAGAACATATTACTCCACATCTTACTTTTGTAACATATTAAATATTTGTGTTTTATCAATATTGTTAACAAAATATTGATGATGAAATACATTGCAAATATTATGTGAAAAATAAGACTATGCTACTTCACATATGTTCTAAAATTTGTCATAGGAATAGGAATTTTACCTATGCCTTTCAACACCTTTAATGGTTTCTATCATTTTATCTATATAACATGAATACCTATAAATATTAATTTCAATTGTAAATAATTTAATATATGGAACAAACCCTATGGATATGTGATTTGGATTTTTTCAACTAGAAGAAGTAAATTGAGGCAGATTCGCATTGTCAACAGCTACTTCCATGACTTGGCTTTTGAAACAAGTCTTGATGAATATTATTGCATAGTTATTACACTTTATTACAGTTATTATCAAGCATTTTCAAAACATAGTTAAAATACTATTTTTTTTAATGAAATCTTCTAGAATGCTCAACCTGCTGCCTTTTACATTGAACCTTGGTGTTCCTTAGAGAATAACCCTAGCAATGTTTGAAAAGGGAGCATTTTCAGGGGCGAGGCAATATTTAGCTTCTGAGATGGGGAATTTTTGCTGCTTGGATAAATAAAAATAGATAGAATAGTAGAAATCATGTCTTCTGTGGTGTTCAGCCTGTGCTGATTTATGCTTTTTGTTTCTTTATCAGTGGATATCAGACTGGTATCAGTCTTCTCATTTCTATAGATGTTTTCGTTACGGGTTTTCAAGTTCACCTATCATTTTTATTTGTCATTACATTGGATTTCTCTTTGTCCAGATCAGGCTGAAAAATTTTTCTTTCAGTTTTTTCTAAGGTTTTCATAGGGAGGAAAGAGGATTGTATTGTTCTGAGTGACACTGGCATGCAAATAAATAACACTGAAACTTGGAAGAGTGTTAATTAAAAATTATTATAACCTGACTGACCTGACTTGGCATCATGGTATCTTGCCAGACTGGCTCTTTATTCTTACGCGTGTCTGATTCGTGTTTGTGGTGTGAAGCTAATGAGCTCATGGAATTGTTTGGCCTAATTCTGCTCTCTTTATACTGCAGAAGTTTTATGTGAGGAGGAACAAGGAATATCAGAATGAGGTTCATTTGGTATGACTTGTGGTGATTAACCCAAGTAATATTTGTTATAGATTACTATTTTAATAAATTCATAGATAAACATTTGTAGGTGAAATATTTGCCCTATTTTTGTTTACCTAAATGAGATTTACATTGTTTTAAGACTGGCATACACCTGTATGTAAGCTCCACTGGCTTCAGTGAACATTTTTTGTGATCCTTACCTGTGTGAGGCCACACAGGGATCACTGAAACAAATTAGAATGTGTTTAATGATGTAATTAATCAACAACAATGTAACACTCAATTTGCTGTGTCTTCTAATCACATTGCCATCATTTTAGCTCTCCAGAAGAGCAATTTGGGTGGTTGTGAACAAGGACTGGAATCTGACTTAGAGAGGTCTCTCCAGTTAAAAGAGAAGCAGATCTTATCTTTACATCCATATGTGCTACACGGACATAAAAAGGCTGTTCCTTAAAGTCTTTGAAGAGAGATGGGTCTAACGATTGTCCTGATCCTCTTTCCCTTTCCCAGAGGAACACTGGGCTGTGGGCTGGGGCTATGGAAGATGCAGGTCTCCCACCTCAGCCCGCCTTCCCAGCTGGCTGCTGTGCTCATTATCCGGGCTGGAGCGCCCCAGTGACACACCTCTACAGCATCTTGTTTTAGAGTTACTTGGCAGGAGCGCTGTGCTGAGCTGTGCAGCCATATCCTGCATTTAACTATAGGGTTACATGAGTAATAAGTCAGGTAGCTCAACCAAAGTTATTCAAAATATGTAGCACAGCTGATGCAATTACCAAACACACGCTGTGGGACCCCATTCCTTGGCCAGTTCTGTATTCAGTAATTGTCAGTATGGTTTGACATGTGACCAGCACATTCTCAATATGATTTATCACACTGTCATTTTTTTTTACATCTCCTTTTCTTCACAACTTTTTTTAATATTTCAAGAAGAATTCCTGGGGATTATTTTCTCTCTTTCTTGAGGTATGCAGTAGTAGCCACAATCTGACATGTTACGTTGCATTATTTACAGTACATAAATGCAATGTCTTTAATGTCCATGTACCAGTAATCCCAGCAGGCCCAGGCAAAGTGAGCCCTAGTTTTGTAGATATTTGGTTTGAATTTACGTCTGTCCACGCCTCTGCAAGCTTACAATGTAGAAAAAGGAGACAAAATGGAAAGGTAATATGGACAGAATGGGTTGAACAGGGGGGATTCCCCTGTAGGTTTATTCGTAACATTGGCTTCAAACTATTGGAAAGGAAGTTATTGCTGAGAAGTGATGGGAATGGGAAAGACAAATGAAGGGAAAGGGCAGAAAGAATGAATTTGATTCAGAGAAGTTTTTGGTGACTGACTTCATAGAAATAATACAATAGAAAGTGGAGAAAAAGTCCGTGGTCAAATCACATGAGGAGTCAGTCTAAAATTTCCAAATAGGTCGCTGATGTTTGCTGGCAGCTTTTAACTTCAGCTGGAAGAAAAGAGCCTCTTTTCTCCACAAACCAGAATTAATCTGTAATGCTTTTCTCCTCCAACTCAAGTGACTTGTGTTAAGAGGGCAGCTTTCAGACAAGGACCTTGGACCAAGTCCTGTTTGGGTACAGTGGAAGATTTCCAGCTGTATTTTAAAGCACCATTCACCTCTTGTGTCTGAACTGTTAATTTGCAGTGGGGTCACTCCCAACTTCGACTACTGCTAGGACATTAATGGTCTAAATAACTGCACCTGCTATGTTAATGAAAGTGTGCAGAAAAGCTCAAGTAATTTAGAAAATTATGTGTTGTGTTGGGGTGCCAAGAAGGATAGAAAGATACAAGTGGCAAGAAGTTGGTCAAAAGAAACGGGGATTTCAGATCACTTGCTGTATTATTGCCACAGTGTTAGCAGTGCTGCTAATGCTTTCAGTATTTTACTGACTGTATTCAGCTTTGTAGTTGAATGTGTTGCAGAGTGGGAGGGCTTTTTGACTAAGAGAAGGAATTGAAATAATGTTTATTTTTTATGTGGTCCTTCTTATCATTTTACTGGCAGGTTTTTAAGATTGTGAGATTTGTTTAAGACCAATCCCTAGCAAAAAAATAGGTCATTAGGCATCTTTGGATCAAAAAATCACAGGAAAACAGAACTGGAATGAACTTTAAACAATTAATTCCTTGCTCCAGTCTGCAAACATGTATACCAATATGATTCCTGATAAATGTTTGTCTAAACTGTTTTTGAAATCCTTTGCAGCCTCCTCAAGCGATCTATTCAAGTCCTTATTATACCTACTGTTAAAAGAAGCCATTTCTAATGTCTAATCTAAACCTCCCACCTGCAGTTCACACCCATTACTTCTTATCATGCCATGCTGGGCATGAAGAACAGCTTAATTCTCTTCCTCTCTGCATCCATCTTTTATGTATTAGATAATGCTTGCATTCTCCTGCATGTGCCCTTTTCTCTGCAGCTGGACTTGGATGAATATAGATTAAAGAAAAAAAAAAAGAAAAAATCACATTTCTGGCTGAGACAGTCATTTCAGCTGCTCAGGCAGCAAGTGGAAATGGAGGAGTTAGAAAATGCTGGGCAGGGCAGGGTGATTTGCTTAAGGCAATCTGAGGCCCTAAACATAGCACACGAGAGAGGATGGTGCTGCCTTGTGTTGCACATCTCTCATGACAGTGCCTGTTTGGCATTTCTGTCTCACCTGCCCATGTCTCAGCCTGCATCTCTCCCCTGTCACCTGAACTGTGGCCAGGAACTGTAGGTGCTTCTGTGCAGCCTGATTTTCAGGGATTAGGTCAGTTCTCTGTTTCCATTGTCAGTTGTCTCTATTTTTTAACTCAGAGATGGGTAAGAAAAAGTAGGGAATGAGAAATGTGGCAGCTGGTAACTGACCCACACTCTTTAATTCAGCCTTCAGAACTCGTACTCCAAGATGCAGCAGATATCCATGAAATACCTTCCTCCTTCTTTCTTCACATCTTACAGGTCCTGGCAAAGATCCCCAAAACCCCATTGTCCAGAATTATCCCTGACTGCTCTTAGCAGTTATCCCTACTGCTCCAGACCAGTATCCCTTAGCATGGGCATGACAGAGGCTTCCCAAGTAACCTGCAGACATTCCTAGGCACTTTAGGAGCACCAATCCTTTGGTTGTCCACTCTGTCTTCTCCCAGGCGTCCCAGCCATGCCAGCCTTTCCCTCACGGATCATTTGGATCACATATATGGTGATAGAGTCTCTAAAACTGCAAATTTACTTGGTGTTGCCTATGATTTGGATGCATGGAGCAGCTCTCCAGTTCTCCTGGTGTGAGGCACACACATGGGTGGGTGAAATCCGTATCTCATGGGGATTTTGTGGGGTGAACAGTGCTTTGTTCCTTTGGGGCTGACAACTGAATGAATGCACAGAGCAGTTTGCATGATTTAAAGCTATTGTTTGCAAACCTGTATAATCACTGTGGTCACATTTTGTTTTCTGTGATGAAGACCATAAACTTACTTTTAAATTAAGAAAACTCACGTTCTTCTTCTAGTTGTGTGATTCTGAGAGCTGGGACCTGAAGCATAAGACTATAGTGCTATTTATAATGTCAAAATATTTAGAGTGAACTGGATTCTTATGTAGTGGAGAGAAAATAATTGTTTGTCATGTCACTTAATTTTTGAAAAAGAAAGCCTATAGAAATTTTTCCTCAAGTCCATGAAGTCTAGAATTGCCTCATTCTACTGCAATAGTGAACTTCACAAATGTGCCATATGACAAAATCTTACCTGTAGGTTAAATTTGGAAAGAGAAATCTCCATTTTGCTACATTTTCTGAAAGAACACCATTTGTATAACTCTGATTTTTTATTTTAATTTATTTTTTTAATAGAGGAAGCCATTTTCATATCTTGGAATGGGAGTGGGTATTAATGTTACAGGTATAGGAATTGGTATTATCTCTGATTACATGAATCCCAGTTGAAGTGAACCTGGAAAAGTCCCCCAAGCATTTTCTGTTGATAACTGTGACACCCAGTGGTTATTTAAAGTATAAAAATGTAGTACAGTAGGATTACAATGAACCTAAAGGCTGCACAAAATACTGAGGTTTATACAATAAATACGTGCTTTGAGAGTAGTACTCTTTTCCTTGGTAATGTGTACATATACTAAATATAAGCTATTTTAGGAATTGTGAGGCTTTATTCCATATGTTTTGCCATATTTACACACACACATAATTTATGTATTTATTTGTACAAAGCTTTTTAATACATTGTGAGGCTGAGGTTATAACTCTGATGAAACACTGACAAAAAGTAGCTATGAAGTATGGAATGGCTTTTAATTCTTGTTGGTGAGAAGCTGGCTCAGAAGAAGTCTGGGAGATAAAGGAACCTTGTTTCCTCTCCTTTGTTTGCCACTGACTCATTGTGTGGCTTAGAACAAATTGCTTGTGTGCATGGCTGATAATCAGTCTGTTCATAAAGGTGCAAGATGTAATTAGTATTAATCTAGGTGGCATTCACCTCCAACCATTTATGCCAGAGTCAAGAATGATGAACTTATATGCTCTGTATAATGCCTCATATTTATATTCCAAAGCGTAATATTACTTTATGAGCTGTGTTTTATTACAGAGCACTGAATATGGCTTTACTCCCATATACCTGGTAAATGAGAAATTAAACCCTATTGTTTAGGGATCACTGACCATTAAATATTTACTCTTGGTGGCATGTTTAAAATAAACGAATGCTCTCAAAATTCAGAATGCCTAATTGCACTGGACCAAGCAGCAGGTGCCCATTATAAATAGATAACTATATCTGTTGTTTGGGAATGTCTCAGGGAACTGTTGAAGGTTTTTCTTACAGGTAAGAAGAGTTACACAGCGGAAGGAGCAATGTCAGAAGGCATCCGCTTACAAGCTGGAAATTAGATGGAGCTGCAAAGTCAGTTGCTGCCTTAGGCCCTGTCTTGGCTGCATTAGCTGTGGTTATACTGTGTGCCTCAGCAGTGCTCTTCAGCTCCCCATGTGTGTGCCTTGTCTTCATCCAGAGCTGGGGTGAAATCTGTATTCCCACCCTTTATTCATCTCAACCCTACCCGGTTTTCATGCAGGGAAACTGCAGCCAGAAAGGGAGAAACAAGACATTCTGGCAAGTCCAGCCATATCAGGGTGAGGAGAGGACCAAGACACACACAGACAAAAACACCAGGTGAATAGCTGTGCTACAGTATCACTTTGCAAGAACATAAATATTATCTGTTTCACACTATTTTTTTTAAATCATCATCAGAGTTTCATATTTAATAGGATCACATGAAATATCAAGTTGTAAAATCCTTAAATGCTGAATTCAGGATAAAAATACCTTAAAACAACCGCACATGTTGGAGCTGAACTTATTTATCATTAAAAAAAACAGGCTTTGGATGTTATTACTTGGAATTCTGTAACATCTAGTAGTACTTGTTTCACATCTGCTGCCCCAGTCTTTACAAGGACACAAAAAGATGGAAACAGAAGAGTGAAAATGAAGTAATGCTTGATAAAGTGCATTGTTTACTCTGTTGCTAACAGATTGTCACCCATTGTTGTTAACTGCAGGATGAAGAGTGCTCTTGTCTTCCAGCTTCTGATAAGAACAAATGTATGTGATAAAATGTGTTCTAACACAAGAATATATACTGGTGCTTTCTGATATACTAACATATGTTTACACTTGACTCAATCCTGGTTTAGTCTCCAGAGGGAGATGGTGAACAGATCTTTTGCTCTTTAACCCAACCCTGAAATATGGATGTGCAGAAATTTGGTTTTGCTTCGTGTCCCTCCAACTGTTTATTCTGTACTCAAATGACTTGAATTCTGGCTCTGGGTCATTGATGCCTACTCTTTGTTTTGAATTATACGTTGCTCATTTCAACACTTCCACTAATTTGGCTGGTTGATTGTGTTTGGTTTTAGCCTTAAAAAGTTTAATTTCATTCCTCAAAGACTGGACAAATCATGTTAGAAACCAGTTTGCCTTCTGCTTTGTTTATAGCATATTTTGCTAGCCAGCATAAACAAAGCCTAGGGCAATTTGCCATCCTATTCCAGACAGGATGTCCAACACGTGCAAAGTCTTTTGTTTACACTGTGAACTGAGTTTGGAGTTTTTGCTTCCCTGTTCTGGATTCTTTATCCTAAAAGTGATGTCTCATCCTATGAGGAGAAAACTACAACTCACAGTGCACAAATCTGCATTTTTAGGTAAATGATACATTGTAGGTGAAATAAATGTCTCCCAATACTTGGATTACTGGAAAAAAATTATGCTGAGAGAAGAAAGAAGTCTGCCATGCATGTTGATATTTACCTTAGTTTGTGCATTGGGAAGAGCATACTTGAAAGACGTGAGTAGTGATGTGCTTTATCCCTTCCCACACACTGGGGCTTGGCATGCCCTGGAAGAGAGTCTCCCAGTAATTGTTATTAATTGCTGTGATGCAGCACTCCAGTGGCTCATGAAGTGTCTCTGGTGTCTCACTGAAATGGAATGTTTCAGATACAGACATGAATATCATAAAAGACACTTTTCCCAATAAAGCTACACCCCTGCTGATTAGCCAGTGCCCTGAGGTCTGGTGATAATAAGGTCTGACTTAAACCTCCACACTCATCCCTCTGCATGCCTCCCTTCTGTGTCAAAGCAGATCTTCCAGCACTCAAGTTCATTTCAGTAGTTAAAATTTGGCTCCTCACTCTCAAGAACATTGAGGTCAGGCTCTTTGTGAGTGATTGCTGCTAGACATGCACATTAATTTATTAATTTCAGGGAGAAAAACAAGAAAAGGGGAGAAGGAAGAGAGCTTAGGAGTGGAAAAAGAGCAGGTAGGTGGCTGCAGGAGCAGCCCCACAGCCTGGTGGTAGCAGGGTGAGCCTCCGTGCTCTGTCGGGAGATCAAAACAAGTGGATCCACCCTCATAATCTTCTTCTTGCACAACCCCTGACATGGCTGTCTGTGGCTGTGTTCCACGCTCAAAAGAGGTGAATAGAGGACAGTGCGCTGACTCAAACAGCATTTAGAGGAGATAGAAGTGAATTTTTAGACAGTGTCTGTAGGCTGTTCACTGAGTAAACTGGCGAGTATAAAGGATGTAGTAAGCAAGTTGATTTTGTACAGGGTGCAACTAATTTAATAGTTACCAGACCAAATTCCTGCCTTCTGGTGTTTTGAATTCTGAGGTATGAAAATAAAATGTGTGAAGTACAAAATAGAATTTCTAGATGGTGGGAGTGAGCAAGATTTTATTAAGGATGTTTGTTTAAATACTGCTACAGCAGATGTAATACAGATTATTCCATCTCACTAAGTCACAGGAGTTCAAGAGTTGAAAATGGCCATTTAAAACTTGTGTGTATAAATAAATGTCAGAGAAACTGAATAAATTCTTTTCTCTTGAAGTTGAAAAACCTTCTCAAATGCTACAAATGACAGAAATTTCATCTTATTCACCAGTAAGCCTTTCCAGAGCAGCCAGTGACTCAGAGATTCAATGTCAGTCCTAAAAGCTTTCCAACCTGAGGAGAATATGAAATGATGAAGCATCCTCTGCTGCACATCAGCTTGAAGTACAGCACAATGCTGTTTTAGCACCCATGATTTTAGGAATACAGGCACCAGTCTCAAGTCACTGAACACCCCTGTTGAGGCAAAACAGGACTGTCCCTTTTCTGTGGAGTATTTTGTTTGGCTTTTTGGGGTTTTGTTGTTGTTGTCCTTATTGCTGTTGTTTGTTCAGGTTTGGTTTGTTTCATTTTGTTTCATTTTGTTTCATTTTGTTTCATTTTGTTTCATTTTGTTTCGCTTTGTTTCGCTTTGTTGGGGTTTTTTCCCCCCGTCTTCAAGCGCAGATAGCCAAAGGAAGAGGTAACTGACTGATTGATTACTTGTGACTGCTGAACGGAGGCCCCTTTAAAGAAATGTCTTTGACCTTAAGCAGACAAAGACATCACTTGATAGCCTGTTGATTTGTAGTAGGAAATCACTTAAATAGAAATTCTTCCTGGAAAAGTCCTGTCTGCTGCTTTGCAGCAGCTCAGGTGGAGCACTGTACTTTGCTTCATCATCACTTACGTTGTGTAGTATTCCTGTAGGAGTGCCAAAGACTGGGCAGGAGACCAACAGAGAGATTTTTAAAGTTAGTGATATAATATTTTGGCCATTGATTATAGCAAGATTTCAACCCAGCTGTGCTGGAAATGTGCTCTATTGGTTTGGACAAGCCATTGTACCCATTGGGACTTCACGGCCTTATTTGATTTAGGACAGAAGTTTCATGATTAGCTTAAACCAATCTGAGACTGTACTGCTGCCAAAGGGACATTCCTCCCCCTCTTACATCAGACCAGGCACCCACATGACCATACAATAAACTGATCCATCTGAAAACCAGCCCTGGGTGGAGGGGGGTGAGGAAAGAGGGAGAGATTACTTTTTTAAGTCAGAAAGTTAAGCAGGAAGCCAGAAGGTTGCTGGGGCTTATGAAATGGGTGGACTGGCAACAAACAGCTAGGGGGATGGAGAGGTGAGACAACCACCTCTGAGGCAGTGGGATTCAGCAGGTGAGTCTCATTTGAAATCCCTTTAGCATGCAGTGTGACACAAGAGGTTTTGCTCTGGAGGGAGAAGCAGGTTGTGCTGCCACACCAGCAGCTGTGCTGAGTGCCTTGGAGGGGTTGTACTTCAGGTTAGTTCTGGGCTTGTCCCATGCAGGAGCCTGCTGTACTGGGTATGCTGCTGGAGTCTTGAGTTTTGATAACACAAACTTGTGTAGATGCACCCAGTGTGTACCTGGAGACACCACTGGTACTCATATTTTTTGAGATTTTGAGATACTCCCATCGTATGAAAGTACTTAGAGTCTGTTTAAACTCTCCTGTTTAGGGGTGAGAGGCAGGAATATAGCAGAGCCGGTGTTGAGTGAGAAGAGAGACCACAGGGATTTCATGTGGTTTTATCCCCACAAGAAACTGAGTCTTTTCTGTGGTCCTAGTTTGAAGCAAGGGAGGTGTGCCAAGGCTGAAGCTCAGCTCTCTGTGTGGTTCCTGTTGGCCATGGTGCACTCAATGTCTTTCCTCTTTGTGATCATTCCCAACATAGAGCTCTGCTCTTCTCAGCTCCTGAGTGCTCCACCAAAGTAGTCTGTGAACTCACCTCTAGTTTAAATGTGCCTTTTTGAACAGCATCCTTAATTTGCCCTTTGGGTGTGTTTTGTGCTGTTCAGTGTCTTTAATCACTTACTCATCTTTTTCATGGGTCACTCTGGTAGTAAAAGACAGCAGGGGGCACCAAATCTGCATAATTCTGTTAAAATTGCAACATCTAGGTCCATGCTCATAAAATTTAAGTTATTATGAGTACTTTCAGTTTAGCAGTTATTATGCATACTTTCAGTTTAACATCTGTAATTTCATTCTAGCACTGATATTTTCTAAGATACCTCCTTGCTTCTCAAGAGTTGCAGTGGTGGAAGTTGGGGTTGAATTTCCACAGAAGTATATGCTTGGGCCAGCAGACATTTCTCCTGCCAGTTGTCATCCTATTTTCTTCCCTACTTAATGCTGTAGGCTCCAGAGTTCATGCCCAGGAAGATACTCTCTCTAATATTTAATTCAAGAAGCTGTTTGTATTTGCAGAATTGGATTAGCTGAAGGCTTTGCTTTTCAGCTCCAAAGTATCCTGATACTGGCATTGTAAAAAGATTTTGTGCTGAAATCAGTGTTGGACTACCTAAAGGGCTTCTCAATGGCCATGCAAAATGCTTTCAAGGCTGGAATAAGCAATGTAGCTGCCTCTGTTCTTTTGGAGAAGCTGGAACTCAGCTGTCTTACAGGTGTTTAAGAAAACATCCTCTGCAAAATAAAAATGAAACACAAAATATATTGTCTCATGATTATTTAAGTATTGGTTTAAAAGTAATCTGTGAGCATGGATCTGATTCAAAAGCCTTCCTAAACTGAGTGGCTCATACTCATGAAACAGCTGTGGGTACACTTAAAGAAGTAAACCTTACTATTTGTGTATATAACACATAAGTATTGTATTTTGGAAGTGCTTCAGGGTTGGATCTTCATTTGATAACATACAAAGAAAAGTAACATTGCAGTTTGATAGACACTTTGAGAAATCTATTATTTGTGAGCTACTGGTAATATATTTCTGTAACACACTCAAGTTTTGCTGAGATGGTCATCACATGATTGTTTTTTTCTGCCCTGTATGCCCAGTCTTGGATTTCTGTTCTCCTAAATTTAAAATCCTTCTTTGAAAAATCAGACCATAAAGAGAGAGAATAAGTCATGCAGCTAAGAAGAGAACCGAGGTCCAAGATATGACTGCTCATCCTGTAGCTTCTGGCAAGTAATTTTAGTGTCAGATTCATAAAATAATTTGGTTATTTGAATTGTAGGTTCAGCTGGGTAGGTGCATGCCTAAATGAGTAGCACTTCAAGACTTATTTATCTACTTTAAATGTAATCACTCATTGGATAAAATAGGCAAACAACAGACCTGCTAAGCTTTCCAGAAGAGCATGTTCTTACAGGCAATTGCTATTGTTTCAATCAGCAGGAAAAGAACGTCTTGTCAGATGACCAAGACTCAGGTGAGAGCAATTAATGTGCATATTAACAGCTTGGTAAGTGTCTAACAGCACCTGTCCTGCTCTGTGCTCAACTGATGGCACATGATCCATTGATCTGTGCATGTACAGTCTGCCCAATTTATGGGAATCATGTTGGGAAAATGCAGCTGGGTTTACTAACCATGATTCATGGCGAAAAACAAAAGGATTCTGAACATGGGATTGTGTAGGATCCTACCTGAGGTCCAGCACTAGTCAAAATTTCCATTAATATTTTGAGTAACACGGCAGAGAGGATTATTAAATAGCATCCAGCCATCAGCTGCAGAGGATCCTTTAACTGCCTATGAAAGGCTAGGATGTAAATTGAGAATCATCATAGAGTTCAAGAAATCACTGTGAAAAGTATACACAACTCAACAAATTAAAATGAGAGCTACTTCATTTAGGTAGGAATAATTAAATACACAATAGTAAGAGTGGGAACAATCAGACAGCACTGTGAAACAGATTGCAGAGCTAGCATATATGGCTTTAATTGCTCATTCTTTTTCCCAAGACCTATTACTTTGTTACAGAAAGAATTTTGTTTAGTTTCATACAATTTTCCTGCTATTGCAATGGTTCTTGCTATTCTTTTGGTGCTCTCTTCTAGATACTTGTTTAAAGTATCTTGTTTAAATTTGTTTAATTTAAATCAAGAGGAAAAAAAATGGAATAAGCATTTAAACTTACCATTCCAAGATTATTCCTTTCTCTTAAGATGGTTTTTATCTTTACCAGTCTTCTGGAACCTCCTCTGTTTTCAGAATTTCTCAAATATGTAGTCAGTCTGAGATTACAGCAACTTCCGAAATATAAACCAGACTGGAAATATGTGCCAGTCTCCTTAAATAAACTCACTTTCGTGGAGGGACATTTTATGAATATCTCAGACTGCCTCACAATGTTCTATAGTATGTAAGAAACATTTTTATTGCTGTCAAAGATAGTAAAATATTTCTTTTTGTGGAGAAACACATTTTCACAGTATATAGAGATGCCATAAAACTTGCATATTGAAGCAGAATCTCATTGAAGAAGTTGTGTGTTGTGAAGGGAGAATATCTGCTGTTAGCACTTGTGAATCTGAGAAATATTCAGATATGAAGTTGTGTGGCAATCCACTTTCACAACATAATGTGACAGTAAATTCAGATACCTCAGATTTGCAGGGTTTGGAATTCATGTATGATGTTCAGAGACAGAAGACACTAAATAAGTTAACAAAAGAAACTGTGCATAAAATGAGTTTACACAACTATGATCTGTGCAGCTTTGGACTGAAATACAGTCAGGGAATTGCTCTTGGTTTATCTGGAGACTCCTCACAGTTTGGTTTCACACCTTGCCTAGGAATTCAAACAAGCTGAATGTATCTTTGCCTTGCAGTACTGTTAAATTAATGTTCCTACAACTGGAATTCTAAACTCAAAGTTATCTTTTTAACCAAGACCCTGGCTGTGTAGTGGGGAACAATGGAAGATTTCATGCAATTTCCATGTGCTTTTGTAGTTAAGAGCATGTTTTTATTGATTTAAAACGAAGTCCTACACCTGACAATAAAGAATATTGATAAATACAATCAAAGAACTGAGAACAGTCTGACGTGTTTGGGTTCAATTCAGGCCTGGCAGCGCTGCAGGATGAAATAATCCAGATAGGATAATTCTGGAATGGGCAAAGACATAGACAGTTCCCAATGCAGTCTCTGGATTTTAGTGTGGAGGTACCATTTGCTGGAGCAGAAGGATAATTGAGTTTTTGTTCCTCTTCACTTGCACCAAGATGATTAGCAGGGGAATCTCATGCTTCTGAGTTTTGCAAGGCAGACACTTTCCTGATAAGAATTGAATTTGCTCATTTGTGCAATTTGCGTGATGGTAAACAACCATCAGAGGACAGCTTCTGCCAGCTGCTGTGTCACACCTTGCCATGCTCAGCTCTCTTGGCTCCTCAGGTGAGTAGTTATTTAGCAGGCACATCAAACTGTTTACTCAGCTACGTAAGGTCATTTGCAGTAATTCTGCCTTCCTTCCTCGGGATGCACTGCTTCCTCCTCTTCAAGGCAAAATGAGCTCAGTAATATCGTTGTGGATATAGCTCATCTTAATTAATTTTCCTAGTGACTTATGCTACATTTGTGATTTTTTTTTAATTTTTTTTTTTTCTTTTCTCTCTGGGTATGTATTACCCTGTCAGTCTGCTCCAGCCACCTGCCCTATTTATGGGTATTTTAACAGAAGGAAGTTAATAGAAACTCACATTTGGTGTGAATTTCCATTTCACTAATTCACACTATTCTTGCTGGGGACACTCCAGTGTTAAAGGAATAATAGCTTACAGTACTTTCAAAGCCAGACTACTTTCCCCCTGCAAGACAAAGTGGCCTTAGTGGGAACTAGGGCAGCTAAGCTGCAGTGCTTGGAAATTTACACCCTAATTATCACAAATTAGCTTCTCCATCTGGGCCAGAACAAATACATGAAGAAACTCAGAAGGTTGTCCAGTGTGATACCTTTTCCTACAGGATGATCTCCACTGAGTACATGTGGGTCATACTGAGAGCATCACAGTGGAAAATCCTTTTGCAGCTCAAATTAGCAAAAGTGCTTTCTGATTTTCAGTTACTTGAAAGAAGAAGGCAGCATGCATGTAAATTACAACAGTAACTGATGGATTGGAAACACCAGTACTGCTAAAACGTTGTATTTGCTCCCATTTCATATCTGAGTCCCGCAGCTTGGCTAGCTTTGCTTAACTCAATAGCTTTGCTTGTGTTAATTACTTCAATGGACATGGAATTATTGCCACTAAAATAAATGCTTCAGAAGCCAAAATGACCCCTCAATGGAATAATTGTTGAAAAATATTTTTCTTTTAGAGCACTATGTCCTCAAAGAAAACCTACCTGGAGTTCATTTAACTTTGGGAGTTGCTTTACAGTTGCTTTACTTGCAATCCAAAGCAAACTCTTAGAAAATCTCCTTGGGAAGAAAGAAAGAAAAAAAATTAATCTCTGTTATGTGTTGTTTCAAAAAAGTTTATAGGTCAACAATTTATGTAGCCCAGTCAGCAGGAAACACACATGTAGCATCTACTTCTCTGAATCAGAGAGCTGGCTGATGCCAAGGTAATTACATTGATATAAGGCTGTTGTAGGTTCAAGGAGATGAGAACCGAGTTTCTCTGTAGAAGAACTAAATGCCTTGAACAGAGAAGAAGACTCTGTGTGTATGAGTGAGTGTATGTGCAGTGCTTGTGAGTCATGATAGTTTCTAAAAGGCTGTTTAACTTTCTGAAGTTGATGTGAGTCATTGTTCTCTTCCCAGGTAATGACTAGTAAAGATCATATTTAGCTCTTCCATTTCTCTAGTAATCTCTGAGACCTGTGTTCCATTGATCTTCCAGTGAACAGCTACTTCAGGGCTCTGAGTGACAAGTGAAAGCATTATGAAACAACACAGATCATTCCATTTGGAGAGCATAGATGACTAGAGCTAGAACCTGTCACTGCTCAACCTCTTTTATCACATAAAAATGACAATTGGTTTAACAAAAGAAAGCTTGTACTAAGTGTTTAATATAGGTACAAAACAAACGGTATTGGGAAACAAAGGTGACTTTGAATGATACAGAACAAAAAGTAGGCACAAGGCCAGGTTTTTTATTTATGACATCACAAACTCTTTTTCTTCCAACTATTCCTAGAGTTAAACTGAATATTTCAGAGGGCATACTGAATATATTTAAGATCTAGACCCAAACTTATCTTGTGATTTAGGCAAGTTTATCTAGACATTTCAAGTTTACAGAAAGAAAAAGAATTACAGAGCGGGTCAGGTTGGAAAGGACCACAGTGGGTCATCTGGTCCAACCTCCCTGCTCAGGCAAGTTCATCTAGAGCAGGTGGATTGTGTCCAGATGGCAGGGAAGGAGACTCCACAACCTCTGTGGGTGTCCTGTTCCAGTGCTCTGTCACTTACATAGTAGGGAAGTTCTTCCTCATGTGCAGGGGCCTTCCGGTGTTACAACTTTTGCCTCTTGTCCTATTGCTTGGCACCAGTAGAAGGCAGAACAGAAATTGAAATACTTGCAATACAAAATGCACTGGAACCTTCAACCAGGATTTCAAACCTTCTTTTCTCAGTAAGAGGTAGGTAAATTGCAGAGAATCAACTTGTCTTTCTTGTACTTCTTCATACTGGCAATAAAAATTTATTAGGATGTTAAAGCTAAGATTGCTAATGTATTAAAGATTTATATTTAGAATAAAAATGATCTTTCAGCACAGCGTTCTCATGAGATTTCTTGCTAAACATGTTCCCAACTCCTCCATTGCCACCTCCAACCTTTTCTTCTGGTATTTTTCCAATTTACAATATGAATTCTTCAGTACTTGTTGTCAAATGCTAAAATAGTTTTTATAAGAGATTTTAGCTGAAGTGACTAGAAATTCTAAGTGATACAGAGTGCTATAATCATTAGTTTTACTCCTACAGTTAAAAATATCCCTATTTATGGGTTTTCTATTTTCTCTGGTTTAACATGAGGAATATGTTTCAAAATTATAAAAGCTTAGAGGATCAGTTTGGAGAGGGTTTAAATTCAGTGTTTGATAAAGAGTTGCATTGCTGATGTGATAATAATACAAGTCATGTTTTTTTGGCAACTGATTTATTTATTCCCTTTAAATAGAGGTCAGTCAAACCTGATACTAATTTAATGAGTCAGAGGACCATGAGACAGGGCTATAAGGGTCCTGAGCTTATGGCAACCAGATCATTCCTACTGTTACTGCAGCACATGCTGCTGTACACCTGCATGGCCTCTCCTTCCTTTTGTACCATAGATGAGCCCGCCTCTCATAAAACTGCATCAGAAACAACTTTTCTGAATAAATAAAGCCATAATTTAATGTTTATGTATTCATTAGTCAACACTGTTAGTTATGCAGACCATATTGTAGCTATTCATTTATGCGTGCAAGTTAAAAATGACTAAGACCATTAATTCACTGAGAACACATATGTCAGTTTGGTGAAATACTGATTTTTTTTCCTAAATTGTGCTAAAGACACCAGGTCTGGGTTTTCTGCAACAGATTGTTGTTTTTGGGACAGCAGGGATGAGCATTCACTATCAGTCTCAGTACAGAAAGACAAAGAGGAAGAGCATTTGGTTTAATATGAGAAAATTTAATCATCCTCTGAGAAGGAGAACTTTTGAAGGGCATTGCATGTTTGACTTCGTTTTGGCATCTCTGCTGAGAATGATGGAGCCATGGGGTGTGATCTGATACAGCCTGCAGTGGGTGACAGCACCAGCAGGTCTTAGAGATTAGCAGAGTATTAAAGGGTGGGAAAAAATGAAACATTGTCAAAATCAGAGGAATCTGGCCCAGAATTTCAGTTATTTCAGTGTTTGGGCAAATGCATATCTTATGCAAATTGTCTTATTAGAGATCTGCAGGGTCCTCAGTGACTAATGAAGAATTTCTTATGAGAAAGCTTATCCAGAAAACTTGTTATTCCTTTTTCATTTCTTTGATGGAATTCAGTTATTCAGAATTGATGAAGTTGTAACCCACTCTCTCCCCAGCACAGACACAAATTAAATTCCTTCTTGGCAGGATTAAGCAATGTTAGCAAGAATTACTTCTGTATGCTTTCCATGTATTGATTTGAAGCAAAATAGGTAATGTCAAAGGCAATAAAGACTGTTTCAGATACTCCATGTTAAGATCTAACTTTCTATTTCCTTCATGGGCTCCCATTTTTACGGTGGGTTTCCCCTCCAGACTAAAGGTCTTGACCAGTTCAGAAAAATCTTCTCGGGGAAACCACACAGATACCATTTTGCCAGTGCTGAATATCTCATTACTAATTTATGGAAGATTCCTGCCTTACATGTATTGGAAGGATTTCACATCTGGAAGGAGGTAACTTTTGTACAATGAAGATGACTTCTGCTGTTGCCATGAACAATTATGGTTTTGTTTAATTCTAATCCTTCTGAAAACCCCACACATAGTTATTAGAGATGTATTGTACTTAAGCAAATCCTTCCCCCAATCCATTTCACTTTAAAGCAGGACCTCCCCTGCAATTGCTTTTTCCACTTGTTTTTTCTACTCTGACTTGGAACCAAGGGCAGAGATCCTGTCTTTCTGGGGGGATTAATATCCTGTCAGATATTTCATCACTGGTGAGGAAGCAGTCTTGATGAGCTCCCAGGAGATAAAAGCTGGATTTGGAGGAGGTATGGAAGTGAGAGGCAGTAGACAGGCTGAGACTATGAGCTAACAAGAAGGGAAAAACAAGCTAATGGGAAAGAACTGTGCAATAGAGAGACAGAGGAGGCTGGAGCAATAGAGAAGAAAAGCATTTCTTAAGAATTAAGAGGTGGAATTATAAATATCTGTGCTCACAAAGTTGCTCCGCTAACCCTGCAGGTAATGGAAAAAGTCACAGATTCCCTGATGACAAACACGCTTTTATTTGCTAGCAGATCATGGGTGCCATGAAGAATCAGCACCTTGTGTCCTGCCTCTGTGGTGCTGGCTATCAGAGCATGGCACAGAGCAGTACTGAGATCACTTAGTTCAGGAGAGTGATCTGAGCTGCAAACCTGAAGCTCTGGTTTTGCCAGTGGCCATTATGGACATGAGTGGGATTGCATATAATTCTGATACAGGCTGGCAAGGGAACAGTAAAAGCAAAGCACTATAGTGTCATGCTCTGAACAGTCTTACTTTGCTCTTCAGGAACATTTCTGTATCACACATTAATCCATGCTTTTAAAAGTGGATTTCAATAATATGGAGTTTATAGCCTAACAGGAACCTTACAAATTTCACAGGGACAAATGTAAAGTCATGTATTAAGCAGAGAATAAGCCCTGGCAATGAAACAGGCTGACAATTCTGCTGAAGATGACCTGAGACAGGCAGTGGAACAGGTTGCCCAGACAGGCTGGACTGTCTCTGTCCATGGAGGCTTTCAAGACTTGTCTGGATGAAGCCTTGAGTAATAAGCCTGACCTTGTGTTTGTCACTGCTTTGTGCAGGATGTTGGACTAGACACAGCCTGAAGTCCCTTCTGACATAAACTTTCCTGTGATCTTATGATAATATACTTACAATTTATTCACCCAGGTCCTACAAAAAAAAGGTGGGAACAGCTGGCAGTAAAAGGAGATTATTGTCAGTGGGTTTGCAAACTATTTTATTCTTCTTATCTGAAAATGAGACTTCATTAACAAAATGTCACTTGCCTTTATTATTGCAAAGGTAACCTTTTGAAAATGAACTGACCATGAAATAATAGAGTAATTTCATCTAGAATCTGCAGATAATCCAAAATAATAATGCACAAGGGTGTGAAATTCTTCTATTAATCTCTGTGGGATATTAGCAGTAAAGCCCAATGATGGAAATTTGTATATAAGCATTGTTAATAATTTAGTATTACTTAAGGTTCACAAAAGAGAGAGTCACATGTATTATTAAAAATAATCTTTGAATGAGAGTTCTCTACTATAATTAATGTAATGGCTTTTACTCTAACAGACACTCAGTAATATGTTACACTTAAACTACTCCTCTATATTATGTAGCAATAATACATAAATCTTAAAACTATGAACAACTTTGGCTGAGGGTGTTTAGCCTCCCACTTCAGGGACTACAAGCCTTATAAAGACTTGTCCTTTAGGTTTATCCAGTTGTGGTAATTATTTGGGAGTTGAAAGAACTCATTAGCACTCCCTTCTCATCCCTGATGCCGTTCTGTAAATTAGCCACTGGAAATTTCTTTAAGTACCTTGGAATTCTTTCATTATCTAGCACAAAAGGTCATTTCACATAAAATCAAGTGCTCTGAGACCTGCTAATGTAAGGACATCCAGAACTCATTAATCTATTAAATCTATTTTCACAATCTGTTTTCACAATTGGATGTTTGTTTTTGAGGCCTGTCTGCTGCTCACCAGATGTACTCTGTTATTATTTACCTAGTGACTGAATTTTTGTGGTGCCTTCCTAGAGGTCCTCACAAACTAAAAAACCATCTTGAAGTAAAAAAGTCCCCGATCCTGTTAGTGCTTTAAGCTGTGGTCATATTTGCAGAGTGATAGCTTTGCAAATCAGCATCTCAGTATTACTTGTACAAATGCAGCACCACCAACTATCCTCTTGTGACAACTCCGTGTGAAATTTGGATCAGATTGTACTGCAATCATACTTCTCAACAAATGCGCAAAATAAAGAAAAATTATTTCTGTTTATAAGCGCCAAATCCAAAGAGGGATAACTAGCATTCCAAAATTTAATCTGCACAAGGAAAGCAAGAGCCCTCACAATCTTTTGTAAAAGCCTTTTCTCCATAGGGTTTACAAATGCAGTGTCACGATCTGTTTGTGTGTACTGTGAGACAAAGCCAGCTCATGTAAAAACTTGTGCTAGGAACTGTTGTCAAGCTTGAAATGCCTTGTGTACCAATCATCAAATATATTTAAAAGGAAGAGCTCTGATTAAAGATGAGAGGAAAGAATGCAAACCCTTTTATAATCAGTCTGAACAAATTTACTTTCCATTTCTTACCAACTTTCTACTTTGTCTGCAATTTGTCTCACAGTTCAGCTTTCTGATTATTTTTTCTGTTGCATTCCTGAGTTACAGGTGTGAGCCCCAGAGAGAGAGCAGCAATCCCTTCTGGAAATGGCTTGGGAATACCACGGAGGAAGCAGGAGCATTGGTGAGATTTTGAAGACGGAAGAGTGAAAGATGAGGTGCTAAATCTGAGACTGTGGCTGCTAAAATGAGCTGCTGAACATCAGAGAGCAGGAATTACTGCATTTCCCAAGAGTTCTGCAGAACCTCTGAGCCCTTTCTTTCTAGTAATAGAAATCCATGTGGGTCTCAAGAAGTGTTAAAATAAGAGTTTTTGAAAGCAACAGTTTTTCATAAAGGCAAAAATATATTTTATATATAAAATATGTATCCTATGCTCTATGTTTATCTGGTTTGCCCATTTCAGGTCCCCTGAGCAGATAATGCTGCATCCTCAGCTCCCACACTCTCCGCCCTCAGCTCCCTCACCCTCCATCCTGGCCACTGTGCTGTACATTATTTCAAAGGAGCACAGCTGGGTGCTGGACTGTAATTTCTCTTGCAGCTCAGATCAGGTCCATTAGTTTATTTGAAGGTTAGGACCAAGACCATAAAAGTGCATAAGGAGCTAATAGACAGACTGGTGTTCCTGCTGTGCTCATGGGGGCTTGAACAAGGGAGAAAATAGCCAGGCACATCCATATTATTTTCATCTTTTGCTTCACAATTTGCGGGAGTCTCATTCATAAATGACAAAGAAACAGCTCCCTGCTGTGAGGTCCTCATACCACAGAGAGCTGTAATGAGTTTGTAACGAGATGGAGATAAGGTTTTTAGTGATTACTCAGACAAACCTCTGAGTGCAAATCAGAGATGTGCTGAGCAAGGGGTATATCTTTCCATCACTCTCCATGGCTTAAACATCTGAGGATACTTAAGGTATTCTCATGAATACCTCAGGTATTATGTAAGAAGAGCTCAGTAAGACAAAAACGCCCTAAATGCATCTTTATGGATTTTTCGCCTTTGCTGTATGTCAGAAACTTTTGTCATTTGACGGCCACCAGCAGTAATTAATGGCTAGCAATATGTCTAGGGGCAATGTATGTTTCAAAGTCAGTAACAGGAAAGCCTCCATGATCTGGAAAGTCTTTGGCTGTGGAACTGTCTCCTTGCAAAATCACAAACAAGTATTTTGCCTATGTGCTCATTGAAGAGTTCCAAATAAATAGCTGGAATATAAATGAAGAGGAGTGAAGAACAGGAGATTGTTTACCTTAGAGTGTGGTGCTAAACTGAGATTTAAGAGTTGTTTCTGTTTTGGTCTTTTATGATAGCTTCAGTATATTTATATTTTTCATAGGTATGCATATATATTTGTGGAGGTGTATACATACATATAAGTGCTCCTGAAAGAAATGTTTTATTTTCATTTTCTTAGAAGCATCAGGTGTTTTCTGTGTTGAATCTTAGCATAGGTAATATATATCCAGATAGTAAAGTAACCATGGCAAAATAAAGAAATATTTCCAAAGATGACTCCTGTACCTCATTGACTGCTCTTTCCAAAATGTGTGGTTATGAATAAACCATTTACTTCCACAAGTATATTCTCTGCAGGATTTCAGGTACAAAATAATTAAAAGGTCAGAGAATTACAATAAACAGGTTTACTGCATCTCTGTATAACATAAATCTCATTTCTATTTGTCTTGTTCTGTCCTTCTTAATTAAAACATCAGACCACACGTACAGTCTGGAGCAGCTCAATTATGAAAGGTTAGATCCATCAGTTTATTCCTGATTGGTTTATTAATTACTGGCCTTGACTTTTGATTCAAATCAACACTCTTTCCTCAGGATAAAAGTGTGTATTTTGTTACAAATAATATACTGCACTTTTAAACAAAAATATATTGGAAACATTTACAAAAAAGCTGGCACTGGACTTGGCTTTGATGGAATTATGTTGGCTTGTTCCATGAAGTCTGACTTTCACACGTGATCCCTGGCGAATTTCTAAAAAGTCTTGTTACTGAATCCCTTTAATCCATAAAAGGAATGAAAAACATGCTGTGAGCTGAAATTCTGTTTCAGTTTTGTAAAGATGTTTCAAATACATAATTTTTATCAATGGTTTTCAAGATATTTAAAAATGAGACTTCTGATGGTTCTGTGGAAACATTTTGTTTGCAAACCTGCTGTATTGTGCCACCTGATGTGCTCCAAAGAAGTGGAAGAACTTTTGACAGTAAATCTAAGTCAGATCTGCAGAAATGGCTAAGTTGTGCCTGGAGACGCTGTGGATGCTGTTAAAGACAAGATATGAAGGGACCCATCCATTAAAGATAAGACAAGGCAGGAGTTTGCTCTTCCTTTGTTATTTTACCTATGTACTTCAGCAATTTGGATATCGCATATACATGAAAGCAGTGGCAGTTAAGAAAGGCTTTATTTATTTACTCCAGCAGTAAATGCATTTCTCACCTAGTGGGAAAGGGCAGACTGACCCTGCTTTGCTGAGCTACTCTGCTTTGGTTCATGAGCTCTTGGGCTAGGTTCCTGTCCCCTCTCCATCAGACGATGGACACGCTACCGCTGGTCCACCCACAGAGCCTGGGGCCATGTTTCACCCGATATGACTGACCCTGAAAGGAGGAAAAAAAAAACCCCACCAACTTAAAAAACACTCAAAGCGCTACAAGTTTAGGCACATAATTATCTTTTCAAGATTTGGCCTGAACTGATCCCAGCCTACGCTCCTTCCTCTCACGCTGTCGTGACAGGATTTCAGTCAGAAACACGCGGTTCTCTGACTGCAGGCGCTCGAGTGGCGGCAGGAGCCCCCGGGCCGCCCCTCACCGCCGAGCCCCGGACCCCAGCGCAGCCCGCCCCTCACCGCCGAGCCCCGGACCCCAGCGCAGCCCGCCCCTCACCGCCGAGCCCCGGACCCCAGCGCAGCCCGCCCCTCACCGCCGAGCCCCGGACCCCAGCGCAGCCCGCCCCTCACCGCCGAGCCCCGGACCCCAGCGCAGCCCGCCCCTCACCGCCGAGCCCCGGACCCGCCCCTGGTGGCCGCCCACCGCGGCGCCTCCGCGGGGAGGGGATCGCGGCTGCGGGGCCGGGCCGGGCCGGGCCGGGGGCGTTTCGGGGGTCGGGGCGGGCCCGGGCGCGGCTGCGGGGGGCGGTGGCCGCCCGGCCCCGGGTGAGTGCGGCGCTGCCCGCTCCGCTCGCCGCGCTGCCGCTCCGGGGGTCGCCGCTCGCCCGCCGGCACCTCCCGCCCGGCGGAGAGGGTCGCGGAGGGCTCTCCCCGCCATGGCCTTCACCTTCGCCGCCTTCTGCTACATGCTGTCGCTGGTCCTCTGCGCCGCCCTCATCTTTTTCGCCATCTGGCATGTGAGTACCCCGGCCCCGCGGCCCCCGCGCTGGAGGCGGCTCCGGTCCCGCTGGGGAGGGTCGTGCCGTGAGGGAGCGGGGCGGCGGGGCGGGCTGAGGCGGGGGCAGCAGCCCCTCGCCCGGGCAGCCGGGGCGCAGCGTCCCGCGGCGGGGCCAGGGCGGACGGAGCTCGCCCTGAGACCTCTGCGTGGGGGACGGTGCTTATTGCATCGCTGTAAGCGCAAGGAGCCGCGGGCACGGGTCCGTGGCAGCTGGGGCTCTGTGACAGCTTGGCCCCCGCTGCCGGGAGCGCTGCCCCAGCCCCGCGCTGTGCCCGGGCGGGAGCTCTCCAGGTAACAACATCTGCTTCTCCTGCCTGAGAACAGAGCGCTGCGACGGGGAAACCGCCCCGTACCTGATGAAGCACACACGGTGTTTCCCCTTCAGTAATTACTTCACTAATAACTTCCTCAAAAGTCGGGGTTGAATGGGAAACTCTCTCATCCTTCTGATGCGTGACCCGCATTTTGTGGTCCACCTTCATTAATTTCACTCCACAGGGTTGGTGCTCGTTCCTGACTGTTCACTGGGTGTCTGTGGTAGGCGTAAGCGTGTAACTCAGAAGATGTGAAATCATTCTACTGCATAACTTGCAATTCTTTTGAACTGTTACATATTCTAAAATTAATTATGTTTTATGTGTGCTGCACGATAACTTCGAATGCTGTAAGCATTTAGGATGGAACAGGATAAGTTGGAAAATAGAGCGAGTCTCATGGATGCTTCTACAGCTACCTGATGGAGTATGATTAAAAGAAAACCACTCCTTTGACTAACAAGCAAGGGAGATGCAGAATTTATTTTTATTGAAAGTAAAGCTACTAGCTTAGTTGTATTAGCACTATGAAATAAATCCTTCTGTTGTGAGAATGCTTTGAAATTTAATTATTTTGTACTCTTCATGGGACTGTTACAAGTTCTGGGGTTTTTTTATTAAGTAAATCACAAAGGTGTGATGGTAGTGCCAAGTGCTGCCGTGATGTCAAGTACTGCAAAGGCTAGAAAGGATCTCCAGCAGCCAGCTACTGCACTACTCTGAAAAAAGGAGTAGTAAAATTTAGATTATTACTCATGTTTTCTCTCCTCCTCTTCTGCAAACCTTTAGGTCTCCAAAAGTGAGAATTCCACAGCTTCCTCAAAGGGCTTAGAGTTAGAAGTGTGTTCTCCTTTGAATCTCTAGCTACAAATTAAACTGCAGCAATTTTAATGGTTGTTTTATATATTTGAAGTCTGTCACTGTGTCCTTATTTTTTTGGGTCTGGAGTTGCTGTCATATGAATTCATAAAGGACTTGTAGCAAATCTAGCAAATTATTCTCCCATAAATGAGCGCAGTTACTGCAAATTTACTGTTAGTGAAACATTTTTTTTAACTTTCAGTCTATAAACTCATGAAGAGCAATCCCTCAGTACAAGAGCACTGTAAAGGTGATTAGGAAAGCAAGTCTTTTCTTGATACTTGTATGCTTATGCTGCATGTTTCTTACACCTGTTAAAAAATTGTTGAGGGATTGAAAAGGAAAATGGCTGGAAATGCTCTTCTATTGTAAGAGAGAAAGAGTTGGCATTATCTTTTCCAGTAAATAGAAAACAAATAAATCTATTAAAATATATAGTTTGTGAAGGAAAGTCGTAGAATAACAGATTTAACACCCTGACAAAATCAACTTTTAGGTGTACGTGTTATCCATGTACACAAAATGCAAGGATTTTTATTATCCTTTCAATAAGAACTGGTACAGTCTGGTTTCTGTAAGTTATGTATTGAGTCATAGGAGTTTCTTTTACCTTAAGCATCTCAGTTGTGAAAATCTTCCCAAGAAACAAAACTCCTACTCCTTCCCTGTGACCTGATTTTTCTTCCACTATAATATACTGGTAAGGGACAGTAAATATATTGTACAAAGGTTCTAATAATGGCAGAAGAGTGTTACAATAATTATATTTTCCTGTTTTTTTTTTCCTAAGACATTCTGTTGCTAAGAATAAATTGATGAATAATCTGAGCATCCCATCACCTTGGAAGATTTCTGAGAATTTATATTTTGTAAATTATTTTAAAGAGTAAGAAAAAACTGTAGCATTTGGATGTGATATTGTTTTAACCTGAAGCTGAATGAGGTTTGGGCATATATTTGGGATGATTTAACAGTGGATCAAATAAAACTTCATTTTCTTCCTGCTGGCAAGTCAGATGAATTATAATTTTCATTTATATTGATCTAATAGGTTCAATAAAAATTGTACAACCAAAACAGAGAGTAAGATGAGGATTTTTATTTTTGGACACTCTGCTTATTCGGTACCTTTCTTCTAGGAAGTTAAAGACTGTCTGTACATCCCTGTGCTCCTTATTCTTTGGAAGCAGAGAGAATGAAGCTGGTCAGAGCATTTTAAAGAAATTATAAACAAAATGCACACAGTTCTCCAGATACCTGGAATATATTATAATTTTTTTCCTGCCTCTGAGTGATTGTTTGTATAGGTAGCCAGAGGTCTCTGTCATAAAAAAACTCCAACAAAACCAAATTAGATACTACCAGAAACATTTGTTTAAGCTCTGCACAAGAATTACCTTAATGTATTACTGCTGTAATTTCACTCATATGTATTTAATGGAAGAAAATGTACTCCATGTACTACATTAAACCAATGTGGCACTGTGGTACAGGAATTTTTAAAGCATTTAGGTTGTTCAGCGACCACATTACCTCTAGCTGTAATGTCACAGTATTAGAAACACCATGTAGAGGTTCAGGATACAACTAACAGCAGAACTTGGTCTACTAATGACATCATTTGGTATCCTCATCTGATCTTGTTGTAAGCTCAAGAACAGCATTAGTCTTCCTACTAACTATTACACACACTTTGTTTTGCTGTCCTCTTGTTCTTCTTTATATACAGCTTTTTACCAATCAGTTATATTCCATTCCTAAAAGATCCTGAACTAAGATTTTAGCTTTGTGTTAGTATGGAACTGAGTCATGTCTTTTTGAACTCCCAACAAGACTTGACATACCACATTCATTTCTAGTGTAGCTCCACTAAGTTGTGTCTCGAGTGAAGTTAACTGAAGCTGACTAAGTTGTGCCTTATTTGTCCTCAGTTAAAAAGGGATATGCTTGTGTTGAGTCCTGCAGCACTAAATTCTTTTACAGCATATTGGTTTTGAGTAATCTGAGTCCTTCCCTTATGGTGATATTTTAAGATGAAAAACTTGCTTTGAGATTTGTTATTTAAAAGAAAGCTTTAAGAAAAGATCTTTTCAAAGTGGTCCATCTTACAATACCATGACAAAACAATTAATAAATACCAAGAACGTTATTGTTAAAAAGAAAAGGATTTCCCCAGTGGGCTTTCTCTTTTTCAAGCTGTACAAACATATCTTGGCATGTGACTGCTTCATAACTTAAGGATTACCAGAAAGTATGAGGGGTATTATGCCAGTGAAACAATTGGCAGAGCCAGCCTGAGAAGTTGTACCACACTGGATGCTTTTTGGAGTATTTTGATATAGTTGTGAGCACAGATGAATCCAGGACCCACTCTTTGGCACAAGAGCAGTGTGTGTTGAAAGCGATGGCAGCTACTTGAGCCAAGCATAAGGAGAATAAAGCAGAATAAAAGATGGAACTTTTTTGGCTTATGCCCCCCACACCGCCTTATTCTTCTTTTGAAGTGTGAGGATAGTATTAATCTTGATAAACTACCTTAATATATCTTTGGCTTCACTCAACAGTTACAAGTTCACAAGTATAATTAAAAACAGTGGTAGGCAGTGATAGAACAGAATAATATAGGCTAAGATTAACGTGTAATTTTAATCAAAGCATCCTTTTTTTTTTTTCAAACATCAGGGAATGAAACCTTTGGAACCTGTATTGAGTGTTATTTCTGCTAATGGCTTTGTGTGTTATGTTTAGCAGACACCTTGAGTTATCTATGCCTTGTTTTCTCATTTGCTAAGTGTGAATAATGGACCTAAACTGCAAGTACTGCCTGTCACTTTATTTAAGAGCTATTCCTAAAATGCCTTTGCTTTCTGACAGAAGGTGCTATAGACATATAAGATGTTGCCACTTCTGTTTTTCATCACTGTACTGATGTGGACTGTGTTTTATTAGCACTCAAGTTTCAATAGCTCAGGTAAAAAATTCAAAAGCTCTCAAAGAATTATGGATGTGGAATTTGGTGAGTATTTGGCTTCTGACTTACTTAGGCTTCCTCATAAAATTCCTAGCCTAATTTTTGATAAATTGTACAGCCTTAATTTTGAAGATACATAAAAATCACATAAGCTTGGCTTGATAGCAAATTTGGTCACAAACTGTGCTGATCTATCAATGTTGTCTGTGTATCTGTGTCTTACTGTTTCTGTAACTTAGGTTTGGAGGAGAGTTCTGCCTTACCTGAAACCTGTAAAGAGATCTATGATCCAACTTGAGCCTGTGCTTCCCTCCACTGAAGGTTCCCAGTCATCTCAATTTAACCTCTTTGCAATGCTTTAGAGCCTGTCTTGGAAAGAAAGTAATGTCCTTACAGACTTGTGGTCAAGCCTGAATTTCTTTCAGATATTGAAGTTCAGTACTGTTCTTTAATGAGTCATTAATGCATTTCTCTAAGAATGTTGGATAATTATGTGCTTAAAAATAAAATCAGATTAAGGCTTGATGAAGGGGAGCACAAATGCTGTTGCTGTATGTTATACGTATTTCTTGAAAATGTCTTTTCTTGCCTAAGCAGCTAAGCACATTGTCCCTGAAGGTTTTATAGTCAGGACAGTTTAAGGAATGAGTCTGATATTTCCACTCTTTTTAAAGACAGAGCACAGCCAGATTTCCCTGGCTATAACATAGCTTGACAGTTCCCTTACAACTTTTCTTTCAGAAGTTTGTCACATTAATGCTGACAGACAGATATTAGGCCAGGCAGCACAGGCTGTGGAGCAAACTCTATCTTACATATTGGGGAAGAGGTATATCTCAGTTTAGTAACGTTGCCATCCTTAAATAATAATTAAAAAATCATACAAGTCTGTGGACTCCAATACTGACTTAAATACTGTGGAAAGATTAAACAGGATCTCTGTGTATGCTTGAACTGTCGTGATGAGATTTATTTGGAGAAAGATTTTAAATTGTGTGTGTTTGCCACTGGCTGTAATTTTGGATGCCTCACAAGTCACAGTGACTCCATTATCTGTGTAAAATAAATTATTCTGTGGAGTCTCGTGCCTCCCACAATATGTGCAGAGAGCTATTTAAATGTTATTTGGTCGTCACATATCAAAGGGGTTTTTGGTCTTAGGATTAGTTGTAAAATCTACTTACTAAAGGGATTTATATCCAAATTGGTAAATAATGTATTTCTAGTGCTTTTAAATAACTGCTATGCTTGTTAATAAGCAAAGCAATATAGCTGTCAAATTTTATTAGACTGCGAGTAAAACTCTTAGATTGAGTCGGAGCTCATTACATGTATTTGTTTATTCAGTCACCACATACTACATTAAATCACATGAATTCAGCCCTCAGACCTCTGGCTTAGTGGATTACCCTCACCCTCAACATAAATATCCTTTAGGCAAAGTATTTTTCAGAAGGAGGAAGAAGCTCAGCAGAGAATGTTTTCCATACAGATAACAGACATCTCTTTGACCCATTTCTCTTTGTCAGTGCCTGTGACATGCCCCTCATTTATAACCAATGTGGCTGCTGACAGCTGGAGGTGACTCTACCAGGCAATAGAGGTCTCACTTAAGTTGTAAACTGGGGATACTGGGAGGCTTACTCTTCTAGTGATGGTAGTTTGAAAAACACTTCCAATTTCTGTGGAAACTAAATGCCTCTCTCACATGAAACAGGTAAGAATTATTATTATTTCTACTCTAAAAGAGTCACTTAAAGTCACAGGGCAGAGTCAGCTGATGGCGTAAAGGCAGAAGAATGTCAAATACTGTTTGATTTACTAGGTCACCTTCCAGTGTTTCACAGTTGGAAGTTCCCTGTTAAAAATTCAACTTGTGACCATGATAGTGTGCAGAAAGCAAGAAGCAATTTTATTAACAGAACAGGTGCTGTGTTCTTTGATAGTTATTACAACTTCAGAAGTGTCCTGTACTGCAGAAGTGTCCTGTTCCTGTTAAAAGAAATAATAAAAGGTTCATAAAATAATTTTGGTTGGAAGGAATCTAGGAAATCATCTAGTAAAATCTCTTCTTCAAGGCCAGTGTGATTTCAAAGTTCGGCCAGGCTGCCCAAGGTCCTGTCCAGATTGCTTATGAACCCTCCATGTGTAGAGAGATGAAACACTGCCTGGATGGATGAGGGGAGAGCAGTGGATATTGTCTACCTTGACTTCAGCAAGGCTTTCCTCACTGTCTCTCACAACATCCTCGTAGGCAAACTCAGGAAGTGTGGACTGGATGAGTGGACAGTGAGGTGGATTTGAAGCTGGCTGAATGGCAGATCTCAGAGAGCTGTGATCCATGGCACAGGAGAGGCCTGTTACAAGTGGTGTCCCTGAAGGGTTGATACCAGTCCCAGTGTTGTTTAACTTAGCCATCCATGCCTTGGATGAAGGGGCAGATGCATCCTCAGCAAGTTCACTGATGACACCAAGCCGGGGGAAATGGCTGATAGCCCAGAGGGCTGTGCAGCTTTCAGAAGGACCTTGGCAGGATGGAGAGATGGGCAGAGAAGATCTGCTTGAAGTTCAGCAAGGGCAAATTCAGGGTCCTGCACATGTGGAGGAATAACCCCAGGCACCAGGCTGGGGGCCAACCTGCTGGAAAGCAGCTCTGTGGAGAAGGACCTGCCAGTCTGGTTAGACAGCAAGCTGTCCCTGAGCCAGCAGTGTCATTGTGGCCAAGACCAATGGTATCCAGGGATGCATTAGGAAAACTGTTTCCAGCAGGTCAAGGTGCATGATCCTGGCCCTCTGCTCAGCCCTGGTGAGGCACATCTGGAGTGCTGTGTCCAGTTCTGGGCTCCTCAGTACAAGAGAGACACACAGCTCCTGGAGCAGGTCCAGTGGAGGGCTATGAAGATGATCAAGGAACTGGAGCATCTCCCTTCTGAGGAAAGGCTGAGGGAGCTGGGGCTGTTCAGCCCTGAGAGGGAACCTCATTGATGTCAGTATCTGAAGAGAGGGTGTGAAGAGGATGGACAAATCTCTTCTAGAGTGGTGCCAATCAATAGGACCAGAGGCAATGTGCAGAAGCTGATGCACAGAAAGTTCCACCTGAAGATGAAGGAGAACTTCTTTACTTGCAGGTAACTGAGCACTGGAACAGATTGCCCAGAGAAGTTGTGGAATGTCCCTCACTGAAGATATTCCAGAACCATGTGGACACAATCCTGTGCCATCTGCTCTAGGATGACTCTGCTTAAGCAGGAGGTTGGACTAGACAGCCCACTGTCCCTTCTGACCTGATCCACTCTGTGATTCTGCAAGTCTGAGGACTTGTTCCAGTACGTCACTCATTGCACTGTGAACATTGTTTTTGTACACAATAGGTGGAATCTCTGTGATGCAGCTTCTGACTTTTATATTGTCCTCATTGTGAATTCCCCTGAGAAAAGTTTTGTTCTGACTTCTGTGGAACCCAGCCCAGGAAACTGAATGCAAGATCATGGAGCAAATCCTTCTAGATGCCATGCTAAGGCACATGGAGAAGAAAGAAATGGTTGGTGACAGCCAGCATGGCCTCACTGAGGGCAAGCCACACTGAGAAGTTTGGTGACCTTTTACAACAGTATTACAGTGTTGGTGGATGAGAAAGGATCAACAGGTGCCAGTCATCTGCCTGGACTTGTGCAAAGCATTTGACACTGTCCTGAATGACATCCTTGCCTCTAAAGTGGAAAGACATGGATTAGACAGATGGGTAACTCAGTGGATAAGGAATTGGCTGGATAGTTGCACTCTCAGAGTTGTGGCCAACAGCTCAGTTGTTGAGACCAGTGACAAGTGGTGTTCCTCAGGGGTTGAAACTGGAACCTGTGCTGTTAAACCTCTCTGGTTTAACATAGGAAGTGGGACCAAGAGCACCCTCACTAGGTTTAATGACACCAGGCCATGGGGTGTGGTCAACACATGGGAGGGAAGGGATGCCATCCAGAGGGACCTTGACAGCTGGAGAGGTGGGCCTGTGTGAGCCTTGTGACATCCAACAAGGCCAAGGACCAGATCTTGTGCATGTGTCAGGGTAATCCCAAGCACAAATACAGGCAGGGTGGAGAATGGATGGAAAACAGCCCTGGGGAGGACTTGGGGGTGTTGGTTGGTGAGAAGCTCAGCATGACCTGGCACTGTGTGCTCACAGCCCAAAAAGCCAAACATTTCCTGGGCTGCATCAAAGGAGATGTGACGAGCAGGTCAAGGGAGGGGCTTCTCCCCCTCCCCTGTGCTCTCCTGACACCCCACCTGGAGTGCTGTGTCCAGCTCTGGAATCCCTAGCATCAGAAGAACGTGGCTGTTGGAGTGGGTCCAGAGTAGTTCCACAAAGATGCTCAGCAGTTTGGAGCACCCTGAGAAGGCTGAAAGGATTGGAATTGTTCAGTCTGGAGAAAAGAAGGCTCCAGGGAAACCTTACAGCGCCTTCCAGTACTGGAATGGGGCCTACGAGAGAGCTGGAGAGGGACTTTTTACAAGGACGTGTAGTGAAAGAACAAGAGGGAATGGCTTTAAACAGAGGGTATGTTTAAATTCAGAGAGATGTCAGTGCACCTTGTGAAGGCAGGACAAAAGTCTTCACATTTTTCTCCGCTTCCCATTGAAAAGGTATTGCTATAAAGCACAGATTTATTTTAGGAATGTCATTGTGTAAAGTTACATTAAAATCACAAAACATTTACAACGGAAGTAGGTTTTCTCAGCAAGATACTGCAGGAGTGCTGAACTTGTGGCTCCATTTTTGATAATGTGAACACATGAAGCAGAACGTAAGGGAGATGAAGAAGTAGTGCCATCACTGAGCTCTCCCATTGTACACAGCTTGCAACTCCCTCACTAATGTAAAAGGTCTTGAAAAATCTGAGTTGGTTTGGGTCCTTTTGTATTTCTATGCTTTTGCAGGTCATGTCATATTCTAGCTGTCAAATACAAGTTGGGGTTTTTAAAATACATCCAGAAGTCTAAGCACATTTCTGGAAAAACCAAAGCTTAAAGAATTAAGGAAACCTACAGTAAAATGGTGATAATTAGTAACTTATAGCCCTTGCAATTATCTCATACCAGATAGATTGCAAGTGCCAGGCCTTGTTGATACAAGCACCATTTTTTTAATAGAATGACATTTGATTTCTAAAATGCATTTAAATGCCAACCATCTCCACTCTGTGTGTGAGTCACAGTTTCAAGTGTGTAATTGTTTAGTCAATCTTCTGTTGCATTATTATTTTATCACGCTATGAGTTTGGGCTAAATAGTTCACATTGTATCACCATTTAACTAGAAACTTCTTTATACATTCACAGAATGGGCATTTATAAGCAAACATAATGAAGGCTCAACTAAAATCAGTTTGACTGCATGTGCTTCAGAGTTGTTCTTCCCCTCAGTATTATATAAACAGTATTAGCAGATCCTTTAGAAAATTGATTTGCTGATCATCCAAGTGACAGGCCTGTTTGGAGCTATGCTGAAATGTATCCTTATCCTTAGTCATGCTCCTGTAATTAAACTAAGGAGTTTTATGAGAACATGGCTGAACAGATGAGGATGTTTTTTGGGTTGCTATTTTTTCAATCGCAATTTTTGGCCACTTTTACACCTTGCTGTGTCTCTTCCCCTTGCTTCTTTTCTGCAGCTACAGCTCCAGTGCTGCTTTATTGCTTCTCCTTGCCTTAGCCCTGCAAGTGCAGCTGTGTGGCTGAAGGCTATTTCACATATGTGTGTGTGTGTCTCAGTTATTTCCTCCAAGTTCTGCCTGGCCTCTTTTTGGTAAAGAAAAAAAACTTGGGAAGATCTTTAATGTGGTCATCCCTGCCTGGTGGTGCCTGCATGAGAAGAGCCCCTGTTCCATTGTCCAGCTGGGCTCCTACTGTGCCACTGACAGTCAGGAAGCACAGATCCAGCAGAATTTCTGCCTGCCGCAGTCCTCTTCCTGAGACAGCACTAGTAGAACCCCACTGCTGAGTGGGTAATGGGGAATAAAAATGATGTGGGAAGGGGGAAAATAGAACTGTGGGAGGGAGGACTTCAGGGAGAAAGATGTGAAGGAAAGAGGAAATGAGAGGAAAAAAATCCCTGAATGAGCAAGGGACTAACAAGAGGGAAGATTGCTGTGTTCTCATTGTCATTTGGGAGGCAATTATTTGAGCAGAAGAGGCTGCCTGAATCCAGAAGGTATGGTTAATTCAGGTGGTGAACATTTTTGGACAGCCCGTGTCATGAGTCTTCTGTGTGGGTATGGTGTAATGTGTGACATGCTTGAACAGATTCTTTAGTGACAGAGCCCGGATTCCTTTATGTGACTCCTGGATTTTGGTGAATGTGCATAAATTGCTGCTGGCAGGAATGGAGAACATGGGAGAGGGAGGAAAAAGTATCAGCAGCAATGAGATGCCTGAGAGGAAAACTAAGGAGTGTGTGATGGAAAGTAATATAATGATTCTCCCAAGCATGTATCAGTGTAACAGAACTTTAAAATATCAAAATAATAACTTGTAGCAATATGTAGGAGTCTTCGGAAGCTCAAGAAAAGAACAAATTCTGTTGTGGTGATAAGATTGGATACTTGCTTAGAGACAGCACCAGCCAGCTGGCCAGTCTCTCACCCATGACTTTTATCTACTGATACTGAGAAGAATCTTCTCTTTTGATCTCATTCTCTTACCATCTTCTTTGGGGCAAATATTTTTTTCTAGTTGTACCTATTTTGGTACATTTTACCATCTGTTTACTACTCTTTCCCTGAATTTATTCTGCAGAAACAGCCTGTTTATTCCTAGCTTTGGATTATCAGCTGTGGGCTGTTAAGTAATAGAAAAACTGCTTCAGTTCATTTCAAGAATAATTTATGAAGATAGAGCTTTGTGGCTGTAATGCATCTGTGTGTTTCTCCTTGCATATACTGTAATTTTGATAAGAATAAAAAGACAAGTAGAAATATTGCATGGTAGCACACTGAATTTTAAGTGAGATCAATTAGAAATTATTTGTAATTTTGACAATAAACAAGGGCAGAAGAATATACCCTCTCACACCTATAGGTAGGCAGTTACCTTGCTTCCAGACAGAATAAACCCACCATTGGTCCACTGTAATCAGAACACTTTTTCTCCTACCTTCTGCACCTGGCCAGCCTCTTGTCCAGGTATTTCACCAACTCATGTCTAGCCTGTCCCCAGTTTGGTGTGGAAAAAAGAGGACAGTGAAGAATTTGGCCTGTGCAAGTAGCAGATGTACAAATCTGTAGTGATACATCTGTGATATAGAGGCATTGAGAAAGACACTGGATTTTTTTCATTTCTTACAGTGTTTTCTTAGTTGATATGGAATTCAGTATAAACAGAAGCAAGGGCAAAGGAGTGCTGTCTCTTGTGCTGGAAGCAGAGTTCTAGAGCCTCTCCTGGGCATGGATAGAAAATAATACTGCTTCCATCTCCCCCTGCTTGGTTGGGGCATCTGCAAACCAATTCATCTGCACTAAATAGATACTCACTGAATCAGAGCCACAGATCTGAGTTTGACACCTCAGCTGTAAAGCTTGGATCCAAACACCCATCATTTCTTCTTGGCCCATTGAAGAGATCAAGACTAGGGGTGAAGTCTTGGCCTAGCTTTATATATATGCTTGTTCAGTTTATCTGCAGATGTGGTCCTTGTTTACATCCTTTCGAGGACAGAAGAAAAAGCTGGTGTGAGAATCTGTATGACTTTGTTATGATGACCTTTGCTTTGCTGAAGGGACTGGAGGAAAGCAAATGAGGAAAGGCTGAGGGAGCTGGGCCTGTTCAGCCTCAAGAAGGGACGACTGAGAGGGAACCTCATCAAATGTCTATCTGTATCTGGAAGGAAAGTGTCAGGAGCCAGGGTCCTCTCAGTGGTGCCAGTCAATAGCACAAGTAGCAATGGGCAGAAACTGATGCACAGAAAGTTCAACCAGACCATGAGGAAGAACTTCTTTCCTTTGCAGTGACCTAGCACTGGAACAGAATGCCCAGAAGAGGTGTGTAGTGCCCCTCACTGGAGATATTCCAGAACCATCTGGACACAATCCTGTGCCATGCACTCTGGGATGACCCTGCTTGAGCAGGGAGGTTGGACACACTTTGGTCCCTTCCAGCCTGACCCATTCTGTGATTCTACAATGTCTTTTCTTAGTTTGCTGAATGTGTGGCTGTGACTGGGGGTCCTCGTAACAGTTTGTTTGCTTTTCAAGTCCTGGCCATCAAAACAAGTTAATACCTAAGAAGTGACTGCATTCCCAGTAATGACATGTCAGTTTGATGTCACTGGTGCTCTGTGAATAACTCATCTTGTGGTTTTGGTGCTGAAGAGATGAGAAGCGGTTAGATACTGAAATGTTTAAAAGGTTTTGATCTTGTAATCTAAATCAAAAAACCTGTTTGTTTTATAAGGAATCCACATTCAATACCCCATTGCATGTAGGAGGAGGAGACCATATGCAGGAAGAGAATATTGGCGGCGTACTTGTGTCAAAAGTACAAGGAGTGTGGGAGATTCATACTCTGTTCCCTGTTGCTGCAGAGATTCCACCTGTATTTCCCCCAGCCTACAATGAGGCATATGAGATTTTGTGCCTTTGGGGCTGGTGGGAAACACTGTCAAATCCTCTGTAAGATTTTAATGGAAAAAAGAGAAGAGCGCACATACAGGCGCTTGGGAATGCCAAACATACTTGCTGCTTTTGGTTCAGACCACCACTGACCCACAGAGTCTTCAGTCAGCTGAGGTAGCAGAATTGTTTCTACCACACTGAATGTCATTAAACTGAAGTATTGCATCTCTACATACAAAAGAGAGTCCATTCTGTTCAGAACAACATGCTGTATTCACCAGTTTAGGTGCTAATTGAAAAGGTGGGGCCTTTTTTTCTTCGTATTGGTAACAAGTGTTTGTGGCCCAGAGAGGGGTGAGTTGTGGGATGTGTTTGATTCACAGAACACTGCTGGTTTCTGAACTGGTTCCCTGTAGTGAATGCAGTAAAGTAAGGTTTTTTTAAGAAAGAGAAGAAGAATCATGACAACAAAATTATGAAATCCTTTGGGAAAAATCCTTTGGGAGGGGAGGAGGGATGGCAGTCTGGACTTACCTTAAAAATTCCTCCTCCGCTTGTGGTCTGTTTAGAAATGTGTTCTAGCTGCAGGGAGCAAAACTATTAACCTATTTAGAAACAGGCTCTGTACAGCTATATTAGCATCATCCCTCCTGCACAGCTTGCTGCTTGTCTTCCTTCTCTTAACAAAATGCACTTTATATGTGCGCAGCTGATTTTTGTCTGGCTGGATTTCAGCTGGTGTAGACTGGAAGACAGTGAGTGGGTATAAAGTTGTGATAAAAGCACAGGTCATCTCTGTCTGTGGTGAATCAGTGGGACATTTGTCTCTCTGCTGCAGGAGGGGGTTGACATCTCCGTTTCAGGATGACTGGGGAAGATATTTCAGTATTTGTGGTGAGCAAGTGAAATCTGTGACCAGAATCCTGTTGTTAGCCAGTAAAAACTGTTTCACCTTGCAATTAGACGAAATTATTTTTAAAAGCCCATTTTGTAGCAGTTGTAAAAATCTGTCAATATATGCTTGTCTAACCCTCCTGGAAACATTGTGTGCACAACAGAATTTTGCAGTTGCTGAGGATTGTTTATTGGTTTTGTCAGAATTAATAGCATGAATTCTTTACATTCAGGAAGCAGGTTGTTTTTCCAAACTGTGATCTGCAGTGTTGCAATAATAACCGGTACCATGGACATAGTAACTTTCCAATCAAGGCACTCAAAGCTCTATACAGCAGTGTGGTTGTACTCCTGAAGATAAATTTCTGTATTTTTCACAATGTGGATGCAGTTTTTCATGCTTGTACTAATAGGTGTGGACTGTTCAGGGTGACTGCCGAATAGTTATTCTTAATTCTTAGTGGTTTCCTCTGCACCTCTCTGCAGGCTGGAAATCCGATTTCGTGTAGCTGATGCAGTAATATTGCTTTTGTCCATCTGTATAGGGATGGGGTGTCTTTTAATTTTGTTTACATTTTCACTTGTATAGTTCTTACCTATGCAGGGGAATACAGAGCTGTAAATATAGCAGTGCAGGCTGGCATGTTTGTGCATACATGCCCTCAGCAAAAGGATTCCTGTATGGATTTTTATCAGTGTTTACTTAGAGCAGTACAATTATACTTCCATATTTCCATAGGTAGGTAGGAAATAATTTCGAGTTATGTGTACAGAATTATAAATATAAACATACAGGAGATTATGCATTTTTAAATCTGCATATTGGACTTTCCATTGCAAAAGCGTCAGGATCTGGCTTAAATACTTGAGAAATTACATGAAGATTTTCATGACTTAGGTGAGTTTAAGCTTCCAGTTAGAGCCTAAAAAATTTAAATCATGTTGTCCTAAATGTAGCATCCTTTTACAGACAAAAGAACTTCAGTAAAGAGATATAGACTGGGTGCTCAGGTGCTTGTTTGTGCAGCCCTGGATGGAGCCACATTTTGGATTTCTATGTGGAGGGCTGTTCGATGGTGGCAGCATGTGAAATTCAAGCTAAGTAGAGCAAGGAAATGCCATACAATTGTTAGTGTGAAATTTGACAAATAGAACAATTTTCTACCCTTGAGTGACTTAAAACCATTTGCAACCTTAATCCAAAAAGGCTCAGCTTAAAGCAGTGTTCAGCTCTAGAGATGAACAACAGCACAATAATCAGACAGAAGTGCATGGTTTCACTTCTCATGTTATTAGTGTACTGACAGTATTCTCTGTTTCCCCTGAACTTTACATGGAGCAGCAATCCAGAGGCTTTGCTTCTTCTGCCACTGAATTTGTAAATAATTTAATTCCTATGAACTTCATTGTTTCCCTTGTATAAAAAATGGAAATTATATTTTCCTTTGTTAAGATCTTCATTGCCTTGGAGGCAGATTTATAACTGCAAAGCGTTGTTAGTTATTATTGTTTACTTTTATTAATATGTGGTAAATTAAAAACTGTATTTCTCAGAAAATTAAATACTTTGGGTAGAGAAAAGAAAAGAAAGGAATACTTGGCATCTCACTTTTTTCTTTGCCCTTGATTTGGCTCTATTGCTAAGGTTCTCATCCACACCAGCATTTCAGATCCGCTGGTTGGGGAAGCTGCTGTGTTGCATGGAGACGTATGATGAAAACCAAGATTTGAGACTTCTTTACTTTTTTAATAGGAGATGCTTAACAAATGGATATAGACAGGAAATACAACATGATAAAAAGCATAAAATTCACTGGAATTTGAGTCACCTCTTTGTTCATACAATTTTGAATTTTCTTTCATGCTTTGCAGCATTGAGCAGATCAATTCAACCAGAGAACAAAGAGGGACGAAGAACACCTCATAGCTAAATTTCTTGTTCAGGTTCATTTCATATCATGATAAGAATTGGGTAGCAAAAAAAAACCCCCATTCTCTTGATCTGTCACTTTGGTGTTGTCCCTGTTCTCTGTAGCTCTTTATGGGCTTCCTCACTCCCTCATGTCAGGGCAGTGACTTTTCCTCCCTTCCAAGTTCATTTTCATTCTTACCTGACTGACATTTTTTAATTTGCTGCCTCTGTCCCACAAAATCCAGCAAAGTACCTCTAAACCCACCACAGTACCTTAGCCAATTTGCATCAAAATGGATCAGCTCATGGTTCAAACACATTTTCCCAACACAGTTAATATGTCTGTGCATCAGTTGCTGGGCAGGCGTGAAGTTTAGGAGCACAGTCTGCTCCTAATCCTGCCTACCTTCTGTCCATGTGCTGTGAACTGCGGGCCTGGGAGAGTGCAGGGGGAGACAAATTGTCTAAATGAACCATTAAAGACAGTTCCTTCAATATGGGAGGGCGGTGCATTGGCAGGGTGGTGGCAAGGAAGCATATGTTAGGTGTTACTGTTCTGTTCTGTGGTTGGTGTGGTTGTCATCAAGTTCTGTTTTATCTTAACTTTCCTGAAATGCCAGTAGGCAATAATATTCAACTTCTTTGCTGTCACTGCATTCACACCTACACCAACTTCACTGCCACCCTAAACCACCACATTCTCAATTAAAATATGCTTCTGTAAGAGCTCCATGATTAAAAAAAAAAAAAAAAAAAGAGATGTCATAGCTAATTTCTAGCATCAAGTGAAGTTTTCATTTTTATGAGTACAGAAGCATAGAATTAAAGCAAAATTCATGTTCAATATTATGTGAATACTTCCTTATTCAAAGCTATTATGGTCTCTCTGATAAGCAGAAAGAGTGTAGGTAATTAAAACAAATTTTTTAAATATACTTGCAACTGAAACATGTATTGTCATCACAATCTCATTGATGCATTATGTGTATAAATTGGGGCAAACTCCTTGCTGACTTGTACTGGGAGTTTTGAGATTTGCAGATGGTGGGAATCACCAGAGACTGCAAGCAGTATTTTTATCGAACTTTAGTTTTATTAGGTGGAAAACACACACAGGTAGACTTCTCTCACCAGGAAAAAGCATGGCTAGAGCAGAGGCAGAACAAACTTCCTGCAGTGATTTGCAATGTGGATTCACAGGGAAAATTCCCCAAGACAGAAGATACTGCAATATCCACTGTCCATTCAATCCCTGGCCTGTTTCTGCAGTAATTATAAAAAATATTCCTAAACATGATGCACTTCTTCTTTTCCTCATTTTATCAGCAGATAACTCGGTGTTCTGGGCTTTTTTTCTTCAAGTTCCTAAATAAATGTCAGATGGTTCTTATTCTCTGTCTATGAAGCTGTGTACAACATTAATATTTACTAATAGAAATAAATTTCTCCTTTTTGTAAGATCCACTTCCTAGCATGTTTCCAAATTCTGTTCAGCTTTGTGACCAGGGGCTGGTCACTTTTCTTTGGAACAGTGTGTTTACTCTGTGGCCTTTGGAGAGATTGAGTTGCTGATGTCCATGCATGTGCATGGTTTGTAGTCTCCTGATTGCCACCCTCCATCAAATTAGATTGGATAATTAAAAGATAATGAATGCTTTATAAAACACCTTCATTTACAAAGGTGAAACAATGTCTTTTTGTATCTATTACGTTGTCCCAAGACAAGTTGAGATGAACTGCTCAGCTCAAGATGCTGGTAAGTGTTGTGGTTTCTGAGCTGAATGAGCCCTTGTGAGCGTGTCCAGACGCTGTCCCGGAGCACTCAGCACTCTGCTCAGTGTGGGAATCAGGCAGCTGAACTGCATCCAGCTGAAAAGGGAACAGGCAGGAGGTTCTTCCTCTGGCTGTGGTCAGAGCACTGCAGCTCCCCTGAGAGCATTGTGAAATACTTCACGGAGACAAGTACTTGGTTATTTGGGGCTTGGATGGAAAAATGGCAGTTCCAGCCACTCGGTGCCCCAGGCCATTAAACTGCTACAGAAGGTGAGTTATAATTGAAAGAGGAAAATGTTTCCTAATTAATTATGTAAATCCCAGTGCAGCACAGCCCAGCTGTATTTTCAGTAATATAATGTCATTTGTTGCACAGTTGCTCAGTGTGTTGTGAGCAACTGCTCATCTTAAGAAGCTACAGTTTTACTCAATTGTGGCTTTAGATTTAGGACAAAAAGCATTGTAAGATTTAAAAACAATGAAAAAACCCCAACACACCCACTCCCAACAACAAAATAGAAGAAACCATGTCCCCAAAATGCTTTGCAAGTTTCTTTATATTCATCTAATTCTGAGCCTGTCTATGCTTTACATTTTTTCACTGTAACTGAGAAATAGGGAATAGGAATGTGCTTTTTCATCAATTAAAATAGATATTTTCATGTCATCACTATCATCATATATCATCACTTCTATTTATGAGGATACAGCAAAATATAAAATATTATGGAACTTTTTTTGAAATAAATTGAGGAGGATTTATTTTTGTCAGCCTTCTTCCAGACAGACACTGGAACTTTTATTGAAGAAACTTTCCTCCAGTCATGTGTGCTTGAAACCAGACCTCAATCTCTTTCAGGTGTAGCAAGAATGTCTCTAACATTGTCATAATTTGCAGGCATCTCAAAAGGTTGGTCTGTGAGACTGTTGCATTTACACTTACTGGTTCTGTGAAAACCATGTGCTTAAATACCTGTCAGATGTGTTTCAATGCACTTACGTATAATGCAAGCATAACATAAATTATGTGTCAGCAAATAAAGAGTTGGGAATGTTGGTGAAGTAAAAAAAAAGGGGGGGGAGGGAAAATAAAATATAAGTAAACATAAATGTGCAGTATATTTGAAACTAACCTCTTTTCCATCCTTCTCCCTTTCTGTCAGTGCTGATGCTGATATCCAGTTACAAAGAGATGCCCAATCTCGTGCTCATGTGTAACCCTGTTAGCAGCTGGTCCAGCTGGAGGATATGAAGACCTGTCCAAAAAATATTAAATACAGAGGTGTCATGAGTCTCAGTCTTCACAAATGTACTGCAAGCCCCTCACAGCTTCTGTTAGTTGCTCTTTTACCATTGCAGATCTAATTCCTAACTTGGATTGTGCATCCATAGGGAGAAATGCTCCACTTGCAATCATATTTTATAGTTCCCTTTGTAGTTTATTCTGACTTGTCATAGTTGAATAAATTGAATTCTGTGAAGTGCTCTTGTAAAATGGCACGCTTTTGGTTTTTAAATGTGCTTTGGTGGCATGAATGCAGCATTAGAGTGGGATGAGGAGCGGTGCTGAAGTTCGTGGATTGTAGCTCTGGGTTTTATTCTCAAGCTTCTCACCAGATTATTATGATTCAACAAGCCATTTTCAGGTTTTCTGCTCCTGTCTTCCATCTCTGTTAAATGAATGTGTTTTGGCTATGCAGCAGGTCTGTGCTGACACCCAGTTGGTTCTTTTCTGAACAGCCAGGCAGCAGGCACACTGTTACACATCAAGGAATGGCTGTTGCACTCACATACTAATTACCAGACTGCTGCCTTGTGCTTCCATCACCTTTTATTAAGAACAGACACTTTGATTTATAAAGTGTCTAAAAAGGAATCACTATTTTAGCATCTATTTATGTGGTGCCTGTCAGTGAGCTTTCCTTCCTTAGGTGAAGCCAGACAAAAGTAGCAGAAGAGGTATTACTAGAATGCAAACACAAAGTTAAGAATGTGCTTTGAGATCTTTGAATGAAGTATGCTGAGGATTATAACAGCTGTTTTCTTTCCAAGAAAAAAAGTCTTCCGAGAGTGCTAGCTCTTCACTGGATCAAACACAGGATCTTCCAAGAAAATGCTATCAAACACTGTTATTTTTATAGACAATTTGTCTGCTGTACTTTAAAAGCACCAGAAATTACCAGGGTGTCTCAATTCATCTGTTAGTGGCGGAAATCTCTCCATTAATGAGGTCTGAAGTTCTAAAACCTGACAGAATTTAGGAAGGGCATGTTTGCTCTAGAGTGCTTTGCCTCTTGAGGAGTGTGCTTGTTAATGAATAGCATCTTAATGGTGAAGCTGATACTAATTCAGAATTAATATCTGAGGTAGGTTTAACAACTAATAAAAATGAACTGTTTATTTACTAAACCTGGAATGTCATATAAGATGCATCTCTGTGCTTTAGGCAGCTAATGATGTTTTATATCAAATTTGGAGATGTATTTGTTTGTGAAGTAGTTTGATGTCATGTGGAAATCTGAGAAAAGAAATCTTGCTGATATGAGGAAAGAAATATGGGAAGTAGCACCACTAAAAAGGCTATAGATGTGATTTTGCAGAGTGACAGATTAATGAGTTCTAGGTGTCATACGTAGGAGTATCCCATGTTTTGTTTTAACTACTTAGTTCTAAAGGGAGTGTGTCGGGGAAGCTATTTTTCCATATTATCTCTGGAAAGAGAGGAAGGCAGGCAATGCGTCTAATTAGTCCCTTAAGAAAAATAAGTGTTTGAAGTGTTTGAAGGAGCATTCATTATAGGACTTGAAAAAATTGTCTTTCAGATAATTGCCTTCGATGAACTTCGGACAGACTTCAAGAGCCCCATCGACCAGTGCAACCCGGCCCACGCAGTGAGTACAGCCAGGGCCTGCGGGGCTGGGGCTGCTCCAGAAACGGGGGCACCAAGCTGTCAGTGAAGGATGAGTGTGGAAATGAACAGGGAGCCTCTTGTGAAGTCAGCTGTGGTTTGGAAAATTGATTTATTGGGCCAGTCTTAGGAAGCCAGATGGTGATTTTTATGTTAATGGCTTTCCTCTTTGCTGAAGGAGGCAGGAAAGTAATTTGGAAATTCAAAAACTAAAGAATTTCATGTGATGCTAATGCTTTCTTTTTTACCTTTTCATTCTGTGGCACAAGTTTTCCTTTTTGAAATACTTTGCTTTCTCTGTGGTTGCGCATGGGATGACCACCTTCTCCCATACTGCCTGAATCAATGAGCCAAAAGCTTGAAAGAATTTGTTAAGAGGTGCATGCCTGGACCTCTCTGTCCCATGGCAGGGCTCTGGGTTCTCCTATGCTTTAGGAGTAAATATAATTTTCTGCTGCATCTGCTATAGGAGAGCATTAAATATCTGGGACTGTAAACTCAGTTTTAACTAATGAACCAGAAATGCAGCCTAGATTTAAGCATATCCAAATTCCTCTGTTAATTAAAGATGTCATCTAGAGTGATTTAGCTGACTACAGCTACACATGCCAGTTTGTACCACCAGAACTGAGAGCAGAACTTGGCTCCCCATCACCTCACTGGCAATGACAATGATTATGACAGATGCTGAATTTGATCTCTACAGAGTATCAAGATTTGAATTGTCTATAATTCATAACCAGATTCAGCAACTAGTACTTTGTTATTTAACCTCGCTTCATAACTCAGCTGAGGACTTGTACTGCTTAGACCACTGATTATTTTAAGCATAAACTTAATAATCTGATAATAAAAATATATTTTTTTTTACTGTTCACTAAGGAAAGAATGAGAAGAAAAAAAAGAAATTATATAAATAAATCCTAGAGAGGACATCAGTGCATGTAATCTGGTTTTTCATTTACTGGAAGTAATCTGATTTTCAATCCACTTTATCTGTTTTTACTTCCTATCTGAGAACTGCACACTGAATTTATATGTACCAAATTCCAGTAATTGTTCACTTCCTAAAACTTGAGATGCTCTATGAAGATAATCTCATTTTATTTTAAAATGGTCATGGAATTGGTCTCCATGATGAAAAAAAAAAGATAACAAGTTCCTTTTTCAGTCATATTAGTCGAGGAATCAAAAAGTGAATCATAAAGTAAAGCGCAGAAGAGTATTCGGTGGTTGGTTCACATACTTGACTTCCCTGAAACCTTCTGTGATAATTCAAGCAATAATCTCAGATTGCTTTTTTCTGCACAGCGTAAATGTCGATGCCTTTGATATTGTCATAAAGGGAAGATTTTTAGCAAGGATTTCTTATATCTTTGGTCAAGTGTATTTTCTTTTTTTCCCTCAGCACCATTGCTTGTGTCCGTATTCCATTTATTTGGTGGGGTAGTTTTCTCTGTTGCACTGTAAAAGTGTCTGAAGTTTACCCATGTATCCTCCACAGTGTTTTCATGACAGAAGGTAAAGCCTTTTTGACAAGAAGAGGCTGAACTAAAGACAAATCAGAGGCAAAAACAATGTCAGTACTGAGAATTTAATTCAAATTTCCTGGTTTGCTCTCTATTACTTTCAGTTCAGAGACAGACTTCCTACTTCTCCAAGGCCAGCTGCAGTTTGCATCCGTCTTTCCCTTGCCCCTCAGAAAGGCAAGGGAGCTTTCTGCAGCTTCACAGGCATATCCACACACATCCATTCTCATGTTTGCATCTGCGAGTCTAAAATTTCTGACTCTCTTTTAGCTCAGAGACTCCAAAAACAGGCACAGTATTTTTCTGGTGCCTATCAAGCTGCCACTGCCTCACTGTCTTTCCAAAATGATTTATTTTTTTTTCTAATGGCTTAAACTTGGGAACAGGAAAGCAAAAAAGACATTTATTTGGAGACTAGAATTAAATTTGCCACAAGGTTGAGTTTTCAAACATTTGAAAAGCAAAAAGCTTAGGGAGAGTTGGCTTCTCACATTGGTATAGTACATTACCTGTTTAAAGAAGTTCATTGTTTGGAGTATTTTCGCCATATCTAAATTAAAGTATCAATCACATAGTCTTCTGAGGAGAGCAAATCCACTCTGCCTTCTGCAGTGTAACTAACAGTAGAAGCTTCACAGTAACTCCAGTCATGGGGTTATGCAGTGAAATTTGATTTTGCTGGTGAGCTTCTCATTATGAGCCATTGAAAAGAAAGCCTGGCTTTGATTTGTCTTCTTTCTCTGAGTTGAGTTTAGAACATCTTTTGAGTCACAATGTTTAATTGCACTGATTCTCAGTATTTATGAATGCATCTCTTGTTTAAAGTGGCATTTCTAGGCCATTTCAGATATTTCTCACTAAAGTGTTAAATTCTAGTATCACGTGTTCAGGCACCATCGTAGTGATAGAGGAGGGGCTGCCATGCAAACTTCATTGTTGTTTTTCCCACTCAGATTTATCTTGAAGCCAGAGGTTGGGTACCTGAAAATGCAAGACCAAGTCTGTGTGGTATCAATTGGCACAATTGGATAGAACCAGAAATGCTGACTGAAAAAAGAGCTGCAGCCTCTGACTGAAGGCTAGCATAGACTCGAATCCCCAGCTGAAACTGTTACACCCAGTAACAAGTGAGAAATAACTTAACTGGGACTTAGAAATGGGAAAATCATTGGGTTTGCAAGCAGTAGGTGAAAAGTGAATGCTGTCAGTTCAGATTAATAGCATGTGCTGCTTCACTGCAGCCATTAATTAAAACATTGACCCTTTGTAATTGTAATATATTGTCTTCATTTGTAACACCAGCTAATCTCCTGCCTTTCCCCCACTTTCTCTTGACAGAGGGAGAGGCTGAGGAATATTGAGCGGATTTGCTTCCTCCTGCGAAAGGTGAGCGTGAACCAGCCAAGGATTTGTGAAGTTTATGAGAATTAAAGCCATCCAGTGGCAATGTGCATTCATTTTCTCTTTGATCCTCACAGTCTGTTGATGAACTGAGAAGTGAAAGTCAGGATGACCTTGTAAGGACAGAGAAAGACAAATTATAAAAGGTTGACTTTATAGAGGGTGTCTGGATAAAAACTGAACTTCAGAACATCAGCCCATTTGTTTTGGGACAAAAAAGCTTTTCCAAGGTGGTGAGTCCTTTTAAAGTTGCAGCTGGAGGTTCTTTTATAGTCTATAAAACTGCTGTTATTGTTGTAGTACAGGCTTTAAAAACACCCTTTTTTTTGAACAGTGGCTTACTATTTGACTCGCTGAACATTTTTATTAGCTACATATGTAATGTTCAAGGTTTCTGGTTGAAGGAATAGAAAAGATGATAATAGTATGTATTTTAGCTTGACACAGGTGATAAGATGCTGAGTGTCTCAGCTTCAGAGAGGTTCAAAGGAGCTGATAGATTGTGGGTTACTTGTGTCTTCAAATAGGATTTTCATAAGCAATCTTTGTTTTTCCTGACTGTGTCCCATTGAAGTAAAAATAATCATGGTTCCAAACTATTTTATTCTGTGTTCAAGTTTCTGTGTTCTACAGAGTGGTAAGGAAGCCACCTAAATCCTGCTTTTTTTCCTTAAAAAGATCATCACTGCAGTGTGGACTGCTGAACACACCCTAATCAAGCTAATACCGAAATTCAGATGGGGATTTAGTAAACTGGTGACATCATCCTTGGAGGTTTTGGGAAAGCCAGTGTTGGGGATAATCACTTTGGTCTGCTCCAAAGGCATAACTATGACTCCATGCAAAACCTATGGGCTGCCTTCCTCTGCTCAGTCAGAACCTGAGCTGTGTCTGTTTGGCACCACTCTGAGCATGTGACTGCTAGGAGCCACATTTAAGTACTTCCTGAGCCTCTTTATGCCACTTGGGGTATGAAAATAAGGAAAAATACTTATCACCAATAGCTTTCCACTTTATCAAATAGGCAGCCAGCCAGTCTCAAGCTGTGTCCCAGTTTCTTGGACATACAGCAACTCCTGAGTGGTAATGGTTTAATATGTGTGAGCCCCATGGGAGTGCCCTGCCTGCATCAATGTTTAATTTTTATTGCGCCTTGGCCTTGTTGTGAACGGCAAAATGGAGTGTTTTGGATAATTGCAGACTCTGTATTCATAAGGGATTTGCTTGCTTCTGGTTCACTTAAATGGTTTGTTAATTCAGCCTCTTCTCCAAAGTTCTTTGGGGACACATTTGTTTTAATTGAGAGATTATATGCAAGAAGAGGAGGGTGCAATAACTACAGAGATTTGTAGCCTTCAAATCTGACAACCACTAAAAATAGCTGTGTTTTATGTAGTATAGAGGAAAATTGAGGAAAAACAGTAAAGAATTGAGTGCCAGCTATATTGATACAGGAATATAGCTGCTAGGATTCTTCCAGCAAGTACTAAATATATCCTTCAATATTGTGTGGCTTTAGGGTCTGTTTCTATTTCTGTGAAACAACAGCATACCTGTTTTGAAGTCAGGAAGTTATTTTATAGGGCTCTGAAAACAGTGGTACCTTGTTATTTATGACATCAGAACTTAATGCTTAAGAGCTAATGTAGATTTTTTGTTTTAAAGAGTTTATAGGTGGGCTATAAAAGTATGTTCACTTTCATTACATGGTTTTAGAAGGGGTTCTTGGGAATTTTTAAATCGTTAAATATGTCACAGAAATCTGATCCCAGTGAGCAAAGACTCTTTTAAGGATGTGTTTTTGGTTTTATCTCCAAAACACTTGGAGAAGTTTATTGAGAAACTGTGACCAGGTGTGTGATATTTCACCAGATATTATATAACTTATTTACATTTTCCAAAATAGAATGAAGGATGCAACTGTTCTGCAGCCAGGAATTTTTGGTTTGGGGAAAATGTTTATATATCATTAAAACAAGCAGGGTTTGTGTGAAACAGATATATGTGATGCTGGCATGCAGGAACACATGGGTCCTTGTTTCTATGGTGCTGTAGGATTAGATAAGCCTGAATTTTCTGTTTACTGGAGAATGACTGATTCTGCATAAAGAAGATATGAATGCTGGATAGCCACAGTCAGATCTCTCCTGTCTTGAAGTACATGAGAAGAAGGCTTATTTTTTGAACCCATCACCATGTGAGGTTCTCTCAGACTACAGGTGCCTCATTTAATTCATTCATATGAGGCTTTCTAGGGTAATTTGTGCTGCAGACTGTTGAATATCCCATTATGCAGACATTGGTTGCCCCACAAATGTCAGGTCATTCACACAGGACACACCGGTTTGAGCAAATGCTGTGGAGGCTTTTTTGCTATTAATTTCCTTTACTTCCCTAAGGATGTGATTCCATGGCTCACTGCAGTGCTGTCCAGAGAACGCAAACTAGTGGTGGGTGGGAGCAGAGCAGTACAGAGCAGCTCAGGCTTCTTGGGCTTATCAGCCCTGCTGAGGGGTGCAATGTGCAAGATGTGCCTGTGAGATCTACCATGATTTTTACAGTCAAATATTTTGGTGGGGTTGTTAAAATAAATTCAGTTACTGATGACAGCAATATTTTTTAATTGTAATTGCAGTTGTATTTCAAGAAATCTGTCTAAACAATTGATTCCTTATTTTTTAATTCCTAATTGATACTAACGTTAACACTAAGGACAATTAGGAATTTCCTAGATTAAAATACAGTCAAATTCATTAATCAAGCACTGTAATATTATTTATTACTTTACCTTGGAGGAAATTTAAATTAAATTTTGATGAGGTTATGCATCATAATTTTTGAATTAGTTCAATAAATCCTTACTAAGGAGGAGGATTGATTGAACTTCTTGCTCAGTAAACACATTTCAGATTTCAGTTTGCTCGTGCCAGACACTGCTCTACAATTTAAGTAACCCTTCTCCAATTATCAGCAAATATTTGTTTTTAAAGCGCCTTAAGCTAAAATAAGAGTGATTTCTGAACATCAGAACTGGAACTTAACTGGGAGGGAGTAGAGGTAGATGAAAGACAGACTTTTATTCATTTTTCAAATGTAGTGTAGTATTTTAGTGAAGTTTTGCCTAAAATTCCTAAAGCTTCAAGTGTAAGAAAATACTGTACCAGAGCCCAATCCTTTTTCTTGATTTTATTTGGGGTTTTTTGGCTTTTCTTTCTTTTTTTCTTTTTTTTCTTTTTTTATTACAACTCCTGAAGGGATGATGGGAACAGAGTAAATTCAGCAAGAATTCTAACCACAGGCAAGGTGACATTAATCTCAAGGATGTTCCAGATGAACTTGAGCTGTCTTGAAAAATGCAAACAAATACGCAGACAAAAACCCCTGCAGGGGCTGTATTTGAATAACCAAACTCAGCCAGTTCAGCACTCCAATACTAGCAATAATATAGTAAATAGTGAATCAGGAGCTGGGGTGTTTAAAACAAAACAATCAAAACAAACAAAACAAACCTAAAAATATCTTCACCTAATATTTTTTGAAGTAAGTTTTAATGTTTTAGTTTGGTGGTTGGGCAGTGCCAGTGCTTGGTCTGGTCTTGTACATCTGTCACTGTGGTTTCCAATGGAGCTGGATCAGCTGTAGTAACAGTGGAAATTTATTCTGTATTCAGTAGTTCTGGTGTTTACAAGGTTCAATTCTTGTTTTTACCACTTTGAAAAAGTAAAATAAAATTGTATTTTAAATTTATATTTCATCGTACATGCCCTAATACCCGTGATAGTTATGTTTTACTGTATTTACAGGTTTTGGTAAATAACCAAAACCCTTATTACCTCAAAGAGCTATTTTAGAAGCCATCCCATTCAGACTGAGATAGTGTAAATAAAATGTAAAACCTACTGAGTGCAATATAGAATTCCAGACACAGAGTGTCTGTATAGTTTTGTGTTTGTACATTTCAATATTTATATATTCCATAAAAAAAGTTAAAATTACTCACATGTGTGCAAGTAATCCAGAGACATGAACAAACGGGCGCTTCAAGGGTTATGGGTTAACACCACAGGTTCAGCTGTGGACCCAGCATTCTGAGAATGAAGATAAGGCTTGATCCTGTGTCCGTGTCATGCATGTTTGTTAGCACTGAATGCAGACTCACAGAGTTTGAACAAAACCCCACAAAATGTTCAGTGAAACGTTACTGAGCTCGTTGGATCAGCTAACATGGAACAAATTAGCTTTTAGGCTTTTCCTTAATAGCAGAACAGGATTATTTGAGTATAGAGGTTATTTCTCTTTATATGTATCTAAATATTATGTGAAATCAACCTTGTTAAAAAGCCCTGTCTTTCCTTTTTTCCCTTATCCAGCCGACTACTTTTTTTCTCCCATATTTTGGCTGAAGGAGACTGACCAATATGCACTGAAGTAATTGCCATATGAAATATTTTTTTTTTTACTTGGACCTTGATAGGCTTCAGACCTTCACCTTCCAGAGGCTCCTACCAGTCCCTGCTTGCAGTAGCTACAGTGGCCACTGTCCTTTGAGGAGTGTCAGGTGTCCCAGTAGCTCATTTCAACTGACTGATCATTTTCTTTTCTTCTTGATAAATTTGCTGCTTATCACGAGGATTGCTCTCTCTGTTGTTCTGCCTCATAGTCACTGGCAAGCCTGAGATAATGTGATGGAGTCTCTCTAAAGAGTGTGGTTTTGGGTCTGTCTGTTGGTTGCTTCATCATGCATTTAGGGATTTATGGATGTGGGACATTCTTTTACCCGGTCTGCAGGCTGACAGTCATTAGCAGAGCACTTCTGTAAGCCTATGGCATGGTTCATTAAAATGTTTAATGTGAGGTTATATAAGCAAATTTAGCAAATGTGATGCATAATAACCAGGAATTTTGAAAGTGGTGTGTAATCATCCATATTTTAAGAAGGAACCACACTTTCTCCCTGAGGCTGAGAAATCTCTTAGGTGGAAACTACAGCAGCAAGACAATTAGTTTGTTGTGAAACTGAGAATAGGAGGAATGGTTTTACCTTGGTACTGCTATACATTTTTTACAGCCTCAATAAAGATGTTTTAATTCCTCATTAAGTTGGATTTAACAGAAAATGTTCCAGCATAACCACACTTATCCCTCAAGTCTGCAGGGTTAATATATTCCAGGTTTCCCCTTAAGTGATAGTGGACATTTAGTCTTTGAAGTTTAGGTGCTTGTGTTGTCTAAAAGGAAAACAGAATTTTCAGTCTAATCATAAGGCATTTTTGGGCTGTGGAAATGCCAGTGATATTCTGCCTTGCAAGAGAAAGAGGCTGATGTTTCCAGGGTTCTGATAAACTGCTGCTCAAACAAAGATGACAAAAGGGAACAAAAAATGGCAGCATGTGACATTTTTCCTCTTAATAGTGATTGTTACAATGATGGAACACATGAACTCTGTCCACTCTCATTAGAGACCAAAGAGTTCATCGTTGTTACTGGCTTCTCAGTACATGTCATGTTTCTTGATGTATCTAGTGCTATCTCTTTTCACACCTCAGCAATGTGATGAAACTGCTGAGTTTTGAGTAATCTTCTGGGCAGTAGGAAACCTGTCAGGAGACCCTTCCCACAGAGTGACTGGGAGCACAAACCCTCATCAAGAGACAATGTGGATATCTTCTGAAGAGTGAATATAAAATTCTGTGTGTAGAAAAATATTGCAGATACCCAGGTTGTTATCCAGTGTCTCCCTGTGACTCAGGACAATACAGAAGGTTATACCCAGGCAGTGTATAAAACTATTTAAGTAAATCCTATATATTTTTAAGATTATTTTTATCATCTCAAATGCCTATTTTTCTTATTTCCTCCCCAGTCTTTGCACTGCAATTTCAGTGGTTCAGAACAGAGTTGAATCCTTTTGATTGGATCACTTTAGACTTGTTAAGATCTGAACTTGCTGTTAACTGGCCTGATAAACAATGTGAATCTGAAAGAGGTGTTCATTAATCCTTTTTTTGAGATTTAAAAATATGATCTGTTATTGGGACTACAGTGATATTCTGAATTAACATTATCAGATGAAAACTTCGTATTTTAAAATTGTCTTAAGTCAAAAGGGTAATTTTAGGCTATTTCATTTGTCTTTCTGGATGAAAATATAATAAAGGAGCAACTCTGCATTTGGTGCCTTCAGGTGGATGCTGTGTTGTCTTACATTTTGCTGCTTTTTGAATTTTGCATTCTGTTCTCCTTAGTTGGATACTTTGATCTTTTAAAGGTTGTGTTGTGCTTCAGCCAGAGGTGACTTCCAGTAAGACTGAAAAGGCTCTCCTTTTCCGTAATGTTTGCATTGGTGTTTGTGTTACAGCAGCACTTTTGGTCTCAGGTAAAGAATAATTGTTGTGCCAGATGCTACAAAAAACACATGGTAATAAATATGAAGAATATTTGTTTACACTCACAAGACATGTATACCACAGGAAAGGAAAGGCTGCACAGTTGTTCTGATGATAGAAATCTTATTTTTGGAGACCTACTTAATTTTCTTGTTAGCAGCCAGAGCTTGAATCTTTTATTTTTAACCAAAGGTAAAAATCTGTTTGCTGTTTTTGAGGGGTCTGGTGTTTTTGTTGTATCAATAATTGCATGGGGTCTTGAATCTCTACAGCAGCTCTTCAAATCCAGCCCAGTTTGGAGTCAGACTCAGACTACTGTGGTCACATTGATGACTGCTGGGAGTGAAATTATCTGGTGTTGTATGTTTAGAGGCTTGGGATGTTTGCTCTACACAAATGGTAATAAACACAGGCAATAAGATGAGCCTAGATCACTGTCAGCATCACACTGAGTATGAGCTGCACCTCTCTGCTATACATACACACACAAAATTACCTTCCAATCTCCCTCAGAAGAAATTCCAGAGTTTACATGCAGCCAGTGGAATAAAGGATATTGCTGTTTCCGAGGCATTAATTATACCTGCAGATTTTGTAGGATGTAAGCTTGCCATGCTGTGCATATTCTGTCAATTAGGATTTGGACTGTGATTGCATCGTGCTTTATAAACATATAATTTAGTTTCATGAAACTAAACTAAAATATTTAAGTTCTCCTTTGTTTGAAGTGCCCCAAAACTTTTTAAAATACATTAGGCTCTGAGCATGTGTGAGAAACCCAAAAACCAGTCTGTATTTCAGTTCTCCATCCTTATTTGAAAGGCACTGCTAAACTTCTATTGCACGATAAAGCCAACTTTATTCTGGCCTTCAGAGCTGCTCTGACAAGATATTTTTACATTAGGAGAGAGTATTTTTACACTTCAGGGATAAAATTTGAAGTTAGCTAAAAATGTATTAGTACACAATTTTAAGTTTATGAAAATCATGACTTATGGTAGAGTTCCTTTTAGACAACTTTCACACAGCATCTCTCATTAGTCAAAAGAGGCAGGAGATAAATTCTAAATCTTCTGTTCATGTAAATAGTGGAGATTAGTGCTTAGGTTGAACAAGGGTAAGAAAGAAGAATGATGACAGGAAAAGTGGAGATACAAGAAAAGGAAGTAAAATATTTGTAACTGAAATATGACACACTTTCACTAGCTTTGTGTTGGTTTAATAATTTAATTATTTTCTGCAGCTTGCCTAAATGAGGAGGGAGTTAATATATTCACAGTGATTCACACTTGGTAGAGGTTTTGTTTGCACCAGAAGGATGAAGGACATAATGAATTTTCCCTGAATCTTGTAATAGGTTTCCAGTACAGACAGAACTTGGGCCTTCAGTACCTTTGTTACTGAGCTGCCTCTTTCAATTTTGCACTCTGACAGGAAATTCAGTACAGATCATTTAAAAGCTTCTCTCTTTCCCTCTCTTAGTCTTTTCTTCCTAGTTTTTTGTTACATTTGTTATCTGTGAAGTGTGGAAAGGGATAAAATTGGGCATTCCTTATTCAGTTAGTCTTTTGGGCACCCACATAGTTTGAATTTCATCAGAAAGTGTGGAACTTGGCACAGAAGCTATTTTGCAAAACTGATAATAGAGCTGGGATCAAAGAGCTGGCAGTATATATACTTTGTACACAAATTACCCCATAAATGTTGCTTGACTAGAGATAGTGCATCTCTTCTTCACACTTTCTGCTTTATTTTAAAGAGATTGCATTCATTTTTATTAAAAAAAGTGTTACTATTGCAGTAAAAATACTGAATATAATCCCTTTTGTCCTTTCTTTGGATACAGTATCATATCTGGAAAGAAAGTCCTTAAATAGGACTAAAGAACTGAGACAAAGTGTAGTATTTCTGGCAGGCAATTCATTCACTACTGACACTCATTGATTAAGTGAATTGTGCCAACACTATTTTTAGTCAATTTTACAAGTTCCTGAGTTCAGCACTTTTGAAAAGTTAGAACATAACAATTGTTATTTTTAGCAATAATTGCCTAAGGATGTCTGTGTGCTTACCTAGGGATAATGAGAAGATAGATCCTGCTGTGTCTGCCAGGTGCTCATGGCAGGGGGAGCTTGTAATGGGAGAAGTTAAGAAAACTATTGCAAGAGTGAAGAGTTCAAACTTGTGACTCAGCCACAGTTTGGTCCTTATCCCTCTTCTACTCTGCGGGGAAAGTAGGATTTACCGGAGTGATGCCTGAGGAAAGCTGGAACATCCTTTGAAGGGAGATATTCATAGTGTTATTACTCATGAAAATATTTATGTATAAAACTATTTCAGCTTAACTGACTCTATTTTGCTGCAAATTTCATCTCTAAGTGTTTAGTCAATAATCAAAGTGCCAAACAAAGTGTCACTCTGTAACTGATGACCTCTTGCTCTACAATTCAGCTTCTCCCAGTCCTGTTCTGGAGGATTTGTAAACATAAGTCCTTACAGTGGGAGAACATCACAAGTAACAGCAGAATAAGCTGAAGATGAAGCAAAAATGTAGATGAGTTATGCTGTCTGTACTGTGCTCCTGAGAGCAGTGTACTTCTCAGCCACTTGGGGTGATGCGATTTATGCATCTGCTCCTCAGAGCTGCATTGAAATATTGGCAGAATTTGACTTGCAAATGGCCTATATTTGCTCCAATTCAGTATGCAATAAAGTAAGTATTTGCATTTTAATAAAACGAAGGAAGTTAAACCAAAGGTCACTGTTTGGCAGACTGTTCAGTGTAGGTTTAAGTTGGGATCACACCCTATAAAGCTACTATGCAATTATAAAAAGCAGTATAATTCTGAAATGTAGAGTGCAATGATTTTACACCGTATCTGTTTATGGATGCAGTCTTTTCTGCTGTGAGTTAAATGTCCTAGCTTGCATCTCGTTGCTGATGTTTTCTATAAAGCTGCTGTAGTGCCAGGGAAGGAAATGTCTTTGCCATGTCCGCACTGCACCAAATCTGCTTCCCCAGACTGACAATCTTTACACACCCAAGACAGAAACAGCCCTTTAGTGAACACTTAGTTTTCAGCATTTATGGAAGTGTCAATCTTGGGCAGACCCCCAGGAGAAGGCCTGAGGGCCCTTCCTGAGCCATGCAGATGGCTGAACTTCATTTTGATCATCCCTGAGGTTTCTGCATTCATAGCCCTGCCTGTGAACTGGGGGGCTGGTTTTGTAGCTCCTAATGAACAGCTGCAGTGCTAATTGCCGTTCTCCCCAGTTTTGGGTGAGCAGACAAAGGCGGCGGGAGCTCTTGGAACAGCCCAGCTGCGGGGTGCCCTGGCTGGTGGTGCCTGAAATACGAAAGTGAGACAGGGCAAGAAGGGGTTTATTACCCTGTTTTCTGCCAGTGCTGTGGCAATCAGAGGAGTTTGCACTCCAGGGCTGCTAACCCAGCTTCTGTTACTGGCTCAGAATTAGCGTTAGAAAAAGGAAGGTCATAAAGATGTCTCCTGATCCCTGCTGAGTGGAAAAGAACAGTTAGTTTGCAGAGGAGATACACTTGTAAGATCAGAGCACATCTGCCCTAATGACGTGCCTTCCAAGGATGGGGCACTTCTTGAATTGTGCTGGTGCCCTGCAGACCTTTCAGTCTTTTTTTAAATCCGTTTCATAACCTTTTTACCTGTTGGCTGCTATGACCTCTCATGGGCTCTGCAATACCGAAATATTTATAGATACTCCTGATGAGTGTCCTGTAAAGACCTGGTTCTCATCTGTCACTCCTGTTGAAGTTACTGCTGGTCTTAAGAAAAAGCTAAAATACTCCAGTCGTAAACTAGCTCCAGTGGAATATACAGAATTGAATATAATTATCCCCATGTTGCAGAACAGAGAAAGAGACAATGAGAAGTGAAACGACAGGCCTAAATATAAACGTGTTTAGTAGCTGAGATGGAAAGAGCATCCAGAAATCCTGTATTTTAATATTAGATCTGGTACTGTGACGGATATGGAGAAGAGTAATTAGGCTTTTTGTGTTACTCATTTCATTGTCTGGTATTTGTGCTATGGAGTGACTTAGGTTCACATCCACTTGAAAGAAATGTTTAAAGAAATTCCAATAGCTCTTTAGAATAATTAAATTACCTTCACAAAGCACTGGCTTTTTGCTGCTTTGCTTCATTGTGATCCTGAGAAGTGGGTGGAGCGGTGAAAACACAGATGTTATATCCCTTTTATTTTTTAATTTGTGCTCTGCATTTGGTTTGTAAAATTAAGTCTTGCATGCATGTGCTGCTGCTGCTCTCCCCCAGATAAAATATAAAGCTGTATACATGAACTTAGTAGGTTCAACTGCATGTTGTCCTTTTGATGATCTGGAATTCATTTCCCATGCATTCTCTTTTGAACTACATGCACAAATCTACCTACCAAACTGCCAAATATTTCTAGAGGTTTGCATAACATGGTTTTGAATTACTTAAAATGGTTTTGTTACATGTTTGTGTTATAACAATTTGATGCTACTGAAGTAACCACTAGTGAACAGTCTGTAGAGACACAAGCAAGTGTGGATTTTAACAGGAGAATTGAAATAAATTGGACCTGAATATTTGGACAGAAAACCTTAGTATATTTACTGTGACAGCAATGTATTGGGCTCTAGGGCAGCCTTTCAGAAAAGGTTTTGGAAGTCAAGTAACCAAATCATTTAAAGTAGATTAGAACGATACACTAGAAAAGTGGAAAGACTTCTTGTATTTCAAGAGTAAATTTAGTGTTTCATGTACTTGATCAGTGCAAACAGTATGTTTAAAACGGTTGGAATTATAAACATGTGTGGTCTGTGTATTTAAATTACACACAGTTGACCTTTCTTCTTTGGTTTGTGTACCAGCAGGAGGAAACAGATGATTTGTTTCAGAGTATGTACATACAGAGTATTCCACATACACACAGTCTGGGATAAGGCACATGCTACTACTATTTTTTTGTGTGGTTTTGCTTTCTTTTTTTCACTTTCTTGCACTACACTTCTGATTTTTCTGGTCTGTGCTGTTCAGTTAGGGGAATTTCAGAGTCATTAAATAATCTCTCTTTGATCTCACAGTATCTTTAACTCAGCTGACACTCCCCAGTAACCCAGGTTATCTCTGGCAGGCTCCATAGGGATGGGCTTTAGAGTGTTATTGAAATCACTCCTGTGTCCTGAAAACCTTGGGTACACCCTCCACCCCCTCTTTCCCTGCTACTGATGAGGACTGATTCTGTCAGCTTTTTTGAGGGATGTGGTGGAAAAAGCAGCAAATGAGCACCATAGTGACAAGCTGCAGTCATCTAGTGCAAGCAGATGCAGTAGCAATAACCACTGCAATAAAGCAGCGTGCACTTAGATCAGACCTAATCTGGGGCCTGGGAGTGATTCCACACATACATGATGCTTTCAGTTTTTTTCTGCTTTCAGGTGGATGGAAAGGGTCTTGTGTGTTTTAAGGTGAACAACTTGTTTCCACTGGGGTAATCACCGGAGCTCTTCACATTACACGAAGGAGATTCAACCCCCACTTCTCTCCAGGATTTTCCTGCCATCTGTAGGAGGAGAAGGCAGGCATTAAGATGAGAAGTTATTTCAGCCTCTAACAGTGTAATGAAGACTCTCAGAAACTCTGGTGGGGTGGGTAGGGTGTAATGGCTGGCAATTTCTGGGTACAGTGTAAAATCTGTGGTTGCAGTGTGGAGGTTGACATGCACAGATGGAGACTGATGTAGACTCTTGAGTGTTTTGGGGGAAGGAACAGCAGTTCTGTGAGAATTATTATTATTGTGTAGCACTCAGGGGCAGTGGTCTAAGCAAAGTGCTGGAAAGAAGCATCTTGACATTTCAGTGGCTTACAAGTGGGAAAACTGATTCACTTGTAGCAATTGATTTTCTGTGAGAATTTGATAGCACTGATGAAGGGGTATTATTATTCCTGCTATAATATCTTCCCAGTTCTGTTTTCTGTGAGATATTTTATGGGCCCTCTTCACTGGTGAGACAAACTGTAAAAGTCATTCCATGTAAAAATGATACAGCGTCCTATAAAATAAAAATTACATTTGAGAAGGAGGAATCCATATGTAATAAACAGAATAAGGAGGAAAGATACAGACAGAAGAAGGCAGGCTTATCTTTTGTATAAGAACAACAGAACATATTTAGGAAACAGGAAACAGAATAACATTATTTAGGTCTGAGCTTCTCTAAAGAAGTCTTTGTATTCCTATAAACAGAAAGAAGCTGCTGATAGGTGCTTGTGAGAAACGATGCTCACTTTTAAAAATTTCAAAGGTTTATTAAACCTTAACAAAACACAACAAAGGCCTGAATCAGGAAAAACTACAGTGCTGGGAGTATCTGTGACGAGCAGATATGTGCTTGCTCACAAAATGGCTGCTCTACATTTTATTGCATCAGGTGACCTTGGCCCCGCCCAAAGCCTGTCAGTCAACATCTTCTTCACCGCTCATTGGTAGAGGCTGCTTTCTGGCAATGTGATTGGAGAGCAGGTGCTGCCATGCCACGCCCCCTATCGACAGGCCTGCTCTTGCACAGGCCTCCCTCAACATGTCCCCACCAACTAAAGCCCTGCAGAGTCAGCAATACAGGGCGAACAGAGAATATCCAAACAACAAACCACAGTAACATGACTATACATCAACAAAACTTCTCATAATGTACACAAAATAACCATCCCGTAATTGTGAGAGCCAACCATCACACGACTTACCTTAACAGTGCTTAAATTCAGTGCTTGTTTTCCTGATCTTTACTTCAGCCGAACCCAGATGACTGTCCATAGGAAAGCCTGCCTTCTTTTCTTTGGAATTAGAGAAGGATCAATCTATGTGTGCAGTGTGTGTGTGTGTGTGTGTGTACTACTTTGTATGAGAATGAATTCTTGTGGTGCTATGGTAATGGGTATGATACCCACCTAAGGTTTTACATTTTAAATGTCAATGATGAATTGTAAATAAGGGTTTACTGATGTGGACATTTACTTAACTATACATTTATACCAGAACAAAACTAAGAAAGTGGTTTCTTTTTCCCTTGCTTATGTTGTAGCAAAAGGCATTTCTGATTAGCAGCAATTTTTTTGTCTAGAAGCTGACTTCCTTTTCAGGCTTTCCTGTGGTTTTCCACAGGGAAATATCAGCCAGCTGAATTTCTGGTGGTAAATTTGTACTGCCATTTGAGCTTGTGACTCGAAGTGACCAAGTTGTGTCCCTTAAGAACTCTGCTGCTATGCCAGTTTCTCCTTCTTCTCCATGTTTCATAACCATCACAAGCTTCATCTTGAGCTGTGTCAGAAAGCAGAGGTCATTATTTGAATCAGGATGTTCCTGGTTCAAAATAGAAGTGTACTATTTATATCCTAACATGTTTACCATCTGACAGCTTCCTATGCTCTCACAGGAATGAATTAAAGACGATGGTTTAATTCCTGTTGCAGTTATCTGTAGCACTGAAGTTGCTCTTCAGTTGAGTACCTCAGCAGGAACAGCAAGGATTGACTGCTGCTTGTTTTTCAGCCAGCTTTCTTTCCTCCAGGAGCTGAGTCCCATGATTCAAAAGTTGATTTCAAGCTTCCATTGGTTTTGGAGGATATAGTGTCAAATTGCAGGATGATGCTTACAGCTAAGAACTGAGGCAATATTTTATTTTAGTTCTTTACTTGACCTCATAAGCCTTGCTGTTAGTTAATGCCTTTCTGTACTTTATGCTTCCAAGACTCTCACCTCCTTCTAGGTTTGGTTTCTGAAATACATCAGCTGAATGTAACTGGCTTTGTAGGTTGGGCTTTGTTTGTTTCTTTGCATGAATTCTCTCCAGAAACAGTGATCAGTGATCCTATCTTTATTTACGTCTACAGGAAAATACCACTCCAAGAAAAGGGTGAAGAGACATAAATGACCCATTTGCTGTTATAACGAAGTATAGATAGATTTAATTTTCACCAGAAATTGTGACTGGAAAGTGAGCCTGCTTCTGAGAGTCCTCCGTTTCCTTTGCTTCCTTTCGTTTCACTGCAGATTTTTGTTTTGTTTTTCAAGTTCTGCATAAATATTCACCGTGGGTTTCCTTCCCTCTTATTACCAGTCAGCCCACTGATCAGACACCAGGGTTGCAGTCTCGCTAAGCTTGTGTATTGTGTTGGAATCAGAAATCAAATAGCTGAAAATTAATGTAATGTGCTTTTAAGTGTTGTGATGTTTAGTGGGCAGACATACATCATGAAGATTTTTCTTGTCTAAAATTTGTTATGAAGATGAATCATTCTTTGGGGAAAGGTTATAGTCATGTTGTAAATCACATTCTAAATCTGAAAAAAAAAAAGATCCAGCAGTGATAAATAAGTACCATCTGGAATCTGAACTGTATAATTGTATTATGATTTGTCATCCACGTAAAATAAGCCCTTGAGATTGTTTAAGTTGAAGGCACAGTCACAGAGCTATCCGAATCTGTTAACTTCTTTAAGTACTGAAGTGAAATTAATTACAGCAGTATGTTCCATGTGAGGTGGAAAGACTCCTAGAACCAAGATGATGGAATTCCTTGCAGCACAGCTGTATGGGAGTAGGTATTTGGAGAGGCTGTATAGTAAATTTTACCTTGTTTTAAAAAACAGGGATCACTTTAATTATTTGACAGGTGATAATGAATTGTCATTAAAAAAAGCCCAAAAAATGCCTTTTGTGATTTAATTTTGGTTGATGTATCTCCAAGATGAAGCAGTGGATGCAGATGGGTTCTGTATGAGTTTGTCTAGCTTTGAGAAACATGCACTGCTGGAAATTAACCTTTTCTATGACTTGAAGAAAAGAAACAGGGATTGCTGAGAAAAATATGGGAAGAAAACAAGAGAAGAAAGACAGCTAAGAAATGGGAAAGCAGTGAAGAAAGCAAAGTGCCTTTTGAAATAACTACTCTGAATCAACATCACATACATTTCTGCTTCTGCCAGCTGCCCACTCATTTTCTCTTTTAATAGAAAGAGTCGTCATGGTTCTGAAACAAGTAGTGTAGGGAGCCATGGATTTTCTTAGGAAGTGAGTTTCCTATCTTAGTGGGTTTGTGCTTGCAAGACTGCCTTAGTAATGGATTTGATCTCTTTATGGTGTATATAACACATCAAATGGTAGAAACAGTGCTTTGTTTTTCCAAAGACACTCCTCCAGTATAGAAGCAAAACTTGAGGAATGCTTTTGTTGTTTCCTTTCTGAATGATTCAGTAATAAAACGTTGTTCTTTGAAAACTCTTTTACTGACATTCATTTAGTCTCTGAATGTTTTTGTGAGGGAGGCATTAATACAATGCATGTTTTGTAGACATAAATCTGGAATAGTAAGTGATTTGTCCCATGTCTCTCAACAAGCCCTTGGAGCACAAACTTGGGTAGAACCTTAACAAACCTGGCCTGTGTTTTGTGCTCCTTGCTCAAAGCCACACTGTCCACAAGCTGAGGTGTGTCTAGGGAGAGACAGACACACAGGAGACTTGCAAGACTTGCAAAGTTCATTTTTTCTCTGAAAAACTACCTAGGTGACTAAAATCAAAGAGGTGTTTGTTTTACTGACTTCTGTTATTTCTGTTCCTTTCCTTGTAGCTGGTGCTGCCAGAGTACTCCATCCACAGTCTTTTCTGCATAATGTTTTTATGTGCTCAGGAGTGGCTCACACTGGGGTTAAATGTTCCTTTGCTTTTATATCACTTCTGGAGGTAAGCCCTTCTTTTATATGCTGACTGCTTGTTAGCCTTGCTTGCCAGCTCAGCACACGTGCAGATTGTGTGAACAGGCAAGGACAGTGTAGATGAGTATCTCTTGCCTATAAGCAGCTGAAACTTATATTTCCAGAGAAAAAGGAAACTTTTTCATGATTTAGAATGGCTAAGGAAGATATATGATAATACAACTGTGGCTTTCAGTTACTTGGATGAATATTCTGGAGGGTGTCAGGATGCACTCACTGCAAATGAGTGAAAACGTGGAAGTGAAATAGGCTGGAATCTGAACGTGGTACTTGGTGAGGCTCTAAATACTTCACAGATGGGGAATTGTAAGACAGTTCATATCTGAAAGAGCTTGGACCTCTTCATTCAGCCCTAGCAAGGAAACCTTTCCATTGTAGTTGTGAAATAGAGACTGGGAAGGATGACAGATTTTTGTGTCTCATATTCTTTGGCAGCTTTTTTTTTTTTCAGTGTAAAGTAAGTTGGTTTTGTACAGTAGGGAATTTCTGTTCTGCAAGAGAGTTCTCTTTTAAAGACTTGTGGAGTAGGGATTGCAATCGATGAAGAACTGTTTCTTCACACTGCCCATATGAAGAAGTGGGGAGTGTTCCCACTTGAGATCTCTGAACTGTGTTTATGTTCTCCAAGTGGCTTCCAGAATTGATCACATAAGACCTGCTGTTGATTTCCAGACAGGCAGTGCAGTTGCTGCTGCTGCTGCATCTTCCTCTGCATTTTAGTGGAGGATCAGCCTTCTGTCGCTTCTGAAAATAACCAAGAGACATCAGTTTTTGTGGTTGTCAGTCTAGAGACTTCCCTAGTTTTGCATTTTCACAATGTTTGTAAAAGCACAGATGATTTTTGTCTGTCAGGGTCTCTTTGTGTTACAAAGGTACATATGGTAGCAGAAGAATAATTCTGTAAAGAAGTCAAAATCATCATCTCAACCAGGAACTTAAAAGCAGTAGCTTTTTTACACTTTTTTTCTGCAAAAGCTTGGTAGTAACACAGAGTCATATGATAAAGTGTATTATTCAGAAATTAGAATGTCAGTATAGTTTTCAGAAAGCTAAATGAAATGAAGCTACAAGTGCTTTTCTCCATGTTGTTCTGCTGCAATAACAGTGATGTCTGATGCTGCTCTTTTGCTAAGGGTCAACAACCCTTCGTGTGACCATGATACCCATTTTAAAAAATTTCTAAAAACAAATACATTCAAGAGGAAAATGGTCAGATTCTAAGTAATGATATCAACCTTTGGAGAGGACTTTTGATTCCTTTTTTTTTCTATGATTCTTCATATGCTTTGCTATAAGTACTCCATAACTACTCCTGCTATAACCACAGGCAGGTTTGGGTTAATGGTGTAAAATTCTGCAAAGAATTTTAAAAGTGGAAGACACTGTGTAATATCATCATCCAGATGAAAAGAATTAAGCAGGATTTCACCTGTGGCTCTCCATAAAAGAATTTGCAATCTTATTAAAGGTTGTAAATGGATGTAATTAACATTGGAAGGGAGAAAGGCAAAGTTATTTTGAGAACATCTCCTTTCAAAGTTTGCTGCTGGTCACTTGCTTGGTGCTTTTATATCTTCCTCTCTGTCTGTCTATCCATATATAAGCAATCAGCAATCTTCTGATAACTTTGTCAAAGCAGAAGAAATAACAATATTTCCTCTGATCTGTGCTGATCTTAGAGTAGTTCATTAACTTTGTTGAGGACTTCTTTTTTTTTGTTGTTTTTCTTTTGCTTTTTACTGGAAACTAACTGAGACAAAAGCTCCTTTGTCAAAGAAGTTCTTTTGTCAGGATTTTCTCAAACATTCAGTCACTGCTGAGAATAATTAGAAATTTCTCTTATGTTAGAAGAAAAGTATTTTCTGAAGAAAGTTATTTGGATGATAAATTCTTGAGCAGTGCCACATGCAGAAAACATTGGTCAGCCACTCCTTACGTTACTTCATATTGGCTTTTTTCCTTTTCAGAGTTGGAGGAACTTAGCTACCAGTTGGTTGGGACTGTCACCTTTCATGTCTGAAATCAGTTGTGTAGGTGCAATAAAAGCCCGTTAATCCTTCCACCACTCTGTGATCACAAACCACCATATATTGTCACTCACAGCATGTAAGTCATTAGTGGATAAGCTAGAAAAAACTCCATGGAAAGGGAAAATGTTTCAATCTGAAGAATCAATAGAATACAGAAAATCCACATTCATGAATTCCTTTGTTCTGTAAGAAAGGAGTGCTTAGACTAGCATCCTGATTTTTACAATGTCTGGAAACAGAGACTTGAAAAAGAAAGGGGAATTCCTCCTCTATCATGAAAGGTGATAGTCAGGTGTGTATCTGCACATACTTAATACAGATTATTACAGAGCCATTCCAGGTGTCTTCTCCTGCTTTCAGGTATTTTCGTTGCCCAGCAGATAGCTCAGAGCTGGCATATGATCCACCTGCAGTCATGAATGCAGATACCTTGAGTTACTGCCAAAAAGAGGCCTGGTGCAAGCTGGCCTTCTACCTCCTTTCCTTCTTCTACTATCTCTACTGGTAAGTCTTGCTGTTTCACTAAGAGAATAGTAGCTGCTTTTCATTTCACTCGTGAAATTGCATTTAGGAATGGCTGGAACCAATTGGACAATTTCTTTAGTATCATAAAACATTGCTTCTGATGTTGATTAAGGGGAGCACTCCCACTGACTGCTGGCACTTCAGTATAGAATATTTAGTGTTTACCTAAGGCCTGAGCCAGGCCCCAGCACCAATCAAAGGAAATAACTTTTGCTTCTCTGTATGGTCTCTTAAGATGGGTAAAATAGTGAATGTTGTGTTAATGGCATTACATCAAATTAAAAGACTAAAGACTAAAGATTAAAATTCCTTATGATTTAAGAGGATCATAAGAAAAGTACTACACCTCTGGTGTAGTAATAGTCAAGATGGTAAATAAATGGATAGGTAGATGTTGGGTGGGAACATGGGATGCACCATGCCTGTAATCATTCCTACAGGCTCCCTTTTGCGACAGGGGAAAGCCTGTGCATGATCCAAATCCCTAATTAAAGTACATTCATGAAGATATGCAGACCAATTGGGCATTGTCCCCCTGCCCCTCTCAGTTGTCACATGTCCTCAGTGCACAAGCACAAATGCCCAGTGCAAATATATATCAGGATCATTGAAGGTAAGGCCTTGCCAGGATCTCAGTGCTTTTAGTCACCCCTGTAATCACACCATAAAACTACTGGACAACAAGCTCTAACACACTTTAAATGGAGGTGATGCTTTAGATGTCTTTCTTCTGCTCCTTCCTCCATGATGTATTTGCGTAGAGATGCCTCTTCAAGCCAGTCTTGCATATAGTCATCCCACTGCAAGGCAGGTTTATGTGCTGCCGTTTTTCTCCTCTGATTACTGGTGTCTTACCTGTTCTGCTGTTCCCCATATCTTGAAGAGTCACTGCTGCATGGGTTTTTTTCCTCAATATTCCTTCTAAATGCTATTGAGGTTTGTGGAGAAAAGCATTTTCTAGCTCCACATTTTTATGTTGCGATCAAAGTCAGCTCTGTAGTATGATGTAGCATTTCTCCTGAGACTTTACTGCTGTACAGCTTCCTCTGAGCTCTTCATTCTAAAACGTGGCCACCATCCAAAATCCACTGCCTGGTGCTAGATAAAATAGTATAAATTACAGGCGGTTTTTCAATGCTTTCCTGGGTATTGGCAGAATTAGAATTGCAGCAAACTGGATCTGTGGCAATATACTCTGTTTTCCCTGCTTTTCAGAGTTGCATTTAATATGTATGGATTCAGTCCAGCTGGTGGCTGCATTTTATGTTTCTTCTAGTGCACAGAGTTTTTTTCCAAAGGAATCAAAAACAATGCAGTTTCATGGAAAACCTTGCCTGCCCTGCCGGGAGTTGCTGGTTGAAGTTTTAAAGATCAAACACACTAAAGCAAAATGGTTTTGTTTCTTTGCTGTTCAAATCCAGACATCAGACTGAGCTTTAAAAAGCTCAAACACAGCTTGTGGTGCAGTAGGATGTCGATAATGAATTTGTTATTTCTTGAGTGCCTTTTGATACTCATCTTGAATACACCATAATTAAGATGCTTTAGAGAGATAGAAAGAATGCACAAGAAAGCACAGGCCATTACAGTCAGACCTGAGGAACAGACAGCAAAGGGTTATAAAAATCAAAGCGCTCTGCATGCTTCAAAGAGATACTTTCATATTGTGTCTTTCTTTTACATGCAGCATGATCTACACTCTGGTGAGCTCTTAACTGAAAGATCTTCGCTAAAGACTGAAAACAACAAAGACAAGGTGCAAGGATGAGTGAACTAAAGGATGCATGATTAAAAAAAGCAAAGAGGAAAACTTTGAACCCAAGCAGTAAATATGGTACATGAAAGAGAGATCCAACAAAGAGAAGCAGAATACCATGGGAGAATGGCTGAGTTAATTGTGTTTGTCTCCTGTTTCTCAATCTATTGCAGCAAATTATTTTCAAAACCCAAGCAAACAAAAAAAATTGCAACATCGTGGGCCAAATTATACAGCTATTCACCTCTCCAGGGATAATGCTGCTTGGTTTAGTGGATTCAGTAAAACTATAATGTCTATAGTCCCTCCTGTCTTCCAGGAAGCAACATTTCTTTTCTTAAGGACTATTCTGGACTGAGGAAGCACAGGACAAGATGATCTCACACAAGAAGAAGAGCTGTACAACACATTCTGAGCACTGAGTGGACTTCAGACAAGATGTGTGACTGTCCTGCAGGGCTATTCTCATGACACTGGTCAAACAGGGATGTCAAATCTCATGGAAATGCTTCAGTGGTTTTGGTTTGTTGTTTTTCTTTTCCCCAACCAAAACAACAATTACAGAAGAATTTGCAGTTTCAGTGTTCTGTACTCTAAGTATGCGCTATTCCTGCAGGTGAACATCCAGTATATTTCTGTACTTCATTTTTGACACACCAACACTGTACAGTGAGATGTAGAAATACACTGGGTTTAACTTAATCAGGCCAAGCCCTAATCAGAATAGTGTTCCTCTGACTGAAAAAAACCAAAAATAAACCAGGTAAAAGCTTAATATATTTAAAGAGGATTGTAACGTAGCTATTATATACATCACAATGCTGGATAGCAAATACTGGACCAGCTTATTGTGGTCTGTAACTCTGTTTTGCAGTTTTACTTTCTGCTGTAAAATTTAAGCTGGAACAAATACACAAAATGTCTTTGTCCTGTATGAGGTTCCTATTGAAAGATGTTCAGTTTTTTTATAATTTAAAGGTTTTTAAATTTTGTCACAGAATTCTCATTCAAATTCATTTTTATGGGCTGCATATCTTTATACATATGTATATACAAATATATATCTACGTAAATACTCACAATCTATTTACATTTTAGGTCAATCTCTTTGACAGGTCAAAGGCATCAAGCGTCCAGAATTGCTGCTAAATATATTTCAGTGCTGATCGGGGTGTACCCAGACTTATTTCTCTCAAAATCACTGGTGCTGTGTGTAGTAGCAAGGCTGTAAACTCAAAACTAACACCAGAGCCTTCACAGATACTGCTTGGATCTTGCATTGGCAAAGAGCTGATAAGGTGTGTTTCTACCAGAGATTGGCAGAGAACAGCGTGGAGAGGCCCATCTGTCCCCTGGTTGCTCACAGCTGGTCCTGTTAGCACGAGCTCACTGCTCACCACATTTGGTCTGGCTGTTGAGAGCCAGTAGATTGATCCTGTACCAAGCTCTGAGGTGTTTTTAGGCTGGGCACAGCAGTTCAGCAGGAGAGATGCAGTCTCACAATGGCTGCTGAGTCATCCCATGTCTGGCGTTTTCCATAAGGGCCTGGAGTTGCTGTGTGCCTACAGTGCCAGGATTCGCTCTGGTTTGGTCTGGCTACATTAACAAAATTAAATCCTGTTAACCAGCAAAGCAAGGTGGCTGCATGCTCACTCTCTGCTCCTGGACCATGCCAGCTCCCAAATCCTTGGCATTCCTTGGAATGGAGCTAGCTGGCCTGTGCAATCATTATACTAGGGTCATTCTAACAACATTTATATGAAGTTGTTTCAAGGGCTGACATTCTTTAATTTACAGTAGTTTAATTCTTTAATTTAGTTCTTACTGGATACATTTTATCTTCCTACAATGTAGTATACCCAGTTCTAGAAGCATTAGGCTGCCAAATCAGGTGTTGGAAAGCTAATTTGGACTCCGATGATTCATAGGTTTGGATTTTACAACTGCTCTTGAAATCACACTGACCTTGCAAGCAATACAGATGTGTTCTCCTGGAGTGAGCCTGAGCTAAGAAACTTCACTGGATCATTACAGAGCCAACTGATAAAGCTCTGCTGCAGTGGAATAATTAATGCACCACCCATGAAAAGCTAATGATTGTCTGTAACTTAATTTCTTCTCTGCATCCTAACTAAAGCATCCAGTTCTACAGCAGTATAGGAATTTGATTCACAGGAACAAATCACAGTGAATAACTTCTAGATATCTTGCTACCTCATAAAACTTTCATTTCTGAGCAGGTGACTGAATCATTCCATGCATCTTCTAGGATTTCATAGGAGATTAAAAGAAACTAATTCAAGTTCCCTGTATTCTAAATACATGCTTTAAAGTCAGTTTCATTGAAAGGCTTAGAATTTTGTGAAGTTGGATGAGTGAAAGTGTGATCACTTCTTGCCTGAAAACACACAGTTTTCAAATCCTGAGGTTTCGGGATGAGCTGGACTGCTAGAAGATCAATTGATTGCCTGCAGGGCTGAATAGAAGCTCTTGTGAGTTTTTGTAACTGGCATTGGCCTGTAATTCTTGACTTTGCACAAAGAACAATTGTGTATGTGGATCTTCTGAATGTAACCTCAGGGGACTTCAGGGACTGGAGTGGATATGCTTGGTCATTTGAAAGAGGTTTTCTATTTCAGGCAATTTCATCAATACACTTCCCAAACTCCACTGGAAAGCAGAACACTTCATTTGATCCTACTACTGCTTTGAGTGAGTGTTTCCAGGATTTCACTGCTCTGGTACTAGAATTTTTTATTTTTTTTTTGCATTTCCAGAGTAAATTTATTCTTAGATAATTTATTCTACTTTCTTTTGAGCCAACAAAAGCCTTAGCCTAAGTACACTCTCTCTCATGTTGCTTAAGATTTCAGTATATAGAGAAAGAAGTCCTTTTCACCCTCCATTCTGTTAAAAGTGAGCTGTCTTGTGTAGAGACATGGAAAACTCTGTTCTCCATGTCTTCAAATGGTTTCTCTGTTGTCTTTCCAGTCAAATTAATCTTTCTTAAGAGTGGATAATCATAGATGTTGAGAGTGTTCTGGAGAGTATTTTACTCTAATTAGTCCTTGCTGTGAATGGACAATGAAAGCTAACAGTATCAGTTCTTTCCAGTAATACTTACTCAAAAAAGTAATCACACAGCTCTCAATAGCATTTTGTTTCTCTTTGAGATGAATCTTAAAACTGATTAATCCTAGGATACTTTCCCTTTCATTGAATTTAGTCTGCAGGGCCAGGAGTTGGATTCGATGGTTCTCGTGGGTCCCTTCCAGCTCAGGAGATTCTGTGATTCTGCTTTAACCAAAGCAAGGGAAGTAAACTGCATAGTTGTTCCCGAAGAATAGAAAAGAATACTGTGATCTTTGGTCACAAGGAAGTGTCTTCCCCATGTCACACTTTTGAGGGAAAATATCATCTATGCTATCCTTTTTGTCTCCAGTCCCTCCTTGTTAGTTAGTGGAAGCTGAAGATTTCCTCTGCAAAGACTTTCTTCCTGTCTCTTTTCCCAGAAGGGTGAATGTCATTATTTAGGAGCAGAGTTCTTTCACATGTCTGATGGTACAGATACATTCCAGAAGACATAAGAAAATACATCATCACCCTTTGCTCCTACAGGAGCAGGTGTGAAATGAGCACACTCTTAAATGAGTGTTCATTTACCTCAGCTGCACCATCTGTGAAGTGAAAGAGGTGATACTTACCTTGTGAACTCCTCCCCTACATGTTGTACTTTTTTTTTCCCCAGTAAATGTTGAATCTGCTTAAAGGAAAAGGTTAAGAGGTGGAAAAAAATGAGAGAGGATGAGACCTGCATGAGCTGCTTACCAAAGAGGCATCTACACATTGTGCTGGCCTTTAGCTGCCTGTTCCTGGAAGGGATGAAAGGCAAGGTCTCCTATTTATAGTCAGGTAGTTGCAGTGATGCTGAATAAAATCGTTGCTGCTCTGACTGTTTCAGTTTCAAGTACAGCAAATCAGTGCTGATAGCAGAATGCTTCGCCTACAAATAATTAACTGTACTTAAGCTGTCAGAAATGTTTTTCCATCTGCTTCCTTGAGCCATACTCTTCCTTTTGCACTAAGTCCCTGAGAAAGAAAGGAAAAGTTCTTCAACCTACACCTTAAAGAAACTGCTCTGAGGTTGTTATGATGTGGCACCGCTGTTGGGGTTGTGAGTAATCCGACTTTATTAGCGAGAGTATTAACAATCTATTGTTTTTCCTTTATCCATTCCATCTCCACACAGATATTTTTGCCAAAAAAATGTAAAAATCACAGCGCATGATCCAAAATCCTTGAATTTACAGATTATTTATTGTTTCCAATAGGAAACAAACAAAATGTTTCCATTTAATGCCCATTCCTCTAGAGCTACATGGGGAATAGGTTCACACTGAAAAGTCTCTAGATTTTTGTTGATGGAGATTTCATCCTTTAGATCTTGATACCACATCCATTTAACTGAATTATCTTCATGGAAAGGGAACCTGCATTTTTGAGGAAATAAGGGTACCATTTCAATGGTCATGCCAAACTACCACAGAAATTTATACCAACTTGGTAAAAATCAGGCTACATGGAAGTTGATAGAAATCTTACCTTTTGTTTCATGTGAGCCCCACTTAACACTGCACAATTTCTACAAAGAGGTTGGTGGAAATTAAAAATATAAAAAAACTCCGAACAAATACAATGTTTAGTTCATCAAAAATGTTACTGGATGTTAGATAAAGCTTGGGTTGCTGCAAATAGAGCAGGAGATGAAAAGGTCAAAATAAACCAAGAGTTGTTTTTTTTTGTTCTTTGGGAAGCAACAAATATTAGGCTACCATCCGTGCTCCACTGAACTTTACATTGGTGATCTCAGTCCAGATTCTTGCTCTGGTGAGTTTTTTGATCATCCATCACTCATGAGCACATTGTTCTGATTTATTTTTGTTCTGCTCAATAACGCAGTTGTAGGTGGGAAGGAAGGAAAATTCTCCCATGAAATACAATATTCCCCTTTTCTCCCAGAAAATGTGTGAGCATGCTGTTACAAAATCCTAATGATATGTTTCAGTGGTACGCCTCAACCAAAGAATGAAGTTCTTTGCTGCAGACAATATTTTGATGAAATTTAATAAACCGCAGGTCTAGAAATATTTATTAGTACTTGCACACTTGAAGTAGTTATTTTATTACCTCTAATTGCTGACCAACTTCCCATGTAAGAGAAAATATGCTTTTGTGACCCAACTCCATGACTTTCCATGTAGTCAAACTCTCAGAAGATCTCTGAGGAATGTAAAGTGCTTTTTAATTTTTTTTTTTCTAATAATGAGACCCCATATTTGAGTAATATGTTATGGCAATGGAATAAAGCATTAAAAGCCAAAATGTCTTGTTTAGTCTAAATCTCAAAGAGATGTTGCTCCTTTTTTCCTATAAAGTATCCCTAATATCACCAGTCTCCTGACAGACCTGAAGAAATCTGCCTGTCCCACTATTCTGACAGTTTCATTTTTTTTAAACAGATTTGCAGCCACTGATCATTAATGTGAAACACTGACTGTAAAGAACAACTTTTACAGACCACCCCAAGATTTATGGAAATGTCTTAAATAACACAGAAGTCATCCAGTCTAACGGAATAGATCTCACCTGTGCATCCTAATATAAAGTTCCAAGCACTTAATAGTGCAAGTAATACATAGTACAAGTCTTGTAGAACAAGCAAAGCAGGATTTGTCTCTGTGTTCCATAAGCTCTTGTGAGATGGAGGCATTTCTCTCTCTGAGTAGTGCCTGGTACTGCACAGCTGAAATTGGCAATTACTTGTCTAGATGGTATTATAATCCTAAATAATGAATACTTTTTCTCACAGGAGGAAACAATGGAATTCAGTGGAATTAGTCAAAATGCATTTGTTCCACTGCCACCAAGATGGGTACCTGGCCCGGGCTGTTGCTGTGCCTCAGGGCCTACTGACAAATTGAAGTGTGCTTCAGCCTCTGAATGCATGTGTGCTGTAATTTGATGCTGCCAGAAAACACTAAAAGGTAAAGAATAGTAATCAAAACTGCTCCCCATTTCAGTATTTTGCACCCTTCTAATTCGTTTTGGCTTTACCCATTTATCCTCTTCCTTTATCACACAGTGGATCCTGTTTCACTCATCTTTCAGTGCTGCATTTAAAGCAAATCCAGTGCAAGCTCAAGCTAAAACAGTGGCACTATTTCTAATCCAAATCCTTCATCTGCTTGTGGACATTTATTTGAGAATAAAATAATCCTAGTTTGGTTGTAACTAAGTACAAATGGAAATTAGCTATTTTGATAGACATCCTTTTCATCCTGGAAATGAATAAAGCCACATTTGTACAGGAGTTTGAGGTTCAAATGTGCATTAGCACAAATCTGTTATTAGCCTAGATCAACAGCATAGAAGTTGCCTCAATCTGGCAAAAGTTGATATCTTTTTGTAGGCATAACCCAGCTGCAGAGCAGCAGAGCTGTGTTCACAGGGGGGAACATGTCCCATCTACAGGCACTGGTGTAACCTTTCATGGTGTGGAGTCATGCAGGTTGCTGGGGGGCATTTGACCTGTTTTGTCCCTTGTTTCGTCCACTACAGATTATATCACCCTAGAATTTGCCACCTAACATTTTGGGTCTAGATTCTGGAGTTCAGCCCTGAAGCAGACTTTTTAAAATACATATTGATACATATTTATATTGTCTGAGACATTGCATGAGATGAACACTAAAGGAATATAAAGTGGGTTTTATATCCCCTTTATTGTCTGTTTATAGGCTTTTAAATACTTTAGTATTTAATTACGTGCTCCTTAATATGCACATACCCACACAGGCCATCTAAAAGCTAAATAAATTCTTGTCTGTTAATATAATGAACAAAGGAAGTGCTCTCCTGTTATCTTTGTGTCTTATCTGCCACATAAAGCAGGTCCAAACTTGTACTTATGGGGTTATACTGAACAAGAAAAGGAAGCTGTATTTCTAACATGTTAATTTAGAATACATTTTTGACAAGTGCTGCTGGCAGGTTCAGAGTTGCTGCTGTGGGGTCAGTGTAAGCCATGCCACCTCAGGTTATTTGAGAGCCTTTTTTTTCAAGGGATGTCAAAGATATTCCCTGAATGTGCTCCTTCTCTGACTCTTTGGCCTTGAAAAGCTAGATGTGGTTAGCAAGGTCTGCAGGATTAAACAAAAGCTGATCAGTCCTGCCTGTCACCCGGAGCATGCAGTGCTTTGGCTTTGAATATATGTGGAGGAATCTTTTGTATTTTCTAGCATGTGTTTGCCTTATGAGAGCAGTCAGTGCCCCTTTATGTTAATTATTAAATAAGATTGTTAAGTTGTATTGGAAAATGTGACTCATTCTTTCAAAACCTGTTGCCTTTAAGTAGAAGCAGTATTTATCCTCCAAAAGCTTCCTGAAGTGGTAGTGGCAGCAGCAGAATTTTAATGTGCCCTCTCTCATTCATCATTTGAAGTCTACAACAACAAGCGATGAATCTTTGATGAACCTTGTCACGCTTCCTTCAGATTGTAATAGCAGTTTTATAAGCTTCCAAGAAGTTCAGAAGCAATTTGCTATGACTGTATCTATTTTTTTTTTTAATCTGTGAGCACTCAGCCCAGCACTGGTACATCACCAGATTAGAAAGTCCTGTCTCTGTGTTTCTGGTGTAAATGGAAACCTATGTACCGTACACTACAAATATATTTTCCAGAGAAACCAAATAAAAGTTGCCAGACCACAGAGATCCTTTTAAATAAATATATGTATAATAAATCTATTGACAGTATCTGGAGACAATCTCTTATCCTGGAGCACTGGGAACAATTATGAATTGATGATGCTTCTTTTCACTCTTTTGTAGGGCTCTGTTTTCTCTCTGCAGCATGCTTTGACACCCATGAAACACACTTCTATTTCCAGCAGATAAGGGTACAGATTTTATCAGAGATAAACAGTGTGTTCTCAAATGAGGACATTACTTTTGTCATTTCTTGTTCTGCCATCCTGTTTTCGTGCCTTGCTGTGCTAGAGGCTAGAGTCGGAACTACTGAGCACTCAGAGACCTGGAAATTTGTTTACTGTTAACACAACCTTTGTAGTCATCAGTATTGTTGGCTACAAAAATAGCTTGTCCTTTTAAAAGAAGTTTTCCCTGGAACTTTATGACTTGCAGAATCTCTGGATATAGTTTCTCTCCTGAATTAAGGCACATCTGCAGGGCTGCTGTGTTTCAAGCCTTTCAAAATGACAGAGTGACCGATCTATAAAAGGTTCCTGGCACTCTGCAAAGCCCAAACAGAGCAGAGCTGCTTTGCCACGTCCTTGCCAATGACTGAGGGCGATGTGCTCTTGGTAGGACTCCATCCTGCCTTGCTGATTCTGACTGCTGGACTGGTTCCCAAGGGGGAACTGCTGGCCCAGGCTGAGATCAGCTCTCTTATCATGTTAAATGATGGGCTACTCTGCCAGTTCTAGCTGTGTTTCTCCAGTGTCTCTGTTCCCCAGTACATCAAAGGGTTAGAGTAACACTGGAGGGGTGCAGCAAAAATAGGTTGTTTTGTGGGCTTCTGCTGGTTGGTGGTGAGAGTACAGACTCCTTAAATCCTCTCAGGGCAGACAGGTATTTATCAATTCTACCCAAATAAGAATATTCCAGTTTCAGTCACTGATGACTTAACAAGGCTGTATGGGTAGGGGTGAATATATCGGGGAAACTTCTTTGACAGTGGGTGAAAGAGGTGGCCAAATGATATTGGAAGTGTTGTGTTCTCTTTTAAGCCTGACTTTGAGTCTGAAGTTTCTCTAGAATGTTCAGAAAACTCTCACAGTTTGTAATCTGGCTATGAGATTGGCATGACAGAAGATCCTGAGGTATCGCCTTTACAATATTCATTATTAAATTCTGTGATGAATAACAGCATCTTTTCTTAGTGAGCAATACCAGAATTCTGTGTGCTTCTACACCTATTTTTCTATGCCTCATCTCCCTTTCTATGATGCCATAGCTGCATATATTTTTAGCTGGCATGATATGAGCAACATTTTCATATTCTCTGTGTTCGTATTCACGGTTCGACTTCACATGCAACTCTGCGTGTCTTTCCTTTTTTTGTGTTTAAATTGCAGCTGTCATGCAGGAGTCTTCCCTGAGCTCTCCAACTCTGATATCCACCTGGGCAGATATCCAGCTGGGCAGATAGAACTAAGATGTCCAGTTGGACCAATTCCCTACTTGGATTTGAAATCCAAAACAGCTACTTTTAAAACTGAAATACCTTGCAACCTCTGCTCTGGCCTGTGATTCTGCAGAAGCAGACAAATACACTCCCAAATGGAAATATTGCTCATCCCAATTTCTCAAGCCAACAGGTACAGATTTGCAAGAGGGAGAGGAGAGAGGGAACACAGAGGTGGATGAAAAAAATTAGCCTTGGAGGGAACCAGGACAGTATGACAAAAGCAAAACATCTGTTCTTCCCAAACAGCCAGTTCTCCAATCTGAGGAGGCTGCTTTGTTTTAATAATCAATCTTATGGGTAGGTGGTCATCTGAACAGGCCCACCAGACCATTTTTGAGGTAGATTTTTTGTGTCATTGCTGCAAACATGAGAAGCAAATGAACTATTGTACTCTGACACAGGCTCAGTGTGTGATCATGGCCAAGTGGCCTAAAATTTCTACACTGCTGTTATTTCATCCCTGCCATGAAGATTGAAATACTCTGTCTCGACACCTCATTGTCAGGTTTATCTATAGCTTGTAAAAGAATTTGAATGCATCTAGTGTGACACATTTCACTAATAAAAGAAATCCCTTTCTAATGAAGAGAGGCAGCATATTTTAAAATTTCAAATACTTGACAGAGGAGCCTCAGTTTATTTATGATTACCCTAATGACTTACTGTCAATGAGGCATCACTTCATTTTTAAGAAGATTGATTTTCCTCTCTCTCCAAATTTGATTGAGTGTTGAAACTTCCGACTTTGTAATGCATAAGGAAATTTCCAGATGGAAAATACCAGAGAGGAAAGCACATTATCACAGCTCACAAATGCTGTGTACCCTTCAAAGATTTTGAATGGTTAACAAATTGCGTGTCTTCTTATGAAAACTGCCTTGGCAGCAGAAGTCTTAAAAATGGCACTGTGAAAATGATGGTATTGTTCTTAAGAAATTGTAAGTCCTGATTTGCATAATAGCCCAGCAAGTTCATCTGTTCAGATGCTGCTTGCAAGAAAACCACTGCATTTTATTGGCGCTCTGAGCAGTCCTCAGACACGTGGGTTGTGACACAGGGCATAGAAGTTCTCCAGGTCTGACTGCAGCATGGCTCCCAGGGTTATAATACTTGGCTACCTGTTCTCCAAGTCACCTTGTCTTATTCACGTTCATCAAGGGAAGGGGGAGACAAAGACCCTCAGTAAAATAGCGCTCCTGTTATCCTGTAATTCGGGTTGATGAAATCAATTCCCTGGAGAATATGAGAATGAAAACTCACATAACCAGTATTGGAGTCTGACAAGTGATCACTCATCTCAATTACCAAAGTGCACTTTTTGCTCTCAGCAGCACAGCAGGTTGAGTTCTGACTTTCAGAAACAATTTCTTTTAGTGGATCAAAAATGCATTAGTTTTCATTTGGAGTATTTAATTTATTAGACAAGTTTGGCTTGCACAGTGGTATAGCAATTCCATTGTATTTCTAGCTAAAAACAAATTGCAGTTAAAAACAAAAAACCCATGACATACTGGCTATTTATTATGCTATCAGAAAGTCTGGCTTAATTCTTGACAAGTCCATAAGGAGATGTTCTAGTTCTCTGAGTTTTAAACTGCAGCTCCCGGGGTGGGACTGGGTGATGCTCACCAGTGATGTGCTAAAGCATTCATTTCCAGAGCTTTTTAAAATCCTGGGGTAAAGAACATAACTGAATTAAAGATTATTTGGTTTGTATTTCATTTATTGTAGGAATTGCAAGTCCTTTTCTATCTCCATAGCAGCAAATATTTCAAAGGCAGTATCTATAAACTTTAACTTATCTTCTTCTCTGACACAGTTGTTAGGGTAGAATTACTCTTAATTTTTTACATTAAATTTACTGTCTGAGCCCAAGCTGTGATGGATCCCAAACTACTCAATTTTATATGTCTGTTCTCAGACAAAACAATTTTGGTTTCACAATGAGATCACACTCTTCATTAGTTTATTTGTAATTTGAGAATGTTCTGCCTAGGTCCTAGTTTGGCTTCCTTGTTTCCAAGTTTCACTCCAGACATTTAAAGAGGGAAAGGTTTATAAACACTTGCTAGAGACAAGAGGTGAAAAACAAGAAACAACAGTTGATTTCTGTTTATAGATTTAAAAGATATGCTGCTCTTGGGAATGTTTTCTTTACTTTTCTCTGTTGCTTTGGTAGTATTTTGGGGAAAATACGCTGGCTCATCTTCATAGATTTGATTGATTGATGATTAGCCTGATGTAGCCAGAGGACAATTTCACTTCCCTAATGTTTTTATTGCCTCTGAGAAGCTTGGAAAAGGCAAAAGGAAGAAGCTGTACTGCTAAAACCACTGGAAAATGGGAAAAATGGTAAAAAACACACACGCACAAAAGAACCCTCAAGCACAAAAAATATACAGATGCTCTGATAAACCCGATAAAACATGCTGAAACCCACTAAACCATCAAAAATAGCTTAAAACACCAGAACACACCGTGCTCTGTACATGACTTCAGAGAATCTTGAGGGCTTCCCCTTTGTGTTGGTGTTGCACCAGAAATGTGAAACACAGGAGCAGTGCTGGTCTCTGCCACACCACACATCTTATCCCTGTTTCTTCATGGAGAGTCAAGAGGTCAGAGGGGTGAAGGACAAACTCTGGGCTTCAAAATATGTCCCTCCCACTTCTTTAAAAGTTCCACCTCATTGATTAGATATTTTCTGCCTGTTTGAGGACTGTGGTGATCCAGGTCCCTCATCCTGTGAAGTGCTGACATTTGGGACACATTGAACAGGTAGTGGAGGAACTGAACAAAGCCATCCCCTGAGCTATCACTATCCCTTTATCACTACCAGCTATCCACTAAGCACATCAAACATTCTCAGAGAGATTTAAAGAATAATGACACTATTTGCCTAATTACTTGTTGCATAGTTAACTGATTATTTTGACAGTAAAATTACTTTAATTTAGATGTCTGATCACATAGGACATGGGTTGTTTTTTTTACCTTCTAATTCATTGCTTCTTGCCCTGCCACTATTCCATTCTATGTTCCCTTGGAGTTCAATCCTCATGTCTCTAAAATATTAAAACCACTTGAGGCACAAGGTCAATGTTGCCATGCACGCAGTGAATACTAATGCAGATGCTGTGCTTCATATTCCAGACTGAGGCTTCCAAGAGGAGGAGGGATCAGGAAACCTTTTAAGTGCTGCTTCAACATTGACAGCTTTATTATAATGTAAATCAAATAAGAGGAAACATGTTTAACAAAACATAAGAGTTTGTCTGGGGTTTTTTTATTATTTTGAAATACCACATACGAAATGGAATTCAAGTTTGTGGTCTGTATTAAGTGGGTACCTAAATGCAGCTGTACAGTGATGTACACAGGGAGTTAACTGTTAGAACACTTGTGTGAATGGCAAAATCTGTACACAAACCAACATGTGCAACAGACTGTGACTTATTTCTTGGCATGTAAAACTGCATAAGTGGAATTTGGAGTTGCCTGGCAAGGGTCAACAGTTGCTGCTTCCAAGAGCTGCTGTCGCACTTATGTATTACCACAATAGCTGAGTAGAACTCATAAATATTCTGTGGGTCTTCATATTGTCTCACTACACTAGAAGGACCTGCTGATAAAGGCATTTATTCAGCATCTGTGCTCTGGAATCAGGAGTAGAGAATAAAGGTGGTGACAGAAGCACAAAGGTAATCAGGCAAAATTAATTGATGGAAGAGAGACAAGAATCCATTTGACAATGGAGAAGGACAGACAGGTAGCAAGGAGAATTTGAAATTATAAATAAATCTGTTCTCTCTGTCCATTATATGTTTCTCACTGCTCATCTGAGTTCCAAGAAAACACAATTTCAAGAGTGGAGACTGGGAAGATTGCAATTATTCAGAGCACAGGAGCGAAATAATCGTGACGAGTATAATCCTGAACTGGAGCTTGCTCATTTCAATTTCTAATCAGACCTGTGCATGGCACAGAATAAATGATAATTATGCTCACTGCAGGAGCTTGTTGCTGTCATGACTGAAGTCTGATCATTCCATATCTGTTGTTTAATTAAATTTGTTTATCAATTCCACATTACATGACACTGAAGATATGACCCAAAGTTGTTCTTCTAATCTATCAAAACTTTTAGGCCCAAACTGCTCCGTCATGCTTTCCTCCCTGGAAAAAACAGATAGTAGTTAAATCTGATATTTTTATTGTAACAGCCTGCTCCTTTCAAACTCACTCATGCATTGAAGCCAAAGGCTGAATATTCCATGGTGACTTAAACTTTGACTTGTTTTTATTAAGTGTAACGGGTCTGATTAGCTATTTATGGAGGCAATCATAGAGCCACTGGTGCAGAGCATCTGAATACCTACAACAGTACCAAAATTATCAGGATTTCCAGCCTTAGGGCATTGTATTTCTTATTTCAGGTTTAACAGCTCAGAGGCTGTACAGAAATCATGCACATAGAAGCACCTCACAAGTTCTTTCCCTGCCTGAGAAAGATCTGTAGATGGAAATTTGGGGCAGAAGAACAGTTCAGAGAACAAAATGAGGCTCAGCTCTGCCACTGCTCAGACTTGAGCTTCTGGGGTTTTTTTTGGTCTTTTCTTTTTTCTCCCTTTGTTTTTGTGCTTATTAATTGATTCTATGCATCAGTAACTAGTAGATCTACCATTTCTTACCTTCTTGAGAAGAAGCCTTAACATCCCAGATCTCCCTTTTGTTAAAAATCCGGAATTATGTCCCTAGAGGCAGTGTTCAGCCAACGTTTTTCTTCAAAAGAATTAGTTTACTTTTTGTGTATTATTGTTCTCTTCCTCAGACTGACTCACAATTGTTTTATTCTTCTTACAGTTTTGACATCTTTTTTCCCCAACACAAAATGCAAACTATGAATTGGTGATGTTTATATGGCTTTATAAAACTCCCTTTTTACATAATGGTCAGTTGTTGTAAAAACTTTTCCCTAATATTAATCATAGAATGGTTTGTATTGGAATGGACCTTTAAGATCATCCAGTTCCAAGCTCCCTTGCCATGGGCAGAAGCACTTTTTCCTAGATCAGGTTACTCAGAGCCCCATCCAGCCAGGGCTTAAACACTTCCAGGTATGGGGCATCCATAATTCTCTGTGCAACCTGTGCCAGTGTCTCACCACCTTCACAGTAAAGAATTTCTTCATAATATCTAACCTAAACCTACCCTCTGTCAGTTTAAAAACATTCCCCCTTGTCCTGTTCCTAAGTCCAGGTCTGCAGTTCCTTACTCTGCATTTGGTGTTGTTTGTTATCAAAAGCTGTTTGATGGGAAAAGGGCTGATAAGAATTTGTGATGGTCTGTGAGAAGTGTGGTGGTTTCACAGTGGTCTGGCGTATTTTATGAGTTTCATATGATACATTCTCTCTTAACTACAAAGAGTCCTTCAAGTAAAAATAACCTTTGTTCTTAGAACTCATTAACACATGGCAGTACAGAGGCTATCACACCCCTGCTACTGCTCTACATGTTCATGTTCATATTTTAATTGGCACTGGACTGCACTTGAGATATCAATTTCAGTTGCCTAAAACCAATTTATAGATGAGATGTGAGCACAGTACTCTGCATTGTTTTAATTAATGTGGTCTCTATCTAACTAGTGTTCATAAAACAAATCATTTGTTATAACTTGCACTCAACATTCTTGTTTTTTTTTTAAAGAAAACATGCTATTGAACCACTTTAATAATTTTTAATGAAGATCAGTTGCATAGATGCAGTAATATATTGTCCTCTTTGTGACCAAAATCACAATAAAATAAGGGTGAAATTTAGGATGAGAAACCTATCATTTTCAGTGAATAACAACACTAAACAACAAAATTAGGTACAACTTTAGTTTCATCTCTAACTTCACTTTCAGCTTGGCCACATCTCCTGTACTCTTCTCCAATTAGTCCTGTGGCTTTGTAAAATGTGTCCTATTTCTAATGCCAGAAGGACCCTCATGCTTTTCTGCTTAGCTTCGCCTAGAGGCAGTTTTTTATACCAGATCTTTTTTTTTCCCAGCAGTACAGTTCGTAATTTTTCTTGTACATTTTGCTTTTTCTGGTGTATGTTACTGGAGGCTGATGAGACAGCCCTTAGTCATTGGAGAAATTTGTACTTGCAGGGTGCTGTGATGCAGCCAGAGCAAAGAATTCCCATATTCCCAGGACTGCAGGGAGATGAGAGTTGTTTTTCTGCTGAAGGAGGGGAAGAGGGCAGGCCCAGCACGTCCTGCTGTGTTTGACATCACATGTGTGTGTGTGTGTGTGTGTGTGTAAAGCTGTGCAGTGGGTGAGAACAAAGCACTCCCACCTAACAAAGCTGCTCTCCTGCTGCCTGTTGGGAATGTGAACGTGATGCTGCACAGCACTTGGGTGTATTTTTTTTTGTCTGGGCAAACTTGCCAGGAAAACAGTGACTTTTGCACTAGGAACCAGTGATCCTTTGAAGGAATTGTCTAAGAAGCGCAACTACCAAGGAAAGATTTTCTAGCTGCTTTGTTTTGAGCATGAGCATACACACACACTGCCCAGATACTTCATGATTAATTAATGTTTTGTGAGCCTGAAGGTCCTTAATTAGACCAACAGTTTGACATTGCATTCAGCAATTTAGGATGTAATTTATATTAGAAATGCCCATAGTAATTATCAAGACTGGAAAAGAGGCGGGCCAGACAGGATTTAAGTAAAAAATTGTTAGCAAAAGAAATTAAATAAACATTCAGTGCTCCTGGGAGATGAGAAAAGTGAGTCCCTGGTCACTCTCTCACTGGGTGATTTTATGCAGAACTGGTCTGTCACACTAATTCAAGGATTACTTCCTGATATTAAAACCCCCTCTTTCCTTGTCCTTTATATGGTTTCAAATGGTGAAATCCTTTAATATACCTGTGATATTAGTGAGAACCTGCCAGATTTCTACATAAAAATTGTATCTCAGACAGTGACCTTTATGTACATCTTCTAGAGGAAGCATCTATAAATCATTATCTAATGAGAATTTACTCAATACATTAATCATAATTAACTTTTGGGGTTTTTCAAACAGGTTGTCTTAGGTTATGTGATCCAAGGCTCATCTCTATGGCACAACAAAGCACAGAAGCACCATGGCAGATGGGGGAAGCCCAAATAACTCAGGGGTTATTGCCTGGGAGTGTGTGACACACTACAGACACTAAATTCCATTTCTGTCTGCTGTCCTGAGGGAGGGCACTGTGTTCTGTGTTTGTGTGTGTATTTCAGTGCCAGCAGCTGTGGTGGGGACCATGGGTCACAACAGGGGCCCATTGTCTTTGTGTCCACAGTGGAAGGGATGGGCTCCATTGCTATTATTTGGGTGCACGTGCCAGGTGTGACCACCAGCAGCTGGCAGGCAGGACCAGTGGCAAGCAGAACAAGAGGCTTGGGAGCCAGGCATCGAGGTGTCTGTGAGTGTGGGTCATGTACTGGAGAGATCAGCATTACAAGGTGGCTGCTGCAGGGACCAGGAGGTCCAAGCCTGCTCCTAGTGAGGCCCCAGGGCTGACTGACACCAGTTTGTTGGTGTGTTTCTCTGTGTGTGGGGAAAACGAGGCTGGAAGGATCCAAAGGCAGCTGCTGGGGCCATGATGTGCCTACATGTTTGTGTTTTCCATTAATGGACCTTCCCCCTGATCGTCCAGAGAGAGGAACAGGATGAGGCCATTGGTGCTACCCTGTGCATGCACGCGTGTTTCTGTCAGAGGGAACGTGTGTAGGTGTTTATTTATCATCACCCTGCAGGAGAAAAGCTGCTGGTGTCTCTTAGTTACTCTTAAGTTGAACTTTCCTGTCCATCAGCTCCAGTGAGTACTGTGGGGGAGAGGGACCAGAGCTGAGGTAAATGTGTGGATGATGATCTACACCAACAGCAGCAACCTTTTACTGGATTGCAAATACACAGTTTGCTCTATGAATATAAAAATTATTCATGATACTGCTTTCAGCTTGAGTCTTCCAGCCCAGAGAAATGAGGACATTGATGGGCATGAATAATCAATCAGTGGTATATCTTTGTCAGCTCAATTTTTTTCAGTGATCTGGAAATGAAAATGAGAAAAAAATTTCTATGAGCATGTTTGTATTTATGCATTAATGGCTGACAGTTTTAATTATTATTTAATATTTCTATTCAAGGCACCAGGCATTTAGTCATCTGATTGCCCAGACTCTTCCTCAGCATTGCATCAGGTTTACGAATAACCTGTGATGACAGATGGCAAAGGGCATTTTCTGTCAGCTATTGATTTCCTAGAGTTGCTGAGAGATAGAGGCAAATATCTCCATAACCATCCATGGGAGGATTACAAGACTGGCTTCTCAAAATAAAATCCTGGGATAAAAACCTATTAAATTTTCCTCTTCTCCTGAATATTTTTCCTAGTTTTGCTCTTTCAGGACCTATTGAAGTTCTGTGGAATGAAAGCTGTCTGCTTTTATGAGATCTTTTAAACATATTTCAGTAATAAAGAAAGCCATAGTCAGCTGTGGACCAACAACATTTTCCCAATATTTTGGCAAAATACTTTGCTGTGAAGAATTTCACCATGTTACATGGAACACATTCATTTTCTAAAACAAAAAATCCCAAGAGTTGGACCAGGGACCTGACTGCAGATTTGTTGCCAATTTGTGCTTCTGGCTTTTTCAAAAATTGCAACACAGAACATTTAGTAGAGTCCAACAAGTAGCAGCTTGTCTAGCAAAGAATGTGAAATCCATGTTTTCAAAGAAAATAAAATTCATCTTTTTTCTTTTATTAATACTGTTTGAAGTATAACCTGAGGCTTCCTTTTGTGTGTTCTAGATTAGCCCTACAGATCAGTAGAAATACAGCTTCAGGTCTGTAGAGATGATGCATTTCAGCATTTGTAGGTACATCTTAAATGAAACTCAGAAGACAAAATGAATCCTGCACAAGGCAAGGCCATCAACAGCTGTAACAGTTTATTTTAAAATAATTGGGATTTTCTGCCTTTTAGGACAAAATCTCAGCTCTCATAAAATAGAAAATTTTAATATAAATTTTTAACATCTGTAAGTGATGCTTATTTGAAAATCACAGTCTTGGTTCCTCCCTCCTCCCCTTCTTATTTTTAAATTTTGTTTTCACTAAGGGTTACCATATTATGTGCTAATTGTTGCTAATCTCTGTATAATGTTTAGGCAGCCTTCCAGTTCCCAGCAGGAAATGGTCTGCCAGCTGAGCTGACCTCAAGGTTGACAAGGTTGCCCAATTCTGAGGGCATTTTCTGTGCTGCTGGTACCTGCAAATTGAGAAAGAAATCAATTTCTATGAATTTCACACTGGCATACTAAAATTTGACTAAAGCTTTGATAAATGAATGATAATGGCATTTAGTTAAAATGAAAAAGAGTGCAGAACAGTACTGCCAAACTTCCATAAGGACAAACATTTTGATCAGGGAACAGTCTGATCTGCTGTCTTGTGAGTTCTGATGCAGCATGTTTAGAGTTTTGTTCACAAGTCTCTGTATCTCTGCCACCCTCTTTTTGCTCTAGCAGCAGACACAGGCTATAAATGCACTTCCTACAGGAGAAGGAAAGATTAATACACAGCTCATTAAGTTTCCCTTCCAGGCCAGAATTCCATTGCACAAAAGGAAGGACAGGAGGGGCACTGATTATGTAAAAAATGCATAATGAAAAAGCCACTCTATTCCTGATCTTCTTTCTTTGCCTGGTATTTATTTGCCATCATTTCTTTCTCCAGGTACATGCACATTTATCAGTCCATTCTTTTGAAGGGTGATTTCAGGTGTTTGACCAAAAAAAAGTGGTTTTCCTGACATGCCAATAGTCTGAGCCAGATGTCACAGCTACCTCAGCATTCTCAGTATGGCTCTTTCAGACACCTTCAGCCTCAAAGCTGTCCATGAGCATTTCATGTTTTTTATCCAGGGACTAATCAGAAAGAACAGGAACAGCAGCCACTTTTCAGGAAGATGGGAGAAAGTGAGAGAGGAGCTGATAACAGAGTAGTGACTACCTACTGCCTAGATAACAGTGTACAATTATTATGTAGATATCAGTAAATTTACTGATTATCTGCCAGAGACCCCGGTCACTTCCTTGCACATACCTGGGACAAATTTGTCCCACAGCAGTTTTCAGATGCAGGAAACAGCATGGCCCAGAATAGACAAGTCTTCATCTCCAGCATGACACTGTCACATTGACAAACTTAGATCTGGAATTTTTGGAGGAAGTATAAATTGGTCAAATATTAACATGATCCTATATATTATATTTTTTGCACTAGAATAAAGCTTGATGTTTACATGTTTACCCTTCCCTGGGTCAAGACAGGACATCTTTTTTTGCTTTTCTTTTTTTACTAATCTATTCTCAACCTCAGACTTAGCACTGCAGAACTGGTCTGCTGTCATCTTACTTAGCCCAGTAGATCAGTAGAATCTTCTACTGATTATACTTATTATTATGAGGGCTACTGTAATAGCCCTCACTCATTACAAATTATATTTCCTGTGTCATAACATGTAATCCAATATGAAAAGTTGTTCCAAAAGATAAGACAAATGCAAACCTGTCTGAAAAGGACTGTGGTGTTTAACAATTATCTTGTATTTGAGTCTATGAATGAAGACTTTATCTTCAAAGATATAGGTTGGTTTTGGGAGGAGGAGCGAACTGTTCCATAAACTCTTTCTTCACAGTCTTGTAGTTAGAGTTTTTACAGAAACTTGTCAGAAAAATCTAAAAAAGGGAGTGGAGAATGAGACTGTAAAAGTGGATGGTACCATTCGGTGCTAAAAAGAGCTTTGCTTTCCAAAAAGAGGTGAGAGGGCAAAATACACAAAAACAAGGTAACCTATACTGAAACTAGTGAAGATTGTCAGTTTCCTAAACTGTGCTTTAATACTCCCTAATCACTCCCCAGAAATATTTCCATCTTCAATTTCCATGTTGGATTCCTCCTCTCAGCTTTCTCCCGTGTCATCTATTAATTAAGCAAGACGATTAGCAGCAGGTGCTGCTATGTGAGCCGGGATGCAGGTCCTTACTGGTCAAATACTTTCTGGTATATAGGATACAGACTGCTCTCATGGTTCAGAACAGATAAAAACTGAGGTTCCATTCCACAAAACCTCATTTTTCACAAGCTGAGGAGTTCACATCTACAGTTTTCATAGAAGCTTGGATGCAAGGGATCAATGAGTTCAAAATTCATTAAGTAGAAACTTCAAACGTTTAAATGAAGAATTTAGACTAAAATACTCTACATGTGGTTTTAACCCAATCTAAAAAAATTCAGGACTTGAGGTGCCCTGTAAGAGAGCACCAACAATGGCAGGTCTGTAGTTGGATTTTAAGCAAAAGTATTTTTCTTCTAAATTCCCATATTTTGTTACTGAGTATCAAATACTTCCTGCAGGAAAAGGCCTCACAATAAAAGGCAGTCTTTGAAGTTTTCCTTGCAAGGTTCCTAGGAGGAAGACTTTCACCCCCACAACTGTACAGGCATTAAATATGTAATCAAAATGTACTCATATAATACTTTCCCAGGCAGAAGACAGGCTAAAAAAAAAAAAAATTAAAATGCCCTACATAAGAATACTGTAAGTCTAGGATTACCTTACGTATAGCAAAGTCATCCAGCCAAAGGGTGCCTGCCTACACTACAAGTAAGGCTAACATGAAATTTTCAGTCTTACAAAACATCCCAATTTCCCCAAAGCCTCACTGGCAAAAAAAAAAAAAAAAAAAAAAAAAAAAAAATTATGCAAAAACTACATTAACACTTGAAGAGAGTCTCTAAAGGCTCCTAGATTCTACTACAATATTTTGGGTTTGGACCATTCCTGCACCACCTCTAACCTCTCAGTGCTGCTGCATTTCCAACAGCTATAGCTGCCCAAGCCCAGAGATCTGCCCAGAACTGCACATGCAGCAAACACTTTCTTTAATTTATATGTGCACAAGTTAAACTGGCCTCCAGAATCAGCAGAATTCTGACCACAATTTTCAAAGGTCTGGTTTTGGACTTCTGGGCACCTGGATTTAGAAAGGATTCAGGAACATGCAGGCTTTTGTGTTTAACTTTACTTGCACGGTGTATAATTGTAACAGTAAACTCTCAGTCAGACTTTTAGTACAATGGAACTGCAGCTAGGAGGATATCCTTCATCCTAACAATAAAAAAACAATTATTGAATTAAATCTGCAGCAATGTCTCCCCACTATGCCCTCAGTGTGAGCTGCATCCTTGAGATCAGCACACCTCATTAGAAACCAGGTGGTGTTTGGATATTTGCTTCAGCAGCGCTGCAAATTAAATGTAGTTGACAAATTAAAAACAGTTAATTGTGCACTAAGTGGCAAATTAAGCATTTATCTGCTTTGAAAAAAATTAATAGTGGGAAATTATAAAGGCAAGTGCACTTACTGCAATAAGCACAATTTAGATAAAAGAACACACATTTTTGTAAGGACGTCAACAAGAAAAAAACTAATTTCTGAGTATTTTAATCCTTACATTTTATATACACTGTCTATGGAAAGTATAAAGGAGACTGAAAAGATATTTTGAGGATTTTTTAAAACCCTAAATCCAGACAAAAAATAGTCATCTAAAAAATCCAGTGCAGCAAGACCACTGTATTTTTTAACTACTAAAATATTAATGCAAAAGGGAAAAAGCATTGAAAACCAAGAAGGAACAGAAGTTTTCAATCCTGATTTACAAGTATCAGGATATCTGAGATATCAGATTTGCTTAGTTTCCCAGTTTACCTTCCCCTTTTGTATTTTCTTTACGTGCTTCAAAATCATAGCATCACCAAAGCCCACTCAGCCATGATAATAGATAACCTGGTAAAACTGTCAAGCGTGATAAACTTCATTATGAACTGGAAATATATATGAAATAAATTTTTTTTAAAAAATCAAAATAGATTAATGCAAATCAGCATCTGCAAAAGTAGGGGTAGGATCTGACTCAGTATGTGCTACCTCGGTGCAAAACCCAGCTTGGTTCTGTATCCACCACTTGCAAATGCTGCTCTCTGCTGACATCTGGTTAAAAGTGTCAAGGAAGACCTGCTCCCTCCTTCCTCTGATTTGACCTTCATGGTGGACAAGAGACAGATGTGCACTAGGAGAAGGTGGTTTGACAGGATTTCCAATTCCATCATCTTTGTTTCACATGTTACCAGTTTCCAGCCCATGTGTCACAAAATTAAATACTCCCACTTCCCACTAAAAAAGGGACTGATGTCCCAATAGCTTCTCTCTAGGGAGAAAAAAAAAAAAAAAAAAAAAAAGAAAAAGAAAAAGAAAAAGAAAAAAGTTTATTTGCATTCCAGTCTAAATCTTAGGAAATATTGAAGGCAAAAACTTAAATTTGGAATGGACCACTGAAATTGTGTTGCATGTTACATTTTCAGTGATGTTAACAATGTACATAGAAGAATAAATGCTGCTTGAAGTGTTAGTTGCTACTGTATATTATATAAAAGGAAAGTGTGTGATGTAGAGAAAATAGAGGTGAAGATCTTGCCTTCCTTCACATTCAAATTGCAAGAGGCTTAATCATTGGCTACAGTGTCTTTTGTCTGGGATTTGAAATTCAGTGTACTAAGTCAATGAGCCAGGTTTTCTCTTTCCTGTGGGAGTTAAGGAAACAACAGCTGAATATAATTTTATGAGGCTGCAAATTTAGCTGATCCCTTGATCGCTCATCCTATTTCTCTAGGATCCACAATTAGGCCACTTGAAATGAGGAAATGGAAGGAGAGAGGACTTGTCTTCTCCCAGTGGCTGGGATATCTTCCAAACCTGCAGAGTCTTCTTTAGGTCTGGGTATGTCCACAGTGGCAGCAGGAGGTCCCTGTGCTCACTGGATTAAAGATGAAATGCAACATAGGCAAGCACAATCATACCTTAAATTTCATCCTGTGCTGAAGAGGTTTGCTAAATCCTGATGCAGCATTAATGTGGAAGTTTTGTTTTGCTAAATCCTGACGCAGCATTAATGTGGAAGTTTTGTTTTGCTGAATCCTGATGCAGCATTAATGTGGAGGTTTAGTTTTGCTGAATCCTGATGCAGAATTAATGTGGAAGTTTAGCCTGTTTCTGAAGGGTTGGTAACATTACTTTTTCTAACACCATGAGAACATCCTGTTTTGAGAAATGGCACATTCCCTTCCTGTAGTATTTCTTCACAAACTACATTTCTAACAGTCTGAAGCAGTTTCTGCAGGGAAGTGCTTTGAGAACTGGCTGTTGAGACAGCTGAAAGCAATGCTGACCCTTCAAACCTCTCCTTCTTGATCCATTCACATCCCAAGAGACCAATGTGCTGCTCTTTCCTCACCACTTCTTGCCACTCAAACAGGAGCCAATATTCCCACAACCAACACCCTTTCAGACATCACCTGCATGTTCTTCACCCTGTTTAGTACAGAACAGATGGTTCAAGCCAATCCAACAACTGACTGGGCCCCAGAATTGATCAGGGCACTGTTAGCTCATCTGTGGAAGTGTCAAGCTCCAAATGTGAAGTAATTAACTCTTTTACCACACCAGCCAGATCCAAAAATACTTCAATCATGCCTCGAGGGGGCATATACACTAATAATTCTATACAGGTAAAACGTTTTCTTGATACAGAAGCAGCTGTAGTGGCAGTATCCATGCAGAAGTACTAAGTATCTCTAGCAGCAATATCTCACATCTCTTCTAAGAATCAGCTATTACAGATCCTGACAGACTTCTTCCAGCTACATACCAAGCTCATTCTGTTCAAGTCTGAGGTGTAACATCATTGGGAAATTAGAGGGGATGACTCTGACTCATGCATTTCATTAACTTTTAGAGCATAGCAAGATGGGAGAGCTAAAATAGGAAGGAAAACCAAAGAAGACTGAAGACTCCATTCAATTTTCTTGACTAGAAACACCATTAAAAACTGCCTATTGTTTAGGCATAAGCATCAAAACTGACTTGTCAAAGTCTAAAAAATAATCAATCATTTATTAAGGACTGACCAAATACTATAAGGGATTATTATAAAAAAAATCCAGCCAATGATCAATCAAAATGCCTCATTTTTTTAATTGCCAGCAAAAAAATATGGAAAAGCTAATAAAATGCATGTCTGCTTGAAAAATGCATGATTTGTTAGTCTCTACTTGCATTGTAAATACCTTGGTATGGGCAGGTCAAAATTTAAAAATAAGCATAATCAAAATATGCATATTTGCTGTAATGAAACAGGACAAGACATCAGAGACATCAAATTATTGTTATCTCGTGGTTTCATGAGGCACCAAAATCTGACTGGAGGATGGTCACTGCAAGATTTAAACCTTGCAGTTGAGAGGTGAATGTTAATTTTTGGTGAAAACTGTTCCATAGCAATGCTGAGTAAAGCCAACAGTAAATTAGTTCATTAACTTCTTTTGGGAAAATGCCTGTAGTGTGTCTCTCCCTTGTGGGGAGACACTTCAAGCCACAGGAAGTTCAAGATGCCATTAATAAAGCAAAAACTTAGTTGAAATAATCAGATGTTACTGCCCCCTCACCTAAGTGATGATCCACCAAAGTGGATTTTTTAAAGATAAAACTATTTGGTATTTCAGTATCTTGAAGACAATCTGCTGATAAGTTTTCTTGAGTCTCCAGTGTACAGTTTATAGCCTTCAACTTGTTTCTTATTAATCTTCTTTTTTTTTTTTTCATAATTAAAATAATATACTTTAAGAAATGTAGGGCTATTTTTTCAGAACTGCCAGACTGTCAGGAATCTGAAAAGGAAAATAAAACTTTGCTCAGGACTAACTCATTCATACTTGATTTGACCATACATGGCTTTCTCTGAAGATACAAATGGTGACTGAGCCTTTATTTGTTAATCTGAAATTCTTACACTCAAATAAAATATGATTTGTTCAAACACATTTATATGAATAAATCTGGCTTGATGAATCAGTTGCAAGTGCCATACTAAGGAAATGGAATCTCAAGAGACATAACAAATAATTAAGTCCTTGCAGGAAACTCATCTCTTTTCCCACTAACCCACAGGAGATTTACATGCAATGCTGGTATTGAAGCTACTTGTAATAAACATCAAGCACTTACAAGAACACAGAAAATTGGAATGCTGGTGGGGGGAGGGAAACCAAGCTGTATTTTCCAGCCATTAAGATATATGTCTTAATTTAACTCTGCAAATTTTTATGCTTATTATAAGTTTTGGGTTTGTGAAACGTGTACAAAGGATGGCTCCTGAGAACTGAGACTTTCAGTATTATCCTATTATTCTAGGAAATGTTCAACTGAAAAATGTCCCACTTTATTCCAAAAACAAAAAATTCTATGATAGCTGCTATTATGATTCCACATGAAATTAATTTGAGAAGCAGTTCTGATAAAGTTTGTTGGCTTAAATAGTTAAATGAATCTGGTTAATAGCTGTAACCAGGAACATTCCACCTGGCTCTGAAATGAGCTGCCAATGTTTCACCTCTTGTTGTTACATGTGACTATATTGACACGATGTTTTATAGATTTCTGCAAGGTAATTTCCCTCTGTATGGGAAATTTGTAAATCACATTTCTGCAAAACTGATTGAAGGATCACATGTTCCTAACCAAGCAAAGCGAACAAACTCCAAATGAACACATGCACAGTCTCCTAAAGTAATGTATTACATTAGGGGACATGAAGTAATGTCTCTAAAAGAATTTTGATCCTAGAACATTGCAAATCTAATCTGAGGGCACTCTGGACTGGCTGGGGAATGTCAAGAGGAATGACAGTTTTAATGTCATAATCCATGTATAACATGTAATGTCATAATCCATAATCTAGTAAATACATAAATTCAAATATATTTTAATAAAAGTTTTTTAAACTTTAAATAGTGCTTTCAGTGTATATAGCAAAAACAACTAGAACACACTTAGCAGCAAAGCTGTTAGATCCACCTGAATCCTACAGATTTTCACCAAATTTTTTGTATTGTGCTCATATGAAGGAATATCTGTAACTCATGGACATCCCACTGTGTCAGCAATCCCAAGAATAACTCAGATAAACACCTGTGGATTTTCATGAGTTATGAGCCAACTACTTTAGCAACTGATGGAGCACAGTTTTCCTCACCATTACAAAATGAAGTAATTTCTAAAATCCTATGTATTTTTACAGCAAAAACAGTACCCTTCCAAAGAAAACCTATGTTTTGCCTTATTAAAGTGGTGATGAAGTACCAAAGTATGACCCTGAACAACAAAAGCTGTGCAAGCCTAGACCTGGCTTCTGAGGCCAAATTAGTCTAAAACTCATGCTCCAGTGCCTCTCTTCTCCTGTGAAGAGATTTCTTGAAGAAGAAATGTGAGTGATTTTTGAGAGTGAGTGGTTTTTGCAGAGGTATTGGCAATAACAGATGTACACTGATTTTCAGGAAAGAGGTGACGGTGTTCTCCTGCAGCCTCTGAGGCTCTCCCAGCCCAGCCTGCCCAAATTCCTCTTGGGTTTGCTGCATCATTGCTCCTCTGTATCTTCAAATCATGCTGAATCTTCACATGCCAAGCCTGTGCCATCTGAGTGCCATGTTCTCTGGCTTTGCTTTCTTTCCAGGTGTTTTTTTTCCTGTCATGAAGCCTGGTTCAGCGTTCTGGAGTGCTTTCACATTAATGACACTGACACTGCTCAGGCTGTGTTAACCTGACTGCTTCATGGATATGACACAGAGGTTGTTCCTCAGCAGATCCTGGTACACAGCAGAATGAAACCTCCTCTTCCCACAGAAAAGATTAAAGGCACATTGTCATTATCTGTATGGATCTCTCACACCTACAGGACAAGATACTCTGTAAACTGAACTTTTCTCATCAGTTCTCTGGGAAAGAAAAACATAACAAACAAAGGCTTCATCCCCTTTGCACTTGAATTCACCACTTAGTTTGTCCCCTCTCTAAGTGACAAGTTCTTTAATTCTTAACTCTCAGCCCGTGGTCTGTAACTCATGCAGCATTGAGCAAAAGCTACCTGGCAGCTGTGAGAGTGCCCATCCTCCCTCTCCTCCATCAGACTGTGGGCATCCCCTGCATCCCACTGGGATGCACAAAAGCCTGAACAGTCTGGCTGCTGTTGGAGCTGTTTCAAAAGCTTTTTGAGTGAGCTGGCACATTTCTACTGCTCTGAGTGGAAGTTAATTACTTCCACTACCATGAGTTACAGGGCTCTGAAGAAACTGCCCAAAGTCAGTGTGCAAGGAGGATGGATGGATGGATGGATGGATGGATGGATGGATGGATGGATGGATGGATGCATGCAGGACAGTGGCTGAATAAGGACCTTCAACCTTTCCTGGTGTGGTAAATGGTCAGAAATCTACAGTAAACTTTAAGTTGGTGAAGAATTGAATTTCCCTGGTTGAGGGAAACTTGAGCTGAGCCCCTTCCTTATCTTGCAAGAGCTTGATCAAAGGCTGAGGACTGCAGGCTATCTGGAACACAAGGCACAGAAGAGCACCTGCACATCTCTACCAGCCACTTCACTGTGTGTAACAAGCCTTGTTGTAAATCTGGTCCAATAAGGAGATTAGGATGGGCACAAAGGCTCTCTGTTGAAGGTCAAACAGCCTTTACTGCCACCTCAGCATGAGGAAGAGGGCCAAAGTGTTCATTCTACTTTTTGTTTCAAGTATAAATTCTGGCAGAAGGTAACCAAGACCCTCATTAAGCTCCATTTCCATATAAAGTTTTGAACCCCTAAGAATGGAAGTGAAAAATAAAAGGGACATGTAACACATGTGTGACCAAAGTTCCCAAAAACTCCAGCTGTCAGATGTGATTGTTCCACCCCACTGGCAAGAGTCAAAATTTATAGTATTATCATGGTTTTAAACCAGTAACTAAGAAAGTTACTTATTTCTTGCTGTGGGATATGGATTAGAACAAGAGCAAAGCAGGCATAAAACTAAAAAGGGAAAAAAAAGAAAGTTTATTGACAAACTACAATAATAAGAACACCAGAATAAACTTCCAGAAAAACCTTTTCATCCCCTATCTACCCACTATTCCCTTGTTCACATGACAACAAGAGACAAAAACTTTAGAACTTTGATGGTTAAAACAGTCCCAATTCTTGCTACAGTCTTTTCACCAGTCTTTGTAGAGAAACAGAAGTTTCTTCCTGTTGATTTATGGAGTTTCTCACAAGAAAACTATTTTTGTTATAGTTTTCTATTGCCCTAATGTTAGCTGCTCAGAGCCGCTATTATTAGAGTTCACTCCTCCCATTTTCACATCACTCTGAAGTATGTATGGGCCATGAGTCTAGAGATAGCATTTTTAAGGATAAGTTATTCAAAGGCAAAAAAAAAGTCTTCTTCATCTGTTTCTGTGAGCTTCACCAGAAAACAGTTTTCTCATTGCCTCTCAAGGCTTCAAATCTCCCAGCACTTCACTATACCATAATTACTCTACTTTTTACTAAAATTTACACTTTGAAAACTTTATTCCTCCCTATATACTGTCATGAATTAAAGGAGTGTTTTCAAGACCTTAATGTCCATTTCCATAGTCTCAACAGAAAGGTATTTCAGCTTAATTAAAGCATCTTCTTAATTCTCTACCTTTCCTGAAGCTTCTTTTCTTTCCTGTCACTGGTAGTTTATAAAGTCTCTTTTCATGTTGATCACTCTCTTTCTCTCTCTCTGGATAAAAAGATTAATCCGCAAGTCTCATCTGGGTAATGAAAGAGTTAACATCTTGCCCAGGCTTTTGTAGATGGTTTGGGGATCTCTGCCGAACAGGAGCTGGAGCCGTCTGCGATGGAAAGTTCCTCATGGCTGCTCTGGAGCGTGTAGTCGCTGCTCCAACCCGCTGCAAGTCCAGGGCCTCTCTCTTTCTTCACTGGGCAGTTTCTAGTGAATTAGTTACAGCAAAACCTGCAGCCGAGCCAGAGATCGGCTCGGCCCGGGCCCGAGGAAAACCTTCCCCAGGCCCCCCCATCTCCCGTCCGGGAGACGGGGCAGGCCCGGCCCCATCCCCGCCCGGCCGCATGGCCTGGGCAGGGACGGGAGGCCTGGAGCTCCGCCACCCTCCACAGCCAGAAAACAAAGAGAACCCAGAGAGCTCTGCTTTTACACTTTAAGGTAGGGTTCACAAGTTGATCCCACTTTTCAATGGCCTAAACTGCTGTCAATTCCCAGCAATGACCGATAATTGGTCAGGAGAAAAGACTCCAGGCAGTTCCCAGCAACTCCAACTCCCTTAAAGGTAAAGTAACTCCATGACAAGTATAAAAGGGGGAATTTGGAGCAAAAAGGAGAGAGGGGGAAAACACCTCAGCTCAGAATCAGTTGACAGACGTGTCCCTCCTCCTCTCCTGAAGGGACACTGCTAGGTGAACTTTGCCCTTCCAACTGCATTGGAGCAGAGGTGGAAATATTCATTTTTATATTTATATTGTTAGTAGATCCCTGTTACTATACTTTCTGTGGCAATCTATAGTTAGTGCATGTGTCACGAGCAATTCTGAGCATGCTTTTCTGTTTCTTCAGTAATCTGTACTGTTTGTGAATCTGGATTGTGCAGGTCCTTACTGAGCATGGTTATGGTGCTGAGTTGGCTGAGATCAGAAATCACAGCTCACTGATCTCCAAAAACCAGCTGGAGCACAGGGGGATTTATGGTCTGATAGATTTCTGTACCCTGAACACAACAGGCTCTAATGCAGCACACCAGGTGCTACCTTGGGATCCTCGGTGAGGGATCCCCCTCAAGAGGGTGACAAATAAATGAGGGACAGGCACAGTTCTGTGACCCAAAAAGTAAAAATCTTTAATACCAAAACAACAAACACATAAGCTGAACAACAGTGTAGGATGCACCAAAAGGCCGGGGTCCAGGGTAGAAAGTAACTTATGTAAGGGAGGCTGAGGGCGAAGGAACCAATAAGAGCTGGGGATCAGGAATATGTAAAATAATGCACCAAATTCTAATCATAGAACCATAGAACTTTCTAGCAACATTTACATACAAATATTCAGGGGTTCTCCATGATTAAGGGGATTTTCCCCACAGCCTTAAGTCAGAGTTTTCATCTACTCCAACACTGTGAGACACCCTCACCATCACATTGGTCCCCATGATTTCACGGCAAGCATGTTAGACCGTCTCACTAATTTAGCTGAAAAATAATTAAAATACTTTATATGCGTATTTATCTCCTTACCAGGTTAGTTTTCAGTCAGATTTGAGAGCTAAGGCATCTCACCAGAAGCTCAGATTAGTGATAATTCTAAAAGAGGCACTAAAAATAATACCTGTTAAGAACACGGGCACCACTTTCCATGCTCTTTCATCAGATCTTAAGCATCTTTGAAGACATCTCAACTTTGATGTCCTTTTTGTCTTTAGCCTCAATAGGTTTTGGAATTGGTATGGCACTAAATGTGCACAGATTAAGTGATAATTGCATCATTTACACAACTGTATTGTTGCTGGATGCTAAACTTCTTGTATATACAAGTGATTTGATTTGAAGGTTAAAAAGATCACAGGTGTAACTTAGAAATCGCTGCAATTTCTGTGCTTAGAATGGGTGGGGGAAATGTGTTTTCTACCAGTGGATTCACTAAGCTTTTATAAAACTAAATGGGTAGAAAAGAATTAAGTGTTGGGAATCTGAATGGGGGGAAAAAAGGCTACAGCTTTGTTCCTTTGCCTTGAGAATGCTTACTGTAGTACAAGAATTTTAGGTACTTGATTTATGCTTAAATCAGCTTTGATTTAAGTACAAAGATTTAAGTACAAAGGGATGTGTTCCAAAATGTCTGCAATAAAATATCCACTATTCATTTTGACCAAACAACAGAATAGTTCATGCAAAATAATTAATTAGGGCTTAGCATCCAGTCTTGTCTCATCCTGCCATGAAAGATAAGAGAGATTTCTACAAAAGTACATCTACCCATTGGCACTTTACTGTATTCTTACCAGTCAGGCTCCAGTCCATGATTTGAAAATGATGCTGCTTTAGTTTGTCATTCTAATCTCCTTTCACACAGGTGTGAACATTCTCTTTGGATAATTGAGCTCTATTTGTTTACCCTGTTGTTGATTTTCTTCTCAGATGCTGTTTGCCTACCTGCAAGATCTGGCAGAGGTTCAAGAAAAGGTTTTTTTGGAGTTTGCAGCCAGGAGGTGTTAAGGTGACCACCCTCTGGGTGTAGCAGATGTAAGCTTGTTCAAAATTAAACAAAAACTGCATTGGTAGACAAAATAAAACAGTGTTTTTTGCCACCGGTGAGGCCATCAGTATTCATTCTTTTAGGTTTTGATAATGAAGGTTTGGAAATGCTTGACAAATTCTTTTTGAAAGTGATTGCTATTTTTTTTCTTGATTCTTTCACTAGTTTTCTGCAGGCCATAATTTAGGAGAAATGGAATTAACACTGGTGCCAAAATGGCTACATGAAAGACAGCTGCCTTAGAAGCTACTCAATTTTGATTTATTTTCCAATTTCATGTAAGGAAATGAAAAATAAATTGAAATTAAGCAATTACAATAATAATTTTTCAATACTTCTATGTGATAAAACGCCATTTTAATACTGTGTTGACTCCTGCACAGGCATTCAAGAATTTAAAGAATTACAGAATCTAAAGATAAAGTTTTTTGTTCTTATGTCTAAATTACTAAAGGAACTAAACACCTTCTTTTTCTCTTTTGATGTTTTTTTGTTTCTTCTTGTTTATTTAACCTTAGAAGAAGTAAGACAATCTCTGGTAAAGTCTTCCTATTACTTTCCTGTGCACTGAATTTTAGGAGGCAAGTTATTTCTTCCATTTTTTCTCTTTTTTGCTATAAAGACTGCATGAAATAGCTAGTGCTGCTCAAATTATATAGCATGCATTCCAGAAAATGATGTGGTAATAAACAGAAGGAAAAACTTAGTGGCAAATTTATCACATTCTTCTGGCTGTTTTGGAAACATCAGTAACAACTTGGTTTAAAGTCTTGCTTAGATAAATGTAAAACATTATTCTCATACATATCCTACATATTAATTTCAATGTTTTTTCATTACTTTTTAGAGGGAGATGCTTCTTTCTGGTTTGAATTTCACACATATCTGGAACTGTACTTTATGTTTGCAAGTTCCACACCCCACATTATAAAAATTCACTGAAGAAATCATGATCTTGTTTCATTACATTGCTCCACAAAGTTCTGGGAACATTTGTTGTTACTGAATATGTGTGTACGTGTGTCAATTAGAGAATTAATGATTGCTGTGATGGGAATGTTTAGAAGACAGATAAGCCAATTTTAAACTTTTAAGCAAAATTTTATTTGGCTCTATTCTTTAACTACACACTTTATGCTAATGTTTAGTTCATATCCACCTCAGTCAAGCCACTTCCCTCTGGGTGTGACTTGTCCACCTAACAGCCCACCCATCAAATCCACCTCTCTGCAATTCAAAGGAAAGGATGTTGTGGGGGACAGAGTCAAATGCCTTACAGAAGTGAAAAGAGATGAAATCACGGTCCTTCCCCTGTCCACTGATGTGGCCAGCACAGGGATGTTTGTGGCTACAATACATCTCTGCCCAAGGTGTATTTTTCATGGATCTGGCCAGTGGAGGAGCAGGTTTGGAAAGTAGGAACTGGCCAGATACTGCATCTGTCTCCCAACAGCCCAAGTGCTGTTATTGAGCTGTTGTGACAGCAGGTGGGACAGCCTGTGACATCCACATGACCAAATAATTGTTTCTGCTACTACTGAGATGAAAAAATGCTTTCTAGTCTGGAAAACCAAAGTTAGAGGAAGCAAGATGAACAAGGCCAAATCAGTTTGAATGCAGTTTTTTCCTGGAAAAAAAAGAATGAAAGATTGTTTCATCTTCTGCATACATTTTACCCATTTTTGTCTTACTTCCCTTTATAAATCAACAAAGACCATCATACAAATGCCAGAGTACCTGTTGATAACAGCATGGAACACTTACTCTGATAAAATTTTAAGGTCCTGTCATCTTGCTGTGTAGGAGCCTAGAATTTTAATCTGGGGAAGCCTGGGCTTTATTTTGATGTTTGTCTAGTGCCAAACACAAACTCTGCTTAATGACTAGGGATTTGTGCTGTAAATAAGATGAAAATAATAATTAATACAGTGTTCCAGTGTAAAATGAGAGTAGTTGCACTAAATTCAGGACGAATATGGGCTGAATGAGAAGATGTAATAAAATCTTTATGTTGAGATAAGTTAACAAAATCCCATCACACTTCAGCTACTCATTCTCCTTTGGACCATCCTTTAGTAGCATGTAAATAATATTTGTATTGTGTAGGTTTGGTGATGAAAAAGACTTGCTAACTTTTCACAAGAGATTGCTTTCCCCTTTAGTGGAAATGTATCCTATAGCTGAGATCATTCTGAAAGGTTTTAAATGAGTGCTTGTGTTAGAAAGAGATTCCTTTCTGTGGGTTTGGTTGTGCTGAAAGCATGTGGGTTGGATCTAGGGGTAAGGGACTGGAAAAGGCAGCTGGACTTTTTCTTCCACTTGAACAGACAAGAGGAAAAGGCATCAACTGTCAGACTCTGTCTGTCTGAATTTAAAGTTACTGAAATAGGAAAAGTATTAGAGTAAACAGAGTTTTTAATTGCATAAAGTCTGAAAACCTGACATTTATGGAATGCATCATTAAAAGTAATAGATGATGCATCAGCTTTTGAAAAAAAAATACTTTTTTGTCTTTGTTTGGCATTAGTCATAGCCATTTTTATTAATTCATGCATTAATGCTTAGCAGGTACAAAGTGTTTTCCCTAATAACAGATTTTTCGTAGGTGGCAAGTTCATCAGAATTTAGTTGGGGCACTTTAAATGATCTGACTGCAGAATATTTTTAGTGTGTTCAATCAAAATCAGACTTGTGTTTTGAAATGTTTTAATGTCCTGAAATCATATGACCTTAGATGTTAACCCTTCTATAAACTATGTATTAAGGAAAGCAATTATAAGGTTTATTTTGTTGCAATTGTTCAAATTCTTTATATTTCTGAAATGTCATATTGAGGCGAGTTCTTTGAAGTTAATTCATGCAATAAATAAGGTTTGATTGTGCTAATCCTCATTTTAAAGTCTTTAACAAGAATACTTCAAGCACAGGCAATGAAAGGCAAATACATTTGAAATGGATGTTGGCTGTTTACTGTCTTCCCTCTCCTACACCAAGGTGCACACACAAATCACAACCCCAAAAAGAGTGTTTTGATTTAGAGATCACCTAATGGCTTTGTTATAAAAAACAAAAGAGGTTGTGGTATATATATATATATATATATATATATAAACTTTTTATATTTTTACTTTTATATTTGAGCTGAAGATTTTGTTACCACAGCATCACCTGAGGAGAAAACCTCCCTCTGGATACCCCAGTGCTGCTACCAAAGGCATGAAACCCAGTGCTGCTCCTCACCATCTTACTCACCTCCTGCTACTTAGTGTGATATATTTAAATGGTGTTATTTTAAAGGAATTATCTGTAAAACACAGGGATTTCTGGTATTGTTTCAGTTGTCCTAAATTCTCAGCTTTTGGATTACTCATGGTTCCAGTTATTCATGCCATTGAACAAGTGGTTATATTAATACAGACAAAATCATCTGAGATTTACATAAATTATTTTCAAAGAGTAGGGACAGTTTAAATGAATCTTATGTAAATTAAAAATAAAACAAATATTCCAGGAAAGACCAAACACTTAGCAGCTAACTGGACTTTCTAGGGTAGAACATAAGACTGCCTCTTGGAAAAAGTTCCATATTTAATAGCTTAAGGATTTTTATAAGCATTAAGAAACTGTCCTTCACTTTTTTTAAAAAAAAAATTAAAACCTTTAGACAACAAAGTGAATCAGGGATGTCAAAAGCAAAGCAGCAGTGGTGTTCCATTTGCTGCCTTTGATATTCAAGGTCTGTAAATCTTCTGTGGGCTGACTGATGTGAAGGGCAGCTCCCCAAGGACCCGTTAGCAGCTGATGATAAAAGCCACCAGGACATCCTTTGGTATCTCTGTCTGTTCTCCTTGGAAAATGTGGGGAGAGTGTTTTCAGCCTTGATAATCCCCCTGCTGATTACCAGAGTGTTGTTATTTATGGTGGCTGCTCTGGTTCATAATTGGCCATATCCAGCCCATAATTGGTCACTGTGCCCCTGTAGTGCCACAATCAGCCACATTCTGCTCCATCTCAGGACCTCCTTGAGACCATCAGCATTTGCTCTCTTTTATGGAATCAGGGCTAAGCTCTGCTTTGCTGACCATGTGTTTTCCTCCCTCGCCAACCATGAGGGATTGATCTGGAAGGAACATAATTCAGATGAATAAACACAAGAAAACTGTATTTCTGTTAAACAGGATTTCATTGCAGTCTGCCCACTTGCAAAGCTATCTAAAAAACTTTAATCAGTGGACATTATTTTCACTTCTGACCTGGCTGACCAGGCTGTCTGCTAATGGGAACTTCACCAGAAAAACTGAAAAGACCCCTTTTTCAGAAATAAAAGACATCTCTTTCCAGATTTCAGAAAGAGCTTGACAAATGCAACAAAGTCATACAAGCAAAAATAAAAACTTAAAAGAGTCAAAGGAGTTCTTTAGGAAAAAAACCAGCTGCTAATAAGAAAATAATCCATACAAATAGAAGTATCAAATTATTTTCTTCCAAACACGATATGATTTTATCAACTGGGATTCTCCTGAGTTTTCACTTTAAAAATTTCCATAATATTGGAAGGTGAAATTAAAATTTGTTATTACAGATAAACTTAACTTCTGTCAAAAATAGTACTGGAGGAAGCCCTGCATGTGAAAACTAAGATCCTCTGACATTTCTGCTGTTCAGATCTTTCTGACACCATTTATCTGAAAAGCTGGCAAAGTTCCTCCATTTTGAAATTCATAGGAATGTTGTGTACTTTTAAATAGAGTTTAAGACCTCTAAATATTTTCTACTTAGTCTAAAATAAAAATAACACCATCTGCAGCCTTATTAGAGGCAATTCTTTTACCCCTCTAACAAGAATCAGAGCAGGAAAGAAATACAAGGTTTTACAAGTTTCCTCCTTCTCTGTTTACTGCTCCATTATATCAACATTCTTGAAACAACTTCAGTGCAGTTAATTTGTTCATTGAGGTTGATGAATGGCACGGATTTTCCTGTGTCCTTTTAGGGGTATAACATTTCAGGAACAGTCATTCTGCTGCTCTGCCTCCTCCACTTCCATCGTCATTCTTTGTTCTTGTTTAGATTGTCCTCTGTCTTGAGTGTAACAGTCTCAGTTATCTTGAATTTTAAAGTAGTGATTTGCTCCTAGGGGTGTTTTTTTAAGATGTGTGAATTGGGTATGTGCTACCCCTGCTTACTATGACTTTCTAGACTGTTTTTTTTTTAAAAAAACACCTCATTCCACCTACAGTGAAATACTTAAATTATATTGAATTCCTTATATAAACACTGTGATCTTGTGATACAGCTTCAGCAAGAGACCTATGTGCAGTCCATGTCAACCACCCTTGTTTCATGGCAAGGGAACTGATCAGGGAAGGAAGAAAACCTGATTTTCACATGCTTTGCTGAGGGTTCAGCAACATTCACAGCACAGCCAGTACCCTGAAGGTTGCTCCAGACCAAAATGTTCGTTTCACATGGAGAAGATGTGCAAAAAGAGGAGATTATGTAAGATAAAAGAAACTTACTGCAGAATAACTGCAATTCCTTGACAAAATTCCCCAAGAGGCCAGGCTGGAGTTTTTGCTGTGTGAACCTTCTCTATCTGGTTTGAGGAGCTCTACAGAAACCCATGTCACTGTTCTTTACTATGGAGGCTGTAAGGAAAAAGGGTGAAAACAGTGTCTGAACCCATGACCAGATTGGGAGCTACTTGTAGGAACAGACTTATTTTACCAAAACATTGCAGGTGTCACAAGATTAAGAAATGGAACTCAAGTGGTAATGGTGCTTGAACTGCAGAAGTTCAATTTCAGAAAGTTTATATTTAAGTCCCATAAGTTGGTATGTTGCTGCAGAAAGCGAAGCAATATCAGTCCTGAAAAGCTAACATTATAATAACAAAACATCAAGGGGGACCCCAAGAGGGATGCAATAATGAAAATGTTGATATCATAAACCAAGAATTTTCAGGCAGGCTTTGAAATAGTTTAAAATGATTGCACAGAATAACAAGTGGGAGAAAATGTAAGAAAACGCATTTGTGTGCTCTTTATAGCATTTTGCCTCTGACAACTCTGCTTCTCAGAGCTGAAGCAGTTTAGAGTGTGTTTAAGTAATCACTGGAAATTGAGCTGCTTATTGTATCTCATCTTACATATGACCATGCACCCTTCAAGAGCACTGCAATTGCATGTAGAATACATTAACGTGGTCCTTACCCAAAAAAAGTCCTAAAAATTCTTAGTAGACAATCAGTTGCAGTTAAAAGTTAGACATTTTTAATGTATAGAATAAAACTTACAGTTTTTTCTACTTGCAATGTTAAATCTGCAGATGGCAACTTCTCTGTCTCTTTGTAGTTGAATGGTACAAGCAGAATCCTTCAGTAGACAATTTATATTATTATCTCAGCATGGTGAATAATTGCAAGCATCAAAATCAACACTACAATAGGAAGTGACTTCAGAAGATTTCAAGAATGTTCTAGGTAATTATATAAATGCTCTGCTGTAAGTTGTAGGAATGGCTACTGAAGAGCACATCCACATGATCAAAGTTGAAAGCTTTAACTATCAGAAGGCTGCCTTCTGTGTTTTGACAGTCTTCCATTTGAATAATAAAGTCGAAGAAATTATTTCACATCCCTTTCAGCTGAGTGGAATATATCTGGTAAGATATAAACACTGATGGAGATAAATGAGAATATGTTATGTGATTGTATTTCATACTCAAAATTCAGTGGTACTTTGAAATCAAATACTGCTTCTTGACAGCAATGTCATTAGACATTTTTAATGTGTGCTTGGCACTCTGTGCTGTGAAAGGTTCTGTCTCAAAGAGGTTGGTATGACAGCCTGTATCAAATTCAGAACGTGAACATGCAAAGTGTCTGTCAAGACTTTTTATTTGGATTGTCTGTGATGGACACACTGATGCTTCACTTTCTTTTCTCTTTAATACATGAGAAATAAGAGAGTCACTCCAGATCCTTTCACTTACAGAGTCCTGACCTATCATTTCATGTCTGGCTTTATCAGCACATGTGACTAAAACCCCTCTTTAAATACTGCATCATTTTGGAGCCATCCAGGATAAACACAGAACTCCACAGAGTGGGCCCACCATTATTTCAGTGAAGGATTCCAGAACCCTAGCACAGCTGTCTAAAGGCTTCCTTTTGGAATCATCCACCATGCAAAAGCACATCACTCAAGGCAATTATGGCCCGTAAATTTATTTTTTGAAGCTGGTACATCTACATTTCCTCCTCTTCTCTGCCTCATGTAATCTCAGAAAAACTGATATATTTGTGGTTCTGCACGTGTTAAGACTAAAGTGACATTGTATGTGCCCTTTTTGTATCCCTGTGCATGCCACAAGAGAGGATGGCCTATGGATCCCTGCTCTGATACTTCAAGGAGAAATCCCAGGGAGAGTAAGGAATTGCAAGTGATAAAAGCACTGCACTCCACTTCCCACTTTCATTATCATCACAAATTCCCACAGTGTTCCATGAATTTATCTTTCAGAGTGCTTCAGTTTCCCTGTCATTGCCTGGGATTTCTGCTTGCTTGCTTATTTTCAGCAGTCCCTCCATGTCTGCCTTTTACTTTGCATTTTTTTTTGCTCATTTCATAGCAAATCCACATAAAGATTTAGGCACTGTAGAAACTGTATTTCTGCCCTGTGTGATACTCTGAAGGATGAGAGTTGTATGGACGATGCTGTCAGGCGCATGCTGTGATTCTTGTGGTGTCCTGTGAAAGGCCAGGAGCTGGACTCTGTGATCCTTGTGGGTCCCTTCCAACTCAGTATATTCTGTGAAATCAGATGTTATTCTTCTCTTTGGTGCCAACTGCAAATTTACAAAAATCCCAAAATTATTCAAGGGTGTCTTTTAACTTTCTAATGTAATAGCTTACTGCATTGTAGAAGGAATGAGTTCTTCAAGAATAACAGTATACCTTTTCAAATATGACCTATACTTTGAAATTTTTGCCTCTTTATCAAGACTTTTTAATGAAATCTGAATAAAACATGACATGTTGCTTTGCAGTTGTAGGTGTGTTTTGAAATATCACTGTATAATTAACTGTACTGTTTCTTTAATCTCAGAAATTGGTACATGCAGGACTGCAAGGAGAGCAATTACTGCTGCCTGTAGCTGGGCAGCCCAGGTAGAGCAGTTAATGGAGCTTTGCAATCCAGTTTTGGAACCTGTGTCCATATGAAATCAATAAGTCATTATATTCTTAGCTGCTCTTCTTTTAAAGCACATGCTGGGGTTAGCAAATAGCTACTCACAATTTCAGATTTCAGTGTCTTCTCAGTGGAATCCAATGCATGTTAACATCAAAATTTGGCTTATTTTTGCTTTAATTAGTTTACACAGACACAGCATACTGCCAGCATCAATATTTTTGTATTTAAATTTCTGCCATTAAGGTATATTAACACTTATTAACAAAGGAAATGCCATGAATTTGAGGCATGAGACAAGAAAAGACATGATTTAAAAACCTTTTTCTGTGGGATTTTTTTTTTAATCTTTTTCCTTAAAATAAAAGGTTTTTTTTGGGGGGGAGGCTTGGGATTGCTGGGGTTTTTTTTCCAGAAAAATATGTATCAGGACTTTTTTTTCCTGACAATGCAGGTATGGAGAAGACTCCAAACTACTGTGAAGGGCTGAAGACTTAAGGCATTTATATGTTATTTGAGACCTGTGTTTTAAAATAGTTTTGCTTGATCTGTTGCATTTAAAAACTAAGAATTTCTGTTTATAATTAGCAATATTTTTCACTAAATCTACCTGATATTTTGGATGAGGATATGTGGTTGTCATATCCATGATCTGAGTTAGTAAAAAAAAAATCAAATCTGTTTTTTGTTTTTTTAATTTTTTTTCTGTTGTTGGCTGAGGTTTGAGTGTTTTTCCAAAACAGAACTGGGAGCTCTATGTGCTCTTACCTGATTAATTTCAGAATTGTTTCAAGACACTGATTTCAATAAAATAGAAGGAAACCCTCATGTTGGATGTTCCTTCAATACCACATTAATTAGTATTGGCAATCTGTTTTCAGACTTCTGTTGGTATAATATTGCTTTGGCCTTACAGGTGGAGGGAAGACTTCAAATGGATTGATTTAAAAAAAAATATTTTGTAATTTTACATACTAAGAGTTGTTTTCTTAAAAAAGATCAGATGCTGAGCTTGCTTTGTACATGAAGTTTTGAGATATTTGCTGCTTGCAGTTTTAATAGGGTGACTTTGCAGAAACAAAGCCAAATTCCAGTTCTATGCAGAATTATGAAACAGAGTTTTTAAAGTAAATAAAGTAACATGTATTTATTTGAATTTTACATTAAGAAACAATTCTAGAAATACCACATCAACATTTCTTTTTAGTTAGGTTGCCCATGCATGCATTGCCATATAAATATACTTTAATTCCACACCCTATGACGGCTGTGATGAGGAAAGGAGTTGCACAAGAGTGAATGGAAGAAGAATGAGCGGTGTGTGACATCCTGAGGATATCCTGGAAGTGACCTTGTGGGGACAATCTGCAAGCACTTGCTTGTGTTTGTGTTTGTATGTGTATATCAAAATGTCTAAATCACAATTTGTTCCAGTGTACAGATTCTGCTTGAGATACTCCTGAAATGGAGAGAGAACAATTTCCCAAGTGAGCTGTTCAGTGTTTGGGTCCTGCATAACTTAATGTTGACTTGTTAACAGTATTAGCTGTAGAAATTTCACAGATTGATCAATTCAAATCTATTTTCAACTATCACACGGGACAATTTTGGGGGTTGCTCTTCCAAACAAGAAGTTAATCTAATAAATTAGCCTGTTGTGCCACCGAAGATCTATTGCATTTCTGTTATTCATTAGAATGGAATCAATATTTCATCTTCAGAAAGCTGCAGGTGTTTGTCCCATTGTACATTTTTAAGCACAGGTACAGACACTGCAAGTGCCTAAGCATCTGAGCAGCTCCTTTCTTACACAAAATGGGGGTAGAAACATTTCTGCACTTTATGAGGAGTGCTAAAACTGCCTGTAAGATTTTACTTTGTTTTCTTACTGGATCTCAGTGTTGGTCAGACTTGAGAGCTTATTTTCATTATGGTCCCTAATAATTTAATTATCAGGCTCCCCAGAGTTGTCTGAATCTTTTGGGACCCCAGAATTCCAGTACTGTAGACATGATCCAGATAATCCTGTTCTGCCTCAGCAGATCAACTTTGCCAAAACTTGTAGAAACAGAATTCAAAGAAAATGTTTCTGACTGTTCTATTTCAAGCACAGGGAAATTTCTCAGCCTCGTATGAGGCCAGGAACTTAAATCTTTTGCTTGCTCCATCCATCCAGTCTGCTATAAAGGACTGGAATGAGAATAAGAAGCTCCTCTTGTATTTTCACTTGGAAATCTCAGCACTTAGGCAGTGCTTTCCACCTTACTACTGTATTCAAGGAAACCTCCAGAAAGGGTGCAGAATTCTGAGCTAGCAGCTCATATTGTAGAAAGAAAACCTTGAAATGTCTGGCGACGAGAAATGTGCACATCTGCCACGACTTCTCCTGATGATGATCTTTTGTTAGGATGCTCATCACGGGAACTCAAATGCAGATGTGAAAATTGTGTTCCAGAGTTTTCAATTCTTGTGCTTATCTTTTGAAAATCAAATTGTTCAAGTGATGCATATGGAAGGGGGAAAAAATCAGGCTACTATAGAAGAATGCAAATAAACTTTTTTCTCTTTGCATCTTGCCCGTTGAAGAATGTTCTCTGGCCATGCAGTTTTGCGTGTATGATGACAGAAATTTGCTGCAGCTCACTCAAGATTTATGTGAAGAGGAAGCACTGTCTAACTATAATTAACAACTGAAATGCAAAGATTAATATAATTTACTTTGTTATGGTTTGATTTTATGGGGTGTTTTTCTATGCACAGGCTAGAATTAGCAGTCCTAATTATATGATATAACCTTTTCTACCTCCAACAGTTGGTTTTTTTTCCATTTGACAGCTGTAGCACACAAAATGATGGGAAATACTTCTGGCAAGAATGTTGAAATTAGGAATTCAGAAAAATTAAATTTTGTGACTGACTCTTCTAAATAATATTTGCATATTCTGAATTGTACATAGGGTGCTCAGTAACAACATGCCTAAGTGGGACAGACCAAAACTTTTCTGTCTCCGGGTTATGGGGTCCATTGTGACTGCAGGTGGCTCGGTGGTGTTTGAGAATGGCAGAAAAAGGAGCTGTCTCAGGTCTGTGCAGCGTGGGGCAGCGCTGGCAGCACCTGAGAACACCCTTGACAAAGGGCTTGCTCCAAACCTGGACTACCCAGCAGCAAAAACAATAACAGAGCTCCTGATGCCAGGCCATCCGTGCCTTGGTCCCTCCTTTTGTGCTCACAACCATCTGGCAGGAGGCTGCCTGCTGGTATGCTCTGGCTTTGGAAATAGCATCCCTCCTCCAGAAGAGGATGATTTTAGCACTTCTGGGAAGCATAAAGCTGACTGTCTCATAAACTGTGCCCCAAATTTGACAGGTTACCTACTGAGCTCTGTGCCAAATAACTGGATGGCAGATATTGGATCTACGTGAAAATTACTGATATTTTCCTGTTTCCTGCGCTCTCCCCTCACTGTGATTAATAATTGCAGTGAGGGAAAGGGCACAGTCACACAAGAACAGCTCAGGCAACCAAACACACTGGGTTTATTCCTTTGATTTCTTAAGCTCAGACTCGCACGTTATCAAAAGCTTTTTGCCAGATCTAAATTTAATGTCATGACATTTTAAGGTTATATCATTGAGCTCCAGAGACAGCTCTCCTAGCTTCCTGCTCAGCCTCCCTTTTAGGCTGTGATAAATGCTGATTACAGTCTCTTGTGTCTTGGGGGTTCATTCCTTCCTCATTATATCCAGAGAAGCCATCTGGATTTCAGCTCCCCTCGAGTAATCAATATGTCAGCCAGGGTCAGTGCTGTGCTGGGCAAAAGGGCATCAAGGTTTATGTTTGTATAAAGAGTTGCAAGACCTCCCTCTAATTTATTGTGCCTTTATGGCATTTGGTATCACCTAAATAGAGAATGAATATAATAAATATGAGAAGTAAATTTGAGATAATTCATTATAAGGTGTGTTATAAAACTTACTTCTAGCAAAACTAACAAAGTTGGAAAGGAACAAGTATTATTTCAGCAAATGTGTTAATGGACTTTGTCTGGCTCCAACAGCAAACTTTTATAACAATAATGAAGTGAAGCTGAAAAAGTCTGTGACTGAAATATCACATGTACTAAATTTAAAGCTTGAATTCTCTTGTCAAGCAGGAAACCCAGCAGAAGGATTTAATTTGCTTTTAAAAAGCTTTTTCTGACAAGTGCATTTTTAAATTAAAGTCCTGAAACTGTTAAAATGCAGGGTTTTTTCTTTTGATGGAGACAAATACGACATCTTCATTCTATGATGTGTCTCATCTCTCTTAGGACATGACATTCAATTAAAGGCAGTATTAGAAAAAAATGGTTTTCTGTAAAAGAAGCATACTAAAGGCATTCTTTGCTCTGCAAAACTGTGGTTTTCTGTACATTCTTCAAGCCATCAAATAGGTGATTGGTAGGACAGTCATTTTTAGTGTAATCAAAGAATGATTTATAATTTACTTGCAATCCAAATAAGACTGTTAAGTTATAGACAGATGCTGCTGTTTGTGAGCTCTGTGTGTTTATCACATATATTTGTGACATGTGTACCTGCATTTTTAACAATAGGTTATTATTGACATTAAACATTGAAACTGTAGAAATCAACAAAATGTTAGTGTCAAGTAAATTTCTGACTTAATGGGGTTTTCAGGTTTTTATGATTTCCCATTTTGCTCTGACAAATATATGTGGGGTTTTTTTTAAATTTAATAATCTCTTTTTCCACCACAATTTTACACTTGCACATTTCTGTGATTACATTGCTGGGTTGAGCAAAACTATCACCAAATTCAAGAAGGAAGAAGACAAAACTGTCATCCCAGAAATAGCACTGGACAACATGGTCACTCAAGGACATATTTCAGTGCTGCACTCCTGTCCTGCTGTGTCTTTACTGTGAAATGATGCAGCAATTTTATTGTTTACCCCCTATAAAAAATAATCAATATGCCCTGAGGGACAATTAAACGTTGTAGCAAAGAGGTAGCATGATTAAATCTAGTCTTATTCCAATTTTTTTCTTCTATTTAGTGGTTGAAACTACAAAGTAAATATTAATGCAGTGACTTAGAGTAACTGGTGTCTAACTGTTCACTTGTATTTTTTCATGGTCTTTTAGGAATCTATAACAATAAACATTTACTTAAAAGCTTAGCCATATGTATATTTTTACACAGATTGTAAATAAATTCAAAGACACAATGAAAAATATTCAGTACCAAATAGTGAAGGATGGGAACCCTTCACTGTGAAAAGCCTGTTATTAAAAGCTCCAAAGAATTGTTCCACAGGCTTAATAATTTGCTTCAACAAAGTTTGGAAAAGTGACAAAACTTTTTCTATAACCACAAAAAAATTTAAAAAAATAAAAATAAAAATGTTGCAGACATTTCTGTTCCTTAGAGATTGTGAAAAGTCTCTGATGGTGGTGTTGGACAGATTAAGCAAGCAGTAAACATTAAAATGGTGTCTGGTGATTTCAGCTGAGTCAATCTAGTTTTCATTCAAGATTCACCTTCTAGGTAGCCTTGGCTATTTAAAGATTGCAAAGTGTGCTGGGGGATAATCAAGGTGAAGCCCAGATGTAGCTGATGGATTTTCTTTAAGACCCTAAGCCCCCCCATGGAGGTTCAAGAACATCTCTGGAGCTCCTGGATCTCTGCTTATATTTTCCAATGAATGACAGCTTTACAGAAGTTTCAAAATTGGGTTCTGCATGCAGGAAATTGATCCTGTTTGACCTGAAGGCTAATTAATATCATAACCCATGGGTTCCATGCATTTTGAACTTCTGTAGCACGACTGCAAAATTATTTACCCTCTTACTCTTAAAACTGATTTAATGTTTCATATTCCATTTGACTTCTAATATTCCAAAAATACCAGCCAATTACTGTATATTTTTACAAAACCATGTGAACTGTATTGAAAAGTTGTAATGTATTACAACTTTTATTTCTATTAGTTTATTGCAGTGAAATATTTGAAGATTATTGACTTCTTTTCTCCTGTTTTATTAATTGGGGGGGAGGGGACTGGAAAAGTGTCCTGATGAGTTGTAGTCATTATCAGGAAAACTTTGTATCTATTTACATGTACTTTGGCAACTACAGTTGTTTTGGGATGAGAGGATGAGAATGAAGATGATTTTCTGCTTTGCATAAATACTCTGCAAGAAACTCTGACCAAAAAAAAAAAAAAAAAAGCAAGAATAACTTTTAATAATTTTGTGCATGACATATTTGAAGAACTATCCCTTCATATTTATATATATATATGAAACATACTGTATGTCACTCATCAGCATTACTGTGTTTCTGCTATGCTATTCAATTTTTCCAAGACCAAAGCCTTCAATTAATATGTACGATTGGTTCTTAAGGCCTTTCATCTGAAAATGATTTTGTACATTTAAGAAGAAAATCCAATAAGTAATTCTCTCTCTATTTTCAAATCCAGTGTCAGATCATCTTCCACAAACCACATCTGTCATTATAAGGATTAGACACAGTCATATTCAAATTAATAGCATGGTTGAGAATAGGTAGAGAATAGAGAGTATCAACCATGGTTTCTACTCTGATGGATATTTTTTTATGCTTGATGAACATCGTTCTCAAAGCAGGAGATTATTAAATTCTAATAACTTTTCTCCAAGTTGTGTTTAACAACTCACATAGTCCAATATGTCCAAATAAAAAATACTGGTAGTAGAATCTGAAAAACACTTGGATTCTAAATCTGATTTTCAATGAGAATTACAGCTTTTGCTCTCACATTTGCCTTTAGACTTGTATGTAAAATCATGGGGTTATAAATCACTTCACTTCTTTGGGTCTGATCTAAAGATGATCAGTGTCAAAGGGTTACTGCAATGGCACTGTGGTCAAAGTTAGCTGAAGGGATAAAGCAGAAATCATCTGTATTCTGCTTGTTCCTCATCATAAGCAGCTTTTCATATTTATTCATGTGAGCCCCAAGAGCCTCACGGACTCCTGTGTGTTGGAGAAATCCAGGGTTAGCTGGGAGCTTAACTCAGGTCCTTCTCCTTCCTCTCTCTGAGACATGAGAGAGCAAAGGTGTGAAGGCTTTTTCTTTGACCTAACCACAAGGCAGACAAACCAACTGTGTTCTGACCTTCAGCTCCAAAGGCCTCTGAAAGACTCTGCCAGATCTGCTTCTGTCCAACCCTAGAGGGAAAAAAGCAGAAACAATTGCTTTTTGGGGTTTGTGAGTTCTGTTTCTCTAATTTTCAGCAGAGCTTAATAAATATGAGACTAAACAAATATGAGGGGTTGACATGGATCAATTCTTACCTACATACAGAAAAACACAACAGTTTAATGTGAAACTTGGAATCACTAAAATTTCACTCTGTAGCCAGCTGATTCTACAGTACCTCATATTTTATCACAGAATGGTGTATCAGACAGAAATCTTAAGAAATATTGCTTTATGGTCTGCTAAGATAAATCAATGTAGGTGACAATGCAAATGGTAGTGCAAGTGGTTATTTAAAATCTCATTTTTCCTACTTAGCTGTAATTTTGATAACGAATACATTGAAAATGTTTTCTGTTAAAAGCAGTGATAAAAGTTCTTGTCATTTTGGAAACCATAAAAGAATCATAACAGAGCTGAGAAAACAAACTTTGACATCTAGAATTTTTTGACAGTTAGGCAAACGATGGTGGTGGAATGTTACAGATATAATAAAATAATACAGAAAGTCAGAGTGGTGATTTATCAGCTCTATTTTAACTTTTAACTTTGCATGTGGCACAGAAATCAGCACGAAGCTGCCTAAATGGATGTTTTGACAAGTGAAGTTGTTACATAACATCATTAGTTGACTTTAACTTTGGACCTCATGATCAATCTTCATCAGTCTTTTTGAGAGCAATTCTATTTCCTAGAGAAGGAAAATATCAAATCTCTGATCACTGATTTCCTTTACACTGGGTTGTTTTTCTTCCAGGCTGAAATAACTCTCAGGACCCTTCCAAGCACCTTGCATGTGTCTGTATTCCAAGTGAGTCACAAAATTAATTTGTCTGCAATTTCTTCCAAACCCTTATGAATCCACTGCAGGAGCTTTCTGTCATACACTGAGTACCAGCCTTGCTTTATCTTTTTATAGCAACAGGACAAAATCCTTTAAAGGCATTCCTTATCTTTCAGTGTCAGATGGTGGGATGTGCTAAGATTTACATATTTCATTAAAGAGAATTTCTCTGTGGTATAAATGGCTTGTGCAAACACGTTACAAGATCATTAAAAGGAGCCCTCTGCACCAGTCAAGGTTCATTCAGAAGAGCACAGGCAAAAATGGGACTGATACTTTCCTTCAGTGGGGTGCATCTGCAGATGGAAACTGCAAAGAAGCCATTTGAAACTCCACTTATTTGTTAATTCGCAGTGTGCTCCCACCGAGCACATTGCAAATGTGCTAAAAAAACAAGCTAAACCTGAATTCACGGTAATCAGGACTAGTTTTACCCAGTGCTTTGCTCCTGTCAGGCTTGTCCTCAGTGTAAAACCACTCTGTCTCCCTTTTGTGATGTCAAATGCCACAGAGCACCTGGAAAGAAGCCCAAAGTGTAGCTTTAGAAGTGCAGTTATTAAATGGCCACACAGGAGGGTTTTGGGGTGCTTGGGGAGGTCCTTTCACTTCTTGAGCTCTATTTGGGCAACTTAAAATTGGGGCAATTATTCATTAGCTGTGCTAAGTTCATCTCCACCCACATTGCTCAGAACCTGCCTGAAGACGGAAAGAGAGAGACATTTCTGACCTGACCACAGTGAGACCCCCCCTGGGGGTATCCACAGCCAAGGCAAACTGGTTTAGGATCCCTTCTCAGGAAATTCAAATTCACTTCTTCTAGCCATCATGGGGAAACCCTTCATTGTTACTTCACTTGCCAGTGTCCTTTCTTGATGCTGCCTCTTTCAAAGCAGCAACAAAAATCACTCCTCCTGTTGCTGATCTGCTCATTTGGGATAAGATTATTATTAGGATGCATCCTCAGTTTCTCCCTATGGTGGACTCCGAATTTTATCTTAGTCAGGAATGAATTTGCTGTTGTTTTTTCCTGGACAGCTCCAGCTTAATTTAATCTCCTCAACTCCATACACACCCTATAATTGTGTTTAGGAAGTAAAACTCTTTCAGCAGGAACCATTGCTGCTCTTTTTCCACAGAAGATATATTTGGATGTATGTGTCTATGTGAGCAACACATCTTCATCATCCAGGTGCTGACAGCAATTGTTCTCATCCTTATGTCCATTTTCTGTAAAATATGAATATTTTGGTCATCCATTTTTTATCCTGGATCACAAAATCTTGTAGACCTTGATGTTGCTATTAAATGTGTATTGTCCCAGCATGCAACTACTACAGTTATCCAAACCCAGTGACAAACATGTATCCTGTCAGACTGGAGACCAATTTCTTTTTCATGACCATAAAGTACATTCCTGTCCTCTGCTGATGCTTCCCTGATGTAGGAGGAAGGCTGCAGGACACTCCCTGGAACAGCAGCTGAGAATAAACAAATTGCACAAAGCAGGTGTGAAGCACAAAGACCTTTATGAGAAGAGGCAGGCTGGGAGAACCAGATGTAAGATTTCAGCAACTATTTCACAGGTTCTCTGCCTGTTGCTGTTTTAATCTGTTACTACTTAGAAGCTGGTTTTGTTGATGGGATTTTTTTTTTTTTAATGGTGTTTTCTTATTTTCTCACTTATTTCACTTAGAAGAAGCTGTGAAAATCGTGTATTTCTGTAATAGTGCACACACAGGCACAACACATGACTAATTTGATGGAAGAAATTTCAGGCAGGCATATTCGTGGAGGAGCTTATGAATCAATCCCTCATGGAATATTCTGTAGTTTCTCAAAATAGAAATGTATCATGGAGAGACCTGATGCAGTCTTAAATACAGTATAGAAAATGCCACACTGCTGTAATTCAGTAAGTCATGTTACCTATAGCATAATTATCATTTCAATATTAATGAGGAGTTTTTATAATGTCATGAGGAAATACTTTCATTTCATCTGGTTCCATTTGTTAAATGCCATTAAATGGAGCAACACCAGGTACATTTAATAAAATGGTTATAATGGAATAGATTGGATTTTTGTATCACTTCTCTTTTTCCTAATTACATCTGTGAATACAGACATATGTTATCAGAAATAATAATGAATGCAGCAGAATATGTATTTTACACATCTATAAACTATTGGAGCCACGTAGATAAATGGGGACTCTGCATTACAGTAGTATAAAGGTGACAATTTCAGACAGAGAATGCTTGGCTAGCAGACTTTTACAGCTCAGATAATGGCTCTTTATAGGCAAAAATTGCTGTAAATTGTCTGGACCATGAAATATCAATTGGAGAAGAACTGCAGCCAAAAAGAACTTCATAAGGTACAGCTAATGTGGCTCAAATGATATAACCAAGCCCTTTCTTCCAAAGTTAATGAGGTTTGCAGTAAACTACAGCTTAGATTGCTGATGAAAATGAAGAGGATGCTGAGCAATTTTTGTTTCCCAGTGCTCTGTAAAATACCAGCTTCATCAAAGGAACTGAGCACATAAAGACACGAGGTTAAGCAGGGACGTAAGGAGACTGGAAATGTGGGGCTTTGCTATTAAATACAAAAATTATAATTTTTGTCTTAATATTTAAGGAAAGTATCTGTATTTCTTTAGGTCAGTGTGGGAACACTGACATTTATAACAATGTTTTTACTTGATTAGAACAATGTTTTTACCTGAGGTTCAGAGGTGTAAGATCAGCATTTTTGTCTAAAGCTTAGGAGACATTAAAGTTGTTCTTTTTACCTCCTTAACTTAAGCAAGCAAACCCACCAAAGAATCCCTGCAAGTTTCGGGAATGCCCTGTGGGAACAAAACCAAAATTTTTCATTTTGATTTTGTTTAGTTTAGGAAGGGGGTGCGGGGAGGGGGATATGTCACAACTGATCACTTGGGCTGTGATTATTTGTAATAAATTCTCACCAGGCTGAACAAAACCACCAGGCCATGGGTCAGGAGCTCTTATTCTTTACTGTGTAGTCATTCAGCTGCAGCAGCAGCAGCAGCCCACTATTGTGGCTGAGGAGCCCCTAAATTTATACCATAGACTTCCACAAGTTGTGGTTAACAAGCCTTTAATTTTGTACTGTACACTTCCATAAACTCTCAGCTCCTCGCAGGAAACTTCCCAAAGGTTTATTTTGGTTCTCAGCCTGGCTAGGTTCCATTCCCTGAAGGCTGTGATAAGCAGATATAAACACATGCAGAAATTGCTGTATGATTCCAGTGTTCACCTTTTGTCTGCAGGATCAGTTTGCTTTCAGAGTCTTGACAAGATTATAAAATTACACATAGAGAAGAGCGTGAAATAGTTCTGCTTTGGTTTTTTACATCATCATTTGAGCAGTCTTGCATGAGCATCGTCTGCCTTGCCAGTAGAAAGGCTTTTCCATTAATAGTTACAATATGAGGGGGATTTTTGAAGCTGTGTTGCCAAAAGCTAATGGTTTGAATTTGAATGTGGCTTTGAGTTCAACATTTTTCCCTTCCTCTGGGCATTAATTTCTGCTTATATCCCCCAGGATCTACCATTTATTAGAGCTCTTTTCACAGGAATTCACTTCATCTGACTCTAAGCTTTAGGTGGATCCCCTGTCTGGTCAGTTCATTAACATTAAAGTTTCTGCAGTTGGAAATACAGGGGCAAGAAGGGCTTAAGTCAGGCTGACTAAACCTAGTGATATCCAGCTCCAACAGGGAATAAAGGAGGCATCAGGAAGCTCCTGGGAAGCTTTTCCTAGAGGAAGGGCAGAAAAATCTGTGTGATGAGCACAGCACCGAGCCACTTCCATTTGCATTTCCCAGGTCCCCCAAGAGAGTGCTGTCCCCCACTTTATGCACGAGCATCTTTCCCTTCTTCAGCCAAGAGTCAGGAGGGAACTGAAGAGCACAAGGACACAGGGAACTGCTGCCCTCTTCCAGTCCTTTAAGCAGAGGGCGGGGAAACCGATGGTTGCCGTGGAAAAACGCGTTCTTCCCGCAGCAAGGCAGGTGCTGCTCCTTGGGAACACAGAGCTGACAGCGTGCAGCAACAAGTGAATAACCTGCTCCACCCAGCGTCTGCAGGTTGAGATGCAGCACTGGGGGAGACAGGAAAAGGTTTTGCTAGAATCCCTGGCTCTGGCATTCCCTATCCCTACTCAGAGGGCAGGGGAACAGACTACCTCGAGGTACAGAAGGAAAATTACTGGAGACATTTGGCTGCAGCACCAGATCGTGTCCTGTGGAGGAAGATGGATGAGATGTTGACATGATGGGAATATGATAACCACACACACACACTCTTACCTAAAAAACATAAACACCAGTCCAGTTTGGCCAACTTCCAATTTTTCCTTCAAAAGGTTTCCCCACTCTCACGATGGGACACAAAATGTTTCTCATGACATTTGGGAATGCTGTTATTGCTGACACTCACATATACAAAAAGGTAGAGAAGATGTTTGAAAAATATTTGTTTAAAGGTTTGCTGGTTAAGACTTCTTTTTAAAATACTAAAAGAGTAAAAGCTCTATCAAAGTATTTCCTTCTAATTTAAGGGAACTTCCCCAGCAGAAAACAGCTCTGTACAGACAGTGCAATATGTTCTCCATCCACACACAGGAAAGGATTTCCACCCACTCCCCCAAACAGCTTTCACTCCCCAAGAGGCAAGAACTGTGCTTCAGGAAGGTTTTCATGAGCTCTGGTAAATGTAATTTCAGCAAACACTTTTATTACCTAAGGGTAAATATCCTTCTGTAAAGAAAACTATCATTCCTGTTCCACTACAGTCTTGTAGGCCAAACTTATATTTATTTCCCATGCAGTAACACTTTGTGTGGATACAGCCCAATTGGTTTTGGTCTATTTGGTCTATTAGAGGCTGTGGGGGAAAATACAATATCCTATAGGCAAAGTGAGTGTTAATTCTGTATTTTTGCACCTCAGATTCAAGGTTTTTTTGGAGTAGCAGAAGGGAAGAAGAAAAAAATGCCCAGACAAAGAGAAGCACCCCACATGAGCTCTTAACACTCAGCCCACAAGCACAGGTACAATAGGAACTCCAGCAAACTCACACCTGTACTAAATATTAAAAAATCAATGTAATTTTTATCAAATAGCCCCATTAATTGGAAAAAAATTACACTACTTAGTTTTAAGCAAAACCTTTATTTTAGCTCATAGGCTTGTTTGTATTAAAAACAGTTACTTCAAAATCAAATTCACATAAAATTCAGCATGTAAATGAACTGAAGTTGTCATTGGTCAGGATTAGGTTCTGAAAGACAAGTGCTCTGAATGACATCTGAACAACAGCAGATTTTAAAAAACAGCTGCACACCAGGGCCCTTTAATGATTTCTCCATTTCCCATAAATTCACTCAGTGAGGATTGAAAACAGCAATATCCCAGTTTAATCTGCTGCTTCACGCGAGTGAATTCTCTCGAGTCTTGTTAGAGGCACTGCTATTTTCTGCCAGCAATCAAAGTACTTGTCTTAAAATAATTTCCTTACAACACCAACAATCAAGCTACATTATATACACTTCAATTGTACAATTATCTTTAAAAAATGCCCGTGTACAAAATAGGTTATTTTATTTTAAAAAAAAAAAAATCACATGCTAGATTTCAATTACATCAACATTTTAAAATAACTGAAAAAAATGATAAATAACATTCCAATTTATTAGGAACACTCCTGCAAGCAAGTGCAGAAGTATCTGCACTATATTTAATATTCTAATAAGCTGTTTAGGGCAACTTGTGCTATAAACCCCATGTACAAAGTGTGTGAAAAGCTCTTACTTGTGACAACAGAATAAAAGCTAATTAATTAAGCAAGAGTATTTCAGTAAAATTATTCTACTGATGAAGTAAATACCACAAGGGCATCTCATTTACAGCCAGTTAGACAAAGAACACAGCTAGTGACCAGAAGACATACATTAGTTCAAAAGTCAAATATATACAAAAATATATTAGAAAGTGGTTGAGTTTAACCACAGGCTCATGTAAAAAATGTTGTTTTAAATAGCAATAGCAAAAAAATAGCTATTTCTCTATCTGCAACAGTACAAAAGGCAACACCTACATATGAGGTAGCAATGCCAAATTAAAAACAAAAAGAAACCAAAAAAACAACTTTGGATTGAGGAGCATTTCCTATATTTTCATAAGCATATCTGTCAATACAAATATTTAAATGAACACTTCAATTGTTTCAAGAATTAACTACATTAATTTACAAAACCCTTTATTCAATTATTTTTTTTTTAAATTACTGGAAATTTGTTTCGTTACTGATTTCTCCTGTTTCTAAAAAAGCTGTTGCATTTTTCAAATCCAAACACTGTACAGCAAAAAGTTGGAGGCTTTATTATACACACTTGGTAAACACTATGGTACATTAAGACTTAATTTACAAAGATCAGAAGAAGCCAGCTGTGGTCATTTTATCCTTTTGTGCCCAACAGGCAGACACGGCACAATTTTTACCCCATGCTCAGTGCTAAAGGCAAGCTGAAGGTTCACTACTCCCTGCCACAGCCACAGCAAGTGTTTGAAGTGTTTCCCTCCAGGAGTGTGAGCCACAGCACGGCTTCCATCTCTAGGGCCGGGGCACTGCCAGGCAGCAGCTCAGAGCTGCGCCCAGGCTGTGCTGGAACTGCCTCAATGTGGGGTGGGAGAAGGGAACAGCTGTGCCCCTTCTCCCAATTCCATCTCTGTCCTCCTGCAGGTGCAGGGTGGGAGAGGCCAGCTGAGCCTCTCTGACCAAAAAAATGCGATCAATGAAAAGCCAGGAGGGGAACAACCATACAGCTGAGCTGTGCCAGCTCTGGCCATGGGCTGCAAGGCCCCTCACTTGAGTCAAATCCTGTTCCCAGCTCCCCTGACCAAAAAGACCTTGCTGCTCCTCCAATTCAGGCAACTAAATTGGACATTTGAAGTTAGATGGTACAAGTAACACCAAAAAATGAACTGGATGGAATTTCAGCATTTATTGTATTAAGAAAATAATATACTTTACATCACAGTGCTTAATTAAATGCAATAAAAAAATGTAAACTCAGAATTCTAGATAAAATTTAGCTTGAAAAATTAGGGCTCAAAGAGTTTCGAAAATTCACAATTTTTTTAAAATTGAAGTCACAGACAGTCAGTTCACATAACTTACATGTTAAAATTTACTCGTAAATAACACCTTTGACGCACTCCAACATTGGGTCGGGTTTTGTTTGTTTTGTTTTCTTTAAAAGCCTAAATAACAAATGACCAAGTGCAAAGGTAAGAGGTATCTTTTTCTCTGCAAGGAAACTAACTGTAGCAATAATTTGCCCATCAGGCCCCTGGAGTGCTCTAGTAGATGTAAGGGAAGATGCGGTACGGGACGCGCTGGCAATACCTCTCCCAGGCCAAGCCATACTTTTGCTTACAGTGGTGTTCATCACGAGCCTCTCGATGAACAAGCAAGCAGATGAAATAGATCACGTAGAAATAGGGTAAAATGTGATTAAAACCTGCAAAGGGAGAAAGTTAACTTAGATACAGGACAAAAATCTAGAGATGGTAGCTATTAACATGTTTAAAGCTGATGACACTTGTTCAAGGCTGAAGCATTTTATACTCCTAAAGCATCAAATATTCAACAGAACAGTGCAAAGATTGTGAGGTTATGTTCACATGCAGATAGAAAAAGACTCATGAATGCACAGAAAGTAATTCCTAAAATTCAGAGTCACAAAATCTACCAATTTCACCCCCAACGCATGCGAAGCTGGCACACATTTTAAGTTCTTCAGTTGCCAAAACCAGGTTTCCAGTCAAATCTCTGCACCTTCAAACTCCCCCACACAACAGCTTCTCTACTTTGGCTGCGGACATGAGCCCATGGAAACTGGAACTGACCCAGAAACGTGAGACTGCAGCCCAAAAAGCCAGCTGTATTCTGGGCTGCATCAGGAGGAATGTGGCACCAGGTTCTGATTCACTCTGCTCTCCTGAGACCCCACCTGAGAGTTGTGTCCAGCTCCGGGGTCCCCAGTACAAGGAACACTGTATTACTAACAAACACTTTGAAAGATAATTTCACTGTGTTTGACGACCTTTCTTTAAATGCATTTCACTTCAAGTCATCCCTGTATATGGTAGCCTTTGTCTCCAAGCAAATTCCCACTTTTGAGGAATTTCAGCTGAAAACACACTCACTAGCCTAGGAAACTTGCAGAACAGCTGTATAGCAAGTAAGTCCCATGGTTATTGAATGATAAAGTGTCAGAAAGATGAGTAAATCTTTAGTATATGCCAAATCTGCACCAAGTTAGAAAGGGTAAAATGGAAGAGAAAATGCATTGCGTTAGACTTATGACACAGAAATCTGCAGTTCAGTAGGGTTTGCTATCTCAAATAATTACCACTTGGCATTTCAAACCCAGTCAGATACAAAACATAAAAGCATTTTTGCTCAAATCCACTTTAGCCACAGAAACTCACCACAGGGTAGGGACCATGCCAGAGCCATGATGATGTCACCGAGGTAATTAGGGTGACGAACAAAACCCCACCAACCCGTGACAAGAAGCCCTTTTCCAGTTGCAGTGGGTATAAATTTCAGATCTGTGAACAGAACATTGTGGTGAATGCAGCGATTGAAATATGTATTTAAATATTACAAAGAGCCATCAAATAAAATCACAGCCAATGGAATAAAAAATTTACTCACTGGCCAATTTGGGATCTGCTGGATTCCGTCGGAAATTGTTTTTCTGAGAATTTGCACTACGGAATATGTAATACCCAATACCTGAAAATAAACATGATGTATTTTGTATTTTCAGTATTTTCCAGTTCTCTCAGATTCAACAAAAGCACTCACATGCCCTCTGCCACACTTATTCCATCAAAGTTTTCTCCCCAGTGATTCAAATGATATTTTCTGGTTCTCAGAGTTCTAACAAGATAGAAATACCATTGGAAACCTGCATTCCATGTGCTCCTTTTTGTTACTGTCCTGGTTTAGGTCACCCCAGGACAGTTACTAACTTTGAAGAGATTCTGAAGAACCTGAGCTTTTTAATGTAATGCCGACATACGGTGACATACTGAACTTTGTATGGTTACAGCTCTATTTAGCAGCCTAGCACTTTGTTATAGCACCTTCTCCATAAACTGACTACCCATTTACAAGATCATGATAATAAAAGAACCAGGCAATGAATGATCTGGGTCTGAAATTCATATCCCCCATAATTTTCACACAACAGCTTAAAGTTACTTTTGCTAAAGCTGCATTGAAAAAAGATGATCACAACATACTTCAAATAAAGGTGCCATTAAAAAAAAATAAATAGAAACCCAAGAAAAAACATTAGGTGAAGATGAAAATAAATTTTCTGGTTCTCAGTATTGCACATATTAAGTTGTACGTCTTCTCATTTTTTCCAATTCTTTGACATGTCTACAAAATATGAGTGGGTTTTTTTGTGTTTCCTGTGCAGATAATAGAGACAACAAGGCTATGTTGCTGCAAATTTAATGTTGTCTAAAGATGTGAGATCTTTTCTCAAAGCACTCAGCTTTGATAAAAAAAGATGTTTTCTACTGACATGTGTTTGTAACTGTGGTCATCAGGGAAGGAGATGCAAATAGTTACTTTCTCCCTAGGTTCAGTAGAGAGTTGCCAACTAGGTACTATTTTTTTTAAAAGTGAACTCAGAAGTCACTTCTTCAACTCCAGACAGCACCCACCTAGAGCTGCCTCTCACCAGAACAATTAGGTGTTTAGTCTCACCTATCCTTCATTTGCTAAAATGATAATTTATTATATTCTTTGTATTTCACAGGAGCCAGACAATGACTGCTGCATCTGAGCTAAAACTTCACCTCTCACAACTATGTTGTAACCAACAGAAACAATGGCATTTACTGTAACTTACAGTTCAGAACAGTAATTGCAGCAGCAACAGGCCAAGTAATTGTGATGGGATGACCCACTAAGTAGAAGGCCTGCAGGCTGTAGACAAATGGAACCCACACCAAATCTCCAAATGCCAGCATGAATCCAAATCCATCATGGGTAATATCCATTGTAGTCAAAATGGCTTCCTAGAAACAAGGAGAAAAGAATATTAGCATTTCCAAAGCTTCTCTCTCTTAACATTGTAATTAGAAATGGAAACAGTTGAAGGGGATTGACATTTACCTCATTCCAAAGAGCATCCACCACATAGAGAAGCTGGAAGCTGTTGACAAGAATCATGGACAGGGATGGCACACTGAGATTGTGGATCTTCATCTCAGCCAAGAGCATTGCCAAGTTTATAACAACCTAAGTTAGACAATATTTTAATTTTAAAATTACTTGCAAAAGAAGGTGGTCTTTATTATTACACTACAGGCATTTTTGACCAATGTTTAGGCTTAAAAACACTATAAACTATATCACAAATCAGTTTGCAACTAACCACATTTCTGAAGCTGTATAATCTCGACATATTAATACTTTAAAAAGAGTTTCCATTTGCCACAAAACAAAGGTAGAAACTTCCTTCAAGTGAATAAAAATGGTCATTAGAAAACTAGCAAGGTGTAGCTGTTTTTCAGTACTCATTATAAATATATACGGTGTTTATAAATACATACATATGTATTTCCTTAATATCAATTGTATGTGTGTGTGTGTAAAAAAACCCCTCTGTGTCATATTTTAGCAAATAAAATAACTCAGATTACTGACTCACCCAGCCAATTAATCCTGGACGCAACTCACAGAAGTATTTGAGGTCAAAACTGCCAATACGAGGGTTTAATTCATGTCCAGTAAAAAAATCATAAATAAAATATCCTGCAGGTAAGACACAACCTCTGTTAGCAATACTCTTCCTTTTTTTATCTGCCACTACACTCCTCCCCATAAGTAAAATCCCCCTTTCCACTAATGTTCTCTCATTACAAGTTTTTAGAAGTCTTCAGATTGGAAAAAAAAAAAATTTCAAGTGCATGTGCAAAATACAAAATAAAATCTACACAGTTTGTATTTTAAGATGCCCTATTTATTAGGAAGACTAAGCACTTTAAAAGTTCTCCCTGACACTTGTTCCTTCTATTTAATTGCTTTTGTCTGGGAAAAATAATTCCTTTTAGCTGTGACAATTACCCATCCATCAAAAAACGCGAACAAGAAGCAAAATACCATGCCCTGACTTCATGATATGTGGGACTGGAATTGCAATAAAAATAAATAAATATAAATAAATAAAAAGCACTTCACAGAAAAAAGTAAAAGTCACGGTCTTATTATAACCAGCCCTACATCTAGCCTTCAATTTGTAAAAATGAAACTACAACAAACAATTGGAAAGAAATTATCCAGAATGTTCTAACTCACCAGAATTTCCACCTGGTGCTAGTTCTTCCTCAGGTGCTTTCAGGGATCGAACATACAGATAAATGCTCAGTGCCAAAGAAAATGCTGCAGCTGCCACTGCAAACTGCATGAAGTGGTCATACAAATAATGAAGCTCAAATTGAAAGTATAACAAAACTCCAATAGCTGCAGCAGTCAAAATAAAAGCATAAAATCCTAAAGGATGTAGAATAAAGGCATATTAGTCAAAATTTAAAAAAAATAAAAATAAATTGTTCTAATAGGACCTACGCAATCCAACCTTTTTGTATTTTTACTTCTTACAATATTTGTCTATATCCCAGTAACATCTTGGAAATCCCACAGTTCAGACCTCTAGGGCACAGCAATATAACTAAGAGACTCTAAGCCCTGAAACTGCTCATCAACACGACAAGAGGCAAGAGCACTCTGAATACCTGTCAATTTTTTATGCCATAGGATCCAATTTCAGATTTTAGTGGAAACATGGACACTGACACTACAAATGGATAATGATAGCAGGTCACAAAACCTTATCTGTGGGACAGCTGAGACAACCATATTCTCATCTCTGAATCATCTTCATATATACCTTGATACAGATAGCAGTAATTAAAGTACTAAGATGATTTACCAAGTGATAACACAAAACCTTTTGCATATGTTGAGAGTATAAAATCATGCAGAATGTATTGATGCCCAAACAGGAGCAGGTAGTTCTCTGCTGCTCTCAGCTAAGAATTTTCTATAGATCCCTTCACAGGGTCACAGGGGTTGAGGTTAGAAGGAACCTCCAGAGCTCATCTGCTCTAGTTCAGATGGAACCTTTTTGTACTTCACTTTGTATCCCAGTGCCTCCTGTCCTGTCACTGGCCATCTACTTTTCCTCAAAAAAAAAAGCTTCTAAATTTGCTCATAAAATTAGCCTTTGAAGCACCAAGACAATGTAGTTTGTTTTTTTAATAATCCAAATTACATAGCTTATTTCCTCCCTTTACCAGAATGCAGAAAGAATAGCAGCACTATGGCACAACTGAAGACAAAAAAAAAAAAAAAAAAAAAAAAAAGAGAGAAAGACAAAACAAGAAAGAGAGACGTCCAAAACCAAGACAGGTATGAGACAGCCTCAATGAGACTCACTTGCAGGATGTAATTCTCCTTGTTTCTATTACTTACCGCCCTACTCCAACTTGAAAATGGTGCATCTTACCAAACTATGACAAAACTCAGCTTTTTCATGTGGTATTTGGATTCCACTACCACCCCTGTACAGTGTAACATCTTGCTCTTGGGCCACTTAGTTCCTGATGATTACCAAGAAAAGGCTCATCCTATTTTATCCAAGATTTACAACAGATACATTCTCTGGTCAAACCGTATCTATCAACTTTTGTATTTCATGGTGCTGAGCACTGCAAATCACACAGTGGAATCACTTTTAGAATAATCAATTGCAACATGCTTACCATTTATCCGGTACTGCAGTTTCCTTCCACTGGAAAGGGGCAGGCCTTCTACAACCTAGGAAGAATAAAATCTTGATGTTCAACAAAGTATCTTCTGTGGGCCCTTCAGGGGAGGAAAACCAAGCTCAACTCTGCCAGAAAGACATTCAGTCAAAGCAACCATCTGGAAACATTCAAACCTGAATCTCATGCATTGTTCTAAAAAACACTCGGGAAATAAAAGAATAAAAACATTTTAAAAAATAAACCTCTTCCTAACCAGCTTGAAGAAAACAGAACTGCTTCAATCATTGTGAACATGTACAGCAGTAAAACATAATTCATCTACTTCAGAGTGTCCTTTCGGAATCTGCCAGTAACCCTCAAGTCACAAGAGAGGGAAGGAGAGCCTCTGCCTCATATGCATATGGCTAGAATGGTTTATAGCTTCCTGTAAATAAAGATTACATTCCAAAATGCTGGATATATCTATAAGAAACTGAATATTGAAATAGTTCATGAATTTAAAAGTCAGATACCTAAAATTTTTCTAGAATTCTATCAAGCAAAGTTTATCCACACTTTGATCTGAATGCCTATAAAATGCCTTCTGCCTTCTCTACTGAAAGGCTCTGAAACACAAAAATTCTTAAGCAGCTGCACTGTTTTACTTACAGAAGTCTGCAACAGCCATATTCCAGTTTATTATGAAAAACTGATTAAATTGCTTTCAAACTCACTGCATTTAGAACATGCCCCACCTTCCAGCCTAACACACAGTTCAGTTGCACATAAAGACCCCATTTCTCCCAACGGCCTACCTTTCCAATTGGCAGCAAGTAAAACACAGCTTGAAGGAAAAACCACAGAAGAAAGACACCAAACACTCTCCCGTCCCAAAGACTCTCAAGTGCTGGCAGAGGAGGGAAGTTCAGAAGGCTCGGATCATCTTGTTTGCACATCAACAGCAAGTAGAATACAGTAGCAGGCAGGAGAAATATCAGCATGAAAGTCCCTGTAAACAGACATCATGGAATGTTAGAAGGTAAGCACAGAAAATTTAAAAAATTGTTTAAATCCCACTAAAAAAGCTCAATATTAACTTCAGTAACAAAGACAAGGTTGTCATTATCTTCTCCTGAACAAGACAGCAACAATGCCAAAGTCATGTCACAGGACACTGAGACATTGCTCTCACTCCCATACAAGGTCATCTACCGCAGGATCACACTCATTGCATCCCTCAAAAATAATCAAAAAACTGTCGAAAAAATACTTTACTGTCAAGTTTCAAGCAGCTAGGTTTTGAAAGTGTAAAAGCTTTGCTGGCTATTCTTAATTTTAATCTAGAAATATATACATCTTAATGTGCAAAGAAAGGCACAAGATCTTCACTGTACTTCATGCAAGAACTAAGTGCAACAAATGTTCTTTGACTGCCACCAAATCAAGTGAAACACAACAATTTTACTCTGAATTCTGCAGCCAAGGTCCAAAAAGCAGTTGTTGACACAACAGTATGGTCAATAAGTAAAAACCATAAAATAGTACTAATTTTCAACTATTAAGACAATTTGCACACGTACCAATTCTTCCCCCAAATTCCAGCTCCTTTGTTTTTGTTGGTACTTTCTCAATTGGTTTTACAGCCACCAAAGTCTTTTTCTCTGAATAGATCTCTTCTTTTTTGTCATCTTTCCTCGAACGCAAGCTGTACTGCTCAAGCACACGCTTGATTTCCAGGTCTGGTTTTAACTTTTGCTGTGAATGAATAAAATTAATTTACTAAAGAGTTGCTCAGTGATTTTACTTTATTGTAGTTCAATACTGTATATTTCAGAGGACATTACTCACTATAAAGCACCAATGCACAATTATCCATTCATATAAAGAAACTTCTATAACCAGGCACTGTAACCTGTTGGGCCATAATTACAGATCATCAGCAGTTCCAGTACAGACTATCCACTGCCACCCTCCTCCTTTCCCTTCCGCCATATGCCTGGGCAACAATCAGGACGAAGGCAAAAAAAAAAAAAAAATCACTTTCTCTGTAGCAAATTTACTTAACCTCTAAGTTTTCTTTTTGCTTGATTATTGTATTGCCCTTTTCTAGGAATTTCTGAGAGAGCCAAGCTAGGAACATGACAAAAAGCTAAGAGCAAATTCCGTATTCCTACCTCCAAGATGATGCAGGATGTGTCATTTTTTTCTGTACTTTCAGGTTCACCATTGTACCTCTTGGTGTTATTCTCACTCGGTTTCTGGTTAAAGGAAGAAACACAGTTTAAGCTTTCAGGGTCCTGTACACTGCACTGTTCTGCGAAACTGAAATTTTGGTTTTCCATACAGTATCTCTGAAGAAATAAATTCTCTCATAAAAATTCTTCTCACAAGTCTAGCTTACACAGCTCTGGGAAGACATGACTTACATGTTTTATTTCAACCAAAGTTTTGTTGAAGAGAACCCGGTCTTTCTAGTCATACAAGAGCCAACAGATCAATCCAACTCCTCATATAGAATCCAGTACAAGACCATCAAAGATTTTTGAACCCTTTTATCCCAAAAGGTTAAAAGTACAAAAAGTAAACAGCAGCTGCTGGCTAAAAAACTACTTACAACTAGCTTGTGATCCACAGGCACTGGATCACACAGTTCTAAAGGAGTTTACTGCAAAACAAATCCCACAACTGTCCCAGTGCCGAAGAGCAGCAATTTACTAAACCTATCTAGCTAGTTTATATTAATCTGCTTTAGTTTAGCTGAAACCTAAATAAGCTATGATCATTTTCAATAAATCAGCAGAATGCATTTCCATTTCAAGGGACTGTGCCTCAGACAAGCAAGAAGCCATCTCAAGGGCACAAGAGGCAGAAGAAATGCTGTTTGTCTCCTGATAGAGAAACATCACCTCTACTCCTCTTCACATAAAGATCACCAGAACCATTTTTAGCACTCAATCTTCACAAAAATGCTATGAACAAACCTAATGAACTTCAGCTAAATTACCAGATTTTGGTAAATTCAGAAATCCTTACAGTTTTGCATTATTATCCATCAGCAAAACTGTATTTATATTTTCCACACTGCATGTTTTTCACTACTATTGCAATAAACTGTATATGATAATAGAACTCTTTTTATTTCAAATCCAAATACATACCTGCTACATACCAATTAACACACCAAAAAGTAAGCTAATTACCTTTTTCCCCATTTCACATGTGGAAGCAGATGGCTAATGACTTCAATATTAAATATAAAAAAATTTGTGTTTGTTTGGATTCTGAGAAGTTTGCAGTATCACCAAATTCAAGTGGAACTTTATAATCCTGGTTTACCTCTCAAGAATTTCCTCAAACTTTGCAAGCTAGAAACCCTATTTCTAAAGAAAAAAAGGCAGTTATGAGATATATTTTTGCAGGTAATTATGCTGTCCAGGGAGCATGAACTGCAGCTGGCTTTTACAATGATAAACCCAGCCTCCATTAAACCAATCTTACACAAATAGCCAAAGATTCTTTTAATAAAAAAAAAAAAAAAAAAAAAAAATCGAGCAAAACCACACAAAAAAACCAAAAAACAAAAGCAATACCGGTAGAGCTAAGCTGGTCTCCTGAATGGTTTTCTTTTTGTCATCTTTGTGTTCTCTGCTTTGGGAAGCAGAACGACGTCTGCCCCTTGCTGGCCGACCAGGAGACCGAGACCGAGAGCGAGATCTGCTGCTACTTCTTCTGGAGGGAGAACTTGAAGAAGACTGGCTCTTCCTGTGCTTGAATGCTGACTGTGACTAAAAGAAAGATGGAAAGAAAGCAAAATCTTATCCACGTCCTAAAGAACAATTTTAGAAACATGGGGTGTTTTTGTGCTGAGGACTCTGGCATACAGTTCTATAGATCTGTCTCGTATTTCCTCTACTGATGCTCTACAAAGGCTGTTGAGAAAGAGCAACTGCAGAATACTCATTTTGCTGGCAATTCCCAAACAAGCCTGTTCCAAGTCCAACTGCTGCTGGCAATTTCTGTTGAGCTACAGAAAAGAGGATATGGATGTAAACTACCAAAGTGAGCACCAAGCTGTTAAGCACACCACCCTCTCAATCCTGTGCATAGGGAAAGGAATTGAGAGCTGTCTCTTAAGTCCTCAGAGGCTGCTCTCACTTCCACTACTCAGCTTTATTAATACTTTTGAGATAGCAAGGTTCATCATCTGTGTGAGTCAATACAGAGCAAATCAACACTAAAAAAAAACAAGTCATCCTAAGCATTTCACTGTATCTTGTAACTATCTTCATGAACAGCTTACTCCAAAAGCACTGTTTGATTTCTCTGTGAAGTCTACGATGCTGATTTCCCCATGTAGAATTCCCACAATCAAATTTTTATAATGCATAAATGTTTCATGACAAAGAAAGGCATTTTCCCAGCTTGAGTCTGCTAACCTGCATGCAGAAGTAACAAGTCAGAAGGTCTTAAAACAGTGAAAACAGTTGTATACCTCAAGGCAGAAACATTTTGGTCCCAAAAGAGAAGGCCAGTTACTGGGCATGGACACTGCCACCAAGAAGTGACACTGTAGTTCACATAAAGACACACAAGTTGGCTTTGAAACTATGCAGGTTTCAGAACAGGTCATGGAAATGGACTACAGTGAATATTCAGACAGGGTTTTTTCCTCCTGCATTACTCATTTTCAACTGAAACTTCTACCAAGTTTCAAAGGCCTCAATGATATTAAATAATAACAATATGTAAAGAGGAAGGAATGTGTTTATATTACATGAACCCTTCTCAAGGGCTTGTAATTGTAATTAATACAGCAAAATACCTCATGAAGCTTTTGAGGACCTAAACCAATAAAAGCTATTTGCAGATGTTTTAATTATGTGCTTGAAGGGCATGCACTGTTTATATTTACAGCGACCTTTAACTACATCTTCTCATTTGTGACCAAATTTTCTTATTTAGAGATGGAAAACCATCGAATTAGTATCAACCCACTGATTACTACCTTTCTAAGGCACCCAAACCAATTTTTCATGAAAAATCATGCTATAGAGCTCCTGAAGGATCAGATTTGGTTTCCTCAAAAATATTACACTTTTTTTACAGAAACAGAACAACCATGATACTTTAAAGATGGAGTCATTCTGAACTTCTACTTGAGGCGTCACGTAAGAAACTAATTTAGTGCAGATTCCTTGAAGACACAGATAACAAGAATTTGCAAAATAACAACCCAGTCCTAAGTCGAAGTACTGATAATTAAAAACATGTGTACTCACCCTTATATCACTTTCTTTCAGTGCAAGTTCAGTTCCATCTTTGTACTTGACAGTATAAAGATGAGCAACATCATCATAACTGGTCACTTGTACTTCATAGTACAGGACACTTCCCGGCCAACGGCCCATCACCACCTCGCCATCAGCAAACTTCCGGCTTGGCATTTTCCAAACAGAATCCCTAAAAAATAAATCTGTCAGTCCACATGAAAGCTAAACATTAGGCTTCATTTTCCCCTACTCTTTCTGTATCATGTAACTGAAAAGGGGACCCTTACAACAAGTCTCCACTTTAAATAGGGAAAAGGCTGTGTGATAAGAAAACAGCAGTGATCTCTTTTCCAAATCAACAGGAGACAGAAGAAATAAGTCTTAAAACAGAGAGAAGATTGAAGCTGCATGTTCTCAAAAAGCATTGAGATGTATTAGACTAGTACTGAGCTATGATATACAATCTCCAGCATCAGGCAAAGCACATCTTTGACCAAAATTACATAATGAAGCTCATCTTATCTAGAGGGAAATGCAAATTACATGGTATTGAAGTGTCCTCTAACCCTGCCTTCTGTGGTTCTACAGAAATGACAGAAGCAACGATTTCTGAGCATCAAACATCCCCAATCTCTTAAACACAGCCACATTACACACTTTCTTCAATTTATTGTGTCAAACACTCAAAAGTTAGGAAACTTTGGAATTTAAGCTCTTGTCTGGGTTGAATATTTTTCTTTTCCATCTCTTTAGCACAAGGGCATAATGCCTTTTCCAGGGCTCCATGGGAAAACAAAGCACAGCATCAGAGCAATGACAAAGTAACCTGAAAAACTAAATTCTATTCCCCTGTCTGCACCATCAGTTTCCACTTGATATTAACAAAATGTGGTTTAAGTGACTACTACCCTTGGTTCACCCCACCAGGTGCTGGGAAAAAACACAACTATAACTTAAATAAAGTTGGTTTTGAATGTAAAGTCCTGTATAACAACTGTTTGTAAAGTGCTTTGTGTTTTGTCATTGCCTTCTGAAAACAGATATCCAAAGTAGAAAATACTTTTAATCTGAATGTATCAAGTGAGACTACCTCAAAAGTCTAAGGTAAAATGTACACTAACATCTGTACCGGCACCATGTGTACAACCTACACGGGAACTCAGAGGGGACTGCAGGGACAGGGCCAAAATACAAACAACAAAATGTTAGCGTCAAAGCATATCATTTTAACTTGTTTGCTTTATAAATAAGATATGAAGCCACACAAGCTAAGGTAAATACGAGTCTTTAACTAGATAATCATTACATATTAACTAACCTGCAGTGAAAAGTTAAGATTCTCGGGGAAAAAATACTGTTAATATTCAATCACAGACCTTCATCACATGTTGGGGGATGGGGATCAGTGAGGTTCTACAAACAATATTCATTTGATTTCCTGCATTTTCTGATGTTGCTGCTGTTGTTAAATTTTACACCTGTGTAGCTCTCCAAGTCAAAAAAACCCAAAAAACTCATCAGAATTCCCTCATGTGATTTTTATTACTAATACTCCAAACCGCTTCAGAACAGAAACATCTGGCCATCTCCTTTGCTGTATAATATTTGAAGGGGAAAAAAAAAAAGTTTCATAATTTGGTTTCACTGACACTTGCCAGTCAGAAAAATTACGAGTTCCAGTCTGTGCTTGTTAGACATGTGCTATTCCAGCTCTTCTGCCTTCTAACTAGTGTTTCTTGTCCCAGTTTCTTTTTTCTGTCTTATTCTTTCTGGATTCCCACTCCTCCAGCTTTCTTTTATGCCAGTCAGCTTACCCCTTCAAATTCATAGCCCTCTTTCTTGTAACTTCCATATTTTCATTTCAAACTCTCCATTCTCTCCTTATCTCCCCATCTTGTGTGGATTTTCTGCCTTCCCCTTTACCACCTCTGCTTAAATCTGATCTCAATCCCCATTTCTGTCTCCTTGCCCAGTCTTCTCTACCTAAAAGGCACTTTAGGAGATCCACATCTACTACTGCTCTTTCCTAGTCCCTTGCAGCCAGTTTCCTCCTGCTCTTCCATAAATAGTCTGAATACTGGAGCTCCCCCAAGTGCACTCAGAGCTGTCACCAGATGTCATACCCTGACCCATGACTTCATTTCCCCTCTGCCTGCTGCACTTCCTACACCCCAGCTAACTGGTTCTTCTCCTGACCTGCAGCACCTCAGGAATCAGCTGCAAACCTGGAACCTGACCAGGACAAGGCTGGCGGACCCTCAGACAAAGCTGTAAAAATCAGAACCTTTGGAGGATAAATCTTTTTCAAAAACAGTAACATTTTTTCTTAAAGTTGTTACTAAGGACACCTACACTGTTTTTTCCAATTTATAGCAAGTACTTCAAAATTTAGGTGCGATCTCATGAGATAATAAAATGCAATTCTTTGCCACATTTCAAAACCCAGCAGTTCTGTACACAATCACAAAGCCCAAATTAATTATTATGAAAGGCAGAAAGACCTTCTCTTCCTCCAACCTTGTTCTCAAAAGGAGCTGAAGTTAGTTTGAAAAATGTGGTTGAAAGACTGGTAGCTAAATCAGTATCAAGAAGTTCAGCCTGAGGTAGATTTCACCAATATGAGATTCCAAAATAAACAAGTGGAAATATCTTCTGACTTAAAAGTAACATACAATTTTATTAATGGGAAAACTTAGGTATTTTTCAATTTTTTTCTTTAAATATTACAGCTTAATAATAAGCTCAAACATTAAAAGAAGTAAATGCAACTTCTTACCCTATCAAAAATTATCACCTTGTTCTGCACCCCAGTACCTCCTGTGAGGGAAGTTTGCAATCCTCATTCCTTATATCCCACTTCAAAAAGCTGCACCTTTTAAAGGCAGCCTTCATCTGTTCAGATAACCAACACAATTACTGGCATCGAGAAAAGACAGGAAGTCTTAAAAAAAAAAAAATGGTTTAGAGATTACATTTTTAATTTACTGCTGTTTCAAGCTCTACACACCCCTGATCATTTTCATAGTATCAGCTGGCATCAGCCTAATATTCCCAGTAGTTCTGCACAAACTTCTGAATTCCCAGGGCTTCAAAACATGAATCCAAAGAAAATTATCTTATCTGATGAACCCTGCACTGTACAGACACCTGACTGCAAGTTTAGTCACTTATCAGGAAATTAAATTAATGTTTTCTGAACCATTACTATTTTCCTTTAGGAATCTATAGTCTAAGAGAAAGGATCAAAAGGACTTTGTATCCTATACTAAGCCAATTAATGCAAATCTCCCTGAAGCTTAAAAGTTGGTAAAGAATAAAAGTTTCTGCTGACTCAAACAAGAATGAAATAATTAAAAAGAAACTTGGCTGCGAAACATATTGCCCCATGCATGCATTTCTGGTCTTCTTAATGACTCTCTCACTAGATATGTGGGAAGATATTTCAGCGTGGAGAAAGTGATGATTGTTACCTTGTAGCCACAGGGAGAGCACACCCCATCAGCAGAAGTTTGGTACAGTTTTAAGGATAAATAAACACTAAACAAGTTTTCGCGCTTGGAAGAGCAAAGCTCACACACACTCAGTGATTCCATTTCCTAATTCTGACATCTCACCACTGTTAGATAACGTTCTTGATGTCAGAGGAGGGAGCCAGTTGAATGCAAGAAGAAATGCAGGAAAGTAAATGAAATGCTGACAGCCAAGGCTAACAGTACACAGAAAGTTACTACTGAATACACCAAAGAGAGCTTTGCAGGACGTTTTCAGCAACACCGTTACTCTCTCCACATTTCTAGCTCTTCACCTTCAGAACGGTGGAGGCACCTATCCCTATCCAAGCCAACTTAAATTCACCACTTTAAATAAGCGCAAATAAGCCTCGAGGCAAAAATAACAATCCATCAACCCTCGGGCTGGGACTCGAGGATCTTCCCTTCAGCTTTCCAGCAGAAACCCCGTGAGCGGAGGGGACACGGCAGGACCCTGAACTCCCGAGGCAGGGCCCGAGAGCGGCGGGGCGCTGTTGACAGGAAGGGCCCCACGTGCCGGCGGAGGCCCGGCCCCTCGGCCTCGCCCCGCCCGCGGCCCGGGCCTGGCGCGGGGCCTCCGCCGCGGGGGAAGGGAGGGACCGCGCCCCGCCTCGGCGGCCTAACGCCGCTCGGAGGCCGACGCGGAGGAGCCGAACAAAGCGGAGGCGCTCGGCCCCGCCACCTCCGGGGCCCCAAGCGAGAGGCCCGCGCCGCCCGTCCGCCCACCGGGAGCGAGGCCCGAGCGCGGGCGCGGCGATAGGCCGGTGCGCTTCCCGCCCGGAAAGCCGCCAAGGAAAAGCTGGGGGAGGGGAGGGGGTGGGAGGTGGGAGTATCCCGGCCCGCTCGCGCCGCCATTCCCGTTACCTGGAGCCCGCCCGCGCCGGGCCGGGCCGGAGGCGGTTCCGCGGAGCGGCGGGACCGGGGCCCGAGCGCGCGCCGCTCTCCGCTGTGGGGAACAACCGCCCCGCCGAGCGACGGTTACGGCCGCGCGCACGGCCCCGCCCCATCTCCCGCCCGCCAACCGCGCCCATTGGCCGGGACGCGCCGTTTGAATCGCGGGGTGGCCTCGCGCCATTGGCTGCGCGAGCGATGGCGCGGTCCGCCCTCCCCGCCCCGGGGCGCGCGCCCGGCCCCGCCCAGTCCCGGCGTGAAGGGGGGGGGAAGGGATGCGCTCGCCCCCCCGCGCCTCCCAGAGGTGATGGCGGGAGGGGAGCGGAGCGCACGGGAGGGGGAGCGGGGCGGAAAGGTCGCTGTCGTGGCGATGGGGGCAGGCTCAGACCGCCTGCGCCACCCAGGCCCCGCCGCCCGTGTAAACAAAACCGAGGGTTTTGTTTACGGAGCACTCGCGGCGCTGGAGGCGGCGAGACCGCGAGTATTCCTACGCTCTCCGAACAACAACCCGTGTTTCTTCCAGGCCTGCACCTCCAGCGCTCAACAAACCACAAAATGTGGTAAAAATGCAGAAAACAACATCCCCTCTCGCTCAAAAAGAAAAAAAAAAGACGAAAAAGCGGAGGTGGCGAGGCAGCGAGTGCTTCTACACTGACCGAACAACAGGCTGTGCTCCGTCCAGCAGTAAACAAAGGCAAGATGTGGTGAAAACGCATTGAAAACACACGACATTGTCCAAAAGAACAATAAAAACGGGCAAAAAACCAGAGGAGGCTTATGAAGCAGTGGGACGGCAAGTGCTCCTACTCTGACAGAACATCAGGCTGTGCTCCGTCCAGCCCTGCGCCTCAAGCACTCGACAAAGCCAAAATGTGGTAAAAATACGGTAATAAAAGTGCAGTAAAAGCACACCCACTCTCTCCAAAAGGAAAATAAAATGAGGGCTAAAAAACAGCAGCGTGTGGCGTGGTTACCCCTGTGCTTCTGGGGCAACTTTTCCAGAAAGGCCATTCGAGTTCCCGGACAGGTTTTGAAATCAGGAAGTCGAAGCAATACTTGAACAGGCAGAAACAAAATGTATTGTGAAAAAGTTAACAAATCGTTCTTAACATTGAGGTTTGGTGTTCAAATAAGCTGCTTCCAGTGTTGGGATCTTAAAAGGGGTGAAGTGCTTTTAGAGTGAAATACAGATGTGTTTGTGTCTGCACAAGCATATATCTTAATGGATCTCCCAAATTTTCTAAATTTGGCTAACAAGTGATGCTCTGTCCTAATAAAGCTTCCTAAAAGAAGGGAAATTCCCTAAAGACAAGATCACCATTGTCCCATACAGAAAACTGCCAGTGCCATGCAGACACAACAAAAATCTCAGATAAAAAAGAACCCTGAAACAATAGCAATATCACCATGAAATTAAAAAATAAAATAAAATAAAAACCACAGCCAAAATGAACTGACATGAGCAGGCCTCATGGTAGTCATGAGCTGAACTTGTCTGAGACATAATTGCCTATATTTGGGGGTTGTTTTTATGGTTGTTGGTTTGTTTGTTTATTTGTATTGGGGTTTAAGTTTCTAGCTATAATTTTTGAATTAAGAGTAGGGCAAGCTTTTTTCCTCTAAGTGGTTGCAGGAAATGGGAGTTTCTGGGTGAATTATAAAAAATATTTATTTTTTACTATTTATTCTTCTTATGTTCTCCTTGATTTTTTAAATTTTCGCAAGCAATCCTTTTTAAATTACATTTTGTATCTCCCCTATTTTTGTACCACAGAGGTCCAGTTTAGTTTGCCAAGCATTCATTGTATTTTTCACTACATGATGGAGTAAAAGATGTCTAAAGGAGTTTAAAAGTTACTCAGTCAAACCAAAGTCACATGTAAGCATAGACTTTAATAAAAGCAGTCAGGGTAAATTTGGTTTTTAGTTGTGTTAAGGCAATCAGCTTTATCTGAGAGACATTTGATAACTTACTGCACAAAAGAATGCAAGTGAAGCTTAATTTCTGGTTTCAGATAATGAATATTTTGGCTCAAGCTAAGATTTCTGCTTTATTTACTATTGCAAAGTTTACAACTATAATTTTAAGAGCTGTTCAGTCTAAATTACAGCAGGTATTTCTGGGAATGACCCTGCTTCATTTTATTGGCAGCAGAGGCCTACAATTAACATGTTTAAATATGAAGGATTTCAGCTGAAGTCTTGTTTAGAGGATAAACTTGCCTTCAGAAAAATGGTTTGGATTTGGGATTGTTTACTGAAAGTGGATTAGAAACCTCTTGGGACACTAAGAACAGTTTATTGCAGTTCTGTCAGTGATAATTGGTATACATTTAAGAGATTATTTCAGAAATATTTATGGGATCATCACAGGACAACTATAAAAATGGGACAAGTGTGAAATCCAGTCAGCATCACTACCACCAAAATTATCTGCTGCAAATTAGGTCTGAAATTTGCCAAGATCTAATAAAGCATCTCAATCTCACAATGTAAAACTAAGAAAATAATTCTCTAGGCTTTCATTTTAATGAGAATCCCAGAATCATCAAAGTTGGAAGAGCTCTTTAATGTCCCCTAACCCAGTCATCACCCCAGCACCGCCATAATCACCCATAACCCCTAAAAAGTTGCAAAAACCTAAAGCTGCCAACACAAGAAATTTGAGAAACATTCTGATAAATGGCTTTAGCAGAGGCTACAGGGTGGGTGGGGTAATAAGCTTCTGTTTCCTCTCCTGATTAGGCCTTTACTTCAGTGGAAGAAAACACCCATAAGACTCATAACAATGTGGAGGTTTTTATCTCTGTTAAACAACCCATGTATTCATATATATTCATATATATGTGTCTGTGTATATTCTATGTGCATATGTCATATACACACAAATTCATATATATTTATATATATATGCTTCTCTTTCTCCTTCTGTCTAGTATCATATTTGATCAAAGCATCCCAGCCTGTCCATATATGAAAATATATCTACCTTTTGCAAGAGTGGAGGAAAATTTCAGGCTGGCAGCTGTGTTCCTGACATGAAGCCAAGCATTTACCTGCTGCAGCCAAGCTGCTGATGAAGAACACATGCACTGTCACACCACAAAACATAACTGGAAGGGAAGGAAGACTAAATTCTGCATGTGGACAAAACACTTCTCTCTGCTTCTCAAACATTGAAAAGATAATGATCCACTTCTTAAAGGCGTTGTGAGTATGCTCAGGCATTTTGGGGATTATTCCATTAGTATATGTAATCTTCTTCCTATTTTTTCAGTGGTAGAATGCTTCTTATTAAAGGAGAAAGAGATTTGGGATTAACCTGTGAATGTTACCTAACTAAATCAATAAAGGTTTTGTTTGCACAGACCTCAGTAAGGCAGGGATTCCACCCTTGACCACGGAAAAAGTTTCTCATTATATATTCATTGATGGTGTAGCTTGGAACTTCAACCTGCCTATAAAGGAGCAGCCTGCTAACAAACAGTGCTCTGGGCAAATTAAGTTGAACACTTGCATTCTGGGAGGTTTTGCAAAATGTTTATCTTTAGAAACAGCTTTAAAAAAACACTCAAGGCTATCAACCATGCTGGGCTCAGCAAGAAGAAGAAGAGGGACACAGATACATGCAAACTGACTCCAGTTCTCTAAACAGGAGGAGAAAAAAAGCGCATTGAACCTTTGATCTCCACAACAGTGCAACAAGTTTCCTTTCTGTGTTGTATGTGAAATTATAAATAAGACTTGTTATTGACTGAGGGAAGTTGATGCAATTCTCAGAGAAATGGGTCTTGAGATAAGAGTTTTGGCTACTGTATCTTCTGCTGGGCTGCTTACCTTGCCATGTTTGCAGCATGGCTGTTAAATTACTCCAGCAGAAAGCCCTCGGGACAGTCGAGTTTCTGAAGACTTATGGAAAACACAGAATATAGGATTTCCGAGTATTGGAAAGACAGACCCATTTATTTGTGGCAAAGTTATATGCTTAAAAGAGTCGTGAATGTTTAAACAGAAAGTATCTTATTTCCTAGAGAAAGATAGAAAACTTTAAACAGATTATTCTGAATACAAAGGAAAGCCACATTCATCCCCTGGGTACTCACTGACTCACAAGCAGTTTCCCAAAAGTCTTCTGGCTTTTAAACCTGTATTCTTGGTCTTCAGAAAGAGGTTACAGAGCAGAGTGACTTCTGCAGGGATCTCCAAAGGATAGGAGAGACAGAACCTACCTTTTCCTGATTCCTGTGTGACAACCTGCCCTGCATGAGGGGAGAAACTTGGCCTCAATCCCCACTTCTGGCACACTGACAATGTTACATCCCTAAACATGAAGGCACACTGGTACCTGAGGAAAAAGAAACAAATGAAACACGTGGCAAATGCAAAGCAGAGCCCAAATGCTTTGAAGTGCTAACATAAACAAGTATACATGTATGTATGTGCATGTGTATGTGTATATAATGCACATAAATATATGTATAGATAGATAAAGAATGAAGAAAACATTAACTTTCCTGTCTTATTTTTGCAACAAGTGCATGATTTTTATGCCCATGGCTGCGCACAACTCTCTGCAGTAAGATGAAACTAACATTTCAAATGTATTTATTTGAAAAACAGGCTGGAGAGGATGCTGGTCTGAACAGGCATCAGAGCCATGGGACACAGACGGGCAGGGATCAGCAGTGAGGCTGCTGACTGGGCCAGTGGCAAACAAGGCCCTGCATCAAGGCACAATATTGCAACCCCCTCCGGTTTTCTAAATTGTGTTAAAAATTCACTGCAGTGTGGGGGAATATTTAAGGAAAATAACTCGGGTAAATTTGGACACAAAATTTGTAACAAATATTTATAACACCGGGATATGTAGAATAGGTGATAATTCTTACCAGAGTACAGACACCAAAGATATGATTTTATTTAAAATGGCATTCACATTCTGTCTCTTGTATTTGGTGCTACTGCTATCCTCCTACCTCTCATCTTATTCTAGAAAAAAAAATTAATTACTCCAAACATGCAGGCCTAAACCAGAAGTGATAAATGAAGTTATCAGCTCAATGCATCTAGTGAACGATGAGCTCACATACTTTGACTTTAGGAGCTGGTATCACTTAATATCTACTCTCAATAAAATTGACTTCTACTCTGATTAAACCTGTTCAACTGGTCCTGCTTATAATTCTTTAAAATACGTTAATTTAAATATTAATTAACTCTTTGAATTTAAACATGTATCTTTCTAATAACATGTTAAGATATATATACATGTGCTTAATGTATCCACTGTGGTTTATGAAGATGGAAGGTTTAAACTGATTCAGACCTGGTGTTTACTTTTTAGAAGAGATTTCTAAAAACCAAACTAGAATATACGCATCAAGTTCAGCATTTCCAGAAGTATTAGTAATAAATGTTAGAGAAGGGCTTCAGTATGTGTGTGATCTTAGGCATTGTTCATTGCTTAACATTTAAAATCCTTTCTTCAAAAAATATCCACATAGATTTAGTTTTGTTAGAAGCAATTTGAGTAAATGAATCAAGATGCTTCAGGGCAGAATTTGTATGTACAAGCCTACACCTCCCTCATCTCCACAAATCTCTGTTACCTTTCTTCCCTACATTTTACAGTCTACCTGTGTATATTCTGGCTATAGCTTTATATGTGGACCATTTCTAGCACAACAACAAATTTGTGTCCAGATTCTTGATTAAGCACTGAGCATCCAACAGCTGGGACAGAATTGCTGAAAGACACTGTCAGTGTGAAAACTTTCCGTGAGCCGGTACCTGGAGACAGATAAGCAGCAAATAGAGATACTTCAGAGTCTTCTCTTTGTCTCTCTCCCCTGTTTCTCTCCACTGTTCCCATTTACCAGGCAGGACAAACTCAGCCCAAAACATGAGTTATGGCAAACAGCGCCTAATGGCAGACTTCTCATTTAATTAAAGGAGAAATGATAGGATCATTCCTAACCTAAACTATACTAAACACCAAATTCATATTGAATTCTGGCACTAGGAAGGCTGACAGTTTTCAGACACTTCCGTGCTTAATTTTAACTGCAGAACCATCCCTGATGTTATTGCAATAATTATCTGTTCCCACCATGAATACGTCTGTAGTTCTTGAGTTTCACGGTCACAGGCATTCCCAAGGGTCAGTGTTCTGATAAAAAAAAAAAAGTGACTTAGATATTTAAAAAAAAAAAGGATTTCTGTTAGGACCAATTCCCACACAATGTTTGTTTATTCAGCATACAAAAGGAAACTGTACTTTGTTCTCCAAGAAAGCTGGTGGTGCTGCAGACATCATTACACTGACTGAGAGTCCCAGTAGGGAAATTCAGATGGCTCACAGGATATTTTTTCCAACCTGTACAGAGCTGACCAGTCCACCAGTCCCAGAGAGCTTTGATGAGGTTTCTGAGGCCAAAATGAGACTGCTGTGCACACACATCTGGCATTGTCATGAGCAGTAGGTGGCAGGATGCTGGTTTAAGATTCAGTGTAGTTAAATACAGCGTTAAATACAAAAAGCAAAATCTTGGGTGCCTGATACTGAACTGCATGAAATTGTTTCCCCCTGCCAGGTAGGATGGTCAGGCTGCTGGGGCAAGACCTTATTTTGCTAGCCAGAAGTGCACCTCAGTGATAACCTGACCTGAGCCCACTCCCCTGCGCAAAAACAAAGACACTTCCTGCTCCTAAGTACTTTGCATTTGTGCCAACAGGCAACATGACTCACTGCCTTTACTTTTAAATTGTGCTTTCCCTTCAAAATGGCTCTGGCTGACCTGGTCTGGATGGATCCTTCCTTCTACAACAGCCAGGCCTGCGGTGGTGCCCAAGTCCACCTGCTGGAACACCCACAGATCTTAACTGTGCATAACATTGTGCTGCACTGCAGTTATTTACCCTTTTTCTCACTTGTTTCATGAAGAAAAATCCACTGTTGTGTGGCTCAGAGGTTATTCCTGTAAAGCACTGGTGCTACTTGTCTTACACAGCCCTGGTGAAGGCACATGGCAGGAGGGCCTTGTGGTGCAAAGGCGATGGGGCAGGCAGGGCTGAAAACCACAGCAATCGAAAGATACCCAGCTCACTTGGTTACTTCTCCGTTCCCTTCCTCTCTGCTATATATAATGACGTTTCTCAGAGCACATTTCCCCCAGTTACAACCTCTACCGACATTGCACCAGCCTTTGGTGAAGCTGTGGTAGCTGCACATTTCCTGGCCTGGCTGAGCTCAGGCTCTGTGGAGGTGCAGCAGCCACCCCATCTTCACCTGTCACTTCAGCACTGAGACACCACGTGAGCTTTCACCCAAAGGAGGGAGAAAAAGATGAAATCCAGGTGGAATTGTGGAGCAGCTCCTCATGGCCAAAAAAGCTAGGACTGCTTTTGCAGGCTGCAGCAGGCAAGGCTAAACAGAAATCAGGAAATCATCCCTGAATCCTCAAGCCTTGCTTCAAAGCTGGAGTTTTACAGCATTTTCAAGTTTGACATAGAGTTGTTTCAGGTTTTTTTTCTGTGCATAAATCAGCATCACTTGGCTTGAAAATATGTTTTTCAGAAACACCGTAATATTCAGACCACTCATGCCAGTTTGTAGACAGCTATTGATCCAGCATCTCTCGTAGTTCCCCCCTTTCCCTGCAGCCCTCACTTCAGAAAGGTCTGTTTCATAAATGCACAAAGTCAGGGGAGGATTCTCTCATTCCTTCAAAGGAAAACCTTGGGGAAAAGCCTTTCTGTATATCCTTTCTTGCCTACATATTTACATTTCAGTGAAGGAACTGTGCAGGTCACCCAAAATGCAAACTTTGCCAGTGACGCTGCTGCTCTGCTGTTCATTTGGAACCCAGTTTTGCTTTCAAGTTCAAAATGAAATGTTTTTCTCTTCCTGCACACGGCAGCCAAGCACTCCTTGAGCCTTCTGAGGCGTAGCACGTTTCCTTTGCTGGGAGAGGGGAATTTCCTCTTTTCAAAGCATCAAACCCCTCCCCACACTGCAGTCTGTCCCTGGTTACTCTACACACCCTCTAAGAAAACTGAAAAAAAATGTGAAATACAACTTGTTTGACCACTTTGTATTTATTCAGTTGTTTTGCTTGTTAGTTGTATTTGTCTAAACTTTCCTTTCCCAGCAGGGGCATGCAAAAGGAGTTAAAATCATCTCTTTTAAGACCAAAGGGAGCCCAGTTTCTGCTTTGCTTCCCTCCATGCTCCCCAGGTGTCTGTAAGTCAGCACCAAAGATTTCCACTGACTTCCCTTTGCAAAATGAGAGCCCTGCTAGTATTTAGTGACTTATGCCTACTCATCCTCTTTCTTCTCTCTTTCCTCTGCCTTATTTTTATTAGCATGGTAGAGCTGTTTTGGCTTTGCCATAGCTTTTCATGTGCAGGCAAACAGACAAACAGACACAACTCTCAAGGGGCCTGGGAGGAATGGAGTCATACACTGGAGACAAATTGTCTATAACTCAATAGTTAAAACAAATCAGAGCTTACAGGCTTATAAACATGCAAGAAACTGTTTATAAATACATAAGAAATCTGTAGCTGCAAATTTATCTCATTATATAGGTTATATATTGCAAATAATCCCAAATACATTACTGCTACAGAATTCACAACTATACACTTATGCAGAATAATGTGATTCATAACATAAAACCCATGTGTTATACATATGTGTGTGTGCAACAGAAACACTTCTGAAATTTTATAATACAAAATTTATATGATAAAGACAGCTATGAGCCTTCTCTGAAATTCCTGAAAGTACTTTTTACTTGAAATCTGTTCAACCCTCTTAAAACCCAGTTTATAGTTTCAGCACATTCAATGTGTAAGAAGTTTGCCTGTGTTTCCAGAAGCCATGTGTTTGAGCCTTATTGTTTTGTTTCTCAGACAGGAAAAGTATTGTGTCCCTGGCATCCTGAGCAGCTGCTCCAGGGAGAGCAGTTCTGAGTTACAGTCTTCAGCTATGCTGCCTGTCACACCAATTTCTCCTAAGCTCCTGCAATTTACCCCGTTTGAGAACATGGCATAGTGCAAATGTGAAACAAAACACAAAAAGAAAGGGGGTAAAAAAGAAAGAAGAAAAAATAAGAAAAGAGGGGGGGAAAAAGCACTTCAAGCTTATGATTTTAATCTATTTGGTTGCTTTAATTACTTGTTTGCGTATTTCTTCCCAACTCTCATTATCCCATTACAAAGCAGCCAAACTTGCCGAACACCTACGGCAGCAGCACAGTAGCAGAGCTGAGCTTTCATGTTGTGCTCTGGATATATGTAACTCCATGTGAGGAGCAAAACAAACCCTCAGCCATTCCTGCTCCCTCAATTTCATGCTCAGAGTGCGAGCGCTGGGCTGCAGAGCACAGCAGGGGCACAGGGAGGGAAGAGGCAGCACCGTGCCCTTCCCAGAGCAGCATTACTGCAGTGACACCACAACCATACAGTTTCCAACCTGAAGTACTGGGGGGCTTAGATTTGGGACCATCCCCACAAGTTATATCTATATATCTATATATCTATATATCTATATATCTATATATCTATATATCTATATATCTATATATAGATATGTATCTATGTATCTATGTATCTATATATCATACATATATCTTTTTCTTTTTTTTTTTTTTTTTTAATACAAGCTGTTACCTCTCAGTAGAAATAGCTTTTAGAGGTATTCTCAAAGAAACCACAGACAGCAGGATCATGGCGAGCTGCCTCTGGGCTTCACCTTGCGGTCTCAGGGGATGGGTCCTGCAGGACCGTACAGATGGGAGGAAAAATTGGACAAGGCAGAGTGGAGAAACTCTATAATGAATTAGACATCTTTTGCACAAAACGCAGCGTTGGGGGTTGGGTGTCTTTCCTTTTGTTCCTTCTCACCTTTGGAATTTTTTTGCCCATTAGTTGCGGGGAAGCCTGATTGCTGGATCTTGTTGGGTGCCTGAGTAACACTGGGAGTTTGGGCTGGGCCCGGGGGGAAAGGGGAGCAGGGGATGGGGAGGGCGGGGGCAGCTGGGTGTTGGCTGATTTCTTAGGCTTCAAAGCACGATACTATCGGAGATGCTGAGGCTTGGAGAAGGGAATTTGCCATCACCCAGATGGAGCTGCTTCTTTTGCTTCTTCTTTTTCATCTGCGGGCCCCCGCGCCCCCTGTCCTGCGGGGACGTGCGGCAGTGCCAGGCACCGCCGCGGAGCTGCTGCTGCATCTCGCTCGTCCACTCGCCCGGGATTTCTACTCATTCCTGCCGTTCCAGCCGGTTGTTCAGCAGAGCTCCGCAGTGTCCTGTAGGAGCGCCGGGACTGACTGCCCGAGGGGTTTGTGAAGCAAAGCCTCTCCTCCATCCTTTCCCGTCTCGGCCGAGAAGGCTGTCACGGGGTCCCTGGTTCTGTTTTGTTGCTAATGCTGTAGTTATTGTTGTTTGTTTGCCTTGTTACACATACTAGTGAAGAACTGTTATTCTTATCCCCAGATCCCTGCCTGAGAGCCCCTTGATTTCAAAATTACAATAATTCGGAGGAAGGGGGTTTACGCTTTTCACTCCAAGGGAGGCTCCTGCCCTCCCTAGCAAGCACTAGACACTGTGTGTCTTCCAAACCGAGACACACAGCTACTTTATTCACAGCTGTGCTACCCTTGCAGTCTAGTCCATGCAGTCTAATCTAGGCTGTATTAGCTCTCTGGTATACAGGATACAGAACAAAATCATTTTAAAATAGCAGGGGTAAAATTAACACAGATCAGTTAGGAAGAATCTGGTTTTGGCAATGAGAATAAGACCTCCACCTATATTGGAGTACTATGCTGGTAAGAAACACGGGAGCATTATCCATATCCAATAGGACATTAAGACTGTGGGCTACCCCATGCCTCACTAGGATAATTCCTTGTTCCTTTGGAATACATATTTCTGTATGTAGTTTGTGTGTGATTGTCACTGAGCAGATCCCAACAGCCCCCTCACCTGTCTACTTTATGTGCCTACACTGAGGGCCTGCCTGCCTCGGTGACCTAGTGACATTGGCTGCTGCAGGCTGGCAGCTTCTTTTAGGCATGAACAGCCCACACAGTGTTCACTGCTTGGAAGGAAAAGGCATACACAAATTATTCTGGTTTCTTCCCTCTCCTTTCTTCAAAGTTGCACCTCTCAGCTGTCCCCTGCAGGACCAGGTTGTTGGAGGGTCTTGGCTCTGAGCTGCCACTCGCTGGGTTTAGGGGAGGATCCATCTTCCTGCTGCTTCCTCTCCTGGGCTATCTGAGGCCTCTTGGAGAAGCTTTCACAGAGACAAGAAGAAAGAGAGCAACTCTTACACCACAGTTTATTTTTCCCGATATCTGGACAGCCCCAGGAATTGTTGGGACCTTAAAAAAAAAAAAAAAAAAAAAAAGGCTTTGTTTCACTAGCTTGATAAATTATATTTTCCAGGAAACAAAGTTTCCTTTCCATTTTATCTATTGACATTGTAGCAGCAAATTCCATCTGTAACAGCTTCGGTGTCTGTTGCAACTCTCCCTTCAAAGACCTTTCATTACTAAAGCTTTCAGGGAATATTTATCACTGGATAAAATCACACAATTCAGTGACTGCAGAACCAGAATTGGGTAACTTCAGGACATGACTTCTGAACCTGCATCTACTGCTCTCTCAACATATGTATTTATTTTATCTTTTCTTTGAGGAAGCCATCTGAAAGCCACCTCAAGTACAACTTGAGGCAGACAGAGGTAAACCAATTTTTCCACGTTTTACCTAAACAATAGGATTTATTTCTTGTGTACATCTAACAAGCTGATGATACAGCAATGGGATGAGTTGAGAAATTCACTCTGTGCCAGTGCTATTAATATATTATTAACTGAAAGATACCTCCCAGTGTTGAAATGGCCTCACAGTTTTTTCTTTTCAAATGCTCTTGTGGGGATCAGAGATGTTCTCTGGTTGCTTTTGTGTCCAATACCAGCAGTCTGCAATAGCCTCTGGGTCTCACCAAGCAGCAGGTTGGCCAAGGCTGTGCTTCATTCTTGGATCCACTCCCCTCGTTAAAAATCCTTAGGAATCAGCAGTTCACATGTGTGTGCACGAAGCCAGACTAAAGATCAGGGCTGTGGGCAGGGTTTGCATCATTAGCAGCCCTTCCTGATGGAGGACCACACAGTACTGAGAGAGTTCAAGGTAAATTACACTTTTCTCAGCAAAGCCCTCGTCCACAGCGTCTTCACACACAAAACCAGAGGGGCTAACACTCTCAGAGCACAAGAGACTATTTACCAGACCCTGCCTTGCAGGGAGCACGAACCATGAACATGTGGTTTCTGGCTTGACAGGCTGCAATTAGACCGGGGGAAAGCAATCAGTGCAGGCTGTGACCTCTCACACTAGGTGTGTGTTAAACACATCGCAATTAGCATGCTAATTACCTGTGAGGAAAACTGCTGTAAGGCGTCCAGCCCTGCCTTCCCCTGGGAAGGGGAGAAAGTACTCGCTGGACACAAGGTATCTCACGGTATTCAACTTTTTTTTCCTATTTTCAGTGGAAGTGGATGCCACTGCTTGGTAGAGGGAGGACTGAACAAAAGGCTTGAATTTCTTCATTTTCCTCTATGTTTTCTTTAGTCACTGGCAGATCACCGAGGGCTCATCGGCTGAGAAAGGCAATGCTTCCTTGCAAAGCAGTTTGACCTGGCTGCCACCAAGGCATGGCCCAGGTTTCACTCCCTGCAGTGTTCTCCCGATGCACCCCTGGGCTCGATTCCAAAGCCGGGAGCCTGTGAGAGAATGTGTGTGTGTGATGTATTTGGGAGCCAGGGATCGTGCTGTCTTCCCCAGCACACAGCTGTGACCTCGTCCTGGCCTACTTTAGATGTTGTTCTTGGGCTTATGCTTCACTTAGCCAAGTAAAACCGAGTCTGATTTACAAGGTGCTGGTCTTTAACAGGCTGTTCAAAAAAAAAAAAATACCAAGGCTAAGATACTTCTCATCCCTGCTCCTTCTCCCTTCCCACCCTTGTTTGTGGGAAATAACTTACAGTATAAAATCTTGCTCTGATGCTTCTTCCATGGTCTGTTCCTTCCCAACCTGTACTTGATGCTGCTTAAAGGCCTCCAAGAGCAAAGCCTGCATTTGCTGTGCCACAACACCAGTGTGTTATTTACTATATGGTACTTCTGCAACATGGTTTTGATGACCCGAAACACAGAAATATTTGTCTACCACTCTACAAGAGTAATTTCAGCCTGTGGTGATAAAAGGAACCAGTTTTTGTCTGTGATTTCACAGTTGTGAGGTCAACTGTTTGCACATAGGCTAATGCACACGTGAAGATGCTGAACAACACAGAAAGGATTGGTCTTGTGCTTACTGGATCCACCCTCAGCTTCCACGTGGTGCCAAAAGCAGGGAAGGCTGCTTTGGCTGGAAAATTGGAGGAACTAATTGGGCACACTCTTTCATCAGGAAACGGCATCCAGCTCAGAACAGCATGCTTTGAACAAGCAAATGAATTTTTATCTGAAGAGAGTCCATGAAAACACCAGCCTTGAGGACCCCGAGGGATCTCAACAGAAGCTGCAGGTGCCGCACAAATCAAAAGGTACAGCATAAACACACAAGAATCTGCTCCTTTTGAAAGCCCAGGAGACTCCAAGGGAAACAGTTGTTGTAAACCCAGTGCAAACCCCCCTCGGCACCGTCACTGCCCCCACAAAGCGATCCCGACACCGCTGTGACCTACATTGCTCTTCCCAGCCGCGCTCCCGCTCCCAACGCGTTCTGCAGGGTGAGCACGCAGCCCTCGCCTCTCGCAGCACCAACAGCCAACACAGCATCATTAGTGGGTCTGGCAGCCCACAGAGCAATAATTGCAGGCATTATGAAGCAGCCACAGCGATGACAGGCTCAGAGGGCAGTGCCATAATCAAGGGAACGTATAGACGGGAACAATAATAGCATACGGGAACTCGGAGGAAGATAACAAGAGGGTTATTGAAATGTGCTTTGAGGAGTAGAAAGATAACTCAGATAGGAGGGAATCAAGCTGGCATTTATTTTAATTCAAATGCAATCTCAGCTATAATCTATACATTCAGGACTAGCTCTAATCCAGACTACCAACAGACCCATACACACCCCACTCTTTCACGTATGGAATTGAGCTAGATCGCTTCAGACCTCAGCTGCACTAGAAATATTTTAAAATGTGGATTTATATATTCAGGGGTAAATTTATCTCTAGAAGGTTTTTGTGTTGCTAGGCAAAAATGCAGGAAGCATTCTGATCAAACCTTAGACTCAGGGGACAGAATGATTATTTAACTTTCGATTATTGAAATACATAGAAGAGATTTTTAAAGCGTTGACAGTGTTCAGAAAATTAAAAGTTTTAACATACTGGAAGCTACACATGAAAAAACAGTAACATCCCTTTAACATTACACCTGTGGCCTCATCAGCTGCACTTGATAGCAACTTGTGCATATTTTGATTTTGGGGTGAGATACAGCATTTTATGCTACGGTCCAAAGCCTGCCAGGTTTTATTGTATCCCACTCACAGTGGGATACTTCTAGGTAAATATGCAGCAGGGCAGCATCAGTTCTAGAAGAACCTGCCTCAGAAAAAAGGAACAGAGGCTAGTTCCTGTGATTTTCTGGGTGCAGGTACACCCATAGTACGGTCATTTACTGCTTGCTTTCCTCCCGTTCCCCAAAATAAACAGCACACTCTAAAACATCACGTATTTAAATTCCTGTAATTCCAACAACCAGGGCAGGACCTTCCCAAAGCACAGCTAACCCGAGGTACTGGCAGCAGCCGTACCTCCAGGACTCCCCATCCATTCCTCCCCCTGGGCTGCGGGAATTCAGAGCCTCTTCCCCAGCCCTCGGATTATCCAGGAGAGCTTTGCTACCGAAAACCAGAAGAGACGCTGGGTATGGAAAGTGCGGGTGAGGTTGAGAGCGAGTTCACGGCTGGAGTTTGCAGGAGGGGCCAGACCCGGAGCGCGGCTCAGCCCCGCTCTGCAGGAAATGAGTTCCCCGGGGCCGAGCCTCTGCAGCGCCGCTTGCAACTTCATCCGGCCCCTGCTGGCCCCCGGACACCCCCCGGTGGCACCTGAGAGGGGTGTGGCGAGCGGCCAGGGGTTTTGTCCGGGTTTTTATTGGACTTTTTTTTGTTCTGTGGCCGATGAGAGCGCTGGCAGCGGCGGTCCCCGCGTCCCCCCGATGGTTTCCTGAGCGCTGCTCTCGCCCTGCAGCCAGGGGCTTCCCGAACAAAAGGAAGTTTCAAGTAATCTGTCGGGAATCGGCCCCCCAGATGGCAGGGCAAGAGTTTTTAAAAAGGAATATATTGGATTATTTAGGTCAGCCTTAAGCTGCTTTGTGCCTTTTGTTCTTCCGTTCCCGAGCAGATCCTTTGTAGTGTTCCCAGAGTGTAATATACTGTATCAGAACGTCGGTCCTGTTGAGTTGCCTTAATGAAAACCTCAGACACTGCTCAGACAACAATTTCTCTCTATTAAAATAGTCTGAGCTGTGCTGGGTTTATGCTGTTGCAGCTCTGAAATGTAACACTGAAAGCAGTTTGGTTTGCAGTGCACAACAGGCTTCATAAAAGTCCAGCAGTGTTCTGCTGTGTCATTTCTCCTGTGTTTCCTGCCCTAGAGGATAACTTACACATACAAATGGCACCTGAAACTCTGCAGAAAAAGGTAAGCGGTACTGTTATGCACTACAGCAGTAGGCCCATCTAGATAATTTAGTGTTTCACCCTATAATTATAAAACAAAGGTAGATATCTTCTACAGAGATCTGAAACACTGAACCCAAAGAGCATCTGTGCAGGACTACTATGCCAAGTCAAAATTTTCCCAGGGGAAAAAACATGTATTTCAGATGATTGCTTTTCCCCCCCCCACTTTTTTTGTAATTACTTATTTACTACTATAATAATTACTTATTATTTAAAATACATTTAGTGCCATTTTAGATGAAATATGCAGCTTGAAACCAAACATATAATTTGGGCCTTCAAAGACAGCCGTACCAGACTGCTGCTTTGAATTATACAACAAAATGAGCTATGAGGATTTTTAAGTTTCTATTACAACTCTTTCTCATTTGGCAGTGATTTTGCATATAAAGAGGTGTGTTAACTGAACTGAATGCATCAAATGCAGCCTTTTACATCACCTGGAGAACAGAGAGTCCCTTCTGCTTTTAAAGCAAACGCTGTGTTCTTTCACATGACGTGTGAGATTCAGATGACTCCGTATCTTTCCTGGTGGGGAGGCTTGGGGGTGAATAAAGCAGAGTTTTTCTTGTTTAGTTCAAATCACTGAATCTTTGTTTCCAAAGTGACTTCTTTCAGCACTTAGAACAAGGTCTGTCTCTGGTGGTGAAGGACAATTCCCCAGGCTTGCACAGTGTTTGAAGGGTTTTCACAGCAATCTTAATTCGAGCGTGATTTGCATGACATCCGTTCTCTCTTCCACACATGCACATCAGCGACTTAAGGCGACCTCAGAGAGAGCACACATCTGGATGAGTGCCAGGAAAACGCTTACACAGCTGGAGATGTGCTCAGGACCCTTCAGTCCCTCCTCTTGATTACATTGCTCCTCTCCTGGGACATATTCCTTCCTTGGACAGTATCCCAGTGAAGAGCATTGAAATTAACCAGCCTGACTAGGGAAACACATCTGCCATTTCTCATTTGTGGCAGACATCAAAGAAAAGTGGCTTCAGTTGGGCTGAGATGTTCTAGGACTGACATTGATTCAAGGAAAGCAAATTCTTAAAGTAAATAAGAACCAGTGGGTTTAGTCCATGATACTTAAAGCAAAGAATCAAACTCATAAAATGGACTGCAGGGAAGTTCCAGCTGGAATAACCCCAAGCCTCATCTAACCTTCATCTCAAAACAAGGTCAGCTGCTAAGGTCAGGCCTGCTCACTCAGAGATTTAAAGGCCCTTGATATGGCATTTTAAGTAGGTCAGCAGAACACTCCTTAGTGCCCGTGTTAACACCCAGCAGTCCCACCCTGCATCACATCCCTGCAAACGCTGCAGGTGTTAACCTTGCCAGCAGGTGCCACTGCAGGAAATTTGTTATAAAATACACAAAACAGTCAAGATTAAGAGTTTTTGTTACTTGGTACATCACCTACTCAGCAGCTTTCCAGAATTGCTTAAATCAGAAGCTGGTGATTGGAAAAAAAGGCCTAAGTGCCATATCACTGTCCCCCCTGCCAGGGGACTGAATTCTCTTGGGTTTGGTGCAGAAACCACAACATGGCAAAGAGTGAAGGTACAGCAGAAAGGCTGGGCACGACAGATGCTGCTCACTGCATTTAACCCTTTCTGGCAGGTGGACAATGAGTGACAGAAACATTGAGATACAGCCATGTTTGGAGCACCCTTCCTACAGTTTGTGTTGCCTGAATCCTGCGACCTGCTGGTGCTCAGGCAGCCTGAAGTATCCCAGAAGCATGGAATAAGCTGAGCTGGATGGTATCCATCAGGGTCACTGAGTCCAGCTCCTGGTCCTGCACAGGACATCCCAAAAATCCCACCCTGTCTCTTAGCTCCTTCCATAAGGAAGGGACTAGGGAAATGCTTGGGTTTTTTGTTAGCTTCTTTCTGAAGTTTCGCTGTGAACTGTTGGTTCTTGATACAAGAAACCTGGCCAGGCACACACACGGAAATCCAGCAATCAGCAGGCACCAGCAGCCACCTGTGGGGAAGATCAGGCTCCACCTCTGCTGGAGCACTTTCCTGGTGAGGCTCTCAGTCTCTGCACATCCTGACACTGCTCAGAGTAGGAAAGAGCCAGTAAACTGTCCAGACAACGCTTATCTGTCCCTCAAGAGGTGGTGGGAGAGTGGTGGGAGAACCCATCTGCTTTTCTTGGCCTACATTCGCTGGAGACAGACACTCAGTGACAGCAGAAGCCCAGCTGCTGGAACACTCCCGCCTGCTGCCAGCTCAGCAGCCTGAGAAGCCTTGATAAAGTTCAAAACGCCGCATGGGGCTTGGCAGTGTCAGCCTGTGACTTATCCAGGCAGCAGTTCACTCCAGCAGCCAGGCAGGAATCACCACACCCCAGCCACCCCCAGCTGCAGCAGCACCTTGGCTTTGTTTGTAATGAAACTCGTGGGTGTGGAGGTGGTGGTGGGAGATCAGGTGTGGTGGGTCATGTGCTGGCATAAAGGTTGGATGACGTGGAGGCAGACCTGCAAACTGCAGAGCAATAATTAAGGGATTGCTGCTTCTGAGGAGAGTGGTGGTGAGCACAGGAAGGCAAGAAAACCCACCTGAGAAAGGGGAATAGGAACAAGACAGACCCTTAAACAAGGTGTCCACACAGCTCCTGGACATCCTCTGAACTGAGGGAGCTTACCAGCTTCTGAACGAGGTGGAGAGGGACATAGGAGAGAAGCACTCACCTCCCAGCAGAAAATTCTACCCCAGGTTCCTGGATTTTTCAGAAGGGAATTTCTCCACAGGTGCATCCACAGGAGTGCACTCCTTGTGTAATGGAGCCTCTTTCCCTTTGTAATCTCACTAATTTCAAGTTAAATGATTAAAACATCCTTACAAACAGCACCCAGACCACCCACCAGCAGCACAGCAGCCAGGGAATTGGAACAAATTCTTTAGGATAAAATGCAGCCCAAAGGCTCTTCTTGAGCAAATAAGGCCCCCTCTTGTCAAGCCACAGTCAGACAGATGAAGGCTTCATCCTCTGGAGATGCTGTTTCTCTCCAGTGCTTTGTCTAGGCTGGGCAGTTTAGAGTTGGAGGCCTAACCAAGATAGGAAAGCTGAGATGGTGCCAGTCCCTCCTGGAGCTGTAGGTTTCCTTTAGGGCTACCAGCATGACCCTTGGCATCTTTAGCTCATGACTTTTTCCTGTTCCCAAGATGATTTCTTCCAGTCACAGGAAAAGAGGATGTCTCCTTTTCCTCAGCACCACTCCTGAGTTACTCCTTCATCACTCCATGGTCAGAGCAGACTTTCAGGCAGATGTAGATGGCATCTGTTCTGCAGCAAGGTGTAACCCCCCAAACACACCCCACTGTGTAGCAGCACCAACATTCACTTAAAAAGTAGTATTTCCAGGCTCCTGTCAGCAACAACTCTCACTTTATCAACTCCCCAAAGCCTTTTTTCCCTCAAACTCCCCTGGCCATGGGATGGTACCATCTGTACATCTCTGTTCTGAATACATGGGCAGGGTTAGGAGCTCACAAGACCATTTTCTGCTAACTTTGATTAACTCTGTGTTTGTAGCACACAGAGACATTGCCTCATGGCAGGAAATAACTCAAACCGCAAAAACATTTCCTTTTCTTTCTTTTTGTCCTGAAATTTTAGCAGCAGGTTTTGGGGTCAGCCCCTTAGAAATGTAGCAGTATCATTCTCAGGCTCATGCTAGAAGGTAAAATACTTATTTTTTTACTGGGTGATTATTTGAAGGATGGTTATTTTTGCCCTTCAGAAAATTCTACCTGAATGTAACACCAAGAGCTGAGGTCCAGTGCCACTCAGTCACTGGAGTAAAACAAAAGAAGCAGAGGAATCATTTAATAAAATCCCTTAGAAGAATGAATGCACTTGAGCAAAACCATCACTAACATGCACCAACTGCACATTTGGCAGAACTGAAGCAGCAGATGCAGATTTTCCCTTTTCCCCCAACAACTATTGGTGTTTGATTGTGCCCTACCATCACCACTTGACATTTTAACAGTTTTTTTGGAACATGACACAGTATCTGTGCATGCTCAATACAAATTTTGGTCTATGGGCAAAGCACACTAAACACACAGGGTACATCTGGCTGTCCAGAGACAGTAGGTTGTCTCATCTGCATCTTTTTTGCACTCGAGAGAAGTGGAAATTGTTAATTGTGCACTTAAGAGTTCAGATTTATGGATTGAAAGCCTATCATGAATTAAATTGTTTTGCTAGACTAAGAAAAAAGCAGATGCTGATGCAAATAGTGGAAATACCCTAAGTTTCTTGTGAAATCCCCTGTGTAGTTTGCTAGGAATATTTAACCTGAGTATGGAAAATTCCTTTTAAACAGGAGTCCTTGCACAAGCAAAACTTTGGTTTTGAATGAGAACAAAAGGATCAGATCCTCTAATCAAAATCTATTGCCATGATTTACTTTGTGTTCATACATAGATTTTCTTTGGACAAATGTAAGAGAAATGTGGGTATGGATGGATCATGTAGGGAAACTCCACTCATTTCCATTCTTTTCTAAGAAAAACACACCGTAAGACAGAGAGGCTGGGAAACTACAGTGATATCAGTCATTTCTTGTAAGAAAAAAAATAAAGGATGCAATTTTCCTTATTGCTGTCTTGGTCCAACACTGCCAGTGAACCTTTTGTCTCTATCCCACACAAACTGCCATCTCACCAATTCCATTATATCCTGAGACCTTGGAAAGATCTTTGATCAGCTTTTCACTTTAAACAGAATCTTGCGTGTTTGGGAACAGAGGTCATACACAGGAGCATTTTCTCCTAATGGTTCCATTGTATTTTTCTCTGAAGCTGGTATAGTGTAAACACACACACTTCACCATTTGTACCTTGGTTCCCACAGACCTTATTTTCCTTCTTCATCAGCTCCAGCTATTTTATACCTTTCCCATGACACAGCACAATATTGAGCATTGGAGCGGAACCACCCTGCCATTCACTCCTGCTGCTGCCTTTGCAGGGGGATTTCCCAGCAATAATTTACTTCTCAATGCACGATCACCTGAGCAACACTCCAGACTGAGCATTCCAGAGGGGTATTCTGTAGGATTTTATTTTTAAGTTGTATCCTTGATACTGAAGTACTTGGATGTTTGTACTGCTGTGTCCTGAGGCTTGCCAGGTGTTTTTCCTGCTTGTCCAATGGCAAAGAGCATTATGCCAAGCAGCACAGTCCACACCACCTGCCTCCTCTCTCCTTCCCTCCACAGCTCCAGACTATTTTCCATTCATTCCAGCATCACTGTTTTTGGGTAACAACAGAAGAAGACCCTGTTGTGGTGGGAAGAGAATGAACACACCACTAACACAGGTTTGTTAATAAACCCCCAGTAAAATCCCAGGGAGGAATAGGTTTTCTGGAACCTAAACTTTATTACTGATAGCCAATAACCCAAATCACCTTGGTCAAGTGTCATGGTTTAACCTCAGCTGTCAACCAAGTACCACACAGCTGCTTGCTCATTCCTCCCTCGGTGGGATGGGGAGGAGAATCAGGAAAAAAATAAAGAGTAAAAACCACCAAACTCAGAGGCTGAGGTATTGATAGTACTACTACTAATGGAGAGAGAAAAAAACCCCAAGGGAAACAAGTGATGCACAACACAGCTCAGGCTCTGCTGTGAGCTGAGAAGAACCTTCTCAGTGAGTGAGAGGATGCCGAGGGAGAAGATTTAGGAAGTCTGGAGGAAAAACGTCAGTCTATATTCATGTGTCTACCTTTAAAGGTGAATTTAGGCTTTAAAAGACCACAAACAGACTGAACAGTCTCCTCCTGCCTTTTCTGAAGCTGTTTTTAAGACTAAAATCACTTTGTGGAAATTATTCTCCAGAATCAGAAGGAAACAGTTCCATTAACAGTTCAGTGATGCTTCAGCTGCTCCAAAGGGGATTTTCAAGGGGAAGAACTGAAATTAACTGGAACATGAAACCTATATGCAGTTCACAAAATACAAAAACAGTTTTTAAGTCACAGTTTGCAATACAGAATCTCAGTCTGGCTGTGATGCATCTGTGCAGCACTTCAGTGAAGTTTTCCTCTGGGAGCATGAGCTTTGGCAATTAAAAATCCCTTCTGAGATAAATCTGTAATGGGAGAATTTTCATTCCCTTTAAAGCAGGCCTGTAGCCATTTCTGAAATTCTAGTGAGGAACCTCTCCCTAAAAAGGACTTTCCCTTACTTGTTGCAAATTTAGTGCTACTAAAACTCAGTAGCAGAGCTCCAAATTCCCTCAAGGCTTGCAATGGTTGCATCCCTCTGCAACGCCTGTTCCAAACTGCATTAGCTGGAGATGCCATCCAGCTCCTTGCTCAAAAAAGAGCCCTTACTTGTCAGTATCTGTATCTAGAGCTATTCCAGCTCTCCAGCAGATCACCAGTAAAAAAAAAAAAAATTAAAAAAGGTGCCATTTCCTGCAATTCACATATTTTATTGCTTAAATTATTTTTCATAGATGCATAAAAAATGCTGGGCAGTATTTACGGGATTGTAGTAACTACAAGACGATTACATCTGATGGCTGGGAACATTTCAGACTGAAAAATCCCAAACTAGTATTGACTTCAGAGAAGCTGAGAATACTCAGGGCTTGAACATGAGCAATGTTTTTCTTCCTGATAGCTGAGAGCACACAGGGAAACCTTCACGATTTGGGTCCAGTAAACAAAGCACAAACCCTTTTGCCTTTAGAGTAACATAAAAGATAAATTTGGTCCTTTTATTGACTTATTTCTTATTGACTTATTTCTCTAAAGGTTGCAGGTTGACACTGAGGAAGAGCAATGACTTCATGGCAATGAAGCTGTCCTTCAGCAGATACATAAAATTTAATTATTACACAATGAAAAACCCCTGATTTCCTGATGGTGCTCAGGGCTTCAGGGCCAGGCTGTGCTGGATCCTGCAGTGCTCAGCCCGAGTGATGTCCCTGCCAGGCTCTGCCTTCAGACCTGAACTCATCTCCCTTTATGCTAGTCAAATATGTAAAAAGCATGACTATGGTTATGTAGTTCACCTCTAATGAAAAAAAAAAAATCATAAAAGTGAAAAGTAATGCATCAAGAAATTGCAGTAATTTTGATGCATTCCCCTTCTCTTATTCTCCTCTGGCTTTCCCCACACAGTGCTTGGGAACACACGAAACCCAGATGCTCTAATCAACATTAATTGTTTAAACCATGCTAAATGTGCCACCATCTTTGAAGCCTTTTGCAACTCTATTCCTTCCTTTTCAATGAAGGAATTTGCATTTTTGGCTGTCAGAATCCCTCTCTTCTGCAGTCTTCTCATTTGCCTACCACTGCTGTGGACTTGTGACTTCCCTACATACTTGCCCTAAAGGTGCAGCACCCAATTCCTTCCCTAAGTGAACCAATAAATTGTATAACTGTCACATTTTCAGCTTGCAAGTTATTTTGTAAAAGTCCTCCAAGACTGCTTTTGTTTTTATTTTTTTTAAGTAATTTATTTAAAGAGTACTTGAAAGCTGTCACTGGTATGCAATGTGTTCCCCTTCCTTGTATTTTGAGATCTGTGTGGGCAAATCTTCTTGTGAAGATTTCGTGTAATTTTGCCACCACAGATTCACAAATGCTCTCCTGACTCCAGAGTACCTGAGAAGAGCATTGAAATCTCTGAAGGATTTTGTTTTCCCCCCCATGTAACAAAACAACCAAAGCAAATTTTAAGGCCTCACTCAGCAATGCTGCCTCCAAAAATATCTCAAGCACACATGGAGCTGCCAGGATAGGGAGATACCCCAATCTCTAGCTTTGAGTATCACTTACCCATCTCTTTAATAATAGGCTTTAGGGTGAAAACAAAAGAAAAAGGGTGACAAGCAGTGGATTTCCTTTCTCTGCTGGACAAAGGCCTCCTGATCATCAGACAAAGCCTGAACCTTCACATCCACAGTGGACTGCACTGGAGACACAGCATTTATTAGGCACTGCACCTCCCAAGTCCTGAACTTCCAGAGTCCAACAGGATTGAACTCCTGGGCATGGTGGTCACCTCCTCCTCACTTCACCAATCCCAGTTTTCTGAGTGCCTGACTCCAACTTCTCACCTCTGGGAGGTGGAACACATTAACTGGCTCTGTGACTGAGACATTCACTCCCACACAGCTAATAGGATGGAAAGTAAGAGCAGGATATAAAAAAGGTTCTCACCTCTGAGAATCCAAACACTCTGGCCGCATTTCTGTCATCACTCACTCTGAACAAGTGAAGGATTTTTCACTTACCCCATAAACTCCTTGATGAACCAACTCCATCAGCACTGGGCTCCTTGGACCCCTCTCTGCTTCCTACACTGCAGTGTTAGCCTGGCACTGAGAGCCAAGCAGAGCTTCTCTCATTAGTGGAGCAAAGATTACCGAGCAGAATTGGCCTGGCACTGGCAGAGAGAAAGATTTCAGTCTAAAAGCTGTGTACAATTCTGATTCTCAGCTTCTCCAACTACAAGGCTTCCTGGCAGTGACAGACACCCCTAGATCCAGTCAGGATGCATTTTTTTCCTCAGGGGGGCTTTTGGGGCTGGTTCTGCAGTATCACAGGGCTTACTGGGCTGTGTAGAGTCTAACAGGTTTCACAATAACAGGACTGGGGAAAAAATGTCAAATAACAGAAATTTTTAAAAAAAATTTTTAAACTTCCTGTTTAAAAAGTGATGGGCAAGCAGCCTTCAGACTGCCCAGAAAGCCACCCCTCCTGACTATCTCAATTTGTGGATTCCATCAGCATCCAGAGTAGGGTTAAAAGCTGTTTGTGTTTTCAAGCCTCCTGCATCCCTGTTCATTCCAGCAGCATCCTTCCCTGCAGGTAGCCTGAACGCTTCCAGAATCCCTTACACTCCTCTTCCTGTACCCACTTCCTCAGTACTTTTTTTCCCTCTGCCTGTGTCAGCAGGACAATTCCAGAGAGTCTGCAAGGGAAAGCAGTTCAGCATACTTAGAGCACATTAGCACAGACAACTTTATTGCTGAGTTGATGTTGTCAGGGAATAGCTGGAGGCTTAAGTGGCTCCAGCTGGTTGGTGATGAAAAGTTACATTAAAGATGGTAAATATCAGATGATGATGGGAGATCCCTTCCAACTCCACTGTGCTTGAGCAGCTGAGGGAGAGACCTGCAGTCACAAAGAGAAGTGAAAATGTCACACAGGTGACAGCTCTAAAACAGGCTGAGAAAGGTGGTGCCCATCACTGAGTTGCAATGATGGCAAAATTATGCATCTCAGAGAAAGTATCAGCTTGCAGCTGCCACAGCCAGAGCAGCAGCACAGCCCAGCTGCAGCAGCTGCTCCACATCTTCTGCACTGAAGAGTTTATCAGTAGGACATGAGAATAATATTCACTAAGATCCAGGACAACAAGCTCTACAACACAGATGTTAGAAAACACAGTTATATAATGACAGAGTTCAACTGGGATCCAGTTATAAAAGGGAGGCAATTTCCAAAGGTCCTTGACTTTCAGCATCACCGTGACAACCAACAACCCAAGGAAGGCCCTGAGCAATGGAAGGTGCTGAGTACCAGGTATCCTGCAGACTGGGCTGTGACTGTAAGGTTTGCCTGAGCTCTTCCAACATCCAGAACCATCCCTCCTCTGCCATATCTTGGAAAATTACATCAATTTCTATTGCACATGTTTTTAACTAAGATTATATACATAGACTGACTTGAATATATCTCCTGATGTATCAATTTCAACAGTCTCATTGACCATTTCCATAGTGTTTAAATAAATATTAACTCCTGGTAGGTCCTTATAAAGACTGACTTAAAAACATGCTCTTCTGATCATGCAAATACATGTTGTGACAGTATTGATTAAACATACTACTTCCCCCTCCTTTAAGATTCCAAGATAGCATGTAAAAGAAGCCTCATTTCTCAAAACCTAAGAGAAACAATTTAAGTGATCTTTAGCCTGTTTGTCATGAACTTTGAACTGGCCCCACCCAGTTCCTCTAAATCACCCCTTTTTACCCTCTATCCATCACCTCCTACCCAGCAACAGCCTACAGAATCAAGAAATTTACAGCCTTAAAAGGAACTATTAAGTCTTTGGTAAAAAGCCAGTTTGGGAAAAATTTTTCTTGGTTCCCATCTTGTTCACCTACTGAAAACTGAGGGAATCCTCTTGATTTCTCATTTTCTTTGTATAACTAGATATAAAAGACATTGGCAAGAAATACTCAGCATTGGAACTGAGCCAAATTAAACCCTTTCAGAAGAGCCCATGAAAATCCCCACTTTGACCAACCACAGACCATCTCCCTTCTTTTTAATGCACAATTTTAAAAAGTAGCTACTATCCGTATCTTGACACCGATGGACTGAGTTGGTAACACTATTAGGACATTTACATCAGAAATGTTTACACTTGGTGCCTAAACACTGCCCCAAGAACAGCAGACCATTTTAGAATCTAGTGATAATTTAATTTAAAAAATCCCAAACCTTTAAAACTCACTAAGGTTGGTGCCAAACTTGGCACTGGGACCAAGGTTTGCCAAACAACAGCAGCAGCCAAGTCAAGTCAAGGACATCTGAACAGCTCTGCTCAGTATTCTGCTCTAAGACAAATTGAGCAAAACTGTCCTTAGTGCACAGAAGCCTCTGATGATCTGCCATGGTAGGTTTGCTTTATTACAGGTATTGAAAATAAGTCATGAACATAAAAGCAGCAAAAGAAGTCAGACTGACTGCAATTATTTCCCCCCCTTGTCTTTCCTTCTCCCTCCCATGTTCTCTGTGGACACAGAGACCAAAGTGTGTGTATACCATGTGAGAATGTAAATTACATCGTACATTTGAAATGAATTTTAATTTATGTACAGCAGTTACCATTCATGAACGTACACAGTCCCTGCAGTTACATTCTTTATAAGGTTAAGTCTTCACTGCTCTCTACTGGACCTTCTGATGGAGAAACAGAAAGGAGAGGTGGAATCAAAGAGTAAGGAAAGATCACCGTCATTAAAAATTTGGGGACTTTGAGTGGTAAATCTCTGAGGGTCTTATACGAGGTTCCAGAAATAAATGGTGGCAACATGTATATATTGCAATTTTATTTCATTCGCTCAAACAAAACGTTAGCATGTAAGAAATTTAAAATGACACAATATGATAAAAATAGCAGAGAATGAACTGAGAAACTAAAAAGAAGGTAAACCTAAATGCATGAAAAGTCAACATTCATTAGTGAACAGCTTCAGTCTTTGATTGACACTTGATAACTTTAAAACAACGAACTGGAAATCATTATGACTGTCTGAAGAGATTTCAGCACCAGCACTAAGGGTTTTACATTCAGTTGGTTTGCAGTTGACTCGGTAGCCACTTGTCTATAGTGCAGGTTTATCACAGGTCAGATCACAGTGTTGAGGAAAGCAACGCCCTCCTGGCATTAGGAAGGATCCCTTAAACTGCCCTCAGCTTAAGACATCCATTGTACAAAAGCACAGAACCACCACAATATGGTTTTTAAAGAACTTAGTCACCAGTAAGCAAAATAATCGTAGCTTCTGCAGTTCATTTTCAATACTGAAATCTCTGGAAACGGCGCAACTGTCAGTAGGTCAGGAAATGTCTACAGTAATCTTTAATTCAATCAGATTTTCTGGAAAGAACCAGTTCTTCAGACTGGGATTACAGAAAGTATGAATGTAGAAGCAGCACAAAAAGACAACAACTGTTCCTTTTTCTTTTAAACAGAAATCATGTTAATTGTAGACCAAGGCACAAAACGTTTAGTGCATAAGCCAGTTCCTTGCACAATCTAGAAGTTCAGCCTTTAATTTTGGACCACTTATAGCCATCCATGCTATTCCACTATGTAACTCCTGAACCCTCCTAGAAACGAATCAAACGTGATTTCTGACAAGGGTAAACATCCTTACTGCTCAAAAGTCTGTGTAAAACAAAAAGCTACATCAACAAAGATGAAAATGCCTCCTCTTGTTTTGAGAAAAAACAGTACTTGACAAGCTTACTATGGATTTTTTCTTTTGAATGCCTTCAATAAATGCATGCAGAAAAGTGATGTTGTTTCTCCTCTTTATTGAAAAAAAAAGAATAAATGGAGTTAGGCAATATTTCCACTGTCCTCTTCCCTTAAAATCTGAACCTGTAAGATCAGGCAATGTTTGAATGGGAGACAAATTTCCTATTGAAGCCTTTCTGAAGCTGTTAAGTGCTGTTTTGCTTTGGTGCTCAGCACTCTAGACAGTCTGTTATTGAAAACATCTGTGCCACGAATGGAGCTGCCTGTACTCATAAGCAAATCTCTCCACAAATTGTAGGTAAACTTTTCTTCTGGATCAGCACAGATCCCAAAGCAAACACAGCTTGGAAAAAATGGATAGTGCAAAGGTAATGGGAAGATTTTGATCCATATTCTTTGTCCAAAGCACTACAGAGCCAATTTGCAGAATTTCTATCCCACTGAACTTTACCTCATTAAAAAACAAAATTAAAAAAATAAAAATTTACACTTGTAAGATTGAAAACCCTGGGAAAGAGAGAGGTATCACCTCCCCTAAAAATGATTCCCAAATTGTTGAGCAAAATCAATGGCATATCATTGCTGGTTTTTTTTTTTGGGATTTGCATTGTGTGGAGCTGCAGGGGTTTTTCGTTGGTTTTGAGTTTTTTTGGAAAGGAGGGTGGCGGATAAATTAGGAGGAGAAGGGGCCATTTACTGTGACCTGATCGCTGTCAGGTAACTACTGCTGTTCTGTTTGTTCTACATTAAACAACCAAAAAAAAAAAAGTCTCAGAAAAGAGTGAAGCAGAGGGTCATGGTGAAAAGGTGAAGGACAACGCACTTACACAGGGGCACCCTCAGCAAGTCGGATGCCTACAACATTTTTTCTCTCACCGAGAAACGAGTTTGGTTCACCTGGGAGTTTCAGAACCATACTGGAAGTTATTACTGAATTTCAAATAGAAAACTGAAAAAAGATACAAAAGGATCAAGTACCTGGTTCCATTAACATGGTTACTGATAAAAGTCATGTTTTCCTCATTATTACACATGCATGTAAGATGAAGAAAAAGTGTAGAAAGTAATAAAAATGTGTCACCTTCCCCCTCCCTCTTCCCACATCTTTCTGGGCATAAATTAAGCCTTACAAATGAAAAGGCTACTCTGTGACATGCAATTTTTCTTTTAATTAAAAAGCTGGCTGTGTTGTGTTACATTACAAAATGTCCACATGCATAAATCTAAAAAAAGCCCCAAAATCTACTGTAAATCTACAACATACTAATGATTTACATTTGACTGCTGATTCGCTTTATGTCGAAGTCTTAGATTTGGTAAAGCATCGTAACAATGTAGGAAGGCATCTACATCTTTAAACTCTGGACTGTATTTGCTTTTTTTTTATTTTTTATTTTCCTAGAAAATTGCATGAAGGCTAACTAGAGAGGCTTCCTATCATAAAATTCCAAAATCTTGATATGTCATCACCGTCTAGGTCATCCTTACTTACAAATATTGCCCTTTAAAAGCACACATCTCTAATTGTTCCTTGTCTTGTGAACCGAACCTCTACACATCTGATCTCTTAAATTACTCATGGAAATGTCAGATATGATAGGAAGACAAACCTGAGATACATTTGAAGTACAACAGTATAACTTGCTAACTCCTTCATTAATAAAGAAAACCTCTCTGAAAAGCCTTCCCAAGCTTTTCCCTGTTTTTTTTTTTGTCTTGACAACAAATTCTGAAACATGTGCAATTTTATCTTGACATGAGTAGACTTCAAAGCACTGTGATCTTGTCTGATAGATGTAGGAATTTCTGCATAATCATTACAGTAACTTTAAGAGTCTTTTCCACCCCGCTGTAAAGGTCAGAAAAAAGCTGCAAACTAGGAGGGGAATAGCATTATCACCAGAGTGATGTGTCTGAAGCTTTTCAGAATAGGTTGTTCCTCCCTCCTTCCAAGTGTCTGTCTGTCTGTCTCCGTTTTCTTCTAACAGCTCACAAAACGTAATCAGTTTTATATCAAGTTAAAGAGTCACATCGGCTTAGTACGAGTCTTTCTATGCAGTGTTGGACTTGCTGAGCTCCTGCCTGATAGCTGCAGAGAGACAGAGACAGAGTTAGCAAATCAAACAAAGGGCAGGAAGCTGGAACACAACACTGACCCCTCAAAGCAGGCTCATCCTGCTCTTACAGCAGCCCCATGTGGCTTCAGACAAGCTGCATTATCAACCAGGCACTAACTTTTTCTTCCTGTAAAATTTATGTTGGAATCTTAATTTTTAGTTCCCACTTCCACCAAGGTAATACATCATAGACAGAGTTTTATTTCATTCCTGACAGGTGGACCTTTAATATTATGCTTTCTCAATGATTTCCCTTAAGTACAGAAGACTACACAGGAAAGTAGCTTCTGTTAAAATAAAAATGAAAACTGTGAGAATTCTTTTCTTTGACTTTTATGTTACAGATCAAAGAGGTAACTGAAAGCTGGAAACACAATTCTCCTCTGAATGTTACTAGTTTTGAAATACATGCATGCCTCAGCAGCTCTGGATTATTTAAAAATAACCCACCTACCACCACATGATACTAAAGGTAACTTCAAATCACTCGAATACAGCATCACTTCAACCACTCTTCAAAGACACATTGGTGTCAATGTTTCACTAAAACCCCCCAGAGAGAAATCACTGAAGCACATCAATTGGAACAGGTCTGGTACAAGTAGGTTTGCCACCAGATGAAGAACAAAGCTACTTTTACCAATAAATCACTGTCAGGCTACCAATATATTGTATTTACATTTTAGAGCACCTGCAGCTACTCTAAAACTGAGCAGCAGCAGTGAACAGAGCAATACTTACCATCAATGAGTTCTTCCTTTAATTTTGTTAACTCCTTTCTCATTTCATCTAAAATGTCCTAAAATGTGTCAGAGCATAAATAACAGATTAGCAAACAGGTTAGTTTTGCCACCTTTAAATTTCTGCAGAGACAAATCTAGAATTCTCCCACTACAATCCTTCCCATTAATCCTTAACCCTTACAAGAGGCATAGCTTCTGAGTTAATCCTCAAAACCTAAGGCATCCCTACAAGATTATTAGTGCAGGTACAATGCAGAAAAAAACAGTCTCTAGAAGTGCCACAAATTGATTCCTGTAGAATTTATGAAAGGAGAAGGGAGAAGAGTGAGAAAGCTTTGCTAGAGGTGAAATATGATGTGGAATGCAAAGAAAGGTCACTAAACACCACAAGCCAAGGAAGTATTCCAAGGAAAAACAAACAAACAAACAAACAAGAGTAATCAAGGTATCAAGGTCCCAGTCCCTGTGGAATGTGATGGAATGAAGGCAACAGAGGGAAGTGCTGTCCCTGCCTTCTTCTAAGCTCCTCCAGAACTACTCATCAGGCCAGAAGCCACTCTAGAACTACCTGTTCAACCAACCAGAACCAATCCATGGCCCAACCTAAAGCCAACCACTACGTGGGAACACGGTCTAGAAGCAACCAGAAGTTGCTACCCAAGTAAAACTGGCTCTAGAATTACCCAGCAAGCTGCAGCCTGCACCAGAATCTCCCTCCCCCCTTGGGGATGGACCCACTGATCCAAACACTGCTTGGAGATCCTTCACCTCCAACTCTGCAATTCCCACAGGATTCCTCTGCTCTTGAACTGGAGAGTTACACAAAGGACAGCATCCCTGGATGCTTTTCCACCACCAAACTTGTGACCACGGGTGCTCACATCTGATATTAGAACATGGTGACACTTGTTCTGCTGCAGCTGCCCCAAGGTCTTGTTGCTTGTTTGGGTACACAGAAGAGAGGGAGAGGTTTCCAGGCAAACTGATTTCCCAGTTCCATCTCTAATGTCAACACCATCCTGTGTGTGCTGCCTCATGCAAAAGCAGGAACTTTGGCTAAGCCACCATCCTAAGGCTCCAGCTCCTCAGAATACTGACACATGGTCAGGCAAAAATAAAGACTAGTAATTGCTAAATCATTGACTTTAGAACTGGCTAACAAAACAGTTAAAATTTGTATTGGACAGCTGCAAATCCTTATATTCAATTTATATAGCAATCTTTTTTAAAGCATTGTACACATACCTGCTTCAATCTGTCATAATCTAGACCTTCTGACTGTACTCCGTTGGCACTGGGCTGTCCCGTGGGTGTAGATTTTGGTCTGCAGCACAAAAATACATCCATGAGTTACTGGCTGCTCATTAATACAGGATATATAGAACTCCCCCATCAAAACTGATGACATTTGATAACAAAAACATGGTAAAAATCAGAATGGAAAAAAAAAACGTTGGGAGTGGGAGGATGGGAAGAATCAAGCAGACCCAAAATACCACGCAGAATAGAAAACACCACCCAAGAATGTTTTCCACACACTGGGAATATTAATTATCATAAGGGTTATTAGTTCAAAACAAGAACTTTCAAAGCAGCAGACAGATTTCACTGTCAGTGGTTTCTGACTTCTTCATAATGGGCATGAAAAGCTGAATGCCTTCAAATGTCAAGTACTTTCCTTTTTTTAACTGCTTGCTCATTCAAAAGAGGCTCTTCCAAGGAAGCACTCCCACCAGCTAATGACTGCATGTTGATTCTGACTGTATGAGTGCTGAGCAATCACCCTGGGGGATTTTCAACAGTTGACAGACCCAAGCAGTGTTATCCAACTCCTCTGCAACCTCAATTATTCCATCAGTTGCTTTCTAAAGCTACTGAAATCGAATACTGTAACAGTAGCAAGATTCATCAGGTGACACTTGAGAGGAAGTTCTAATGTTTTGGACTATGTCACCTTTGATGTTTGCTTATGAGATGCTCTGTTTTAGACATCAACAACTTGCTTACCCAGATCACCCTGCATTTTTAACACAGATTCCAAAAAAAGGGAGTTTCCTGCCTTTCCACTTCTCTTTCCTGATCCCTGCTTTCATGCAAAGGTAACTCAGACTCATGGACTCACTAGAGCTATGAGCAGAGACAGAGCCTGGATGTTTCACAGCAGGAATACCAAGAGTTCCTCGAAGAGGGAGGAATATTCTTCTGTTCTTAAATACATTTTACATCTTGGCTAGCATTCCCCCTCCCTATAAAACTTCAAGCCAAAAAGGAGCTGTAGATAAAATTTCTGACAATTCATCTCAAGAGGTTTCCCCGATGTTTAGAATTATCACAGTAGGCTAAGCTTAAGGAAGGGCAGAGTATAAAGCAGACTAAGCTGGGTCCTACTTCACTGCCCTTGTACATGGCATCTCTGAACAAAATAGCCTGGCCTACACTCAGTGTGTCCCTTCAAAATTCATACACAGGAGGAATTCATTTAGCACTGCATTTTTCTGCATTTGTTTCATGAGGGTGCAGACTGATTTACTGCAACAAAGGTGGACAGGAACAACAACAACAAAAAACCCACTTTATTTCTTTTTTTGTTTTAAAAAATCACTGCTTTGAGTTTTCACGCATTTTCCCTTACAAGACAGGAGTTTATCCATAGGGAAATGATCCTTTGTTCATTAAGAGCTGAATGAACCTCACACTAGATTGTCTTGTTGATTTTTACAACCTGACAGGACTATTTTCTGACTTGCTAACTGAAGAACAACACTCAGAATGTGACTCCCAACAGAAAAAGGTGCACACATCAAAATGTTGGTTTGATACTTGTTCTTCCCTTGGGATCACAAGCCTCAGCTGTCACAGCTGTAAAGACTGAAGTCCACACAGTTTAAATGTAAGTTATCAGAGAGAAATTGCTAATTACTATTGCTTGAAACACACCAAAGTTAAGCACACAATCCACCGCATTAGACAGAAGATGAAATATTCGATAACTTGATAGAGAAAGAAGCTGGGAAACAGAATTCACCTTGTAACCACCAGAGAACCTACTACTGTGTGCACTAATGCTATGAAGGCAAACCACAGCTTATGATCTTTTACAAAACTCCACATGTTACAGTGCTTTGTTCAGTATGGAAGAATTCCTTGCTCAAAAACATTCATCAGCTGAGATCTTTGGCAATTGCTGTTTCATCAGGTACCTGGTATTTAAAGAGTTACTTGAAGTTTACACCTGAAATTGTGAGCCTTGACCTACTCCAGGCAGAACAGCTGAGTTTTTCAGGTAATTCATATATCATTTCTGATCATTTCCACTGACTCTAGTTCTGTTCTCATACACTATGGCATGACATTTATCCAACATGACTGAAAAAAATCCTCTTAAATGCAGCTTCTGGCAATTGGTAACAGGAACCTTGCCTTAATGGAAAAGCCCAAATAATAGTGTACTTTAATTTTTTTTTAAATTACTTATGAATTTAATGTATTAATAAGATGACTTCAAAGAAAAGCTCTATGGAAACTGTTTCTTCATATTTTTAGAACAAAAAATCAGTTTTACCTACCATAACTATCTACTGCTGCTAAAAATCTCCACAGGAAACCTTCTTTATGAACACTGCCCCTCAGTCTTGACAATGTGTTTGTTCCCTTTTTGTTTTCCAAAATGCAAGACATTCTTAATTCAAATACTGAAATACCATAATTAGAAAAACAGATGATTTCTAATCTCAGGAAAATCCAGCTGTATTCCTCCCCAAATTATGATTTTTTTTTTTTTTTTTTTTTTTCCTTTTTTCAGCCTGAATGCAGTTGTCATTTAACAAAGCATTAACTATTGAAACTTAGTGAACAAAAACTTGCCAGCTATCTGATCCCAATGTGGCTAAAGAGCTCTCCCGTGTGGTTTTTCATAGCATTGCCTCACAGGACAGTGAAGCAACCCTGAGTGCCTAACACACCTTCAATCAAGCATGCAAAGGAAAGATTTTATTCATGCCAACATGCAGAATACACCACCCAAGATAAGCAGCTAAAAGGGGAACTTTTCATACAAAAAAGATTAAGTAATCACCACAACAAGTGTCTTCATGTAAAACAAAGCTGGAATTTGACTCGGTAATTCTGAGGGGCTCTGTAACACAGTTACCTCTGGAAAGGTCTCAAAACCTGAAGGGTTTCAATGTCAGTACTTTATGATCACTAGAGAGTGAAACTTAGATCTCCAGTAAAAATACACATGATGTTAACTAATTTGTGAATATGTTCCAAATAGAAACATTGATTTAAGTTTTGAAAGTCTTTAATCAAAAAGCAGACGTGAAAACACGCCTAGAAAATTAATTCCTGTTCCTCTATATCTAAACTCACAGTTTTGAAAACCGGCTTCTTAAAACACTGCAAATGGTCCACTAAATCCTGGCAAATTCAACAGGAATTTGGACCTTTGTAGGTGGAGACTGCCAGAAAACCAGTATTGTATATTAATTCATACTTGGTTCTTAAGCCATCTCAATTTGCCTTTGACACCATCTGCTTTTAACCAGTCCAAAAATGGGCTCACCTGGACAAACAAAATGTGGAGGAGGAATGTGGTGGTGCATGTGGTGATTACCAACCCATGTAGAAAAAGTCCAACCCTGAACTGGTCAAAGGGGTTATTAGGAAGTCTCAAATCCCAACAGGATGATACCTGTTTAATGAATCATAGAACCTGTTTTCAGAAGCAAGCAGATTTTTCCATGGAGATTCCCGTCTATTAGGGGGAGAAACACTACCTTTAAAAGCTATAATAGGTCTTAATTTTGTTCAGTTTTAGCACCTTTAACACCATGGGGTTTCAGTAGATTCAAGAGTTCTACTTGCATGTTTCAGGAAACAATAAAAGCCTACAGCTTAAGTCTTTTCTGTTTGCTACAAAGAGAAAAGGCCTGATTTTAGGCAGGACACACTTGTTTTAAAATACTTATTGATTCTGAATAACAACAACTGCATCATCTAGCTCTGTGGAAGCTCTGAGGAGAAAATTCTGCTGACTGGCCAGTTTCTAAGTGTGCTTTGCTTAATCCCTGTAAATTATCCCTGACTTCTGCTGGGAGAACTCACACCCTCCCTGCAGAAATCAGGAGCAGGCTCTCCAGTCCTACCAGGTGAAAGAAATCCCATTCTGGCAAACAGAGTACTAGTGTTTCACACAGCAGCTCCCCGTGACTAACTCACTCAAACAAAGCTAGTTTAACAAGCTGCTTGCTGAGAGAGACTTGGCAAATGTAGAGAAGTAGGAAAAAAATCCAAGGCTATTCAAGAGAGACTTCTTCTAACACCTTCTCTTTCTATGAAATTTTCCTCATCCTGGCAGAGCAAGCCATCAACACTGACTAGAAAATTGTATCAGAAGGCCTAAAGTATGTGCTGTGGCACCTTCCAGCAGGTTCTGACAGCACTGGAAAAGAATATTGATGTTAAATAAACACAGGACTCTTATGTTGGAAGTACTTTTACAGTATATACCCAGGGGAGCTCACATCAAATTAAATTCTATCAGCATTTTCCACTGGATGAATGAAGACAAAAGCTTGTTGGAGAGGGTGCCCCAATACATCTAAGAGAAATCTCAAAAATCCTCTGTACTCCTCTAGGTCAGAAAACATTTTTAAACAGACCTCAGCAACCTCTGAATTTCACCATCTGGAAAAAGGTAAGTGAAACTGGATGCATGAAACAGTTTACAAAAACCTACTGCTGTAGGGGCAGGTAGAATCAAGACCTCAGAACAGCCCAGGCTCCCTAAAAGAGTCTGATATTGAGAGATGCTCTACTTATTAATCCCTTTGCCCTATGGATAAGCAATTTGAGGAAAGTATCTATAGCCAAAGGGCCAGATCAGCAACTGTTTTACACAATGTGAACTCTAAAAGTGCTCTTTAGGACTCCTTACATCAATGATATCTGCTCCCCCTCAGTGCCACATTTTGAAGCAGATCAAGGCATCAGCACAAGAGACCTTGGTTAAAGCAGGTCAGACCTACTGGGGAAGAGGGGTGAGAGGGCAGGGGAAAGTCAAGGCCAAAGGTGATGCAGTATTTTGTTACACTGACAGTGTAGCAGAGAACATCACCACCAATGACACCTGCTCTTTGACAAAAATCAAAGCAAGCAACCAGAACCAAGGCTGCAGACACCTCAAAATCCTGGATTTATTCTGAAAGACAAAGATACTCATTGTTTAGGGCTGCATTTTACAGGTGAGAACCTCAAGGGCAACTGCAACTACAAGTGAGGCCACTCAGAGAATAATTGTTTTTAATACTCTGATCACCCCATCTTCTACAGCTGTTTCCAACAGTCAGATTTTAAGGAAAATTCAAGTAATTTCAAACATTCCCAAGCTGAATATGTTCTTTTGTTTTCTCTCAAGAAATTTTGCTAACTTTCTCAAGATTATTGGGGGTCAGAACCCTTTAACCTCTGCGTACACAATACACAGGAATTAAATGAACCACAAACCTTCTGCTTAAAGTAAACAACAATTAAATATACCTCAAAAAAATTGCTAAAGCAGCCATTTCACTTACTGAAAACGCCTACCAAAACACTCTCTGCCTACCAAAGTTCCAGCTGACAAGTTACCAAAGACTGGTTGATGCACTGAAGGATTTAAAATATTGCTACACTTCTTTAGGATGGACTTTCTTAGATTGGTGTGAGAGTTACTGAAAATTGTCACAGAATCAAATCTTAGCAAGATGGCTTAAATATCCACTTAGGCATTTTATGAGCAGCACAGAAACAGAAAGAGCACCTATTCTCTAGATTTACTACTGAACATGTGAACTGCAGCACTGAATTTGGTTTTCCCTTGCACGAAATTTCAGACTACAAAAAAAGAATTAAACATTGCTGTAGGCAAATACACACCTTATTAATTCAGGTTATACACCAGCAATTGTTAAATAAACTTTTGGGTACTACTTTTGATTTTACTGTCAAAAATTTCACTTATTAGCATTGCAGTTTCACAGCAGTAATTTCAAACCCATACATTTTGCTTTTAACAGTATCAAGATGATCTTTACTATTCTAGTCCAGTACCTTTAGCAGCATGTGCAACAAGGACAAATGTAAGGAAAAGACAGCTGGTACAAAAGGGGAGTACCTGGAAATAACAGGTGACTTGCTTCCATTCACTGTATTTGTCCTTTCCCAAGGCTTTCTTGTTAGTTCTGGAAAACAGAGTGAGAAGATAAAAATTTAACTTGTTCTAATAACTGTGCAATTTATGTGAGGAAACTTCAAGCACTTGGCAACTCAAGTTAGCTGCTTGGTGTTTTGCTCTTTTTCCTACATTGCTTTAGCTCTTTCATATTAAGCTTCCTCCTGTTGTATTCATCTGTGAATGCATCAAACAAGAGCATCCTAAAGTCTCACTGATCTCCCAGACACTGTAAATGCCATTTGATTCTTAATCCAGCTGGGAGGTCTGCCTACACTTTATGTATTTGATTGCTTCAGCTATGAAACATGGAATCCTGTAACCAGTCAGCTTCAAATACTTGAGGAAAAGGTTTTTAAGCTAAAGGAGTTTTCCTAAACTGTTAATGATCTAAAACATTATACAATTAAATGCCATTTTCAGTGACATGCCAGCAGACACCTGACACAACTAGAGTATCTTTCAGCAACAAGAAAGAAGAAGGTTCATTCCTTACGATCTGCACAGATTAAAACAGCCTTTCTGTAGTGTGGATTGCTATTACTTGCTACCATTACTTACTCAGGATTTCAGTGTGCCACTGATCAGTCTTCATTTCAGATTTGGAGTTTGTTTGGTCTGCTCTCTTTATTTCATATTGCTTAGCTCTGCTAAGCTGGGCAAGCAGAGAGGCAGAAAGGCCCTTTCAGAGTCTCATACTGACCAGAAGATTCCCTGGGATGCAGCAGGATACTGAGAATATCTAAATTGCAGAAGTCTGCCAGCATAGTCTGCAACTCAACCAAGTACAGGCTACTTATGCTAGTAATAAGCCTTAAACTTAATTTTATACACCAGTCTTCAGGACTTGCCCTGCCATAGGAATTATTTTAGCAGGATTTTAGCTGTGTCTGCAAAATTGAGAAATTTCTGCTATGGTTGCAGTTTGCTCAAGGATGCCAAGCGTTCCTCTTAAAACACTTTAAAGACCTGTTCCAGTGATGGGGCTCAGCATTACCAGAGCATCTCACAGCAAGGAAGGAAGAAAAATTCTCAACTGGAAGGGAATGGTCAAATTCTTAATGCATTTGACATTTTTACCAGGTTTGATGAGGCTTCTTACCATCACCAATTAAAGGAACAACTTCCACTGGCTTTAATTTCTTTGTTTTTGGGCCTGTGTTATCAGAAGTGTTCCAAAAGCAGTCATTTTCCTAAGGCTAATGTCCTTTCTCTTTAACAGAATGTGTTTAACAGAATGAAGCAGACTCTCTTAAAAGAAGAGGAAAAAAAAGGGGTGTGTGTGAAAAACTTGATTTGTGTGATGTCATTTATTTCCTTGCAGTCTGACTTCTCTAGATGAGTGCCTGTGTCTCAATCCTAAGTTTGCCAGTTATTTCCATCTGGACACACAACTCCTAGCACTCCTTTTTATTCCCCAGCCAGGTGTCACCTGGGTTTTGTTCACACTACTACAGCAGTGGTTTTCAATATTATAAAGCCTGCACATCGTCAAGTGGATGAATCATCTAGAGAAGTGCACACATGGGCAAGCAATCAGCAGAGGAAGCTGGAACAGACTGAATGCTGGTATATTCATTATCCAGTTACTTCCCTTCTGCTTCCACTGCTTTTTGGGATGACAAGCTGCAGGGTTATATGGCACAGCCCTCCTTCTTCTGCAGGTATGTACTGAGAGGTGGCCAGGGCCACTGAGGGTACAACAAGGTACTACTGAAGAGCAGGAAAAGAAAGTCTTGAACATCTCTTGAGAGACAACAATTTACAGTATGACTACATATGCCTGCTGACAATACCTCTTGGCCAGCTGCAGAATGTGTAAGTAAGTTCTCCTTACTGAATGCAGCAGAGGTGCTGGCTATGCAGCTCCAAACACTGCCTCTTCAGCAGAGGGATCATGGGCAAAGCATTTCAACACTCTGCATTTAAATTCTTTATTCACTTATGTTCTTTTTATCCATCATCTTCTGAACCAGGACCCATTCTACAGCAAAACCCCAGGGTGTAATCATGGGAGAAGAGGAAGGCTCCAAAATTCAGCAGAGTTGACTGAGATCTGTCATTAGATTTTAGCATGACAGAGTACCAGAGTTCGCAAAACTGAGCTACTTACCAGGTGTGCTTGTTGAAGAAACCTTAGAAGATGAAGACTCTGATTCTTCCTGGTTAAAAGGGAGAAGAGAGGGAATGGGGAGAGAGAAGGAAGGGAGAAAAAAAAATCTTTATAATCTGTTCAATTCACAAGAGTCAATCTCAACTGTTAAAATACTTCAGTTTTTATATATATTTAAAATGGTTCTGCTCAACTGTATATAGAAAATGAGCAAGCATTTCACAAAGCAGTGGTTATATGTGTGTATATTTATACAGTAAAGTATAAATAATCTCTTGTACACCACCGGAATCTATCTGATAATCCTTGTATTGAGTAATGTGAATTAGGTAAATTTTCTCAACTCACAGTTTTATCTTCTTTCTGCTCAGGTTCTGTTGATCCCTTTTCAGCAATTCTTCTCCTGTAAGCAGAGACAAAAGTTACCAAGCTCATCATGGCTTTAAGATGGAAGAATGTTGTTTACTGCAATTAAAGACTTATACAGCCTCATGAAAATTAGTGTTTTAAGAAGTGCTTTCAAAACACCTTCAAAGGCAAAGCCCTCCTGCCAAAGCAACTGTGCAATTTGAAGTCTGTATGCCCTCCCCTACTGCTGCACAAAGGCTTACACAGAAATACTGGGTTACACTCAAATAAAAATGGCTATTCATGAAACACCATCAGCTTCCCAAAGCAACCACGAGCTGCTGTCTATCTGATCCTCAGCCAGCTGCAAGCAGGCAGCCCAAATCCCACCTGTGTGAAGGATGACTAAGCAGCTGGAGCAGAGCAAGAACAGCTCCTCACCTCCTGGCCAGCAGGGCACTCATTTCTTCCATCAACCCACTGCCTCCCAAGGGAAGGGGTCCATTTCCACGGCCACCATCTGTTTTGGATGAAGCAGAGCCTCCTGCTCCTCCACTCGAACTGGAGGAGTCTTCACCCTTCAGAGTGCACAAAAAAACAGCAGATGTGCCAACAGAACGAGAGCTGACTTCATGAAACCAGAGAAGTCCACGTGCAAGAAAGACACAACTGCATAAAGAATGGGATGGGCTGGCAGCACATCCTGCAATGCTTTTTTTTTAATGAATTAAGCCTACCCCAAATGTCTTGATACTGCTATTAACCTTGAACAAAGGTTAGAACCAGGGACAGGAACTGGAAAAAGAAACCAGAGTTATATTTACCCGTGAAACTTTCCTAAGTTTGGCTCCAGCAAGCGCAGCTGCTAGTCCAGTTAAAGGGCGATTATCCTCGGACACGAATCCCGCTGAAAATCCAGAGGCTGGGAGGGGGGGAGCAGGAGGTGGCAGGGGAACGGGAGGAACTTGGCTGGGCAGTGGAGGAGGCGGCGGTGGCGGCGGCGGCGGCCCCGAAGGTGGGAGTGGAGGAGGTGGTGGAGGGCCAGGAGGAGGTGGGGCTGCTACTGAAGACTGAGCTGGGCCAGGGGGCAGGGGAGGTGGAGGAGGAGGTGCAGGTGGTCCTTGGACAACACCTAGTGTCAGAGAGAAAACAAACAGAAGACGTTAAGGATTTAGAAAGCAAAGGTCTTGCTTCCATTGAAATGGTGGTTCTTTTGCTCAATGTATGAGACATTAAAACTGGGAAGATATTGGGCAAGAAAACACTGAATTTCAGCAGGAGAGAAGCATTCTTATTCAATCTACTAAAAATATTACACAATATGCTGTGAGAGATCAGACAGTTCCAGAGACATTTACATGAAACCCCTCCAGTCAGGTTCTGTGCTGCAACCAAGAACAACCTTACACCAGGAAACAGGCAGAGTCAAGTCAGGCATGAGCATTGTAGCAGGAGAACAATAGAGTGTGCTCACATGGTGCTAAACAGTATCTCATTGTATAAAAAAGCACTAACACATCACCCAAATATCTGAACCCTTGAACTGTTAGAGTGCCAATGCTAATTTCTAAGCTGTATGCAAATCTTTCCTTTAAAATAATTCCAGCAATCAACTTTTATAATTTAATACAAACACTAATTAGTGAGTTAGAAGATTGACATATTTTAAGCTGATGGGAAGAAGCTCTTCTATTTTTATTTATCATTCTTTTACTTCTTTAAATTCACATTGTTATCCAAAGTGTGCTTTGAAAAAAGAATATTCTGATGATCATTGTATTATTATTATTATTATTATTATTATTATAAGAGTTGAAGAAATTTTGACTTAGACAACAGCTCCACACGTCCACAGATTCTACCTCTGTCTCACCCAAGCTGCCATAAGGCAGGAAATTGCTGCATAACTACCTTAAACTCTGAAGGCAGGAATTTCACACACCAGCCTTCCTGATTTCCTAATCTGCTAACCACTGCAGAAATTTAAAAGCCTGTTAAACCCTCTTGGCATCACTCACTGTCTGAGTGCACACTTTTATTCCATACTAAAGTGAGGCCATTCACTCTATTTCCACTGCATCCCAAAGCAGCTCAGACCTTCATTTCAGACAGGAGGAGATAAACAGGGTCCATTCTGCATGGCTTGTACCAGGCTGCTTACCCCCTAGGAGCCCCTCTGCCCACACCTTCAGAGCTACTGCAGAGTTCTGTACAAAGACCTACGTCTATTAAAGCAACCTAAATCTGTTAAATCAATATAAAAGCAGGATTCAGGTCAACAAAGACATGTATTGCCATGTAAAACTCATTTCTATCATACTGGTGGAGTGCTCACTGAGGCTGTCACCTGCTTAATCAAATTTTTTGTCTGAAATCATCTTAGCTATGCTGGTAAAATACTGCAGAAAGACCTGTCTCTCTATATCTAAATACACACATACGTACGTATGTGCACACAGCCATGTATCAAAATACAATCACTGTCCAGAAAGAAATGCTGTAGGTGTCATACACTACTTTCTAAATTTGAATTATTCCTCACTGAAGGTCATTTACATGTCCAGAGCCACACATATGCCCTTCTATGTTGGCTGCCATTAGGAAACTAACGATCCTGCCTGGTAACACCACTTTCCAAATAAACCAACAGTGCAGGGTTTACCAAGCAAGAATTTGACAAACTCCACTCTCAACAGGTGAATTCTTAAGAAATTAGAATTTTACTCATGACAGGCCACAGAACATCGGCTCCTAGGCAGAGATCTGTTCCATTTCCCTTACCCCAGTTTTCCAAAGGGCGTTTGGCTGTGGCATTAGGATCGCTGCAGCTTTGGAAGCACTGTGTTAACTCCTGGGGGCAGTTAGGGGCTCTGACACCCACGGGCTCCGCCCTGCTTAGCGCATTAGTAGCAATAACAGAAAGCCTTACCCTGCTGGCTCGGAGGTTCAACCGGCTGAGAGGCTGCCTGCAAGACTGGCTCAGAAGCAGAGGAGTCTCCCAGCACAGAGTTTAGAGAGTTCTCAACAGAGGCAGGGGTAGCTGCAGAGGGAGAAGGGAGAACACTAGGCTTGGATGAGGGAGTCGAGGCATTCGGGGAGTTGGGAGAAGGAGAAGCTTGAGGTCCAGAGAGTGACAGAGGCGGAAAGGAAGGCAGTGGGGGGGGAGGAGGTGGCGGAGGCGGCGTTGGACCTGAGGTAGAAGGTGAAGGAACCGGATAAGCCAGGTTTTCAGGAAGCCCGTTAGGAGCCGTGGGAGACGTGGACATTTGGGTCACCGGATTGGAAGCCGACACTGGGAGGACAGGTCTCGGGCCAGTAGCTTTGCCTGGTGGGCTGCTTATCATGACTGGAGGAGACGGGGGCAGAGGGGCGAAACTGGGCGCGGACCAGGCAGCGGGCTTTGTGTTGGGAGGCAAAGTCGCTGCGGCACTGACGGGAGAAGGGGGCCGAGAACTTTTGTTCAGCGGACGAGGAACCGTAGCGTAATGGGGGAGAACGGGGTGGAAAGCTGAGCCTAAGGATGTAGCAAAACGTGATGCAGAGTGCCTTAGAGGCGGTGTAGGGGGAGTGGAAGTCGGTGGTGCAGAAGTCACTACAGCGTACTCCGGTGTGGCCTCTGCCATTGGTGCTGAGACTGCTTTTGCATATGATGGAGGAGGTGCTGAAGGAGGCTGGCAACTGGAGTATTCAGGAAGTGGAGTGCTATACGGGGAGTTGTCGAAAGATGGAGCTGGACAGAAGATGGAAAGCAGCAGCAAAGGCAGGATAAAAAAAGGAGAAAGAGAAAAAGGGAGCTAATGAAGCAACAAAACCAGCATTCAAACAAAATGTAAAAATGTAGACTACAGTTAGTACCAGAGGATTAGGCACAAGTGAAAATACTGTTAGGAAAGTTTTACATATTATCAACAGCTGCTCTTAAATTTTACCAACTCTTTTTGTGCCAACAATTGAATTTATAAGTACGTTTTAGAGAAAGTTTTCTCAAATCCCATCTGTGAGATGGATTAGATATAGGGCTGAGCAATTGGTCTTTTACCAGCTTTTATCTTCTTGTTTGGTTGCAAACTGCAAGCAAATGTAGTGATCTTAACATTTGTTTCAACTCCACTAATAAAACTCTTACCACAGGCAGCAAGTGTCATCTCTCTATTCCCCAGAAAAAGCTCCATAGCAAATATTGAAAGTACTGGGAATAAAACGACCAATAAAATCCTCTGCTCTAAAATGACTTACACAGTATTCCTTGACTTTCACCATGAGCTGACTTATGCAAATTGAGTTTGAGACCGAAGAACAACCAAGCACTTGTCTAATATTCCATTATATTACCAAAATGAGAAAGCTTTCAGTTATCACTGGATACATTTCCGCAGGCAGTGCATTATCTTATCTACAAATACACACAACACGTTTCACTGAAATGTTACTACAATGATACATTAAGCAAGACCTCAGACTGAAAAGCATTTCTCACACTGTTACTTTGCCTCATAAAGGAACATACCTTCTATGTTAACACACTCAACCTGATACCTTTTAGGGGTCTTTTTCCAACTTATGTAATGACAATACATTTGTTGAATAGAGCAAACAATGATAAGGTATTTAGAAAGTTTAACTCATCATACTTTAACCAATGCTGGAGGTGCCCAAAATGACTCAAGTTCTTCCACGTAATCAGAGTGTGTGGCAACAGAGTGAGCAAACAGTGCAAAAAAATTTATTTCAGAATTAATGGAAAATTATGGCAGGAAAGTCAAAGCTCTTGGACTTCTTGCCATAAAAAAAAAAGGGAAGGAATTCCAGCAAAATGAAGCCTAAAATAGTGACTGTTGCTACACAGCTACACTCACTGCCATTTGTTTGTTCTCTCACACTCCATCACCCAAACACATAAAGAGCAGTCTGATGGTAGAATACGCTCGGGTTTTGAAATTCTTACCAGCATTTGAAATTCTTCTCTCTCTTTCCCATTCCAACTGTTCCCTTTCCAACTGTTCTTGCCGTTCTCTTTCTTGCCTCTCCCGTTCGAGCCGTTCGAGTCTCTCCCGGTCCTGCCTCTCCTTCTCTTGTCTCTCCCTTTCTAGGCGCTCTTGCCGTTCCCTTTCTTGCCGTTCTCTCTCCAGTTGCTCCTGCTCTAGGCGCTCTCTTTCCAGTCTTTCCCTTTCTAGCCTCTCTCTCTCCAGCCTCTCCCGTTCCATTCGTTCACGATCCAGCCTCTCCCGTTCCAGCTCCTTCTGCCTCTGTTGCTCTTGCAACTGTCTACAACAGTGAAAAAAGGAAAGAGACTAAGCTGCAAAGCGAAAACCAAAAATATCAAGCAACTGTTTACAGGACAAAGGAGATAAACTAATCAACAATCTTGGCAGCAGCGAGAACAAAAGCACAGCATTTGTACCTACGTGGAAGTCTTAATTCTAACATGCCATTTTTCTGAGCTGGATAATAGTTTTATTATGTTTACAGCAAAAAGGAATCACATATCCGATTTCCTCTTAACTAATTGAACATTCTGAGAGACAGCCTTCAAGAGGTAAGAATAGAAAGCTGATGCTGCTAATTTTTTACTAACTGATACAATCTTCCCAGTTTGGGATATGGAGTTACATTTGTTCTTTGCATGGTATTTTATACTCGAAGCAGTGAATAGAAGTACAGTGAAATAGCAGTAACACAAATACTCATTTAAAAAAACACCCCAAATAAATTATGTTTTTTGGACTAACTAGTGAGGTAGAATTTACCCAAAATTTACAGAAGCATCAAAATGCACACATGTCCATCCCCACTTGCATAGTAACACACACAGCTGAACTGGCAACAACATGAGAACACCCTGAAGGCACAGAAAAACTGGACATGGTCAAAAAAATCCAGGGTGCAGCAGCCAAAGAAACACTGCAGGGAGCTGGCAGGGTTTCCAGCTCATGGGAGTCTTTGCACAGCAAAGCAGAGAGGGGGAAGACTGAAGAGGAGGAAAACAAGTATAAGCCAGGCTGTGGAAATATCCTAAGGGTAAGAGAAAACCTTCCAAAATTCTCTGCCAAAGCCACTGGCTTGGCTGAAAGGACTTTCCTGGAAAAAAAAAAAAAAAATACAGTGGGAAAAGCTATATACCACCTTTTTGATCCTCTCTTCTCACCTTGTTTTACCTTTTCTTTAGGGTTGTTTAGGGCTTTTAAAAAGCTGTACCTTTCTAGTTGGTTAAAATACAGTTTTTTGATTTTCAAAGCTTTTTCCTCTCTTTGGGATACCTCGCTGCTGAAACAAAAATTAGGCAGATCTTCCTCCCAGCTGTGGCCAGTATGTTCCTGTCAGTACATAATACTGAAAATGTTGGTAGTTGTTGCTCTCTATTTGAATTCTTGTTTCCAAAAAAAAATATAAAATCATAACAGTTGGAAAGAAAATCTTGTCTATAAAGCACAGAGCCATTTCTTCTGCCATGTTTCAGATGCAAACTGATGACAGCTTCTCAACAAACACAAAGCACAGCCAGCTTTTAACTATAAAGTAGAGAGGAGACCTGAATTTTGAAACCTCAAGCTACCAGATGTGTGATTTCTATACTATGCCACTGGGCAATTTTAATTTGGACAGTCATTGGCAATACTCTGCTGTATAAGTAGAGTTGTAAGGACTGAATTCTGAAAAGGAACTTCAGCTGTTTCACTCCTTTTCATGCCCAGAAAATAATGAGCATAACTGCAAACCCCAGCCCATGAACTATTGTTATTGAATTCCAGCTGATGTTTTTCCTTTACAAACAAACAAAAAATTGAAATTTCATAATTTCTTTAACGAAATAAGTTCCAGTTATGCACAACAAAAGGACTTTTTTCACTACTTAGCTCATTACCCATCAAAAGCACAAAACCAGTTCTGCTCCTTTATAGTTTCTTCTCTCAGCCATATAGCAAAGCTGTAAGAGCAGTCACTATGAAATCAGAGCTGCAACTCAGCATGAGTCAATGACTGATTTTTTAGCCTCTGAAGCCCACTAAAAAGTCTGGTGATTGACCAATACACATTTGGAAGCAATGGAAGATTTCTATAAACGTTAAGAGAATATAATATAAACCACATAAATTTAAGCTCCAAAAGGTATTAAAAATATTTTTGACATATTTTTGCTTGTTCTGTACAAAACTGATTTGACTATGTGCTCTTTTTTCCCCCCCATATAAAACCTATTATTAGAGGGAAACAGGGTTTTCATCAAGGCTTACTTCAGCTTGGCCATGCTAAAAATTTTTTTTTTAATGTTTTTTTTGTAAAGGAGAGGTGGATGCACATGTATCTAAAAGGCTATTGAGAGCAGAAGACAACACTGACAGACTCCAAAGCAGCTTTGTTTATTTTTGTCATTCTTTTGCTTTCATTTGCCAGAAATGAGCATATTCTACCTAGAAATGTACACTCTGTTCATACTAAACCTAAAAAGTAGATATGGCATTTGGAATCATAAACATTTCATGTTATATTTAGTTTATAATACTGGAAGGTATCAATTCACTGGGTTTAACAGCACATCAAGCAATTGCCAGAAAATTTCTTCTGCTTAAGTTCTTCATTTCTTCACAGCAATAGAAGCTCAATATAGGTCACTCCTCACACAAGGGCAGCACTGCCAAGGCTGTTTTGCAATAAGCCAAACCAAGAGCTCTCCCATTTCATATTTCCATAAGCAAACTGGAAAAGAAACAACGAGATGCTCATCATAAAGCTCCTCAATAATATTTAGTTATTTAGGGTAGCAAGGATGATGGCTGATTATGAAGAATTACTGATAGATCTTCTAATTCCAACTAAGCTGCGAATAAAAATGGCAAGTAAAACTCCACTCAAGTGAAGCAGGGCAGAGAGAGGGAAATACCTGCTAAATTAGTTTCCAAAGGGCTGGACTTTGAGTTGTCTATGGACTCAGGAATAAGATACTAGGGTTAGAACAGGCAGTTCTACAACAACATCCATTCATTGATGTGTCCTGTTCAAAAACCTCAACCAGATGCTATACATCAAGAAAGGATCACAGAGCAGTTCAGAAATGGCACCATCTTGTCTCACAATCCCTGCATCCCTGCTCCCAGGTCAAAACAGAGAGAACAGCAGAACTGAAAAGATTCAAAGAGGAGCAACCCTTCAAAGGTAGTTCAAATGTAGCCAACACCTTCCATTTAAAAACAGTCCAGAAAGCTGGAACTCTGCATTCTGGGAAAGACAACTGGAGCTGTATGAAATCCTGAGTGATGAGGACACTCCTTCACAACAGCTGGGAGGAAAGATTCGATGCAAATAATGAGAGCAAAGCTCAGAGGAGAAGAGCAGCTCTGCACATCAGGCAGATGAGCTATGGAACTCCTTGCCAGAGTGGTTCAAAGAAAGAGGAGGAAAAAGCCCACAGGAAAAAAAAAAACCCAAAACAATCCAGCAACCATGGGAAATCCTTTAGAAGACAGAAATTGCATCATGCAGAAGCTGTTGAACCAAGGGATGCCCAGAGGATGGGAGAGCAGCAGAGGGAAGTATTCCATGTGTTCAGCCTGGCCCAGAAGGATTTGTGTCGTAACAAAATGCATCTAAGTGTTTAAATTGAAGCAAAAATTATTTCAACTGGCAATGAACACTATCAAATTATATTGGTTAAGTAAGATCTAGATGAGAAACAGTTGAGATACCCATTTTTATCCACACAGGACCTGAATAACAAAGTACTCATTATTTAGTAAATATTGAGTGACACAGTATTAAATCTTTTTTTTTTTTTTTTTGTAAAAGAATCCCCATTTTCCATTTCTTCAGGAAATAAAAGGAATAAACCCAGAATATTTTGCTAAAACAAAGTAAAGCACTTTACTTACAATACAAATGCTCTACCAAGAGAGGGCAGCAAAATACCTTGCAAGCATATCTCATATATATGAGATTAAATACTCCATTGTTGAGAATAATTTCTCATTATATGTCACTGAAGTATCCCTTTGTCAACAAAGAAAAAAAGGAAGCCGAAACAACAAGCAAAAAAAAAAAAACCCAGCCAAAAAACCCACCAAAAAACCCTCACAACTCACTACATTTCTACTGTCATTTTAAAAATTTTAATTAACCTTTTGAATAGCAAACCAAAAGGTGCACAGGTCAGAAGATCAGTAAGCCAGTAATGCAATTAAGCTGCTTTAAGACACTAGATCTCAGCAAGTGTTACAATTGTAGCTAAAAAAGATTAAAACCACATTTGATTATTAAAAAAATTTGCATCAAATCCCTCTGGTTTTGTTTAGCTGGCATTAGATAGCATAATTTTATTTTAAAATTTTGTCAGAGATCAAAATTATATTAGACAAAAGCATCAGTAGATTAAGGAGAGTCATCACACATCAATTAAAGTACATCTGAATGTCAAGACTGGTAGTTCAAGAACCCAGTGAAAGCAATACCTGAAAATCCTTCAGTCTTAGAAAGCACATCTGGCCACCAGGACAACTTCTGAAAAAGCTAAAGAGGTACTCAAAATGCCCCAGAAAGCTGTCTTGTAGAGAAATACTCATTATATTAGACAATGTGATCATTCTAACTATTTTAGAAGTGTGACTTATTAAATTGAAGAGCTAATTACATGAAATAGTTGAGCCTGCTGTAAAACTGCACGTCAGTCACACACCAGGTACTGTTACTCATATTTAGATTCAGAGTCAATTCCAGAATCTCAGAATAGCTGCCAGCTTTATCACAGGGACTGCTCATGACATTTTCTTTGTGGATTTCAATTAGCTTCATGTCAAAAACGTTTTGGGAAACTTCACTTTGGGGTGTTTTGGGGGAGGCTCTTGGTTTTGTTATTTTTTTGTGGTGCTGTTTTTAAATTAGCTTACTTTAATACTGCATCAGCTTTTAAAATTATTTCCCCTCTTGCCCTTATACTTCTGTCCAGTTAAGGAGGTACTGGGAGATGCTGTCTGAGGATAAAGAAAGAATCATATTTACAATACTAACTTGTGACTTAATATGAGCATTAATCCTGCAGTTCTTTGGGCAGCCAAGCAGCAGGAGCATGACTACATTCTTGAAATAACACATGGAGAAAAAAAAAAATGCAATGAGCAGAATTAAGCACACACTGTTGCATCCCTGCTGAAAAAAATCCCCCCACATTCTGTGATGGTGAAAGTGTTTAGAATATCTCCTACACGACAACTGCAAAACAAAATTGCAGTTAATTTACTTACTCAGGTACACACAAAGCCTTCCTGGCTTGCTCTTGATCATAAAAGGAATAACAATTAAGAAGTCCTGCTGTCTCAGCTCCTGTTATTATATGAAATGAGCCAACACCACATGCACATGGAGATCACTTTCCATTTAGCAAGTAACACTACTTCATTCAAAACCCAGTGTGTAAGATGAGTAACTAGGAAGCTATCTCAAATTAATACTATCCATTATTTTTTGATCTGTATTGGGGAGGGGAAAGGGAACAGGTGGGGTTTTAACTTCTGCTCCTGAAGGTGAATGACTGTGAGATCCTGTGATCCTTTTGCTGAAGACCTCAACAATTAAAAGAATTGAGTCCTCAATTAAATCTCTTAAAATATGGCCATTACCATACAGGTTGAAGAGAAGACAAAGATCTCAACTAGATTAAGAAACTTCAGTGTTTACTGGTAAAACAATACTCTGTTTCAGAGCAGACTTAATAGTCAGAGGAAAGCTGTCCTTTTCTGGGACACTTTTCACATTCAAGCCTCGGTATCTTTGTCACCTGCAGCAGAATTACTGTATTTGTGGAAAGACTCCTTTCACCAGAGCAAGGGTGCCTTGAAACATGAAGAAACTCCCACTGTGTCAAAACCCAGAGCTTCTGTCACAAGGCTACCAAGAGAAAAAAAAAAAACTGTGAGTAACAAATCCAGAGTTGAAACAGTTTGCAAAAGCAAAGAGCTGCCTGCTCTGGCAGGTCACCTTGCATCCTCAAGTGGAAGTTGTGCGGTACATTCACATAAATCCTCAGGATTTTAACACTAGCTTGCTTTGCTCTTGGCTGTGAGATCAAGCCATTACATTTTTTCCTAAAAGGATGATAGGAAACTGCACTGGGAAGCCCATATATCAACTTGAATAACAGAGTTCAGCCACGAACCTGCAAGGCTTCTTGTCACAAAGCCAGATACATTAAAAACAGAGGTATTTCCATGAACAGTACAAAGGCATCTTTGTATCACATCCAAATTCGGCAGGCACTGAGCTGACAGACATTCCAAGATGAACAGAAACTTGTTTGAAGTATTTAGTTTTAAAACTCACTGTAGAAAACAAAGATCCAAGACAAAGCCCGCAGAAAACAAAATATCTTGAGGAACAGACCTGACTGAAGTAATTGCTGCATTGAATGAAGAGGTCAGCTGCAGCAGATAATACATAATATTTGACAGCTGTTAGTTGTCATTTATGAATACACCAATTTCATATTTCATTCTTTGCTGCCAGAAAAGCTGTGCATCAAAGCAGGGCATCAAATCATTCAGAAAGGTCAATATGAATAATATGCCCGTTTTGTCTGCTTAAAGATACCCAAAAAAAAGGCAAATGGGGGAGAAAAAAAAATACCACTAACGTACTGAAAGAAGACAGCAGAAACCATCACTTGAGTCATTAAAATACAACATGGTCTTAAAAAACACACAAATGAGGGGAGATTTTCTGTGTCCCACATGATTTTTTTTTGCTTTTTTTGAAAAATGGTTACTTGCTTGTGCTTTACTTTTCTGAAACGACAAGGTGTGGCAGAAGAGAGACGCAAGGATGACACCCAGAAGGCAGCATGAAGCTTGCCAGACTATTTCTGGCTTCAAATATTGCAGTAATATTCTGCGCTTATTGTTCTGAAAGTTACTATTAAGGTATTCAGTGTAAGAAGCCAAATGTGGCTCTAAGAAAGTACTCAACAGAGTATGCATCTTTATTTCTATGCTTCACTAGGGGTTTCTTTATGTTTTAATGAGAAGAAAACTCGGAATAACCACTGTGCTGAAGTTCTCCAAGTAAATGTATCACATCAGCTACGATTAAAGCTGGGCTCATCAATCCAAACCAGCTGAGTTGTTCAGCCTGGAGTGTGTCAGTGTACCCAAGCTTTCGGGGCTGCCCCGAGCTCCTCTAACCCTGCCTCAACTGTGGAGCAACAAACAAGGCAGCAATGTTTTGAGTTTTATTCTCAAACGCTGTTAGCCCCAGCATGTGGGCACAGATAGCATTATCTAATCCAACAGTCACTACTTACTAGAATACATCTCACATGATGCTTCTCCTCCTCCCACCACTGAGTCACTGCAACAAACAGAGCAGCTGGCTGCAGACAGGCTACACAATGTCTGGCTGAGCCACAGGCACCAGCACCAGATGCAGGCTGACCTCAGCTCCATCTGAAGCACGCTGTCCTCTACACAGAAGCAGCTATCTTCTGATCACCAGGAACTCTGGACATCAACAGAAGTAGATACAGACACAGCCAACCTACTTTATTCCTGTTGAAACTATTAACAGGGAGAAAAAGGGCTTTGACACATTATTTTGAACTTAGCTCCTAGCTTGATCTTTAATAGTTTAATCCTCTGATCATCTTCTGCACAAGTTCAGGGAAGTGTGTCTGTTATGGCCCTTCAAATGTGCAGGAATTTATCTGAGTAATCAAAATGGAGTACCAGCATTAAACTTGCTCTTCCATCTTTAATATTAAATATTTATTCACCACTCCAAAATTCAGCATTAACCACAGAGCTTGCTCTCCTGTATGGTCACGCAAACCTACTGAATACATATCCAGTGCCTACACATTATGTACCATGGAATGAACACACACCACCCCCTAAATTTCATAATTCATGTACAATTCTCATCTTAGAAATTTGCAATCTGTATTGACATCAAACAGGCAGCCTCCACAGAGGCTGAGAATCTTCATAAATAAAAAGTACACGGATGCACCAATAACATAAGCTCAGCAGAAGTGATCAATATTTAACCTCTCTCCTAAGCAATCTCAGCTGCATAAACTTCACTTTGCGTTACCTAAACTAAACTCCTGCTCTAAAACTCTTACCAAGTCAGCTTTATTTTCTGTCAAGTGCTTGACAGTCAGGATAGCTTCTACCTGAGCATAATGCACACGGTGTCAGAGAAACCCAGACAAGACTTAGCTTGGTACAATGACCAAGAAACAGGGACTCAGAAGATCTGCCAAGTCTGACTGTTAAAGGCCAGAGGTTTGTAAAGTGAGTTTATGTATATGCTCTGGAACTGACAATTACTGCCACTCTGAACAGTGCTGTGGACCTTTGGTTCTCTAAGCAGCAGTAAGAGGTGAGACTGTTTCAAATTATGGTTGTTTTTTTAAAATTTGTATCAAACACTTTACACAATGTGAAATGATAAAGGCACGTAATTGACTATATGTATCATGATTTCAAAATACTGCAAAAATCTAGGTCCTTACAGCTGTATTTTCCAATGTTCAGGCAGTTTGCTCTTGATCAGTTACCATTACATGTAACACTTCCAATATCTCTTTGATTTTCCTTGTAAACTAATGTGGTCCGCAGGTTGGTGGTTTTCCCCTCTGAAAACAGGACGCCTACTGTGAACTCTCATTCTATTCTGATCATCAAAATCTGCAATATCATCCAACTCCTCCTGTTCTCCTTCATTCTCACGTGTCTCATCAGCAACAAGGACTCGATTAGTTCAGCAAAACACCAAAACAAATTTGATTGTTACAGATCCCACTGATGCCTGTTCTTGTGCTCCTCACACTTCCACAGAAATCCTCCTCTCTTCCACATTAACTAGGAAATTCCCTCTTGGTATCTGTAAAATGCTTTACCAAAACCCAGGAACAGCCTTTCTGCTTTTGCAAATACTGTCTGGGTCCAGTTTACTGTCCTGTGCTTTATCTGTTACCAAAGTCAAATTAACAGGCTTTCATTTCCTTGATCAAAAGGGATTTAAGAAGCTTTTATGTTATAAGCTAAACATGCATTAGCTGGAAATAAAAAGAGCTAGGTTTTATCAGTCAGGCAAAAATAAGTAGCCAGCCACCATGATAAAGACATGAAGAGACAACTAGAAACCTGAAATGTATTAGAGGAATTCTAATAGACTAAGGGATCTGTTAATGTTCTTGGATCAAACCCCATTAAGCCTAACTTTCCTAATCTCCATCTTTTCAATATATTATCTCAAACTAACAGAACATGAACTTTCCTGGCAGAAGCTAGATCACAGAAAGACACCTGTAATAATGGAATTTTAGAAAAAAGAAGGATCTCAGCAGTAGGAAAACCTACTTTAATTGGTGACTTCCTCTCAGTAGCATATTCCACCGAGTACAACTGGAACACAATTTTGTAGAAGGGAACCACAAGACCCAAAAATCTGGGAAAACATAGAGCAGCTTCTAACTCCAATTTCATGTTTTGCATTAAGCAGAAAAAAAGCCACAAAGAACTGAAAGATTTCAAAGACATTCTATCGATGTCATCAGAGTACTGCTTGATGGAAAAATGCTCTTCTCAGTCTTCTGAACAGATCAGTGTTACCAGCATCTACAGTTATGCTTTAACCATACAGCATCTATTACACCTATCCATGAAGCCAGGTGAGTCTCTGAAAACTTTATTACAAGTTGAAAGAAAATGAAACAGGCAAAAAACCCAAACCAAACAACCACACACAATAACGAAATGAACAAAACCAAAAAAGCCAACACAAACAAAAACACAAACAAAACAAAAAAAGCCCCTTTTGATTCCATCTAAACCATGTCTATGCAATTACAAACAATATGATCACATGAGTGGGACCTCTCAAACCCTACATCAAAAAGCCAACAACTCCATCATATTCACATGTATCTCTAGAGCTGTGTGCTCAGTTATAATCTAATCAATCCATATTAAATCCATTTTAAAGAAATCCTACCTCCTTGAAAGAAGCTGTTGGATAAACAGCACAATTTCAGAAGCAAAGGAAAACTGGAAGCTGTACATCTGGCCACTAACTAGGCAAAAGTTACAGGCTGTAGGAAATCAGTAGAAACAAGGCTACCAGGGACACAGCTATGGGCAAACTTTCATTCCTTTAAACTGCAATAGCTACATTGATACTGAATTGCAGGATGCAAATTTTTTTCTCTTAACATTTCTATATACGTTTTCAAAACAGGAGTATGTAATAATTACTAATATGCGGGGGGGGGAAATATAAAATATTTTTTAAAATAAAAATATTATTTTTACTGTAGTTAAAAATTAAGATTAGCAAAATTCAGAAAAAAATTGTTTTAATCTGTAAAATAAGAATTTTGCCTTCGAGCCTCTTAGTAAATAAGAAACTGCTACATCTGACAGTCTCTGAACTTGCACTAAAACTAAGAATCCTTCCACAGGATGTTATGAAAACCACACCATATCAATACTAAATTCTAGCACAGGCACACCCTGCATTCTCTTGAACAGTATCATCATAAACCAAACTAATCCTATAAGCAAATGAAGTATTTAATAACTACAATATCTCTTAATATTCTGCTGTTGCGTTTTGCAAACTTGTAATGTTTTCAAGTACTTACGAAAGAATTCGGTCAAGTTTTGGTCCATGACGTCCCTGAAGGACAGTAGGGGGCTTGTACGTCCTCATCATTCCTTACTATCTGTACAGTTCCTCTGTTCCTGGAGCTCCTGGTCTCTTTATTTATGAAGTGGTGACCATTTTGAAGTTATTTATAAACATTAACTCATTAAATTCCCAAGTGTCATATTAGATACCAACTCAGTGACTCATATTCCTGACAATGTATTTACCACGGCTGGGAGAGAAGGTAAATTTACATGCACGAGTAGCACACGCAGGCATGCCATGAACTAATCTTGTATTTTAAAATGGTCTTTGGCCTTAGGTAACTCTGGAGTTATTAACAAATACGTATGTCAACTGAAGCTGGCTCATTATCAATCAGTGGAATTTGGAAACGCTGCCTGGCCACCATTCTGACAAAATGAAAAAGAACCCACAGAACAAAATACCCCTTCAGTTTTGAGGATCAAAAATGGAAGCTGGAGTGTTTTAAAGCTTGCTATTACTGTACTTACTTGAGTGCAAGTTATGGAAAATTACAGCTAGCTTCAAGTACTCCCTGAGAGGGAAAGCATGTGCCATTTGTTAAGGTTTCTTAAAGGACAGTAACAAAGTTATCAATTCACCAGAAAAATTACTTCATTACACCTTATGTGTAATCTTGGCTTCATAAAAACCTTAGTGTTTCAGATGGCACATCTGGTAGCAGCCTTAGAAACTGTATCACTGCACAGCGAGCAATACAAATATTTAAGTAGGAAGCTCTGCAGCAAAATAAACAAATACTTTAGCACTTTTACCCAAAATGCAAGGGCATCTAAATCCTTTGTAGAATAAAAATCTCTGAACCAAAATAATGTACTTCTGCTGGCAATGAACTAATTTCACTCTTCAACTCCCAATTTTCCCAAGATTCCTGAACACTGGTTATGAAAGCAAAGGCAAACATCATATCGGTTGAAGAGCTCTCTTTGTCACATCACTCCTCACTGGTCAGTCCTTTGGCAAAATATTTCTGAAGAAATGTTTCTATTTCTGCCTAGGAAAACCCTGAAGGTCCAAACCACATAATTTAACTTTGAAATTAGTCCTTCTCTGAGCAGAGGGTTAGACTAGACCTCCACAGGGTCCCTTTTTCAACTTTTAATTTTCATGCAAGCAGATACTTTTCTCCAGCTTAGAATGATTTAAAAGAAATTTTCCTGCACTTAAATGGGAGTCAGTTACACACTACTAAATCCAGGTACACCTAAGAGGAGAGACATGAGAGCAGAACTCAAAGACAACTATTATCAAGCCACATTTTAAAGAAAATCCCCACCCAACAGACACACATTCCACAAGCCATAGACTTGGCAAAGGCTTTCTTCTGATCCATCACAAACCCCATGTTCCTTCCCACGCAGTAACATTTATTCCCATTTCTTGCATTCCCTGTAGTCTTACTGCTCCCCACAGGATTCAAGTCTGCCCACACTGCCTTTACCCTTCACTGAGATTGGAAATGTCACTTGTAGATATGTTAAAAGTAATATATACTTGAACCTTTTCTTTCCAACTATTTACTACTCTCTACATTATGGTAGTAACTCTTGTTCTTACAGTCTGAAAGCTGCAAGAAAGTTACTACAGAAGACAAGTTCTAGCTTAGAGTTCATTGAACTTTATTGTAACCATATAGTTACAGGAGTAATGAGACTGAAGGAGCATTTGTGATATGTTTTAACAAAATTACATGTTCTTCTTAAGCTTAATGACACAGCAGCAATAGTCTTTCCACGGACAATCTGTCTAGCAGCATGAGTAAACACTCACTCCAGTGCTACATCCTTGTTTCAGGGAAAAACAAAACAAACCCAGAACCAGACTTCAAAGAGGACATTGCATTAAATGGAAACAAGTAGAGCATACTGATCAAAAAAGCCAAGCCGTAAGAATGCCATCTGATAGGATGTCCCTCACATACCAAAAATTTCAGGAGACTTTCAGAGCTCTTAATATAGGGCCACACTTTTTTTCTGAGGAGATGCCAATCTACAATGCTTCTCTCAAAAGCATTTCAGCATTATAAATTTCAGATAATGCAGCCTTCTAAAAGAACAGACAGCAAATTAAAATACTAAAAGCCACTAATGTAGGACAGAAAAAAATATCAAAAGAAAAAAGGCTTTTTAAAAGTCTGTCAAAATAAGTGACATAAAAGACTTTTATCATGACAGCAAACTTGCACATAAAAACATCAAACAGACAAATTTGTAATGAGCTTCTTGCTATTTGTTTTTAAACAAGGTAACTTTCGGATAAAGTGATTCCTGCTCAGATTTAAGAACACACAGAAGAAAAGAAAGACAAGTATGACCAATTTTGATGTCAACCCTTTGTGTAACATACATAGCTTGTTTATCAAGTGAATTATTCCTAAATTGGCAATCTAGTTCTGCTCACCTTTTCATGAACAAACTAAACGCTGAATAGCAAAATAGAAAAAAACTTCTAATTAGACCCAGCATGTTTAAGCATTCTTCCAGTTACCAGAAGAAGTTATTGAGTGCATTTACACCATCAGTCTGGACCACCTCCCATTTATTCAAGGCTCCTGGTTCCCTGTATCTGTCCTGCATGTTCCCAGCATCCCTTCAGGAAGGGAACAGCTAATCTCCTCGAAGTATTTCGATGGTAAAATAATCCAGGACAGCACCACAGGCAATGTGCTTGGGACAGCCCAAGGTCTTACTGTTTTCTCTTAGCCCAGTGCAGCACTGTCCTACAAGACTTTGCCACTTCATACACTCATAACCCAAACACTCACCATACAGCACCACCCCATATTGCCACAAAACAAAAGTGGGAATATGGAACCAAAGACAACGTAGAAATTGGGTGCTTCATCAATACATAATGATTATTAAAAGAAATAGGAAAAAAACCCGCATGTTCAAAATGCTACAGGTCTGAAAAAATATCCCACAGGGATAGAAATGGAATGGAACAGCTCAGCTTGGAGGAAGCACCCGCTGGTCAGGGGAACACAGATCAGTCACTGAGGGCAGCACAGATACAACCAGCACTGTTCCAGCTGAAAATTAAACTGTTAAAGGCTCTATCAATTTATATACTAAAAAAGCAGAAAATTAAGTTTTTTTGCTAAAGAATAAGGTGTAAAGGCAAACAAGATTTCCAATAGAATGTTCTGATTTCGTACATCCACACTCAGGACAAAAACCCTGTCATTCATGATGACTCAACTCTCTGCTTCTAAAACTTCCTCTCTTGCTTGCTGCTTTTTTCAGTGTCAAAAACTGAACACACAACAGTCACTGGAAAATTAATTAGCCTGGTTGAAAATGACAACAGTGAGATCTCCCAAGGCTTCCCCTCTGATCTTCAACTATTTCCTGGCATGCCAATTCCAACTGCATTGTTTGAATGGGCAGAGAAGATGAACAAGGGATTCAGAGACAAAGCTTTTACAGAGGGGCGCTAATGAAAACTGTGCACATACAAATGCTGTCCTCATGCAGGACAGCAATACAAAGTCCTTGACATTTATTTTCTCCTCATTAGGAGTTATCACTTCCTTGACCTGAACAGCTGTTTGCTTTTAATACCATACCTTCTCTGGATTTCCATTTCTTCTTGTGATGGACCATTTTGTACTTGAGGGGGAAGCTGTGAATTCTGTCGAGGCAATGTAGGACCTAAGAGCAAAGACAGATCGTAAATTAATGGTTTGAATTTTTACCATGCAAAAAAAAGCACAAAATAAGGAAAAAGGCCAGCCATCACACAGCATTTTAAGAACTGCTCACTTCTGCTTTTTAAGCCAAACAAGCTCAACAACATAATGCAGCAAATAAAAACTGCAACCTCACGCATGTAGAATGTTACCTCACACATCTGCAGAATGAATTCATTTCACATGGATGGAAAAGTCCCACAGAAATGCAAAACAAACTTTCTATATAATGGAATTTGACAAAAGCTTTGAAAAGCACTCCAAGTCTGAATTTTTCTTAAAACAACAAACAAATATTCTTGGAGGAGCAGGAAAGGCTCAAAAAATTAAAACACTCACCTAAATAGAACACTGGAAAAGGGGGAGAAAACAGAACAAGGAAAAAAACACAAAAGAACAGGAGAAAAATCATCAGAACCATATCACCACATTGAGAGAAGGAAGATAAAGTATGCTTCTACAAGTCACACCAAAATTTACTCAGATTTCAGGTCATCAAATTGGATCAAAGACCTTTTTTGCATAGGTAAGTATTGTGTCCAAAGGAATGGGGGAATATAAACAAATGTGCAAACTGTGAATTCTGCTAAGCATAAGAGAGGCAGAAGGAAAAGTCATGTAAAATCATCTTCAGCCTTTACTGATGGGAAATTCTGAACCAAACAACTTCCAAGTAATTGTCTATGTGAGACCTGTATTCTAGGGAAAAAAAAAAAGCGCCTTACCATTTTAATCACAAATGTATTTACAGCACAAAAAAAAAGTGTGAAAAAAAGTGAAGGATGAAGTGTGGAATGGAATGGAATACAGGAGACCATGAATGCATTGCTGCTGTCAGACTGTATCCAGGAAATTATTTAGACTATAGCTATGCTCAAGATTATGGAATTTATAAGAAACAAGAATTAAAATCAATTAAAATGTCAAGTTTTGAAAATGTCCAAGAGCAAGCAGCAATTTCTCACTGAAATTCCACCAAATTAGTTAGAGTTACAGAGTTGTAATGAGATCTTCCCTGTCTGAAATATCAAAACCCAGAATTTTTTCCTATCTGGACTTGTGAAAGTCACCGAAACCCATAAAAAGACCATGTGTAATACACTGACACATCATGGACAGGCAATTTCCTTGAGACACAGCAAACAAGTCCCTTGTTTAAAAGCCATACAAAAAGATTAATTTCCTCAGAATGTCATAGTACTGTGTCCACTGTGATCTTTAATCATGAAAATTATAGAAGTGTACACTATCTATGTACCCTGCAATTACAAAAAGTAATGGAATTTAATTGTGGAAGATAAAAGCAGGCAGTGTACTACAGAGGTGGTGTCTTCCTTTAGTTATTTTTCCAGCAAGCATTAGGCCCTTATACCTAATGGCTTGTTGCTGCTTGGGATGCACTATTTTGGCTTCAAGTATCTCCAAGAGACACCCACAGGTATAAAACCTATAGTATTTTAAATGCAAAACACTGAACTGCAATGATAAATTAATAATTAAATTATCATTATGTAGAAATATCTGCCACGTGGCTCATCTTGAAAATTCTTCTACTTTAAAACTTCCATAAGATGCATGTCCTCCTCTCCTCTCCCCTGTGTGACAGGTGGAAAGCTTTAATGCCCATTAAGCCATGACTGCAGCTCCCAGGCAGCTGGGCTATTTGCTGCACCAGGCTGCAGCCTTTCATGGACTTTTACAAGTAGACACAATCCAGCAGCAGTTAAAGGTGCTATAAGCACCACTGCTGCTGCTTGCCATGCCCAACAGAACACTTGGAGTAAGTCAAGGCTCACACCTTGAGCTGCAAACTGCAAGCAACACTAAGTATCAGGTATGTGAAGAAATTCCCATCCTATTCCTCAGAAGGAAACACACTGATCTAAAAATTAATAATGAAGAACAACAAAAAAAAAAAAAGGTTACAAGGTGTCTGTATACCAACCAGAACCACTTTGTACTAAAAATGCAGTAAAAATGAGAAGTTGAAGCTTCTACCAATTTAATCTTTAAGAGTATCTAAGTTTTTTTTTTGAAGAAGGTATTATCATGCTGCAGTAGCTGGATGCAGACCACCACTCTCCAACCTCTCTACCCTTAGTCCTTCATTATCCAACATTTCCAGAAAGCAAACACCAAGCTTCAGCTGCGCTGGCTATTCCAACATACCTAGCTATGAGAAAACCTGTTCTTGCAGCCTCCAAACTTTGTTCCAGAGCACTGTCCTTCAGAAAACCACATTATCCATCAATTCTACACAAGGCAAACAAGTCAGCTTTAAAATGGCCACCCTACTCCAGTGATGGGCTTCTTTCACAGCTATGCACACAGGAGACAGAACAAAATCACCTGCTGGCAATTAACCTCGTGGTTCCAGTACTTCTTATGCATTTTTGCCACAAGGAAATGCAACCTGAGTATACCAAAGGCTTTCAAGAAAGGAAAGTTCAGCTCCCAAGTCATCCATCCTGTTTTCTTATGAAATTTCCCTCTGCAGCCACCCTGCTAACAAACATTAGAAAATTAAAGGCACATGCCAGGTGGAAAAGTGTGTTTTATCCTGGCAGGTTTATTACAGCAAGCAAAGACTGACTACCACTTCATTACTAAAATACAACTGCCTGGGTAGCAGGACAGGTGGTATATTAAATAAACAGGAACTAGCTAATAAAATCCTCTCTCAGAGGCTTTTGAACACTTCAAGATACTTCAGAAACATCAACCCCCATGAGAAATACTCAGATACTGCCTGGAAAAGAACTCTGATCCTCCTACAGGATCACTTTATCTTCAGAAGCCAATATAAGCCAAGTGAGAGATGAGGCTGAATGGTCTATTCATTCTGAGTTTTAAAGAAAACCTAACATCTCTTTTTTTCTAAAAAAGCACAGATGGTGCACTCTGCAGCACATTCTGACAGACAGAGGATATAATTTCATACTAATTTGTTCAGCAGCCATTCCAGTTTCAGTGCTTTCTGTTTTTCAGCTTATTCTCACCTTTGCATCACCCTTCCTCCTCTATGACAGTTCAGTCAACTGTATGGTGAGAGATGGACTGGAAATCTAACACATTAAAAATCCCAGGGAAAAAAGCCTGCATTGAGCATTCCCACCAGCTAGATGACAGCCAGACCTGGTTCTTCATGTTGTCACACAGACAATTATAGTGGCATCAACATCACACATCAGAACATCAACATTAGACTGCTGGGGACTGCTTGAACCAAACCAAGCATCCCAAACATCACCCTTTTACACCACAACCAGAGTTACAGTTTATCAAACTCCTCAATTTTTCAGCCCTAATCGACTGGTTACCTTGTATCTCTATTCAAAAGCCAAGCCAATTGCAGTTGCACAACCCTATGAAAGCATAACTGGCAATCTGGGGAAAGAAACACATGGTTTGTCCTCCCTCAATGTCTTTTGTTCCTCTGCTGCTTTCCAGTTACCTTGTCTGTTTTGGAGTGTCACACCACACCCTACCCCACTTTTAATGCCAGCTGCATTGTATGTTATCAGTGTTGACACTGGCTGATATTGAAAATAGCACATTCCTATAGCCTTAAAAAACCCCAAGCATCAGCTGTTCAAGATTGGCACAACACATGTCCTGCAAGTCATACACTGAGCTACAGTTTGTGCTTTCATTTGGCTGGACAGCCTTACATGGGAGCTGGTAACATAAGGATGGGTGAAATGGGGTTTGGGGGGGACCAGTGGGGCAGTCAGATCATGGGAAATCTTCCTCAGAATGCCACATGCTCCAATTCAAGAAGGCAAAACCACAGAAAACCTCACTCCTGCAATTACTGTATTTCAGAGTACAGCAGAAAAAGACAAGCCCTAATTTCTGAATAAATCTAGAAAAGCTGGTCAACTATCCATGTAAGAATTTTAGTTTGAGGTGAAGACCTCCATTTTCTCCCCAGAGAAACAGTTTATATAAACAACTCAGTAACTAAGAATTTCCACTTGTTCACTTCTCAGTATGTTAGTGCCAAAACTAAGCAGTGTTCCAATTATACAGCCTGACATCCAAATCGAAGTATGACTTTTTTTGACTGAGATATGTCTTTTAGAAGTCTTTTCAAAGACTGAAAGTGGACAGCAAATTTATTTGTACACGTATATGGTATAAACATAAGGGAACCGGCTAATCACAATCTTTAGAAAATATTTTCTTTAAGGACAGATTGAATACTTCTATTAATCAAAGCCCACACCTCAGGCAAGAGTTCAAAGCTACAGCAAAAAAATATGTTTTTTTTCTTAGGGTATATAAGCTTATTTTTTTAAAAAGTGTTTTACTAAATGGTAAAATGTATTCTGAATGAATGGAAAGCAGGCTTTTCAGAGATCTGTGTAAGAAGCAATAGGAACAATGGCGAAGTATCCCTCTTTCATGTGTTTCCAGCTCCTTCTCCCACTCAGAGCCTGTCCTGCTCTAGGCCATGCCAGAACAAAGTCTGGGCTGATTTGCTAACCAGCCTCAAGCAGAACCAAAACCACGTCACTCCTGGAGCCCTGGAAGTGTGTTACGGGTTCACGTGCAAGACTACGATGGCCAAAAACAAGGGCATTAACTAGTGACAAAACTTTCTCTCGTATTTCTGTCTGGGTGAATCATCTTCCAGCCAAGACTTCCCTTCAAACTTCCTCACTCACAGTTATCACTCTGGAAATACCTTCAGCTGAGTTAATTCAATCATCACTCCAAACCTGAAAGTAAACTCTTTCCACTCCACAAGCTGTTTTAACTTGATCAAGGTAATAAAAGGCAATGAGAATAACAAAACTATGCATTAAAACACACATGAATTTAAGTGGAGGTAAGCCTTCTATCAGTGCCAGCAGAACCCCCTATCAGTGCCAGCAGTGCCTTGGAAGGCAGGCACTGATAACCTGGGAGCCAGGCTTGGCTCAGCACCAGTGTGCTGGGGGACCTCAGCAGCTTCCAGCTTCCCTCTGCCACCCTTTCATGCTGGGGGACATAAAGCTCCACCAGCAGGCAACTACTGCTGCATAATGAGACTACAGTACCACAAACTTAAAGGAGCGAGTACTGAAGTTAAACATCTCAACACTATCTACTGTGGGATATTTATAGCTTCTCCTCCACCCTTAGCCCTGTCAAAATTTGTTTAAATAGCAATGTTATAGGTGATGACTGTCACTATTGGTAGATACTGTATAATACTAGAGAAATGAGCCTAACCAAGGTATATTTCACAACTATCTTCATGACTTTTATGAAAACACCCTGCTCCCAAAAGGCAGATTTAATCTATCTACAACTTCTACTGATATCATTTTTAAAGACAACACTATAAACCCTCAACAGTAAAACATGCTGATATTCCTCTATGTTTAGTAAACAAAATTTTATTCATAAATTAATGTACTTCTATTTATATTTGCCATTCAGTTTAGACCAGCTACCAGATTTTAATTAAACTCTTCACCTAAAACTTAATGCTTTCACACAATGCACCACTAATTCTGAAGAACCAAAAAAAAAAAAAACCCAAAAATCTAGAAACACCATACAGGCAACCCTAAAAGGTCTGTATAACTCTGAAAACCTAGCAACCCTCCCTTCATTTCCAAACACCACAACTAACACTTAAGATGCTTTCAATAATCTTATGTGCAATTACAATGAAGAGGAAGTACTCTGTCCAATGAACAGGTAGAACGTCCTGTAAGGTCAACATTTTGCTGCATAAATCAGGATTACCTAAATCAGTATTAGCTATTATAAACAAGTAGTAACAACCCAAAAATATTTTTAATCAATCCCACATTTAAAAGGAAGGGGAAAATCTTGCTAGCAAGACCAGAGATATTATCCAACTTTTGACAACACAGGTAATAAAAATACCATCATGTTACTCCTGTTCTGACAGGGAGTGCTGACAGCCTGTTCCAGAGGCTTGCTAAGAGTGCAGGTATAGCATAATTACTTCATTGCTGTAGAATTTTTCTTCTCCCAAAACAAGTTTTAGCATGACATGAACCAAAACAGTACAAAGAAAAGCACCCCCCAAGCTCCACATACACTTTTCTTATTTCAGTCTTCTGTATTCTCTCTATATATTCCAATTAGGCAACCCCAATTTTTGTTTCAGTTTGCATTTCCCAAAGATATTAAATTATTCAATCCATGATTCGACTGCATTCCCCTATCAGCAAGGATTTAATTACCTATCTCTGCTGGAAGAGAAAGGACTGCACATCAATATACAGCTGTGAATAAAGATTTGTTTATTTAATAACTGGACAACCTAACTTCTAGAGTTACTCATTCAAGAGGAATTCAAAAACCTTGAACCACAGGGGCTTTTTCCCCTCCAGGGTCAGAAAAACAAAATAATGACACCTTGGAAACAAAAAAACTCCTCTGTTTCCTAAGTTTTCCTCTGAATTAAACTGTGGTCTAAGGCAATACTAGACCAGATTCACTGAAGCTCTTCCTGACCTTGCCTTCATATCCAGAACAATTAAGAACTTCTACAAATTAGTACAAAAAACATCTCAAATCTTACATCTATGTAATTCTATAGAAAGAATTAAAATAGACTTATTTACTGTTGTGACATCCTTTCTTCAGTTCTTTTGCCGCTTTCATCTTCTGCAACAAACAACTCCGAGGACCTCCCCAGACGTAAATTACACATCTATAAACCTCACACTTGGTTTCCTATTCTCTTAGCAAGGCTTTCCTGAGGCTGAAGATAGATGCCAGACAAAGCAACACCAATTCCAGCTGAACTAGAAGGTGCCTTTTGCAGCAAAACTGAGTATGATACTCCTTTGTTCCTCCCAACACAAGCTTCCCTTACATGACCTTATTCCTTCAAAGAAATAATCCATTGTCTCACATATCAGAGAATTCTCAGCCGTCTAATTTCCTTTCATTGAAGCTTTTCTCTTATTCCAGAGCTACTTTGATTGCAACAATGAGCCCTACTTAATGCAGATATGAAAATTTTCTTTGTAATGCAATGTAAAACCTTTGCAGCAAGCTGTCATCTCCAGACAAGACCAATTACTGAATAACACTGCACACAGCCTTAGAGCCAGAAACCCTCCTCATCTGACCTCTTATTAAACTTGATGACATGCACTTGTCATTTGATGAAGGTGTCACTTCTGACCACGATGAACAGTTATTTAACTTAACGAGCACTAAGTCTTTCAAAATTTTCCCAAATGAGTGCCAGAAAAAAACCTTGGTTCACTTTCAATGCATTTCTGAAACAGTGTGGGGCAGGAATCTGCAGTATTTAATTCTTTAAAATTCCAGGACAAAGTCCTGTGTCGTCCCTTCTCTTCCGGATTTGCAGGTTGCCTATAATCTGCCCAACTAGCTAGCAGGAAAATAGGGTTTGCTAATGCAATCATTCAAACCAGAATGGAGCTAAAACACTTTGACATTTAAATAACTAAACAGAGTTCAACCATTCGAGAAGTTAGGACATTCATTTTATCAGTCCTATAATTCAGGGGGAAGATAAAATCCTAAATCTGCAGCACATTTGGAGCAGTTTCACTGATAAGGCAGCCATTGCTTCTGAGTCCTTTGAGACAAACCTGCACTGTTTTTTTAGCAGAAAGCTGCCATTTGCAGTAAAGCCTTTACTCTTAACTTCAGAGATTTTTACTCTGCATTCTGAACTCATCAGAAGGACAAAAAGCCCGTCCCTGTGAGCTCAGCAGTGCCTTGACTCCAGCAGATCCACTAGAGGGAGATCCTAAATTAAACAACCTCCAATTTTGCCAGCAGCCAGCAGAACAGCTGAGGATGCCAACTAAAAGATCAATGACATTTTTCAAATATATGCAAGAGAAGGAGACCATGATTTAATTTTATTTTAAAAAGTGCAAGAGAGCCATATCCAACAGCTGACTTGCAAACCAAAAGGATGTACACAACTTAATCTTTAATATCCCTCAGAAGTCCTTTAAGACTTCTATGAACCCTCGCTTAAAATTTAAAATTCATCTACAGCTTTATGAATTTCTGAATAGTATGCTCAGCTAACATTAAAACTGCTTTCCTTTTATGAATAAAATACAACGCAAAATAAGCAAGCTGATGAAATAAATTGCTAAAATGAGAAAGCACAGCAGAAAATAAGGATACTGCAAGAATCTAACCTTAACTGGATTTAATTCTAGAATAAAAGGGAAGCTATCTATGTAGGATTCCTTTATTTTATTTGAGTTGGAGATTCTAGATGCCATTTTGGATACAGTAGAAAACAAAGGAATTTATTTAAACTAGTAGAGACAAGTTGTCATCTTCAAGTACAGATTTTTGAAGCAGTATCAGCAAAATACCAACGAGAACTGCATGTGTTGGACATTTTTAAAAGCCAAGCAGATACAATGAAAGAAACAAAACTAACCACATATAATGTATTGATCATCACATATCAGTGTAAGTTTATTTTATGACACATACCCTCCCAACACCTTTTCAGAAAGAGTAATTTGTTTATAAAAGGGAGGCAGTTGCAATCCATTTCCTAAAATGAAGAGCAAATATTAAGAGCCTCAGAGCCAGTGACCCATCTAAGTAAATATTCATCTATTTCAGAGATGCTGGGGGCGGGAAGAACCCTAACACCAAGGATTCATTTCTAGCTGCACTTTTGGGAAATTATACCAATTACAGAGAAACAAAATTTATTGAACTTTGAGCATGGAGCACAATTAGTTTGTTTCTAAACTGCAAGCCACTTAGCAACCTATTTCCATTATTGAAGCAGCATGTTCAGAAAGATACTTGATCTTTTTTACTTCTTACACTGATATGGGTCAGAAAAGTAACATCTAGATTATTGACAAACTTACCAGCTGATAAACTTAGGAGCACTTGTTGACAGTACTCTAACACAGAAACATTATGAACATTTATCTTTAAACACTGGACATGATATGAGGCTGAGAGAGCAATTCCATGTGCCTTATTAGGATTTTTGTCTTTTTTTTTTTTTAAAGCAGCAGTGCAAAACCACTCCTGCTGAAACAATGCTGATAATGTTAAGGTTTGGTTTTATTTCATCTTGATGGAAGCTAGGGCACCTATCTGTCTGTCACACAGATGACAGCTGATCTTAAACCGCTATAGCCCTTGGCTGACAGGAGCCAGGGAAGAACAATTATCTCCTGTGCTCACCATTAGCTTGTGATGCAGCTAATTAATGCATTTTGACTTGTGCCTGCTGCTACCAAATCAAATTCACAAGAAGGAGAAACAAAGTGACTACCCTGTAATTCAAAAAACTTAAAGGTTACACCCAGGCACTTTCAAACTTTCATAGTTACAAAGCTTAATTCATTTCCATCTCAGAATTGTTGAGAACAAACCAGAGGACAACAGCACTGTAGTCAGCACCCAGGCTGTGACAAATCATATACAGTTATGAAATTTAACAGTAGTAAAATTTTGGTTTTATCCAAGTCTTTACAAACTGAAGTGGCATCTCTGTTTAGTAAAGTTTCTACTACTAAACAATATAACGATGCAGCAGCCCACAAACACCTTGCATAAAGTAGCAAGAGAAAGAGTCATTAGACAAATTACAAGCCAGAAAAACCAAAAAAGGACACATTGTCTAACTAAAAAATGAGCAATGCCATCCCTGCCTATGTCATTTCAGCCTCTCTAGCAGCTCAGGTTTAGCGTTATGAAGAGTTAAACTAAGCTACGAAGGTATGGATATGCATATATACACACTGAAACACATAACAAATTCTTCAAGTACAGGTAATGGGAAAGAACTTAAACCCTTCAAACCTGTGGTAATTACCATTAATCAGGCCTTTTCATCAGAAGGGTACAAACCAACACTTCACGTGTTCCCAAATGTTGGTCGGGAGACAGGAGATGAACAGTCAGAATACATGAAAAGTTTACACCTGAGTAACCCTTAGGGAAAGCAGAACTGAGGAATTTAGAAGAGAAAACACCCAGCTGAGAGGTAGGAGACTGGGAATCACAACTGGGTTATTTTAGCAGGCAAAAAGAAACCTCCTAACTCTAGCTATCAAAATTTCTATTTTGGCCTCCTAAGTTGCATAACAGTGTAAGCACCGCAGAATGTACCATCCACAGTCTAGACAGCTTAGTTTCAAAAGGTAAGTCTTGAAATGACTACCAGAATAAAAACCAACTTGATAAAGCCACCTTTTTTGCTGTAGTTGAGACAGCCCTAGTATAGTTATCTATAGCCTCTCTTCTACACAGGAGAAAGAAAACTGGCACACAAGTACTATCTCTTGTTACATGGGCAATCTTTAAAGTTTAATAAGGACAAAAGAATTCTATTTGGTTACAAGAACACAAAAGACTCTTAGTCTTTTAAAAGAAACTCTCTGTGTGTGTGTCACAGTGTTACACTGATCATTTTGCTGTGGAGCTTACCTAGAATATGTTATAGATATCAGCAGAAGACTGAAAGCCAGGCATTTTTCCACCACTGTTTTATAAACCTATGCCAACCTGGTCTTCAAACAAATGAAATTACAGACCAGGTGTTTAAATAGTATGTGCTCATCTGAATGTTAACCCTGGATTCAAGGCCTCTGAGCTAGAAAACTCTGTATGGTAAGAACTGCCAGAGAAGATTACCTGAATTCCAAAGTTTGGAAGGAAAAAACTTCACATTTTTATAATAAACCAGTAATCAGTGAGAAGCAAAAATACTAACACACAGTAGGAACCTGGATGTCTCTAGAAATCCTGAAAAGCATCCTTGTTACAAGGTACATGCTTCTTGGGCAGGTCTTTTTGTTTTGCTTCCTTAAAAAAAAGGCAAAGACAGCAGTTTCTGTATCTAATACAGAAACATAAAAATTGATTTGCTTGCTAGAAAGTGCAATTACAGGGATGTCAGTTGAGTTGAGAAGCACAGTTAAGAAATAGTCATTAGTTAGACAAAACACCCAAATAATTAAAACACCTAGAAGCTTAATCATGATTAGAAACCAGACTTACAGACTTTCATGCATAAACATTTGAATTTTTCTGTATTTGAACAATCTTAGGAGAAAAAAACTATTGAAGAGACTCTTACCAGCTTCCTGTGAATTTAATACTTCTAAGGCATGCATCATGGCACTTGCGAAGACATTGGCATCTTCTTTGCTGCCAAAATTCAGACCATACACCTGCCTAGCATCACGCCACTGGTGGAAGGTCTGTGTAGCCTGATTGTACTTCAGCCCTTTTGGAATGGCACAATTTATGACCACCTATAATCATTTAAAAAAAAAAATACATAAAATTACTTATGTTCAAAATTGCTGTTCCAACAGAAGTTTCAGCTTTGTGTAGATTTTAATTCCTTCACCACACGTGTTAATTCACAACCCATAATCTGTGAAACACAATGCTGAAAACACACAACCATTTCAATTTTCAAATTCCAACCCTGTCTGTAATCAGTGATGGGAATACAGAAGGGGACTAATGAGATATTTTCTATCAACTTTTGTAGTTTAAGTGTCCTCACTTCAAAAGATGCAGTGATGTTTCCTAACAGCGACGTAGTAACATCAACAGCTCTGACTTCCAGCAACAGACTACTTGATGTCAAATACACATCTGAAATTCAGGAACTCAATTTCCCATGAGTTTCACAGGGTATTTGTTAGGTTTCTTTTTTAACCAAGTTATCACTTTCTCCCTGTGGCTGCTGCACCCTTTGGCCTGCAGGGCTTTCAGCAGCAGTTTACTGAATTTGTACCAGGACCATAGGGTATCATCTTGCAAGATTGTTGTAACTCACAGAAAAGATGATAAATTTGAGCTATTAGGGCAACCATTCACTACAAGCCATCCACTAAGAGGATCCCATTGCACTTGGATAACTCACCTCTCACCTTTTTCTGCTGAATAATGGGAGAAAAAAACCCACATTTGGTATCAGATGAATGCACAGAGAGCGTTTATTACTTGGAGTAAGTGTTTAATAACAAATCACACAGGAGATTACCAGTCTAGGCTTCAGGTATGTGATAAATGACCAAGAACAGACCAAAAGAATTCTATGAAATGCTGGGAGGGAGGGAAACAAATAAAAGAAGCTTGCCTCAAACAAAAGATTAGTTTTTTAACCCCATCCCAAGTATCATATGGCAGAGCACCTTTACAGACGGAGCACTAATTTGCCATTTAATCATGATCCAGTAATTTCATCAAGGAAATTAAGATGCAATCCCTGTTACTCCCTTCTCACTCCCTTAAAGTGGTAGATAATCAGCATTACCAAGTATCAGAAGATTTTTTTGAACAAGATGATCTGGGGAAATGAGATACCATGCATCCAAGTTTGGATGAGATAGGAAGAGCTAAAAGAACTGCTGGTGTCTACACAGGCTGCAGCTCATGGAGTAGAGTGGGGGAGAAAAGCTTTCAGGTTGCCACTTTGCCTTAAAAAGAACCAGATGACTTCTGTGTACACCACTAGCCTTTATAAATAGATATCTGTAGGAAGGAATGGCAAAAGAACTATTGCCTAGGGGGTATGCAAAGTGCTTAGTTCACAGGGAAAAAGCAATAAAAGTTCTGCTACTTCAGTTAAAAAAAAAAAATCAATTTATTTTTCATTGGTCCCATAATTTTGCTGAAGACTTAATATTCCATATTTTTATAGATTTCCTCACCTGATGATCCTGAATCTTCCTGCCCACTACTCTGAATGTGTTGTTGCCTGTGTGATGATATATGTGAACTCTGCTGAATCCAGTTGATCCACCAGCTGGTACCCATTTCTTATTGGCATCATCGTAGACCATCACAGCAGCTCGTGCTTGGCAGATACTCTGTTCACTGTTAATATACAAAGTGGAGAAGAAAATAAAATTACTTGTGGCAAAGCATCATCTTTCTGGTTGACTTGTTGGGTTGTTTTTTACTCAAAATCTTAAAGCAGTACTCCTTGCAAGCTGCTGAAACCTCCACCTTTCTGAATACAAAACCACCAGGCCTTTGACATTTTGCTTACATGCATTCATTCTGAAAAGCTGTGGTCCAGGCAGACAGGCCTAACAACTAATAAAAGAGATCAAGAAGGTATTCACTTGTTCTTTTTGCACTTTTTTCCCCTTACAGTTTTTTTTCCCCTCCTTTTTCCTCACCACCAGCCACAAATTTTAAGTAAATGCCATAACCATACACAAAGCTTTCTGTGAAGACCAAAGAGGAAAGATCTGGAGTTGCACTAGCTTCATAAAATCTACACTTTCCCAGTGGAAACTACTTCTACAAGAAGTGAGAACTGGAAGGCTCTTGCACCTTTTAACATACAGAGAAGAAAACAAACATACAGAATAAAGTCCAGCACAAAAATTTCACTGGCTCATAAATGAAACACATTTTGGTTTTGACACATTTTACAACAGTTGACACACAGATGTAACATTTTCTCCCTGAGAAAAGGTTCTACTGATCACCAAAAAGTACAAACTCATCAGGAGACTGCCATCAGTAGCTAATCCCGATTATGCCAGTCATCTGGAAGCTGAGCTACAGCCTGAAGTTAAAAAGGAGCATATCATGAATGTCATCATATAAGAAACACATGAAATCAGGCCATACCAAAACCAGACTATTTATTAGGAGAGGAAAGGGTGATACCATGCAGGCTTGTCTTTGCGGGAAATGTCCCACAGATGCAGACAGGAAATAAAAATAGAAAGGAATGATTTCTTATCAGTAAGTCAGACTCTCTGAACATACCAGCCCAGCACATCCAACATTATAGAAAGCACATGATGCCTGCCTTGCAAGGAATGTGGCCTGCCATTTGGAAAACTGAGAAGGCTGAAGAGACATATATCCCTTAAGGAAAGTAAAGGAGCATTTCTTCATCTTTTATGGAAGAGGGAAAGGATGTCTCCTATGGCCACCCATCTGTCTTGGGGTTTTTTGTGGTTTTTATTGGTTAGTTGGTTGGTTGGGGAAGGGGTGTGTGTGTTTGTTTGGTTTTTTTTTTCCTCAAAGACCATGTTGAATTTCCTAGTATCTTATTCACATCTCCCAACACATGAAAATTCTGAAGTACATCCAGCTGTTTTGTTAACTTTTAATACTGACATTTTTGAGAAAACAGACTCAATTTCTATTACACTTTCCATGGCATTCTAATAATTAGAAAAGTACTCAACACTGGGATGCTTTTCAAGGCTCATGGAGAAGAGAGAATACTGAGACCACGTCTTTCATGCACGTGGGAGATTCATGATCAAATGAGGAAATAGGTTCTTAATTTTAAAAATGCACGTGTTCTAATCCCATCCCCTATTCAACAGCTAGATCAGAATGGGATTACAACCTCTAATTAGACCACCCTTTTTCTAGTTCCATTTAGGGATATTTAAGTCCTAATATACATAACTAAAGTGCTTCTTTTCTAAGCATATTTTATAGTTTAGAGTGGAAGGACCACATCTGAACCAGGAAGAAAGATATAATGCAAAGAAAATAAATTTTGGTAGAACTTTTAGGCATTTCACAGTCCCATTAAATATATGCCACAGTGAAATACGGTTCCTTCACTTGAGGACAGTGCAAGAACCTACTGGATTTCTTTATTTTTAGATGTTTTGGCACACATCTTAAAGTTCAAACCTAGAAACATTCTGTACCGTTCACAAAGTACATCACAAACAGCAGTGGTTTTTCTAAAATGCTTGACAGTAAACTTGGAAAACTTCATAATAAATTTTTGCTGTATTTCAATTTGGATCAATCACAAGCATGATAAACCATAGGTGACAGGACCTAGATACTGATTTGGAAGCAGAGCCATGTGGTTTGCAGAGTTCTTGCCAAAAAGTAACTTCTACTCAGTCATGTGCCAGACTAAAAAAAAAAAAAAAAAAGATTCTGTTAAAAATTGAGACTATGATTCTAAGCTAACATGTTCCAATTACTGCAAAGGTAGAACCAGAGAGGGACTGAGTAATGGTACAGTGAGCAAGAGACTTAATTAATAGACAGACCATCAAATTTCAGGTGCTCTTATTCAGCCTAAATTTATAAAACTTTTTACATGTTTTTATTTAAAATACTAAAAACATAAAGAAATAAAGAGTAAGGAAAACCTATTCATTTTAGAACTATTCGGTATTCAAGTGGCACTCTTCACAAGTGCAAATAAGATGACCTTGAACCGAATTTCTAGCTTTTCTTTAACAACTGCTAAACTATTTTTAGTTCCACTTCTCAGGCCATGTCTTATAACTGGAAGTATTAACCAAGTCTAGATCTCAAGTACTTCATGCTCTATTTAAAACAAAACAATTTTCATAACAGGGAATTATTCTTATTCATATAAAAATATGAGATGATTCACAAACTTTTAAAAATGACAAATACAAACAATTTCCAGCTGACCTTTTCAATCACTACACAATAAACCTTCTGCCTTCATTCCATACAAATCCTATGACTAAAATTTCAGTGTTCCAGGTGTGTAATTTTGATGTCCAGGTATCAATTTGAAGGTGACGTACTCCTCTCCTGCCAACAGCTCCCACCACACAAGCACTTTGTTTATCAGACTGCAAGAGTAAGATGGAAAAATGAAAGAAAAGATCTCTAGCAGAAAGAAATTAAACCATCACAGGATGCTAGCCTATTTTCAGGGTTCAACAATGATACATAGGTAGGTAAAGGAGATATTTATTCAATTACTCTCTCTTATTAATAAGGTCTCTAAAGTGACTACAATTCCTTCTGAAGAAAAGCATGGAGGCATGAGTTTAGCTCTGCTCTTCAATGGCCATTTGATAGCTTAGCATCTGAACATAGTATAGTATATTATATACCCCCCAAAACGCCCCCCCCCCCCCCCCCAAAAAATATAAAATGCATACTAGAAATCCATTAACTTCAAAGGGTTACACCAAAGCAAAAATTGACACTGTTAGCTCGTGACTATCTTTGACAGGTCTAATGAAAAATAAGGTTTATGTTTTTCATGAAGATTCACCTTTTTCTAGGAAAATTCTGATTTTAGCATACACAGTGTTACTAGAACCTGAACCAGTCTCTTGTATGCTACAAATATATATGAACTTAAACTTCAGTGCAAAAGAACAAGAGCCAAGTGAATCAGAATGATACCAGAAATGGTATCATTTATTGTATTTCATGCTTTTCACGCTTATGACACTTTCCTGCTGTACTTCTAAGAGCAAACAGGTCTTCACCCATCTCAGTATTTATATATGAGCTCTTCCCAGTCCCCAGGGTTTGCTGTAACATGTGTGTCCCTCACATGACCTGTGCTAGGATGGTTTCCTCCATTCACTTCACCAGCATCACTTTGGCCTGATCACAAATGCGGATTTTTTACATATTACCTTACGCTGGTGGCAAATAAATTGTCTCCAGTCATGTTATAAGAGAAAAAAAGGGTCTTCATCTCTTTGCCATGTCATTAGGCCTTCAAAAGCATCCTACTGGGTCTACTTGCCTATCTACAAATTTTCCTCTTCCTGGTGGGGTGTAATGATTCCAGAAACCATTAGACTTGGATTAGCCTGCACCTTTTCAATATGTGAGTTGATTAGGGGATGTGGGAGATTGAGCATCTCCAGCTTCACATGCTACTGCCAAAATGCACAGCTGCTCCAAGAACTGACTGCTAAATTATCACGGCAGTGCATTGAGGAACTACGGTAAAATATTAACAAAGGAAAACTGAGAAATCCTATGTTCCCAAGTAAACTTAGTAAACTAAGTATATGAAATTATTTGCAGAAAACAGAAAATTCATACGAGGGAACATTCATGCAAAAAAGTGCTTACCAAACCTTAGGAGACAAAGTGTACAAATCTCTCTTCCCAAAATGTAAAGCTTGATAAATAGCTGGATAAATATATGTTAGGAGGAGTTATTCTCCAGACAAAGATGTAAGGCTCTGATTGTTAAAGCCAGCCATTATTCTGGTTAAGTCCACCTACATCAATACCATATAAAGCCAACGACAGGGTGGCTGGTTTTTATTTGGGGTGGAAGAGTGGGGGGAGGTCTGGCACTCAAAAGGCTCACACAAAAAACCACAGTAGTAATGAATCATAAGTATAAGATTATTCTTATGGGAGAATATACTTTCCTCCTCCAGTGATGAGATCATACAAAAAGCTCAAAAACCATAGCAAACTGAACCCTAGCAGACATCATTCTTCTGCCCAGATGGAATGTGTTCATTCTTTCACATCCCAAGTTCTTAAGCTCAATGCACAGTGACACCAATCCAGTCTGCTGACCTAAGCCATTTTTTTTTTTCTCCTCTCCACAAGAAGTGGATACTTGGTTTTCCTCTCTCAAGAACTAAAAAGGATAAACACACTTCAAGGATCAAACTCTTATGTAAAACAGCACAATTGCAGCCAAGAAAAGATCATTTAAAAATACTAACAAAAGCAAGGAAAAGCTGTGATTGATCTGATTTTCAACCTTTAGTATTTTCATCAGTAATGTAACAATGAAGGTTTTGAAAAATAATATCCCATTACCACTGCTTCTGATGATTCAGGGTTTTTTTCTATGTTCTCAATTTACAGAGACATAACAACATGTTCTTAAAATGTGCAGTCTTTGCGGGGCAGAAGGAATGGAAAGAGACACTGATTCATCAAACGCCTGTTTAGGATTTTCAAACCATGTGGCACAAAGCTAGAAAGAAACTCTAAACATTTCCAATTCTAAAATCTTAAAAATACACATTTTTGAAAAGCAGCTAAATGCTGGTCCAGATATAAAGTTCTATATCTTAGTGGTGGTGGTTTGCAATGTAATTTTTCCTGCTTGTTCCTGAACCCCAACTGGCACATCACAGTGAAAATGTATGTTCTCTGTTTTGCTTTTAAAGAGTTAAAACCAATCAAAACCAAAACAAAATCCCACATATACTGTACCATTACTTTCTATTAACTAAAACAGACACTGTAGACAAAGTTATCATGTATGCCAAGCTGCTCATCTGGCTTAACAGTTAAGCTACTTCTTAGCATCTTGAAGTTAACACAAAAATGTTTCCTATGCCCTCAAATATGCTCCAGATTGACCTCAATTACATAGCTTAATATTTATTTTTGGGAGTAGGGGAAGGAGCTTGGATTTGTTGACAGGGGAGATGTGAGTGAGGAGACAGGGAGAACTTTGGGTTACTTTAGGTTTTAACTCTTAATCAGCTGCTTTAATTTTATTCATTTCTTCAACTTTAGCACTTCAGCCAGAAGGGCATCTCAGAGGAGGCTGAGTGTAACAGTTATCACCTTCTCTTGCCAACAAGACATCCATGCCATCAACAGGACACCATGGAAAAACAGAAACCATTAGGGCTCTGCAGAGGTTAACACAGCCATTCAGTAAGTTCAGTAAGTTAAGTTTCTCTAATACATCCTCAGCTGAAAAGCAAGAATCTCAATGTTCCCTGCATTACTAAAAGCCAGTTAAACATGCTGCTGGCAAGGGAACATCACATGTTTGGTACAGCAGAAGGAATTAAGCTGTGCTGTGCCACTTGTACCCAACTCCAAATGATGCAGCTTGCCCACTCCAACACTTCAGCCAGTACAGAATTTACTTGCTATTTAGGTTTTAAAAATAGGACTCCATTAGGAGCAGCTGATTAATCTGACCTGTTTCCATGTGGATTCTTCTTCAGACTCTACAACCCCCCACAGGACAAGAGTCCTTGTTGATTCCTTCCAGCCTATCCAACTCAAACAAGAGTGGCTGCTAAAACAGGAGGTGAATGCGGAGGGAGAAATCCCAGATTGCTTCACTAACAGCTCTCCTGTACTTGCCTGTGCCTAGAAAACTTTTGATTGATAACTGAGAGCTTCATTCATTCATCTCTCCCACTTTTCCGTCTCTGATAACTGAGAGATTCATTCATCTCTCCCACTTTTTCTTCTCATGAATTACTCAGAATACAGATTAGATGTACCATCAGAAACCAGCAGAAAATCCTGCATGGGAAAGTCCCAGCTAGAAATAAAACTAGTACTGCCGAGAAGCAAGGGAAACTGAATCGTTGGGATTAATAGCTGGCAAAGGAAAGGTGCTTTGCTTTTGGCACAGGATTCTTCAACACTCCAGAGTTTTAGCTGGTACACAGTTTGCTGAGGACAAACTTTCTTTGCTCAGTGAGCACCTTCCACTGAAAGAAAATTGGTTTTCATCTTGTGCATAAAAGCATTTAACATTAATTTAGGAGAAGTCTGCTCTCGGAGCCAGAAAATCCTCATAAATTTCTCTTGTTGCTATAAATCTGTTCCTTGATGATTCTGCATTTGTAGCTTGTTCCACAGCAGCAGGTGAATATCAAACAGTTGAAAGAAATCATTACAGGACATTCAGGCAGATAGAGAAATATTATTTAGAACAGCAGGTTGATGTCAAATGAAGGCCTACTTTTCACACAGAATTCTCAATTTAAAACCCAAAGAAATTTTATCTATCCAAACATTTCACATGCCATTATTTCACATTTCATGCAATGGACAAATTCTGTGTTGGCAATTAGATATTGTCTCTAGGTTTGTCATATGCTGGTTCACATAAAAATTCACCTATTTCCCCAAAGGAAATCAGGAATATCTAGGAGAGAATATGACAAGTCAAACCAACAAATACTGACACTACAGAGACAAACCTTAAAAAACCCAGAAGTATTAATAGGAACTAAAAACAGCAGACTGAAAAAACACAGATTTTGAATAGCAGGAAACCGGCTGTGTTAAAAATGGCTAACTGTATATGCAATAACATAATATTAATAAAATATACATATGTGACTAATTTTATCTACCCTTAAATTCATAAATAATCCCTGAACTCCAACTAAAGATCATATTAAGACACCTCAGTTCTCTCAGTTTAAATAGACTGTGTAATTACCCAAAACCAGATACCAGTTTTTTAAGAGAAACAGACACTAAAATCCTTACATACACAAAGGTAGGGGGTGTTTTTTAAGCAATTCCTTCAGCAGACACAAGGAACGACCATTTGCTGTCTTGTTCCTTTAAAAGGTATAGAATACTGAACTTTCATTATCCATCATTCCAAGCTTGAGACAGAGAAGAACATGGATATGTTGCAGTTTTATACACAGATTTGGTCTTCACCTTGTATGGAAACTTAGTGATAACTTCATGGAAATACTTTGTTAGAAGCCTTCATTATTTTAGCTTGGAGGTAAGATTTTTAATGAAACAACCTGCAAGGGACAAGAGCAACATTTTTCCACTGTCCTTCACTATTTTCTAGATATTTTCATCCCACAGAGTATCATGAAGATTTTTTTTTTTTTCAATAAATGTTTCCAACAGATGCTTTGAAAAAAATTCAGGACTACACAGAGGCCAACAATTTCATTATAACACATTTACAATGACAGGAGACATCTTTCTAGCCATTATTTTTATACTGGTAAAATAAAGTCCTGCATTTAGACTCCACAGAACCATGAAATAAGATAATTCCGTTTACGCTTGCTCCATGCACTCATCCATATTCTTGTTTTCTTTTATCCTCTTACACAGGGGTGTTCCCTTAGACATGGCATCTTTAGTAATTTATCCTGATTTTTTTTCTGAAAATATTACATTGTTATAATCAAATCCATTTTTCCACTGATTCTTCAAACATGTTTCTTCAGGGCATTTACTACTTTGCTTACACTAAAAGGATGTGCAGAAACCATGCAGTAATTGAAGTAGATTCCATTTCCTCAAAGCAGATTCAATACAGTGGCATCACAAGCCAAAGGTTTTGTCACAGTAAAGGCTAATTCTGCCTGGGTAGTGATTTTACTCAACAATAAAACAGGAGCAGAAGATTCCAACCATGATCTTTCACCCATCTCAAGACAGATTTTTATCAAAAATCAATTTCTTGGTTTGTCTCTGTTGTCAAACTTAATGGAAAAAAATCTCTACAGCAAAATCTGGGAATTAACCAATCTGCAAGCACCAGGGTACCCTGTAATTGAACAAAGCCATCAACCATAAAATCAGTATCTTTACTGAATAGGAACAATCATGACAGATTGAAAAGTTCGAAGCTTTTAACCTGAAGGTCTTAAAAGGCCAGGATCAAAAGCTAGCCAGACACATTAGTTCTTTCCTACAAATAGTCTATTTTTCGAGGGCTTGTTGCTTTCTTTGCTTTTCTTTGATTTCATGAATCTGAGCCCAACATACTGCGGAAAGCCTTTTTAAGCAGTCATGAAAAACAACATCTCCAACAACTAGACTGATATCTGATGACTTCCTGTGAAAAGCCACTTAACATACATGCATACATTTCCTATTTACTATACATATCTTAACAAAAAGTGACTTTCTTCTGTTATTTCCTAAGTTTTCAACACATGGTACAACAAATCACAGCTTTCAGAGCCCAGACTCCCCAGGCAATCCAAGTTCCCGAATGTGCTGCAACAGAATCCATCATTAAATTACCTGCACCACAGATCATGTAACTTATTTTACTTTCAGATAACCAATGCCCAGCTCCTCTTGGAAGAGCAAGAGAGCAGCGTTTTTACATTACCTGTTTAGTACAGGGGCAGACTCTGATGTAGAGAGTTGTGTAAAGGAAAGGTAGTGGCTAATCTTTGAGTGACACATTCTATCCCACGTTAACATCAACATATGAATATGCAATTCATGGTTCATTACAAGAAAGATTCATTACAAGAAGGAATTGTCTTGCTAAAACTTAATTTCACCTGAAACAAAACCCAAAACACCACCATATTTTGTTAATTTAACTCCTATTTTTAAACACCAGGTTGACGTTGACATTAATTAAAACTAGGCCAGGTTGGATGGGGCTCTGAGCAATCTGGTCTAGTGGAAAGACCATGGCACAGGAGTTGGAACTGGGTGATCTTCAGGGTCCCTCCCAACCCAAGCTTTCTAATTTTTATGGATTAATCATGCAAATGTGAGCAGCGGAAGTCCAAGAAAAAGCCTTGGTCTTAAAACAGAATTTTGCTCTCGGAGTTTCCAAGTCTGCACGAGTACTGCATGCAATAGAGGGAAACAAAGTTAGGGGCTCCAGTTTGATGAACTGCATACAGAGGGTCCATCAAACTGAACAGCATGCACCCAACACAGGTGAAGGTACCAGATGGTGACAGCATGAGGCCACTCTAACAGCTTTATGGGGTCATCAAGGTAAGTTCCTGACAGCCTGAAAAAGACAAATGTCATGACCATCTCCCAGCACCAAGAACCAAGCTATGGTTGCAGAGGCTCAAAGGGCTGCAGGGAGCAGTTTGACATCTACCTGGTAAGCTGTTACTAGTGCATTTCTCAGGGGGGGCAATACCAGCTATGATGCTGTTTAATGTGCTTGTTGATCAACAGGAAAATGGGATGTAATGAAACTTTGGCAAGTCTGTGGATGCATTTCTGTAAACTGGGGTAGACTGGCATGCTGAGCTGCTGTTCAGAGGTTTCTCAGCAGGCTGGAGAAATCAGGTGACAGAAACCTCAAGAAATCTGGAGGCAAGGGCTAAAACTTGCACCTGGGACAAAATAACCTCAATGATTTAGAAAGTGATTATTCCCCTCTATTCAGACTGCATCTGGCATATTGTGCCCAGTTTGGGGCTCCTCAGTGGGAAGAAAGACTTTGACAAATTAGAGCAAATCAAAGAGAAAACTATTAATGGGGTGAGAGGAAAAGATGCACCAGGAGTGGCTTCACAGCTGTGCTTGTTCAGTCTCTAGCTAAGGCAAGAACATAATGGCCACTCTCAACTACTCAACAGGGAATTGCAGGGAACAAGAGTCACAATCTTCTCAGAAGTGCACTACAGAAAGGTAAGAGGTAATCAAAAAGTGCAGAAAGGAGCTTTTAACCAGGAAAGGAAAAGTTGCACCAAGAAATCAGTGGGAGAGGCTGCCCAGAGGAGCTGTGGACCATCCTTTGAGACTTCAGAATTCAACCCAGCCAAGGTGATGGGAGCAGATGAACCCCAAGAGCTCCCACCTTGACTAAGACAGTATGTGGCTCTAGAAAAAATAAAATTCTTTGAGAACATGCCACTGAAGTTCAGATATACAAGTATCTTATTTTTGATGATTTCTGCCTTAGGACCTCATTTTATTGGCATGCTCTTCCCAAAAATAACAGCATGCATTTCACACTTGAAGTTTCAAGCAGCCTCTCCTTCTGTAGCCTTTAAATCAAGATCTTAAAGACTGCTGGTAGAATATTCAAAGTCTAAAAGTAAGAGGTTTAAATAAACAACATAGTAGTTCTATCACTGACGTGTACTACCAAATAAATGTCTGAATATTTAATAATAAGCAATAAACCTTATTTCTTGCATGCTCTCCTCCCAGCAAAACACCTAAGACTGATTCATGAATTTCTGACATCTCTTAACAAGTCTGTACTACAAAATACTTCAAATATAAACAGAGCTCTTGACAATCTTGTCCTCATTTCCAAGGGCACTAGGATAAGGCAAAGTTCTGGGCCTTATTCAAGCAGCTCTAAACAAATGAATTCTTAAGCAATCCAAGATCTGTCACAGTGTAGTAGGCAGACACTGATGTGTAAAAATTAGCCCAGTTACAACTGATTCCTTGTACACGAAAATCTAATGAGCATTCTTACGTTGTGCATTCAGTAGAGACATTTATGATAATGTGTAAAACAAAGGAATACTAAAATTCCACTTAAATGCCTCTCTGCAGTACAACTCTGTTCTCCTCTTTGAGCACAGGTTTCCACATACAAATTTTACAAATCAAGGGGAGGTTACCATCATCAAGTTGACACAATCTGGAAGCATTCTGCTTTCACTTCAATTATGGGTTATTTACATTTGCTATTGAATGCAGTAAAAGTTATCACCCATATCGAAATATGGATTCAATTTTCATGCCAAACTGCTGCAGTTACTCATGGAACAGCACATTTTTCTTGCACTCTTCTCTTCTTTGATCCAAATTACTTTTTGGCAAGGCTATGTCAGTCTTATTTTGAATAACTATGATTTCTTTCCAACATCATTTTATCTCTCAATATCACTTTTTCAACCACTATTTTTTCACTCCTCCTATACCCTACATATTAGCAATATCCTTCCTGAAGTGGCTACTCACACAGCTACTTCAGAAGCTCTTTTTCCAAGTCTCATTGCAAGTCAGTCAAGATTTTAACTTGAACAAATTCCTGATTCCAACTCGTACACCACCCCCCAAATTCCTCACTTCTTCCAGCAATGCTCACTAATACACTTCCCTCAAGGTACTAAGGCTTGTCATTAAATTCTAGTCCCTTAAGTATAATCCCAACTACTCACCCTTTTCTAATAAATGCCGTTTAAATTAACCTATAATCATTCAAACCTGTGATCAGTTTTTCCTCTGAATATTCTTCATACAGTGCTATTTCACAACTAACAGTAAAAAATTCTGCATTTCCCCAAGTCTGCGTCTTTATTTCATCAGTTATGACTTTGATAACACCAAGGTGGTAAAGGTAATGTGAACTAAAAAATTCTACCACTATGCAGATGTTATTTATAAATGAAATCCTTTTTCTGGAGCTGGCAGAGGGATTCAGAGGAATTGTCCTGCCGTGTATGTGCTACTGTAATTCTAACGGAAGGGACACGTTACTTGTACAAGCAAAAGGCTTGAAGTGCTCTACTCTTCCTCTCCAGACTTGAAGGCAAAGAACATCTCAAGGAAAAATTGGAAAATCAATGCTAGAATTCAGTGCAAAAGTATTTTGAGACTCAGTGACCCACTTTGAACAGCAACAGATGACTGCAGTAACTAATTCAATCTAGTTAATAATTAACATTTGTGCATTCATTATATCTAACGTTCTGTCCTAGAAAATTGGATGATCTAGATGCACCATGAAACACTGAGTAGAAGCTGTTTGATTTTCCCACAATGTCAGCTATTTCAAGCATCTCTTGCAATAAAAATCAAGGAGCTAGAGTGCAGTGACAGTAAGCACACAGCCCTCGAACAGAAGTGTACCAACGCAGATGTGTGCTTGAAACACTTGCTTGGAGGGGTTTTACCCACACAGAGCAGCCAGCTCAAATGGGCATTTGCACCATCATCTCAATGAATAAAAACAAAAACTATTTTTTGACGTCTCTCACCTCTCTGAAATAGGTCTGTATCAAAATTCTAGCAAAATGGTTACACAGTGAAAAAAAGAAAGAGCAGTCTCACTCTAGAGCAGACAACACCCATATATTAAAAAAAATACTAAATTATTATGCAAGGTCATAAAAGTTACTATATTGATCAACATCTTTATCATGAATTACACACTGGGTTTTCCTCTAGAGAGCAGCTCTTCTACTATTTCAAACCCCTTGGCAAAGTAATTATTGCTTCAGACTGCAATACTTTGTTTCCCCCATTTTAGGATGCTTTGCTTGTTCGCTTCTTAAATGTTGTCACTGAGATCTGCCTTCACACCAGAAAAACAGTTACCAAGTTAAACAGTGAGAAACTGTGTTTGCCTTGCTTTCCTGGTCCCAATTCCTAAGCAGTTCAGCTGTCTCTCCAGTTGTTCTCTTTGCTTTGCAAATGCTCATGTTTAGAGACAAAACCTCGATTTTAAGACTCAAAAGGCAACTCTCTTTCACATTTACTTTAATCTTGAATGTGCGTCCCAGCTGGAAAACCGGAAAACTTGCTAATCTGTTAAACAGCAGGATCTACAGTAACAGGGACACATCCACGTTCTGATCCATTAAAATACCACCTACCTCTACCCCCAAGTTTTAGAACAAATTGCATCACATCTATTGGTGATAGCAAAAGGAGATTATATTTCCCAAGAGTCCTTTCATTTTAAACTTTCCCAGACATGACAAATCACACTTTCAAGTACATCTGCATGAACAAATACAAATAATTATTCAACAAATCCAAAACCTCTGCATGTGAATTTCTATCTGTACTTGGGCACAAGACTTGACTCCAGAACAGCCAAAATTTGATTAAAACATCACACAGAAGAAAAAAGTCTACAGATTTTTATATTTTCGTATATTTTACACATAATGCATTATTTTACAAAAAAATGCCACTGGGCAAGTTCTTTATAACTCAGTGGTATTACCAGGTCGGGAAGTCCCTTAAAGTCCTGATAAAAATATTTTTTTCCTTTAGGGCAAGGACAAAAGTAGTTACTGGCTTCCTTTACTAGAAAAACAGGAAAATAAAGTTTTCAAAATAGCAATCAGATCCAAAAAACCCCTGATTTAGCAAGAGTACATTTATTACATTACTATCAAAACTGGAAGATATGTTTAGACACTTTCTTCTAATATTAGTTAGAATTGGATGTCAGCTATTCTATTTCCTCCTTTTCAAGGAGCATAACTGACTACACCTTATCTCACCCTGAGACGCCAGTATTTAAACTGAAAATACTATTACTTTGTACTTAATTTTACTGCTTATCATTTCTTACCCAAGTTTATTCAGTGAATCATTACATATAAGGAAGTAATTCTCACTAAACTGGAATTAGAAATTCAATTTACAAAGTAGGAATACAAACATCCCAAACAGAACAGCAGCTCTAGCCAGTTCAGGCTTTTATTCTGTGGTTTTAAGTATTAAAAATACATCAGAAGAATAAAAAGATAGAGGCCTATACTAACCACTATACATTCCAAATGAAAAAAAAAAAACAAAACAAAAACTTGCAAACTCCAACTGGGAAAAGAGTATTTAAAAGCAAAGTTATATATTCATTGATTATTTGCACTAATAAATTATTTAGAGGAGAAACTACAACGCAAAGGTGAGCTGAAGAACAATTTTGCTCACACTAGGAAATTAAGACTCCTTATCAGCATATCCATTGTTTAGGTTTGTGCTAGCTGCAAGTGCCAGAAAGCTTTATCTGAACAGGGATTTTCACTAGTTCAGCTAATCCAGCAGTAATTATCGGAAAACGCTATTTTAACGCATAAAGGCAGCACAATCCAGCTGGCATCCCAGGGGCCTCTCTCATTGTACAAGATGGCTGTTGCTGGGCTCCAAATGGAACGTGCTTTTCATCACTCCACATCAACACTCCAACCATTGTATTATCTTCCCTCTCCAGCTTCATTTTAGAAACCACCTTTTCCATGCAACCTTGCCTTGCTTTAACCAGCATTTTATGATGTTACTGTCTCTCGTACTCGTTTCGGTGCTAAGATAACTTAAGCTTCATGCCAGAGAACATTTGACTGCTATTTACAGCCCTTACTACTGGGCTGGGCTTTTCCAGCGTCTCGACACTCTTTTCACGGCTAAGCTCAAAGGTTTCATCTTTAAACCGCACAGGGAGTGTTCTGCATCTTCCCTCTTCACAGAAGCTTTGGGAATCCTACTCTCCAACCAGGGCCTTCAGGTCTGCTTGCAAACAAGGACTTCTGAGGCAGTCTGGGTGGGGTTTTTCTGGTTTGGTTTGGTTTTTTCTGGTGTGTTGATGGGTGGTTTTTTGTTTTTTAACTCAAGAATACTTCCATGCTGTAGCACACGTGTCAGTTTGGTAACATCAGCTACACACACTTAAGATTTAGTTCTCTTCAGCTGTTACCTGCATCTAATGAAAGCTCTCTTTTAGGCCAATGATACACAAGACAAGGGGATCAACAACAGACAGCATTTTCAGACTATTTCAGAATACATTATGAGATCAGCTGCTAACCTGAGGTAAGCAAACAGACTGCATGGCCAACCCTAAATAGGTTTTTTGCAGGGAGACAGAGAGAAAAGAGAAGTTTTATTACCAGCTTTATGCCATATGTGGTCATATGTTAAAACCACGGTTTAATTAGCTGGTCCCTGATAAAGTCTAATCCAGTTTCCATTTCTGCATATCCAATTGTCCAAATTCATTTCTTAAAAAGCAGACAACGAAATATAACCATAAAATTTGGTTAATGTAATGTGACACAAAGTCAACAGAACTAAGTTTACACATCTTCGTGCATAAAATGAACAGGTAATGTTCCAGAAAACACTAACAACCTTAATTAGGCTGCAAAAAATCACATACTTTCAACTTTTTTTCCATTGTGACCTTTTTCCTCCCCTACATCAGCATATTAGTTGTGAGGGTTGTTTTGTTTATAGGGTTTATCTTTAAAAGTAAAAAAGGTAAACTGCTTGCTCTCCCTCCTCCCATGTACAAAGAACAGCATTCACTGCCTCTATGAAGGACCTAAGGGCTGTGAGTCATTTGTTTTGGAAAAAAGCTCCCAAAGGCTATCAAGCAAGACTGTTGAGATAAAGCCTTTCAAGACTTACATCAGGGTTTCCCAGACACTACGTGTACCAGTAAGTGCAGACTAATCATATTTTGTCAGACTGCACACTACTTCTGAATCCATCTACCAGCATGCCAGCGAGGATAATGTAACCATAAACTATTAGAAGCACATGCTACCCCATGTAAGAGTCCTGCTTCTGCATCCTCATGCAAGTTGCTTCAGAAGTGCTTCGGGGCTTTTTACAAAGCTGAGACAAATAGGAAGCAAAACCAAACGGGGGACTCGAGGTTCCTACTGCCAGCAATGACAAAAAGAAGTAGAAAGCTGCAGAAAGGCTGTTCCAGGCCAAAGGAGAAAAGAAGCCCCAGCAAACTGGTTAGCTTCCCCACCAGCACAATGCTCTGAATTAGCCAAAGTTCTGGTTTGGTTTAGAAACTTTTATTCCAGGCATCTAAGGCTGCCAGCAACCTAGGCAGTCTAATCAAATCCAGGCCTTGTTAGAAGCAGTAGTTTGGATGTCAGTAGCTGTTTTCCTTATGGTTCTGTGTCAGAACTACAGCAGCATTTGCACTCAAAGCAGGACAGAGATTATTTAAATCCAGTTATGGCAACACATCTCCCTCCACCAGCTGGGACATCAGGCAGTGTTTTTGAACAGCTAATATCTACTAAATTAAGTGGACACACGCAGATGTCCACAGGAGCAAGACTTGTCAAAAATTAACCCAAAACCAACACAAAAAGCACAGGCATTTTGAAGAAAATATTCAAATGAAAAAATACAATAACAAGTGCCAGCATGCAGTCTTACCTCTTCCTGCCTAACAATGGTCAGAAAAGTAGCCAACACATTATAAGGCAGCATTCAAAGCAAATTGGAAAGTCTGGGAGCAGACTGAATACTATTCACAATTCCTCACAAAATACAGCATACAGCAAGACCCACCATGAAGGTTTTTCCTTCACCTCAACAGCTAAAGAAACAGTTAGAAAAGCCTTCAAAGGGGTAAAGCAGCACCCTGAAACACCTAAAAATAGTGCTGCATCACATGAAGACAGTTTATGGAAGAGCCTCAAGAAAAAACATGCATGACTTACATAGAGCAGTGTAAGCCCCTAGGGATACCGTCGTACAAATTTAAGAAAAAAAAAAAGATAAATAATTGTACAAAGTGCAGATGTATAAAACAATTTCCTCACCTCCATTAAGTAACCAGCATTCACACTGCAAGATCTACTTAGATTAACAATGGCTTGGCCAAAACAATCCAAATAGTATCGTTACTGCCAAGAGCAGAGACTTCCTGCTGAGAGGCAAATCCACCTCCAAGTATGAAAACCATGCTCATAAAAACTAAGATTCCCAGTTACCTGTGGAATGTATGATTTGCCACTTTATAACCTTTTCTGTGACAAATCCATTGATGAGTAGTTTGTCATGAAATAGTGTATGTAGTGGGGGAAAAAAGCTGTAACTACTAGTGGTCATTTGTTTGTAATAATTTGGCTCAGGTAATGTGGCCATATACAAAACTACCACCAAAAATACCACCTTCCTACCAGGAAGGACAAAAGATCACACAGAAGTGACAGGCACTGCATTTCATCATTAACCGACTTTTTTAGGGCAGGGGGAAGCACTGCATGCTAAGTATATGGTATTGATACCTATTCACATAATGAAAGATCTAAAGCGTGAGGAAAAAGTAAGTTAAATTTGCTTTCTTCAAACATGAGCACAAAGTAGCACACTTTGGACTACAGCAGACATACAAATGGAAAAACACTTGGCAAGGTAAAAGTGCATAAAAAAAGGAGTTACAGGCTTACAAAATAAAAAATAAAACCATTCCACACAGAGGAAAAAAACCTGAAGATGTACTAACAACATCCTCCATAAACAAGAATAACAGGAATATTCCTCTAACAGTAACAGCAGTGAAATACTATGTAAAAATATTGTGAAATATCATCAAAGATTCTGAAAAAAAAGTTATACATGTCAAGATAAGTATTGGACTCTTTATTCTCAAGCTGCTATTTTTGGAGCACCCTTGTGCACACACAGACATCCCTTGACCTCACAGCCAGCAGAGCACACTTTGCAGGCAGAAGGTGCCAGCACCCCCTTCTGACACTGTGGTGGGGAGGGACAGACCCCCATGACATGAAACCCCCCAGGCAGTGATGCAATTCCACAGGTATCCATCACAGGTGAACCCTGCCACAAGAGAGAGCAGCCCTGGATCCATGCAGAACAAGGTCAAGATCCAGCAGCAGAGTTACAAAATGTATTGCAGCACTTAGGTGCTGGTTTTATCGCTCCCACAGCGGCAGGAGGCTGTCTCAGAAGGTACAGAGTAAGAATCAATCAGCCAAATCAATCTGGCTCAGATGTTCCCAGACCATGGCTCCGCTCCCACATCTGAGAAACACCCAAGGAGCATGCATAACTTTATTAGGATCTGAAGCTACAGCTCAACTAATTTGCAATTACAGCACCAGCTGGTGGCCTAAAGCACCGTGCTGTGTCATTTGAGCCTCTCTATGTCTGTGGCAGTAAAAAAACCCCGATGCCTACAGTATCCCAACTTCCTTTAACATTTGAGAGACAAAGTTACGTGTAGGAAATCAACTGAGCAAGGATCTAAATACTCACTTATGATAGTTTAGGAAATGAGAAGTCTTCTCTGAATTCAAAATACCTCATCAACATAAGCGAGACACAGCTCAGCAGTGTTCCTACTGTTTTTACTCACACTTCTCCAAGTGATTTGTATTTTGACTTATCTGCCCAGTATAAACAGTCCCTCAAATGCAGCAGTGTCTAGAAATGATCCTGGTAAATTATGAGCAGGCATCTGATTAATTCAGAGTCCCAGGATAACAGATTACAGAACAAACTCCTCATGGTTAGAGCAGAACGTTCTGCCTCCTTACACGTGTGACTTCCACAAGATACACCAAAGACTTTCAGGTTGCTGACAAAGGAACAAACAACCCCTTCCCACCAAAAAAAGAGGACAGTGCTTGCATAATAATGATTTTAACTCAAGTGTTTCCCATACACTGGCAGAGACACTAAATTGTCTGTTTTCAAGCTCAAAAAGCAGCATTTGTCCTAAATATTTCAGACAAGGTATAAGAGACAAATATTCCAAGTTTCAAATATTACACATGACAGCACATGCAGAGAGAACTTTTTGGGCAGGGGGGAAGAAAAAGAACAGAAGTTCTTCCTTTACCATCATAGGAGGCATTTACTATTCTGAGAACCAGAAACCTGGTCCTCATAAACAATGAGGGAGTGTGAAAAGTAAGGCTGGAGTTACCCGTTTTCATTGTTTCTGGAACCTATTAGCCTTTAGCAATAACTTGCCTTAAAATGAAACAAAATGAAACTAAATTAATCCCAAAATTAAACAAAATTAATCCCTAAACAGTCTAGAAACAGACTCCTGGTTGTAGTTCCCAACAATTTTTAATACAGTGAAATCATAATTTTGTTTTTAGTATAATTCCATGTAAGTTTCAGTGGCTTCAATTATTAAGGTGCCTAGTGAAACTCATTCCACTGTGGTTACTCAAATGGTATTTGTTCCAGCTGATAAGAATATGCAAAACTTTTGGTCAATCAGTCTGGATCTTTATCTGCTTCTTTTAAAAATTCTGGATTACAGATGGCTTTTAATAAGTCCTGAGCACGTACAGCTTCTTTTCATGTATTGTGCCCCGTCAACTTTGCTGTCTGGAGCTTCTCCCTTCTGAGAAAAGGCTGAGAGAGCTGGACCTGTTCAGCCTTGAGAAGAGACGATGCAGAGGTGACCTCATCAATCATTTCTGTCAGCACCTGAAGGGAAGGTGCCAAGAGGAAGGATCCAGCTCTTCTCAGCAATGCCAGGCAATAGGACAAGAGTCAACGGGCAGAAACAGAGGCACAGAAAGTTTCACCTGAATATGAGGAAAAACTTTTCCTGTGCAGTGACCAAGCACTGGAACAGGTTGTCCAGAGAGGTTGTGAACTCTCCCTCACTGGGGGCATACAAGAACCATCTGGACACAATCCTGTGCCATGTGCTCTGGGATGACCCTGCTTGAGCAGGGAGGTCGGACCAGACGACCCACTGAGGTCCCTCCTGACCTGAGCCATGGAGTGAAACATGCTGTGGCACTGAAGTTGTTCTAGAAACCCAAGGATGTCAGGCACCACAAACATCTGCAAGTGCCTGGTAATTCCAGCCATGGCAATTTGTGTCTGTTCACCACCCCCAGACATGCATTAGCTTCTCAGATGCTGCAGTCCATATTTAAGCCTAATTTAACTTCAATTATCAACCACTTCAGATGTTTATCCTCCAGCTGCTACTACTTCTGTCAGAGCAGTAAGTGACAACAAATGCCCGAGCCATCAATCTTACCAATGTCCCTGAGAAACCTGGTATCAGTTGTCCTGTGTAATTCTAGTGTCTGGATAAATTCTTCTAACACCGTGGGACAACTCTGACAATTATATTCAAATAACTGACCACTGAAGGCTGAACAATTATTAAATCACTCTTCCCAAAAAGAGAGCTTGAGAATTTTGGGCTTGTGGTATTTGGTAGTGGTCCTGAAATCAGCTATTGTTCTCCAAAGATCCAGGCCCTATGAGTGGCCTTTCGTACCAGGTGTATAAATAAGTATAAAGGATGAAGAGGAGCGGTTGAACCTTCTCTTCTGCTTTCTGTAACAGAGTGGTCTGAATCTGTCTGCAAAAAAGCAGAGAAGAAAATTGTGTAGCAAAGTTTGCACAGATGTTCTCTGTGCTAGAATTAGGTCGGTGCTATCCATGCTCTGCTTTCACATACGAAGTGGCATTTTTAGAAATACTGGCTAATGGAAACTTAGAGTTAAAACTTGCACATATCAGCAAATTTGTATTTTTGAAAGTTTTTACTTCAGCATATATGGAGAAGCTATATTTTTAACAAATTGAATTTAAAAAAAAAAAATTGTCAGACGGTACACAAGGTCTGTTTGCAGAATGACTGCACAAATTCCTGCTCCGTGCATGCCATTTGACTCAAAGTGCAATCCCAAAGACAACAGGTCCCTGTTTTTCACATACCAATTGTTGGCTTGAATCAGTGAATTCATTGTCTGAGTCTGCATGACCATAGCTGTAATGTAATTTAAATGAAGTTCTTGTTCCCCAAACTTTTAAAAGTACTTCAAATACCTTCTGGTATCATAACATCACTTACTATTCTAAAGCAGTCTCCAGACTTGAAAACTAGATAACTTTGGGAGGAAACAAAAGGCACCCAACAAAGCCCCACACACTTGATAATGAGGCCATTTAAAGAGCTTTCTATCAAGTCCTACACCTTAAGAGACTTGCACTCTGTTTCTGAAGGTTCTTTACAACCAGAAGGCAAAGCACTGACTTCTCCCACTGTGCCACATTTCAGGTGGTGCCTGCTGGAACAGTGGCTCACTGCAGAACCTGCCAGGGCCTCTCCTGGCAGCCAGGTAAGCACCAGGGTGTGGCACAGCACCCGGGACAAAAAGCTCCTTCCAGATCCTTCTCCAGTTGATAACAAGCCTGCTGGATGCTTACAAAGGAGAATTGCAATACACCAGCCCTTCCTCCAAAGAGAAAGCCATAGCACTGAATTAATACATCCTGTAGTAGTAACTGTATTCTAAGTTTAATTTATATGATGCAGCCTAGATATAACTTACCCAAAATCTCTATGCATACGTTTAACTAACAATCCCATTCCAGCATTTCGATTTTCAATGGAAAAAAAAAAATCTTTCTTCTTGCTTAACACTTTTTCTTCGACTCCTTTGCTGTACGCGGTGTAGAATCCCAACAGCTAAAAATGCTGTTCTTTGCAAAATTTATGCTGCAACAACATCCAGAATCATGCCTACCCTTCATCAATATTCAGTTCTGGATACTCCAGTGATAAAACTTAAACCAAGTGATTCTGTTATAATAGCAAGTGCCTCTAGACAGCATTTCATTATCAATTTGCTGTCACTACAGTTTGAGTAGGAATCCAAATTTATTGGAGTACTTTTTTTATTTTAATCTAGGTTATGGTATTATCCCCCTATAAAAACAATTAGCAGAAAAACTATTCATTAATTAAAAGGCCCCAAACAAACAGTGAACACCCTTTCAGTCAGAGTTCCATTTCCCAGGACAAAAAAAGAAGAAAAAAAGGCATGTGAAAGTAAGTCATGTTCAAAACACCTAAGTACACTGATTTTTGCAGCTAGCCATCAGCAACAATACTACAGAGAAATAAAACAGCTAAATACAAAGTTGGGCCTCTTAATTGGATCAGAGACGTAATGAATTAAGTTCACAACTGCTTTTAAAGGAAACAAAAGGCAGAGGTTTTCTGTATTAAGAATTACCCACCTTAAAATGGGAGCTCATTTCTAAAGGCAACTCACTGTGGTCAGCAAATATCCTCACTAGGTGTTATCCCTCTGTAATTCTAAGAGACAAGACAAGTAAGGCTTCCTGCATCATTCACTGTTCCATTTTACAATCTGAAAGAACCTAATTTGGCCTAAAGTTAAATTACATAACCTCCGCTCCTTTCAATGGGAGCTTTACAACCGTAAATAAAGACAGCTTTTGGTCCTGACATGGAAACATAATTGAATTTTGAATTAACTAGAACACAACCACATTTTCTTGTACACAGTTACACTCTTTACAGCCAGCATCAAACAGGCAAAAAAATAAGAAATCTGCTGTAACTAACTGCACCTTCTGAGTGTTTATTATCTGTGAAGATTTTAAATAGCATTTCAGATTCCCCAGAACAAATAAGGAACTCATCAGCTTCTTGCCTGTACTTCAACATTAGATTGTTAACCTCCTCAATATCCAAAGCCCACAAATTTCCATTTTTCATCACTGAAGAATTACTCCTACTTCTGATCATGACAAGCAAGGATGTAAGAGAAATCAAGCCAAAAACCTTCATTAGTATCAGATTAAGACTTAAAAACATCCAGAAATGCTATGAGAAAATTCCTGAAGTAATCCTAACATTTACAATACATGGACTATGCCAATCTACAGACATAAGCAGTAAGAATGAAATGGCCAGCATACAACTTAAAAGAGGAGTAAATTCAAACATTTCACTGGACTTTACCAAATCACAGATGTTGGGGGTTTTCTTCAGTCAATATATCTCTTACACTGAAAAACTCAAGTGTCAAGGAGAGCACTTCCATCAAAGTCACAGTATATAGAGTGCTGCCACCGTAACTATCTTCTGAGGTCACCATGCTTCAGTTTTACAACTCTCATATCAAGGAGATAAAGGGAAGGCAGGTTAAAGAGCCAGCCAACGACACTATTACACCATAAAAATCTACTGACTTTTCTCCTGACATACAAGGGTCCTGGGAATTTAAAGTTTAAGGACTTAGTACTCACATTCCTGCATTACAGGTTCTAAGCTTGCAAATTTAATATTCCATTATGCCACAGGATTTCTGTTCAGTTTTCTGTGCTTTGTTCTAAACACAGCTACATAGGGATAGCTGAAAAAAAGAAAAAGGGGGGGTGGGGGGAGGGAGAAGAAAAACCAAGCAAAACTGACCTGTAATCTGAGCAATGAACCAGGTTCAGCAGCAGGACAGTGACCTGATGCAAGAGCTGCAAGGAATAGCTGCAGGAAAGCCCTGTTCTTGCTCAGGGTAAATCATACACAGGAGCTGTGCAAGTTTCAGGCTCTTCCCTCCAGCCATAAAAATTACGCAACATGCACTGCCTCAGTGCTAGACACACAAAGAACACTTTTATAGAAACAGTGCCATAAAAATATTACAGACTGCTAGAGCAATCACCAAAGTAACCTGTCAAAAAATTGTCAAAATGTTTAGAAAGATCTTCCCTTACTAGTGCAGACCTTTATTTGCTAAAAGGAATAAATTGGAAGGTGCTGTTTGGATACTCTAAACCCCTTCATCTGCATATCAACTTAATCCACACTGAGGAAAATTAAAAATGCCCTTTTGGTCTTAGGGTAGCACAAGCAACATGATTGCTCCTCCTTTTCATTTTACTTGCAAAGAAATGCATTTACTGTACTGTACTGCATACCATGAACCAGGCTGCTTCACAGAAGCAGAATTCACAGAATGACAGGGCAAAGAGAAGCAGTTGCAAATCTGAACTTGTGATTTGACTTCATGTAAATAAACCCCTACCATCCTAAAGGTTAAAAAATTCCATACAAAGATAGTGAATTTCTGGACTTTGTTGTTACAGGAAGTTATGGCAAGAGATAAGATCAGCAAGCTACAAAGGAATTAGAGGAATTCATGGGTAACAGGTTCTTTTAAAAATATAATAAAAGGAACCTATAGGCATGTTCCAAAACATCTCAAAGTAGACAATGGATTCTAGATTGCTGGCAGAGGGACAGGAAAGGGGATCCCCAAGGGGCTGCTGGCAATTTCTTCCAAGCAGCTTCTCCTATTGCTACTCTCCAGGATGGTGTATGGGCCTACACTGATCAGTGGTTTGTCCCAGCAGGGCACTTCTCCAATTTTAATGCTACTCTAGTACTGAAATCTTTGCAGTTCACACAAAACCTCACTCCTTCCATAGGCAGGGAATCACAGAATCTTGGTATCTGTCTTGTTTAAATTACACATCCTGTTTTCTTTGTTTTGTTATCAAGGCAGTTAAATCTAAGATAGGAAGCAAAGTCTTTTAGTTAAAAAGTCATTTTCTATTGTTTTAAGTAGTCAGAAGGAAGTCCCAGTTTAAATAAACAGCCACTCTGCTCAGGGATCACCACTGGGGATGCGATTTTTGGGCAAGCTTTTTGAATCTGACATTAATTTTAGATGTAACAGCTCTCAAAGCCATTTGCATTATTTCATAAGTAATCTACTGATACACTACTTTTGATATATTTTTATCTAATATTCCATAACCAACCAATCAACCTCAATCCAGTCCCTACAAGCCCTGTTCTCTGTTTATCAGGTAACACCATAAAAGCCTTGCTCCGTGCTCCTCCAAGAGCAGGCTATCAGATGTAAGAAATTCAGAAAGCTCAATGCAGAGTAAGACTGAATTTGAGACAACTAACAGATCTGTGAACTTTGTGAAGAAACTGTGAGGAGTTCAATATCCAAATTTTATGCTGAAGAGAAAATAAAAGAAAAAAGAGATGATGATTTCAGCAGCAAAGGAGCACATGTATGTGTGCTAGTGAGGCTGGTGTGTTTACAGGCGAGATGTGACAATGTTGCCCTCATTACTATCACACACACAGTGTTTAATCTCTGTGGTAAGGAATTATCCAGGAAAAGCGCTTAGACTTCCAAGAGACACTAAACCCAACAGGAAAGCTGAACACAGTGAACTTTACAGGCTGGCACAGAGATACTGTCTGCAGTCCTCTGAAGAATTTTAAAGCAATCCCAACTACCTAAGGTATGATCTCCCACATCTCAGCTCCCCCAAGGCTACTAAAAGGATGGGAAGTTTGCCAATCCCATCACCTTTAACTACTCAAGACTGATACAGCAACGTCTGGCCAGACCTGCTGCAATGTCAAAAGAGAAAAACAACTCCAGCTCTTGCTTCAGCTGGAGAGCTAACAATAGATGCAGTGCATTCCACGGATCAAATAGAGCTGCAAATAATCCCAGCATTTTTTGCCATGGTCACATGGAGTACACAGGCTGTCACCAAAGTTCTCCCCAAACTGGGGAAATACGGGGGGAAGTCTTGGGGCTTCTGCAGCCGGCAGACACTTTTTAAAATGGCTTTTTATACCATTATCTCTGAAGATGAGCAAATAGATTCTGAAGTGGTTTGAGCTGACCAAGCCTCATGTAAACCATAGAGCAAGACATTCTAAAGCCAGGAAACAAAAATTCTCATTTTTAGACAATAACCTGTTTTGCAAACAGGGCATATGAAAGATCTTTTAAAATGCAAACTAAATTTAGGATTGATACTTCAGTTGCAGTTTGTCCAGTTAGTCCCAATCACAGAAAAAAACCCTAAAGATCTCTAGAGGAATAAAATGCTTTTTAAATTGTTTTAATTAACATTAGAAAAACTGTTCCATTAACTTCAAAATTTTTAGGAAAAGAATGGCAAAAAAACCAGAACAGCTTCACAAAAAAATTCTGCTTCTAATTTCTACAAAGCTTGCAATGAAATACAATTTTAGCAAGTGCTAGACATCATTTATCAGCACTTAGTGAAGCTTAGACAAAGCACTAATCAGGTAAGCCCTCATAGCAACATTTATTTTGACCAAGCATAATTAAATTCCAAAATTTAAGTTTGGAAGTTAAGCTAAGTTATAGGTAAAACACAGAAAACAAGGAGGATGGCTATATGCATCATACAAGCTTGTTAAACACCACTACCAATGAATTCCTCTTTGCCCTATTATATTTTTTGGTAGCAGCTCCACAACAGCTGGGCTGTAAAGATGGCCCTGAGGACGTTCTTCTGATCATCCCATCAACAGGTACCTGCAACTCTACAATAATCACCTGGAAAGCATCCTTGGCAGAAAGCTGACAGAAAGACACTCCCTGCCAAATGAACATATGCTTCGTTAAGAATACCACTGAGAGAGGTTTAAAATGCAAGTATCTATTTCAGGTTTTCACTTGTGCCTTTGATGGCCCCCCTGGTTAAGATGTGTGGCTGGGAGCAAAAGGCAGTGCTCGTTTTTGAAAGGTACGCGATGCTCCTGATACAAAAAATGGCCACTTACCTCACACATCTGGATTTTACGTACAACAGTAAGTTAAGCTCTCTCTGTACGTGGAATTAGCTGGATAAAAAGCTTGGGCACTCTCCCCACTCCAACTCCACTTCTGATTTCTTCTTTCATAAGGTTTATGAAGCCTTTTAAACCCAACATCCAATAGGGAGACAACCAGCATGAAGTCACTCACTTAAGCCTAAAGATACTCAGCGGTGTACAGGAGATGAAAGGAATCCCATGAAAAGCCCATAACTACACATAGTAGCTTCTTGCAACACAAAAGGGAAGCAAAATGAGAAGGTTCTCACATGTGCAGGCTATTTTGCAGACACAAGTGGTCATATTGTCACTTTTTAATAAAAATTCAAATAGTTTCAAATAGAAGTAAATAATCCGTGATTACCAGTTTAAAAGCTTATCCCCTAAGTGTACCAAGTAGCTACACAGAAAATTAGTATTTGATAACACAGTCTAACAGTATTTCCAACACTTTCAGACAATTATGAAACACAAATAAGCCATGTACAAAGGAGACAAACCACCTATCTCTTCAGGTAGCATTTTTGCTAGGTGCAGAAGCCAGGAGTACTGCTACTTAAATCTCAGCAAAACTATCTCTCATTGTACAAAGCTTCTCCAAGCAGAAATTTATTTTCACGTAAAACATTTTTTTTTAAAAAAAATTATACTTACAAACTTTATACTACAGAAGAACATAGTATAAATCACAAACCACTCCATAATGCATTAGACTTCCTTATACGTTTCTAAACGATGCAGATTCCTGTTATGACAATATACCTCATTCTGATGAAAACATGGAATTTCAGCTGAAAGTCGGAGCAAATTTAAGATTCAGTACAGAACTCTGCTACAATCCACTGCAGCAAACAACAACCTGAACCAGACTGAAAGGATTTTAATCAGGTGCCTGCAACACACTGGTACCACGGTAAGGGAACAAAATCAGAGGCATAGTGCAGTTGTGTAACTACAGCAGGAAGAGTTCACAGTAAAAAGAGGGTTATTCCTACAAAACCAACCTCCTCCCCCTCTTTCAGGCTATCTTACCCCATAAAGATAGCAGGTTGTCTTACCCCATTAACTGGTCCACCCTGCTTGGATCCCAAGAGGGTAATCCTTTGCAAAAGAATCCCTGAGCATTACCAGGGGAGCTCACACCATTCTCTTTACGCTTTAGTCTTTTCTCTGCAGTACTATCAGTGGTACCAGCAACAGATTGCTCCACACTGCTTTTTACAAAGCTCATTTTCTCAACTGTGGAAAAATTTGCAAGCTTCAACCACGATTGATGACTTTTTTTGTATCTGCACTTACTATGTACCTTCTTCCCATGAGAAAATCCTGAATGTCATAGCTACAAGCCTCAGTTTTCAGGAGACTGCAGTTGTCAGGCTTACACTGAACAGATAGAATTCCAAGCTGAGAAACTCAGCAACGTTTTCCACAAAACTACTGTATTTCAGTTGGTGTTGAGAACCTCAGCCCCTGGAGGGATGTCAATCAGGTCTGCAGAAGCCCATGGCCCAGATTTACACGCAGAGCAGATGTGAGGTTTTGAATGGGGAAGGAAACAGGCTGTCATGTCTATAAAGAACCTATGTTTAACTTCAATCACAAGAAAAACATCAGCATAAACTATTAGTAAAAACCTGCTAAAAGATAACAAATGCATCTTCAATGCCACTTTATGAACTAATGATGTAAAATAAGTTTAATTTCCTCCAGTTCTTCTGGAGTCCTACACTAATTGGCACAGAGGGCAGATGCCGTCGAATGACTTTGTTCTTGACTGCATTCACAGGGCATTTATGTAAGAGATGTATACACAAAATTACTGTAAGGAGAGCAGAAAGGAGATGTGGAAACCTTATTCAGACACCAGATGCTACACTCAGAGAAAATATATCAAGTGCAGCTTTGCAATGCCTGTGTTGCAGCACAACCATAAAGAGATGGATGAGTATTCTTGCTTTCAGAGAGGACAGGAGCCCAGAAGAAGATGCAAGCAGGGTAGGAATTCTGACTAATATTGGCATACTGGAAGAGTGACAGAAAAAACAACTTCAGGTCTACATTTAGATACATTCCAGTGAATAGATGCAAATCAGTATATGACAGACTGGACAACAATCAGCGTTAGCTTCCAAATGAGGTGGACCTAGTAGAGAGTAACAACTGGCAGGAGGTCTTAGAAACAGACCACAGTGAGAGATGAATGAAATTGGTGGGCTAAATCTTGAAAAGACTCAGGAGAAACACAAAGCCTCACATACACTAGAGCTAGCTTCAGAGAGAATAAGCTGGTCTGTACTGTGCACAGTTAGTGAGTATGGAAGCCTTAATATACAGAAGGAACATTTAAATAATGTAGTGAGACAATACCTCCAAGGATAATTCAGAATATGGAAAAGTTTCCCAATAGCGGTGATACCATCTCAGATTAAAGATACATTTAAATGAGGTGCTGAAACTCCAACCTACAAACCAGAGTCTACAGGAAAAATCTGTGTGCCTGGATGGTCTCTGGCATAATTTTTCTCTAGAGCCTCCAAAGATTTAGGCAGAGAACGTGTACAGTTATTCTGAAAAGCTGTTCCTTGCCACTTAGGGGGTACCACAACAACTCCTTCCTTAATAACCCAGCCTACATTTGCCATGTAGCCAAAACTCACAAAAGTGATCCATCTCATCATTTACTATAGACCAGGTGCACTTCCAATTATCTAAAAGGAGTCACTAGAGTGTCCCACTCAGTTGAACATTACCCATCTTTTAGTTGTATGGTAAAGGAGAGATCAATTTAGTCCAATCCAAAGCATCTTCGGAGAAAGCCACCAGGTCTAACCTACACAAAACATTAGGACAATGAACAAAGTGTTCCAGTCCTGTCTTAAAAGCTGACAGATAACTACTGATGGATGTTAATTGGCTTAAGTTAGCAATTCTGATTAAGCACCGTACAAGGAGACCACAGATCCCTGGAGTTTGGGTTCCTCCCTGGCAAGCACACCTTGTTGTGATCACAGTTTCCTTCATGTGCATGCTCATCTAACAGCACCAAGAACTACCGAGGGTTACAGTGATTTTAGGGAGCACATACAGCTGACAATCTACCTGTTCCAAATTTATGAGTCTTTCAAATATCATGGCACATTATGTTTGGCCTATTTCAATTTTTAAAAAACATGAAAAATTACACTGTATTCTGGTTAAAAAAATAAACTTCAAAGTTAAAAAAAAAGTACAAGAGTAAAGAGCGTCTCAAAGTTTTGGTTGCTTATATATGAAGGAAGGAGTGACTTGCAGTTGTAAAACCATTAAAAAGTCTTAGTTACATACTTACTCCTCTCACCCCTCCCACCTTTTTTCTCAGACTGCCTCTGACTTTGGATAGATGAACTGAGGAGTAAACGAACAGCTAGTAGGTTTCTTCATTATTCAATGTGTAGTGACGTTTTTTGCACATTAATCAAGACTTGTTCTGAATACCAAATTCAGAAGTTATTCACAGTTTAAGCACAGTGTCATAAAATACAGCATTTGAGAGCTTCAAACTTGAGTTCAGCTTCTTTTAAAGAAATTAGCAGAAGTTGGAAAGAAAAGGAAGAACTGACAGGAAGTTGTTTCCTCCATGGGAGAGCTGAAGCACAACAACAACTGGTGCACCCAATCTTCTGATGTTGCTCATTTAATCCAAGATGATCTAGGGGCCTTTGTCTTCAGTGGCCATCTAAGAATCTCTCTGCTTTGAAGGACTAAGGTAGATGCTGAATAATTTAATGTTTTGACAGATCAGGCCCACAGTCTTAAGTTAGTAAGAAAACAAGCCAGGACACAGCTAATGAACACCCCTGACAACTCTCAACCAGCACCAAAGGACAGAAATTCTTTGAAAAATAAGAAGCAGTCAGTGCTTGCAGAAAACACTGAGCTGAGTGCATGAAATCATCTTATCTTCAAGCAATTCCCTACCTCATTCATTACAGACTTTCCAACCTCCAAAACAAAGACAAACTAAACAAAACCCAAAAAAAAGCAGGCTTCAAACCACCATCTATTTCTATCTGCAAACCAGAATCCAGGCTCTATTTTAGGGGAGGAAAAAATCAGTGCAAAATCATTCACATGCTCCAACATCCATTTTGAGATAATTCTGCATCTGCTGTATGCATACAGGTATTAATTAATGATTAAGAACTAGCACGGTGTTGTTACTGCTCACATATACAGAAAGACTGTACGGATTTATTTTCAACAGCCAAACTTTGGACCACTGGTATCAAATCTACAAGATCTGCCCCAACTTAATTTCAATTTGGGGGGAAAGATGAGGTATATGAAAAGGTGACTGTTTTGCCACAGCCCTATTTATAGAAGTGTAGCACCTGAACTTAACTTTTAAATGCTCTTTGTGCTACAACCAGAGTGTTTCTAGAACATTCACTTTCTACTCTGAGTTAATTTAAGATTTACCTAAGCAGCCTACCTGCACACTACATAAAACTTACAGCTCAGATTTCCCAATTTCCTGGGTATATTCTAGAACTTCTCCATCTACACACTAAAATAAGTTCATTTCATCCAAGTTACAAATGAAAATGCTATCTTCACAATTAAATTACATCCTGCCTCCCCTTCTCAAGAAGTGGAGACATTTTTACAAATTCCTACTGTTTCCTGTGCCAAAAGATAGAATTAAAACAAGCCATCATAGCATTGAAAGTCACAAGCAGTTTTCTCATTCTCCCCAAACAGTTGTGCAACAGAAACAGAGATCCCTCTTCTCAAAACAGAAAGCAAAAAGTCCCTGAGCATCCCTGGCCACGTATTTAAATAATTTCTGTGACATAGCTCAAGCTTGATCTCACCAAATGCCTAAGAATTTTTTAGGTTGCATCAAGTTCTTTGTGTACACAAACGTTTTTTATTGGGCCTGTTTGAGAACCACTCTCTGGCACTGAGGTTTGAATTAAGCATCAGACTACGAGAAAGGCATTTGTGTTACTAAAGGCTGCTTGCTCAATGATGCTTTATAGATTAGAGCCACCCCCTTGGCAAAACAAGCAAAAGAACAGTACTGAGAGGTGTTTTGAATCTTTTCCTAGCTTTACTTCAACTCTTTCTTTCGGTTTCTGCTTTATTAAGAAGCTGTACATAAGTATATTTACTATATTTTTTTTTAAAAAAAGCTACTTTCAAATCTTTCAAATTTAAAGAGATGTCAGGCAGTTTTAAGAGCAAGAAAGTGACAGTATTTGACCTGCTAATTTAAGTATCTACTTTAATTCCAGCTTAGATTTTGTGAATTGTCTTTCAAAACCCACTTGAAAATTCAGAAAACTGACTAAAATAAGGTCGATTATTACGTAGTATAAACATCATGCCACCTGAGACACAACGCATACGTTACAAAACCACAGTATTACAAATCCTCAGCTTCCCAATTTCTGTTTCAGATATCTATATTGCTTGACAGACTTTGAAGTAAAGATCAAATTAACATCCTTCTAAATTTCAAATATTACTTTTGCCTTGTTTTCCACTACAGAAGACTAACTAGATAATAAAATAATGCCTCAGCAGATGTTGTCATTTGTCCATTACTTAATTACTGGTTCCAGAGCCACAGAGGGTAATTTTCCCAAATACACTCTAAACACTTATTCCAGAATCCACTGAGAGTAAATGTACAAAATTTAAATGCTGAGACTGGTTTGGTTTAGCACTGGGGGAATGGGGAGGTAGGCAGAGGAGGCATGAACATATTCAAATATTATTGTTAAATCTAATAATTAAAAATTAAACAGATATTTCGGTTTAAAGATTCAGATAGTGCCATCTGCATTAACCTTCTCTGCATCACGTATAAAGGTTTTCACAATTCACAGCCTGGTATTTTTCCCATGTAACAAATTTCTCCCTTTTGAAGTGTTAACATGTTGCTTGGCAATGCCATCCCACCTCGGGGAAGATAACCACCACCCCTTTTTGTCTGGTTGGAAGCCTGATTCTGTTGCACAGGTGTCCCATCCATCAGAAAACAAAGAGAGGCTCTGCAAGTGCACTGACGTCACCGCAGCTCCAGCGAGCCCCAGAATAGCAGCTCAAATACATACTTCATACTCCAGTGCTACAGGAAGCCAGAACCATACCCCCCTGCTAAAGTATAAAATGAACGGGCAGAGATATGTGCCGGGAATACCAATTTAATATATCCTGTACTAAGTGACATTCTGTTTGTTGCATAGCAACAGGAATCTACTGCGGAAAAACAATATGGAACTTTTTTTTCTTTTTTTTTTTTTTTTTTTTTTTTTACTTGCCAAGCTACAATTAACCCCAGTCTTCCTGAGAAACAGAACATCACCTTTGTCACCAGTCCACCACAGATGCTATCTCCAGCATTTACTCTGTTCCACGCTAAAATGTGCATTTAAGTGGCTGGAGGGTATGGTGCTGCCAAGAGAAAATTCCCTGCTGCAGTGCATACGGCCAGCACGATTTTTAATTCTACAGTAATGACCAAGAAAAAGTTCTCAGATGCACAGAACTTCCATTCTTAAGCATGACATGCTTTAGTCATTTTATAATATTTCTGTCATACTATGCAAAAAAAAAAAATAAATAAGGTACTCAAATTCTGAAAGAAAAGCCTATGACTTTATTCCTAAATGCTTTTGCTTTGTTTTGTTTGGGGGATTGGTTTTGTCTTACTAAATATTAAAGATGAGCACCTACCCAAACTACTCTGAATTTAAAATCAATTTATCTTCAGATTTCACAACAATGTATGTACACCTAAACTCTGCCTCTTCATGGGAAAGTTTTCTGTAGAACAGTATGAACTGCGTAAGATTTCTCCATGTTCCCAAAAGAACAAGAAAATGGCAATCACTCAAATGGCTGGGAAATTGATACATCATAAATTATATAAAAATATGCACCAGCAAATTGGAGAGAACCCGCTCTCAGGTGTTTGTTTCTTTGCTGGTTCTTGTTTAAACACCCTCCCCGCTCCCAGACAAGACCAGGGTAAGCTCCCTGAGAGTTACAACCAAAATACCTGATGAGTGGGCTTTGGGGTGAGTCTACTCACCCTGTACCCACCCCAAGCACTGACATACTCAAGGACCTGGAGGTTAGTTCAATCCAGGAGGAAAAAATGTGAGATTTCAAATACATGGATTCAAAATCTGTTGAATTCTGAGACTGGTACTACACAAACCACCAAACCCACAAGCATTCCTCACAGTTACATGAACAGTCTTTATATCAAGGTTTTCTTTTTATTGTTGGGTCATGAAGCACTGCAAGAGGAGAGGTTGCTTGCTTTGCATCCATCTGCCCTAAGAAAAGGAGGCATGGAAATTCAAGGCAAGATATCCAGAGTACCCAGAATTGTCTTAACAGTACACTCCTCTATCCTGTGTTAACTGGGGATCTCAACAGGGAAAAAATAAAATCCTACTATTAAGTATTATTAAGCATTAGTCATGTCTAAAGATGCAACCCTTGCAATGCAATCCACTTCTACCTGCATCTTACAGATTGACTATACAGAAGTCACACCAGTGACCAAGACCATCGCTTGACATGAGATGGGCTCTAAAAAAGGCATTCCAAGCATCCTTTTCCCCCAGTTATTTCCAGTAGTCAGATGCTTCAAAGGAAAATAGATCTTCATGTTTCACATGGAAACAGTAACATTTGAAAAGTATTTTCACGGGTTTACTTTCTGACATTGCTCTCTGCAATGCAATCTCCACTTCCTTTATGCAGACAGCATCTTTGTAATACAATAATTGTAGAGTAATACAAAAACAAATAGCAATTTAAATAGATCCTACAGCTGCTAACCTGTTTTCAAACACCCAATTCCTTAACCTCAGAAATAAGAATTACACCAAATATTGCTGTGAGGTCAGACATCAAAACTATGAGCTTCCTATAAAAAAATAAACCACACAGTAAATTTACCTGTACCTGCAATGTACCTGCAACAATCCACACAGTACAAAATTTCCACTTGGTGTCTCCAAAGAATTGAGCAACTTTCTGAGGAACTCAGCCCTTGGATGTGTGAAATTGCCCGTGACCTGCTCCCCACCACTGCAGCAGGTGATCTAATAGAAGATACTGCCTCTCTTTCTAAAACCTTTGTCATGTTTATAAGCTTAGAGCAACACAGCTACAGCTACAGTATTCATAACCTGCAAGACAACCTTTCTGTTTGTCTTACTGCCAGCCATTTGTGGATTTAGCTACTGTTGGAAACAGTGACAATTACAGGAACACAGACCTATCAGCGAATAAGAAAGGTACACAAAATCAAAGGAATACCCTGTGGTTTCAAAGTCACCTTTATAGTATGCCGAAGAAGTAGCCTGAAACCACCCTATTCCTCCAAACTTTAGGAACAGACTACTCGAAGAGACTGCCAGAATACAACATCAAGTCCCTGAGAGCAGCAGTCCGGATTTCTTCACCTCACAGCTTAGATGCAAGGTCAGATGTAAAATGCAACAGTAATCATTCTGAGGATAATCCATATATGATGCAGTTAACACAGCTGATGGCCAAACTAAAGGCTACTGGACTCAGCACACCACACTGTGGAAACTAGAATGGTACCACCACAATCCTTCAGACTGCCACATGAAATCTTTAAGATGCAAAATCTGTTTGACTGACTTCTTTTATGTATTTACTGCTTTGGTCTTCTTCCTCAATCTCAAAGTAAAAAATTTTATCCAAAAGCTACTACTGCACTTCCACTCAGTAGCTAAAAACCCAAGGAAACCATTGAAATGGTACAAAACCTCATTCTCAATTACTCTCCAAAGCATGTAACACTAAAGAAGCAGCTGAGCTACTGGATTCAACTTGTGCTTAAGTTCAAACACTTATTACAGAAGTAAGCTCTGATCATTCATCTCATCTTCCTACTCATGATTAGACACAGGTTCCCTGCTAGCTTTCCAAAATGGACCTCTCTCCTCAGCCTTCTCCTGGTCAGAACAGCAATGAACTGGAAAGGTCTTCTACGTCTTCCCTCAGACAGTAAGCTCTAATTAAGGGGAAAAAAGCACTGACTACCAGAGACAGATCTACTGTCCCCAGATTCAGCTTCAGACCAGATGGTTCATACCTGACTAGGAAAGCAGTCCTGTGTTACAAATATGTTTATTTCACATACATACATCAGACACTTCCTGCACCATCCTCCTGTTCTACTCACACTAATGTGATTCAACTAAGTAGATCAGTGTATAACAATACATTAAAACATAATCTCTGACTACATTCAGAGATTTCTATCAAAGCAGAAATATTCTGAACTAGGAAAAAGGTACTTCTAAACCTAATTTTAAAAAGAATACATCAGTATTTCTGGTGGAGTAGTACATAAACCAAAAAGTACTTGTTCTTAAGTAGTATGTTCATATACAAATGTGAAACTTCAATACTGATCATTTAACCAGTGCTGTCATTCACTATTTTGATTCATTATCTCTGCCAAAATTAGGCTCACTTGGATTAGGTTTCACTGTTCTGTGAGTCTGGCCACACCATCTATTTTAAATAATAGGTAACTATGTTTATTCTAAAGTTGTGAAGTCCACTTACCATCCACAGAAGCCAATTGCAGATTTCTAAAAACAGGCTTTGCAAATGTGTTTGAGAATCCAAGTTTTCTAGGAAAGCTTCACTGTGTCCAGTTTTAAATACAAATCCAGCAAGTTGGGTTTTTTTTTAAATCTGTTTTATTAAACTTAGCCTGGGCACTCTTAAATAACAGCATTGTTTAATGGACTAAGGCTTGCCAAAAGGATCATACACTTTCCTCAAATATCAACAAGTGTCCAACACAGGAGATATAATAAAAGGTGCACACATCACTATGCACTGTTTATAGAAGATTCCAAGCTTTTAAAGGAAAGCAAAGGGCAATGAGATTTTTATAGAACAGGAAAATACAGGGAGAAAACAAGTTTTCAAAACAAGTAGCAATGTGTAGTGTTCATTGTAACACATTATTGACATGAACAACATACACTAGCTAGAAAAGGAAAATTCTTGCTCACCTGGAGCTGGAAGATTGGAACCTGAAAAAATACACATATTCAACGTAAGTTATTTGAAGAACTAGTGTTTTTAGGCAGCAATACTACCAGGTTCAATGCCCAGATTTACTCAGAGCATATGCTTAAGTCACATTGGCAAAGCCAACGAGAAAGCTGAAAGGAACCTAGAACTACCAACCACCTCTTTCCATCAATGCCAGTAAAAATACCACTAGTGCAGCAGTATTGAAAAGTTTGTTGGGAATGCATGAACTACAACAGAATCTTAAATCACCTTTCCACTTAGTACTTCCATTTTCAATCCCATATGACAGGGAAAAAATGCAACTTCAATGGAAATCTCCACAAAATATAAACTTCTAGGAGACATGACCACAAATGAAGATATACTGGTCTACACAACTGAAATAGAAAAGTGTTCACCAGGAGCCAGATGGGACCACAATAAAACACTATCTTATCTACATGCCTTTGCAACTTTGCAGCTACTATGCCCTTGAAAGCTCTTCAGTTTAAAAGCTGCTTTCACTGTATAGTAACCAGTAATAAACTGACAGCTGTCAATGACCTAAAAAAAAATTTTAGGCATTAAACTACATTTTAGGAAATTTAAGGGCATACATAGAAACTGATTTCCTCTAAAAAGAAAATTTAAATATTTCTTTACTTGCTATAAAACTGCAACTAATATAATATAGGTGTATAATAAAGGTTTTAGCTATACCAGTGATTACTCTTGCTCTTTTATCATTCTGCTTAATTCCAGGCTTTAAAAGCTCTTCTGTTTTGAACTAGGGTGGCAAGTATACTAGAGCAAACGACAACCTCGCCTCACCTTCAGTATGGAATTTGCAGTAAGTATAGATTACTTTGTAATCCAGTTCAGGAAACAAATTTCAAATTTGTGAAGGAAAGACAGTGAAAAAACAATTTCAAACAAAATCCTTCCAACTGCGTTTGTGTTGCAAACTAGAAGTTTAGAGTTATTTCTGGCAGCTCACCAGTCCAGCAAAGTAGCATTTTTGTATCACCCTCTGGAGTAAAATCAGCTTCCACCTCTTTATCCCATACTTCACCTGGTGTCAGCACCTTTCTTTACCATAATTTAAAAAAACAAAAAAGAAAAAGCCCACAACACCAACCCACAGACTTTGCAAAGCAGCAGACCAATTTTGGACTGAACTGAAAGCATTTTTACTATTCTTCTTTTACATAAAACAGCTTTGCCTGGGCAATTTTCAATATGTGAAACTAAGAGCAAATTTATTTATTTTTTTTTTCCCAGAATATTGACAGTGTTTTTTTTTTTAATGAGCCTTGCCTTAAGATTACTCACAGAGACAAGAGAGTTGTACTTCAATTCCTCACATTAACTTGTGCATGGAGTCCCAAAACATGTGCTTATTACAAGCAGTTCAACTGGAAAGACTAATCTGAAGCGGATTGACACATCATCTCACATCCCACTGAAGAGTCCCATTTTCTCCGCCAGGCTGTCACCAGCATTTGGGCAGGAGACCCAGAAAGATGTCACATCACCTCCCCAGCAGCAGTTCCATAAGGCTCCCATACGTGCCTTCAGAACCATAACATTAGGAGCGGCACACACCACCACATAGCACCATCAGAGGCTGGTAAGCACAACATCCACATTCTCTTCTGGAACATTTTTAACATTAGTCATGAAATAGCTAGAGTGAAGGAGACTTGCAATACATGAGAGCAGGGGAGAGGTTTAGCAACTAGGAGAACAATTTATTAGGAGTATTTAAAGTAAAATTCAACATTTTCCTCTACAACCAGTATTGGTAGGGAATATTTTCAAATCCGACTCAATTACTTAGATATACGTTTTTATTTCTCATGTTAGAAAATTTGAAAGTTAAAATAAGGTGGTGCAGCTACTTCTAAAAGGGGGAAAAGTTTATGTTATTTATTCAACGAAAAAAGCTCCATACAAGCCATGTTCTTTTCCAGGTTTGTGAGAACCCATGGGAAGTTAGGGTGGGAGAGGCACAGCAGGGACATAAGAGTGGCTCCTCACCTGGCAGGTTCAAATACAGGCAGATACAAAAGCAGCTTCACTCCCACATTAATCCCAAGGGAGATTCTAACAGCCCAAGAACATAAAGTAGTTGTATTGAATTCCCGAGGACTGGTAGGGCACGGTGGGGTGGCAGAGTGAGGTAGGAACCAACAAATATCACAGCTGATAGTTCAGCAAGGCTGATGTGACTTCAGTCTTGGCTACATTTAATTTGAGCTACTACTAGAAGTCAAATTTTTTTGAATCAAACACAAAAAGCACATATCTTCTGCTCTTTCTCACCACTACAGCACTCTTAAAACCTAAACATGCCTGGATGTTTGAAGAGCTGGCACATGTATTTCTCCACTGCTGAGTGGAAGCAGGCATGAACTGTCAAAAGCAATTCTAGATGAAAGGTCAAAGCAAAGAAGGGAATAATATCTGTTTCACAAAATACATTTGCTCTCTCTAGTAACAAAAGCAAATGACTCTATCCAGTGGTTCAATAACCTACTTCTATAATAGTTCCACATGAGCTGCCCTGGCATGGCAAGAAGCAGCCCTCATTACAAAGTATTTCCAATCACATGCCTAAGGCAGCGCCGAGAGACGTCACTTAGGGCAAAGCATCCACTGAAACAGGTGCTGGGAGAAAAATGTTTCTGCTTTTTATGGAAGTGGAGAAAAAAGGCTCTTAGGCTATAGGGGCCCGAAGCAGGATGCCAACTAACTCGCTCTTGTTTTCTGACCTCCAACAGCAAACATGAAACCCTGAATCAGAGTCAAGAAAAAACTTGTACATGCCCTTCCAGAGAGCATTCCTGAATTATACACACTCCCAGACTGTTTCTAATTTTTAGAGGCTGACAACATAATTGCTAAGATGGTCATAAATAGCTTTGTCTAAAAAAACTGTATTCTCATTGCTGCACTCTCCATTCACATGGTAATTTTTTAAAGATTTATACTTTAACAATCAAAATAATTCACTAAACTATCCAGAGGCCTTGAGGGCAAAACAGCTGTCATATCCCATATCAGGTGGGAAGAAACAGCCTGTCCAAAAATTACTTGCAACTGTCACAAATAAAGTGCAAACTAAAGACCACACTTCTATCAGACAGATGACTCAGTCCATCTGTTAGTTTACTTAAGAACAAGGAAAGTAACCTGAATTCTTGTATCCACCTGAAAAAAAAAACCTGCCCACACCACCAATTTTTCTCTTGAGATACAAGCAATTTTAGGAACTGTATTGCTTGCAGTTATGCATATCCAGTCTAATTTAACTGCGTGCTTGCACTTCCAACATTTTGTCAAATATTTCTCAACTAAATTAAGCTTCCTATTTCAAATACACCATTCGGGCAAGTATTAAAACTAAAGGCACAATTCCAGAGAGTTACCTTATGTATCCAACAATAACTTAATGTCATCATCAAATTTATGGCCTTGCTGCTGTGCTGTTTCACCACCCTAAGTAACTGCAGTTATTGCAGCAAACTGAACTGTACTATTGTCACTAATAATGCTCTTGTATACCCACCTTCCTGGAAACCCCAGGAAATGCGTGTGGGTTCCTTCAAGAATTCCTATTCCTAATGAAGGTACATGTTTTCTTACTTCTGCTGTGAGCTTTCACTCAGTAAACAGTGAGTATGGTATTAGCTTTCTTAGCACAGCACTTAAAAATATAATGAAGGCTTACCAATCCAGGCATAAAATATGCTGACTTTTAAATAATAACATGAAGTGCATTCTGTAGCAACATATTTGAGCAGAAATGCTGCTGATTGTAAATAAATAGAAATTTCAGTGTGGCTTAGAGACCACAAATTTAGCTACTGTTTAAGCTTAAAAACACAAGTGAGAATATAACATGACTTTTCAGAAAAGGCAAAATCTATAATAATTTAGCTGATTGCCCTATCTAAACATAGAATAAAATTCATATATATATGGAATTCATAGTAGCCCATCATAAACACAAATTATTATACTGGGCTCTGGAAATAATCGAATTTCAAATTTCTTAAAAATACTGTTTCTTTCTCAGTTCTTGGAAACTTGGGTAATGAAACACAACTAAGCAGTCTGCTTTCTGACCAGCACACTAATGAAAAACAATTCTTTCCCACACAAAGAAATGGATGTAGTAATCCCAAGGGAAGGCTGTACAGTTTGATTTTTAAAAAGTCAGTATCTTGTAAAGCTCATTTATTTTTATTGCAGTTAACACTCAATATGAGCCTGATATGAAAGAAAAAAAAAAAAAAGAGGGTAATTCAGTTAACCTTCACTGTAGAATCCCAGCTCTAGCAGCAGAGTTGTGTTTACCAGCTTCCGTAATACAGACTTCAACATATGCTACAATAAAAGTCTGTTCACACACGTTCTTCTTGTACAAATACGATGGGAAGTCATGCTATTACTAGAACAGGGACACCAAACTCTGCTGTTACCTACATCTTCACCACCTCTTCCCCCCACCACGTTCCAGTCAGCTGGTGAATGGAAACCTCACTGAATATGCCCATCTCTGGATACCTATTATAATATAAAGTGCTTTCAGGAAACTGTATTAGGGGCAGCACTTCTGTCAGCTAACCAGAGTACAAAGAGAGCAACAGGTGTTCATGGGAATCAGCTGTTTACCTAGGGCAGGAGACACAGATACACACAGCCCTATTCAAGCTGGCTCCTGAACCAAGTAACTTCATACTTAGGCTAGACCATTTAACTGGGATATTTAATATTCAGAGTTTCTCTGCAACCTAAAACCCCTAACAGATGTTATTCAAATAGCATATCATTTCAATTTGAATACAAAGCAGACTTCTGCAAGAATTAATTCTTGTGTAGTGGTGGTGTTTGTGTCTTACAGAATTGCTGATTGTTTTAACATTCAAAGATGCTCTTCACAACAATGTTTAGTATTATTTGACAGAAGGAAAACCAGTTTGCTCTTTGGTAACTGACCAGCTAATCACACAGACAAGACTCAAGATCTTAACACAAAATCATCAGAATTAGTTCAGGCTCATGATGCCTGAAGAATAGCCAATGCTTCAGGAAAAAAACAGCTTACAGGAAAAAAGTGAGGATGCTTTTGCCCCACCCCCCCACAGTCTCAATTCATCTATTTATTTTTTTATTCTTTGGAGCACCAACTGCCTACTTACCTGCCCAACAGCAATGACAAATTGCAGTTTACTCATTCCACGAGCCCATCAATATTGTGCCAAAAGTATATTTTTAGTATAAACTGCTAAGACTTAACAGAACCTGCAAACAGAGGAGCTGTATATGAAAAGCTGGTCGCTTGTCCCATCTATCCTGTCACTCCTCACCCATCAGACCTTGCCTTGACCAGCAAATGCACATTAAAAGGCATTGCCTGAACAAAATACAGCATGAAGATATTGTTTAAACATGTTTCAGAAATATACCATCAACCATAGTCTAAACAAGTCCAAAGAGAGAGCGTGCAGTGAAAGCTTGCCATTGTACTGGAGTCGGACCAATTAAACAAAACTAAGTAAATTTAATAGTGCCTCTATAGAGAGAAAATACTTCTTTAACCACATCATTTTTTTAGCCTGTGTAGTTTAATTGGTACAGCTTGTTTCTTTTTTTCCAGAGGGTTGGAACCAAGTGTTCTGACAGTCAGTTTCCTTTGAAACACCGCGTGACCGCTCACCAGAGTGACCCTCCAAATCACAACTGCGTGTCCCCCTTACCAGCTTGATGCTCTGCAGGCACGAGCAGGTAGCAAGCTTCAAGGCCAGTAACATATTCATTTACCTACATTTACTCACTGCTGCAAGTCAACTAATCAAACATCTAAATAAGCGACCTAAGGGTAGGTTCAACCTAGACACTTTCCTGTCGTGCTGGTTAAGAGAAATACTTGTGCTCCCTCCAAGCTGGCACAAGTCCTAGCACACATACAGTTACATCAGTGAACAGTGAGCAGCCCTGCTGCCATAGCTCACTTCACTCGGCATCACCCGCACAATTCAAGCACTTTTTGCCAGCACGAAACCCAAACTTACACGGGGCTTCCCAAGGTATTTATGCCAAGTCTTGCTCGGTTCATTGTGCTAAAGGCTGTCAAGATAATTAAAAAGAACACCTCTGCTTAAAAGATCTGGATACTAACTGTAGGTTTTCCAAGCAGTAACTTTTCATTTGCAGGGTATCTGACTTCTACGTGAGCAACATGAATAACTGAAAATAAATTATCACAAGACAAAACAAAGCTTAAAATAACGTAGGACATAAATACCTACAGTTAACAAAGAAAACTAGAGGGAAATACAGGAACACAATTCTAAACAAAACAGCAGGGAGATTGTTCCCATGCTTCCCACTGCAATGCTATTCTTTCCATTGAAGGTGCACTGAAAGAGGGAACCTTCATAGTACAAAAAATTTTATTAGGATTTTCCTGCAATTTACAGGGAATTCTAATGGCTCGTCAGTTTTATGCAGCAGAGGAATTTGCCGACTTTGATCACGCAAATCTTGCCGGACCTCTACTCCAAAGGACCTCACGACTTACAGTCGTGTCTTTAAGACAAAGAAGGTTCATATCCAACTGCAAGGCAGACAATAACTTCCAGGCGAAAAAAAAAAAAAAAGGAAGGCATGAGTAACTGGTTTCCCCAGCTGTCTGAGTGAGGGGCAGGCCTGCAGGGAGCACGGCGTCCCCGAGCAGCCGGACCAGCGCTCGGCCACCGAGCCGCATTTCTCACCGGGTCCTGCACCAATCCAGAAAGGAGATTATGGAAACAGAACAGGCGCTAAAAGCGAGCTGGGGGGAGGATGGCGGGGGAAAGGGGGGGACGGGCCGGGGAGGCAGAAAATCGCCTTCAAATGAATGAGCCGGCGGGGAGCGGGAGTTCCCGGCGGGAAGGCAGCAGGCACCCACCTCCCTCCCTGCCGCCCCCAGCCGCGGCCACCTCTGTGTTTACATCCCAAACCTCCAAACGCGACACTTTCTCGGCTGCCGAGAGGGGGATCCCCCCCTCCCTCCTTCCCCCCCGGCGCCTCTTTATTGATTACCGAGGGAAAAGCCCAGCTGCTGCTGCAATGCAACACGCGCAGGGTAAGGCGGAGGGGAAGGGGGGGAAAAAAATCACCACCGGCAGAGAAAGAAAGGAGACGGGCAAGCGGGGCTCACGCCGTGCCCGGCCCGGGGGAGGCGCCGGAGCGGAGCCGCCCCCCGCCCCGGCCCGGGCCCCGCCGCCGCCTCCCGATCGCAACTTCGCCGCCGCCGCGGGGGGACGGGGACGGCGGGCCGCCCTTCCCCCGCCGCCACTAACAATGGGCCCTTCCCCCACCGCGGGGCTCCCCTCGGCCCGGCCCCCTCCCCCGCCGCCGGCCGATCCCCCCCCAGCTCCCATTCCCGTTCCCGGCTGTGCGCCGCCCGAGCCGGCGGGCGCGGAGCATCGCCCCCCACCCCGCGCCCGCCGCCCGCTCCGGAGCCGGCCGCTCACCTCATGGTGCTGCCCGCGGTCGGGGAGCCGCTCCCGCTGCCTCGCTCGCTGCGCTGTCTCCCCCGCCCCGCTCCGCTGCTCGCCGCGTCTCCGCAGAGCGAGACCCCCGGAGAGCGAGACCCCCGCCCGGCAGCGCCGCCCGCCCGCCCGCTCCGCCGCTCCCTCCGCCGCCGGGCCGGGCCAGACCACCGCGGGGAGCCGGGGGTGGGAGGGGACGGGAGAGGTGGGGGAAAGGGGCGGGGAGGAGCGAACCACCGCGCGGGAAGGGCGGGGGGAAAGGAGGAGGAGGAGGAGAACGAGCGGGCGGCGGGGGGAGCGCGGGGGCGGCCGGAGACACCGGCGGGGCCGCGGGAGCGGCGGCGGGCGGGGGGCGCGGGAGCGGCGGGCGGGAGGGCGGGAGGGAGGGAGGGAGGGAGGGAGGAAGGAGGGAGGGAGGGAGGGAGGGAGGAAGGAGGGAGGGAGGGAGGAAGGGGCGGGCGGCGGAGGCCGCGCCCACCGCCGCGCCGTGCCCGGGCGGCTCGCTGGGGCTCGGCGGCCCCGGCGCGGGGTGGCGGGGGTGGAGGGACGGGGCGGCCGCAGGTGAGGCGGCGGCTCCTCGGGAGGACAGCCCGCCCGCCCGCGGCTGCTTCGCCCCCGGCGGCCTCGGGAGTCGCCCCGGAGCGGACGGGCGGGATGTGCTCCCGGAGATCCGCGTCCCGGCCGGCGGAGCCCGACGCCTCCCGGCGGGTGAACACCTCCAGCCATCCGCAGACCCTTCCCCACCCGGCCCGACGCCGTCTGCACCGGGCTCTGTCCGGCCGGGAATCCTCGCCCGGGGCAGCGGCGCCGGTGCGGGAGGGAACGCGCAGCCCCCCGGCCCCCCTGCCCGAGCTCGGCAGGTACCGACAGGCGACAGCACTGCGGGCAGTGGCCCCGCCGTGCCCCCGGAAGCCAGTGGCCTAAGCCTTTTGCAGGAATACAGGAATGTTATTTCTGCCTCCTTCGGTAGCCCTGCGCCGTCCTAAATGCAGGTTTACGTTCTGCTTTCGGTACCCGCAGCGGACCCAGCACACCGTACAAGTAACTTCAACCCAGCTCGTGTTCGGCTCCCTTCTGTCAGCTAACGAGTTCTCTTTCGTTCTCTTTCGTCTCGGTTAAAAGAAGTGATGAGCAAGTGTCTTAGCAATTCCCAGTGCCGTTAAGCCATCTTGGTGCTTTTGCACCTCCAATTTCATTTTTCACTAATGAATACCAGTGTTTTCTAGGGTCTAGGAGTAAAAATATGCATGAGAAACAAATGTGTAAGAAGCATCTCCTTTATAAGTGTCTAGACTTTTAGATATAGAAAGTGAAGAATTTTAAAAATACGTATTTCTGATGTAGGTTCCACACATTTGAGGGGTTCATTTGACCATGAACCTTAGCTATTTGACGCCACCTTCTCCTTGATCAGTGAGGCAGAGTCACTCACTGTCAATTAAAAGTGTCAGTAGCACAGCAAGAGATGAACTAATCAATGAAAAAAAAATGGCCAGTTGTTAGAAAACACTAACTCGGGAACAAGGACAGGCTCTGAAACTGAAGCTAATGAAGATTAGTTTAGTAAGAAAACATGTTTTTACTGGCATAGGGATGATGTCAATGAAAATGTTGCAGTAGAGGTGAATCACAAAATGCAGATGAGTAATCAGAAGAAAGGCGACATCGTGATCTTAAAAATTGTGTACCTTTGTCAACAATGTAAAGACAGTCTGAAAAAGGCACACAATTGCACCTGGTAAATAAAATTGCTTTCAGCAAATGCTGAGGACTCTAATGACTGGCAGTGGACCTCAATTCTTAAGGCATAATGAATTTTCTAAGATGTGGGCTTCCTGTCACCAGAACATCCTCCAAATAAAAGGTTTGGAAAGAAAGCCATTCTGGCAGTGAAAAGTCTCTTGAAGGCAGCCAAGCAGAACTGTTAAAATCTGTATCTAAATATCTCTGTATCTATATGGATACATCTAAGCTATATGTCTAATGGGCTTCAGCAGGTCTATCAGCAGAAGGAATGGCAGAGACAGTCAGAACAAGGAAGATTTTGTTCAAATATACCAGTTGTTCTATAACAGAAAAAATCAGGATCATAATGTGACTGTCCTGATGCAACTGCCTGGTCTTATTAGTCAAACCTAAAAGAATTCTGACTGTGACAGGTATAGAAAACACTGAAAGTATGCCTGGGTTCCAGGTCTGCCTGAGAGGGAATGAAAATAGCCAGAAGCTGTTACTCCTGCAAAATAACTATTATCGCTATTTGTGTTATATTACTTGGTGTTCTTAGCCAAATCAGATACGGTCATAGCTGGATTTCTCAAGACCTACTCAGTGGTACAATATAATTTGTAAGAATGCCAGAAGAATCATTTTGCATGCTGGTATCGCAGATGTCACCAAGTGCAAAGTCATTTTGGACGCTAGCTTAGTCAAAAATCCCATTGAATTAATCTGTAACAAAATACTAAATCTGCAGTAACTCATATTAGCAGCTACATGAGAAGGAGGCGAGCCAAAATTATATAGGGCAGAAATCAAATTATAAACATTGAATGCCTCTTTCTTTCCAGGTCAGTTTAGTGGGGTTATTGTCAAGAAATTAAAGTAGTCTAGTAGAAGAATGAGTTAGTGTCGTGAACATGTTTATGGCACTGAATTATGCATAGAGAAATCTGCCCGCTCTCATAGCGGACTGCGTGCTCCCAAGCTGTAATAAGTCAGTATGTCTTGTGTCCAAGTCACTTGGTGCAACTCTGCTGTCACCTTTCTCGCTGACAGGATCCTCCAGCAGCACAGCATGGGTGTCAATGCCCTCTGCATCCTCTCCCACTGCTCTCCCTTCTTCTGGCAATGACAAAACCGATGTAGCAGAAAGCCTTCTTAGCTGGTGGTGTCACACTAATAACCTGAGGCCCATGACAACCTACGAGGCAGAGCCACATAATGGTTCTTCTAATCAGTGTTCAAGGATTGTGTTCATGTCCTTCTTCCCCTGGATCCAAGCAGCTCAGAATACCCCAAGACCACTTTGGATTCTTCCCTCTTGCATTTTTTGCTGCTCAGCTGCAACTGAGGACTGGAATTCAGATGCTTCCAAAAGCTAAGCCAGCTCAGGTTGAGCAGTATGGTGTGCCTCCTCTCCAAACAGCCTGACTAATGAAGGCTTCTGAATGCTACAGAAATGGCTCACCCAGGCATAAACCAGAAGAGAATGTGTTCCTATTTCATATCAGCCAAACGCAAGGGGCTTGGCAAGCTACTCCCAAGTAAACCCAGCGGATCCCATCGCATCTCATCAGTGTGGATCAACCTTGACACAGGGTCATGAGGAGGATGCATAATGTTCTAATGTTCTGGAGATATTCAGGGAATCTAAGAGCTTCAAAAAGCAGAGTAATCCTTTCTCTCACAGTGAAATTTCCCCCATCTTCTCTTGAACAATCTCCCACTTTCCAGTCTTTGTTTCTTTAGAAAGGAAAAAGTAGCTGAGATCTTCATACGTCTTACAAAAGTCAGTGTCCTAGGACAGCAGCTCATATGCAAGATTATTTTGGCCTTCTTCGATGACTGTAAATAACATAATGCAGGATACAGTCAAAGAAGTTTCTGGAGCAGGGGAAAGTGTGTTTTTTTTCTGGTGGTTTTGGCTTTTTCAGGGTTATTATTCTTTTAACTTAATACATCCAAAATTTGGTTTTTGAGTATGTAAGAAAAGATATTTTATTTCACTTGTTTGGATTATTTTCTATAGAGCTAGTATAGAAAGAAAACACAATTTGCTATATAATAGAAGTGAGAGAGTTGCAACAACAAAGCATGAGCTTTCTCTCCAGAGATAGTGAAGGGCTTTCCAAAAATGGTGGACTAAAAGAAAATAGTTCTGACAGTGTGCTTCTGGTATCATTGAAGATTATCAAAACAGAAGTGAATTAAGTAATTGAACACATTATCCTCATCAGTGACTATGTTAATCTAATTTATAAATACATCTTTTGCTCTGGATCAGACACAGAGCTGACACCTGAACCAATTCTGTGAGGTCATGGTTAGTTGAACAAAATGAAGATCCAGCTATTATATAGATAGTTAAAGTATAGTGGCTAGTATAATTCTTCCTGTCCTCTTCTTGCTTTCCCTCAACTCCAAGTCGTTTTCAATTTCAGGTTGCCATGATTCAGCCAACTACTGAAGTGTTGCATAGCAGACCATTAAAGGAAATGCTTTCAACTAAAAACTCCTCAGTTTTATTTTATTTATGAAATTACACAGTTTTTCCTAACTGCTTTCTGGGGAAGGGGAAGTAAATGATCTCTAAAATTCTCTAGGAATGCTAAAATAAACAGTTATTGGCATGATTCAGCAGATAACAACAACAATAGCCAAGAAGGTCTTTTCTTAAAGGAATAGTATTTTTATTCTGCTGTAAAAAAGGCAAACAACATCACTAGCAAAGGAAGCAAATCTTTTGCTATCAAACACAGTTCTTTGACTCCAAAAGGTGAAACTTGATCTTCCTAGCAGCATACCCTGCTCCTTGTTATACAAGTAAGCAACTCCTAGATCTTCCATCAGGCACCTCCAAAGAAGAATGAAAAGAGCAGCTGCAGCTTTCCATTGTGCTACTTTCCACCAAGGTTCCTAGAAGTGCCCCCCACACTGTCAAATAGCATCAGCACATCAAACCATGAGCTTTCTGTAGATGTGAGCTGGGAATATGGTATGTGTCTTCCAGGCTGTTCCCAGTAGACTCAAATATTTAAATGAAAATTCTTTGTATAAAAAGGGATTTTTTTTCCCCCCTAGGTTTACCATGAAAAGAATTTGTATTGTGCTGCAGGCTATTCAGTGAGGGTTGAAGTATCTTTTTGTGTAAGTAGTCTATCAAGTGTAAATCAATGTGTTGTGTACTTAGTGTAAAAATGCTTTTCTGGCACTCAGATAAACTATGATTGTTGTTTTGACCCTTGTCTTTCATTCACCTCCACTCAGCTGCTGACTTCTGTGGTTTCTGTGATGAAATGTTGTTTTAGGACCAGTGCAATTGACCAATCTCATCTCTTCCTTTCCATCTAATTTTATACTCTTATTCCCTAATAGTCTTATTTGCCACCACTCTGCATTCTTCATATGCATTACCAATAAAACGAATTCATTATGTCCGTCTCTCTCTCTTGCTAATATCTTAGAACAAATTGTACTCTGCTGCTTTGTCTTTTGCTGGAGCAAAGTCCAGGCACAAAGCTGGCCCTGGATTTGGTTAAGATTGTTTTGAGCTATCTTTTCTTACAGCTCTAGATGAGTTATTCTCTGAGGTCTTTAATCACAGCCAAAGATTTGGGCCATCATTAATTAGTTATTATTAATAATTGTTAAGTGCCTACAGTGCTCTGGTAGCTTAAAAAAGGGCAGGCTTTTTGCCTAGGAGAGCTATATATGGGATGTCTACACTGCAGTCTCCCATGTTTAAGCCAGCTTTCAAATACTCAGGTATATACTCAGGTATTATCTGGTGCTCAGTGCACTCTACCCAAAAGTTCACTGAGCTCTGCAAGCAGCTTCTACAACCCCAGCAGAGGTTTGATTTCACCAGAGCACATTCACTGCACTGTACCCCTCCATCCTGCCAGAGATTAGGCAGGCAGATGCCAAAGGAAATGGTGTAGCCTTTCAGTTGGAAGCCTGTACTGAATTTCACCAACTTAATGCTACCTTGCACTACCTTGGGGTTATTTCACTCAGACTCCGTTGCAAATATGTTCTGTATTTTGTCCATCTTTCTCCTTTCTCCTCCCTTCTATTTTAGATGAATGACAACACACTTACTATTGCTGGTAAGTTTTCATTCACTACAAAGTTGGAATAACTTACGATGGAAGTACTGTCCCAGTTATAGATGAATGACAACACTTTTACTATAGCTGGTTACTTTCCATTGACTGCAAAGTCGGAATAACTTGCAGTAAAAATAATGTCCTGATTATAGATGAATTACAACACTTTTGCTATTGTGAGTGAGCACCTGTGGATTGCAAAGCTGTTAGTAACCTACAATACAAATATTGTTCCAAGAAAGGTTGCAGCTTAGTCAGATGATAACCTTTTTCGTCCTTTTCCAGCACTGCAGATTCTGCTTTCTGGCAATAGCTATAGCCAGTTCCATAATTTGGATTTCAAATTTAGTAAGTGATAAATCATGCATGAGACCCAAAATATACAAAGCAGCAGTTGCAAAAATATTCTTCCTCAGTATTTTAGAAAGAACATCACTTTTTTTTTTTTTTGCCAAAAGAATTAATGTTTCTATAAAAAGACATGTGAAGAAATAAGCTCTTAAGAGATTACAACACTAACACATGCCATTATTATTACTATAACTAGTTAGAAACTATTTCAGAATGTAGGTATACTCTTTAAAATCAATGAAAAGGAATTCCTTTTCTGGCCCTAAGTCATGTTTCCAGATCTAGGGATCTGTATCTTAACCATAATCACTCTCTCTGCTGAGTATTTATTTATTCTTCACTTCCTCTGTTAGTTCAGCTCCCATGTGTCACAAATACAACCACATAAACAGTGATGGATTTTCTCCAGCTCCTTCCACCCTCAGATGGCAGAGAACCACCTCATACCCTATTTCCTGTGTTACATTGATGGTTTATTTCTAACCAACTCATCCTGAGTGTTGGACACAGACTGGTGTGCTGCAGTCAGGAATTCAGCTACTACGGTCAACTGACTGCTTTCCAAGAATACTCATTAAAAAGTAACGTTGTACACTCTACATTCAAATCCTTACTGAATGCTGGGCTTTCTTACTGGTTAATAAGAAAGGATTCATCTTCTGGAGAATGTAAATGAGTAGAGGTAGGAAAAAACCCAATAAAAATTCCCCACTCTGGCTTTTTCCAGAGTTTTCAAAAAACAATCTTCTACTATCTAGAATACATTTTAATATCAGAAGTTCTTTGTACAACTTCCCTTGTTTCTCTTAGGCTTACTATGTCTAGGTAATTCTATCTTCACTGTTTTTTTTTCTCTTCTAAACAGCTACAAATTTTATCACAGGCTTCTTCAGACATCAACTATCCCAAAAATATCAACTGCTCTCTGTCACTAAACAAAATTTTCCATTGTTCCCATAGCTCAGTTTCTTGAAAGTTTTCACCAACATTTTGTGGTTTTGCTCTAAGCTCCCTCCCATGTCTCTAGTCCTGGGCACAAAAATAACATCTTTACTCAAGGTACAAACAACTGCTCTTTGCTTCTGAACACGGAAACAGAAATCATATTTCATGAGACTGTTTCCACTAGAGTTGTTGTCAGTCTTAAATATTCTGTGGATTTATAATAAAGGACAGGTAGCACCAGCTGGAGATTGAATGATTTGTAACCCTAAGGGATGCTCAGACAATCATTTTATTTAATTGTCATGACTGGTTGAACATTTCTAACCTTCCAGTTGTGAATAGAGGTGGCTTTGTGCAGGGAAATGACTCTTTTAACAATGACCCATTCATTCTGCTGTGACCAAACCAGTGGGTGAAGGGGAAATGCCAGCTTTGCAATGTTTTAAATTATTATTATTATTATTAAAACAACTGTACTAGGGTATTGGCATATCTGCAAAGAAATAAAACCCTTCCATTTCTTACCTGTTCATGGTTCAATCATCCTAAACTGGTAGCAGCCATAACCACTAACATCTGATAGGGTTGGTCTATTCATAAAATCATCAGTAAAACCCTCCAGGAGGTCCTGGACAAACTCAAACAGAAAAAGGAAGCCTACAGAGGGTGGAAGCAGGAACAGGTAGCCTGGGAGGAATATAGACAAAATTGTAACCAGGGATCAGATTATGGAAGCCAAAACCCTGATGGAATTAAACTGGCCAGGGACATCAAGGAGAACAAGAAAAGCTTCATTTGGTACATTGATAAAAGAAAAACCAAGGGAAATGTGGGCCATCTCCAGGAAAGGAGATGAAGGAAAGGAAATGGAAGACTTGGTTACCCAGGTGGGACATGGAGAAGGGTTAGGTCTCAATGATGTTTTTGCCTCCACTTTGACCAGCAGGGGCTCCAGCTATACCAACCAAGTCACAGAAGGCAAAGGCAGTGACTGGGGGAATGAAGAGCCACACAATGTAAGGGAAGAACAGGTACCAGAGCACCTAGAGAATGTGAAAGTGTACAAATCCATGGAACCTGATGAGATGCACCCATGGGTCCTTAGGGCACCAGTGGATGCAGTGGCTAAGCCACTATCCACCGTATTTGAGAAATCGTGGCAGTCTGGTGAAGTTCGCAGTTGGTGGACAAGGAATTGGCTGGATGGTCACTCTCCAAAAGTTGTGGTCTGCAGCTCAATGTCCACATGGAAACCAGTGATGAGTGGTGCTCCTCAGGGGTCAGTATGGAGGCTGATGTTGTCTAACACCTCCGTCAGTGACAGGGACTGTGGATGGAATGCAGCCTCAGCACGTTTGCTGGGGACAAGAGCTGAGTGGTGCTGTCAATGTGGTGGAGGGAAGAGACGCCACCTTGACAGGCTTGGCCCACATGAATCTTATGAAGCTCAACAAGGCCAATGTAAGGTCCTGCACCTGGATTTTGGTATCCATCCCTGGAAGTGTTCAAGGCCAGTTTAGGTGGGCCTTTGAGTAACCTGGTGTAGTGGAAGGTGTCCCTGCCTAAGGCAAAGGGCTGGAACTAGATGGTCTTTAAGGTCCCTCTCAACCCAAACCATCCTAGGATTCTGTGATTCTACAAATATGAGCTGATGTGTTGGTAAAAATATGTTCAGTCAAAAAATGCTAGGAAGATAAGACACCCATCTCTTTCCACAAGAGGTGACAGATAAGGTGAAAAATGCACAACTGAACGAGAATCTATGGAAGCTTGCAAGCCTGTTTCTAAAACCCAGCAGCAAAGCAACCTTTGTGTGCTCCTTTGGAGCAATGGCTGAGAACAAGAGCTGGAAAAGAAATGGGGCTTTAGCAAGAAGGTGGTAAGGTTTTAATGCTAAAGAATTGATAAAACCCTGTATGAATTCATCAGCATTTGTCCTGAGAAAAGAACAAGTCATTGATCTACAAAGGCAGAGAATGTATTTTTTTTTAAAGGAATTACCATATAATGTTTCATAGACCATTATTCTAAACCAAATCCAGAGAAAATACAATACTGAAGTCAGTCTGCCATTGTAGAAGTGGGCTTTGCGTTTAGCAGTTTAGTTTTGGCTTTAAAACCAAAGGAGGCCAGTTACTTATTCTAACAAAGCCGCTTTGCATTGCCCTTCCATCTCTTAACTTCATCATGAAAACTCAAAAGGAGTTTTGAAACAGACACATTACAAGATTCATTTGACAAAATGAATCATTAACTTCATATTCTTCTCCAAAATCTGGAACCGATGGAGTGTCCAGAGGACAGCTGAAGGCAGATATGTGCCTCCTATCCCACCAAAGCACAGGAATTCCTGCCTCATAATGGTCCTTTTGGGTTGACCACACTTGTGGTAACTCCAAGCAGGCTGGAAGCTGCTGCAGGCTTTGCTTGGGAAGGGAGAGGAGTTAGGTAAAGCTCAGAAGATGAACTAGCCCAGGGAATTACAGGGGGATTTCAGGCATGAATCAGATCATGTTAGGTCAAAGCACACCACAAGAAGTGATGCCTTCAAACCAGAACAAAATGGGACTAAAAGCATTGCTTTGGAATCCTGGTCTGTGACTTGTACATAGATGTAGGAAATTTCACCCTATTAAACAAATTCTGGTTGCATTCATATGTTAACTAAGAAAGAGGTGTTCTTGCCTCCATTCAGATCACATTCAGATCATTGAGGAAAGCCCAAAGCTGCTGATTTTTTGGGGAAGATCAGCCTGGTACAGGCTGCAGGAAGGTTTTGGACACAGCAGTTCTGCTTGCGCACAGCTAAATCCATGAGCTTTCCCTACAAAGCTCTTAATTTGTAGCATTTCCAGGCAATTTTTGGAATGGACCTTTCAAGTCACAAAAATAAGCAAGTTACCCTCATTATCACTGCATTACAGCCTCACCCAGGACAGCAATGCTGGTTCACGTGCTACACAAGTAGGTGAGCGTGTTCTCTCTGTGTGAGTTAACCTTTAACATAAATCAGCTGAGACTCCGACCCACATAAACTGTGACCTAACAACAGGGCATTTCTTCTTCCCTTCAGTTTCAAACACAGCAGCTTGTCTTTTCATTTACATGAAGATCTTTTACATCAATTGCATCTGAATTTTACGCTATAATTAAGATCCCTTTGCACCAAAAAAAATTGGTTCAAAATGCATTAATTAACTACATTAAATAAGCACACAAGAGACTGCCTTGTATTTTTTGTTCCTCATCTAAGAATTCTGTGAAGCCAGATGCAATTCACAAAATTTCTCAGCTTCACAAGCATTTCTCCTTCAAATTCTTAGACCTTTTGGACATGTTACTGGCTTCTGTGAGGGCTCTCAAGCAGCCAAAAATGTGTTTCTCTTCCTATATCCTGCTGTGTGTACCTTTGCTAAATCCTTCACAACAGGTTTTCCTCAAAAGCTGAGAACTTTCCACAGCTAAGGTTTTACCTACAAAGTTCTGCAGACAGACTCTCCTGAGATGCTGACCTCACTTGTTTAATGATTTCTCTCCAGCTACTGCATTCTTACAGCAACTGTACACAGGAGTTCTGGCTGGTTGTAAGAACCAGGGAAAGGCTTGTCCAAGTGTATTCAGGGGACTTAAATGTAACAGCAGAGACAATCCTGTTAATCCACAAGGCAATTAAAAGAATTTGTCTTAAGCATCCAGGATTTTATCTTCATTGTCTCTTCTCCTGTTATTATGTAAAGCAAATTTTTGTTTCATTTAAATTCCTTATTATGGCTGTGACAGATGGGTATAGAAACTATGGAGTAATTGCAGAAGGGTAGTCGTTAGTAGGGAAAGACAGAAAGGAATGCTTAGTTGGAAACAGTGATCTTCCATAATTCATCAAAATGCCAAGATTGCTGAATACTCACTTCAAACACTGAGTCTTTGCTGCTATTTCACTTTACAATGGGTTTGTCCAAATGAGAGTATTGTGCAGAATTCTGTTTTACTGGTTTCTGGTGTCTTTAGCACAGAGGAAATAAATGATGAAGAATTCCCCATGCTCATCAAAAAAAGGCCCTTTGCAAAGCTTACTGGGAATCTTTGTGCAAGAAAAGGGAAGGGTTGGAAGCTACGACCACATGAAACACAAATCATAATCCATGTTCAGAATACCTGGCTGGCAGCACCCAAAATGCTGGAGGGATAGATCTGTTAATGCCATATAGTGTGTTCTCCCTCTGCACTGTCTGCTTAGCTCCTCTGGGATGGAAGGAAAGATAATGGCAGCCTTTGGCTTCATGCCTGTCATTGCCATGACATTACCATACGTTCCCTTCAGCATTGTGTATGTCTCCCTTTACCTCCCAGCAGCAGCAGCATCAATTACTCAACAGGAAACGTCTTGAAATAAGCCTCTCATTTGAGGAGTCTGCCAAAATGAAAACACTTTTAGAAAGAGAAAACTGATCTCATAAACAGAAATAAATCTGAAATTAACTGAAACCAAAATCACATGTTTCCCCCCTACGCCCCCACCCAGGTCTCTGGATGTTGGGAACCTTAAGCTCCATTCTCAAACTAAATTAGACTCGCAGTCTGAAAACTGACCTCAGACTCAAACTTTGGTGGAGTGGCTTCAGATGATATGTTCTGTACTTAGATATAAATGCACAGCTTTAGATCCCCTGTACTCACAAGTTGTTTCCTAGAAACAAAACCTTATGATTTTCCATTCAATTAGATTGTGTATTTTAATTAATTCTCTAGTCTTTCTCTGGAAACAAATCATCAAATAGAAGAGACATCTGCACTGTTCTAATTGACTTAAAGAGAAATTATGAATGTACAACCTTTGGGTTGATTTGACACCTGGATTATTTCTCACTGAGAAAAATAATTCATCTGTCCACAAGCAAATTTTGGGAAGAGAGAGTGTGATAATTTCATCAAATAAGCATTAGGAAAAAAAGCGGGCCGGAATTACACACATTTACTGAGTAGAGCCTCTACTACATCCACTGTTAGGGCTTCACTTTGAAGAGTGAAACAAAACAGCAACAGATTATTTATTTCTGAGGTTTCCATAATAGAGAAGGGAGGATCCTGGTCCATGTATTTAGCTATAGACCATCTAGGAATTCTTCTGAGTAAAATACACCAGGATTTGCAGTTGCCACCTTTACTCCTTCTGACAGAAATAATTCCATTGAATTTTTTTTTCCCCCAAGACATTGGGTTTACATTTTATTAAAAGGATAAAGCTGTTATATCTAGAAAGCAAGAAGCCTTTTCAAAAAAAGAGTACCTTGAACTAATTTTTACAGAATACAGACCATTTACTTCACAAAATTAAACTCTTGTACTTGGAATTTCATGTACAAAACACAAACCTTGAGAACAATTCCCATAAGGATTCATTTAACAGGCTTCATTATGTGGAAAGGGTATAAAGCAACCAAAAACTTAAAATGGCTGCTCGGCATTATACTGTTCTGTGGCTGCAAGTGTGATTTAGAGCTATGCATTTTCTGCCCTTGTTTCTTTAGCTTAGTTCTGAATTATAAATGAACAACTGGATCCTGGCATTCTTCTTCGGGTTCGAAAATAAAATTAACCTGTTTGAGGGAAACTTTTTAAACACATTCAGCCAATGAATTCTTTATAAGGAAATGCTTTATTTGAAGAAAAAAGACCCCAACCCATCTCAGACCTTTCAATTTTGCTTTTAAGCAAAGAGTAAAGATAGGTAGATGTAAAACGAGGCCAAACAGTTCCATGTCAGCTTGTTTGATGCAGTTCAAGTAACTGTAGATAACCAATTCACAATGCTTTGTGTGAACAAATATTTACGCAATGAAAAGGCAACTGGTTTGCTTTGGCTTGATTTGAATTTAGACATGCAGTAATCCACACTTATCCACACATGTTAGGTATTTGACAACATGTGAAGTCTTTAAAATCACTTTCTGTCTGCCTGACAACATAAATCTTTTTGTCTGCTCAACACTTGCGGTCCATATCTGTTATTAAATAATGTACGCAAATGCTGCAACAAACGAATCATAAATAATTACTGAGTTTTTTTTTTAATAGATGACGCAAGTCCCTGCCTCAGGGGCTTGCTGTCTACCTCAAAAATGGGCTAAAAATATGGAAAATTATACACAACACCAGAAATTAGCAGGGGTCTGGCACTGCTCAGTACTAAAGGCTTGAGAGATGATGTTGGTATGAAGGAAGAGGAGACAGAACTGTGAAGTTCAAAGCCAAGAGCACATTAACACCAAAAAGTCATCTAAGTTTGACTTTCACACTGGGTGTGATCTCAAGACCTGCTGGAGGGAGAATCACCAGGTAGCCAGTCCTTGCTGTATTTCGAGCTCTGTCACTGCTAGACCTGAATGTTTATCATTAAACAGATGCATATCTAGAAGGTGTGACCAATCTGAGAGATGCTGTTGTGCTTCGTGTTTGCAGGCCCCCAGCTGAGCATGGAGCTTGTCCTAGTGCCTTTCCAAAAGCCCCAGCATGTGGCCATTTGTGACTCCATGGGGCATTCCCAAGGATTAAGGCAGACTGGTGGAGATGACTGTCCAGGGACTTTGCATCCTCTGACCACAGCCACCAAAATAGCTCTCGAGCTGTCAACCACAGTCCTGGAGAACAGGGAAGGTTCTTCAGCTCTCTCCTTGTATTACAGGCCTGGATTAGGCTGATTTAGCCCTTTTTTTTTTTTTTTTTAGTAAATAAGGCATCAGGATCTGCCAACAACATTCCTCTCATTTTATCTGATCTCATAAGAATTATTTTTAGTAAGAACTGGTTTGCCCTGAAAGAAAGCTATTCTCTAAAAAAAGCTTTGTACACTTAAGACATATGGGACAGAAGGAAGCCTGCATCTAGCATTACTTTTTTCTTTCAGTCACCAGAAAAACCCTGAAATTGCCCTTTTTAGCAAAGAGAAAAGATAAATGGGTTCGTTCTGAATCAAAAATAATAGATATGTCTTGTGCCATTCTTGACAACCATTTCTGAAGCCTCATTAGCTCACAGAACATGTGCACAACTCCTACCTCTAAGAAATTTACACAGGTGTAATTCCACCGAAATAACAGCTGAATAGCTGTAGTAGAGTGAGAACTATTTTTGTCACTTCTCTCACAAGAATTAATTGAAATAGATACTTAACAGAGGTAGCAGGCAGCCAGTCCCCCTTTCTGGCAATCTTACAAGCACTGGAGACATTGCTTGGGGTCATCATACTCTGTATTTTGGTGCACAGACTTAGTGAATGGCATGCATGTTATGCTTACTAAGCTACTTTGGATAAACATGGAAAAAATCTAGTGATGTAGTTGTCACAGACCAAAATGGTTTCATGTGCTATGTGATTTGAAGGGAGATTCCTTTGCTGTGTGTCATTTACCTTTTATACATTGCTGCTGTGCAGTATTTCATAACCATTCATTCTCTGGATGCCCACACTGACATTGTTATATACATAAAGCATAAAAAAATGGAAACTCCGTGTTCTTATTCGACGTCACATTATAGTCCACAAACAGCTTTATTGCTCTTTACCATGTTTGGGAACAAAGGCAAAGGGATGACGTATGTCTCACTGTAGAACAATTTCCTCCTCACACTAGGAAAACAGAGCTCCTCTCTTTTACATATGGTTTAAGTACACATGCATAGCCTTGGGACATCAGGATCTAAGGAGAAAAACCTCTCATGTTTCATATGTAAATCAGTGACAGCCGTGGTCATGTGCTATATGATAAATAAGCTGGCATGGTGGAGTCAGCAAAAAACTTTAATGCTATAACATCATTTCTCAAGCCATGATCCTGCAAGTCATAAGGATTTTTGAGTAGGATAGGCCCTGTCGTGAATTAACTGTTGGCATAAGTGATACAACAGCAAACAGCTTCCTAGATAATGAACTTTTTTGGGAAAAGGAGTGCTTGTGTTTCTCTGGCATACAGCATAAGACCATCTCACTGATTGCTGCCTTCTCTGGCACACCTGGAGTGCACTCCCTATGCCTCAGTCACTGTGAATTCCTTGAATCCACTGACACCGTGGGGAGATAATTACGATATTTAGGTTACAACAGGAATTGAAGGTAATGTGAGATCTGTTTCTCCCTCCTGCCCCCCGTGGCACTCTGAAAACACCATGCCATGCCTCTATGTCTCCATTTCTGCCTTCATGGTGATAATTTCCCCATCCTAGGAAGTCTGAGAGCCTGTAAACGTGTTTAATGTGAACTGAGGTCTTCGGTTGCAATTTTCAAAGCAGATGTAGCCACTTTGTAAAGGAGGTTGTTACATTATGGATAATAAAGATAAGGTTTCCTGTAGCTGAAGTTTTTGCACTCTCCATTTAATTCACTGTTTTCTTACTGAATTACAGTATTCCAACTTTAGCAAGTACTAACGATGACAGCTAAAAGTTACACTTTTGTAGATGTTCATCTCATCTCAGTACTCTGGGATAATTCTAGCCCAAGTAACCCAAGGAAAAATGAAGGATACTTTTTTTTTGCCTTAAAAACATTCACATCCTTACCCTGAAGGAGGGACGGATAACAAATGCTGATATCAAGGAGGCAACTTTTGCTATTCCTTTCACAAGCCTCTCATTTTGACCAAACCTCTGACAATTTCTTTTCAGTCATTCAGTAAAGAATGGGCAGGCTTGGATTAAACTTGTGTGCTGTGACAGAGAGCAGGGTGAAAATGCAAGGGAAGCAGCCCTGTGACAAGATATTTGGGGTACCTGAAATATCACAGAGCTTGGAAGCAAGGGAGCCTAGGATGAGGAGTAGAAGAAGGAGCTCCTGGCAGCTGGAATATGGCAATGGTGGGGACTAAAACCTGAAGCTGAAAGGAGACTGAGAAACAAGGATAGAGACAAGGAGATGTAAGGCTGAAAGTGCTAAATCAGGAGTGTAAGAAGGAAAAGCTAGAGTAACTAGGAGTTGAACACTTCAGAGTTGTGTTAAGAGCTGACACTGTGTCTAGATGGGTTCCTCTCAGAATCTGGAATAGAACCCAAAATTTCTGACTTGCACATTTTTCAATTTTTCCTACTGAGATCTACTAAAAAATAATAGACACCTTTTCTCCTTGCAGCCTGCACAGGGATGATACACTGCTGCACAGTGAGAGTTGTCTGTGAACCTCTGCTTCAATCTGTGGATCTGGAATTCCTTCCAATAAAACAAATGGAACTGAATATAGTAACGTGAAAGGAAATCAACTTTCTTTCCTTAAAAAGCTAAGAAATTCTTTGATATGCATGTGTTTGTGTATATATATACACACATAAAGTAGTGTGAAGGGAACTTGTAATGTCACTGCCTTCAGAAAGCAGGAAATACAGGAATGCAACAATCAGAGCTCAACCATTTCTCATCTGCCCTGAGCAATTCCATTTTTATCCAGTCTATTTCTTACACCTAGTGCAGAGATTCCTCCAAGTCCTCTGGTGCTCCACAGTTACCTCAGCCTTTAAGTTCTTGGGAAGTGTTTGAGTAGTGATAGTCCCTAAGTCAGAGATCCAGTCTCTTCACAATTTGAAGAATCTGGACTATAATTCCATAGCTGGAACTTTTCACCACAGTGCTCAAATAGAATTCAACCAACCCCCAGCTTATCTTGCTGTTCTTCCTACTCTTCCTCTTCTTATTTTTTCTTTGCTTCTTGGGCTTTTATTTCTATTTTTTTTTCACACGTTTTCAACAAAATTGAAAGCATTCTATATTTCTTCATCACTCTTTTTCTTTCCACCTCTTCTGTTTCTGTGCTTCTTTTCCACAATTAGCTCTTTTTTTTCCTTCTTAATTTTTATTTCTCTCTCTTGTAACAAGAAATGAAGCTTGGATCTTAATTAATTAATCAATTATCTTAATAATTATTTAAACCTCTATTACGTCTTCAGACCACCATGACAGTCACAAGAGTTAATTTTTTTTTTCCCCTATAAAAACTGATCCTAGGCAGCCTTCCAATTATGATATCAGTCTTGTAACGTTTGCCTGAATTTGCTGACATCCTGAAAGAATGATCTCAAGAGGTGTATTCTCCTGGCTGAAAGGGCCAGCAATGACACATCACAGTCAGTTGTTAGCCTGCCCACAGCTGATTATTTTGGGGGTTGGAATGGTGCAAGTAGAGAGAATGGAGCCCCCCAAGAGGAGAGATCTGGAAACAGCTGGAATAAAGATGTGCAGGAAAGATGAGGGGTTAGGAAAAGAAAATCCAAGGAGAAAAAGGAGGATCTTGAGAGCCCAGAGGCAGAAGCAGCAATAGCCTAGAGCAGAGATTTTCTGAGTGTGATGGAGAACAGGAAAACAAGAACTGATTAACTTTTAGTTATAACGCAATTTTAATCCACAAAAAAGCCTCCTGGTGGTATCAGTATGACAGCCAGTGATAACTGAGGAGATTATAATGAAACAACATAGCCTGCTTTCTTTTCTCCTCAGCTCTGCTCCACCATCTTCCTTATCCATCCCTATTTTCCATGCCTAGACCTGTCCAGCTCCTAGAGGAGTTAACAAGAGCTTTGCCATCAATTCCAGGAGGAGCTGTGAATTTATATTGTAAATTGAGGCCAGCCTTGGCAACAGGCTCACAGAAGGGCCAGTTCCACAGCAGGAAGCAGAGGATGTGTCACGGACAGTGTTAATGCACTGTCGAGCAATAAAACCACTGGTTTCTGGCATATTATGGAGCAACATGACAAAAAATTGCAGAATCCACAATATTATCCTACCCACAGTTTTCTACTGACCCTAATTACAGTTCTGTTGCTCAAACTATATAATTTGATTTTCAACAGCACAACAAAAAGGCAGGAGCTCAGCAGTTCCCAGAGCGATTGCACAGTTTGCTGGACAAATGTGTTTTGCTTATGGTCAGGCCTTAGGTGAATAATTAATTAGATAATTAGATGTCCAAACATGTCTCCAGTAGGTCTACAGGGTAAGAACAGTTAGTTAGGGCTGGCATGCCTGGATGCCACTCCAAATGTTGAAAGTTGCTGGTAGCTCTTTTCTCTAATGGCAGGCGGTAGATCCAGTGGAGGCCACATTCATTCCAAGAGTAATTTTCTTGTCTTTAGAGCTAACCAAAGGCCTGAGTACCACTGGCATGGTGGCACTTGGCCCTCATGCATATGACAACAAAAATATCTGCTGGAAAAGGAAGATGTCATTTTACTCACCATGTGTATCTTGTTTGGACCTTAATGCATTTTGCCTTTCTCTTATTACCATACAGGTGCATTTTTGTTTATTTTGCCACTGAAGTCCCTAATTTTTTTAATTTTTTTTTTTTTGTCTAATTGCTGTTTACACACAGCTGTCATACACCATGAGCTGACTCTGCCAGATGAGCACTGCTGTGGTACAGTCAAGAGCTGCCACCCTCAGCTAACCTGTTCTTCTGAAGGAGGTTTCCACTTGAGGCAGCAGGAAGTCTTTTCTTCCACCCCTGCAGAGACATCAATGCAAACCCAGTCAAAAATTCAGCTAAGGCGAATGTGAGTAGACAATCAGGCTTTCCATGAGGAAACTGAGGTGTGACACGCTCTTTACACCCAAGGTTGCCTGGTGGCAATAACCTCCAGCAAAGCAGCAGGTGGGAAGCCAAGGCAGCCACTTCTGTAGCTGCTGCAGCAAAATCCACCAGAGCTCAGCATGGAATAATGTTCTTGGCATTAGTGGGAATCAGGCTTCCTCTGACTGAAGTAAAAAGTAGCAAGGGACATGATTTTAGATTGTTACTGATTTTGTTTCGCTTTCAAAGGCAGCAAGATTAAAATTTGAATTCTAATTATGTGCCTTTTCTCTAAGTCACAGCAGCTAACTAATTCCCATCAGTGCTTTCCCTAAGATCAGAAGCAAAGTTGTTACTAAAATATATTTTTGTCAATTCCAAGCCAGTCATATAAGTACATTGACTAAGATGAATCAGTTCCATGGTGCTCTCGTTCTGTGTTTAATAATAAAATAAAACCAAAAATTACTAATGAAATCCCAAATCCTGCAGTGTATTGAAAATTGCAGACTGTTGTGTGAGCTTGACCCCAGCTTATGTTTGCTGAAGCACAGTAAGCACACATAGATATTATAGAGCAAATAAGACACACAATTAAGGCAATACATTCAGCAAGATAAAACTAATAAAAGGTTTAGCTCTTCTCAAAAAAAAATGTGTTCAGTAGAAGACAATCTCTTGAAGCATGTGGAATGACTTAACATAATACATTTCCATGCTTAGATTTTCAAAACTGCAAAATACAGACATTTATAGGTATGTGTCTCAAATGTAAAATAATCTTTTAGGAAGGAGAAGACAGTATCTTTTTCTGACACACTGAAGGGGAATAATGTTCATTGTTTATGCATTTGCTCAAGCAGTGGAATTTTACATGGCTAAACTTCACTTTGTCAGATGTATATCAGTTTAAATTAGCTCAAAATCCAACTCAACATTCATTTTTAGATCACAGTCTTCAGAGGAACTGATTTACCAGGGTGCCTAAATCCAGATGCACTACAAATAAGCCAGGAAAGATAAATAAGCCTCTTGGCATAAAACAAATGAGCCAGGGGGAAAAAGAAATGTGAAAAAAGGAATAGCTTAGGGAAAGTAAGAAAAAACCTGCCAGTGGGAAGAATGCACAGTTTCAGATTCCAGACACTACCCCACTTGGATTTCCTCATGTTCCACCTTCCCTCCAGCCCTTCCTTTTTTTTTATTTTTATTCTTTTTCCTTTTTTTACCATTGCCTTCTGGACCGCCTTCCCTGCTCAAATCCATCAGCTCTCCAGTTTTGTATTTGCATTCCTTTTAAAACCACATCTCTTTAACAAACCTTATAAACCATTTGGAGTGCCTGAATGAGAATAGTTTGGAAGGACCAAAGAGCTTTGGGCATTGTGTGAGCAATGGTAGCTGCCTGGGTATGCTTCAAGCTCCCAACAAATACAAAAACAATCACCCCAAGAATAGGATCTTAAAATGAAAGGCAGTTAAAAGCAGACCCTTATCAGTCTTCTGTCAGGTATGCTGGTTTGCTGATCGTGGAGCTGTGATGACTTTGTAGAAGAGGAAAGTTTATAAAAGAGGAAAAAGTGAAGGAAAATTGAAATGTTTGTATTATACTAGTCCTATCAAGAAACAGTGGTCAAGTGTTAGAATAACTACCCTTTAAGAAATTTTAATAAAATGGTAAAATACTACTGGGCAGAGACTAGGTCTCCTTAGCTGGAGACAACAGAGAAGCCCAACAGAGAGAAATCCTTCTTCCTGCACAAACTTTCCATTAATGGTGGCTAATTAATCTGGTACTTGGTTAAAATTTTTAACATATTTGTCAGGTCTGACTCAGTTCTTATTCATCACTATTTAAGAACACAATAGTGTCTCATTTCCATCCATGTTCATGTAGTCTGGCTTGTATAGGGAGGTAAATTAACTCAGAGAAGTTAGATCTCTTAGATCATGGAGAAGAAAGAGTTTTATCAGGTAGCCCTGAGTGTAAGACAGTGCCACATATATTACCATTATACACTGTATTTCATTTTGCTCCTTGTTTTTTCTATCAGACTCCCTAGAGGCCTTAGTTTGTATTCATTCACTCTCTCAAACGTCTTCCCAGATGCTCAAATCCCACTTCTGTTATTGCAGTTTCTTTTAAATTTGTCTGGATCCCTTGTGCAGAGTCAGGACTTTACTGTTCCTTAGCTCAGCATTCTCTTGGCTGGACTCCAGCTCAGGTAATTATATCCAGGGTACTCTCAGACTTCTCTCTTTAGCTGCCTTTGGAGAAGTTATTCTTCCTTTTCTTTTTCAAGCTGCTTTATAGCACTGCAGATCCTGGGACCTGATGGGATGTGTATTTTGGAGAGGCTGTGCATTATGCATTAGGGGTGAACCAACACCTTCCGCAGTGGGACTGAAAGTACTGACACAGCTTCCTTTCTTTCTCATTTCAACGCTATTTTAAGTGGGCAGTTGTCACACCAAGCAGAAGCTGAAGGACAAAAATTTGGTCCAGATGAATCTGTTGCTGCTATTTGCATGTGGAGACTTCACCCTCTAATTTCCTATTCTGAATCTAGCCTGGATTTGTTCAATAGCTGTTCAGTGGCTTATGTCACTTGAGCCGGTTGTCACAAGATGCTTGCAAAAATAGATTCCTCACTTATTGGGAGAAATATCAATACAGAAGCTAAAGAGAGAACAAGTACTGCTAGAGGTAATGCTGCTACATCAACCAGCAGGAAAATTACAAAGAAAAGCAATAGAAAACTTAATTTTGCAATGCCTGTGTTGCAATGCCTTGTTAACCAGCAGCTTGTTAACCAGTTGTCTCTTTCTTCTATTTATCTTATGCTAGACCAAAGACAGTTCAGGGTATCCTTCCCAATGAAAAGGATTCATATAGAATCACCAGGAGTCTAAAACATGTAAGAGAGAAAAAATATTTTCCTTCTTAACTTAGAAGCATGAACCATAAAGTTAAGCAAATTTCTGAAAGGAAAAGAGATATATAGTAAAAAACAAAATAAAGAATCATAATTGATCTACTTACTAGACGCTGCTCATTTCCTTCAGGATATGGGCATGGGAACTGGCTGCAAGTACTTATGCAAGCTCATGTAACTGCTCACTGCTGTGTAGTTCTTCCAAGGCAAAGAAAAGGATCTTCACACATCAAACAAGTAAACTCTGATCAATTCTCACTCCCTCACTTTGGAGGAATTTGAGTTGTTGCTATCAGCAGAATTTTAAGCTGTTCCCTAGTCTGGGAAGAACTGCTGCACTCAGAAAAATCTTGGGAAGACAAATTATTCAGGAGAGGTCAATCTGAGCTCACAAGAAGCTTAAAAACTGCTTTCCTAATCTAAACTTGAAGGTTTTACTTTCACCATGGGCAATCTCTCAGGGAAGGATCATCAGAGAACAACCTCATCTACATGGCCTCACTTGGAATGGAGATAGGACCAAATTACCTCCAGAGGGCCTTTCATGCCCAGTCTGCGCCCACGGGGAAATCCTTCACACCATGGAAATTCCTACCAAGGAAAAACAATAAAAGAAACAGCCATCAGATGCAAAATAATATAGACTATATTCAATATATTTTTGTTTTCTTTCCCCCCCAAATCTACAAATTTTAAAAGCTGCCAGCTCCAGCTCAGGTTTCATGTTAAAAAATACCATTTATACCCAGTGAGGCCATGACTGAACTTGGATCATTTGCTGAATTAGGTTCTCCAGAGGAGTCACAACCATCACAGCCTTCATGTGACGATGTCCAGCCAGCTGAGATGGTTTCTGCACTTGTCCCAGAAGTGAATAGAGGGGAAGGGAAGGAGCAGGGGTCTGTAGAAGTGTACATCTGGAAGTTTAACTTGACCCTGCTGCAGAGTTAAGTTAGCACAACCATTGTACAGTTTTGATGGCAGGACTTGGCCAGTGCAAAAATAGCTGGCACCAGGTTCACTTTCCTCCCCCCCTGCTAAACAGCCCTTTCATGCAAAAAGAAATTGACCCCACTGTACTCAGTAACATTTTTATCCTCCCTCCCCTGCAGTTCAGGGGTAAGTGAGCAGTCATAAATCCATATTTAAAGTTCTGTTGACTGCTTTAGAACTTGGGCAGTAAAGGAAATAAAGTAAGCACATAAGCATTTAGCCCTTGCACTGTTAAACGTGGCATCTAGTGCTGGGGATAACTAAAAGCATGGTTGACTAAGGAACCTAAATAAAACTGTAAGGCACTACTATATGATTTATATCACATCGGTTTTTCTGTAATTTTTTTAAGTGGAAACCAGGATTGGGTGCAGGACATATTTGCATAAGACAACAAGAAAAAACTTATTTTAGGATTCTTACTGTAATCAAAACATTGGAGACAGGGAAAGAGTGAAAGTATAGAAACATACTTGAGCATTTTTATGAATTTTTATGAAGGAGAAATATTCAGTCTATACTGGCATCCATGTAGAATGGGTGCTGTTGGCTTACATTATACTAGATGATTGATGATGGTGCAACATAAATAGCTAATGAGCAATGTAATCTGTATTATTTCACGCTTGTTTATTTTCAGGAGGTGATACAAGAATAAAGCAAATTCACAGCTTCATAAACTTCAGCATCTGTTTCTTTTTCTGTTTGCAAACTTTAAACATCAAGCAGGTTTTGGGACCTGCAAGCAGGCAAGTATAAATTGCTTCCTCGTGTCCAACTCAGGATTTTCTTTTCAGTCATTACGAGTAATGTCTAATGTAAGAACAGCAACGGTTTAATCTTCCACAGAACCCAAATATTGCAAGTACATTACCAATATTACCAGGTGATTTGCATTGAACAGTGATATGGATTTTATCAAAGAGAAGCAAAGGCACTAATTGTCTTTATGGAAGCTATGGATCAAATTTTCAAGAGCGCTGACCATGTTATTTGCTGCAGGGTCTTTACACACAGGGGAAGCTCATCATGCTATAATCCTCACCTTATTTTAGTCCTTTGGTAAAAGAGCCTCAAACTGCTCCTGTACATTTCTGCAAATGCAGTGACAATCTCCTGTTCCCAAAATTCATTAGGACAGCTGTGTATTTTCCTAAAGAAAATGTTGTCAGAGAAACAAAATGAATGCTTGAACTCTACAAGAAAGTCCTTTTTGGCTGCATGATTGCAAATGTTTGTAGATGAGCAAAACTGTTTTGAGTCAAACTTAAAAAAGAACGTGGAAATAACCATCAGCAAGCCAGAGGTGTCTGTGGAGATCATAGAGGATATATTGAGGGATATTAAGAGAGTGCTTCGATTCAACTGGGAAAGATCAAAGAGAGCCAGATAACAGCCAGGGGACATCAGAGTACCATGAAAGTTGCTGAGGATGTAGGAAAAGCCTGTGTAGTGCTGTGGGACAGAAGAGAAGCTGAATAAGGTATGTATGTCAAGAAACATCCCAGGGTGATACAGAAAATCAGAGGACACATCATCATGGCAGAGTTCTCTGAGAAGACCTCACACTGGTGTGAGATGCAAGCCTCAGGATGATGAAGAAAACCAGAGAAGGCTGAGAATTTCTGGGGACACGAAAACCAGTCAGCTAACCTGAGGGAATGTTACTGAATGCAATCACATCTAAAAGGGTTACAGCTGCTGGGTAGAGCTACAAGGATGTTTGAAATAAAGTCAGAGCATCCCTGTTTTATGGTGAATAACACATGATGCTGCACATCAGGGACCCATAAAGGTAAATGAAGAACAATTAGAAATATGCCAAAGAAAAACACATCCTATCACAAAATAAAAAAACAAAAACAAAAAACAAAAACAACCAAACAACTCATTGCTAGAGAGCATAAGGGAGAATCTGGAAAATGCTTTCAGAAAAAAGCTCCCCAGCCTTAGGAACCTTCTTGGAGCAGCTGCTGAGCTTGAAGAAGGCTATAGCATGTTAGGGAATGAGAGAGCAACTGTAAGGTGCCAGAAACAGTGAAGCAGATTGTGAGCTGAATGACAAATGTGTAAGCTGCTGGTTGCTATAAGGGGCTGCAGTGTCAGGAAATGTTGGAGCCTGCTGTGCTGCTTCTGGAGGCATCCAGGAAGGATGCAAGTTGAAAGAACACAGGTTGAATAGCATCAAGAAACATCAGAGAAAACCAATAATACCTTTAAGACTGTTCAGCAGAGGGATCCAGACTAAGGCAGTGAGTTATTGGGAGTGGCTAGCTAAGCAAACCAAGGCAAGGCTGTGATCTCTCAAGGGCTCAAAATACCAGGAAAAAGCTTGAGAAAGAATGCAGATTGCCAGGGGGACTGAAGAATCCTGCATATAAACTAGGGACAACTGAAAGCTGTGAGATCTGTCAGGAAGCACAGGGTAAGGTCACAGACTGAAACAACTCAGATGTCTGGTTTCACCATTTGACTAACAGAAGAAAGATGTGACCCAAGATAATCCTGCCTGCTTCTCTTTTGGAGAGCAGAACAGAACCCCTTTCAGTACTGTCTTAAAGCAATGAATGCTTCCTGCTGAACAACCATACAAGGCCATGTATGGAAAATAGCTATCCATCCTATGTCATTGTATGTGTTTAAACTGGGCCTTGGAAACCACACGAGACCAGGAGAGAAAAATAATCTCTTTGGGACAAGGGAAAATCTTAAAGGACTAAATTATGCTTAGGTCTGTGTGCTGGTACAGGGAGCCCTTCTGCCCTCCTCAGCAGTTACAAGCAGGTAAATATCCCCAGTCTTTATCATGAGTTTACAAAATACTGAGAGAGAGAAAAGCAGTGTGTTGGAAAATATGTTTTATTCATGCATTTATCTAACTCCAGAGCACTGGTCCTAAATAGAGTAACATGGCCAATGTATTTATAATTCACAGTGCCAACTGGCTCTGGAGCAATGCCTTGCTGGAGCCTGGGCAGAGCGAGGCCCTCAGCCCCCATCTGGCAACCCAGTTTTACAGAGGAGACACTCTGTTTGAAACCTGCTCCTTGCTGCACATCTTCCCTAGGGAATGCCAGTGCACACCAGGACTGGAGCAGCACAGCTCCTCCCTCCCTCTAGCACAGCTCAGCCCCAGGAGAGACATTCTGCAGTCTGAGTTTGGATGGGGAGGTGCAAGGGGAAAGAAGACAAAGAGTTATTTTTCATCAGATCTGCTGTGGAAGGCTGAAAACAGCCAGGTTTCCAACCTCTTTCCTTTGTTTGCCTTAGGTCTCTCAGTTTCTATATCGGGCTCTGGTTCAGCTTCCATTAGCACTTCCCCATCAACATCACTAACAATGGTTTCCTCACTGAGGGTATCACTAGGATTATAGTTACTGCCAGAATCCTCTGGCACAAAATCACTGTCTGAGTCAGAGCAGAGAAATAATTAACCCTCATGATACTTCTCTGAAGAATGAACAGAATACCTAATAAGATTTATGGGGCCTCAAACTTATCCTGCTCCTAGGGAGAAAAGCATCCGCTCGCTGAAGTTCTCATTGCCACCACGGAGTGAGGATGTCCCTGAGCAGACCCAGGAGACATCTTCACCTCACCTTAAGGCAACCTGCATTCCTTAATTGAGGTAGTTACCTTACATGTCCAAACACCAAACCACTTGTTTACTGCTCTGGCCCTGGATTAGATCATGGTTTCATTGCCCAAAAAAAAACAATTGGAGTCAATGGATTCTCTGCTTCTGTGAAACTGGCCAGGCTGGAGGCAAGTAGGGAAAGACTATCTTACCTGAAATTACCAGCATTTGATTTGCAAATGGCCTTCAAATACTCCTGATCATAGTCTTGTTATGTAAGATTAGATTTATCATTCAACCTACAATTTCAGAACTGAAATAGAAGAGTTGAAAAATTTTCCCCATCTACGGAGAAGAGTGTTGCCCCACAGAAGAGAAATAAGCACAAAAATATATACAAATTTGCAGGCTTTTGCTGTTTTTAACTATAGAGACAAGACTTTTCCTTCCCTCCAAAAAGTAATCAGTCACTTCAGTGGCAGGCATTTTCAAGTAAAACTGATTAACTTTCTAGGTCCAGAATAATCCCCTCCCAAAAGCTAGTAATATGTCTCAGTGGGATAGCAGAAGGATAGTACAGTCCTAGCTGGCTGGGAAGGCTCTCTGGAGAAGTACATATGATACAGATTTCTGTCTGAAAAAAAAACAGTAGTCTGCTAAGATCTGGAAGTCTCAAAATCCTTTCACTTCTGCTGGGAATTTAGTTCAAAGCAGCTGCATGTAAATGTTGCATAGCAAATGCTACACTGGCAAATCTTTCTCATGATTCTTGTTTTTAAATCCACAAGAATAAACTAAACTCTATAGAAGAAGAGCTAGCTTTAGGGCAGCCAGTTTTACTCTGTTTTAAACTAAAGTGAAAACAACCCTAAGGAAAAAAAAGAAAATATTTTAAATATGTATGAACAACTGCACTGCCCACCCTCATCTCTTTGTGCTGCATAAAGGGGACACAGATTGGCTGAATCTTTTATACAGAGAGATCTGGCCAGAGATTCATCAGAAAGCAAGCTGCTACCATTCCCAGCTCCTGTCCCTCCCAGCCAGGAGTGGGTAAGAGGCAGGGAGACAAAGCAGGAGGATCAGTAGCAGGCTGGGAATCGCCTGAAGGCTTGTCATCTTTCTCCAGGCCCTAAAACAATGAGTGCAGTGAGTATTTCCTCCTCATTCACATCCCTTGCATAAGTTTTTCTGGTTTCTGTTCGACCTCTACACTTCTGCCTCATCTAAAAGAAAAAGGAACTTTGTCAGTAATTCCTGAGGGAGGTAGATCACTTCAACCTTTGACTGACTTACTACTCATTAAAAAAAATGAGATCAGTACAATGCTAATGGAGAGAGAAAAACACCTCAGCACAAATGCAATGGTTAGGGCACACTGCAAATCTTGTTAGGAGCTATCTCTTCAACAAAAAGTTACAGCCCTGGCATGGAATTTATGCAGATATTCTTCCTGCCCCCACTCCTAAACACCACCTAGATCTCCTTTCATATATTTAATCTAATCCAAATCTTATGAAAACACTAACCTTAGAGATTTGAGGTTAAAATTCCTCAGCAGACCCAAGACAACTAAAGGGCCAGGTAAATCCTTGCAACCTCCATGACAAGGGTCTTAACAGCAGCACTGTATTGGAAGTAAGGAAGCCCTTCCCAGCACTGATCCCAGCTCTAGTGTCTGCTTTATGCGGGTCTGTGAGCCCAGTACTACTCAAGCTCTGGATCAGACACCCCTTAGAGGAAGCTGCCATACTGCAGACATCCAAGGAATCTGTGTGCTTGCAGTTGTTCCAGGAATTCACAACACAAATATCAAGCATCCATTTTGATGCTAATTTGACCATAATTTGGACCACTACCCTCACCAGGCTTGACCAAGGACAAAACTTGAACAAGGGAGCTTGAGGAGCTTGCAGAGTCTTTATTCTGCTGGCATTCTTGGCCACAGCTGCTCAGCACAAAGTTCTTCTCCTGCTCTAAGTCTGGGAGGGGGTATATGGGGAAACAGCTGCTCTGCTGCAGCTTCCCGAGCTGTGCCAGACAGGGGGGCTGTGCCTGTCGAGTGGGCCCATGTGCTGGAGTCCTCCTCTGCCTGCAGCCCAGGGGATGGGAGAAGCTGCTGATTCAGATCCATCCCCCTGCTCAGCCCGTCCTACTTCTTGTGGAAATTACCACCTCTTGAGATCTGCCTGCAGAGTAGGCTCCTGTGGACACCCCCTCAGCTACTTCGGTCAACCTGGGCCAGACTTAAATGGATTAAGTAGGAGGTTTTTGCTAGCCCAGTTTGATTGAAGTGGGTTGAGGGGTACTTATACATGCATTTCTGCAAACACATCCTGAGAGGGCATTAATTCCTGGGAAAAGGCAATGACAAGTAGCTGGGACTACCAGCTCTTGTACTGCCACAGCTAAATCAAGAGTCTACTCAAGTGAGGCTGTGCAGACTCAGGGACAGGCATGAATTTTCTTTGCAAACAGTGAAAGCTACTATTTCCCACCAGCTGCAGTTGCTGCTCTCACAGCAGCACAGAGGGAAGGGGAAGTTACTCTCACTTGAGCAGAAAGTCAGCAGGGTTCACCTGCCAGGAAAGTTCAGGCCTTAGCTTTACAGCTGCTCTGTCTCTCTTTCTATAGGCTGAACTGAGGAGGAGGCAATTTCTATCTGATCCAAGCTCAAACATGTAGTTCAGAGTTAGAACTCAAGTTAACTTAAAAATTCAGAAGGCTCTTCTACCCCAGCTGCAGTTACACAGCTCCAGAGGACTTGGGAAGGTATCACTGTGAGCATCTAATCTCTCTTGCCTCTTCTGGTGCTTTGTACTCCTCAATTACATCAGCCACGGCAGCATGAACAGCACAGGTAAACCAGCCCTAAGTCATGCCTATCAAATAAAAAGCTTTGCTGCTTAAAGATTAATGTAAGAAATCAATGTGCTTGCAGCATGTGCCAACAGATGATCTAAGCCCATCTTAAGCAGGCTCAGAAACTTCACGTAATGGTGATACAAAATCTATGAGCAGTTAATGCTGAGAGTGTCTGTCTGCTTCCAGAGTGCTTCAAATGCTGGTTCATGAGCTGGCTACCAGATGTGCTCCTCTTTTCCCTGAAGGCCATCACGAGGACTGCTATTTCATTCTCAGATCTCAGCAGCCAGGGTGGTGACAGCAGAGGCTGCTCTCTAACACATGTCTCCTGCATGACAGCACATTCATTTGAATACCTTGCTACGCTGAAGGAACTGAAGTGACCACTTAACAGGAAGGGATGAATCTTTCCAGCTATCAAAACCGAGCAGCTTAACAAGAACACTGTCAGAACAGCATCCAAAAATGAAAGGGCAGTTTCTGTTCAGGATAGAACACGGCCATAGGCAGGGATGACTCTCTTGCCAGAGTAATGGCTATTACTATTTACATACATACACTCCCTTAAAAAGCAAGATTAGACCATATTAAAGGACATTGTCTCTTCTGATGGTTAAAGCAAACTAGGAAACAATGCTGCCTTGGGCAAGGTCATAGCTGAAATATCTGGCAAGTGTAGATCACGGTGTGACCTGATCAGAGCCATGTTTGGAGTGTGCTCCTTTCACAGGAGCAGGGGCACTGAGGAAAAGGAATGAAGATAGTAACAGGCATCCGGGTTTCACCCGCCCTGAAGCTGTGACTCAGCTGTGACAGGCACCAGGACAGGGCCCTGGAATCCTGCTGCCCACAATACAGCCTTAACTGCCATGAACTGTCTTTTAACAACAAAGTGTCACAAATATTTAATTATCTTGTTAGGACAATATAGCCTGAATCACTCTCTAAGATGCTTGTGTCCAAAAGAATAGAAAACCGGCATCGATGTAATTAACTGTGTATGGCTCAACCTGGCAAAACCTTCAGCCAAGCTGTGTAATACATAAAACCTCTAGAAAAGAGCCACGTGCTTTGTGCTCCTTCAGGAGCTGTGGAGTGAAACCTGTGGCTCAGTCTGGCGTGTTATAACCCGTCCAGGAGCACAAACTGCTTCTCACTGCAGGCTCGGTTCTCATGGGCACGGAGACTCAGAAGACAGTGAGATGTCAAGACCTCGGATCTCAGTGTATTCGAGATTTATCTGCATCCCTATGCACATAAATGCCCTTTCAAAGGAAAAAAATAGCCCCGTGTGATTAAAGTCTGCATCAGTACAAATCCCAGGCTGGTTTAGACCATACACACAAGAATGGAATGTATAATCACAATGCCTGGGATTCTCCTTAACTTTGCTAAGGGCTGGGTTGAAGGTATTTTGAAAGAAGCAACTGTATCTCCTTTAAGCATTAAGCATTCTTGGCAGTAATAATTGCCTCGTAACTAACTCCTCATTAGCACTCTCTCAGACCTGAATTACTGTGCTGACTTTATGTTGCTCCCGGTCCAAGAACAGGATTATCATCGCAGCACCAAAGTCTGTGCTTAATTATACTGTTACAGATTAAAAAAAAAAAAAATTCCAATGAAATAAGTGGAATGACTCTAGATTTAGAGCAGCATAACTGAGATCAGTTTGTCCCACTGTTTCCCATCTAATCCACAAATTAGCATGATAAAGCACAGTGTTCTATACAAAGCTTCTTTTAGCTGGAAAGACCATCTTGTGTTACCCACCGGTAGTATGTCATGGTGACAGATAACTATTTTAATGAATTTAATACTCTTATCTGAATTCTTTATCCAGAGAAGGAAAATAGTTTCAAAAAACAAACAAACAAAAAAAAAAAGAGCACCTGCTTTAGGTAGAATAAAAGCATTAATGTGAAGAACAGGAAACCAAATGTCTGACCCTGAGTGATGCTAAGAAGATGCAACTTCCATGAACTTTGTAGAGTTGTAAGATCTCTGTGGATGATATTTTAAGATCTAATGCAAAGTTTTCTCTACTATTTTATTTCAGTTTGTCATTAATTCAAAGGAAGACACTAGATAAAACACCTGAAGAAATCACCACGTGCAATCCAGATGCCTGAACACAACTTTACGAAGCAGAACTTGCAGTGGTAATGCATGTAGGAGCTTGATCAAAGAGAGATCATTAATCATGTACATACAGGTTGATGAGGGGAAAGGGCCTGAGGAAAAACCACATGAAAAGTCTTCATCACACAAGTACTTACATTATTGCTTCATAGCTTTTTACGGCCTTAAATCCAAGCAAAAAAAGACCTTATCTAAGGTGGTCTAGGGAATACAGCAAGGATACACAAAGACAGACCGAGGAAAGGGTAAATGAGGTTTTACAGCATCCCAGATTTCACTTGCAAGTGATGGAATGGGCCGTTAAGACCGTTGGAATGATTTCTTGCAGGGCAGAAAGCAGGAACTCAAGAAAAGAAAGCAAGATAAGTATGTATGTTTTAGCAGAATTCTTACTAACTACTAAATTATTATTGGCTGCATACCAAACACTCTACACAGTGATAAACAACTGTTCATTTTATTTCACTAAACAAAAAGCCCATTGAAGGATTTCTACTATTACTGCACTCACTGGAACTCACTTGAAAAATACAGTTTTGGACATACATCAAATACAACTTACAGCTGAATAGCTGCACTGGTCTGACTTACTTTCCAAACATGTCAAGAAAATGTTCTGTTCTCCAGGCAAAAGGAGAACAACAGAGCACAGCAGTGCACTAACTACAGGTATCAGACATTCCCTGAGGCTCAGAAATAGCTTCTCTTAATTGTGGAGAGTTCAGCAACTGGCCCTGCTTTCAGGGGAACTGGGGGCAGGGGTGATTTCATATACAGCCCCTCATTTTGGTGACAATCCAACAAAACCAGTAGGAATTCCCATATTCTTTCTTGCCACCAAAAAAGGTACATTTTCAACAGCTGTGTCAGCATAAGAGTACATAAGGCCACACAGTAAACTAGAAAACCAAATTCATCTCAGTAAAAAAAAGCATTACTAAAAATGGTGTTGCTTTTAATCCCAGCATTGGTTTGATCCCCAGTGCAGAGTTACAAACAGCTGTGGCAGCACAATGTGGTGCCATAGGTGGTGGTGGCAATGGCAGGGATGACAAAATCCTTAAGATCTGCAGCCAGGAACAGGATATGCAGAGCTGTGTATCAGGCTGTATAGAACTGTCATTGTGACACATCCCATTTCTCTCAGAGGCAAGGCCAGTTACGAAATCACTCCCTTCTTTGCCCTGACTGCTGCAGTTTGTCACTTCCAAAATTGTGCCTATTGGAAGCTGCATCCCAAAATGGATCGTGGAAATCATCTAAGTTATGGGGGAAAAAATACCACAACGGGTTTGTTTTTCAGTCTTGCTCTATTACATTACCTCAACTGCAGGGCTAATGACTGGGCATTGGCAAGCTCCTAAACACTTCTGTGTCAAGGAACACATATAAGATCCTGAACAGCGGACTCAAAACTAAAATAGTCTCAAAAGTGTTAATGACTGGGCAGCCCAAAACTGAGGCTCTTTCATATCCCACTCGAAAACCTGGGTCCAAATTTGGTGAACAATGGTTCTGCAAAATGTTGTATGTGTTACAGGGTTTGTGCTCCCCACACCTTTCCTTACCATGTGTTTACATCCCCTACATATCTGTACAACACTACCAAATGCAATTCCTACTCTACTGTTATAAACAGTTACCCAAACCCAAGCAGAGTAGAGAACCATTCAGTCCAGGTTAGGTTCTGTGTTTGGGATGATTGCTTTAGGCTCTGTCCATATATCTATCACCTGATAATCTGTTGATTCTCAGCACCTCTGAAAGACAATTCTTGTAGTTCTGGAGCTGGGTTCTGTGACACATCAGCACCTAAACCCTGTGAGCAGCTCTAGAAAACAAAAATAAAATAAAATAAAATAAAACCAAATCCTTAAATCTTTCCACCCTGCATTGCCCCCATTCATTGGTGCAAAGCCCTTTACCAGAATTGTTTAGATCACATAACACCCAGAAACTGCAATTTATGAAGTCTGTCAGCCTAATCACTGTAGACTTTTTCAGAGTAGATCCCCACCGTAACAATTATTTTCCGCTTTACTGACTCAGGGAATTTTATTCTAGTTTTTCTCCCCTTACCTCCCATCCACCCTTTTATTTCTATGCCACATTTCTTCTTTCTCTCTTGCACGTATTGTGCCTTTTGTGGCCAAAAAAAGCCTGCAGCTATAGTATTTCCCCATGTTGCTAGTGGAGACTGCAACAGCCTGCATAATTTGTCCCCTCAAATGCAGTTCTGCCCTAAACCTTCCAGTTTGTTTGGCCACGCTGGTGAGCTTTGAGTTGTTCAGTAAAACTTGGAGCTATGAATCATTATCAGGAGCTTTGGGTTTTCAGTGAGTCCCTGTGAAATAGGGAATAGAGACTGCAAGTTTTACGTGCTTGTTGTCACTGCAGCCCTTGCACAAGCTGTGTGACATGAGCAGAGCTTAGCTCTGGGTCTGGCTACAAGCTTTGTGCTAGAAAGACACAAAAATCATTGCAGGGAATGGGATTTTAAAACATAATGCTAGAAATCTCGGATCGCCTTTTTCCTCCCTCATTTCATTTTTGAGGGGAATTTTTAAGTTGGCTTTATGTAAAAGCTTTACACACGCAGGACTGAAAAGCAGAGTTCCCCAACGTATTTCATGATTCTGTCCTATGTTATTCAGCCTCTCCCCCCAAAAGAGCAGCTTTAGTTTAACAATGCCTCAGCACCCCTCAGCAAGGCAGACCAGGGAAGGCAGCGAAGGGCTCCCACACATCCTTTTTGTTCCACGCGAAGCCAGCCTACACCAGCTTAACACAGGCCCTTCCAGCCTGGGAAAACCTGGGAATTGCTTCAGCTGTGAGGACCGGCCGAGCAAACAATACCTCAGGTGCACGGCCTGGGCCCTGCCCTCACCTCCCGCCGGACCCCCAGGCTCCCCGCTGGCCCACCCGCGTCCCCAGTAGCCTCAGGGCGTGAAGTTGCCGCGGAGACAGCCCGTACCTGGCCTGGCAGAGCCCCGCAGGTGCCAGCCCCGGGCGGGTGGGCGCTCCGCCGGGGCTCGAACCCGTCACCCCCGGGCTCCCAGCCCGGGCCGCCACTCCCTCCCTGCGCGGCGGGCGGGGAGCGCCGGCCGCCATCCCGCCGCGCCTCCAGGGGTCGCTGTGGCGGGAGCGGGCGGCTGGCGGGCCCGGGAGCCCTGAGTTACGCGCCCCGCGATTGGGCGGCGCTGTCCCGCGGGCCAATGGCAGGCGGCGTCTCAGCGGCACACCCGCCCGCCCGCCCCCGGCGCCATCTTGCCGCGGCCGCGGGGAGCCGACCGGGCCCGGCCATGCCGCACTTCCAGGCCTGGGAGGAGTTCACCCGCGCCGCCGAGAAGCTCTACCTCGCCGACCCCATGAAGGTGGGACAGCCTGGGCCGGGAGGGCAGGATGCGCGGCTCGGCCGTGGGAGCGGCGCTCTGGAGGCGGCTCCAGCTGCGCGCAGCTCGGCGGGGGCGGCGGGCGGTGTCGGGCTAGAGAGGGTTCGCTGATGACTGCACGGGGGAGGCGAGAATCACAGAATCACAGAATCGATTAGTTTGGAAAAGACCTCCGAGGTCATCGAGTCCAGCCTATGACCAAATGCAGCCACGTTAAGTACACCATAGATAGCACTGAGTGCCACGTCTAGTTATTTTTTGAACACTTCCGGCGATGGTGACTCCGCTACCTCTCTGGGCAGCCCATTCCAATGTCTAATCGCCCTTTCTAGGAAGACATTTCTTCTAATGTCCAACCTAAATCTCCCCTAGCACAGCTTAAGCCTGTGCGGAGGTTGCATGAGAGGGGAGGCCGATCCCCACCTGGCTACACCCTCCTGTCAGGCACTTCTGGGGAATGATAAGGGCACTCCTGAGCCTCCTCTTCCCCAGGCTGAGCACCCCCAGCTCCATCGCCCCTCTCTCGACTCTCTCCAGCACCTCCCTGTCCTTCCTGAAGTGAGGGGCCCAGAACTGAAGTGTACCCAGAACTGAAGTGTACCTCACGTGGGTGAGGCCTCACCAGTACTCATCGACTACAGGGGAAAAGGAAAACTCGTTGGTGTTGCACCATCCTTTCCTATGGAACGGGAGGAAGCTCTCTTTTATAGCCCCAACAACATCTCGAGGGAACGGTGTTGTTGGCAGCTGGGATAAACCTCAAGAACCGAACTTCAAAGACGTTGTACCTGTGCATTAGAAACCGAGGTTAAGTGTTCTGCTGAAGTATCAAGAATTGGTTTATTTTATGAGTTTATAGCGTTTATAACCTGTATAAATTGAATTTGTCCTTTCATTAGCTCTTATGTTGCAGTGCTGCTTGCAGTAATGTTTCAGACTGGATGGTGTTTATATCCTAAAGAATAATTCCTCAAGGACTTAACGTCTCGGTTTATGATTATTTCTTGATTCCAGTGACTTTTTTTGGGAATGTGGTTTATGCAAATATTAAAATTAACTTCAGTCTTCAGAAAAAAGCATTATAGATTGCCTAAAAAGCAGCACAAAAATGTGATGTGGCACTCACACCTGAGAAAACTACTGTAAAAAAGGCCTAGTCTTCACCAAAAATAGGGGAACTGGCAAAACCTTCACAAGATTAAATTAATATCCAATTATTTAAAGTAGATTAGTGTCTGCCTTTTAATTAGCACAGAGGCACCATATGTGATTGCTGCTGATAATAAAATTGCCCAGTTTTGCCTTCCTAGGCTCTGTGACATTCAATTAAATGAAAGAGGAGGGATGTCACTGCAGCCAGGAGTTGCTCTCCCCCTTTCCTTACAGGACCTCCAAAGGTAATCTCTTACCATCCATGGCAGTGAATTTGTCTGGTTACTGAGGGGTTTATATAGACCCTGTTGTCTACACAAGTACCTTCCTGTTAATTTGGCAAGAATTAGCCCCAGCAATTTTGTAATTGGGCTTGCTGGGAAGCTGAAGAAAGAGCAAGAACTGTAGGAGATGGGTGTGTGTTCTCCAGGCAGGTACTGAGAGGTCTTGCCCTTTGCAAGAACAGGTTATTGATACATTGGATGTGTACCTGCTCCCTCTGGCAGCCTCTGGTGTGCTTTTGGGGCTGTATCTACACAAGGAGATGTGCTGTTACACTGCTGCTGTGGTCAGAAGGTGGCAGTTTGTTAAACAAAAAGGGTCAGTCTGTGATGAGATCCATTGTGGAACACGAATTTCAAAATAGCAAAGGAAGTTGTTGACCATTAGCATAAATCACCGTAGAATAAAAACTTTGCAGTGTGAGTTCAGAATGTTCTCAAATGCCACCTTTCTTTGTTTCCAGTTACTGAAGTTAGCTGAGGCTGCAAACAGAGCCTCTGTGGCTGGTTCTGTGCTCAGGAGGAATCCTTTAATGCTCAGTCACTGAGGATGTGGATTTTTATTAGTGTGGCTCTGAGAACTTCGGTGATTTGAGGGTCCAGAGGGGCTGGATGGGTTAGAGCTCAGGGCAGGTGACTGCAGGAGTAACTGTGATAACAATTCAGGTGCCACAGAAGAAAAAATGGTGATGTTTAGCCTACCCCACTCAGCTGATCCCTTTCAAGTCTTCATGTAGAGCTACTCTTTTTTGAAGTGTTTTATGCATACAAACACAGGCTTTAATTTTTTTTTTTCTGGGGTGTGATACACAGCCAGGGGGTGTCTCATCTCAACATGACTCTCATGATATATCCTGCTGTCTCCAAGGTCTCTGCAACTGTTGTTGCTGTATTTGCAAGGTTTTTGAACGTGCCTAGTGTTGACCTTGCTGATGCTGCTGGAAGACCAGTCTACAGTGTTAGGGAAAGTGGTGGGTCAACTTCTACACCACTTTGGCTATGGGATTACAGCTCCCACAGCACCAGAGCTGAGTGAGCACTGCCACAGAGGTGCTTGAAAACATGGAGCAGTACATAACTATGATAAAGGGTAGTCTGAATGTGGGCAGATTCCCTTCAGTATATTCTGAGAATTGTTATCTGTAAGTGCTAATTCTTAAAATGTTTGTCGTTTCAGGTGCGTGTTGTTCTCAAATACCGACACTGTGATGGGAACCTCTGTATCAAAGTCACAGATGATGTGGCTGTAAGTACTGAACATGTTCCCCTTTTAGAGCTTGTACCACTCACAGACTTGTGTTTTGATGTCAGGCAGCTTGGGAGATCTTGGTTACTACCTTGAGGGAGTACCTGACAGTTTTCTAAACATTTGTGCTTAGCCTTCCCTCGTTGCGGTGTCTGTGATTGACACTGACCAGTTCAAGAGCATTTTCAAGCAGGTGTTTACTAGTGTGAGTGTGGTCCTTTTTCTTTTCTCAGAAAGAGAGGTTAACCATAGGTTAAGTTCCTTCTTTGTGATTATGAGACTGAATGACAGCAATGTTACAGCTAAGGCGTTCTTTTTCTGCAGTCCAGGGTGAGCAGCAGTATTCTGCCCCACTCTTGTCTCCAGACTTGGAAAAGAGTCAAATTTCTTCTTTCCAGGAAAAGCAGTCTGCCATTGGAATTTCAAGTGCCTGGAAGGGATGTGAAACTCCAGTAAAGGCAGGTCTTGATAGAGTAATAGGGCTTAACATGGGTGAGATGTTGAATATGGGGCACTTAATAATGGGGAATTTAAGGGTAATTTTGTTGAAATATCCCATAGGGGAAGTTGGAGTCATATGATTCACAAGTGAGAACTCTTCTGGGGTACAGGCTGCCTTACCTGCTTTTAGTCACAGGAAGATCTTACACCATTTTGGGGAAAATGAGGACTGGTTTCAGGGTTTTGATTGGGTTATTTTAGTGCTTGGGATTTTTGTGTTTGTTTGGGTGTTTTTTGATTTTAATCAGTTGCTGTGTTCCCTATTTAGAGCTGTCTTGGAAAAACAGGTTTTGCTTAGGATAGAGATCCCCTTCAATGGGAAATACAGAATTTTATGTCCCTGGCAGTGTAACATCGAGGACTGTGAAAGGCAAAATAAACTTGCTTTCAGAATATAAAGAATTAGAAAATAACTTCAGGTTTAAAATCTGGTTCTATGTTTAGACAACACAAAAAAAGGACAGCTTTAAAACCCTAGCTTTTTGGAGCTAGAAGAAACTAGGATAAATTATGAGTTTCCCTGTTTTCAATATGGGAGGCATGAGCATTAAGGAGAAGCTTAAAAGCAAACACAGGTATGTTTGTGCTTGGAAACACAAGGTAGATGTGTTTGTGCTGTCTCCTGGTAACTAATGAGCATTTCAGTGCTCTCCTCATTTTGTGTGTTCCAAGCACACATGCATAGCTGCTGTAAACAAGATAAAGTGAAGTTGAGTTCACAGTTGAAGTGAAATCTGATATCAGGAACTTTGTCTTGCAGTGTTTGCTGTACAGAACAGACCAAGCACAAGACGTGAAGAAGATTGAGAAATTCCACAGTCAGCTCATGCGACTCATGGTGGCGAAGGAATCCCGCAGTGCTGCCATGGAAACAGACTGAAGTGCTGTGAATAAAATCAGCGCTCCAGTCATATTTCACTGGAAGCAAATCTTTTGGATTTGAACGAAAAACTGGGTCAGGAGATGCTTTTATGTACTGAAGTGGACTGATGACAAGTCTGAAGCATTTTCACCCCTCAGACTCCACTTTGGAAATCTAGGAAAATAAGTGCTTTCAATTGAAAGCTTATATTTATTTTTGGGTATTAAGCAACTATTCTTACACATTAGGTATGCTAAGAAGACAAGTAAATATTTTAAATCTGCAATATGTTAGTCCAAATTTGATAGGCCACAGGCATACTTCTGGAAGGTTACTGTAAAATTTCATATAGATTTCATTGTGTTCATACCTTATGCTGGTGTATTCTCAAAATGAGAGGGTTTATTACCCTAATACTGTAGAATGGTGACTGGGTCTAATAAATATTTACATACATTATATAAATCTGTTGGGTTTAGAATAACATGTTTTCTGAACTGAAATATTGAAATTGCCAATTTGTATTACCACTGTCACTGGCAGCACTCTAGCTTTTGGTATTGCTCTTAGTCATAAGATGTACAACATTATCCATGATACAGTTTGTAGAACTCTTATACTGGCTAAGTCATTAAACTTCTGTATTTTAAAAATTAAAATAGAACTTAACTTGAATATTGCTAGAGATCTGTGAGAAACTGGGAGGGTTTTTTTTCTGCTTGTGCAAATACTGTTACTAAAAAGCAGTCAGTGGCTTTTTTACAAACTTGAACTATTTTGTACCAGCAGGGGTTTCTTTTCCCATCCTTGCTTCAGGCAGAGTTGAAGTATATCAACAGGACAAATTCTAGAAGCTCTTACCTATTATGTTAATAGAAAATATCCAACCAAACACTATCCAGATTCCTTATTCTAACAGCTTGTTAACTGCATTTTCAAATGCTGCATGTGGCAGGTGGATGTCAGCCAAATGAATAAATGGATGAAAATAGCTTAATAAATCCTTATATACCACTGTCAGAAATAGACCAATGCTCCTGTGTCTTAGATGTGTTTCTCACAGTAATCTCTGGTAGGCTGATGGAAGCCTTAATTGTCTCTTGTAAAAAAGCTTTTTGTTTGGAAATCCAGTAGCTAAAATTGATACTTGCTTTGACTAGGTCTTGCATACTTGAAAACAGATGAACATTTTCATGTAATTAGGCTATTGGTATGACTAGGTGCTTTCAGAACTGATTTTTTTGGGGTTAAATCAAGCCACAAAAGTAAAGCAGGACCGTACTTGTAGTGGCATTTATATATAACAAAACAATCTACTTAAGTAGCTACTTGCTGCCACTTACATAAAAATAATGGAGCTACTGGGAAGCAGTGGACTTGCCACATTTGCCAAAAGCTTGGAAAAAAACTACCAGGCTTGAATATTGCATTAGAGTACCCTTTCAGCTGAATATAGAATGTTGCATAGAAAGTTGTTGGAAAATGCTGCAGCACCAAATTCCTGGTGACTGCTCAGAATTCTAGTCTGCAACAGTGACTGGTATGTGTGTAACATTTTTGTATTGGCTTTTGAAATATAAATAAAGCCAGAGAGAAGGCTAGACTCTGTTCATTGTTAAACTTTCATGAGATACTGTAATACTGAAATTTTTTTTTGGTGCTCCAAATAACTTTCCTAATATTTGCAATATAGTGGTAGAGAGACTGGGTGTACCAAGTGGCTGAAAGGCTTCAGCTTTATACTCCAGTAGGTTTTGGAGGAGGAGCAGTTACAGCACTATATCAGAGCAACTGTTTTCAAGCAAAATAGTCAAGGGAACACATTCCTACTTTTCTAAATTCAGAAATTGCTTCCCTAAAACCCTGGGGAAATACTATTGCTACTTTTGTTAAGAGTATGTGTTGTTACGCTTGTTCTTCATATACTCAGAAAAAAACTAGAGTGGTTCTGTGCAGGCAGAATACAAAAGAAAATATTATAAAGCTGCTGCTTAAAAAAATTAAATTGTATGGAAACTTTAGAAAAACATAGGTGCTTCATAACTTTGTCCTGGAATTTTCAGCCATGTCCATACAGTGTTCATGGGGAAGCAGAGAAGCTCTGAATTTCAAGCTCTGTTTCTCTCATGCCTGTACTCTTGCTGAGAGTATGTGTGCTTATGTACACTGATCACTTCCCTAATAAACATTCACTGAGTTGGTCTATCATGTTGCCAGCTACTCGAATGTGTCTTCTGGTTTGTGATTAAAAAATCAGTTTATTGTGGCTGCTGCAGCAGAGGGGTGCTCACAGTACCCGAGTTTTGGTTTTTTGTTGTTTTTTTTTAATTTAGAGGAAACTAGTCTATGAAGAACTACATCTAATTCCTTGCTTATGTTAATAGTGATTGGCTTTTCAAGACATGCGGGTGTCTATTCTGAAATGCCGATACTACTTTAAAGGTAGATGCTGTGTGACTCAACACAACTTTCGTTTACAGAGATCTTATCTGTTAAAAGAGCTTTGAGAGTTCAAGGATTGGTATTTAAATACAAGCAACGGTTGAATTGTCTTTGTTGCTGAGGATGACATAAAAACATTCCTTTCATCTCCAATTACTTTCACATAAGCAGATCTTTAGACTAAGTAGACTCTTCAGGCTGGCTTTCAGATAAGCCTCCCCACCCTGATGCTGGGCTGAAGTGTTTGAGTCACTACAGATTAGAGACAGATGTGGGCTTTTTAGTCTGTAGAAATGTTATTTTTGAGATGAGAATGATGCCACAGTATTTTAGCTGCAGATTAGTTACTCAGCAGAATGCAAAGCCTGGTAGTTAACCCCTGCTTATTATGCAAGCCTGTGTGTGTGCCCAGTATGGCTCCACCAGAATAAATGCTCTTGGGAGAATGTGGGCTTAAACTGGACCATGTAAAGCTGAACTCTGTGGGAACTGAGCAAATAAAATCATGGTCATGGCATGATAGCAGAGTTGAATGCCTTCGTGCAAGTCCAGGCCCATGTTGTTGAACTTAATCTTTGTTTCTGGTGAAGGTAAGTTCTTATGTCCTGTGCCAAGGTAGATGCAGGGGTGTGTTCTTGGAGTCCTGTGATGGGAATGCAATTACTTTTTGCCATTCTAAAAGCATCTTAAGCCCTGAGTACCATCTCTGAGTGCTCTTGTGTGGAAGTGCCTGGTCTTCTAGCAGGAGCCAGTGTGCTCGACCCATTATGACTCCTCAAACAGACAGTTCCTGGGTGTTGTGAATGTTTGGATTACAAAACCAAGAGTAGAGAGTTTCTCATAAACTGTAGTGCTGGTATGTATGGAAGTCCTTTCCATTTAAATCAAGACCAGCTCTGAGGATAATGTGCTTTGTTTAGCAAGTTTTGGTTTTGTGCGACATTCTTTTGTTGCCTTTTTGGTGACAATTCTTAGTAATTTTTTTTAGGACTTAAAATATCAGTCATACCGAGAGGCCTGGGATAGCTTGATTTTTGTAAAAAAATAATTTTTTGAAATTTCTTTTGAAGCTGTGTATGTGTGTTGGGTTTTTTTTTGTCTAGAAGTCATGTCTTTCTGTTCGTGAAAAGACTGGTCTGCACCTTTACTGAGAACCTTCTTGAGTTACAGGCGTGTGTTTCCAGCAAGATTCCAAAGACTGGCTCCTTGCAGATGGGTTCAGTTTTCTGGACACCTCCTGAATGGCTGTGCCGGCTGGTAGTGAGCAAATGAGAGTTCCTGTAGCTGAAATATGCATTTTAACTGGGTTGCTCATGCATGTAAATACAGCCACCTCTACTGCAGCTCTGCTATCATTGTGTGGCTGGGAGATGAAAGGCTCGCCTCGGGGCGCTGACAAATGAGCTCTGGCAAACTGTGTGCGGCTCAAAATGTTACTTTCCAAAGGCATCTGCTCCGGTAAGGAGTCAGCAAGGCAGAGGGATGAACTAATGCCTCAGACACGTCCGTGTGAAGTTCAGTGTCCTGCTTTCAATTGCCCTAAAAGATAGCTTTTCAATTTGGGGGCAGGAGGGAAACTGACCTTTCTGTGATCGACAGTTCAGGGTGAGGTTTTTTTTAAACGCATTTTCTGTGGCAGTGCTCCCATATAGCTGAGGTCAGGAACCAAAGGAATAAACAAATTTCATCAGGGATTGTTGGTTTGTGCCCAGAGGCGAACCTTCTGTGCTTGGTCACACAGCAGAGCCGGGTGACACGTGAGTAAAACCCTGCAAAGAAGCAGCCGTGGTTTTAGCAGAGCAAACAGCTGCTTTGCAGATAGCTCCTTACCCACCACAGATATTGATGGTCCCATGAATGTGCAGGCTGGGATTCCACAGCAGCCTTGGTCTGAGCAGCTGCCTGCTGATCCCTCTTGCCTCTAGCACCGATTCCAGTGTATCTGAGCCTGAGCTGAGCTGTTCCCATTCACCAGTGCATCAGAAAACTCCTTGATGTTCTGGAGAGCTGCCGGTGTGGTGCTCTGCCCTGTTTCTGTGCCGAGGTGGCCTCACAAAGGGTCAGCTGAGTGCTACAGGGAGTGAAATGGAAGGGTTGGAGCTCCTGAGAGGGGTCAGGAGAGCAATGGGAGTGAAAGAACCAGTTAGATGGGCTTGGGTTGCCATGGAACCACAGCCTAAAAAACTCTTACCTTGGAATTTCCTTGACTTGCTTGTAAAAACCTCCTCTCTGTCACATTATATACCCTGTGATGTGCATGCTATACAATAGTTACCTAAAAACTAGATATATCTGAATTTGTTTCTGCATTCTTCTAGTTAGTATGGATTGCATAGGAAGGGTGGAACCAAGGCCTGTAGATGATATTCTTCCTAGAAGTCTGTAACACTCTGGTAGTCTCTCAGAACAGCCAGACCTGAACACACGGTACAAGGTGTAAATTATACCATGGATTTATAAACCTGTGTTGTAATTCCTAGCATTCTTGAAGTGCCCATGTTGGGGCAGGGATCATGTTAAGGGCTTACTCCAGCAGTGATGGTTCAGCTGTAGCTGCTCCAAACCAATAAATTCTTAAGATGGCTCCAGAATGCATCCAGGTGGCTGACCCTCGAAACACAAATACTGAAATACCTCCTGGATGTGATTTCACTGGTGGTGAAAATGGACTATTTTGATTTTGGGGAGAAGAGTTTTCTTTCCACATTCTTCTGACTCCTGTATTAAGCTTCCTTCTTTTCTGACTCTTCAGTCCCTTCTTCTTTTTCATTTGTTTTAAACTTACTCTTTCTCTTTAGATCTTTCATGCTCCCCTTAGTTTCCTCTTTATAGTTGATCATGGTGATGTTATAGTTGTTATAGGGGAAGAGGATTGTTATACAGTTGTAGCTTTAACTTCTACTTGTAGGTGTTAATAAAGGATTTTGTTCTCAAAGTTGAGCTTCAGTAGAGGGACATTCTGCATTGTCACACTTGGGAAGAGCACGTGTGTAGGTGTCACTGAAGCGTTAATATTAAGCTGCATGGCCACCTTCCTCAGCCAGTAACGGTAGAAAATGGTTTTACTGGATATAAACAAATTATACTTGGACTTTAGCAAATAAAAAGATCTTTCAGCTCATCCTCTGTGTTGCTGTATCTACATAGATTGCACAGATTGCATAGATTACAGCAATTCATTGGCTTTCCTATAGTCCAAATTACAATCTTCTTGGCATTATTTTATTTGGCTGATGACTGTCTGACAGCCTACAACTTGTAAAGGATGAGATATCAGCAATTCTCTGTAATAATATTTATCAATACCTGTCTTACAATATAAAGAGTGATTTTTAAAGATAAAATTAATTGTTTTATCTGCTGTTGTCAATTTATCTGTGCTTATATGAATTTTTGTTTGAACTCTGCAGTTCCCCTCCCACCAGTAGTCCCAGAAGTTTCTATTGTGGCCACATCCTCCCCTTAATTTCTGTAACAAGCTCCAGCTGCTTTGAAGGTGGATATTGTGTGTATTGTTCCTTTTTGCTGTGTGTTGTTCCTCTACCTCAGCCTGATGCTGAAGCAAAAATTACTTCTAGGAATGCCAGACCATGGAGTTGCTAATGTTTTCCATTTGTCTTACTTAGAATCACAGTATATCTCAAGCTGGAAGGAATCTTCAAGGATCATCAGTTCCAACTCCCTGCTCCTCACAGGACTACCTAAAACTAAACCATATGATTAAGATCATTGTGCAGATGAATCTTGATATTTGACAGGCTGAATGCCATGAGCACTTCCCTGTAGCCTGGTCCAGTGACCCACCTAGTGAACCTTTTCCTAATACCTAATCTGAATTTCCTCTGGTGCAGCTTCATTCCATTTTCTTGTGTCCTGCTGCTGATCACCAGAGAGAGGAGCTCAGCACCTCCTGTGTGAGGAAGCTGCTGGGCTGTGTTGAGTTCACCTCTCAGACTTCTCCAAGCTGAATAAACCAAGTGACTTCAGCTGCTCCTACTGAGTCTTCCCCCTGAGGCCTTTCACCAGGTTGGCCACCCTCCTCTGAACACACTTAAATAGTTTATTGTCCTTCTTATATTGTGGTGCCCAAAAGTGCTAACAGGACTCGAGGTGAGGCTGACCAGCACAGAGCAGAATAGGTCAATCCCCTCCCTTGACCAGCTGGAGATGCTGTGCCTGATGCACCTCAGGACATGGCTGGCCTTTTGCCTTTAGTGGTATTTGCATCTCTGTGTTGTCCTCAGCTAGGCTGTGGGAGTTGTATGATTTTCACAATAAACAGCCAAACCAGTTCCAGTCAGGAGGGATCCATGTAAAGCACTAAACCTGGTGTAATCTTCCTCTGTCCCGTGTCTGTTTGAGGTACCTACTTTACACACTGACCTTTACTGCTGCTACTGCTGAAGGAATCATGCTTAGGCTGGAAAAGAGCCTCTCAGGTCATCAAGGCCAACCATTAACCCAGCACTGCCAACCCTGCCACTAAACTGTGTCTCCTGAGTGTTCACTGCTGCCAAAGCACAGAGGAAAAGCTACTGTTAAGTGAATTGTCTGTTTAAGAATGTGAACACCCACAAGAAAACACCTGTGCCACAAGGGTATCTCAACAACAGGGACTTTGTATTACCCTGTCCACTTCAAGAAAAGGAAGAAAGGAAAAAGTGGTAATAGGGTGCTTTCCTGGATGACTGAGCACACGTTTTCAGAACATGGGACAGCCTGCATAAGGTATGGCACCACCTCTTCAGCAAGTTACAGAGGCTGGAGTTACTAACTAGGGGTTGGAATTGGCATCTTTATAACAAAAAGAGTACAGAAGAAATGCAAATTTTTATTAGTTAAAATAGTCAAATAGAGAGTTGTGCTGGCTTTGGCTGGGGTAATTTTCTTTGCAGTAGCTGGAATGGAGCTGTTTTGGATTTGTGCTGAAACCAGTGCTGATAGCAGAGAGATGTTTTTGTTATTGTTCAGCAGTGCTTGCACACAGTCGAGGCCTTTTCTGCTCCTCACCCCAGCCAGCAGTGAGGGGCTGGGGGTGCACAAGGAGCTGGGAGGGGACAGAGATCTGGAGTTACTGATTTCCCCAGTAACTGCTGTGTGTGATGGAACCTCTCTTTCCAGGAGGTGGCTGAACACCTGCCTGCCCTTGGGAAGCAGGGAATTCATTCCTTGTTTTGCTTTTCTTGTGTGTGCATCTTTTGCTTTACCTATTAAAGTGTCTATTTCTATCATGAGTTTGCTGACTTCTACTCCTCTGATTTTCACCCCGATCCTGCTGGTGGGGGAGTGAGTGAGTGAGTGACTGTGTGGTGCTTGGCTGCCAGCTGGGGTTAAGCTGTGACAAGTATCTGTGTGGTAGCTGTAATCGAGGGTTATGACCTTGGCACATAACACAGTTGCATTTTTAACTTTCATCCTATAGAAGTTATGTTTACTATGAAATTCAACAACATCTTATTTGTATGGAAGTGAAATCCCTGTAGTCCTACAGAAGGAAGATGGACTGCTACTAATGCTTTTGGTGTCTCAAGAAAAATAGTGCAGAGCAGTTTGTAAAGATAAATGCCCCAAAAGGGGCAGGATTCAGCCAGCACGGTTGGTGTGGAAGAAAAAAACGACAAAAAAGTACTAAACTAACTTACAGAACAGTTTATGGACATGTTGCTTTAAAGAAGACTACCTTTTAATTTAGGTACTATTTTTGCTCATAACAAAATAGACAATTTTGTTTGGACAAAATAACAATGAGAGCTGCACCAAAGGCTCTGAGCAAAGAGCTGTTTGAGCAGACTGTGATGATTGGGCTGAAGAGGTTGAAAGATGTGAAAGGAATCATTATCTGTGATCACAAGTCTGTCTCTTGAGACCCCAACAATCCAAACAGGAGCTGAGATGGCATGGAGGTGATGAAAAAAGAAGATTGGATCTTAAGAGTGAAGTGAAAGGTGAAAACTGAGATTGAATGGAAAAACCTCAGAGACAATCAAGAATTTGCTATTTCCTTGTTATGTTTTTCCTGGTGGGATGAGTTGCTACAACCTGACCTCTTGGGGCTTGTTTAGATCTCTGCGGCCAAGTTTGGAAGACCGGCCTTGGAGAACACGGGTTCAGAGAACGAGCAGCCCCGCTGGGTGCATTTTCGGCTCGTTCCCTCTGCTGGGCACGAGTCTGTGTTTCTCTTGAGCTCTACTAGGGAGCGGCGAGCGCCGCTGAGCCCGGCTAGCAGCCCTTGGGAGCTCCCAGGTGCTGGTTCCACGCAGCGGCTGCCCGGCCGTGCCCTGATTCTGGCAGGGCAGCTGGGAGCCAGCGCTCGCCGCCTGGGGCGCCCGGCGGGCTGTGCGGGGACAGAGCTGCGGAGCCGCAGTGGCCCGGAGCCCCTGTGCCCCGGCCCCGGGCAGAACTCCATCTCCCTGCGGGCTGCGGAGCGAGGCCGGGGCCGGGGGCTCGGGGGGCTCCGGGAGCGCGGTGCCCTCTCCGGGCCGGCAGGTGAGAGCGGCGGGGCGCGGTCCCGGGAGGGTGCGGCGGGACGGGCTCGGCTTGGGAAGTTCCCTGGCGGGATGCGAGCGGAGAGAGGAGCTTCATCTTCCCATGCGCTGAAGGAAAGCGCTTTTCCAAGCGATTCCGTGTGTCCAAACCCGCGGGCGCTGCGCCGAAGGTCCGTACGTGCCAGAGACTGAAGGGGTGCGCGGTGCTCCGCAGCTGGCGCTCCACGGATTCCTAACAATGGGAATTGTTCGAGTGTCAATAACGCCGTGGGTCGGCTGGAGATTTTTTTGTTGATTTCGGGGACAGGAGGGACCTAATGTGCATTCCTGGGATGGGAGCGTATGTGGCATTCCCAACTGGATTGCTGGAGCCAGGGGTGCTTCTCCAGAGTGAGGTCCCTGATAAGCGGGACTTACCAGTGCTTAAACACCAATTTTATTTAGCGTTCCTCGGGAATGTGGCCAGGTTTTCCTGCTTAGTTAGAGTAAGTGGCTTGAACTATTGGCATGTAAATGGTTTTGGTTTGGTTTATTTGCTCATTTCTAAATGGGGATATGAAACTGAAGTTTTATTTATTTATGGATAATTTTGTCAGACATGAAAATGTTTTGATTGAGTACTTTATGCATAAGTCCCTTTGCTGAACAAGCATTTTAGGCGTGAGAAGAAAACCTCGTAAGTTTAATTCCTGTATTTTGTTGCATAACTGAACAATCTGCAAAGACTAAGGAAATTATGCACTCTCCGCTCAGGCTGGGTTCAGTTTGTCAGAATTCAGTTGGAATTTTGATTGCCCAGGAGTTAAAACATGCCATTCTCAAATGCATTGCTTAGTTTTCTAACTCTATTGAGTTAGGCTGCTTTCCCTTCCCTTCTTTTCCTAGCCTAGCTTTATCTAAAATAAGTTGTCTAGTGATTTTAGGTGAACCTACAAGATAGGATCGGTCTTAGAAGCCAATGTTTCAAAGTTACTCGGAGAGCCACAAATGCAGGGTTCATGTTTGATTGGCACTACTCTTTGGAGATGCTGTGCTTCTCCCCTGAAGCAGATATTGCTCCTGTTTGAAGTAAGCTAAAGCTGAGGCTTGAGTGCACAGATTGCTAATGCTTACTGAAAATCGATGGAAGATAGGCCCCAAAAGCAATTAAGCAGCTTTGAAAATCAATCCACAGTTGAAGTTGTCCAAGGACAGGGATTAGATCTTTGTCAGAGCTGAAGTCTTTGTGGGGAAGGTCCTGGCACAGTGTCAAGTTCATGGCTCTTTGTTCTACATCTTTTCCAGTCTGTATTAATGTAAAAACTTGTGTATGATTTGCTTAAACTCTGGTGGCTTGTTATTTTTCCCAGAATTTGTTATTTTATTTCATGTAATCATAGCCTTGAAGTAAATAATTTGAAATAGAGCACAGTTGGTAATAACCAGTGCAGCCAGAATCCACCTGCAATTTGTCTGTATGAATTGCCCAAAATAGGTATTGGATTTCTGCGTGCTTTAAAAGGCTTTTCCCCCCCCTGTTGATTTACTGTACTTTAGGTATTTGGTCATTCTGTAGGGCAATACCATTCTTTTCAGCCTTTTTGTTTATCCAGGGTTTCAACAAATCTTTCAGACCTACCCAGTATTTTTAGGCATGAAATGGCAATGTTTTAATCTTGTAAGCACTGTGAAACAAACTCAGGCTCCTTAGTGGAAGGACCAATTTGTTCTGAGTAATTACAACAGGTAAATTAAACTGTTTGGGGTAATAATTCTGGAATGGTAATGCTCCCAGAAATTCTTGTTGCTTCAGTAATAGTTTGTCAAGTAATTTGTCAGTGGAGAAGTAGCAAAGCAGGGCTGGGTAAAGTATAACTTATAGCTCTAGGCAAGGTAAATCGATTATCTTACATGTTCCTATGCACATTTCTTGCATTATAGTCAGAGTATTCAAATTCTGTGGCCAGATGAGCAGAGGTAAAGCCTTACCCATGTGGTAGAGTGTGCACTATTTCATTGAGCCTGCAAGAGTATTTTCTTTGTGCCATGCACAATCCCAGAATCAGGGCAGTCTTCTTTAAAGTGCAAGCTCCAAATGTGGCAAATAGATCTCTAATTACTGTGTAAGTCCCCAAAGAAAAGTCACTTGGAAAGTAGAGCGTCTTGCTTCTCTCTGAAGAGCTTTGGTCTGCTTGTAATTAATGTTGAAAATACTTTTTTCCCTTCTGAATACTACTGCTGAAAAAGTCCTGGATTCTTCCTCTGAACACATTATTTTTAATTAAAAGTATCATTGTGTGTGTAAACGGGTATTTACATAAATAGTAAAGCACAAAACATCTTCTTCTAAAGCAGCATTTGCTTTAATATTTTGGTCATGCTAGACATGGCAGGATGGCTGACAGTGATTTGAATATACCCTGGGGTTTATGGTTGGTTTTTTTGAAGCAGCATTCTCAGTTTTTATATATATTTAAGCACATTGTTATTGATTAAATTGTTTCTGATTGGCAGGGCTGGGAATATTTTTGTGGGAATTGTTGCCATTCTTTGTTAGTTGTTCTTTCTTTTTTTCAATAGCGCATTTGCCAGAATGAAGAAATTACCTGTGATTGTGTTTATGGAGGGATCCTGCTGGATTAAATAACAGGAGCTGTTTGCTAGGTTTTCTCTCTGAAAAGTGAATTGTTACCCAACATTCCTCCAGCTTTTTTTTGAAACATCTCTGCAGGAGATTATTGGATGTAATCCTTGGGACAGGAAAGTGCTCAGCAAATTTTTGCGTTTTGTTCTTTCTTTGTCTCAAGCAATTCTCCTCACATTTATTGCACCCAGCAGTCAAATTTTGTCCATCTTGTGAATTTTGCAGTGAAGACACACAACTCTTGCTCTCCCTGTTTGTCCTGTGTCTGCAGCCTCGGTGTGTTTTGCTGTCTGATAGAAGACAAGTCTTCCTCTCAGGTAAAACACCCATGTAAGATTAGTCAAAACCCAAGCTCTGTTGGAGGACCTGTCCCTCTTGGGTGCTTCATCAAGAGTGTTAATTGCTCTAATCTGGTGGGTACAGAGAGTGCACTTTTCTAGATAAAGGCCATGGAATCCAAACAGAACTTAAATATTGTTATTAAGAGAGAGATAAAGTAACAAGAATTGTTCTTGTTACATGTTTACTCTGGCACATCCTTTTGGTGTTGCAGTTATTTGACAGAAAATGATGACTACCATCTGTTCCCCTCCTCTGGCATCATTCAAAGTTCCTTTCCTCTTTGGAAATGAAGTCTTTGTAGAGAGATAACAAGTTTCAATCTCTTCCTGTTTCCATAGTCACATTTAATATTCTTCTTTCCTTTTACACTTATAGCTCTAGGCAAAGTGAATTGATTATCTTATATGTTATTTTGCACATTTCTTGCATTGTTCTTGGAGCATTCACATTTTGTGGCCAGGGAATCTGGTGTCCTAGAAAAAGAAGGAAATCTGAAATCATGGATGAAGTAAGGAGTCTCATCACAGAGGTAAGAGGGAGTCAGACATCATTGAGGAAGGAGGAGTGGTGGAATCATAGAAAAGGAGGAAATGTCAAAAAGTTGAGCACCACAGAGGATTGAAGTCATTTCACATTGAGGAAGGAGAGAGTCTTGGATACAGGGAAGAGCCAATCTGGTCTGGCATCACAGAGGTGTGATGGATTTGGACATCTCAGAGGTAAGAGGTAGTGTGGCATCAAGGAAGGAAGGAGTGTGTGTGTGTGTGTGTGTTGCACAGAGGTAAGAGTGAGACTGGCATCAGGAAGGAAGAAGGAAGTGTCCTTACTGAGGAAGGAAGAGAGAAGTCTGGCATCAGAGAGGTATGACAGAGTTGGACATCGTAGAGGTAAAAGGGAATGTGGTGTCCTATAGAAAGGAGGGAGTCTGGTATCAAAGATAAAGGAGGGAGTCTGCCATCACTGAGAAAGGAAGAAATGGTTACAGAGATAAGAGTCTGACATCACAGAGGAAAGAAATAATCTGATGTCACAGAAAAAAGCAGGAAATCTTCACTAATGGAGGATGGAGTCTCATCCTAAAGGTAAGAGGGAGGCTGGTGTCACAGAGGTTAAGAGGAGGTCTGGCATCACAGAAGATGGAGGTCACCTTGCATCCCAGAGGAAGGAGGGAGTTTGGCCCCACAGAGGTTAGACTGTGCATGTCATAGGAGCAGGAGCACGAGCACATTTTCATTCATGCTGCCCCTACTACTTGGAGTCATGATCCTAATTTAAATTCACAATGTGCAGTCTGCCAGAAAATTCCCCCGGCAGTCTTTATATTCATCATTTCTATCTCCACACCTTCTTTTAATGGAATGGTTGTCATGTACTTTGTTCTTACATACCTCAAACTGCTTGCACTCTTTTTTTTCCCTCTAAAGCACCACATATACGTCAATTTTGCATGTTTTAATAATTAAAGGTTTCAGTAACACAGTTTTCTAACAGTGCCAATACAAAAAGCTTGTAAATCTGCTAGCTGAAAAGATCTTTCCGTCCCTGATTCCATGGAAGAATCTTAAGAGACTTAGACCAATGGAAGATCCTGCAGTGAATAGAAGGAGACATGTGTGCTGTTCCACCAAGCAGTTTGGGATGAAAACAAGTCCTGTCTGGAGATCAGGGCAGGCAAAACATTGGCAATAACACCACAGTATGGAAGGAAGGTAACCTTTTACTCTTCACAACAGGAGGATTTGGTAAAGCTAAAAATAGAGCCCAAATTTTCCTTAAGGCCAGAGGAACAATTACCTCAATCTCATTTCCTTATCTGTAATATCTCAATTTTTTTGGTTCATTTCCACCTCCTCTGTAAAATGCAGCTGCTGGCATGGGATGAGGAGGTGAACCTCATTATTGCTAGAAACTGGTGGAAGGCAAAACAGAACCATGTGCCATTCATAATTTCTTTTCAGACGCTAGGAATGAAAAGTTGAAGTAAAGCTCAAGGTGTTGTTTGGACTCTTTTGGACTGTGTAATTTAGTTGGTTGGATAGTGGCTAAGAACTGTTTTAAAAAAAAACTTGTTACTGGCATGGTATCCTTCCCTCTTTAAACTGGAAGATGCGATTTGAGAGAGCTTTCAGCTGTGTTCACCCTCCATTGTATGCCAGGCTATTGTCACTTCTCTGCACCTCTGCAAAAAATCTGTTCTTGATGGGATTTGAGGGTCATTAAATAAATGCTGGATAGGATAAATAAATCTTTGTATGATCTAACCTTAATGCATTATTATGGTAGTTTGAACAGTTCTTTCACTCTTAATTATCATGACTGAATGATGCTGATTTAAGAATCCTTTTGTGGCTTTTCTGTCTGCAGAATCTTAAACAGAAATTATTGCAGATGGGGAGTGCATCTCCTTTCTCCTAAATCATGCATACAGTCATTAGATCACAATAATGGGCATTACACAGATCCCAAGCTGGATTCTGTCAGTTTGAGTTTATGTAGCCCAAAGGCTTTTTTCAGACTCTTGAAAGGGAGTGGGTTTGTTCAAGCATAATAGAAGCAAAACAAGGAAAATTGAGATAAACAAATCATGTTTTTAAGCAGCACAGAAGAATGTGTGGGGCATGGCTTTGAAAGAGCAAGTCATGTTGCTTAAATATGTGTTCTTGTAAATTGAGTTTTTTCCTCTTTAGAAGGTGGTATGCAGTATTTTAAATAATGATTGGGATATGAACTTTGACTGGCCAGTGGTTACATAATCAAGCTGCCCCTGGGTGAGGCAAAGTGGAAAACAGTGAACTTACTCCCATACTACTTTTTTCCTTTATGCTTAGCTAGACTTGGCTCTTAGTGCCCGTGGGCTTTCAGTGTACTACTGGAGAGTTAACAACAGATTATAATTGTAGGAGAAAGTTAGGTGGGAGTGTGTTGTGTAAGGTGCTCAACCACTCCCCTGGAATAATGTGGCTTGAAGGATAAGTGCTGTAAGTGCAACTTCTGGGAGATGCATGGGGGCACCCCCAGAGCCTAAACTGGCCCTGTTGCTTGTTCCTGCAGGTGAAGAGCTGCACAGGAGCAGTGCCTCAGTGCTGTAGGTGTGGGGTGTTCCTCAGCAGGGTACTCCTGACCCTGTCTTGAGAGCAGCATGCCCCACTCCTGAGAGAGGCCTGAGGGAATGTGGTTTCACTGCTTCTGGGACGTGACCTCCCTCCTTGCTTGTAGCCTTCTAATTAAGTTCCTTCTGTACTGGCTAATTTCTGATTGTGAACAGTCTAGAGAAAAAAAAAGACCTGTAAAATAGGATGATATCATCTCTTCCTGCTGTTTTGGAGATAGCATTGTGTGCCACCTCCCTGTGGCAATAAAAAATGTAAATGCTAAATTTCTTATCGAGACAAGCCAGAAACTCTATTGGATTTGTATTTCCTGTCTTTGATTTTCTTTCCTGCGTAGGATGCTTTATTTCATCTGATGCCTGCCTCTCCTCCTCCCCTACAACGTTAATGTATCATTTCATGCTCACCTGGGAGATGATATCCCTTGTAGGCAAAGCAATTTCTGCGTTGCTAAGCTATTTTCAAGCTTGTCATAATGCTCCATAAACTACAGAAATAGGAAGATTTTCTTCTCTGAGAGACTTAATGGTTTTCTGTCTGTTTTTGTTGCTACGTGATGGCAAAAATGTGATGCCTGGAGATGGTAGGACATAGACTGAGGGTGAAGCTGTGGGGCCTGTGCCATGTCTTGGTCCCTTTTAGGCAGTGCTCAGGGACTCTGTTACAAGTGCTGTGAGTTTTTTATTGCTGTGCAGTGACAGTTCTTCAGTGGGGTTGTTTTTCCTTCAGGTCTCTAGGGGAAGAGTAACCTGCAATTGTGCTCTTTGAGCAAACTGACATGTAAACAGAGATGCTGCAGCAAAGAGGTGCCTTCTTGGTAAAGCCTGATGTGGGACTTTATGTAGGAGAACAAAAATAAACAGAAAAATCACTTCTAAATTGAGCTGTTATTTCACCTGCAGAGTAATTATTAATCAATAAACCTTGTATCTCTCAGAGTGTGCCAAGTGCTCTGAGCTCCCTTGCAGTGTGCTGGTAAACCAGTCTTGTAGAGAAAATGTTACTAACCCTAAGCCATGATTAACTCTGGAAGCAGCAGAGTCTCACAGTTCTTGCTTCAGCCACGCAGCATTAGTTTTGCACTGACAGGGTTTGGTAGCATCCTCAAATCTGTGGGTGTTGCACGTCATTCATGGCAGCTGGGCTGTGTTTGGGCCAGAACGCATTTCCAGCATTATGGTGAAGGTCTGCACAGTTGCTTATTTCTCCAAAAACATGTTTCAGATGGATTCTAATGCTGCAATGCTGAAATGGATGGGCAATTGTAGAAGGAGAGGGGGATTTTACCATTAAGCTGTTGCATAGATGACCTCTCTGAAAATAAAGAGCACTGTGCTCTGGGGCATCTCTTCCTGCGTATTGATGAAGACAAAGCAAGAGACAGGACATAGCTTTGATGTAAATAATAATTGCTCTATTCCTGTGGACCCCTTAGTTCTGATGTTAATGCACAGACAGAGGACAAATGAAAATGCAAAAAGGTGCTGAAAACCAGGAGTGTTTCCAACAGGGAGCTGTAAGACACTGTAAGGAAGTTTTGGGGTTTTCTTGCAAACATACTTCTCAAGATGTGCTTGGCCTTCTTCAAGGAGGAGCTTGTTTTTAGGCTATTTACTGGGCCCATTGCATTTCAACATTTTTCTTTCAAAACATGTTTTTAAAGCAACAAACCAAAAGCATTCCTCCTTGAACTCTTTAGGATAAAAGTACTGTCTAAGGTATTTAAGTGTTGTCTGTAAACAATATCCACCCTGGAGAACAGCAAAGTCTCAGAGGACCATGGAATAAATATAAATATTTCTTTCCGAGATCTTGCCTTTGGTCACATAAAAAGAGGAAAAAGCCAAACCAAAACATGGATTCCCTTTGAAGCACTCATTTATAAAGGCAGTGTGCCAGTGTGGTTGCATCAAGAGACTTCACACAATAAAATCCACCAGCACTTGTGCTGGTGACATCTCTGAAAACTGAGGGTAGAAAACTGTTATTGTACCTGTTTGTCCTTCCACATTCGTGGTGCCTTATTGCTGCTTGGTGGAACAAGTGTTAAGGAGCTGATACCTTCCATTTCACCACAGATCTCAGTAATGATTAGCTGAGGAAGTTCTGGTGCAGATGCCTCACAACTGAGGCTGCTCTGTGCTGCTCAAACAGCACACAAGGGTTCCAGGGAAGCAACTTGAATAGTGAACTTGGGAAATCACTGCTCTGAGCAGCCTCCTCTGGGCCCAGGCTGGAGCTGTTGGTAGGGAACATGCTGCATCCCAGCAGCTCAACCCTCACAAAACAATCCTGTTGAGTGAACTGCTGCAAGTTAAAATACTGGTGACACACTTGGTCCTTCCCTTCCTGGGCACTCACCAGAAAATGTGACACAGTTGGAGCTTTGGGACCCTTGATCATTATTATCAGGAATTTTACAGGCAGTTTCAAAGGAACTGGGAGAGATTGAATACAGAGTATCTCTGTTAGCAAAAAATAACCCAGCCCGTATCAGAGGCAGCTTCTTCCAAGTCAGGATGACATCTCTTGCAAATCAATTTGTCACCAGCCTCAGCTATCTGCAATAGAAGATAGGATTCTTGTGAGATGTGAAGCTGCACTCAATCCCTCCCCAGGTCTCCTGCTGCAAAAATTCTGTGTTCTCAAGTGTCCTTGAGAGCAGATATGGGGGAGCAGAAATGGTTCTCTAGCTCTGGGCACTCCAGTGCCTTAGGACACGGGGGTTTCTCTCTGAGGAGCGGGCTGAGGTTGTGTTCCTGGGCAGAGCAGCTCCGTGTTGGGTGCTGTGCCTCGGTCACGGTGCTGGCAGGGGCTGCGGTGCTGATGCAGCAGGAGCAGGAGAAAGGGAGCTCTGTTTTGGGAGGTAGCCCAGCCTGAACAACAGGGCTGGTGCTGACAGCAGCGCTTCTGTTTGCTGGGGGGCTCTGGAAACAGATTGGAGTTGGCCAAGAGTTTGGATTTTTCTGTGTGGTGTTTACATAGTTATGGTGGTGAACCTTGCTAGTCTAGACACGGCCCAAGCTGTGTTGTGATTTCGGGGAAGTTGCTGTTTTTCTCCATGAAGGCTTAGGAGTAGAAATGTTATAAAATGCTGTGGTAGGTATAATTTCTATGTAAAGTGCTCTGAGGTTTCTAGAAGCCCCTCCAGTTCTGCTTTGCAGTAAAATTTAATTGTGCTCAGGATGCTCCTAAACTGCATTTGTCTGTGTGCTGAGGCAAGCTGAAATTGGATAAACTTTATAATTCTGGGCTGAGTTATGGCCTGGGTGTTGTAAAGGTGGGGAAAGAGTGTTGTCTTGCACTCCAGATAACATTGTGAAGAAAAACAAGTGGCAGAAATTACGGAAGCACCAGTGAAACAAATGAACAAATCTTTTCAGTGCCTGTCATTCCCAATAGCTTCAGCTTCTGAGGATTCCAGCACTTTCAAGGCTGTAGCACTTGTATGTGTGAAAAATAGTTGGGGGGTTTTGGTGGTTTTTTTGGTTTTTATTCTGTAGCTTGCTCAATCTGCAGAGTGCCCGGCTTCTGTACAAGTGTTTTATGGGTGCTTACCTTGACTTACATACTTATTTATTTATTGTCAGCCACCAGAAAATTAAACTCAAGAAACTGACTAAAACCTGTCCTGTCACATAAAGGCACTTAAATGATTCCATTCAATTTAATTCCTGCTCTAATCCTGTGAATTCCTGTTAACTTGTGTTAAAATTCCTGTTTTGATACAGGAGTAAATTTGGTCTATTCTAATGACTCTTTGAGCCATTCCAGAGCATCAAATTACTCTGCAGCAGCAAAACCAACAAAACCTTCTGGGTCTAGAGAGAATAAAGACATTCTGGGTCATAAACAATCCTTGCCCTACAGAAGTTTTGAAATACTTGATGTCTTAGCAATTCCCCAGCAAATGAGTGTTTGAAGCACAACATACTTTAAAATTATGCATTAAAATGATGACACTACTGTTCCCCAAACCATCTTACAAATGTTTCTTACACTTACAGGCATGCTTGAAAATGTTAATTATTAAATACAAGTCTTAGTGGTTTTTTTTTGTACTTGCAGCACAAAACAGTCCAAATCTATTCAAAATGGATTTTTTTTTTTGTTATTGTTGGGATGCACCGTTTGACTGAAGCACAGCAGCCCTGCAGCTGGGTTATGCAGATGTGCTGTGAAATCAGGTTGTTCTGCACCTTGACAGAATTTTATCACTTGGGAATGTGATCACATTTTAGAGTATGGGCTTCTGTTTTCTCTTTAAAACAGTTGACAGGGAGAAGGAAAGGGAGGGTGTGACTACCCTTTGCACTGCTGTTCAAGGGTTGTGCAAATATATCCCTGCTCCACTTCCTGGCTGACTCGGAGGTACAAGGTGGCTGCCCTCACACTGTTCACCTTTTATTCTGTATATATATGTCTTGTTTTTCTTTCCCTCCGAATCTATAGCAGTAGAAGTGTATAAGCCTTGCTGCAGAGAAGCTCTGCCATGGGATTTGTGGGGAATCTAGAGCTTCAGAGGAAGAGAAAGCATCAAATGTGAATTATATCATTGCAATTATTAAGTTATATTTATGTTATATCTACATTATAATGACTATTTAATTGCCACATTGTCTCTTTACTTGCTTTGAGTTCTGTTTTTATTACGCGTTTTTTATTTAAAACATTTTTTCCTCATTTGGCCAGGTTAAAACATTTTATTTCAGAAATTTCACAGAAGTATCAATATCATGTGAGTGCCAGGACATCCTGTAGCTGGAATCCTGTCTAAAATGGGAAAACCTCTGTAGTCTTGACAAAGAATGTGTGTCTCTCTGAGCTGATCGGGCTCACCAGAATTCTGTTCCTCTCTTGCAGGCATCATGCTGCTCGAGGTGTTCCTGGTCCTGGGGACACTCCTCATCTACTTCTTATTTTCCAAGAAGAAGGAAGAGATGCTGCCCTTCAAAGATGGCTGGTGGGGCAAGGGACAAAAACCTGTGACTAAAGAAGACTCAAGTATTAGGCCATTTAAGGTGGAGACTACAGAGGAAGAGCTGAGTGTAAGCAAATCTCTGTGCTGGGGGAGGGAAGGAAGAAATGGCCAAATAAATGCAGAATGTATTTGGAAGTAATTTTTAAACTGAACCAACAGAGTGCCAGTGATGTCCAGGCCTTGGGGGAAGGGATTTTTCAGTACTTCAGAAGATAGGTACAAATAGGCAGATCTCACTGTATAATTTTGTTCTCAGCTGGTTCTTGCATGATTGCTGGTAAATAAACCTACTCTGCAAAGCCTAATAAACATAAAAATCATATTACAGATTATTCAACTCTGTTTTTCTGTTTGTGCATTTTCCTCAGTTTGTGTAGACCAGAATAAGAACAATGTCTTTTTTTTTTTTTCCCTTTCTTTCCAAAGCAATTACAAATACCTCATTTTCTTGACTGCTTTATGTTTGCAGCTGTGTTGGATGCTGATTCTTCTGTAATTAATAGTCTACTTTGGTCAACACTAAATTACCGTGGTAATTACAGTAAACACATACGTTGCAGAATTTGTTGGATAGAAAGATTTTGATTGTGTGTGTTTAAGCCAGGGATTGAACGATTTCATAGATCTTTGTGGAGTCATGGTTCAAACAATACTCATGGGATTGCTCATATTATTAATTTATAATAGATTCCTAATTTCTCAGCAAGGCCTGGGTTTTTTAACTCTTTGCTTGCCCTTCTTAGTAGTATCGAGGGACACTGGTCTCCGTTATGTTTTCCCCTTACACTGCAGACACTAAGATGGATAATTTCTAACTTAGGTTGAGCAGGATTAGATTTCCAGATCGGCCTTTCAGCTACTCTGTGGTTCTGTTGGCAGTAGGAAGGGGCTCTTGGCTGTCCTTCCCTGCTGAGTGATCTTGCAGTATCACCAGCATCCCCTGTATTCCTGAAGTGCAGTGGGAAGGTGACTGTCATTGTTATTCCAGATTGGCAAACTTTAATTTCAGTCTGATTTCTCCAAATTTCTGTTTATGCAAAATCCTTCTGAATGTTTCCTGGTGAAGACCTCCTACCCCTGGGTTTGGGTAGGAAAGCAAAAGGTTTGGGCCAGATCATGCATTGTCTGTGAGGAAAGTGCCCTGGAAAGGCTCTTTGAAGCCACAGCAGTGCCAGCAGAGCATCTCGCCCTCTGTGGTTCTCAGCCTGGCAGACAGGTTAGGCAGCCCTGCAGAACAAAGGCTGAGAACAGCTGTGAATGGAAGAGGAAGGAGGCCATCTGGAGGAGGAAAAGAACTGGAACAGTGACGGAGCATCAGCAAAAGGCACAGGTGTCTAATTAGAGACGTTATATCCATTGCTCTCATTTCATGGGGGAATAACTAGAAATCATACACAGCCCAAGACAGCAGACACAAGTGCTTTTAATGTCTCTTCTCTCTTTTTTGCTGTAGGATTTATTTAGGAGACTTGACCAGGCTCGATTCACTGAGCCACTGGAGAACAGTTGCTTCCATTATGGAACTAACTCAGTGCATCTCAGGAAGGTTGTGTCTTACTGGAAAAACCAGTTCAATTGGAAGAAACAAGTTGAAGTCCTCAACAAGTACCCACAATTCAAAACAAAGATTCAAGGTGTGTAGTTTTTCCCCTTAAAATATAAACAACAATAGATAAATTTGTCTGCAAGGGAACTTGGTGGGAAGAAGGCTGTGGTTGTGTCACAGGGCCTTCCCTCCCTGGCTGCCATAGTCTGGATCTCTGGCATCACTGCTGAAGGAGCTGGGATCTCCTTGTAACTGAAGCCTTTAGGACAAGGAATGACAAGTGGAATTTCCTGTGCATGAGCGGGCTGTCAGCTGGTGTTAACAGGAGCCAAGCATGGGTGTTTGGAAGCAGAAGTGGATCTTAAGATGTACACATGTTCCCTGCCTCGCATGCAGTCGTGCAAAAATTCCCACAGATGTCTCCTCCTGCTCCTTGGAGCTGCCCAGCTGCCGCTGTCACAGTGAGGCCATCAGCCTGGCAGCCCTCCTCAGCTGGGCAGGTTGTCCCTGCCTGGCAGGGCAGATGTGCTCTGCTGCACTTCTTCAGGCATTCCCAGGCCTAGGAATGCACAATGCCTTTCCCCTTGGGTTGATGTGCTGCCAGGTGTGAGGGAATGGTTTCTCTTCAATCAGAGCACACTGCACCTCTCCAGAGTTCATTCAAGCCAAGGTCTGCTGGTGCTGGAGCTTGGTCAGACTGGGCTTTTTAAAATGCCTGATTTAGGATGGTGCTTGGGGTCATTTGTGGCTGCAGTCCTAGATCTAGAGCACAGCAGGCAATTGTCTCACAAGATGGCAAAATTTAACCTTAACAGAGCATTTTGCTCCATTTTTACTTGCACCCATAACTGTGTGTTATTTCAAATGGTGTGGTTTGCCATAATATTTTAAATGGATTTGGGATAAACGGTGCTACATAATGGTTAGAGCACAAAGCATTTATTTAAATGCTTAAATGGTTAGTGCTGAAAAAGATAAAAACAGAAAGTCTTCCCTTAAAAAAGAAGAAAAAAGCACCATCTGAGACAAGAAAGGGAGAAGCAGCTAAGGACAATGCTCTATGTATAGCAACGGGAAGGGAAATTTCTGCGTTGGGAAAGATTACAGAGAGGAGATATGAAAAGACAAGGTCAAACAGGCTGTGTATCAGATTTCTACCTTCTGTCATCACTTGAAAGCTTTTCAGAGAATTCAGAGATTCACAGAAGTGTCAAGGATGGGGAAATCTCAAGTCAGTGAAAGACAGTGGGATCACTGGTAGAGTTGATGTGAGTAAAATATACTTAAATACATCAAGAAATGAGGCATTCAGGCTCTGCTGAGAACAAATTCCTGTTTCCTGGAAAACAAAGCCCTGAGTTAGTTTGAGAAAGAGCAGCTCACCTGAAGCAGGTAGTGCAGTGCTGTGTGAAGCTTTCCTGCTGGAAAAAAGTCACAATGGAAACCACATTGCAGATTTTACCTTTTACTGAACAAGCAGGAGACTAGAACACAGGTCCCTGTTTACTCACTTAAAGAGATACTGAAAGCATAGGCTAACAGGTAGGAAAGAACTACAAAAATGAACACTTTAACTCTCTTTTAGCTCAGCTTGATTGGTTTATCAGCAGATAAGATGTGTGACTTGATTACAGGAAGCTTCCACAGACAGAGAATACTTAGTGAAGGCTTTTCAAATTCCTTTTGTGTAGCATTTAGGGTCAGTGGCTGGGGACAGAAGCCAGACACGTTCAAATGGAAAGTAAGGCATGCGCAAAATGAGGAAAGTGATTCATGCCCCCAAACAAACAGCTGCAAGTTGTGATGGATTCCCTATCTCTTGGTGCCTTCAAGCTGCAATTGTAGGCCTTTCAGGAAGAAAAATCTGTGGCTGACTGAAGCCTATCCTGTGCCATGTAGGGACATTTGGGTAAAATTTAAGGGCACTTGGACTAAATGATGTAATTGTCTCCTCTGCCTGTAAGCTGTGTGAGTCACTGTGTTACTGTTGGTAGATTGCTTCGCTGCTGTGTCTCAATTTGCCAAACTATTTTAAAACAGAAGTAGCCAACCTCATTTGGCTGCTGTGACGCTTAATTGCCCATTATAAAGTACTTTAAGGTCCTTGGATAAATGCATCCAGAGAGATGCAGTGTCTTTGCACACTCACCAAGAAAAAGGACTGGAGAAAAGCTTTATTTGTAATCTGTTCTGTGATTGCTTTCAGTGTTGTGATGTAATTCAGTGATGTGACAGTAAATTTGGGCATGCTAATTATTGATTTTATTTTTACAGGCATTGATATCCATTTTGTTCATGTAAAGCCTCCTCGTTTGCCTGAAGGCCGGGCTGCAAAGCCACTATTAATGGTTCATGGTTGGCCTGGCTCATTTTACGAGTTTTACAAAATTATCCCTCTCCTGACGGATCCTGCAAGCCACGGTCTCGCTGATGAGCACATTTTTGAAGTCATTTGCCCATCTATCCCTGGTTATGGTTTCTCAGAAGCACCCCACAAAAAAGGTATGACACAGGAGAAGAAAATGAACCCCCACAAGCTCAGTCTCACAGCGAGGCAGCCTCTGTTAGCAGAACAGCAGCTCCTGGTACATACTTCTTGTTTTCCCAGTGAGGAAACAGAAATCCTGTGTGTGGTGTGGGAGGAGGGAGATAAGGGGGTGACTTTGGGTGACATCACTGGCTGGTTTCTGGAGCAATGTGTAGGTAATTTGAAAAGAACCATAAAAAGCTATGAAGTGACAACTCAAGAGTTGTAATTGCATCCATGAATTGTCTGTGAGTGAGCAGGCAGGGTAAATTCAATTTGTTACTCTTCCTTTTGGGTGTTTTGCATCCACATTCGACAGCATTGTACAAGTAGGTGAGAAGGAAGAGTTGAAACAAAGCAGTTCATGCATCCACATGGCAGATTGCAGCCAAATACCTGCTTGCCCAGCTTGTGCTCTGAGTTTAAAGTGGTACTGAATTTAGTATTTAATTGCATGTGCAGGTGAATGACGTGGGCAAGGTTGGGTTTGCTTTTCTCTGCTTCCCTGCTTACAATTTTCATGGTCAGTGTTCAGAGCAGTGGAGAGGTCTGTAACAAAGGCTGGAGTTTGTTCTCCTCATGGTTTCTGCTTGTTCTCTATGCTTGAATGCTGAGCAAGGGCTTCCACAGAGTCAGGCAAGGAGACATGGACTTGCAGCTTTTGAGGAACTTGAACGTTGCCTCAATGTGGAGAATCAGTGCTGCAGGGTCAGAAGTTTGGGTGGAATTAATGCAACAAAAGTGTTCTGTTCTTTTAATGCAGACTTCAACTCTGTGAGTGCTGCTTCTGTTTTTTATGAACTGATGCTCAGACTGGGATTCAATGAGTTCTACACCCAGGGTGGTGACTGTGGCTGGCTCATCTGCACCAACCTGGCTCAGATAGCTCCCAAGTGAGTACCCCCTTGGCCCTGCTGTTTTATTCTGTGAATAGTTATTTCCTGTGCACTTGGGAGTTCCTGTCCACGTCCTTGCTGTGTGGTTTCTCTCTTTGGTGCTTAGTGTTAAGCAAAGATCCAGAATTACATACTCTAGTTTATATTTAATGTTTTTTTCTTTCAAATAGTTGTGCAGTAGTTTTGTCATGGCCTTGCTGAGGTCTGGAGTAGGACAAGTACTTGTAAAGAAAAAAAAAGGAGGATTTGTGTCTTAGTGCCTTGGAGTGTGTGCTGATTACTGACAGTTGTCCTTTTGACTTGTCATTTTTCTTTGAAAAGCCACACTACAACAGGCAGCTGAGGTCATGATGTCATTTACAGGCTGGAATTCAAGCATGTCCATTTTTGTTAATAACATTTTAAATGTTACAGGTCACAGCACCAAGCCTGCCAGAGTTCAAGAAGCATTTGGACAATGCTCTCAGGCACATGGGGTGATTTTTGGGGCTGTCATGTGAAGGGCCAGGAGTTGGGCTTTGATGATCCTTGTGGGTTCCTTCCAACTCAGGATGGTTTATGATTCTAAACACAACAACTTTAAACTTTTATTAACTTGTGGGGTTTTTCTGTTTTTGTCTTTAGCCATGTGAAAGGTCTCCATTTAAATATGGTCTTAGTTTCGAAGCTGGGACTCACTCAGCTGCTCTCAGTCCTGCTGGGCTGGTACTTCCCAGGGCTCTTCGGATTCCAGGATGAAGATGTCAGGAGGATGTTCCCCTTCTTGAAAAAAGGGCTCTACAAGATCTTGTCTGAGTTTGGCTACGCTCACATCCAGGCTACAAAGCCGGATACTGTTGGTAAAACAAACAAAAAAAAGCCCCACAACCTTTTTTTGAGCTCAGAATACTTAAGTCTCTTCCCTTTAGTTGTACTTTCATAGAAACAAAATGTACTGCTTAAAATATGCATAAAAGAATTTTTTTTGCAGGATATCTGCACACCCAAACTGAGTGTGCTCCAAGTGCCACTGACCTCATTTTCCAGTTTTCATAAATAAAATAGATTGTTTAATATTTTTCCACTTCTGCTATCACTGGGGACTCTAATTCCATTTCAAATGCAGCTCTGCTGAGAGCAAAAGATAATTTTTTCTCAGAGAATGGATCACATTCAAATAATGTAAACTACAAGAAGCTTTTAGCTGTAGCAGCACACAATGTAGCTTATTTATTATAGAGATAAGTAATACCTGAGAAATAAAATCAAATTTCATTTTCACTCATTGTTCTGAATCACTTGCAGACTTTCACGGAAAAAAAATTGTAGCTATGAATGTTCTTTCTAGATGAGCTAGTCACTCAGATGGTTTAACTCTGAGAATTAAGTGTTTCCATTTCAATAACATCTTTTGTGACTGAATTGGACAACTGAGTCAAGAGTACTGACTACATTTGAGTTTGGTGCAGCAGCAATTCACTGATGGATTTTATTTAAAACATAACTCAGGGAAATATTTCTTAATGGTTTTCCATAAGCTTACCTACAGAGGCAGAGGTATGTTCTAAAAATGTGTAGGCAAAAGGATAATTGTATAGATTTAAGATAATTTTGTTTCCGTTGAGTTTTGGTTTCTAAAAATTGCCAGTCTTCTGTGCTTTAGGAAAGAGAGGGAAGCTGATATCTGGAAGATGCCTAAGCCATGCTCCTGCTCAGTCAGAATTCTGACTGATTCTTGTCCTTACCAGTCATGTGTGGTCTGTGCAGAGCAGTCTGTGCTGGGAACCAGCAGCCAGTCCATGATTTGGGAGCTGGAGCATTTCTGCAGGATCAGGGCAGTGGCAGGTTCCTGAAAGGAGAAAAACACTCTGAAGAAATTTCTGACAGAAATGCCTGCATTCCAAGTGCTCTGAGGACCAGTGTCCATTTTTCTCTATGTAAAACAGATGCACTCTACTCACAGTGAGTAGATGAGAACAGGCAATTGCTTGTCATGTCCAGCACATCTGGAAAGTGCTCAACAGAACTTTTTCAAACACTTGCTTTTTCAGTCATCAATAGTAGTTGCTTAATAACTGAAATTCCACTGTCATTTTTAAATAGCAATTACTGATGAAATTGTGCCAGCTGCAGTGTTAGGCACCTTCCTGGAAAGCTGGGTTTCATGGGTGGAACTTCAAATATGTTGTTGGTCCTTGGGAACAGCTTTTTCTCATATTTTACTGAGAAGCTGGGACAGTTTACAGTCCCTTGTATTTCACAGCTCTAGGATGTGTGATCAGAGTTCCAAGTGCAGGTGTGTTCTTTCTGTCCAAGAAAAGCAAACTATAAAATCTATATGGAGGCTTGTTCTACATGAAGGCAGTTTGCTACTGCTACTTCAGAAGATGGACCATTTAGTAGAGCCTTGCTGTTCCTTAATGACTTTCTAATAATCCTTAAAATGTTTCTGCTCTTAGATAATGCTGCAAATCCTCCTGGTCATGTGTAGGCATGCGGGGTTTGGCTCTGTAATGCTGTTTAATACATGACAACTTCCAGATTAATGGAAGCAAACCCTCCTTGGCACATAGAGCTTAATCTTATTAGCTTACCAGAAAAAAAGAAAAGCCAGCAGAAATCCAATACTGTTACATCAGTTTGAAAAACGCTCAGTGTGAACTAATGTGGAGCCTGCTTGTTTGCAGATACTTTCAGTTTATGATTTGGCATTAAATGGCTCCAACTCGCTGTACTATTTTCTTTATTTAAGAAAGCAGATGATGGAACAGCTTTGTAAAGTTACATCCCCTGTATTATAAAAGGCAGCTTCTCTAACACTCTGAGTTTAGTAGTTGGATATCAGTTACAGTTAAATTTTCCTCCTCCTTTACAGGCTGTGGTTTGAATGACTCTCCTGTGGGACTGGCTGCATACATCTTGGAGAAGTTTTCTTCGTGGACTGATATGGAATTCCAGAATCTAGAGGATGGAGGACTAGAGAGGTAAGCCCTTTCTCTCCTGCCATGTTGGATGAGGTGACTAAGCCCAGAGTCACAGCTGAAGAGTTCTGTCTGAAGTGGTCACCTCACACCTCTGGGAATCTGTAGTGACCACAGCTGGTGCAGGGCTGCACTCCGGCACACACAGACAAACAGGCCATGGAGGCTGATGGATTCCCTTCCCACTTCAATCTCCTAGAAAAGAAACACACCCTGCAACTCCTGGATATTAAAAACTGACTTATGGGGAAGAATCACATTAGGAAGCAAAATCTGAAAGTTTAACCCACATTAAGATGCTGGCAACTCATGATTCATTGTAATACTGACAGTTAACTCTCTGTGAATTTGCTTTGGATTGATTGTTACTGCTTCATCTACCTACCACTTGCTAATAAAGGATTATGTTCAGTGTGCAGCAGAAATCAGAGCTGAAACCCCCTTTGAGAGCTACCTGTCAGGAATGGAGAGAGGGGCCATGCTATGGAAAGACCCAGTTGCAGCAGATTTCCATGGAATGTTTGCACAGCTAATAATTTTATATGAAACATGCACTGTTTACAGCACATGTTGGTGTGTGAGGCCTCTGTTGAAGGCTCATGGTAGTATTTCAGATTGTCATTAATAAATGGCACAAGCTGTTCATGTGCTGCTCTGCTCCCACCCTCCCAGTCTGTGGACAGGAGAGACTGCCATGCTGGAGCATAAGGTGCTTGTTGAAATCTGTCTTCCATGTAGGAGTTAAAAGGTCACTTCCCAGTTTGTGTCTGAAAGCCTTTACCATCCTTAATTGGTCACTGGCAGACAGAGAGAGAATAATAACTCCACCTCTTCTCTCTTAACCAAATTAACTATTTTTTCCCTATAATTTTTTTTTCCTTAAAACCAAACCAAAGTCAAGCCCCTGCTAAAGTGATGCAAGTAAGTTTTCAGTTCTATTTAAGCAGTCTCTTGTGCTTGCCTCTTCAGGAAGTTCAGCCTGGATGATCTGCTCACCAATATCATGATTTACTGGGTGTCAGGCTGCATTGTCTCCTCCATGCGTTTCTACAAAGAAAACTTGGGGAAGGGGATAGGCACACAGAAGCACGAAAAGTAAGTGTGGCTTTCTTCTCTTAAAGTACTTTGCCCTGAGCTTAATTTTATCGTTGCATGCCTTATAGATTTCTGAATGCTGAGGAAAAACACTGCACTATCACAGTATTCCTCAGTTATTTGGTGTGCTGTGCTGTGCTTGGGAAACACGGTGCTTAGGTGGGAATCCTGAGCCATCAGTGAGGAGATCTGACTGGAGGCACTGCTTGAGGGCCTCCCATTCATGGTATATCCATGTACTTCCAGATTTTATTTCAGTAACTAAATCAGCCTGTGACTGAGTCATGCAGTCAGTTTTTTTTAGTGTAGTTGGTTTAGTTTTAGTACTTTTCTGGACATGCTGTTTCTGCAAAAGGCCTGAGTCCTTCCTTTGGAAGCAACTTCAGCCTGCTGACAAACTGCATCACTGAGGAGTCAGTGAGACTGATGTGCCTGCTGCTGCTCAGACAGCAGCTTGGTTGCATGTACTTGTGTCAGCTTGAGTATGAGTGAAGGCTTAAACCTGCCCTGAGGTGTTTACAGCCACAGCTTAGTGCCATGGTATTTATTTAGCTGTGAAATGATGCTCCCAGGAAGCTGACTCAGTTCCTGAAGCCGTTGTGGCTACGCTGTGGGCAGTATCTTGCTCTGGTTCTGCCTGCATGAGATGAGCCATGTGAGCTTCTATGTGCCTAGAGGACAGTCTCAAAGTCTTGTGTAAAGTTCTGACCTCAGGCTTCCAGTGGCTACGTACCCAACACTTCTTGTATCTACATTTTAAAGTCTTTCACTTCTGACAGTGCAGTTTATGTGTATGGGATATTTAAACCTGGAAAATGTGGCTCTTAGAACAAGCACAATCATTCACACCCCCCAAATCCAGTTACTTCCTTACACTTCCTAATGTGCAGAATGTTTTGTAGTGTGCCTTTGGGCCAGTTAAAAGCAAGAGCTATTTTACAAGGTAGAGTCTCACATATAGCAATGTTGCTTCTGAACTAGTCTAAATTATTAGCATTCCTCTCTTCTCTCCCCATATGAAGTAATTGTTCTTCTGCCTACCCTCCAGTTGTCCTGCCAGGCTTAGCATATTTGGGTGGTTATCTTCTCTGTAAATCTCTCTCCAGCTCTAATCAAATTGTGTGCCTGCCCCTCAATTTGAGCCCTGTGTACAGCAAGAGGAAGTTTGCTGCTCTCCACCTCCTAGGGCTCTCCTCTCCCTTTCCATGCACCTGAGCCTCATGTCCTGGAGCCCTTGCAAAATTGCTTTATAATATCATTGTATGCAAAAAAAAAATTTAAAAAAATCTCAGGAATTAGAGGGTTGTCTTCAGTTTTACGATCTGGAAGTTAAATTTTTAATGCTTAACGAGAGTGTGCCCAACTGTTTAGGAACATTTCCTCGGGACTTTTGATTTGTTACAAATTTAAGTGTTTGGAAGATGACAGTGATTCTCTCTCCTCTCTCAGGCTCACAGTACAGGTACCCACTGGCATTGCCTCCTTCCCTAATGAAATCCTGCACACACCTCAGGCTTGGGCCAAGAAGAAGTACACCAACATCGTCTCCTTCCACTTCATGCCTCGAGGTGGCCATTTCGCAGCCTTCGAGGAACCTGAACTTCTTGCTAAAGATATTCTGCAATTTGTTGACAAAGTAGAGAAAGAACAACTCTGGAAAAAGAAAGGGGAATAACTTCCCTAAGAAACAGCAGGGTAATTACTTTTAGCTTAGCACATGTACAGGGCTTACTAAGTCTACTGTAATTAGATCTTACTGTTGACCAGATGTGAGCAAGGACAGAAAGAAAAATGCAGTGTATCTCCAAAATCCCAATGGATTTTGGGTTGGGCTTTTTTTTTTGTTTTGTTTTTTTGTTCAGCTAGGCTAAGAAAGTAGCATGAAGAGTATTTGGGTATCTTCTAAAACACTCTGTAGTATTCTTGACTCTTTTTTGAGATTGAAAAATAGACCTCACAACTACTAATGTACCTAGTAACAGTTTAACTGTTATGAAAGGCTTTTTTTTTTTCATGGCAGCAGTAAAATTTGAGTTGCTGTGAGTATGAGGTTCCTCACAAAAAGAGTGGGGAGCAGCCTGGCAGGACCTAACTTGCATGAGTGCATGAATCAGCATTGAATCTTTAAACTGCCTTCTGCTGGCTGCCTTTCTCTTCCAGCCTGGGCTGTAAAGCAGCTTGCTGGCTGTGAAGAAGCTGGACTGCCCTGTGCCATGCTCCTGGGATATGTGAGGAGCAGCTGAAACACGCAGGTGCCTGTAGCTCAGTCCAGGAGGAGGGGCTGGGTAGGAGTAACTACAGCCCCAGCTACCTCTGCACTGAATTTGTACTCTTAAACCATAGCCCTAGATAGGCTCAACACACTGTGGCTTTGTACTGCTATGGCAGGGTATTGTAAATACCTCTTGCTAAAGAATAAAAATATGGCTGATTCAAAAGTAAAAGTGCATTAAATATTTGAATAACTCCTGTGTGATTCTTTTAATTCTTTTAACAACTGAGATTTTGCAGATACCAGCTAAGAGAAGCATCAGAACCTGTCAATTCTGTACTGCATCTGCCACAAAGGTCAGATTGAAGGCAAACTGCTCAAAGCAAATTGAAAGGCTGTAGGCCTTTACCAGTTCCTGTCCCTAGTGTGTACAGCTGAGCTTCAAACAGGTCTGAAACCATCTCCAGATGACTGATTTCTGTGTGATTTTATTCTCCAGTCACTTCTGATGTCCTTCTTTACTCTCAAAGCACAAAGAAATACAATCTATCAATAACAGTTGTATGGATTAGTATTATTTCACGATATTGAGATGGAAGCTAAGATCAGAAGCTCAGCAGATCCATACTCCATCCCACAAGACATTAGACATAAGCATACCACGTAGTTTGTTTCACAGAAGGCAAGTGGATTCTCCTGCTGAGCACATTCAAATCCTAGTGCTGAAAGCCACCAGCAACCCTGACAGAAAACTGTTAGGGCAGATGGGCTGTGGACCAGCCTGGATCAGTTTTCTGAGCAGAGATGAGACCTCTTTCTCCCTCTGCCTGCTGCATCTGGGTGCCAATAGAGTAAGGCAGGGGACTCTCAGGTCTTCCTACTAGATATGATCCTCAAGTTGTTCCTCGAGTTCTTTAAGACAGCTACTTGCTTCCAGAATAGCAGTGAACACTAATTCCATGCTTACTTGTAAATGCTTTCGTTTAGTCAAAATTTGTGTTCACAATTTTCAATTGATGCAGATTTTGAATTGATGCACAATTTTGAAGTGATGCAGGCCAGTCACTCAGGAGAAAAACACAGAATCATTCCCTTTGAAACAGACTCTCTGAGGAGAAGACCCTCCCCAGACTTGTTTCAGGAGCAGTGAAGTGAAAGAGGGCTCCTTATTCAGGAGGAATTGGCTCACCTCTGGCAAGAACAGCTGCTACAGGCACCACTACACACCCTCCTGCAGGAGTCTGTCCTGTTCTGCTCTGCACACCAGGCTACTCTTCACGGTTTGATAAGCTACTGTCTGAAAGAGAGACAAATCTGTACCTAAAAGGTCTAGATTTTAAGAGTTTGAAAATTATAACTAAACACCTGATATACAGCACAGTTCTGAATTTTGATGTCACACTTCTCAAACCTTAAGCCCAGAGCTATCAGCAGCTGTTGCTTATCACCTACTTACCTACAGTTAGATAAAAATGCAGTGAAATACTATACAAAGTGAAAAAGTACGAAATTAGCTGTACAGCAGCTGTAAAACCTGCCCTCAGTTCCTCTTCCCCTTTCAAAATAACCCTCTGGTTTTAGCAAAACACAGCCAACCCAGCACCTGTAGGGCAAGGTTTAATACTAATGAAGTGTCTGTGAGCCATGGTAGCATCTGCATCTCATCCTGAAGCAAGGAACTCCCCCAGGACCCTGAGATCTGTATTTGACAAGCACCTTGAGTGAATCCAGATTCACTTTGGATACTCTCTGGTACTGGCTACAAGCAAATATTCAGTACAGATAACCAGAAATAGTTTTAACATTGCTGTTAGCAGGTAACTGCATATCAGACTATTGTAATAACAATAAGCAGTACAAAAGGACTCCCTGCTCTGTTACAATTGTTCTTATTTATGTCAGCCAGGACTTGCCATTCAGCCAGGGAATTTTCTCTAAAAAGGCCAAATGTGATGCTCTTGGGCTGGCTCAGCTGCTTCTTGGGATTAAGGCTCTGAAAGAGTAGCTACAGCCTTCAGGGTAACACAGAATCTGGTGGCACTTGGATGCTCAAAACATTCTATTTTCCTCCAGGGCCATTTCTTAGTGAAGCTTCAGTTTCTGGCCCAAAGTTGCCCCAAAGTCCCTGTTCAAAGAAACTGCTGCCCTAAAAGCCATGCCATATTAAGTTATTCCAAAACATGCATTTATCCCACGCTGAAACCAGAAGTAGCTGACCTAAACCCTGCTTTTTAATTATCCAGTTATAGCTCATTAAGAGTCTCGATAAGGGGTTTGGAACCATGGAGATGCCACTGAAAATAAACAACTTGCACTCTTCCTCCCCAGCTGAAGTGCTTTGGAAAGTGTCTGCTTCTGGTATGGAAAAATACAAGTAAGGTCATAATCTTCTCATACAGCTCCAGCTAAACAAACTCCCACTACAACCAAATTTGACTTCTGATTTTTAAACTGCAAACTATAATGTCCTGAAAAACCCAAGTCACCATATGCAGCCTTTGGACATTTTACACAACAAGACAGGACTTTATATACATTAAACAAAAAAGTCAGGCATTACTCAGGTCGTGAATGGAAAAAAATATGATTAGAAATCACACTTTTGCAAGAAAAAGGAAGCAAAACCATCATTTAATGATTTTAACAATTCTGTTTTACAGCAGGTGCAATATATAATATGCACTAAATGAAGATACATTTTTGTCAAAGAGAAGTGGAAAGCTCCTTCTGGGTGCTGTGGAAAGAGACAAGGAATAAATCCATATTGATTTCGGTGTAGCTTATTTTAAAACACTGAGAAATGATGCTGCTTGTTTTACTTGCTGTAATAGCACTTCAAGGAACATAAGTCACACTAAAACTGTCTTGCTCAGGATTAGTTTTCTTTCATGGAAGAAATACCCTGTGCAGTGCCAGACAGCCCTGATGGTGTTATGCCAGTGCTGCTAGAAGAATTAGCCCCATTACAATTGTCAGTTGTCTTCTGGAGAGCAGATATTTATAAACAGTTCTGTGCTGAGTGACAGCTCCTTCCCCTGGCTAGGTGTAGTCCAAACCCCAGGCTTCCAAATACCTTCCTGACTGGATTTAAAGATGTTGAGGGTGATTGTACCCTCCCCGTGTTTAATAACTGAATGTTGCGGTTTTGAGGATATGATGAACAATAAAAGATATTTAAATTATGAGTTTCATCATCTTCTTAAATGAAAGATAATCCTTTGCAGCAGTAGTTCAAACCACTGCAGGTGATCAGAGGGAGTGCAGCACAGGGAAGAGATGAGCAGAAACATGAAGGGACAAATTCCAGTCAAGCACCCAGTCAAAGAACCAACAGTTGCAGAACACAGATTATGTCATTCTCCTACCTTCTCCACTCTTTTTCTTTTTGAAGATAAATAACTTAAATTATTCCTGTTAAAGGTGCGTTCAAGTGATTTATTTCTCCATTTTTGCCCTTTTCTTGCCAGCAGATTCTGATTCCTCATCTCAAAAGGGAATTAATTCCTCCTAATTTAGGAATATTTTTGAAGTTACAGATTTAAAATATAAAAGGACAAGAAAACCCTACTTCATTCTCTAAATCTAGAACTCTATCATAAAGAATTTCAATGCCTGCAACCAAATTATGGTACTTAGCAATTCTTTAAATCACTTGGGTTTTTTTTTTTCCATTTTTATCTGTAGAGATAGCTGCTGATTTTATTTCTCTGTGTCTGTAGATGGAGGGGAAAAAATACTGATAATTTGCCTTAGGGGAAAAAGCCTATTTAGAATTCCAAATAAGTTTTGACATGGATCATCTTCACTTGAAAGAAGAAACTCAGTGCCTTACATTTCAGGAGAGCAGGCTATAAAAAAGCCAGTCAGTCTGAAAATCCAAGCACAAACCAGCACCAAATGCATTAAGGATTTTCATGCAGAAGGAAGGCCAGCTGTGCACAAAAATACATCTCTCTTATATTTCCTCAGCTCTCAGTCTTCCTCCTGTACTGCAATTTTTTTTATTTTTTTTATTTCTATGAACATCTAAGAAACACAACAGATAGGTACCTTTCAAAACCAGCCCCTAATTTCTATCACACACTTTCACCCTTTTGTGCCACTGCATAAAAATGGGAGATTCACAATCACACAGCAGTAATGATGAGACAGCAACAAAATCTGGCTCCTGTTTTATTTAGGAGCACCTTATGACATACCATACATTGGATTTCTAGAACTCTTACCTTCAACATCACTTCTGAGAAGAGTGCTTTCATTAATTATTAACCAGCACTTAGTTAACCACTCAGTCTGGGAGCAGATACAAACATTTCTCTCTCTCCTTCTTGGCTATTTACAGTCCCACCCATTTCCACTTGAAATTGTATTGGCTGCAGCTGAGATGCTCTGTTCTAACCAACAGGATGTGGGATACAGAACAAATGCCATGACTTCACTCAAGATCCAAAAAATTATAGGGAAGAATGTTCCATTATCATGACCCAGTCTTCAGTCTCTCCAATTTTAGTTGCTTCCTTTCTGTTTTTATCCTTCAGACAGCTGTCCTCAGAAAGAAAAAAAACAAATTCTGTACTTCTGAAATATCTGAAACAGGAACTTGCAGCTGTTACAGACAGGTGACAAGCAGACTCCTTCAAGAAGTCTTGTCTAGATAAGACAAAGAAGGAATTTGCAAGACCACTGTCAGATAAGATACCTGACCCTGGCCATCATTTGGAATTAAAAGTGTGCATTTCATTATATTGTTGGAGTTTTGAGACAATAAAGGGTGTCTTTTCTTTGTAATCAATAGACTTGGGATAAAACTCTTCTCCCCAAATCTTCTGCCTCTCACCTCACTTTTGCTAAAAGCCAGGTGAAAACTCTGTAGCCTGTTGCTTCTGGGACAAGCCCACCTTCTTGAAGAGAAGGCTTCAAAAAGTAAAAGGCTTTCAAACACTCAGAACCAGATTATCTGTAGAACAGATACAAGAAAGCTTCAGTTGTGCTGCCAGCATGTGTGGGCAAGCAGAGCTGGGAACTGGACCTCTGTAAAGAGCCAGAAAGAACATGGCCTACTGCTACACTGGAGCACTTGTAAAAACTTAGCCAGCACAAAGATCTGCTTTTGGCTCAGGATATGGGAAAAGCCCAGAGGAAAACAAAGCATGAACGTGTGCACCTAATGCAAATGAGAAATTGCAATAATCTGTGTGTTGAGGATGTGTTGTAAGAGGGCTGGAGGTGAGCCAGATGGGCCTGGCACACAGAATCCTGGCACAGGGCTCCATGTATTCAAGCAAGCCAAGGATTCTGAGCTTCAGCAAACCATGCAGCATTTTCCTCACTCTGGAAAAAATTCATCTTCCCTGAAGTCTTTGCAGAGGTGTGCCCTGTACAGTATCAAATGAGCTCCATCCTTCAAAATGTCAGAGGCTGCCCCCCTCAGCTGTGTCACAGAGAATCCCATCACAGACCACGCTCTGGGGCTTCCTCCTGTGGAGGGAGAGTGTCAGATTGTTCGGGATTCCTGCAGCCGGGAGCACTGCTGGAGGTGGCTGCTGGAATGTCGGGAAGGACTTAGCAAGGAGCAGGGTGGGGGAGGCACTGCTCCAACTGAGCAATGCAAGGCAAGCAGCAGGCGCTGGATCTCAACAAATATGGCTTCTGGGAGCCACAATCAGCAACTCCAGCTGGGCCATTTGCTTAGGCTGCCTGCCAAAAGGTTTATAAAAAGAACAGTAAAGAATGTGCCACGGCTTTAAATATGAATTTCAAATACAGTGCAGCCAATATCCACATTTGTTGAGGCTTCCATCCCTCAGCTTTTCTCTAAGGCTCAGTCAGGAATGCAAGGAGTTTCTCCTGCTGATCTAATTTTATCCCCTCCCAGATATCCACCAGCATGAAGGAATGAAGTAGAGCCAGGGCAGTTTCCTAATTACTTCCAGTTCTCAGAGAGGAACCCAAAAGATAATAGTGAAGCAAGCACAATACAGCAAAGATGCTAAACCAGCCTATAATTTGTGTGTTGCTGTACACAGATCTTGTGATAATTTACTAATAGGTGACCCTGAACTTTTCTCCAACTGGTGCCTGCCCTAATACCATAGACATTTTTATGAGTTTAACTGCAACAGAGCACAGTGACAAAGAGGAATTGCTGCTACACAGTAAGTGAAATATGCAGGTGATTTCCCCATCAGACACATGAATTGGTTCCTCAAATGCCAACAATGACTTTTTAGCAAGATGTAACTTTCCATTACTTTGGAGGTTTTCTATATTCTATATGCGAAGCACCTCAGCATGACTGGAGGTGGGTTTATTCAAGTTCACAGGAGAGATTGCCCTGCCTATGCTGAACTTCTGCCAGCCACAAGGAATGTCACCACCCAGGTTCAACAACCTCCCAGGCATAAAAAGGAAATCAAATCATTAAAGGAGTTTTGTCCTCAATATAACACATAGAACCTCACAGTGATTATCAAAAGTCATCTGTCCAAAAAAGTGCATTATATCACAGAGCAGAAAACCCCCAGAGCACCAGCACAGTAAACAGGTCAAGTGTGGTAGCTGAATGATTTATTTGATTCTTCAATAAGCACGCACATAAGCATCCACTGCTGCTGCAGACACCTGGATGAGATGGGGTAGTGCAGCTAGAAATGAGTCAGAACAATCACAGGCTTCTGATCTAATTAACACAACAAACTGCCTCCTCCTTGTGTCCTCACATCTGCATGAGACTCACAGATGAGTAAAATACGTGGAGTCTGTTGGGTTCTTCTGGCTTTTTGGTTTGAACACCAACCTGGAATGGCAGTGTGTGCACAAGGTACACACCACATCATAATGCCATGATTGCTAAAAATCAAAATGCATAAACACACACATGCACAAAACCCTGACTAAACTGCACCACTGAAGTGAGAGTATAAAATAGTCTGACAAATTCATGCCCCCCTCACTAGACAAGGCTTCTCACCTGCCTTTTAAGAACCAGAAGGTGCATCTTCAGCTAACAGGGTGGGAATGGGGCTCAGAGGTCCACAGGATCCTCTTGCAGCGGGCAGGTCTCATGCTCAGCACTTGTCTGAGTGCTGTTCTTGGGAAGCTGGAGGCAGTCCTGCAAGACACTGAACATCTGCACACACTTATGGCACAAGGTCTCCTTCAATCTCAAGATTGCTGCTTACAGACATGTTAGAAAAGGTCAAATTCAGGAAATAACAGTTTAACAACAAGCAAAGAAACAGAGGACCAAAAGCTTCTCCTACCCATAGGTCACGAAGATTCATCCCCTAGAGAAATCCAAAAGTATTCAAATTCCTCATACTGTCATTCTAAGGCTTGTGGCAGTGCTTTTATGAAGAGTTCATGACCATGCTGTGAGGCAGCCAGCAAAAGTACTGTTTCAACACACAAGGAAAAGAATAAATAAATCAAGACAGCCTGATATTTTTCTAAACTCAGTATTTTATTGCTCCATGATTATTAGTTACACTTTCGCACATTGCACTTCAGAATAGATTAGCACCTACTACATAATTTAAAAACTTAGTATCTTACAACTCATATAATTGGCACTATAGAGAAAACCCAGATACCTGTCATTTTAACCCAAGACTAAAAGAGATAAAATGTTTACATCCTTTATTGTTGGCAGGTGAACTTTCACTGTGGAAGGCCCTTAAAAATAGTGAACAGAAACTAACAACCTAAATGCCCTCCAAAAACATATAAAAACAGTATCAGATAAATCACGCCCTTCTTTACACCAGTCTTTTTGCTTTGGTACTTTTAGTACCCGAGTGCACAGTAATTCCCTCATCTCTTTCAAGGAAAAAAAAAAAAAGTAACATGATCAAAACTATGCTGACTACTTTGGGTGAAAAGAGGAGAGACTCCCACACACCATTCTCAGCACCCACACAAACAGTATTTTCATCAAAAGTGGCATTGTCTCAGGATTTAACACATCCCAAGAGGTTTATAAATAATAAATGTTGGGGATTTTTAAAAAGGGAAGAATTATTTTGAATAAATAAATGACAGCTCTAATAGTTGCATTGGCTTTGGTGACTAGTTATCTGTATGCAGCATAAGTTATCTTCATAAGGCAAGTGATGAGATAGCAAAAGTGAAGTCCCTGAGGATCAACATCTCCACGTTCAAATTGTTTGTTTCACAATGTGTGTAGACAGCCTGGAAAACAATCAGTCCCAAGGCATCTGCTTTTTAATCTCCCAGCACAGCTGCAGACCACACAATGAATTATTTCTGTACCTCTTCTGCAGGCAGGAATACATAGGTAACACCGAATACTTAGTAGGAGGTGGCAGGGAATTAGTTCTGCTAAACCTGGGCCAAGTGCTCCACCTTGTGTTCGTCCTCGGCACTCAGGGCGAAGCTCCCCCTGCCTGCTCCACAACTGCAGATCCAGTGGCGTAGCTTCTGATTCCTTCTGCCTGGGAACAAGTGTTGTCCATGGTGCCATATGACTGCTGCTCCGTGGGGGCCAGCACCGTCCTTTCAGTAGGATGAGGACGTAAAACCTGAGGGACGTACATCTGAAATCACAAGTGAAGGGTTTTAGTGTCTCTCAAAGCACAGTGCTGGGATAACTCACCCAGGAGAATTTTTCCCCTTGTCACTCTTCATCCTTTTCCCATTCTTCACCTTAACACCTCAGGCCTTTTGCACCCTGCTGGAGGCTTCCTGGTGCAACACCCACCTGCACCTCTTGACTGTGGCACGAAGGCCAAAGGCTTTTCCTTCTACCTCCATCCCACATCCTTCTCGGTGACATGGCAAGCAAGACCTGCTACACGTCACAACTTTCAGAATCGAAGCAGTGGCAACTGTGTTTGGCAGCTGTCCAGATGTGAGGCCCTGTCTGGGGCAGGGCACAGAACACAGTGCACAGAGCTGCTGGAAGCAGTGTGTCTCAGCTACTCCTAAAACGGCAGCCGAAGGTACCTCTGGAACACCACCTGGGAGCAGTCAAGGAGCCCAGCTGCAGAACTCTCTGGTCCCACATGCACGTGGGAAATCCCACAGTCCATTCAGACTAGTATGTCCTACACAAGCTCTTTGGTAAGCGGAGTGAGAAATTAAGTTTTTCTAGTTAGCATAAGGGAATATTAGTAACTCTTAGCTTCTTACAGAAGATGTTGGGACTGTTGGTACATCTGTGTCTTTTCCTCTTTCACCTTGTGTGTCTTCAATCTGTAACCAGCAATAGGTGGGGAAAGAGAGAGAGAAAACATCAAACTGGTGAGTGAAGACAACACACACAGATCATGAGCACCCAAAACCTGCACAGACAGATCTCAGTGCTGTGCTGACACTCTCCACAAATCCTTCTAACACAGAATCATAGAAAGGTCTGGCTTGGAAGGGACCTTAAAGATCATCTAGTTCCAAGCTGTCCCATGGGCAGGGACAGCTTCCACTAAGACCAGGTTTCTCCAAGTTCCATCCACCTTGAACACTTTCAGGCATGGGGCATCCACAGCTTCTCTGGGTAACCTGTGCCAGTGCCTCAGCAACCCCACAGTGAAGAATTTCTTACTATTACCTAATCTAAACCTACTGTCAGTTTAAAGCCATTTCCCCTTGTCCTCTCACTACATGCTCTTGTAAAAAGTCTTCATCTTTTTTTGTAGGCTCCCTTCAGGTACTGGAAGGCCCCAGTTAGGTCAACCCAAAGCTTTTTTTTCTCCAGGCTGAACACCCCCAATTCTCTCAGACTGGCCTCATAGCAGAGGTGCTCCTTCTGTCTGATCATCTTGGTTGTCTTCTCTGGACTCACTCCAATAGGTCTATGTCCTTCCTGTGCTGGGAGCCCAGAGCTGGATGCAGCACTGCAGGTGGGGTCTCTCCAGAGCAGAGGAACAGAATCCCCTCCCTCAACCAGCCATACGGCTGGGGATGCAGCCCAGGATACTTTTTCCATACTGCCCTTTTTTCTCAAATTCAGTTCCTGTGGACACAGATTTTCCACTCTGCCAAGCAGCCTACCTGTACTACAGGCCCTCTTCAGCCATCTTACCATGAACCTTTGTGAACAAACACTACAAGCAGGAAGGCAGGGACAACCCAGCAGGAATAGCTGGTGCTCCATCATCAAGCACACTGGTAGGTGCTGAAAATCAGGTGTCCATCACTTACCCTATAATTCAGTGGACTCAGGTACTTGAAACAGCCAAAACAAGTGTAAGCCAAGCAAATAACAATAGTGATGTTGACAACCAGCAAGGTAAACATGGTTGTAGGTGCTTTAAAACCTAGAAAAATATCCAGAGAATACAATATAAAAATGCTTTGCAGAAAAACCCAACAAAACCAAAAGAAGTCTTTGTCCTCCTCATTTTCAGAAGCCTCATGGATTTTTTTTCCTTAGAGGAATGGGCAGCCCAGTTCCAGCCACAAACAGGATAATGTCATCATATACCAAGTTCTCCCACTTTTCCTAGAGGCCAAAAAATGCTGCTGTAATACTTAAATGAGACAAGACTCAGAGTGATGCTTCTCCTCCCTCATTCATCCATTCTGAACCCACTTATTAAATACTTTCATTAATCATCTGTGAAATACAATATTAATTACATTGATTAATTATGATGATGGCACAAAATTGGATGGTTTGCCATCAGCTCAAAGGGATGGAGGTGGGGGAGAGGAGAATCAAAATGATCTTGGTAGATTAGACCACCCCACCTGCTTTAAAGGATCAAAACAAAAAAACCCAAACCAACAAACAAACAAACAAAAAACACCCAAAAGCAACAGCAAGATAAAACTGTACGTAGAAAACAGAAAATAAGTACAATTTGGAAGGAAGAATAAAATGCAGATATGAGAATAACAGTAGCACTGCTGCTTACAACTTCTGAAAAGCAGTCAGTAGTGGGATGGTATCAAGGAACATGGGAAAAGGGGAAAATGGAAAAAAAAAAAGACAAGTCTCTGGCACCTACACAAAATAATTCAGTGCTACTAAGCCTTCAGCTGGGTAGCCTTGTGTACAATAAAATACGGACAGAACTGGGAAGAATCCAAGGAAAAAGATCAAGAGAAGAAAATGTAAATATGAACTAGGCTGACAGGTAAGTTTTAGTTCAGAGAGAGTGCAATAAACTATAGGAAAGGACATGGTTGCCTAGTATGGAAAAGGTATTAAAGATTATAGTGACTTCTTCTTTTCCAGACCCACTAGGGAAATATTCTAAAGAAATTAATCTCATTTTGCAGTAAGGATTACTTGAATAGGATATTAGGAAAAAGTAAACGCCATTGCAACCCCTAGCTGTTTCCAAGCTTCTCCAGACAAAAGAGGCAACACCAACCCTCAGACATTTTTATGGTAACCCCAGCACGTGCAGTGGCACAGAATAGAGAAGTTTTACACTTTAGCAGGTTATAGAAGCCCTGCACAGGTCTGTTCACAAGGGGAAAAACACCTCACACATGCAAAAAACAAAACCAAAAAAGCCCTATAAATACATCACTGTTCAAACCAAGAAATGAAGTGAAAAAACCTCCCTAGGGGTACTCTGGAGTGTCCTTCAGAGGAGGTTGTTTTTCTAAGCACAGGTTACATGAGTATTTGCCAGATGGTAAGGTGTGTCTACACCAGTGCCAATGTATGGTGCAAACCACAAGGCAAACAGCAGAGATTTGGGAAGGAAAAGTCTCCTATACCAGTTTCCCCTGCACTGTGTCCTCTGAACTCCCGCCTGCCAACAGCTCTGAAGAACACGGGATTTAAGTGACTGTCCCAGGAGATGCGGGATTGAACTGCAGATAGAACCTCACCTCCTCTGTGGTGAGAGGCCCAGTGGTGCTGGAGGTGTAGGATGGATGGATGGATGCATGGATGGATGCATGGATGCATGGATGGCACAAGAGTTGAGAAAGAACACAGAAGGAAAAAGATGAGTACAACCTCCCACCTTCTATATGTAGTAAGGTGATTTTTGATCCTGACTGAGAATTGGGGGAGAGGTCTTTCCTGCCTTACATTAATATGTGAGGAATGAGAAGCCAAAATATTGTATATTGGACTCTGCAACCAGACTGAAACATCCATATCAAGCAAACTGTACAAGACAATAACCAAGCAACCAAGCTTTACACCATAAACTGATCTATTTTGCAGATAAGGAAGCAAAGCACTCTTACTCTTCCTTCCTTCTTTTTGGCACAAGAAGCAGCTATGAAATCAATGGGAATGAAATCAAAGTATGAAATCCCTACCTCTCAGACTGCCCTGTACACTGACAAACCACTGAACAAGATCCTGTAAAGAGGATCCTCTACACTGACCAAGCCAAACACAGCAATCTGGTCTGTGTTTTCCATTATTAAGGTCCCTGACAAATGATGGTTTTACCATGCAAAACTAGAAAACATTATAATACAGATTTAATTTTTACTTCACTAGGATTTCCTTCCTAACAATTAAAGAGGTGCATCAGATGCCAAGTGCTTGGAGTTGATTTTTCTAAAGCATGTTCTGGAAATTCTCCTGATAATTTAGAGGACCCAGATTTGTTGGTCTTCCTGGTTAAGAAAACAGCTCGCAAAACAAAGGAAAAAACCAAATTCTTAAACATACAAGTAATGCAGGAGCATCAATGCAAATCCAAGGACAAAGTGAAGTTCTAAAGCAACAGTTCCAAGTGCCTCTTGCATCTACAGGGAGCTTTCCTTATAACTTTATCTCTCCCTGAAGTTGGATGACAGCCAGCCAACAATCCCTTTCTGACGATTGGTACACTAGGAAATACAATGCAAACATGGTCATTTGCCATGAGGGCACGATTGAGTTAGCTATCAGGAGCTTCCTTCCAAAGAAGGGGAACCCAACCCTTCCAGCATCAGTGAAATCCCCATTCCATGTCATATGCCTCCTCCTGTATTGATAAAAATCTATAAGCTGTTGCCTACCTTTTCTGGCATCAAAGCTGTTAGTACAGCACAGCTGATATTATAAATGCCAATTATTTGCTAAACACAGAATGTCCCTGTTTTAAAGATAAATTACATACAAAACATGAGGTTTTAAACTACAGTGTGTGGAAGAGGGTCACCAGCTCACTGCAGTCTTCCATGTAAAATTTGATGGATGATGTAGAATACACAAGGACTAGCATCAGCCAACATTTTAGCATTTTTCCCTAAGTGATGGCAGTATAACAGAGACAGCAGCCAATTCACCCAGGTAAATTAAACTTATGCCCAGGCTACATGAATGCAGGTAGTGAAGCCAGTGACCATCTTAATACAAATAGATTTCTGTTTTATGCAATGATCTTCACTGTCTGTCACTTTGCAGCCCAGCTGGCCAATTCCAGGTATACTGATTTGAGGAATTCACAATCTCTTTGAAATGAAGGAATATGGAGCCCCACGCTAATAGTTTACTATATCAGCCATCTCTGTCAAAGGCTCTTGTGCAAATCTTGTGTAGTTCAGTGCCACAGGCAACCACCATGATCTCCTCTTTAGAGAAGGAAAAATAAAAGCCCAAAAAGCTTATGAAAATTCACATCTAATTCAGGGAAGCTGGCAAGAGCATTGGGAGCAGCTTCCAGGTTAAAACAGGTAATACTTACCCAGCCGCACAAATGAGTAAAAATAGAGCCAGAAAAGGCAGAGGATAGGAGCTGCCAGAGCCTGGTTGACAGCTGCAAAGTGCATCTTCTTCTCCAGCTTGGCAGGAAGATAGGCATAGTAGAGGTTGTGACGGTCCACCATGTGCTTCAGGAGGATGTAGATCAAACCTGGCAGGGAAAACAGGAGAGCCACGCAGAGGCTGTCAGAGGTTTGATAAAAAGCAGCAAAACTCTGTGAGATCTACACTAGCCAGGTGAGTACTCACCCCCCAGACATGAGGCGGGTACAGCTGCAAGACAGCGCCTGCTCCTAAGCTTGTTGCACCTCCATCCCTCCCCTCTCCACACACTTCTCTCTGGTGCCTCTAGTGCTCCCAGGGAGAGCCCAGAGCTCCTTCTGGGTGCTGGCACATGAGGCCAAGCCAGTAGAGAAGGCTTCCCAACTCCCCTTCCACTGTGCTGGTAAGGAAGACCTGACAGTGGCTTAACATCTCTGTCTTAGCCTTCACCAGATTCATGACTGGATTTCAAGTCAGCTATTCCTTATCCAAACGAACAGCCAGCAACTGTTGTGGCAGCTATGAATTGCAACAGCTCTGGGATGCAGCGGCACATTCAGATATTTACAACTGCACACAAACAGAATGTAAGTAAATATCAATTACATTGTTACATAAAAATTGGCCACATTCTCCCAATAATAAGGTTGTTGATTAAACCAGTTCTGAACAATATCTAATTTAGATAATTATCTTGTATCTAGCTCTGTAAAGTTTTGGATTAGAAAATGAAAATACCAACTATATAAAATTACTTATTACTACTTATGTCTGATCTAAACCCCTCACCACTAAAGCCAGTTATCAAATTTGAGAAATAAAATAAACATCTAATAGACATTAAATGTACTTTCAATCTCTAAAGGCAGTACAAGAGCTAAGTAATTAATAATATTTTTCACTGTTCTTCCGCAAGAAGGGAAGGAAAAACTTGGATCCAAGTCCTAAGGATTATCAGCATTTGAACAGGAATAAGAATGCAGAGCTGGGCCTTCCAAACTTTCCACATACCCCATCTCACTCCCACAGTGCTCACTGGAAAACTCACCAAAAGGGACAATGATGGGGCACGTGATGCTATAGGCCATGATGACAGTGAACACACACAGCATCCAGGCATACATTGCTCCAAATTCATATTCAAATGCCTGTTGCTAGGAACAAAAACAAAACACCCAAAACTCTCAAGTCATCCATCAATATGTCAGGAGTTAAGAATAGATTCACTAAAGCAACAATTCATCTTCTCTTATTCACTCCCCCTGAGAGATCAGTTATTTCCCTAAGAGGCAGAAATTATGTAATTAGATGAAGCATTTTGTGTATTTATTACTTGGACATACAGAAAAGATGCTGTTTCTTTCCTAGGCTTAAAGTAATTTCTCAGGGAATCTGCATCTGTAAGAAGCAGCTCCTTAAAATCCAAAGACAGAAAATAATTGTGCCATCTCAGAATCTTCACCTCACTGTGGGAGCTGTATACAGGCTTAAGATCCCATTGTAACACCTGGAATTTCAAGCTATAGGATGACACTTCACCTGGAAGTGAAGTCCTGTTCTTAAAATAGAATATAGGCAAAAATATATATTTTGCTAGGTGCATGTTCAGTTTAAAGCAAGTTCTACACACCTGATGGCTGACAGACAAAACTAACTCTAGACAGATTTGAATAAAAACCCCCCTGAAGTTCAGAGTGTAAGATAAAATCAGACCTATTCTATAAAATCCAAATCATAAAACTCTGACTTAGAGCTATGAAGAGATTGATACCTGAAGCTCAGAGCTTGGGTTTTGATTTTTGACTGTCTCTGACTGGAATAAATCCCTCCCTGTTATCTGTGCTGTGAATGAAGGGAATATGAACCTGTCATGGACAAGCGAAACAAAGGCTAAAAAAAAAAAAAAACAAAACATCAGAAAATTATAGTTAATGGTATGAAGGATGGTTGCTCCCACTGTTTCTCACAAGGATCAGTCATCGAAATGCCTCCTGCTAAGGAGGGGCTCCAATACCTGTTTGATGTTTTTCCTCTCTGCTGTGGACTTGGCCATGATCATGCGTATAGTGTAAAGGATGAGGCCTGGCAGGCGCAGCAGCTCCATCCCATTGCCCACAAAAGCAGAGGCAATCACATAGTTCACAAAGAAGGCTCCCTGGTCAGGCAGGAAGACACATCTGCCAGGAAAGACACCAAACACTGACCGGGAGGAAGGCAAGCAAACATTGGAGGTATACAATTCATCTCTATTGCCTTTGGAAATCTCTTACCGTAAGAATAAGCACTATATATGTTAAGAAGTGGCCAGAACTTCTGCTGACCTTGTTGTAAAACAATAGTGCACAGCTATGAATGCAGCCAGGGTAGTATGTAAGAGTCTGAGTTGCAATTCAGATGAGGAATAAACTGCTCACAAAAAGATGCAGCAGCCTGATGGGTGGCTGAGAGCAGACAAGAGCATCATCTAATGTCTGCAACAGCAACCTGACACAAGATGAGATAAGACTGCAATAGAATAATAATCTTTTCTAATTTGGTAACTTCTAATTGTCTTCCTATTACTGATTTCGAAACAGCATTTGGAAATCTATGTCCTAATAATTGCATTCTATTCTTTCCTTCAAGGCACAGGCACAAGAGCTTAAAATAAGCAATATGTGCAAATTTGCAATGTAATGTGTGTAAAAACATACATTTTTCTTAAAATCAGGATTCACTGGATTACAGAAAGAGAACTGCTACAGCTCTTTGGTCTCACTGTAATCCTTGTGAAGATCCCCTGTCCATGATATGCAACAATCCTCATCCAATTCCAATATCTTGTCATCCTCTCTGTAAAGAAATTCTTTCTAGTGTCCAACCTTATTGTCTCCTCCCCTTATTCAGAAGCTCAACATCATCCTAGAGTAGCAACCCTGAGAAAACTTTAATAAACACTAACCAATGACAGTAAACAGCAAAAAACATTTTAAGTCCTAAGTATTCCTTTACAAAGGAATAGCAATTAAATAGAAATTATTAGCAAAAATATTAATAGCAAAAATAGAATTATTTAGCTGATACTTACTCCAGCCTAACTGCAGAATCAGATGATTCTCTGTCAAACAGCCAGCGGAAAAAAAAATCAAGGCTGAAAGGAAGATGGTGAATGCAATTCAGTCTCCCACACCTTAGTACTGCCTAAAATTGCTTCTCTTTTTAAGCAGCTTAAATCAAGACAGTGGATAGAGAGAATTTAATCAAATAATCTGAACATTTTATCAAAGTTACGGATAGCTAGAAATAAGAAAAATGGTACAAAATGAAACAGAACAAAAACATCTACTTCATATTAAAGTTTTAATGATTCATTTTTAGCAATTATTATACAAATAGGACAAATACATGACACCCAGGGAAACAACCAAAAACTGTAAAGGTGCAAAAAAAAAAAAGGACAACTCCAACTGAAGTGTAAGACACAGGAAACTTGGTTCTCAGCTAAAATGGTGAGTATGGGTAACTTTTAATGAGCCATTGATCTCACAAGGTCTTAACTTTTTTGTTAAAAGAAAAGACAGGCTTCAGAAACTTTTAAGGGCTCTGAGGTTCCCAGATGTAAAATGAACATTGAAATCTAATGTAATGATAACATAACCACACACACTGGAGAGAGGGTACATGGACTATATGTCACAACTAGAAAACACAATATTATGTCTCATTATAGAAGTACTCAGCCATTATTTCATTAAACTATAATTCTTTACCTGGTCAGACCAAGGGAAGGCAGAATCAATACCATGAAGATCAAAAATATGTAGACTTTATGCATCATTATTCTGTTCTCTGCAGATCTATCAACATAAAAAGGCACTGAGTAAGAAACTCACACAAAAAGCTGCCACATATGAAGGCTCTTTCCTGGACAATGCCAGCACCTGTCAGACTTCCAGCTTTCCCTATTGTATCACACTGCTACCAGATAAAAACCAAACAACTTTGAGATATTCACCAATATGGACCAAGCAGACTTTCAGTGTCTTCTTGGGCAACAAAAATATTGCTGAATGTTAATCCAGACTCTGGATGAGCATCACTACAGGTCTGCACAACATGCACGGGGATGTGCGACCAGCACAGCTGGTCTTTCACCCAAAGACACTCAATCTTGCAACAGCTTGTAAACAAACAGCTCTCCAAGTGTCATGCCAGGAAGGATTAAGCAGTTCAGAAAAGGGCACTGCTGCCAGGAAATCAGATACTTAGACAACCTCCCTGTCAAGTGTCGACTCTTGGGGAACAACATGACACTACTAATGCTATACCCCTACTACAGTAGCAGGGACACGGATCCAGTGACACTCTGTTGCCAGAAAAAGGCAGCACTATGAACACTTCAGACTCTTAGAGGTGGTATCTGATAGGGCTTTAAAATCACAGGGGTTTTATTACAGGAACACTTGGGCACTACGAGACCTATCAGTGTAACTACACCGAGGCTTGAAATCAGACCTGTGATCTCTAGTGACTTCAGAAAATTACTTTAACTGATTGAGAAGGGGTCAAAGCTCATGTGTGTAGCACAGCTACCAAAACAGAGTTGATGCAAAGCATACAACTGTAACAAATAAACAGCAGACTCTGGACACGGTGTCTTAGGAAGGAATTGTACAAAAATTCAAAAGGAAAACCACCAAAATTACTTCAGAATATAAAAACAATGACTACAAGCTTTATGGATAAAGACTGAGAGAAGTTGAGTGAAGATGGGATTGAATGTGAACTACCACACTTTTATCTGTGATCAGGTAAACAGGGCATCAAATCTGGTACTCCAAACCAAGCTGTGCTGAGTTCTGAGTTCTCTCTCAAGTCAGCAGCGCATTAGTGGGCTTGACATCTCTAGGGTGCACCAGTTCAGTGTGAAAACCTTGCATCAACACATCTACTGGACCTTTGGCCACATAGATCTTCTCAGATCACCACTGTTTACTGTTAGATATTTACTATTATTAGATATTTATCTGTTGTTAGGTATTCATTTACTATTACATATTTATCTATTGTTAGATGTTTATTACAATCTACTATTGTTAGATACTCATCTATTATCTGTTCTGAATTATTAATTATTAATTATTACTACCTATTATTAGTAGATATTTAGGATAGAGACTTGACAAGGTAAAGGACTTGTCAAGCCTCTAAAGGGGGGAAAAGATGCCTTAAGTTTTAGCTTTCGTATTTTCAAGATTCTGTGCTGCCTTGGTGTGAAACTCTGAACTTCATATGAAGTGTTATTAAGATCTCTTCATGGGGTAGGTAGACAAAACAATCCTTTTCCAGCTTGAGAACCAAGGACAACTGTTGCAGCCTGGGGCCCAAAAAGTATAAACAAAGGGGAATTGAGGAGAGCAAACAAAGAGGATGGGACTTCATAACCTGAAGCTGTAATTGGACAATTAACCCCAATATGTAAGTGAACCAAAACTTTTATGAAAGTGCCAAAACTTGGGACTGGTCGTCCATCTTGCAACCATCTTGGTCCGTGCTGGGTGCAGCCCTGGCCAGGCTCTTGTACTGCCCAAGGTGTAACTTTTAAGGTCTTTTAATAAATACCTACTTTATTCCTCTCACTCTGCCTAGCTGCTGTTCCAGATCAGCCTCTCTAGGCATCATATCCAACAGATCTGAGCTGTGCACCAGGAGTTACATCCATTACATTTTGTAATGTCAAACAACAAAAAGATGGATGCCCTTTTTATAAGCTGTCAGCCTGGAGAAGATCCAAACCACATGGACTGTCTTCCCAGGGAGCAAGTTAATTATGGGATTAGAGGCACTACCCATGCTCTTGTTGAAGCTACACCTGAACCTGCTCATACACCTTTTTTTCTGATTAAACACAAAGAGGAGTGAGGTGGGAAGCAGGGGAAAGCATAAGCAAATCATGTGGTCATATTACACTTGCTGTGTGGGTTACAAATTACCCAACCCCTGAAGTGTGGTTATAAAACCAGAAAGAGACAAGAACAGGAAATTCCCTGCTATGAAAAGTCTGCGGATTTGAGAGCTCTATGAAAGATCAGCACTTTCATTTATTTTAGTAGCTCAGCTGATAAGGTAAAAAACAGAGGAAAATGTTGCTTACTTTGTCCAGTGGGACTCCAGCAAAGTTGAGTAATAGACAATTGTTGGTAGCAAAGCTGAGAAGGACCAGAGCAAGAGTGTTGGGAAAAACTGACTGATGACAGGATTCTAGTGGGGGAAAAAATAAGAATAAATATTAAGAACACTTTAATGCAGTTGTGGTGGAACACAGATGCTAATATTTTCTTTTTGTAAATTATAGCAGGATGAACTGGAGAAACTATATTCAGACAGTCTTAAATTAAGTAGTGAGTGTTTAGCACTGGCATGCAAGACAAAAAAGTAAGACTGGGAATTAAATTCCATGAGAGTTCAGTCTCACAAGTAGTTTTTATGTAGTTCACACTAGCTTGGGGAAATATTTAAAAAGAACTGCTTGCAAGTTGCTTTAGCTGCAGTCAAACTAGGATCAGATAAATAAGTCATCTTGCTTTGAACCCTATAAGCAAAATAAAAACAGCATTTTACCTTAGAGTTAAAAATCTGATTCTCCCCTTCTTATCATAAAAATCAAAATACAAGTTGGACTTAAAATTCCATTTTTTGCAAAGATTTTTTTGATTATACAATTTCGAATTACGTAAGTTTGGATTGCAAATTTTTACCACAAACACATAAATACATTATAATAATATAAAGCCTCAGATAAAAATTACTTCAGATTATTATCCAGGAAAAAAAAGATGGTTAAAGACCTGATTCTGGACTTATGGTTTTAATCAGTAGCTACATAAAACAGTCCTGAGAATTTCAACTGAAGGTGTCAGGTAGGAATTTAAACTGAAGGTATTACAATGAAACACTACCAGTTTACCAAAATTTTGCCCTGATTCACAGCTACATCCAAACATATGGCAATACTCACATTAAGGTAGTGAATAGGTTTAGTGACATTGAACTTGTCCATGGTTGAGATGATTATGGAAGGAGTAGTAAGAAAAAAGAGCACAATAAAAAGCAGCAGATTAATGCAAGCCCATCTAAACCACCATTTCAATCCATGCACTGAAAGATTCTTCCTGGAGAAAGAAGTAAAAATAAAAAAGACATTAAAACAAGCAGCAAGCATTTGCTGTTAAAAGAAGATATATACACTATCTGTCAAGTAACAGGTGGCATTGCTTTTTCTAAACTGAGCTTTCAAAGTTATATAACAAAGCACTACACAAGTTTCAGTTGCTATTACAAATGAAGAGAACTGTGCAACCTCTTTTGTATGATAACATAAATTGCACTTGCAGAAGAACATACTTAATCTTTCACTACACAAACATAACGTCTAATCTAGTTAAGGTTTCAGATGAAACACTTCCATTGCTCAATAACACAGAAATACTAAACAGAAATGGAACAAGAAGAGACAGAGATAGAAGACACAGAATTTCTGCAAGAAGAACACCTATCAGAGGCATAATCTACAAAAAAAACTGTGATTTGAAATAAAATTTCAAATTTGTAAACACTGCATCCCTTCCTGCTATGTTAAAAGAGCAATTATAGATTTTAAACAAGTTCTTAAATGTTACTTGAGATGGTTGCCAAAAGGACTGGAATGATTTGAATGCCAGGAAAAGCCAAATAATCAGAACAAACAAAACAGGGATGCAGAGGCTCAGTAACATCCCAAATTATGACAAGTCTTCTTGTGAACTTGGCATATCCCTGTGGTCCTTCTTCTTCAAGGTAGCAGGGGAGAAAAGGAAAAGAACAGGAAGAAGACAGACCAGAGTTTACAGAGTGGATCAAGTTATGCTCATCATGTGGTAACCCAGAAAAATATATACATATTCTGAGGATACTCAGCACTAATAGCAAGTTGCTTTCCTCAGATCTCAAGAGTAGGTATACACTAGCCTCAAGAAATGGAAGCACTGAGGGACAGACATAAACAGGATTAGGTTTACTTTTAAATTTTGGGGTGGAGAAACTCTAGTCCATTACCCCAAGTAATGTGCACACATCCCAAGGTCAATGAAGAACACCAGTAATGAAAATAAAGAGGCAGATCAGCCACATTCCAACACTACATAAAACTTTAGTTTTAGTTTAGTCTCGTCCCTATTTGTCCTGGGCCCATTTTAAACCTACATTATCACCAAGAAATGGATGTAAAACAGGAATCTTACCAACAGATATTCTCAGGATAAGGAGCATATGTAACCTCCCAGTTGGATACACACAGCTCCCTGCTGTAGGGTGATGGCTGGGGTTCTCCTTTACACTTAATGCTCTGACATTTGCAAGCATTGAAGTCCTTAAGGATGCTGTAAGGAAAAAGAAGAAGATTTTTCCAATTTTTTTTACACCAGAAAATGTTAAATATGTAAGGAGAAAATCTGGGAATAGTGATAAAGGTTTTGGGTTTTTTTCCTTAATTTTAGTAACCTGTGATCAAGCTAGAACTTAAACAATAATGTAACATATTATGCAATAATGACCATTATATAAACAGTTGCTACCACAGGCTTGAGCTCTGTTTAGCTGGAAATAAAAGCAACCTTGGTTTAAATTGTTTACTGCTTCTACCAACATGAACAACAGCAATGAGTCATATTAAAAAAAAAAATCAGAGCCTGAGAGCATTGGGAAAAAAATTAAAGACAGACAGTTTCCTAAACACGTTTTTACATAATACAGCTGTTTTCAAATCAAAGTAGACTAATGAAATGAGACTGCAGACTAATGCTTTACACTGGTATCAAAACCAGCCAATTTTGCCTTGAGTACCAATTCTCAGAAGAATTTTTAGCATGCTGGTATTCCCACAATTCAAAATATTAGCCTCTTTCACCCACTCCTAAAATAATCACAGTGCTTAATTCTATCTTCCAATATTATGAGTTTACTGACATTCAAAATATTTAAAGAAAATTTAAACATGCCCAAAATAAATGCTTTCAAAGATCTCTCAAAGGACAGCAGTAAAAGGGCAAGGCACACATTCAGAGACTATTTTATTACAGTAGCATAGAAACAATATATATTTTATTTAAATGGGGAGATTCTAAAATCTGTAAACATGCTTGTTTCTCAGTTGTGGTCTTAACACAAAGACGACAGAGAACCACACACACACAAAGACCAAACTAACAAACATAACCCTCAACCCCCCAGATCTTTTCCTTACCAGAATTCAAGCAGCGATGTCAGATTGCCAGCATCTTGCAGCAGCAAGCATTTAAGACAGTTGATTATTCTTAGATAGTTTATTTTTTAAAATACATACAGAGCAAGTTTTAGCCATCATTAAAAAGCTTCTACAACCACCTAAGTCCCCAGAACCTCACTTATGACATCCTATTTCTCTCATCCTATTTCAGGGCTCTGCAGAGCAGAGCATCCTAAGGCCACCAAATAACTTTCTAATTTGATGGGAGCCTCAGCTTCACACATAATTTAATCTAATTTCCCAGGGAGTGGAGTCTACCATATTAATTCCAAGCTAAACAAACTAAAATATTTTAAGATCTTGATGATTCAACTCAGAAATGCCTGCAGTGTAACTCAGAATGCTTGCTCAAGGAGGAACTATCCCATCAAAATTGTACGCAACACATCAGTAGCTAGGGAAGGAACTTCAGTGGTCGTTCCTTCTTCCATTTTCACATCTCAAAATGTTATTTCACGACAAAATTGGGAAAGGAGGCAGATTTCATCACAGTCACTACTCAGTGAAAGAGCAGCAAGCAAAACTTTCTCCAATATACCAAACTCTTGCAAGAAATCCTACATCCTGGACTTCCTTGAAAAATGGTCTGAAAAACTGTCTCTCTAACATGACTTGAAGGTCAAAAGAATGTAGATGATTTAAACCACAGAGGCTCAGAACAAAGCATGATGTATTATGTTGTAATATGAATATTATTCTTCTTCTTCTATTATATTCTATAATAGAATAATATATAATATTATATAATATTCTTCTATAATATATTCTATTCTTCTATTATAATTTGTGTTAGCAAAAGATGCTCACAAAGTGCCAACAGAACATGAGAGGCTGCACACATTTTTCTCTGCAAATGACTGAATCAAAGCACAGAAAACCTTCTATTAGGCCCACACATATATCTATAACAACAAGTAAGAGATATACAGAATATGTGTATCTATCACCTGTGGCCAGGTCCCTACACTGCTGAGATGACTTAATTGGCAGTGTAATTTCTACCCACTCTGACCAGTTGGTAATTGGACCATTTGCACAGTAGGAAATGGAGATGTCAGTAACTGATATTCAAGAACCAGTTAGTCTGGCCTCCTTAACCCACACTGATGGATCCCACACAGAAGAGAAAGGCTCTTTATCCCATTAACTGTCCCAAGCCTTTTAGTCCCTTAGATAATTTCTTCATTCAAACCAAAGAGGCTAAAACACATTTATGGGAAAACTTACCAGAAAGCAAAGCAGAGCAAATCCAGAATGGTGAAAAAGAAGAAAGGAAGAACCAACATAAGCAAACAAGAGACACAAACAAGAGATCAGCTGTACTATTTTAGTAAAAAAAGAACAAACAAGACAACAGACAAAACTTACTAGGTTGCCATGGATTTCTCTTGAAATGTTACAAAAGCCATTCCCAGTGGGTTATTATGAACAGCTTGTTCCTCTTTCAAATATTCTTCCTCAAGTTCATTTCTAACTTTGGTATAATAATCTACAGCATCCTCCTGTGGGGAAATTGATGGTTGTTACATGCAGGTACCAGATGGCCAATATCCTCATTAACACACAGCTTACACAAACCATAATCACCCTTTCTCCTGCCACTCCCACAAATTACAAATCATGTCACAAAGCAAAGACAAACAAGATTTTCTTGTACTTCAGCTAGTGCGCTAAGATTACATTCCAAAAGTTTCAGGGAATTCCTTTTCTATGCAGTATAAGAACATGGCAGATGAGCTATGGGCAATGAAGAATCTTCTGAAGGTCAATAAAACATGACACAAAAACTGTTTTCTACTCTAATAACCTACTTAGCCATAACTAAAAAAGAACACAACCTCTTACCCTTTCACATCCTCCCATTTCGCAGCAGCAGAATTGACCACATGGTTTAGGGTTGATTTTGACCCTCTTGCCATACTTCTGATGCAGGTGTTCATAGTAAATCAGGCTTTTTTCTGCCTGTTTTCTGCACAGAAAAATGCATCCATAAATTTTTTCAAGAAAACAGTATCAACATCAAGCTTAAAAAGATTATAATCCCTGAGAGGAAAAAATTATGCCAAGGACTGATAGCAAATTAATCAGTCATCAAAGATATTTACATGCAGTTTATTTTGGTTACTTATATAATTTACTTGCAAGTCCATAATATCATTATACAGCCTACACTTGTAAAAAGGTTCTAGGAAAAGAACAACCCAACGTTATTCTTGAGAGCCCAGAAGATAACATTTGTCTCTCCTGTGATCAGCACCTCTGGCCAAAGAAGCAGGGTTAACAGAGTTATTAATTCAATAGCTCAGTTTTTCACTTTGCACTGCCTGTCTAGAAATAACTAAGTATATATATACATAAATAATCAGCAAGTCAAAACTTAACTTAGGCAAAACACAACATATCACACCAACAAGAGATGGGCTGAACCCTATAAACCGCTTTAAAACACAGCTGAATCTAACTGAAGTCCAGACCAGAACTTGAAGAGCAGAATCCATCCTTAGGATGCACCAGGTTAGTACCACAGGTACATGTTGATTAAGGACTAGCAAAACATCCATAAAATTAAGCTAAACTCATGTAGGTAACAAAAGCAAGTACCTTTTTTTGAACAGGTTAATAAGCTTGGCTACATCGTAACACAGCTGGACCTCCAGCACAGTGCAGGTTGGGTAGGCATCCCTGAAACCAAGCAGCACATAAGAACAGTAAGAACAGAAAGTACAATGAAGAAATTGTTTCAAAGAGAAGCAAGAAGAAACTGTTTCAAAGAGCAGCACTGGTATCTAACTGACATCTCATCACTCATTTAATTTCTGAATAAATTATCAGAGAGCAGAGACTTCCACAGACAGTTGTTGGAAGTTATTTTAATACGACATGCACAGCTTTATTCCGAGTAAATGCAGTATGGGGGCATGAATGGAAAGTGCGGATACACAGGCACTTTCTTAAACTCTGATTTTAAGATCAGCTAACTAACTTCATTGAAATCTAGTGTTTTCTATATTTTAAACAGCACAAAATTCAAAATACTTATCTACTTGGGCAGGGAGAACTACCAGGAAAATTTTACATCTCCTATTCCTAAACAAAGATGGAAAGAAACTTTTTACAAGGGCCTGTAGTGACAGAATAAGGGGGAATGACTTCAAACTGAAAGAGCATAGGTTTAGATATTAGGAGAAACTTCTTTACTGTGAGGGTGGTGAGGCACTGGCACAGGTTGCCCAGAGAAGCTGTGGATGCCCCATACTTGGAAGTGTTCAGGGTTATGTTGGATGGAGCTCTAAGAAACCTGCTGTAGAGGAAGGTGTTCTTGCCCATGGCAGGGAATTGGAACTGGATGATCTTTAAGGTCCCTTCCAACACAAACCATTCTATGACTCTAATATTATTTCTCAAGTATGGAACTTACGTGAAATGGTTTTGTACTGTCTCTTCACTTGCATTTTTTGGAAGACCAGTTATGAACAATGTGCATTTAACCTAGGAAAGAAAACACAAATTACATTTTGATAAACCACCTTACAAAAGAGAAAACAAGAATATAAAGAAGGCCAAAATACATCACAATTAGCTGTGCAGTAGAGCAGGAAAAAAGGTAGGTAATTTTGATTTTGGTGGAAGCTCATCTATTTAAGACAGAACTTTCTACACTGGTAACCGGTTACAGCAAAATTTTACAAATCCCTCCCCAACCCCCTTATCTCCATCCATTTTCATAATTCACTCAGTAAAGCATTGCTTTCAGTCAATTCCTTCACATTTATGTCACTAGCATTCATGCCATTCTAGCATGCAGGAGGCATCTTAGCAATTTGCTTTTTTAGCATTATGCATTGGCAAATACACTTTTTCTCTCCAATACAGACACTTACTATGTTTTCTTCTTTATATGTGACATACTTCATGTGATGTCTCATGAAGACAACAGTCAGAATCAGGTAAACAACAGCAAAAACTGTGTGCAGCCAAAGAAGATTATTGCTGTCAGACAAAACGTTAGGAATATGAGAAACAGGAAGAACCAATTGTCCAACTGATACAAACAGCTATCAAATGATCAGATCAAAACCTCTCACTGAACACAAAACAAGAAAAAAGGCAATCACTGGTAGTCAGTCACACCTATGCAGATGCCTTGGACAGCCAACAGGATTATTTGCTCTCATTCATGAAATGAATCAATCATAAAATTCTATGGGTCATATAGCTGAAAAGAAAAAGATACTCTATGACATGGACATATTTAGGCAGTGATTGGCTCTCACCTTCTCATTCAGGCAACCTACAGCACATATGATGCTACTTGCTAAAATGTTTGTTATTTACTTTATTATTTATTGTGCTGAATGCATAATTGAACTCTCCTTGATTGCAATCATTATTCAAATTGAAAACAGTCTCATACAGGGAGTAAATTCTGCTTTTCTAGCAGCTCCTTCTTCAAAGCTTACCGAAGTTCTGTTCTGTGAAGAGCTCTTCAATTTTGTAAAGGGCATTAATAATTGCAATTGAACTAAAATTCAGAACAAGAACCTATTTTGCAGATAAAAAAATCCAACAAAGTAAAAAAAATCCCCATTAGTTAATTGGTTTCATAACATGGTTAAGCAAAACAGAAATTCTACTGGACACAGCGTCAGGGATGGATGTGGATTGATCAAGAAAAAAATCAGAAGATCTGTGCAGCTTTGTACTTCAACTATTTTACAGACTTTTTAAAACACATAGAAGTATTTTTAATTGTAATCTAGATGGGAGAGATATGCAGACACATAAGTCTAACGTAAGGGAATTTAAATCACCCCAGCTACACATTCCAGTAAAGCTATCAGCTTTACCTTCCTTCTGAAGCATGGTTTCCCTTAATGGGGAAATTTCTGAAAATAATATCACTGGGTGTACAGTCATTAGCCAAGAGAAACATGTGGTGTAAGAAGTGAGAGCTGAGAGAGTAGAAGCCCAGTCTCAGGATTTCTTATCAGCACTGTAAGTGCACAGCCTGAAGCAGAACACATCCCAGTTGCAGTTGATGTACAGGGATTAAGTTACTCCAACCCCACGAGTCATGCTGCAAATATCAATTCTTGTGTTTAGAGACCATGGCAGGAAACAGACATCAGCACAGAGGGACTCTGCAAGACTGACTTACCTAGTCTGTAAGTTTACTATAGTTGTTCTTCCAAAACTATAGGGATCTTTATCTAGGAAGAATAATAACAAGTAGGAAAATTAACTGGTGCAACACTTACTGCCAGAAAGTCAGCTTTTACTCTACTTTTTAAAGAAGTTGTTACATTTCTTTTTAATATTGAGCAAGTTAATTGATAAAAAGATTTAGAATCATAATCAATGCTGGTTTACTCTGTCCTGCATTTTAAAGTTGGAAAAAAACCACCCCTAGATTATACCACATTCAAGTAATCAAGAAAAACAGTAAAGTGTTTTGAAAATCTAAACACTAGATCTTTGAAGCAGTTCCCTTTCACCCTCCAATCTCCCATCATGTCCATTAACAACACTGATTAGGGATTGAACATAATTTCCTTCACATTTTTCTTTCATCTTAATTGATTTCTTATCTCAGGCTTTTAAGCTGCATTAATTCAGTGTTGACAAAACAGTGTTGACTGCAAGTGAGGGAAAATTGAGTAAATGATCACAAAGGAAAAGGAGTTAAGTGTATCTAGAAAGCTAAGCAATCCTTCTAGCCCAGACTGTTAAACCACATTGCAAGTTAAGTCATCACAACTGAAAGAACTTCAAATGCACAAAATCAGCTTACAGCGCAAGAGGAGGAAGAAGGGGAGAGAATACTAAAGGTTTGGTTTCTGCTGTATTTCCTACACTCACAAAGGCTAATGCAGAAAACCAGAAGCTATATTGTCCTGCTTTAATAAAAAGCTGATATTAATATATACAGAGAATTGCCAAGAAAGCACCCATAAAAAGGAGGTCAGAGATGGAAGTTCCACCAGCGAAACAATACAAAAAGGTACAGTGTATCCTATTACAGACAAGAGCTATGTCACAATGTTCTTAAAACCATGAAAATACTTTAAACATGATCTTGAAGAGACTGATACAAAGCCAGGTACAAAATGGGATTGTAAGCACTCATAATCAAAAATGGATGAATTTATAAATGGAAGAATTCATAAGAATTTATAAAAATGGAAGAATTTATAGTGAGATCTCACTCAAAGAACTCAGGTTTCCCACCAGCAAACTGAATAGCAGACTAGAGGACATCATTATTGTATTTGTAGGTGCCACACTGGAAGACATAATCAGGACTAGACTGCAAGAAACATGAAATGAACTTTATCTACTCAGCATTGACAAAGTCTCTGCAAGATATGTCCAATTTTGAGACACAAACCAAGACATAAAGGAACAATCAGAGACAGTGTAGCTAGATTAAAACAAAAATTCAAGGCATGGCTGATGATTTTATGATCAGCCAAATGCAGAACATTTCTCATTAAAGACCAAATTAACTGGTTTGTTTATAAGAGGAAAAAGCAGAAAAAAATGTTTATTATTCTTAAGCAGCTACAAGGATTTTGTAAAGAGGAAAAGAATAATCTATAATCTCCAGTGACAGATCAAAAATATTGATTTTAAATTAATTGAAGCAAAAGAGATTCAGACTGGATACTAGAAAAATATTTCTCAGCTGTGAAGATGTTTTCCATTGACAATCACCACCAATAAAAAACATAGTGATCAATACCAGGTAAGAGGGCATGGATAAAGTTAATCCCGCCTTAAGCCTTTTAAGTCTTGTCATCTGTGTCTGCAGGTCTGCAATCTTGTTTCTGACAACAGTTTAAAGAGCCCGCTACAATCACACAAATTTGACATCAGACTGAGGGGCTGTGTTGGGTTTGTGTGGCCAGGTTTAGGTAACGGAGGGGTACAGGGGTAGATTCTGTGAGAAGCTACCAACTTCCCCCATGTCCAAGACAGTCAATTCCAGCCAGCTCCAGGACAGACGACTGCTGGCCAAGACCAAGGCAATTAGGAATGATAGTAACACTTCCATAACATATTTTAGAAGGAGAGAAAAGTTATTGTGGAGATCTAACTGCAGAGAGAGAAGAGCAGAGTGAGAATATGAGAGAAACAACTCTGCAGACACCAAGGTCGGTACAGAAGGAGGGGCAGGAGGTGCTTCAGGCACCAGAGCTGATGTTCTCCTGCAGCCCATGGTGGAGGACCATGGGGATGCAGAGATCCACCTGCAGCCTGTGGAGAAGACCCACACTGGAGAAGGTGGATGCCTGGGAGGAGGCTGTAATCTTGTGGGAGGCTTGTGCTAGAGGAGGTCCTGGCAGAGACCTGTGGGCCCATGGAGAGAGGAGCCCATGCTGGAGAGGGTGGGACTTGTGACCCTTTGGGGGACCCACGCTGTGCATGAGGGACTGCATCCTGTAGAAGAGTGACTTATGGTGCAGCAGTTTGTGAAGATGGTATCCAGCCAGAGTCAACCCACTACAGTGGTTAAAACATCACCTTATAAGCTTTAAAAAAAAAAAAAGTCTGAAGAGTTTTAGTATTATATAAACTAAAGAATTCTTCTAAGAATACAAGAAAATAAATTCTTACCAAGCAGATCACCTGATAGATTGACAGGCAATATCACACACACGGACAAAATGCTGATAGCAATCAGCAAGCAGATGATGTGACGCTGGAAGGCGAGGTAATGTATAGCATCTTCACCACACCTCTCATGAATCTCATCATCACTGCATCAGACAGAAAAGCACATGTCTTTTAGTCTTCTTGGAAGTGGTTTATGAACACACATTAACTCCTCAGTCTACTCGGTGACATCCTCTGAAAGGATTTTGAAAGGATTCCTTTTGAAAAGGAATTTCAAAAGGATTTCCTTTTGAAAGCCCTACTGGCTTTCAAAATGGCTGTGTTCTTTCACGTGTAAATGCCAGTAATAAAAGTGTATTTTTTTGTGCAATACCACCATACAAAACTTAACACTAGGGAATTTAGGATTGCAACAATAATCTGAAAAGCAAATATGAATCCAAATCCTTTTGGACTAGAAGATGACAAAGTCTTTTGCTGAGACCTGCTTTATGCCAGTCACAAGCCTAGCTCTCCAAATTTAAGATCAGTGACAGTATTCGCTCATCTCCATAAAGGCTCCCTGTGAGGCAAATTACAACAAAACCACCTCACTCTTTATGACACCCAGGTAAAAGGAAATAAAAGGCTTTGGAATAAAGTCTCACCATTTCTCCACTTTCAGCAGATTAGATCCTTAGAATAGGAGAACTTGGAAAAGGAAAGAACTGAACTAGCAAAACTGGAGAAACACAGGCTTAAAACCCCCACCTCCTTCATGTTTCAGTGTATCCAAGCTAGACATTTATTTTCAAAGTCATGAGCTACTAAGCCCCAAGACACATAAAGAACACACACCACATGTCTAACATTCTGTTTCTGGGAAACACTGGGATGGACTTCCCCTAGTTAGTCAATTCCAGCCCCAGCTAAACCACTCGTTCTCCACAGAAACCCTTGCAGAGAAATCCCAGTGCCTGCCTGGGGCCTTACTGGCTTCAAACAAGGGAACACCCACAAGGTACTCTTTGAAGAGTAAAATCCTAGAGTGTAATTATTAGCTCTGAATCCATATAAATGCTATAGATTCACTCAGATTCACACATTGTCCTAAGACTGGGAAGTCCCTGAGCTGCTAGCAGGACAACTGTATCCTGAAAAAGTACTCCTGTAAATTGACCTTGTTTTCACTTCCTTTTTTCAGCCAACCAGAGACACCTGTATCAGTGCTTGTATTAAAATTCTATCTGCTCAAAGGTGAAAATAACCCCCAACATTTTTGAATGAAAACCACCTTTCTACATTAAAAAAGATCTAAGCAAACCACAGCTCTTGCTATTTCTGTTTCATATACTTACTGCATCCGAAAAGCAGCTGTAATCCAAGAACAAAACCCCTATAAATAAAAAAAATGAAGTTTTTAGGAGCTAACATACAAAAATCCAATTAAGACAAGTATTTCTCTTAGCTAAAAAACTGGTAGTTTGTTGCTCTGAAATACAAGGGTCTAATACAAGTTAATCAGGTAAATGCTTGCTGAAAACACTGCTGAGATTACATTAACAGAAAGGCTTCTTACGTAGGATTACAAATCTCCCAATGAAACTGGATAGCAGAATTCACATCTCACTGAGCATTCTGCTATGGTTCAAAAAACCCTTCTCTCTCAAAAGGGCTCTTCTTTCAAGTGAACATTATCCAACTAAATAGATACGTGTTACTCAATGGCTAAAGTTGCTTTAGGGTTTTAAAAAGATGAAGTACACAAATAGCAGAGCAATCCTGATCAAACACTAGTATGCTTTTGATGCTCACACAAATAATTCATCTGTAAATCTAAAAAAGGCTAGATATTAAGTTGATGCATGCATATATAAAATGATGAAAACTTAGGATGCCACTATGGGATAACTTTTGCATGGTTCCTTCTGAAGTTGCAACACAAAATTATAGAGGTGTACCAATTCAAGGACTTCAGAAAGACCATGGAGGGAGCCAGTTAAAAGTCTGGCCAAAATATTACCCTCCACTCCAAACCAACTTGATTATTAAGAGTGCATAACACTATTATTAGCCTCACACTTGCATCCAGTTTTCTCAACACTGTGAGGAAAACAATGTACTGTAAAGAGCAACCAGGTATTATTTGCAATGTGAACACAATGTAACTTTTTGAACTATTATTCCAGCACAAATTATTTACCAGTCTTTTTTTCACTCGCCCTTCTCATTTTGTAACACTAACATAGTCCCTCTTTAAATTAAAAAAAAAAACAAAAACCAAACCAGACTTAGAAATGATGACACAAGATACTGGTTTTATGGTATGACAATAGCTTGTCAGGAAACAGAGATTGTGCATTGTTCTATAAAAACACAGTTAACAATGCATTATTGATTTTTGCATAGAGATGAACCTCCAGTTTAATGACGGTTCATTGGACTATATGGAATGGCAAATTACAGCAGATTCCATTCAGAAAGTATTATCAGAACTCTAGAATACTTACTTTATCATATTCAAGATCTTCAGGTACTGATGATGATGATGATGACAACCGGTTATATCTTGATTCACTAAAACACATTAAATGATGCTTTTGAGTATCTTTAACAACAGATGATGGAGTTCTACAGAATTATTTCATCTTTAACAGTTCTGACTAAGGGATGTAGTAGAAGCACACTTTTTCACTTATGTGATTTTCACCCTGTAGCACATGTCTGATTATAGTAACTTGTGTATGTCTCATGTTGAACAGAGAGGACACATGAGTTCCCAACAGGAGAGCACACAACTGAACTTGAAAGAAAATAACATTTTATCAGACTATTAAAACCACAGTGATCTAACAGAATGCAACACCGGTTTGGAAGCCTAGGCAGGATCAGATTTGCAAGCTGGCTTCCTGTTTGGATATTCCCCACAAGACATCACTTCTTTTCTTTGCATCTTTCTTCCTTTATTGTATAGTCACTGCTCAGAATATCCCCTCACAACTAAATCCCTGCAAAGTCACCTTCACACACAAACAGTCCTGTAGCAAGGCTAGAAATATTTAGAAACTCTGTAGCCCTCAAATATAGCAGAGTGCCTATATTCAGTTTGTCCCTAAAAAGAAATGTTGCAATGGTAATTAGAGGAAGACACCTGTTAGAATGAAGTGTGTTCCTAGGTGTCTCTGTAATTTTGGCCAGCATGCTCAGCTCACAGTCCAGCAGGGCAAAAACATAGGCTCCTGGATGTCTGACTGCTCTAGCCTGTTGGCCCCATGAGTCCACAGCCCAGTCCCAGAGCACCTTCATGACTGCTGCCTCAGCCAGCTGGATTAAAGCCTTCTCATTACTGCCCATTTTATTTTACATCATCTATCTTTCACAACTGTCCATAGATTACACCTAAAAACAGGATTTGAGTTCTTTCTCATTGCTCATTTGTGAATTTACCATAACTTGATTGCACCAGGAAGGGGTTCACTGTTAAAGTTCCCCCATTTCACATACAGACAGCTTAGATTTTAAACATCCCAACACATCATCCTACAGAAAAAAAAAAAATAAAAAAAAATCAAAAGCTCATTTGAAATACTACTAAAAACCAGTGAAGAATTTTAGAAACCTGTGACAATAAGTTTTCATTTTTGAACCCTTGGGAACTTCTGTGGCACAGGCTGTGCAGGGAGCTCTGGGAATACACTGGGTTTGAGCCAAGATAAACAAAATGGTTAATATCCCTCTGTACAGAAGCACACTGCAAACATCAGTGTGCAGCATGTCAGAGACAAGCAGCCTATTTCCTTACCTCCACTTCCTTAACTCACAGCTGTAAGATGAAATTCACAGCAATGGAAACACAGGACTTACGGCTGAAACCACAGTAACTCTCTGAGGGGGATGTATTTCACACAAAGCAGTGTGCGAGCATTTTTAACACACAAGTGCATGTGATAACAAACGTATCTAATTGATACAAATTCACCTTATAAAAGCCACATTTACTGTACTTTTCTCCCCACATGGTTTCAACAAGTCAGTCTGATTGCATATCTTTTTTACCTTTCAACTTCTGACACCAGAGCAACACGACCATAGTCCCAGAATCTCTTTCTTATAATGGAAAACAGTAATATTAAAATCTAGAAAAGAAAAAAGAAGATATTAAAATATTTATTTTTCCCATTTCATAATAATCATTCTTAGGTGTTTAAGAACTGACAAAAAATGCTGTCTGAGCTCCTAAATCAGTTATCATTGTATCATAATATAAACTCAGTGGTGGCCATACCACAGACCAACACTACCTATCTCTGATCTCTGCAATGTATTTTTAATCTGCCCCCTGTATTTTCCCTTTTTGAAGGAGTAGAAGAAAACAAGAAAAAAGCTCCATCACTGAGTATTTCATAGATTAATTTTTTTATTTTTTTTTTAAAGAAACAAGTTGCTCTACAGAAAGCAATGATGTATCAAGGCCTGTTTTCTATGCATATGTAACGATACACCCTCACCTCCCAGTTCCTCCTCCATCCCATACCTGTTTGGCTGGAAAGTGGTGTTAGTACTGGGATCAAATACTGACTAGCCAGCCAGGATACATATCCAGATTATCTCTGTGTCAAGATTACACAGCCAATTTCCACATTTCACAATGAATATAACATTCTTATGAGAGCCTTCCTCCTAACTGGGATGATTAATTTAGATCTTTCTCCTTCATCTGGTCAGTAAACTTGGTGCAAGCAGGAAAGTTCTCTACATTCTTCACAACTTTGGCTGAAATTGGCTACAGTATTCTACAGCTATTAGGAATGACTGCCAGATAAAAATGGGAAGACAAATACATAAAACTCACTTTCTTTGGAAACCAGCCTAGGAATAACATATCAGAAACGCATCAACTGACAGTCAGTAAAAGGATATGCAGTAAAAATATATTAAAAAAAGTCAAAGCTAAGAATACAGGAGTTGATAAATCATTGTATAAATAATTTTCAGCTCTTGGATTTGAAGAAGAGAGGAGCCTCCTGCACTGCACCCAACTCTCTACCTAACCCTCCTTGAGTGTAGAGTTCAACAGCAAGGAACTCAAAAGCAAACTCAGTGTCTTAAAACTGAGCCACAGTTTTAAAAAAAAAAGGCAAACACTTCAACTAAATCTTATTAAATTCTGTGCCATTGGTCACAGAGAGCTGTAAATACCTTACATCCTCAGGAAAATGGATTTATGGTAGCATACACCAAATCAACAGCAAAGAATGCCACTACCTAACTTTGAGGAGTATCCTCTACATTCCTACAGAACGACCAGCTCAGACCACAGGTACTTCAAGTTTCTTTACAGCAGATTTCTAGAACTCAGAAACTCTTACCCCTTTAGTCTATTTTACTACCACATACCCTATTCTCAGGCCAATTTGCAGGTCTGCAGCCCTGTTTCTGGTGGCTGAAGACCACACTAGACCAAGCTTACAAAAATAACCACAAGTTTTAGTGCAGTTTCAGGCCTGTACTGCAGCCCCCAGGTAGCAACTTATCATATTAGTTCCTATCAACCTAACCTACCTGCTAACCACCTTTTGTCAGGACTGGTCAGTACATTATTCCATCTTCATCTACAGCTTCAGGAAATCTAATTTTTAAAAAGTTGGTTTTTCAAAAGGCAATACAACATGGAAAACCTGTCATTTCACAACCGAGTTAGTAATGGTGTCCCCTTCCTGAAAATGTACCCAGTACTTACACCCAAACATTCTTGCAGTTAAGATAAAATATGAAAATTTGAGCTACAACAACAAAATTCACTAATTTCATACACAGAACCTTTAAAACTGCACTCTCCCTACATCTACACATCCAACATAAAGTGACTCCACCATCCCATCTGTATGCAAACACTTATCGACACTTGAAAAGAGAAGGATGGCCTCAACTCATTTCTTATTCTGAACACTCCCAGAAATCAAATTCCAACCCAAAAAAAAAGAGAATTCTGAACAATCTAACTTTTGAGAGGCCAGAACAACTTTCAATATAAGAAACAGAAAACTGGGCTTACAAAAAAGAAGGTTACGTCGAGCAGCAGGACAGTTGGGATTCCACCAAAAGTTACTCCTTGGAGCACTGTGCTGCCCTGAGCAGTACTGTAGCAATAAGTTTCATTTGTTCTGTTGAAAGGTCCACTCCTGTTCCCGAAGAAGCCTAGATGAGAATGTCCAAAACCCAGAAAATAGAAAGGATTCATTTTGTCTATCCCTTTAAAAGACAAAAAAAAAAAAAAAAAAAAAAGGAAAAGGTGAAACCAACTTGTGAAAAGCCTGGTTGGTATTTGTGAGCTATACTAATTTACAAGTATAAAAGTGCAGGAAGATGCAATCAGAAAACTGCTGTGGAAAAGAAGGTGCCTTTGGCAATCTCTTCCCTTCACATGTGAAATATTTTGCAATAACTGGCAGGTTCAGCTAGCAGCAGTGCCCAGACAAGAATTCCAGACATCTAGTGAACTCTACAGAGATCTACAGAAGACCCCACCCCCCAAAAAAAAACCTTCCCTATCATTTAATCTATGACATCAAACTACATATTCCTGGACTGTGATTCTAGGAATCACACAGGGCATTACATATTCCAACAACAGCAGATTGAAGACTTTTTTCCTAGTTGATGAGCATGTGTGAACACTCCAGCTTGTGAACTTCATATTTAAATGTCACAATCTTGAGATCATTAACAAATTCACCATTAATTCCACAGAAAAGAACTACTACACAAATACACACACTCCCTTCTCTTCTTGGAATATTGTGTGAATTTCCTTTTTCAAAATAATTCAGCTGAAAGTCTGGCACAGCAATTATCATGTGTCATAAACAAGAAAAAACAAAGAGCTTCTCAGAGAACAGATATCTACTTCATTTTAGTCAACTGACCTGAGCAGATAACGTAGTACCATACAAGAATGTACGAGATTTGGCTATTGATACAAAGTTCTTTTTATCAGTGCAGGCAATTGCTCGTTTATTTTCGGGCTTTCCACTTCAAACATTTCCATTCATGGATCTTACTAACTTGCTGATTCCCAAGTACTTCTGCTTCATGCAGAACACACTTCTGACTGATAAATTCACAAAGAAACCACTCCCCGGAAAAAAAAAATTCTTCAAAAGCAAATATTGTAGGTCCTCATCACAGAGGTCCAGGGACACTACTTTTGGGATGTCGTGCCTCTAAGAGGAATGCACATGTCTCTGATGACAGCACTACTCTGGTTGCTGAAAAAAAAAAACAAACAAAAAAACCAAATAATTAAATATTCTCCTTTTAAGCAGCGGGAAAACAGCATGGAGAATTCTCCTCCCACAACAGCATTTGCTAAATGTTGGACAGCGTGACACGGTGAGGAAGAAATTTAGTGTCAGCTGATTTGTTTAATCACAGGGAAGAAAAAAAAAAAAAAAAAGAGAAAGAAAAAAACGACCCAACAACGCCCACAAAAGTTGGCCGTGACTCTATCCTTGCTTTCTACGGACTGAAATTTAGTGCTGACGGAAAATAAAGCACATTTGAAGAGCCTTCGGGAATCTTCAGCACAAGCCTGCACTCTAAACTCTAAGCAACACACTGGAGTTTATCAGACACTGCTGCTAGCTCTCCAAAGCTGTTCTTTTTAAACAAGCCAGCTGCCAGGAAGATAAAGGGCAGGGGAAGATCTCCCACGGGTGGGGCTGCGCCGCAGGAACCCAGGAAGCTCCGGGCTCCAGAAATGGGAGCCCGGCTGCGCTCCCGGCTCCGGCAGGGACCAGGAGCCACGGCGGGCGGGGCCGGCTTCCCCAGGAGCACATTGGAAAGCGCCAGGCTCTCCCCTGTCCCTCGGGTCCCTCCGCTCCAGAGCAGGGTGGGCTGGCTCAGCTCCCGGCGGGGAGGGGACGCTGCTCCCGGCGCTGCCCGCCCCGACCCGCTGAGGCGGGGGTCCCGCTGAGAGGGGGGGCCACGCTCACCTCACCGCTCCGCTCCCCTCCCCGCGGCCCCGCACGGCGCGGCTCCCGCCCACCCTTACCTGCGCAGAGGCGGCTTCTCCTACCCCCTCCCTTCCCTTCTCTGCCTTTCCCTCCCTTGCCCTCTCGCTTCGTCACCTCACGGGCAGTCCCGGCCCCGGCGTTACGAGCGCCGGCAACAAGTCTCGGGGCCTGCGCATGCGCGGGCGGCCCGCGATCAGCTCCCCCTCCGCCCCTGGAGCGCGCTCCTCGCTTCCCGCGGCGGCGCGGCCCCACAGGGCTGCCCCGCCGGGACAGGGCCGCTCCGGCCGGGACAGGGCCGCCCCCGCCGGGACAGGGCCGCCCCCGCCGGGACAGGGCCGCTCCGGCCGGGACAGGGTCGCTCCGGCCGGGACAGGGCCGCCCCCGCCGGGACAGGGCCGCTCCGGCCGGGACAGGGCCGCTCCGGCCGGGACAGGGTCGCCCCTGCCGGGATAGTGTCTGCCCCGCGCCTCCCCTCAGGGAACCGAGGGGGAAAGCTGCTTCTACTCTCCATCCTGGAGAAGGCTCCGGGGAGACCTTGTAGCGCCTACTGGTGTCTAGAACCTAGAAGAACATTTTATAGCACAGGAAAAAAAATCAAACCAACCCCCAAGAAATGTGAGATACGATTTCCAGAGAAATTTCACAATTTCAGGTCTGGTGAAGTGGGCAAGCGCGCAGGTGGAAGTGGAGCAGGCCACACACTGAGCTTATGGAATCATGGAATGGAGTGGTTTGGAAGGAACCTGAAATTCCATCCCTTTCAACCCCCCACCATAGGCAGGGATACCTCCTATGAGAGCAGGTTGCTCAGAGCCCCATCCGACCTGGTTTTGAACACTTCCAGGTATGGGACAGCCACAGCTTCTCTGGGCAACCTCTGCCAGTGCCTCACCACCCTCAGGGTGAAAAGTTTTTTCCTATTATCGAATTTAAACCTACCCTCTTTCAGTTTAAATCCATTCACTTTTGTCCTATCACTATATGCCCTTGTAAAAGTCCCTCTCCAGCTCTCCTGTAGCCCCCTTCAGGTACTGGAAGGTGCTCTAAGGTCTCTATGGAGCCTTCTCTGGGTTGAATAATCCCAGCCCTCTCAGCCTGCCTTTGTAGGAGGTGCTCCTGTCCTTTAAGCATCTCCATGGTCTCCTCTGGACTCACTCCAACAGCTCCACGTCTTTCTTGTTCTGGGGGCCCCGGACTCCACACTCTGAGTGGGGTCTCAAGAGGGCAGAGTAGAGGGGGAGAATCACCTTCATTGCCCTGCTGGCCAAACCTCTTCAGGTAGCTCTGAAATAAATTAATAAATTAATGGTAGTAATATGAATGTTTCATAGCCTCTTGTCTCCACATGCTCCACACACTCATATGTTGTGAATTGGAAAAAACCCAACCCCAAGACCTAGGAAGTTTAAGTTAATGAGTCTATGACAGAGCTGGGATGAGACCAATTCCCAGATATCCATAAAGACATCCTATCTTTTAAGGGGTTCATTGCTTCTAGACTACAGGCCAGGAACACTGTACAGCAGGTCCCTGCTCTCCACCTCTTCTCTACCCTTTATGTTAGTGTTCCCTCCACAGCCATTTGATACCCAGAATTGCCAACCATCCTCATCCTCCTGTGCCTTCATCCTTTGCCCCTGACTGGCAGGACAGACCTCAATGAGCAGCAGGCATATGAGGAAGTAGATGATTATGGTAATGATGAAAACTTAACTGTTCAAAGGGAGTCAGGGACCACTTGCCTTCAATGGTTTGCACCCCTACCAGCAATCTCATGGATGAAGCAGCAGTGATGTCTTAGAACAGCAACCCACTGTATAACCAACTAAAAATAATTAGGATATTGCAAGGTTCACTCTGGTGTTACATTGATCAAAACATTGGTTATCTGGTGACTTTTATGTTTAAAAGGAATTAATGTCCCAGCTGCCGAGAAGCCACTATCTGCTCCATTTGCCAGTCCTGATCCTGCCTCTCCACCTTTAACTCCTTGTATTCCTGGGTATTCAGACTCTGTGGATTACTTATGGCCCTGCATGCATAGCTGCTGTCCGGCTCCCTGCCATTTTATTCACCCACAATTGTTTTGCTCTGCCAAATCCTTGATTCACTTTTCAGAAGTGCCTGTTCAGCAGAGAGCAGCATCTGGTTGTACATGTGCTATCTGCCTTCTCCCAGCTCATCCCACAAAAAGAGAAAAGTCCTGGTCATCTGCAGTCACTGAGACATTTCAAGACAGAATGTCATCATTTACCTAGAAGATGCATTGTAGATAATCTGTGATTTTAAATTTGCTGTAACAATTATGCTAGTTAGAAAATGACATAAAAATTCTCAGTTCAGAGCGGTTCAGATTCACTGCTGGAATAAAGAAATCCTACTGTTGTTGAAGGAAGTTACTTGTTTTACCTTTAAAAACACTCTCCTCTCTAGGGCTGTGTTGGTGGGAAAGTTGTTTGGCATGAGTGTCTCAGAGTTTTTGTTCCATCCTGCCTTTTCTGGAACAACTCTCCCTGTGGACAACTTACTTCAGAACAGGATTTCACAGTGGAATAATTATAATCACTTTCTTTTAAATTAAGTTTTACTGATGTAGGTGCAGCAGAGTAGATCTACCATGTAGGTGAAGCCTCAATGTATGCTTGCAGTTCTTGCACTTCTAGGATAAAAATTTGTTTTGTTGGTTTTCTCAGTGATTTCCTAAGATGTTTGTACTCTTGATTCTTGCCAGGTTTTTCAAAATTAAGATGGCCTTGCTCTGGTTTGATTATCTTATTCTGTAGTGTAAAATAGGTAATATTTAGTGATCTCAGCATTGTAGTCTTGACATTCTTCAGTGTGATGACTTTTGCCTAGCTACAAAATAATTTTCCCTCTCTCGCAAGAATAACATCGAGCTTTTGTCATTTGTTTTTGTTCTTCCTCTGTCTAGACAGGCTCTTTAGCTAAGTGGTGTGATTTTGTTTATCTCTAATTTCAACATCAGAGTCACATTTCCCTCCTCCCTACCTCTTGTAAATAGGGTTTTGTTTACCACTGTCTGTTCTTTTGGTGACAAAAGCCACATACTGTCATTAGTTCACAAACGTTTAATTATGTTGCTAGAGCAGATGGGAAACCACCCTCAGGACCTAGGGAGCAGGTCAATAGACTCTGAAATCCTTCCGTCTTTCTTTCATTTTGCTTTCTCCATATCTACTTCAACAGCTCTTTAGCACCAGGTTGAACAAGTGTGCAAGGTATTTACACTTCCACGTGTGACTCTTCCCTTACTTTATTAAATGATTATTCTTAAGCCATTATTATGGCTGAAGAACTCCCTAGTCACTTTAGTTTGATTTATCACAGCAGGACATCCCTTGATGGGTGAACTCCCAACAGGACTTCAATAGTCTCTGGAGGTGAGTAGCAGGTGGCCTGAGCTTTGCCATGCGTGGCAACTCCCGCCGTGGTTTCTTCTCTCTGAAGAAACTCATCAGCCCAGCTTGCTGTTCCTTACTTATCTGCCTATTCAAATACACCTTAATGGATTTAATTCAGGCTTCCAGCCTGGCAGCCCTTTGCTATCTTTTAATCTTCGCCTTCATTTGGCAATCTGTTTATGAGCCTCAATACTCCACAGGACGCAGTGTGGGCATTATGGGATTTTCCTTTGTAAGGTCTGAGCATTAAAATGTTTATAATAAAAACAAACAGAAAAATCTAGACAGATACACAGATTTAAATATCATAGTACAAATCAGCAAGCAGCAAGCCTTGATTTAAATTCACAATTTATCCTTCTTTTCTCTCTATTCTTTTAATTGTTTTTGTCATGCTGCTTCTCATTCATAGGTAATATGTTGACTTTCAAGGTAGAAATATCCTTGCATTAAAGTTGGAATGTATTTTCATTAATCAATACAGCAGATTATTATACAATGTATTTAACCAAATACATCTAATGGTATTTGATAGAAATTTTCTTTTCTTTTCCTTTCCTTTTTATGTCAGATAGGAAATGGTGAATGTAGCATTGGTATTGATGCTTGAGCATGATTCATTTTTCTTGTCATCTTCATCAAGTTATACTTGGATGAAAACTGGATTTTATTAAAACACACAGGAAACTGCAGTCTAAAATAGCAATGCTGAAAAGTATGGGAGGAAAAAGTAGGCTTATTGCAACATACTTTGCATAACTTGATTTATGAAGTGGTGAACCCATGAGGTTCCTCATCACTCGCCTCTGGGCAAGGTGAGGTTTTAAACCTTGGGTTTTTTTTGAGTAGTCGCAGGTGTGGAGAATCGCTTGCTGATGTATAGGATTGTTAGGTTATTGTTAGCTTGTCGCAATGCAACCGCTGTTAGTGTGACACAGTTTGCTACAAAAGCAGGGCAAGGTGGCCTGCAACGTGAGTGACTTCATTGTTACCTGAATGTACACATTATCTTAATGCTTATCCGTGCATTAACCCCCTGTGTATAGAAGCTGAAGGGACTTAATGCATAGGTGGCACAGCACTAACCATAATTAAGTCAGCTTGCTGAGAGAAAGAGGGAGATGGAGAAACCATCTGGCACAATCTGGTTTGTCCCACTGAAGAGGAGGGCACCTGGCCACACGAGCTATTGGATTTATCAGGCACCAGGTGTGCTTGTTACCAGTATGAAATATCAAACCATTCAGAGCTTGTAAAGTTTTCCCATTTCCAGGTACAACACACATTGGTTTTACTGAACAACTCCAGTGTCCTCGAGAGCCTCTCTGCTCCACAGGTGTCCTCATTGTACACAGTGACTCCTTTTGCAACAGTACTAAGGTGAGCCCTGGACAAAATTTAGTATCCTTGCCTCAGGTTCTGCTTTCCCTGGAGCACAAAGGTGAGTAGTTGTTTGTGCAGGAGCCACAAAATGCTCCAGGAGATCTTGCAGTCTAAACCATTGGTGGGTCAATTAACTGGGTTTGCTGCAGCCTTTGATTGAGACTAAATATTTGTGAAGCAAGATCTGAAATCCTGGTTTTAATCCAAATGGGTCAGAAGAAGAACACTAGTTTTTCCCTTTTTTATTTTTGTGTTCCAAACACCACTCAGTTTGACAGCTTTGAAGAAACTACTCATGGCTGATCTGCTGTGTCCACACTCTTTGCAAAGAGTCCAGGGAGATTCCCAGCTTTTAGACATAAAAACCCTGTTCCAAGGCCTTGGTGACAACACTTCCTGGTTTACTGGCTTGATTTCCCTTAAAATGTCAGCATCAAACACACTGCTTGATAATTTATAAATTTATAGATTAAATAGTTTTTTCAAGGACTTTCATAATGAACAGTCATTTTTTTTTCTTCTGTTGGGCAGGAATTCCCCCTTTCCACTTCTGGATTTACAGATGAAAAGAATTCAGTGTTCAAACTGTGGGGTTTTCAAAGAGCTGACAAGGTCTGAGTTACAATTCCCACAGCAGCAGTGACTTGACTCCTTTGCAGACAGAGCAGGAGAGCACGGGGGGCCACTAATGACAGCAGGATGATCCTGGTGAGCCCAAGCAGGGGGTCAGGTGCCAGGGATGCAGGGCAAGTGGCTGGGGTGACTTGGTGTCAGGATGCAAAGTGACTTACACAGGAAGATGTGAAGAGCTGTGGCCATAGCAAACAGCCACGACCAAGGGCAGTGAGGCCTTTTCCAGCAAGGAAGCTCCTGAACCTGATGGAGCATGACTTTAGTAAAACACAACTGGAAATTGTGGGGACCAGCAGCATCCAACCAGTTCCAAGTGCATGACTGCTGCTTGAGGCACACCACAGACATGTGGATCCTTGCTTTCTGGCACCTCCACTTTGGGGAAGCAGAGTTGCTTCTGTTCATTCCTTAGTGTGTGATTACCCATTGGACATATTATCACCATACATTCTGATATTCCCATTCCTGTCCCTCCCTGTCCACTCTTTCCTCCCTCTATCTGTAGTATTTTATTTCCTCCCCCCATTCATCCTTTTGCATACTTCCTTTCCTGTGGTTTTGTTTTTTTTTTTTTTAGTCTCTCTAAATCACTTTTGTTTCTGTTTCATCTTTCTCCTTTCAAAGGTATGCAAAGGATATAAAGGTATTTCCTCACATCTCTTCTAGCTGGACTTGGCATGTTTGACATGGCCTCATGATTGTGGCCTAATCTGTGTAAAAAGGGAAAGTAATGTAGTCACTGCAAACTGAGCAGCTTAGACACAGGTGATCTATGGATCAATGGAGAACTTTCTTCCTTGTAACAGATGGCAAGAGGGACATGCCTTGTTTTACTAAGATACTTTAAGTACAGTAATCGTTAGAGTTAGTAGAGGTGATTAGAGTTTTGTTGATAGAAGCTGTGCTTGGCTGGTGCCTTTGAAAATCAGCTTATTTATTTTCATGTCTAAATACAGACTTGAAAATTTTGGCCAAGGCAGTTTGCTCAAGGTCATAGTCCTGACTCAGGGACAGAACTGGGAAGAGAGCCCAGATGTTTTCAGCTCTCCTTTCCTACTGATATTATGTACAGTTTCAGTAAAGCAGATGTTTATATTTAGATTCACTGAATTAGTTGTTTATATATTCAGTTATATATTAGATAGTGATAGAGTGAGTGGTCAGAATTAATCAGGGAGAAGAGCAGGTCCTGTAAAGTGGTATGGTTTTTGGAATGAGATAAAGTCAAGGACAGAAGAAAGGATCAGTGTTACATGGGAGCACCTAGGCAAACTTTTCCTGCCTTCACAACATGGTGCACCTTTTCTTTTACACCCTGTCTGGGTCAGCTCCTGGGGCTGTACAGGCACAGCTAAGAGAGTAGATGCTGTATGCAGAGCCCTGGTATGAGCAGAACTGAGGTTTAAGGCCCCAAATTGCCAACTGGTCAGGGCAACAGTGAGCCAGGGTGATTGTAAATTCTTTGCACCATAGTTCCTGCGAAGATTACAAGAGTTTCATACATCAGTGTAAGAACTTGAACTTATTATTCAAATTATCATAGTGAGAGTCTTTCTCAATGGACATGGAATTGTGTTAAGGAACCACTTCCACTTAGGAAACAAGACCACTGTGTTCTGTCATTGCTGTGGTTTCTAGCTCAGTTTCAAGGCAACCCAAGCAACAGTATATTTTCATATTCTGTTATGAATCACAGGATTTTCTCATTCACAGCAAATGTTCAACAGTTTACCAGCCTGGAAACACGGTGAAGACCAGAGTTAAGCTTTCCTACCATAAGGGACTGAAAACAAATCAAACAGTGAAGCCTCCAAAGAGTTTTACGAGACAGTTTTCCAAAACTGCTTCATGTAATGATTTTCAGATTCCTCCCATTGGATTTGCAGAAACTGAACTTCCTTGAAAACATTGTTTTCCTGTACTCTGCTTCCTAGGTTTTCCAACAGAGCTGGTCAAAATGATCAAGCATTTCAAATTTATTCTCAGCTTATCTATGCCTCTGCTCAAATTGTAGTAATTATTTCTAGCTTTGCTGTCACAAGTCAAAATATTCCTTGCTCTATTTTAAAATCAGAGCACCCAAGTTTTGCTCAGTGAGAAATGGACTCTAAATTCCTTCTCATACCTTTGAAAAATCTTCTCTATGTGTATGATTTTTTCAAAAGACCCTGGATTCTGCACTGGCAACTGCTGAAGCTAAGAGCCATGCTGCATAGATAAAATAAATTTTAGTACACATGTCTTTAGTTATTCAGCCTGGAAAGCTGACAGATGCCAGCTTCAAATTCATGGCATTTCCTGCAGAATCACATGTCAAAGCCAAAATCAAGGTTCAGAAATGTGTTTGGTTGCTATGTGGAAATGTTTGCCATTCCTGGATTAATGGTTTTGAATAAGCAAATGGTAAGGTAAGAAAAAGAAAAAAAAAACACCAAACAACTGAAGTTTGTGTTTCACGCTTCAAGTGACCTGACCAAGTGTGGCTAAATTCCCTTTTAAAATCAAATGACCATGATGCATCTCCCATGGTGCTGCAGTATGAATGCTAAAAGGATTAAAACTGGTCAGATCACAGAGCTTTATGTTTTGCTCTTTTAAGGGCCGTGTTATATCCGAGACCTTATATTCCTTTTTTTACATAGATATGAGTGCATGGCAGGAAATTACATAATTTCCTGTGCCATGAAGTAAAATATCCTTTTATGTTTTGTTTTGGAGTCAACTACACAAAAAAAAAGGTGTTTTTATCAGTCCTTTTCTTCTGAATTCTTTTTAATTAAATAGCAATAACATTCAAAAATGTTAAAAATCAATACCATGGTAATATAAATAAGTGAAAACAGCTTCATTGTAACTGCTTGAGTAGGAGCAGTCTATCCACACATCCTTCTTTCTGAACGTTGCAGCATTATTTGAAAACAAAAGTAAATTAGGCTGCTATTTTGATATTTGTTGTTGTGCAATTCTCAAAGGTATGACAAACTACCCAATCTAGACAGAAGGGGAATGGAATGAAGAGGATAAATAATAAATCACCAGTAATAGTAACCAGCTCACTATATTTTAAAAATGAGTTAATGATTTGAAATTTTATTAACAGATCTAAAATCTTTTACAATGCATTTCAAATAATCTACAGGCCTTTAAGACCATCCTCAGAAGAGACATCAGCATTCTGAAGACAAAGAAAATCTTCCTGCAAAAGTTCAGTGAAATGCTTACAGCCTCTTTCTGTTTAAAACTAATGAGCATCAAACACCAGGATGAGGGAGTTTAGTCTGATCCAGATCATGATTTCCAAGATGGTTTTGTACCTCTTGAAACTCCCAGCTTCCTGGAAGCCTCTCAGACATGTTCTCCCTGTATGAGCCCAGCTTGCCCAGAGCTCAGACAGCCAGGCCTGGTGTTGTTGCTGGACCCATTCCGAGCTCTACCTCACCATTCTTTTGACCACAGCACTAATGTGCTGTTAACATCAAGGACAAAAGCCATGTGCAAGTAATTATTTTTGAAACTGAATACATTTAAGTTCCATGGTGTAAAGCCCACAGACATGCAATACACCCAGAGTCACTTCAACAGCAGAGGTGACAGATGGAAAACAGCCACGTGAGTAGTTTAGCTCATTTTTCTATTGTTGCAGGTACCTTTTTGCCAATCAGTAGATTTGCTAAGGCACTGCCCAAGCTAATTTTGAATATCTCAGTGAGGACTAGCAGAAGCCTTTGGGCAGCTGCTCTTTGCTCTGTGGTGTACCAGAAGTCTAAACTATCAGTTCTGTCTTGTCATCTGTGTGTTGTCACTTAATTTTGCCTTCTACAATCTTGCATTAGGTTTTGTGATTTTCTGTACAAGTAGCAGCCCTTTTTAGAGTTTTTTTACACTCCACTAACAAATTACTGTTTTGCACAGCAACTCATCATTTTTATCAGAAGAGGTTGCTTTTTAGCTCTCACTCATCTTGGCCTTTTATCTTTATTTTTGGCCTGTAGAAAAAAAATCTTCCAGCAAAGTTAGTAATGCAAATTATTCAAATTACATTAACATGTATTTCATAATCTTTCTGCCTTTACAGCTTCTCCTGGTAATAGAAATAAACTACAGCTGCTAGAATATAGTGTTATTCTTTCTCTATCTAAGTTGGGGAAAAGTGATTCATTTTCTCTCTTTCTTAGCAAAAGAGGACACTCTGTTCAGTGAAGCGAAAGTTATTAGAGCTAAAATTAACTGGAGGAAATACAATCCATAATTAAGCCAGGTTACTCAGTGCCACAGATGCAGTAGGAATAGTATTCCAACTGTATTAGCATGAGAGGAAAATGGGGACATCACTTGGTTTTTGGAATGTCAAATGACACACAAACTTGGCACAGAATCAGTAAGGGTTATGGGACATTGATTCTGCACATTAAGGCAGAAAAAACATACTTTAAAAAAAAGCTGATAAATTTCTACACTATATATACAGTTGCAAGGGAAAAGCAGCATTTTAACTAGCTGATAAATGGGGTCTGATTAGAAATTAAGTGATGCTCCTACAGAATTCAGTATTTCTCAGTAATTAGAATATTCCTTAATGTAGTGGACTGTGATGTAAAGCAAGCAGTTCAGGGCTGTATGCTTATTTATCTGATTCAACTACATTAGCTAAATGTCAGTGTTTTTGCCAGCAGCCTATGCTGCAGCCATCAGAGGGGTGATGAGTCCTGCTTCCTCAGCTACAAACAAGGAGCAGACTGGGGCGGTGGGGAGGAGACTGCTGAAGGCATAGAAAATTCTGTATTTAAACAGTTGTGTTTGCTTTTCTGTTAAAAAAAAAAAAAAAACTCTTGAAGATCTCCTTTCTGCAAGAACACTGGCACTTTGCAAACACTGCCAACACAAACCCCTTTGGGCGAGCCAGCTGACATCAGCTGACCAAGGACATGGGAGAACTTTGGACATTTTATCCATTGCTCCTCAGACAGACAGCCTATTGTCCTGGCCATCTGACCAAAACAAGCTCATGAGTAAAAGCAGAAGCTGCCTATGGAAGATGTGCTTATGTCAGTGCAATCTGAGAAACACAGCACCAGAAGAGAATAACCCAATAGGATGTGATCTTTCAGATATTTCCATTGGAAATGGTCAGCTCAGTCTGGTGATGAGGTGATGAGGAAAAACAGTCTCATGTCCTTGCCTAGATTAAATGAGTTGGACAACTTCTGTATAGCTGAAGCAGGTGTTTGTTTGGACCACAAAAGTTGCTACAGAAACTGGCTCCTCAGCAGGAGAGTAAACACTAGGGACTGAGGCTGAGGTTACAGCATCTTTAGAACGAGATCTGTGCACTCAGATTCATCTCAGACATGGGACAGGAAGTTCTGTTTCCCAGAGTCAAGTTAGCCAGAGCTCACAACACAAATCTAATGTCCCTTTTATGACTTTATACCAAATGGAAGGGAAAAGGGAATACATGGGGGGCGGGTAAGTCAGGTGATAGCTGACTGAAAACAAAGCCTTTTGGTACAAAAATTAACAAGGCCAAATTTTTACAACAAATCATGATCAGCAGAAAGATCAATACAACTGCATTGAGCAGCTCTGCTGTTTTCAGTCTAGCCCTGGGAGACATCCAGATGTCTTGTGTTATCAGGCCTTACCTTCTGGAAACTTTTCCATGTCAGATACTTGCAAAACAAGCTGAGGTCACAGGGAGCAAACTCCAGTGAGCTGTACTGGCTTACAGAAGTCCTGGGTGCTTCTATTCTGTCTTTGTATACTGAGCAAGCTATTCATGCTCTCCTATGAAGGCTGAGAGATAGGGCTGTTCAGCCTAGAGAAGGGAAAGGCTCTGCAAACACCTTAGAGCACCTTCCAGTACCTAAAGGGGGCTTACAAGGGAGCTGGAGAGGGCATGCAGTGACAGGACAAGGGGGAATAGCTTCAAAGTGACAGAAGAGAGGCTTAGCTTAGATGCTAAGAGGAAATCCTTTACTGTGAGGATGGTGAGGCACTGAAACAGGTTGCCCAGAGAAGCTCTGGCTGCCCCATCCCCAGAAGTGTTCAAGACCAGGTTGAGCAGGGCTTTGAGCAGGTTTGGTGAGCTCCACACTCTCTTTCTAGACCTGTTTGGTTCAGGGCCAGTCCCTGCAGAGGAATAGAGGCCCCACCACCAGCACAGGCCATGACAACCGGGAAAGAAGCTAAAGATTCCTGTGAAATCACACTTTAAGGTGTGTAGCCTGGGTTTGCTGCTGGGAATATTCAGTTTGCAGCACTGTTGGGTGACTGGTGGGTGCATTGGTGAGGCAGTTTGAGGGGGGAATGCCTTCATTCATAGCCTGCAGTTTACTTCCAATTTTGAAGCCTCTAAACATGACCAGCCTCTTCTGCAGTGTTTTGTTAGCTGTGTAAAACTTGGTGTGTTTGAAGCTGAAAAAGCATGTGAAACAGAACTTGTACTTGAATTCTTTTTTAACTTGTCATATATATACACCTGCATCTTAACCACTATTTTTTACTTCTGTACTCCTAGATTCAGAAGGCTCTGACTTTATGGAAAAACAGAGCAAAAATCTACCCAGAGCTGTATTCCCATCTCGGTAAGGCAAACATATTGCACAAACATGGGCACTTCTTGGAGCACACAAAAACTGTTGCCTTTCCCATCACTCAAGCAAGAGCTGTTTTAATATGGGCCCAGCTGTAATACAAAAGGGTTATGTCCGTGGCAATTAAATCTTCAGTAGTTTAATATTCAGATCCTCAAATACTGCAAATACATTTCAGACAGTCTTGTTCCCCAGGATAATAGCTACATAATTAGGGTAAGCCTTTCACACTTTCTCTTTGATCCCATTGGACTTATTTACCAAAAATCATTGCATGGATGTGCCCAGCAAATGTCTTACAGAAGTGCTTGTAAGAAAATTAAAAGCTTAAATATAGCGATTCTCTCTCCACTAAGTACTGATTTTTATTAAAACTGGGAGTTGCTCATACTTCACCCCTTGCAGCCTCTTTGAATCCTCTGTTTGACATTTCAAAAGTGCCATGCAGGTTCTAATACACATTACACAGAAAGAGCCATTATAAAATTCCTGACTTTTTCTTGTTTGCACGACAAAGGGGGAATGGCAAATCCTCCAATTGGACCAGATAATCACTCCCCTGTGAAAAGCCTGCAATACACATCCTCTGTTTTCTTCTTAGCTGAGCTTCAAGTGTGTTTGGTCAATAATTTTATTTTGGGTGTGAAGCCCATAAATCACCTTCCAATACACACTGGACAGTGGAGAGTCCGGGTGGATTTGGCTTCAGCCACAGGAGAAATCACATCTGGATACAGGAAAGCTGGGTGCTGCTGGAGCAATCAGACATTTTCATTTCATGTTGTCATGGTCTTTTGAAGAACACTCACTGCAGAATAGGACCACACTCTGGAGCCAAGATTAATTGGATGGATAAATAACTGTGGGATCACGTCTTCTGACGTAAGAGAGAGACCATTACAAATCCATGCAGTTTTATCCAGGTGGCCATATAAAACCTAACAAATTCCCTGCCGGAATTGAGCTGGCCAACACTTAGCCCATCTGCAGAAAACTTTGTCAGGCATCTGAACATTGCTCAGGTGGTTTCCAAGCCTCTGACACATCTCATTGTGTGACAGTTCTTTTGCCCTGGCCTCTGGGAATCAGTAATGTGCCATTTGACTGGAGAGTCCTGAGGGAAGAGCTGGGTGTATGGAGCTCTCCTAAAGGGCTGAGGGGGTCTCAAAGATTTCAGGAAAAACCTTCCCTCTTATTTGCAAGTGTGGGAGTATTTGACATGAGCTGAACTTGAAGCTGACAAATGAAGTGGATATTTTTCAGTGCCGTTTTTGTCTTGGGAATGGATGTATTTTGAATTAATATACAAATGCATGTCTGAAATTCTTCTCTGGAGAAAGATGCTACACAAAGTGCAGGATTAAAGAATGCACTGCCTTAGGCCATGCACAGGCTGTTACTTTGTAGTCTGTTCCATTTTCCTCTTAAAACTCAATTTAGCTAAGTAAGGTGCCCTTTTAACATCTAACAGAGGCTTTATCATGTTTAAGTAGACAAGTTTCTTAAAAGGTTGTCAAGACAAAGTGAGCAGTAACAGAAATGTTGAGTGGGGCTCTTTCAGACAGCTTTATTGCCTTCCCCTGAGTACAAAACAGGCTGCCTCCCTCAGCTAACACTTGTTTTAATGAGGGATGAGCCACAGGGGTGATTTTGTACAAGTTCATTACATTGCATCCTCCAGCCAGACTGTCCTCAGGGCACACCATTCAGCCTGGGCATTGGATGAAATTGGACCAATTTTAAATCATTTACAGAGGCATATAAAATCCAAAGGGCCTTTGATGCTGAAGGCATTTGTATGTAGGCTCAGGTATGTGGCTGCTGGAGGGGATGAGAATCTGGCCCAAGTGCCATGCTCCTTCATGCTTTTATCAATCACATTTTACTTTTTCAACTCATTTCTCCTGAGATTGGTGCCAAAAATAGATTTCCACATCTTACGCTAGCAAAGGCCAGGGAAGAAAATGGGTGTAAGTTTCCAGTTTAAATGTTACAAGGTAAACATCCAGCCTCCTCACCCCAGCCTTCAGATCAGCTTCACTGTCTAGAGCCAGGGCTCTATTGTGGTTGTTAACAGCATTCAAAATACTGATATTCTTTATCCATGCTGGGGAACAGTGAAGTGGTTTCTCATGTTCACTGGGAAGTGATCTGCCTTTACATAAAGCCTTCTTCTTCTAAGCATGAGTGTTATGAAATCCACAGGAATCCATAAAGAGTGATGGGACATTTTTCTAAAATGTCACACCCGTACATCTTCCACCTTCTGTGATTCAGAAGCAGCATAAAAGGTCATAAATCATTCAACTGCTGTGATTCACTGCCCTGATTCATACACTTGATACAAATACTTAGAGATCAAAGTGGAACCTAACCCCCACCACACTCCAAGGATTTAAATTATTTTTCAATGCTTGCTATAAAGATGGACTTCCAGCTAAAACTAAAGCTTCTCCTGATTGATATTGGCTGTTTAAAGTAGCAAGTTCCCTGCAGTTAAGAGTGGTGCTGCCTTTAAGAGTCATATGGGGTAGTATATGCAGCAATGTGTTCTGCATCCGTGCTTCCTCCCTAGCAATGCTGAACAGGGGACACTTGTGGCTCACGGGGCTTCTGGGCAAATATTTACAGGGAATTAAAAAAACATCGGAAATTTTTTACCCGTTAAGGAATCTGGGAGCCCCCTAAACCCTCTTGTATTAACTTTGCAGTGGATGAAGGTGTTAAACTGGCATGTGTCTACCAAGAGGGGAGTGATCCTTTTAAGTCCTTTGCTTCATCCCCACTTGTGAAATTTGTTGTGCCAGTGGGACGAGGCTGGCTATAAAACCCCAGCACTGCGGACATCCCTCCAGCTCGGGCAGCCTGCCAGCACATCTCTGCTGAGAGCAGCCCCAGGGAGATCCCCCCTTCATCTCTGCCCGGCAGGGAACTGCTTCGCTGACGGGGGAGGATGGACCTGAGGTGTGCCTGGATGCTCTGCGTGCTCTGCCTCGTCCTCACGGTGCAAGCGTTTACCCAGGAAGGGTTCAAGGAGGTGGTGCTGAAGCAGCTGGGGCTGTCCGAGGTCCCTAAACTTCATAAGAGAGACTTGGTGGATGTGGTTATCCCAGACCACGTGAAGAACAAGTACATGTCCATGCTGAAGCGGCAGAGGGTGAAGCGCCGAGCTTTGCCGAGCCTGGCTGGCATCCTCAGAGGGATCCCGGGACACACAGGTAACCTTTCTGCTGCTGGCAGCATCCCAAGCACCCTGCTGGGCCAGCGGAATCTGCCGGGGCTCTCCCGGCCGGCCGCAGAATGGGCAGGGGCAAAGCCCCGAGGGGAAAGGGGAATGAGGGTCGGGTTTGGCTCCAAAGCTCAGCTGGGCAGAGGAGATGCATGCGACAGCATCGGAAAGATTGACAAGCACTCTTTGCACCTGGAGAGGGGGTCCCACAGTCCTTCCAAAGGACAGGATGCTGCTGGAGCATGATAGAAGCCTTGGTACCCTGGGAACAGTCTGGACAGGTAGGTGGGGGGGAAAAAAGTGCAGGCCACGTAGGTTTTGGGTGAAATCTACAGCAAGTCCTCTAATAGGAATCACACGTCTTGGAGGATGTTTCACTCTCTCTCATCTCTTTCTTGTTTAAGTTTGTTTTTTACAGGAAAAATTATCAAGGAGGAAAATAGCCATACAGATACAATAGTGGCTGTACAAGGGCACTTAGAGCTTACTGTGCTTTCAAAGGACATACACAGCACCCGGGGCAGCAAATGAAAATACTTTGTCATTCGAAGTGGTGCAGTTTCCTGCTCTCATGCCCAGCACTGGCACAGAGGTGCACACTTTTTGAGGTGTGCTCAATTTGAGGTTATATTATGTGAGAGATTTAGTTCTTCCAGACTGCAGAGACTCAGACACAGGAGAATAATTAGGGCATTTGCAAGACACTGATTTAAGTATACATTAGAAAAGCTGTGTTTAGCAGCTGTCTCTGCTACACATGGGCTCGACTGGGAGCATGGAAGGAGTGTGTTGTGATGATAATTGTGCATGAAATGTGGTGGCTTTGCTCAGCAGGATGGCAGTGACAGGCTATCTTTTTTGTCCCCAACTGCACAGGTATGACAGGAGAAGTCCTCTACTCTGACACAACCTCACACCAGAAGCTGATGTTTGACATGGAGGGCAGAATACCTAAAAACAGTGAAGTCACAATGGCTGAACTGAAACTCTTCAAAAAGCCTCTGGACAGAGCAAACCTTCCTGCCAAGCAGTCTCACAGGCCTGTCTCCAACGCCAGAGTCAGCGTATACTGGGTGCAGCAGCATCATGATGGTACCAACAGGACCTCCCTGATAGATTCCAGGTAAGAAAGGGGCTTCTGCTGGAATTACAGTGTTTGGGTCCTCTGGGGTGCATTTGGGTATCATGTGGTTGTGCCTCAGCTCAGTCTGATGGGGTTTACATCTGAAGGGAAGTAAATGTGATGTGATGTGAGTTTATATGGCCTCTAAACCCAGAATGAGCTTGTAAGAGATATTATGCTAAGATAGCAATATATGATGATGCTTTGAAATAATCTATTAAATGATGCCATGTACTGCTACATCTTCCCTGCTAAAATCCTCCTCCTGGTCCAATTCTCTGTCACTAACTCAAGTGGGTTACTGGCTGATGGTATTCTTTCCACTCGACATTTTATTAGCTGGTTTAAACAAATAAATTTTGCAAAAAGCATTTGATTCTGCAATGGTGAGCTCTGTGGAAGTTTTGCAACCCTTGAAGGCAGAACTAGACTAGACTAGAAACTTATGGCTCTAATGCAGCTCAGACAGGAGCAGGTGGGAGCCTGGTGTTTACCAGGCTATTGTCACCAATACTGAGGCTGCACATGATCCTGCAACACTTAGTTTTTTGTACGAGCATGTAGAGAGGGTTTTTTCTGTCTCTTCAGTGTCTGTTAGATCTGCATGCTTCTTTTTGAGGTGGCAATTAACTGCTGTGGGTGCTCACCCAGAGCAAAAATGATCGTGTAATCAAGGCCTGTGGTAATCTATAGAAAGTAAATTATTCTGCTGCAATAACAGCACTGCCAGCCCAGGATTTATCTGGTAGGCTTTTCTAATGCCAGCCCTTGTCATACAGGCTGGTTGCTATTCATGATTCGGGCTGGAAGAGCTTTGATGTGACCCAGGCCGTGCATTACTGGCTGCGAAACAAGAGGCGGGAGCCGATGTTCCTGGAGGTGTGGATCGAAGGGGAAAGGATGGGCAGCTATGCCTCGGAAATGGCCAAAGCCGTGCGCTTCACCTCGCAGGACCCCAAGGATAAAGCCCTAGGCAAGCCTGAGCTGGTGCTTTACACTCTCAACTTGGATGACTATGGGTATGTATGAAACCTAAATCTGTACTGTCTCCGGTGTAATTTTGCCCCTGAATTATTGTGGCAGGGGGGCAAACCCAGGGTAGGCAGCTCTTACCCTCACAAGTGTTTACCAGCTGTGAATGGAGTAGTTAGCTACTGCTGAATCCCACCTCTCCTCTTCCCTAAATCTGTTGTCTGAATACTCAAACCGGCCCGGGTTTCATGTCTCAGAGCCCACCTGTGCCATTAGCAGCAGGGCTGATTTCCCCCACTTCCCACTTTGCAGTTATAGCACCCATTCCTGTTTCTCCCTTGGTGTCCAGGAGCCCTGGGGACTGCAGGGAGGAGTCGGCGATGGGGAAATCCACCTGCTGCCGGCAGAAACACTACATCAGCTTCCGCGAGCTGCCGTGGGCTCAGCACTGGATCCTGGAGCCGGCGGGGTTCCAGGCGTTCCGCTGCTCCGGGAGCTGCCTGCAGCCGCCCCGCGCCCTGCGCCGCCTCGGCTCCGGGCAGCGCTCCTGCGCCGTGGCCGGCAGCTCCGCGCTGCCCATCATCTACCTCGTCAAGAGGGGTAACCGCACCGAGATTGAGGCGGCCGAGTTCCCCAACATGATCGTGGAGCGGTGCAGCTGCGTGACGGACGGCGTGGCGCTGGTGTGACGAGTGGGTGGCCTGGGGTGTCATCCATTCCCACCAGCCCTGCCAAGAGCCACCCCGGCCCCCGGCCCCGGGGCCAGTGATGAAGGTCCCTGCAAGGGAGTTCCTGCCTGCAAGGGTCAGCAGCACTGGGGCCCTGCTGGCCTGCAGAGAGAGTGCACTTAGAGGCACTGTCCGTCTAGATGGGCTCAGAGGAACATGCATTTCACATATGGGAGGAGTGCCTAAGGAGCCTAGTGCTTCTTGAGGTCCCCTTGGTGCCAGCTAAATTTCACTGAATTTGTTTCAGCCCCCACCCTGGAGTATTGCAAACAGCTCCAGGCAAAAGAAGAGTGCCCATCACCAGGTGAAGAAGAAATGCGTGGGCTCGGCTTTTCATTCTTAGGCTGCTGGGTCTGGTCCTTGTCTGTGCAAGCTGTGTTTTTAGTGAGCTGCAGAGCAGAAGCACTTACATGTATATAATCTGTACATGCACACAAGTACAGAGAGTATGAATAAATGTGTTATTGTCTACATGCTGAGTATCTACATATTGATTACAGACATATATATAGGTACATCAAATATTGCCTAGAATTTATGTGCATATGTATTGCATGTACATATACATATCTACATGTACATAAAATATTATCTGAAACTCAAAGATTTATATTTTTTGCCTCTGCACCACGGGATTAACAGTTTTAAGCAGAATTTAGAATCCTGGAATCAACTGGAATATTAGGACTTAGGTTTGCTTCCATGAGTAACAGTTTGTTTTTCTGATTCTGTATTACAGTTATTTCAATTTAGGGATATTTTTCAAGATGTGTGTGCTTTCAAAATCAAGGAAACAATAAAACACAAGTATTAAAGTTGCCATGTGTTTCCTTATATTTATTCTTAGCTCTAAAAGTGGAGGGGAAAAGATCTGTCATACTTCCGTGAGTATCCGGTGCCCAGCTCCTATAAACATACACGCTGTAACAGCTCTTAGCTACCTGTGTGATCCCACCTTCTCCGGTGAAGCTTATCTGCTCCCCCAGGGACTGGGCTGAATTAGCAGGCAGAGCAGAGCCTGCACTGCCAGCGCTTCATCCCGAGCTGCTGCGGAGTTTAAGCCAGCACTTTCTTAAGGAGAAAACCTAGACTCTGATCTGCCAGCAGGAGGTGGTGCTCTCCCCGTGAGCCGCAGCCGTGGCAGAACCTGCAGGGAGGGGTCAGCTGAAGCTGCAGTGCAGGAAGGGATGAGCTGCCTCCCATTTTAACCCCATCCCGTCCTGTTGGACATCTGACCAGCACATACCCTGGAGACACGCTATGATAACGTGGTTTAACCCCTACGTGAACTGTTCTGAACTGCTGGCCAGGGTGCCAGGTAATGCTAACCATTTCCACCTTCATGTCAGACTCTTCCCCTCGGCTCATGTAACCCATTGAGATGGCAGTGGCTCTGGGGATGAAGCATTTGCTGCTGACTATTTCTCTTAGAGGGTGGGATGTGATCCCTGAGGCTCTGGTTGAACCTGCTGCTGGTGCAAGGACTCTGAAATGTGTTTGTCTGGCTAGACAGGGTGCCCATGGACCACAGGAAAAGAGGGACCTGTCTGCAGCGGTTCTGTATCGTATCATCCATCAGGAAGATATGAGTGTTCCTGCTGCTCTGCAGGACCCCGGCTCTGAGGTCACCCAGGCATCTCTGCCATCACCTCATGGGTAGGCTGGCACCTCTCACTTGTGTTAATACGTGGCAAAAGAGCTTTAAGGGGAGGAAAAAAGGCAAAAGTACAGACTCACCATTCACCAGCTCTGGGCTACAGGACTATGCGTCTCTGGAGTCAGAATTGGATGAGCTGGAATGATCTCTGGCCATTCCCTTCTCATGACTATGTAGTATCTATCTTAATGGCATTGGCATTCAGCCCCAGGTCCTCTCCACCCAGCTCGGGGCAGGGCGTTGCCTGAAGGCCAGGAGCTATCACCACGAAGAACAAAGGCGATGATCTAGCCACACACTGAGCCTGGGGAAAAAAGTGTTTGAGCTGGTTGCTGCCTGAGAATGAAGAGCATTAACCCTGGCTTCCCTCCAGCCTCCAGCACTTGCACTTCAGACATCATTCATCCTCCATCCCAGGAGAAATTCCATGCCGTGCAGTTTGGGGCAGGCTGTTGTGGGAAATGGGGAACAGAGCATCGCAGGAGCGGCGGGGCGGACAGGGCTCCTCCTCTCCACCAGGATCCTGTGCTGTGTCCGGCACCCCTCGCTTTGTCTGGCTGTCTTTGCCCGGGTGTCCTGTGGACAGGAGGTGCACAGAAGCGAGCGGTGGGTCTGTGTGCATGTGTGTGACACCTGGAGGGCGGGGAGGGGGAGGTGATGGCCAAGGAGACCTGGTGTTAGTGTGGGGAGAACTGTGGGTATTGCAGGGTGCAAATCCGTGAGCTGTAAAGCCCTGCCTGCCCTGCTGCCTGCATGGACACTTGGATTTATCGCTAGGACAGCTGCACAGATGTCACAGCATCTCTGCTGGGGCTGGTTTTGAGCTTACATTTGCACTGAAGCTCCTCACTTTTGCGGAAACAGGACACTGCTCCTCTAAACTCCAGACAGCTTTGCAACGAAAACGTTGCAGACTTGGAGGCTCGGCTGATTTGGAGAAGGCTCCAGAGACTTCTACACTGTAAACTCCTGGGCAGAAGGCTGTGGATGAAATACTGCCGCACCTGGGGCTTTTTCAGACATCAGCCCGTGCTACAGGTAATTATCTCCCAGTCTGTCATCTTCAATCCAGGCTGTATTTGCTGTGACACCTTCTGTGTGCTACTTGCATGGGTACAACTTGTAATGCACACAAAAGCTGCCAAGCTGTCATGTTCTCCTTTCCATCTGAGCGGCATCACAGTCTCTGAGGAAAGGCAGAACATCTCAGATACCTGGCAGCAACGTGGTTCAGCATTGTCATTGATGCTGTGCTGTTATAAAATAAAAAAGAACAGCAGTGAAGGGGCATAATGAACCACATAGAGCCAGAAACAATTTTAAAAAATTGAAAAGTGCTTTAAGGCAAAACCAGCGTTAAGCTGTCAGGCATCCTCCTGCACTGCTGAAAGCACAGAGCACCCAAGTGCTGCTCAAGGAGCAGGAGGTGTGTGCTCTTCACGTGGAGGACTTCAACAGCCCTGTTAGTCCCACACTCCAGGTTAGGTCCTTGTGTGAGTATTCGCGTGGCAGCGCCTTAACTAAATCTTGTCAGAAGTATGAGCTTATCATGAGTGTGAGCTCTGGCTGGCTGACATGGCACTGCTCACAGGGTGACCTTTAAGGGCCTGCAGTAGTTAATGGAACGGGACACAGGGTCTGGAGCTGGTCCTATCAGTCTCAAGAGAGCTTTCCTTAAGAGAGAGGCCTGGGCATGCCAGCAGCACTCTCACTGTTATCTCTACCCATTATCTCCATTCTAGGAGAGAGAACAAAAGTTTCAAGCCACATTAAATGCTGCTGCTAGCTGGACTACATTACCCTGTGTGATCTCTCCATGGTTTCACTTAAAACAAGGCTGCTTTACCATTTTCTTTCAAAATCTGTGAGAAGTTGCAGCTTTTCCCAGCTGGTGAGGCCTTATTTCCTCTCTCTCTTGTTTTTTTCCCCATTTGTACTTCACAGACTCCTACCAAGGGTGTCTGACACTTTGCCTTTCAGGGCAGCCTTCTAATTGCCTGTGTAAGTGGAAAGTCAGATGCCCAATCCACATCCCAGCAAAGGTGATAATCAGGGAGCTCCTCTGGCTTTGGCTGGCAACAGCTGCAGTCTGGGAAAGGGGAACCCAGGGCAGATGAGGGGTGGGGAGGTGATGGGAGTGGCAGGGAGTGTGACAGAGATCCTGCAGGACTTTGATGTTTTTAGAGGACTTGGCGCTCCTCTGTCCACTCCTGGAGCAGGTGTAGGAGAGCAGTGCGAACAACATCAGCACATTTAAGAATAAAATAGAATAAAAAGCTCATCATGGCTACTGCCTTTGCCCTGTGCTCTGGAGATGCTTGGGCACTCCAGAGCTGCTGGGGTGCCTTGGTTTCCTGTGGTAAAACCAGCAGGTGCAGCATGGCCAAGAAAGATTCTTTAACCATGGCAGGAGATAATAGATTATCTGGAGATGCTGGACCCTGGAAAGTCATGTAAACAACCCACATATCTCAGTATTCTTTTTTAGATAATTGTTAAATCAGGGTGAGTTTTTGTTTGCTTTTTCCAAGCTATTTATTAATTTTGTTTTAAAGCTTTCCTAAAGTTTATTTATGGGTTTTCTATTTACATTTTCCTTCTGATTTTACTCATGACGAATTTGCCTCTTTGGAAGCCTGGGATGCCTCTATCCCCTTTGAAAACCTGTTTTCTGGTTGCTGAAAATGAATGCAATCAGTTCATAATTATTACTTCCCAGGTGACCACCAACTTCCTGCCCAGTGGTCCCTTGGGTGGTGCCAGGTGGTTACCAGATGCTGGGTACAGCATCTCACTGGCCATAAAGTGCCATCTATTACCACCAGACCTCAGAGTATTGTTCAGGCTGAAAAAAACCTCCAGGATTATCGAATCCAACCATTAAACCAGCACTGCCAAGCCCCCCACTAAACTATGGCCCACATCTACCCAGCTTTGAAGTACTTCTAGGGATGGTGATTCAATCACCTCCCTGGGCAGCCCATTCATGTCTTCACTGAGATGTGCAATATTCCCAGCAGATGTTTCACAAGCTGGTTGGCTCATTATAAACACTCCCTTCCATACAGCCCAGACAGGTCTTTCAAGAGCTCCTTTCTGCCCTGCAAGTTTTGTGCAAATTCCTGCTTCCTTGTGCCTGGTTAGAGGCACCCTGCAAAGGCAGCAGGGAGAAGCAGGACAGGCAGCTCGTGTATTCAGGCCACCGGGACACTTTCCAAGCCTGCACAGCTGCTGGCTCTAAACCCAGACTAACTCCCCTGGATTAGCCCAGCCTCTAGCAGGGCTGGAAAGCAGTGGTGCCTGTCCAGCCCCTCCTCTACAGCTGGGTGAGATCAGAGTTGTCACCTCCCTCCCTTCAGGCGTCATTATTAGGCACGTTAATCTGCAAAGCCACCCTAATTGCTCAGCTCTAAGCAAAGCCAAGCCAGCTGAGGTGGCAGTGCTAACAGGGGTGCAGGCAGTACCACTTCCAGTTAAATGTCTTGGAGAAAGCTTTAGGATTTAAAAATAGCACCTTCCCGAGAATAGGCATCGCTGAAAACAAACCTTTCAAATGCCAACATTCTCCAGAAAGCAAAACGTTGTGTAAGAATGAGCTGCGGAGGGATCAGGGGGATTGATTGTGACTATTTCAGGAACAGGCAGAGCGGTGTAAAGGTGACCCGATGTCCCCGCTGCTCAGCAGCACCCGCGGGACTCGGCTCAGGTGCCCTGTGCTGAGGGACAAGGCTTTGTCAGCGCTGCTGGAAGCGGACACATCCTCCGCGTCAGTCCAGTGCCACCTACAGCAGCGAGAGCAGAAGCTGCAGCGCTCGGCAAAGCAGTGGCAGCAATTCCAGCACGCTCCAGCAAGGGGTGTTTACGTGAGTGGCTTTTGAGGAACTTGTTTATTAGGACCGTGCAGGTGAGTGCAATGGAATGGAGCCCTTTGGCTGAAGGCCAGCAGCTGTTGTTGTGTCTGCTGGTGGTGGTATTTCTAAACCTGTGCCAGTTCCTTCCCTCTATGACCTGTCCAGTTCCCTGCTGCTTTGTGCATTAGATGTACTTACCTTGCCTTCCAGGGAAGAGATGGATCTGTATCAAGTGAAGGAAAGCCCTCCCTCAGGTCTGTGCCAGTGTTTTCACTCATTGCTTTTTTCAGTCACTAACTCTGAAAGGCCAGTGAAACACGAGGCATGCTCAGGTGTTTGAAACAAATGCATTTAAAATGACACTTCAGAAGTGTGACTTCTGTAAATCGCACCACTTGCTTTTTGGGGACGTGATTCCATCGGAGAATGAACCTTTTCTCTGGGAAGATATTCACACTTTTGGTGCATTTACAACCAGAAAATCCTTGAAATCTAAAGCTACATAAATACTCAGGAAAAGACAGACACCGGCTGCAAACTGCATTATTCTCTGGCCCTGGACTAGAAAGATCACCTCTGTTCTGAGGCCATTCTCTCCTACAGAAATAGCCCATATAACGCTGAAACTTGTTCAATTTATGTATAGATCTATATATATTCAACTTTCGACTTTTCTTTCTTGTCCAAAATCTTAAAAAGCTTCAAGCACTTCACCTACTTATTTCTCTTCTGTTGAAGGATCAGTCCAAGTCCTGTTATACAGCTGTTTTCAAAAGGATACTCTTTCAATGTGTGAAAGTCCTGAATTGCCAGTGAGCACCCCTCTGGCTCTCCAGACACAATAATGCTCTAGGCTAATCCTCAATGTGGGAATATCCTAGAGCAAGTGCTTGTTCCTCTTTAACTCAGCAGGAGCTAAACAGTTCCCAAATAAATCTGCCAAACTGTAGAGCTGGTTCAAGATAGGGCATTTCTTTTAATTCTGGCACTACTGAAGATGAAGTTGGTCAATAGTGTTTGGTGCTACTGGTGGTTTAAAATATTCCAGTCCTTCACCAACCAGTGTTTTTATATAATCCTGCCTCTGTTGTGCTGGCACAAATTTGTTAAAGCCACATCAGGGAACTGGTTTGGTGTAACAAGGAACCCACAACACTAAAGGCAAATAGGTGATATAGAGGGTAGCCTAGGAAGTGGCTACATCAGTACAACTAAAGCAAGAGAGCAATTGCAGTGAGGAGAAATAACTTGGGTAGGAGTTGTTGCCAAAACACAGCATTAACATGGTCAATTCACTTTTGTCCCACACTACCCTTCCTGTACTAGAGAGGAGCTTCAGTGTGCTCAACGAGCTGAAGGCTTTCCTGTCCCACACACTGTCCCTGCCTTTTAGAGAGCTGGTGACATCAAAGGTTTGCCACCCAGTCAGGAACTGCCAGCATCTAACATCCCCACCTAATGGATTTACACCAGCAAAACTTCAGCATACTAAGGTGGCCTCCCAAGCACCCTCCATCCCAAGTTTCCTAACAAAACATGCAGTAAACACACCCATTTCCTTTCTACACAGAGTCCACTTGTCCTGTAACAACCTCCATGAGATGTGATTTGCAGAGCCTCAATGTTTCTCTTCTCCCTCCAATACACTGTGGAACAGATCCCCAAGCACTGTGTCTATGATGATATCCTTTCCACCTGTCCATCCTTTCTGTAACTCCTTGGCATGCTAACAAAGTTTGTGGATGTGAGTTCAAAAGCTGGGGATACTCAGCTGAAAGGATACCAAGAGCTTTTATTTAATGACATCAAATACACATGCAAAAAAGGTAAATATTCCCAAATCTAACCAGAGGTTTTCCCCTTAGGGGGCTTTGCAAATAGGGATGGCTTGATCTGGTCTCTAGACAGACCTCTCACTGAAAAAAGCCTTGCTGCTCTTTCCTTCAAAGTGCCTCCACACTTCAGTCCCAAAGACATCAATCCCATCTTCAGTTTCTCTAAACCCAGGGCTTCCAGTTCAGCAGCAGAGTTGAATGCCAGCAGGTCTATTGGTTCTAGCTCCTGAAAAGAGAAAAACATTTGAGAAAAATATTCAAGAAAAACAGTTCAAGAAGCATTTGGACAATGGTCTCAGGCACAGAGCGTGCTTCTTGGAGCTGTCCAGTGCAGGACCAGGAGCTGGACTTTGACTCTTTTGAGTCCCTTAGATCTCAAAAGATTCTATGATTATCCCCAGGGAAGCTCAATACTCCCAAGAAAACGGAATGAAAAACAACAGTTCACCATCTTGCCCAGCAGTTCAGTACTTTAACCACGGCTCCCAGAGGCACAGAAAGCTGACAGCCCCTTTTTAGCCTGATGCACAATATAACCAATATACCTCCAGTAGGAACAGGAAGGAGGATGAAAAGTTATTTCTAATGCAGTTAAGCTGTAATTAAAGATATCAATTTTAAAGCATCTCTTTTTAATAAGATTAACCCCAAAAAACAAGTTATGAAGTTTACATGTCATCCTGCCACTAGAAGAAAATATGGACTAAAATTTCATCTTCAAAGTAAATTCGCATATTTGCAAATTGACTGAGGGTAAAAAGGACCCCTACAGATTTTTTAGTGCAATCCCAGGGCCTTGTCTACAAAAACACAACTGGAACAGATGGGATAATTCAAATGCTGGAATTTACTAACACACTATAAAGGACACCAAAATCTAAGCCTATTTTGTTCAATATTTAGATGCACATACTGGTCTTATAGTCTGTACCAAAGAGACTCCAGAGCAAGTAATAACAGCAGTGAGAAGGAGAGCACTTCCCTTATGCACTCAGCAAAAACAATTCTTGCCAGCAGAATCAGAACCTTTGTCCTGCTAAGCATACAAAACCCCAACTGGTTGCCTCATTATTCTCACCCTTCTTCTAAAAAAAAAAAATTATCAAGAACTACTATAAAAATATTTCCACCTGGAATAACAATCTGCCACAGCATTGGTGGAGTTTCCTGTTCTAGGAATAGAAAGTCTTGCAAATACTGAGCAAAAGGTAAACAGTGAAGAATGGTAAACATCCTGTTTAAAACTTGCCAGCTCTAATAGTACAGTAGATGACAAAGTTCTAATTGATCAGATTACATCCTTGGTATTTTCCCCACTTAACTGTAATAAACTTTCATACATCAGAGTTCAGTTGTTTCCAGTGGCAGACTTTCCACCCAAGCTGAAAAAAGGCAGAAAATCCCAGTAACTCCTTAGCTTGAAAAATAGACCTACACTTTGTTTTATTGCTAAAGTAAGCTCAGATTCATTACCCCCAGAAATCTTTGACAGTAGTATTATCCAAGGACCCTTTCTATTAAAGTGGAAATACTGGCACCTTTTGCTGCCAAGTATCAGTTGGGCTTTCATCAATCCAGTGGGAAAAGCTACATTGCTGGAGCTTGTTTGTTCCTTCAGCTCTAAAAGCAGCTAAAGACACATCACGTTTTGTACTGTTTCATACTTACTGTGCTCTGTGACTGGTTTGTTTCCTGTGCCTTAGCAGGAACATTTTCTTGCTCTTCTTTCTGAGCTTGAGTCACTCCATTCTTTCCTTGGGCCTCTTCCTTTGGGGGCTCTGTCATTTTGCTGTTTTCTTCAGACACAATTCCAGCCTCCCCACTTGAGCACAGCTCTCCTTGCAGATCTCTTCCAGGACCTTCTGGCTGCTCCAGTGGTTTCTCACTTGCACTGGTAGATGGACTGTCCTCTGCTGAAGCCACAGAGCTGCTTGAACACTCATCTGAATTTCCAACACTTTCATTAGATCTGCTGCCTGATGGATAACTTCCGTCAGATGCACAAGGGGAGTCATCCTTATTGTCATCCTCACAGCCTGAGCCTGTGGCCTCATCCAATCCCGGCCTGGTACAGGGAATGTTACAAATCAACATGCATCTATCTTAACTTTTTTTTTATTATAAATAATTTTTTTTTAATTGCCATATTTCTCTCTCCAAAACCCACTTCAGAGAGATTTAAAGAGCTACTCTAAGAGCTATTAAGGTCAGTTTAGTTAATGAAGAGCTGTCGATATTGACAAGGATATACAAATGCCCAAAACAGGTATTGCAGCACTCCCAGTACAAAAATGACTGGAATCTTTGACTTCCCTTTCCTGTTACAGTAGCTGAAAGATGCCAGGGGAGAAAAATTATCTTTTAAAGTTCATTGTAAATATAATTAATGAAGAAAAGGACAATAGGAAGCAGTAAAATATAATAATTTAAAAGGGGTGGGGGAAAAAAAGTCTCTATTTTTGCAAATGAAATTTGTCCACTCCATCTGGGACAGAATTACAGGAATGCAGGAAAGTTCACTTTCAGTTCTTTGATTTAATCAGTTTCATTATTTCTATCTCTGTCTACACCTCAGACAAGACTCTGCTTACTTGTATGTATCTAATTTCTCATCCTTTCTAAGGTTTAAGACTGAAGTATAAAAACAAGGTATAACTCTTACCAAGGACATTTTCTTTTTTCAGATTTTGTTTCACTCTTTCCAAGCTCACCCAGACGCTTCCGACTCTTGCCACTTTCTGACGACACTGCTTTGCTGGCAATAACCTGCAAGCCTTCAAAACAAATTTGAAATAGAACTTCATCAGGAGACAATTCATGTATGTTGTAAATTCTACTTATTTTTTCACTTCAGATGCAATTTAAAACACTAATGGAAAGAATCACTATTGGTGGTATAGACTGAAAGCTTGAACATAAACTGAGGAGCAGCAAAAGCTTTCCTACATGGATTTACTAAGACACAGAGTCAATTAAATATGGATTCCTGAACTGAACTATCCAGTTCTTCATCCCATTCAGCCTCAAGTTTCACTATCTAGCTGACAGCAAGAGAACAATATAAATAAAGTAACTATAAAGACCAGGAAGTGAAACAAGGTATTCTGCAGTTGGATCCAATGTCTAGCTTTTATGTACAATCCCTTTATAGTTTCACTGTGTAACTCTTACAGCTCAACTAGCAACACCACCTTCACAGAATCTGGCTCTTATTACGAGGTGATCTAGCAAAGCAAGGTGAAGGAAGCATCACTTTTATCATGTCACACTATTCAATGGAATTTAACAGACACTGCAGACAAAGAGGAAAAATTAAATCAAGCAAATTTCACTGAAATTTAAGATTTCGTTCAATTGAAAGAAACCAAATCTTTTTTAAATTTTCCAACTGGAGCAAGGCTGGAGAGGCCTCTGATGTGCTGTGTGTTCTGAGGGCAGAGGAGGCCGGGCTGCAGTACCGATGCGCAGGGACTCCTCCTGGCGCTCGGCCATCTCGCGGTACTGCCGCTCGTACTCGGGGTCGGTGAACGTGTGCCGCGGCTCCGCCAGCTTCCGCTGCAGCCTCTCCAGGCGCCGCTGCTCCTTCTCCGCCTCCCGCTCCGCCTGCTTCTTCACCCACTCTGCCATCCTGCACACAACAAACCACCAAAGTCAGGGGTTACAGTGTTTGCTGTAACAGCTGCTCCTTGCTTTGCCGCTACAGAATGCTTCCACCACCTGCTAGGATGGGAGACAACGGGAAAAGGCAACAGCACCCAGCGGAATTACTGAGGAAACAGACTGAGATTCTGCTACAGAGCAGAGAGTAGCATTTATTCTGAAAGCCAGAAACAGCAGTTAAGTTCATGCATCCCCAAGACTGCGGTCTTGCAGCTTCAGAGAGAACTGTGAGAATTCCACACGAGGAATCCAAGAGGTGCAGAACAGTCTCTCAGACTTGGGCTGCAGTAATATCACATCTATTTTTGCAATAATAGAATTACAGTCAGGAAAGCCCTGTTGGCTTCTACTCCATCTGCACTTAAGATTTCATTTTCACTCTTTTTAGTATTCAAAATACCATTTCATTGCTACAATTGGCTGTCACTTGACCTCTTTTGTTAAGAGTGACCTACAGGATCAGGTTATTTTATAATATCAGCTTCTGAGAAAATGCCTTACGCTTTCTCGTGATTGACATCCCGAAGTCGCCTTCCACTGAGATCTCGACAAGCCTCTCTGTTTGTTGTCTTCTCAATCTGAGCACCAAGGGCTCGCAGCATCGACCCAAACCCTTCCAGAGCAAAAAAGTAATTAGGAATTAGCTAAACAGAAACATCTCATCAATATAAGGAGTCCAGCTTAGGTTGAATTCTTTAGTTCTTTGGCTTCTGATATTTTGGCATTTATATGTTTGGTTTTACTTTTAAGTAAGAGAAGATAAAGTCAATTAGGTCACATAACACACTGAAATCACAGACTATTTGTACCTGAAATATTTGTCCTAAGTGCCCCCTGAATTAAACTTGGCAGTCTAAGATGACAAGTCGCTTTTAACACAACTTCAACTCTGAAGTCACTTTGGTGCTTGTTACAAACTTCTACTAACAGAGATAAGCTGAAAAGGGATGTGAGGAAGTTCTGGAAAGCTGAAAAGGGCTGTGAGGAAGATCTGGACTTCAGCTTCCCTGGTCAGTCCTCAGCTTTGCACAAACACTTTGCTTTTAGCTCATAGCCTTTGTATCAATCATATACACAACAAGATATCTGCCAGTATCTGAGGACTCCTGCTATCAGGATAGACTATGGCACAGCAAAAGTTTTTTAACCTAAGAATCTAATCACTGACAAGCAGATTAAACAACAAACCTCCTTTTCCACCATAAAGTCTTGCCTCCAGGCTATACACAACTCCACTCTGCAACTCATCTTCATCGCTGGCCAGTCGCCCATTACACTTCACATACAAGCTTTCTTCTGGGATGTTCTAAAATCGCAGCAAAATTGAGTCAGATCATTGAGACAGAGAAAACGAAACACTGTGACAAAGAAAATCACTAAGCAGTTGTGTTTACTTCCTTCCAGAGAAGAGTAAAAAAAAAAAATCAATCTAAACAGCATGAACATTCTCTACGGTGCTTGATTTAATTTCTGGTTACCAAAGGATTAAATACAGTCTAAATCAGCTTGTAAACATGAACGGGGAAAAGCTGTACTATTGGAAAAATTCAGAAACAACCTGTGATGACCTGACCATAACCTTCATTCTCTGTCCTCCAGTGCCACTGGTGGGAAGGAGATAGAGCGTGGGAAATAGGGAGGGAAGGTGTTTTTAGGATTTCTTTCACCTCTCATAATCCTACCCTGATTTTGACTGGTAATAAATGTAGTTGATTTCCTCAAGTCAAGTCTGTTTTTTGCCCCTGACGGTGACTGCTGAGAGATCTCCCCACCCTTATCTGGACTTTTGACCCCTTTTGCTACATTTTCTCTCCCCTGTCCAGCTGAGGAGGGATAGAGCGGCTTTGGGATGTGGAGTCCTGCCAGGGTCAGCCCATCACAATGTATAAATTTATTTTTATATAAACATAGATAAGAAGCTACAAAGCTCTCTTACAGCAAACCCTCCTGCTCAGCTAAGCGACAGCAGCCAAAGCAAGGTGCGCACAGGTGGGCATCGCGACCGCCCGTCCGCGGCTGCCGGAGCGGCCTCACGGCGGGCAGAGGCCGCGGGCGGCCTGCGCAGCGCCGCCGACACCGGAAGCACAGCGCCTCCCGAGGCCGGAGGGCCCCACACACACCTGCGGTCCCCCGCTCCCCCGGCACTCACCAGCTCCCGGGCGCGGGCGCGGCGGAGGCAGAGCACGGAGCCGCCCCCGGGGGGCAGCGGCAGCAGCCGCGCCCGCGGCGCCAGCGGGTCCCGCACCCACAGCGGGCCCGACCCTACCGCCGCCATCGCTCCGGCCCGCGCGGTCACGTGACGCGGAAGTGGGCGGGGCGATTGGGCCGCGCCCTCAGCCCCGCCCCGTCCCCGCCCGGCGCCTGTGGGCCGCTTTTTATCTCGTTTTATAGTCTGGGGTTCCTTATGTAAATGGTTAAAGGCGAATCCAGGGAGCCCTGCCGTTCCAGTTCGCGGAATTCGTGCGGCCCGCCAGGGTGCGCAGCCTTTCCAGAGCCCGTCACGGACGGAGCAGCGGGGAACGCGCGCCGTGGCTCCCGCTGGCGGCGGCAGCGGGAGAGCGGGAAGGGGAGCGCTCGTGCCCCCTCAGGGAAGGAAGGGGGCGATGGCAGCGCCGAGCACCGCGAGTGTAGGAAATGCAGCGGAAATGGGCAGCCCTGCGTTGTCCGAACTTCGCGCGAGGATTTGCAGGGCGATGGAATCCATCTCTGTGGATTCTTCCTTCTTTTTTACTCCCGCATGTGGTTTTTTTGCATAGGGTTGGGGAACAGGCCCAGAACTCTGATATCTGGGGGCAATGGGCCTGGGTCGGGGCGATCTCAGACATGAGGACAGACTGGGAGATCAATTCATAGGGGGCTGCCCAGTGGAGAAGGATTGAGGGTTCTTGTGGGTGAAAATCTGGACACGAGCCAGCAGTGTGTACTTCCAGTCCAGAAACGCAAACACATCCTGGCCTGCATCAGAAGAACAGCTTGCAGGTCGAGGGAGGCGTTTCACCCCCTTTCTCCTCATGACACCGCACCTGGAGGGCTGTGCCCGGCTCATCCTCAGCACAAGAAAGGCATCCAGTTGGCGCGGATCCAGAGGAGAGCCAGGAAGATGCTCAGTGGAGCTGGAGCACCTCAGCTACACGGACAGGCTGAGACAGCTGGGGTAGTTCAGCCTGAAGAGGAGCCAGCTCTGGGGAGGCCACGTTTCAAACCTTCCAGTACTTAAAGGAGGCTTTATACTAAAGGGGCAGAGACAGATAGTGATAGGACAAGGGAGAATGGTTTTAAACTAACAGAGCAGAGATTTAGATTGAATGTTAGGAGGGAGTTCTTTACACTAAGGGTGGTGAGGCACTGGCACAGGTTGCCCAGAGAAGCTGTGGATGCCCATTCCTGGAAGTGTTCAAAGCCTGGTTGGATGGGGCTCTGAGCAACCTGGCCTAGTGGGTGGCATCCCTGCCCATTCAGGGGCTGGGAACAAGGTGATCTTTAAGGTCCCTTCCAACTCAAGCCTTTCCATGGTTCTATAATTCAATTACATAGTTGCATAAAATGTATTTAAATCAGAGTGAAAGTTGATCTGGAGCAGGACTCCACAATCAGGTCTTCATGGCGTGTAGTAACTACCTGTAAGCAGGAAACGGAAGAATTGGTTAGGGAAAAATTAAAATCACACTTCTACCTGTTCAGGAAAGTATGTGCACAGAGGTATGATGGATATCCAGGCAGTGTAACCATTGCATTCTTTGGTGGTTTCAGATCCCTTCTATGTCTTCAATATAACCATCCAGATAGAGGATATTTGAAGGCAGGTTACTCCTAGATGTCTATGGTGGGAATTATTTCAAACACTAGTAAAGATTTGGTTGGACTGCCCTGAGACCTGCAGTGTGTTTCACCTGTCACTTTGTCTCCAAATAACAATGTTACCTGCAGTGTCTTTTTGTTTAATAGCAGCATGGGCAAGCACTATTGTTCACGGTGTCATCTGCCCACTTCAGTTGTGTCCCCACCCGAGGTGAGAGCTTCCCTGCCAGGGTGGCACCTGGCACCCTGAAGATCCCTGTTAGCAAGCAAGATAGGCTCCTGTGCTGGAGCCTGCTGCTGAATCCAGCTCTTAAGCATGGTGCTGTTTTGGAAAGGTGGGGGTTGTGTCTGAGCTGCTTGGCTGCTCCCAGAAGTTTGGCTGTCCCACCCTTTCAGCCTGCTGAAGAGCTGTGCTGCTTGGCCAGGCCTGTGCCAGCATGGATAAGTGCCTCTCATGCCCAGCTGTCTTAAACTGATGTGATAAAGAAGGAGGAAGCTGGGAAACAAAGAGACAGAGAGGTGACTTGAAGTGGAGACTTCAAAATGTAAACAAATGAGTAATAACTTAATTAAGGGGATCTCGTGATGGGTTTGTCTTGGCCTACTCACAAATCAAACATCACCCACCATTTCTTACACTATAATTTTAGCTAAAATACTTTTGTAAAGGATTCTGACCAAGTCCAGACAATCCCTTACTGTCTTTATTTGCTACAACAAGTTGATATTTCTGAATTATGTGTCACGTTGACACAGTGGAGCCATTCAAACCCTATGTGTCTGTAGCCTGCAAAAGCTGTGGTTATTTCTTGCTGGATCAGGCCCAAATTCAGCTGGCATTGTATTTTATGTCACGTGGTACTTCTTGTTTCATGCCGTATCTGTGGTATGCCACCTGATCTTAAATTCCACTGGATTTGGGGTATTTTTATTCATTTGCGGATCTGATTGAAATGTAATTGGCGAACATGAGGTATGCATGTATACATATGTAGATGATAAGTATTTTCTTCAATCTGTGGGATTTCACTTGCATTCTGAGGGCATGAATCATTTCCTTCTCTGAAACTCCTGTTCTTGGCATGGAGGGTGTGTAGCTTGCCAGTACAGGCCAAATAGGTGGAGCTGTCCAGAAAAGAGCTGGACCACAGACCTGCCCTGTGGATGTTCTGAATCAGTGTAATCCACAGGTTGTTTGAGCCATGTCTTTTCAGAATGTTTCAGTCTACTCTTTTATCTCTGGGGTTTTGTATCATCACACTGAAAAGTGTACCTTAAAAGAGGCCCCACTGCATCCTGAGAGACATCCATCCATGACAGCAACCTGTCATTCCTAACTCTGACACCTGGATTCTGACTGCCAGTTAGAGCTGTGATTCCCTGAGAGGAGAGCTGACGGCAGCAGTCGTGCTGACATAGATCAGGCCCTTTGCAGGTCCTACATCACCACCTTGCAGGTGGTTTAGGGCTACTGATGCCATTCTCTGTCCAGTGCTGGGGTCTTTGGTTGGGTGTTTGCGTCTATGAGACTTGCCCAGATCCATGCACATAGACTACAAGCAAGCAACATTTAACTAGCAGAGGAGTGGTTTTCTCTCAGCTCAGCCCTACAGCAGACCCCACTCTCAGGATTTATGCAGCGTCGTTTAGCTGGTTCATGTCAGTGGGCATGTTCCTGTGTCTCTTGTTCTTGATTATGCTTCTATTCCTAGAACTCATCAAAAGTCTATTGCCTTGCTCCTCACAGAAAAGTCTAAATAAGTCAAAAGGGCTGTTATTATAATTTCCCATTTGAAATGTATTTTATGAGAAGTATTATTCTCTTGGTAAAACAATGAACACTCTCTGATTCTGCAGTGGTGCTTTAGACTTAGTTAATAAATCATGCTTGCCACTTTTCATTTAGAAAGGATTTCACAGACATAATTAATTCAATCTGACAGTATCCTTGTGGGATAAGTAAGTACTCTGGCTATTTCAGTGGTGACACTCAGGCAAACTGGTTATTCTACCTTATCAAATCAGTCTAGATTAGATCAAGTCTAGAATTTAAAACTTCCTGCTATCTTGACATAATTTAGGAGACGAGACCACCCATCCTTTTTGTATTTCATCCTGATATCCATGTGTGTGATGCCTGAGATAGCAGGTGGAGTTTTGTGGCCAGCAGGATGCACTGTGGGATACCAGGCTGTGATCTCCTTCAAATCTATTACTTGATTTGCCATGGAACACAGATTTTTCAGTCTATCTGGAACCATCAGATGTGTTACTGTCATAACACTGCTATTCATTCACTTGTTCATTCATTCACCCTCGTGCTTTCCAGTGTTTTCTAACGGTCTGTCAAGACCAGGATCACATTATGCAAGACTGTAATGAGAAAAGAGTAAGGTACTTGCTGGTCCTTGTCTTCTAAACTGCACCTGAAAGATGCTTGTGGGAGTGAAGATCACAAACCAGTTGTTCATGAGGGGCCCAGTTTAGCAAGGATGGGTCAAGAGTTGTTCTGATAAGAATTCAGTGTTTGTCACATCTAAAAATGCTCCTAGAAAAACGTAAGAGAAAGAACAGAAGACTTCACTAAAAGTATGAAATGGGTGTGTATGTTCCTTTTAGAATATTCTAAGTGTGCAGAGGTATTAACAAAGGTGAGTTTTTCCCGCTGAGGTCACTTACAAAATCTGAAAACACGTCCTTTAAGAATGGGGTGTTTTGTCTGCTAGGTAGTCAGTCATGTACTATCATAAATAAATGGAACTGGATCATCTGGGTATATTTTCTTTTACATTTTAATAGTGTCCCAAAGGGTAAATTCCACATAATGTGGAATTTGCACTTAAATGTGTTGCATGCTTTCATATTATTTTTATATGAAGGATAAGGACAGGATGAAAAGAAGCCTGTGTGTGCATGTTCTTAACAACTAAGAGGCTGTATGATATGAGGGAATATTTTTACTTCAGACAATATGACATCATACAGTTTGACAAAAATGTAATGAACTGTAATGAATCTAAGCTGATTACAAGTGCAGTTTCCTGTCAAATGTCAATAGTCAGTCACTTCAGTTTCTGTGTTGTCGGCGCAATGGGGAGAGACAGGGCATTAAGATACCTGATACTGAGATGGGAGCAGGTGGGGGGAGAAATAGAAATGTGACTTATACATTGTATGAATGCAACAGCTACTGTTTAATATTCTTATTGTCTCACAGGGAAAGCCTGGATTTCAATCTCCAAACAAGTCTGGATTTTTTTATTCTTATAGACCCTAGTTGTTACTAGTGCAGATACTTAGAGATAATCAAGATTTTAAGGTAACTCTAAACCTAGTTTTACGCTCACATTGGTCCCTTTGTTGTGCTTAACAACTCTGTCTCCATCCTATGCAGGGATATATAAATTGTGAGTTCTTTCACGGGAGGTACAGGCACTGCTCTGCACATATGTGGAGAACCTGAGAAACCAAGGTCCCTTTTTCTTTGGCCATAAATATCAGCACAGTCAGCCTTGTTAGTGTTCTTAATAGCAACTTGAAATTTGGCAGCAATAGTTTGAAATTAATTGGTTAATTAGACACCCAGGTAACATTGCAGAATGTAACACTTCAGGTTCTAAGAGTTCCTTAACCTTTTGTGTTTTCTCTGCTTTGCTAGTCTGAATGCCTAGACTGGGTCTGTTCTAGTTAATTTTAAACAAATACAGCTGGAGAGTGCTGGATGGGTCACTTGTAGGGAACAGTATATTTTATAGGAAAAACAATACCAAAACCAGGTCTCTGCCTCTTTACTTTTGCTCTCCCTCTAATGAAGCTTTTAATTACAGCTTGCAGAGACACTGCAGAGACACTGATTAATTACTAAATCTCTGTGTAGGGACTGGATTCTAGTTTCCTAATTGGCACCTGTGTGTTTGACAACTTCATAAAAATCCAAAGCTAAGAGTGAGCATAAGGTATGAAATGTGTATATTATACACAAGGTAGATCTCTATTATTTGTCAGACCCCCATGCCTTAAAATTTTTAAGGAACAGGAGAGAGTGAACATCGAATGGCTTTGCAATGTGGACTTTTCATCCCATCATGACACTGTCTGCAGTAGTTAGACCAAAGTTACACTCTTCTTGAAGTGATCAGCTGAAGGTGAAAAAAAAAACCAGATCAGGTATCCTCATTTGTTTTTCAACTGAGATGAAAATTTATTTGGAAATGTTAATTGCTAGAACTGAAGTTGCATTTCCAGTAGTTGGGAGGAGCTCTCAAATTATACTACCCAACCCACGTCTGCCTGCTTTCGGTTTACCTGAGGAGACTACAAAGGAACAGAAAGAGGAAAAGAGGACAGTAACAAAAGGGAGAGAACACAGGACAGGTCTAAAAAGACAGAAATTTCAAGTAGAGTGCTTCAAGTAGGTAAGCCCTCATTTTGGGTTATGTTCAGCAGAGATAGCATGTGCTCGGCAGTCTGTGGCACGGTGGTGTTCATAAATCCTGTTTAAAGGAGATTGTGACACTGATCATTTGACCTTTGATCAAGTGTTATGAGTCAGATCCTCAGCTAGTGTAAATTCTCAAAGGTCCACTGGCTTGAGGGACAGATGCCCCTAGTTAAGGATCCAGTCTGTAGTGGAGAGAGGCCTCATTCTTTGGGTGCTGAGTTTGACATGGTTGCCTTTTGACTGAATCATACAAGCCCCACTTAGTAGTAGTAATTCTTGTAGTAGTATTATTTATCTTCTTGTTTAGAGAATGTTCTGCCAGCTTGCTGAGGACATACAAAATAATAATAACATATTCAGATTTGTATTTGTTTCTCTTAGAAAAAAACCATACAAATATTGATTTAGGCAAAATGTGTGGGTTTTTTTGTTGTTGTTATTTTATAACGTAAATTTGAGTTGGAGAATACTGACGTTACAGGATTACAGGCGTGTGTAGCTTCTTGTTGATTTGATATTGAAATAATTTGCCATTTTATTTACACAGTATCTTTTTGCACCCATGCAACTGGAATTAAATTGTTAGTGTGATGTTGAGGGAATACCACTGGTTGGATTCCCCTCCAGTGTTTCTTCTAATGCTTTCCAAAACATAGATAATTATATGTCATCTTTGAGGAATTTGTAATACAGCTCACAATGCCCCTTGAGGATCTTTCTTAAGTCATATGTATGTGAGGCCTGGAAAAATCATGTCTTCACATGGTTATATTTCAATATTAGGAACATGATGATGATACAGCTGTGCCTTTGTTCCTTTGTGTTCCTGTCTGACTTGGGCTCTGGCCTAGAAGTGATGTCGGTGTCAGAATATGCCAGATCAGTTGTTTCCCAGAGCAGGGCTATGAAGAAGTTCTTGCCAGTGTGTGAAAGTCACAGTTGGAAAATCTTGTTGATGATGGTTGTTTCGTTTTGTTTTTTTTCCTTCTCCCACATGTTCTTTTGTATCAGGAAGTTATAGGAACAGTTTGTCAGGAGAAGCTTTCATGCCAATCGTACCCCCCACATCTGCAGACCTGGGCATGGCTCCAATGTGTGTTCAGTCCTGGTTTGTGCAGGTGGCCCTTTGACTGTAAAGATTCTACAGGAGACTTTGTGCTTCTCAGAACCAAGAACCTTAAATATTGCAGATGTGGCAGGAGCAATCTTTCTGGCCCTCTGAGACACATCCCAAAATTCAGGACTGCTAGACAGCCAGCTTGTCCTTCAGCACACCACAGGAGAAGGGAGCTGTGTGTTTTTAGCAGGGAGAAGTGACAGTGACTCCCAGGAATGCTTGCTGTCTGTTGAGGGTCAGGGCTAGGCCAAAGGGCTTAACTTCAAGATGGAATGAAGAGTGTAATGTCAACTTCAGTAGCATCTAATAAATTATTCCCTCTCACACTGGGGGTTTATCCTGCATAAGCACAGCCCCTCTGCTGAATGTGGGACACGGTGCCAACATGGAAACTGTGCCTGGAAGCCTTGTAGCACAGGGGAAACAGGCTGGCAGCCTTTCCTGTGGTTCTTTGCTGCTGAGGTTTCAAGTGGTGCTGCTTCTCTTCCTCTGTCCTGAGATCTGTGCCCTGCAGTCCATGTTTAATGCAACTGATGTTCTCCACTTAAGTTGCCCAGGCTGTGGCTTGTATTTTCACACCACTTGTACACTGTAAGTTGTAGTGCCAAGACTTAGCATGCAAAAGTTGTAGTGAGTCCCCACAGAACGTAAGATTTGCCAGAATCATGCAATGTTAGCACATGCTAAATTTGTGCGTCTCACCTTCTGTTGCTTGTTTGTTTTGATGAGTTTGGAATTGTTAGGGGATCAAGCTTGTGCCTCCAAATGCAACTGTCTGACACTTTCTTTAGAATTCAAAAACAAAAGATGAGATTTTGATTTTATCACCTGTCTGCAGGGATCTAGGACTTTTGGTAAAACTCCCCAGTCTCACTGTAAAACTTAAGAGGGAATTTTGTCAGCAACTGACTAAGACATACAAGTCATATATGACAAACTGGTGCTGCCTGACAAATCCTTCTCATCACCAGTGATCCCTGGATTCCTTTAAGGCAGCTGGGCCCCATAAAAGCAGCTTTGTGGCACTCACAAAGCAAGTGAGGCTTGACAGGCACTATTTGATCAGAAGGAACCACCTATTGCTACACAGTTCGTGTGCACCCTCGCTTCCGGCCCCCTTCCCTGACACAAGAAATGTGTGGTGAGAGCATGTTTGGGAGACAGGAACTTCTAATTCTGGCTCTGGCACTTTCTTCCTTGTGATGTGAAAGCAGCTCTATGGGCATTTTAAAGGAGTTTTTAAAAAATGGCCTCCAATTAGGATGCCCACACCTGGGTATGTAGGCCTCATTTTCAGAAGTGAATATCTGTGAATTCTTTTATTCTTAGCTGGAATTGTGGATACTAAACATTGAGTAGTCAGGGAAAATTGTCCTTCATTGGTCTTGAACATGAACTGTGTTGCAGAAGTTTCTGAGCATTAGGAAAACTAATGAGAAGTGCTACTATAAAGTACCATTCTCAATAGCAACTGCAGTTTTCATGCCATGATGCCTTGTGAGATGTGAATTAGAGAAGAAGAGGAGGAGAAATGAAGAAAAATAATCTAAAAATATGGTACAGAAAAGTAGAGTCTACAGAATGTGTAACTTACAAAGAATGTTGGAAAAATAGGAAGCTTTCATTTCTTTAAAAACCCCCAAAGCTCTGTAGTCTCATAAGACTGAAAATAACTTCATGTTCTTTGCTGATGCTTTAAGATATAATGTCTGCTACTCCATCTTCCCTCTCCCTTTTCTGCTCTCAGGAGACCACTTTTTCCAGAAGTGGGTTTTGAGATTTGGGAATACTTGCTAAGAAAGATGGGACATGTCAGAACACTTCTCAGCTGTCTTAGAGCCAGACCTCAGTATTTTCATTTTTGAGACCCTTCCTCAGCTGAGGCTAGAGGAAGCATCACAAATGAGCCTTATGAAGCATCAATGCCATTTCAAGACAGTCTTATATTTTTACGAGGAACAAGCAGATCTATTTTGAAAGGAACCAGCCTACAGAATATTGTTCCAAATAAATTAAGATATAGGATGTCATGGCTGGTATTTTGGTCTGCTGTTTGCTGTCAGAGCCTGAGTGCTTTGGTCTGTGCTGTTTGTATTGTACTAAAGAGTAGCTGAGTTTCATTCTGCCTGCTATCCCCAGGGCCCTCATGAAGAAGAGATCCATATCTCATGAGATTACCCCACTGAGCGAAGAAATGAAATAAATAATATTATCTTTTAGTTCTGTCAAGTATAGTAGCTCTCAGAGCCTTTCAAGGCAGTGTCAGCAGGGGCTGGGTCCTGCATCAGTGCGTAAAAGGCGTCCTTTACAAGAACGAGGCTGCAGAATGAAACCAATGTGAGCCTAATGGGTGGTGGAAAAGAGTGAAGCTTCTTTTCCCCTCCCTAATGCAAGGCTGCAGGGGTTATTTGCCAGCAGGTGTGAGCCTTGGGGCAAATCAGCCTGCTGGAATTCTTCTACAACAGGAGCTCCTAGGAAATCAGTGTAGTTCTAGTAGGGATCTTATTTGGGAACCAATTAGAGCTTGTGTTGGTTGTTTCTCCTCGGCAGCTTTAATGAACCCATAACACAGAAGTACTGCAAATAAAAGATTTTGCAGTAGTCTCTGTTAGAAAATCATGGGCTACCCAGTTCCTTCCACACTGCAATACAATGCTTCAAAAGACAGCAGAGGTTGTTATCATAACTTAGTCATGTGTGAAGAGCCAGGAGAGCTAAAATGAGTTAAATAATTTTATCGTGCTGTAACGTTGGGAAGAAATATTCCCCAGAACAATTGTTCTTCCCTATTCTGCAGAAAATTCTGCAAAACCCTGCTTGAAATGTGTCTGTCAATGCAAACTAACTCAGACAGCTACAGTAAATTTCAGATTCTTGCATTATCATTACAGAGGAAAAGCTCCCTTCTCGTTTTACTTGTCCACCAGTCCTTTCACCCAATGCCTTTAACGTATTTCTAAAATTAAATTGCACATCATATCTCTTAAATATGTTATCATATTTGATCATAATTTTTTTAAAAAAAATCATAAATACTCCTTGTCATACCATACAATTTCTAGTCTTTGACAGGGCTGCACAATAACCTCACAATTATCTGTTATCTAAAAAAAAAATCACAGATACTCCTTGTCATACCATACAATTTCTAGTCTTTGGCAGGGCTGCACAATAACCTCACAATTATCTGTTGTGCCCTATTCCCTGCCGGGTGCTAGGACTTGGTTTCTGTTTCAGTTAACCCTTTAGTGCACTCCAAACTGTCAGTATCTAAGAAAAAAGCATAATACTGTCCTGAGAAATGGAAGAAGATAGGGCATAAGCTTAGAGAAGTCAATAAGAAGCTGAAGTTCTCCTGACAAGGGGTTTCTGTTTAGGACTTTTTATAGTGCCAGCATAATAGGAATACAGCTTTTTTGGGGGTGATATTGCAATTCCTGTTTCCACCTTAAGATACTGAACTGTTGCATGCCAGTCCTTCAAAGCTGATAAGAACAAATGAAGACTGTGGTTACAGCTACAATGCATTGTATGTACCTGGAACTGTTCTTAGCTCTGGATCAGGCAATTAAAGATATTTTTAACTTCCAGTCTTCAAAAGGTAATGGACATTTTTTTACTTTCTATTAGAAAGTATACTAAAATATTAACCATATCTAAAAGGCTATTAGGAACAAACAAATAAGCAAACAAGATAGGAATGGGAATGGAGTTTCAGGATGTCATTATAGGGTGCACATATAGGATTTTTATGACTCTTTCCACCAGAAGACACTCACTAGACCATGGAAAATAAATAATTAGCACTATTTTATGTAATGTTATTTACTCTTTCATGTTCTGTGGGACCTCATTAGAAGGATGGGAGATGAGTTCCAGCAGTGCATGTGTGTTAATAATAGGCCATACAAATGAGATTATAATAAGAGAATCCTGGATGATACATAAGGAATTAGAATCAGGAGTCCATATATAAAAGCAGGCATATACTCAGTGAAACAAAGAGTTTGGTAAGTCTGTAGGAGAGGATCCACAAAGGTGAGTCAAACTCATGAAGCCTCCTAAAAAATAGTGGTAATCCAAAGAGAAGCAAAATCCAGAAGTTCTGAATCTTACTCTCTGCACTATTGTAGGTTTATTTTCACTCTTTTAGAACTTTGCCCTTGAAATAACTTTTGGGGAAAACTTTTAATTGAAACACTGTTAATTACCAAAAAAGGTTTGGAGAAAAAAAAAAACAGATTTACTGCTTTTTGAGTTATTAGACATTAGTAAAATGCACTTTGTCTCCAAAGAAGGTTGTCCTGAATCCCCTGGCCATATGTGATGCTCAAAGTGTGAAGTACCTTTGGACTTTGGATGTCAGGACTGATGATTTTGCATTTTAAAGTAGCTGTCTCTTTTAAGCTTTCCTAAAGAACCCAGGAATTCCAATATTTTTTTTTTTTTGGTGTGGCTCAGGTACACTTTCACTGTTATTTAAACAGGGAGAGTTTCCTTCAGGCTCAGATTTCAGGGATACATTTTAGCACAGGTTTAAATTAAAAACTATGAATCCTCCATAGGAACCTGTGGAGCTTCAGGGTTGCTTAAAAGTGAACATGTGTGGAAAAATTTTTCTTTGTACAGTGGGTCCATAATGTCTGATATATGTGAAGCATTTCAGAGAACTGGAAAAGGCAAAAGACACTGTTAAAAGACATGATAAAAATGAGGAAAAAGCTGTGTCTACTACTACTGCTACTACCCAGCTTCTTATCTGTGTTTCCAGTAGGTGCCAATCTCTAAAGATAGGTGTACTACACAGCTGCTAGTTCTGGCCAGTGTATTTTTGGTGTATGTATTGACAGAGAATATAAATATTCCAAAGGATAGAAACATGTCCTGTGTGATGGGCAATCCAACATATCAAACAGCTGTGCAGTACAATGCCTGCTGTTACAGTGCTGTAACTTCTGTGCTCTACAAACCCATGGCATAGAAACCTTCAAAACAAATACTAATAGAAAGCTATTTACACAGAGGCAAAATTATTGTAACTAATTTTGATGTTTTTAGGTGACATGTACTTTCCTTATCAAGTGCCAATGATTGCCACCCCTAGTAACTTCCTAGGAAAAACCAGCAAATGTGTATTTTTGTCTTTTATGTAGATAATTATTTAAGAATATGTTTAAATCTGCACCAAATGTACTGTTAATGCTAAATTCAGGCTACAAATATTTTAATTCTGTCAAAATGCTTTTTAAGAGGAAGATAGTTTTAACGCTTGTGAGCGTTTTGTACTGACATTTCACTTTAATTTCCAGGAGAAATTGTAAGTGCATAGCAGGCATAACCATAAACTGGGTGGCAGGCCTGCCAGGACTGGAGTGAGGATGAAGCAACACGGTCCAGTGTTTTTTAAGGATGGGATTGAAATTGGCTAGGAAAGGCTGTCCAGCCTGGGAGCTGCAGAAGGGAACACAGCAGGTATGGGATTGGGGCTGGCTAAAAAACTAGGAGAAGGTGGGAACTGTTTGGCAACAGAATCAAGAGGATGAAGGATAGGGATAAGGAAAAAAAACCCAACAAAACCGAAACAGATAGAAGAGAAAAATGCAACTGTCTGAACAAATACCTTGAGTCAAAGAGGTGTGTAGGCAGTATGAAATAAGGAAATGGCCACCAGGCTGGGAGCTGGGGCAGGAAATAGGTGAGAACTTGCAGACCTGAAGGGCAAATATTGGTTGGAAGTTCAAAGAGTTAAAGAAGAGAGATGGATCTGACTGAGAACAGGAAGGGAGAATTGAGTCTGGGAAGAGATGAATGAAGATAGGAGTCAGGTGAAGGCTGTAAAGAATTAAAGTAGTCTTTTATACCCCTTCCATCACCAAAATGTTTGAGTAACTTCTTCTAGTTAAAACTAATAACAACCCCAGTTTTCCCTGGGTGATAGGAAAGCACCTTTATTCTGTTGAGCTGGAACTAGACTAAGTCATTTGGATGTTTTGTTTGTGCTTTTGGGGAGATAGGAAAGAAATGTTTCCTCTTTGATCAGAGACCCTTTGGAGTTTGGTGACAAACTGGATGTCTTTGGTAATGGGAAGCCACTTTCTCAAGTGATTCTGAAAGATTACCTGCAGTGTTTCTTAAAAACAACCATACTTTGATCATACTCTGGACTCCCTTATTTTTCTTTTTTGGTCCAGTTAACCTCAAAAAAGGCAAACTTCATCTGCTCTGCTGTGTTTTGTTTGGCTTGTAATCTGTGTTGTTGCAAAGGCAAACAGCTGCTGCAGTTGTTTGTAGATGTTCCTGCAGCCTGTGATGTTACTGGGGTTGATGTGGTAGCTCTTCCTCCAACTGGGTCAGCACGTTACATTGGCATTGGAAGCTGACTAGGAACTGTTTGGAAAGGTCCAAAGCAACAACATGTTAGTTTTGCCTTTTTTGTGTTTTCTTTTCTTTTCCTAGTAACATTTTGAAACAGTATTTTTAGCTTGCTGTAATATTTGCAATTAATGCATCCTGATCGGAAAAGTGCCTGCCTTCCTCCGCGCAGAGTCTCCCAGGCAAGATGAGAGTTTCCCAACAAAGGAAAGGTGAAAGAGATTATTTTGAAAAACGTCTGCTACTTGGACAGCCCAAAGGAGTAGAAGCAGTGGAAATCTGCATCTTTTTTGCTGAATGAGGGGTGTCTGCTTTCTGTGAAAGGTGCTGAAAACAACTTCTGATTTGAATGTTCCTCCTTTCAATTCATTATCGTTTGAGTCTTCTTTGGCTGCAATCTGCACCAGCTGTTTTCCACCCTAATCTTCTTTCCCGTAGCAATCTGGCCACGTTTGCAGCAGCGGTGGTTACGCTGGGTGAGGATGAAGTACTGCAGTTGTCCTTGGCATGTTATTGCCGGCTAAACCAGTGGAATCTCATTAGGTTAGATTTCTTCATGGCCGCTTATGGATGCCTTAGGGTGGAAGATGCCTGTGGTCTGCAGAGATAAAGGCTTTCGGAAAGGAGAAGCAAAGGCTTATCGGTGCTGCCAGTGAAAGATGAACGTCTGGAGTCTTTTTAGAGTTGGGCCAGTTCTTTCTGTGCTGTCCTGTAGGCAGTCAAATAGCATTTGTGGTAAAGCTCAAAGGGCCGTACCTGTTTCTATAGCCCTGGAAAAGCACGGGTTTAATGGCATTAATCTGCGAGGATGAAACGAAGGTGCAAAACCTGATAATACTGGAATAGTTTTTCCTTCTCTGGGCTTTCCGTGTGTTCCGCTGTAGGCAGTGGGCAGACAGTACCCTGTAGTCCTGCCTGCGGTGTTCCTCACGCGTTTGAAACCAGCCAGAGCTGCCAGCGGCAGGGCGGGAGCAGAGCTGCAGCCCTCCAGGAGACACCAGAGCTTGCTCGGGCCTCGAGTTCCCGGAGGAAAACACGGGCTCGCTGTGGGAGGGGGCAGCTCCGGGGCCGGGACAGCCGCGCGCCCCGCCCCGCCTGGCGTCATGGAATTCCAGGGCGCTCCCGCCAATGGCGGCGGGGGCACGTCCGGCGGCACCCGCGGCAGCCCCGGCCCGGGGGTCCGGCCCCCGCCGGGGACCTCGGTGCGCCCGGCCGCCACGGAGGGCCGCAGCCGGGGAGCGCGGCGGAGCAGCTCCTCCGGCGGGAGAAGGGCGCGGGAACAGCCGGGCGGAGAACGCTGCAAGCGCGGCCGCTTCCTCCGCACCTCCGGGAGCGGGCAGAGCTAAAGCTGACAGGGACAGCCTATGGATTATTAACCTCCGGGCAGCTCCCTGCGGCTGGGAACTAGTGCTGCCCTCTTTTAACTTTCCCAGCTGCTCATCATGGCATGTGCGTGTTGCGTAGGGAATTAATGCCAATTTCGGTGCCTGGCTCTTAGAGTTTACAGAGCATTTGCAAATACTGTTATTGTATAATACTGAACAGCGCAGAGCTCGCTTCTGACTGTCCGCTAAGGTGCTGTTCTCTCATAAAATACTATCAATATCAGTCAATCCACCGATACTTCTGTAAGTATAAATAAAATCCTTTGTGGTTTCTCTTTCCTGACATTCACCTCTCATAAACTCACCGTAGGGTCAGAGGTGTATATGTGGCATGTCTGGTCATGTCTGTGTAGTGCAGTCCGTTGTTTTTATCTGAGCACTAACGCAGACTATATCTATTTTAGCAGGGTGTTCTGCCCATGATAACACTCTCTTTCTTGTCAGGTTTGATTAGCCCCAAGTGAATGCTCACATGGCTAAACCACTTCTGCTGCTGGAGGTTGTTTGGATGTCTCCACACGGAGCTGCATTACATCATCATCTGTAATAAAGATTTTGCAAATCAAATATGGCTCCTTCTAATGCCTAAATGACAGACAAGATGGTGGCACCAGTTTGTGTGAGCAGAGGATCTGACTCTGTGGTTGAGATGCGCTTAAGACAATTGCCAGTGACTGTTCAGTTGTATTAGAGTGCAGGTTACTTTCCCCCAGGGCGTTTTGAGCCTGACATTAATAGAAAATAAAGAGCAAATTTTCTCACTAAGCATCATGGCAGCTGATACAACCGGTTGGAATCTGCTGGCGATGACATTGCTAAACTTACAGTTGTTTTTCCAATAGCTGCATTTCAAACTCCCAACAGTGGGACAACACTGATGCAGGAAATGAGGCTCCTCTTCCTTCCCCAACAGTAGATTTTCCTTGTGAACCGTTGTGCCTGCAGTGTGTTTCTGAGACAGAAGTATCCCCAGCAGTGCCCTCTGGACACTCAGCTCTCATTTTACAGACCAAGTATGGCCCTTCCACAGCAGATCCTCACTGGGTGGACTCCGATGGGCCAGCTTTCAGGGAGAACTTTTTTGTTTTGCTTCTACGTAAAGAAAAAAAATCACAGAATCAGTAAGGTTGGAAAAGACCTTTAAGATCATCGAGTCCGCCTTTGTCCGAACACCACTTGTCAACTAGACCATGGCACTAAGTTCCATGTCCGGTCCTTCCTTAAACACGTCCAGGGGACAGTAACTCCACCACCTCCCTGGGCAGCCTGTTCCAGTGTCTGATCAGCCTTTCTGTGAAGAAATTCCTCCTAACGTCCAAGCTAAACCTTCCCTGGTGCAATTTAAGGCCATTTCCTCTTGTCCCGTCACTGGTTGCCTGGGAGAAGAGGCCAATCCCCACCTGGCTACAGCCTCTTTTCAGGGAGTTTGTAGAGAGCATTAAGGTCTCTCCGGAGCCTCGTTTTCTCCAGGATAAACACCCCAGCTCCCTCAGCAGCTCGTCGTAAGATGAATGTTCCAGACCCTTCTCCAGCTCCGTTGTCCTTCTCTGCACACGCTCCAGCATCCCCACGTCCTTCCTGTAGTGAGGGGCCCAGAACTGGACGCACCACTCGATGAGTGGCCTCACCACTGCCGAATAGGGGGGGGGAAAATCACTCCCCTAGTCCTGCTGGCCACACGGAAAGAGCCCAGCAAGCCCAGCTGCGGGTGACGAGGATGAGCCTCGCGGCTCGCTGGGGGTGGGAGCGCGGCCCTCGCGGGGGGACGCGGGGACAGGGAATCCCCCGGCGCGCGCGGCGTGCCTTTTGTGTTTGTACACACGGGCCGGGGGCGGGGCCGCGGGCGGGGCCGCGCCTTCCCTCCATTGTGCGCCATTGGCGGGCGCGCGGGCCGGGGCGGGGCCGGCGCGCGGGGGGCGGGGCCGGCGCGCGGGGCCGGCCCTCGCCAGTCAGCCATCTTTCAATTGTGCTCCGAGCCGCCGCCAGCGCCAGCCGCAGCAGCTCCGGCTCCTCCTGCGCCCGCCCGCCCGCCCGCCCTCCATCCCTCCCTCCCTCCCTCCCGCACGGCAGCCGCGCTCGCCCAGCGGACGGGGTAAGTCTGGCGCCGCGCCCGCCGCCCCCCGCGCCCCGACACCCCCCGCCGCTGCCCCCCGACCTTCCCCACAAACTTTTGGGGGGCTCGGGAGGCGGCGGCGGCTCGGCTTCCCCTTGGCCGCGCCGCCTTCCCGGCGCAGCCGGAGCGGCTCCCTCCGCCGGCGCCCCCGGCCCCGTTTCGCGCGGTCGTTGCCCCCCTCTGCTCCCCTCGCCCCCGCTCCAGACCCCCACCAGCGGCCTCCCCAGCCCCTTAGCTGCCTCCTCAGCCCGACATCCCCCGGATCGGGGCCGGGAAGCGGGCGCAAAGAGGAGCCGCTCGCCAGCCCAGGGTAACTCTCCTGCCTTCCTTCCCCTGCTCCCCACAGTTGTTGCTCAGCTTCACCATCTTGTCTCTTTTCTCTGGTCACCGACCATATTTTTTTTCCTATTGCATAAAAAACAATAAAAAGGGAAAGAAATTCGCCGAAGGAACGACCCAAACGCGACGCAATTTTTTGGTTTTCGAGTGCAAACTTTTCCGCTGCCTCCCCCTGCATCTGCACCCGCACGGTTTGGAGTTTCTGGCGATATTTTTGGCGTTATTTTTTGCAATTTATTTTTTCCTCCTTTGCGAAAGGACTAGGGCTGCGTTTCGTGATTGTTTCCATTTTGTTCTGGCTCTGGGAGCTGAGTTTGCCTGTGAGAGGCGCTTGGGAGCGAGGCAGCTCTTGGGGAAGCAGTTACACAGAAAGAGAAAGACGGCACCCAAAAAACAACCCCCCGAAAACAAAGTTTGTTGCTTTCTCGCACTTTATCCGGCCCCTTTCCTTTTCGCACGATAAACGCCGGGTTGCCTGCGGTTGCCGGCGGGCCGGGGAGCGCAGGCGGGCGGCGGCGAGCGCCGGGCAGCCCGGGGAGGGCCGCCGGGGGCTGCCGCTCCTCCGGCCCCCGCTCCGCAGTTTCGGAGGAGGTTTTTCCGGCGGCTGGGAGCGGCGGGTCGCTGCCAGCCCCCCGATGTTTGCCGGGCGGTATTTGCAAACACTTGGCAGGTGACGGGCGGCCGGCGGGGGGGAGGCGACAGCCGCCTCTCCGCGCCTGCTGCCGTGCGGCTCGCTCGGCTTCAGCCGCCGCCGCTTTGATATTGAATTCGTGGGCAAAAAAAAGCTGTATTTTAATATTCCGCGATCGGCAGGCGTTTAATTTCTAATTTAATTTTTTTCCTTTTTTGGTGTGGGTTGGCTTTTTGATATTTTTTTTTTTTTTTTTACTGGCCGTCGGAGGCGTTCGGCCGCCGCGGGCTCGGCGCTCGGGGCTGGCGGGGCAGGGACGCGTTGCGCGGGACGGGGGTCGCGCTGCCGCCCGCCCCGGGGGCAGGTGCCGCGGGGGGGGCCCACCCCGAGCGGGGCGACCACCTCCCCCCTGCCCCGTTTGCCCACGTTCCTCCCGGCAGGTGTAAGGCAGCGACGTCGGCAGGAGCATGGCCCGTACCAAGCAGACCGCCCGCAAGTCCACCGGCGGCAAGGCGCCCCGCAAGCAGCTCGCCACCAAAGCCGCCCGCAAGAGCGCGCCCTCCACTGGCGGGGTGAAGAAGCCGCACCGCTACAGGTAACGCAGCGCCGCGCAGAGGCGGCCGCGGGGCGATACCGGGCAACCTCCCCCCCCCCCCCCCAATATTCCTCCTTCTCCCCCCCACCCCGCCGGAACGATAAGGCGGGGAGCGCTTCTCCCCGCCTCCTCCGCGCTCCCCGAGGCCGCCCGCCTGCCGGCAAAATAACTAAAAAAAAAAAAACCAAAACAAAAAAAAATAAAAACCCAAGCGCGGGTCCTCGATAGCCGCAAAAATAACCAGAAATTCCCAGGGCGGCACCGACCCTCGGCGTTTGTCATCAGCCCCTTTCCGGGCGTTCCGGTGCTGGTGACTACAAAATCGACACCCCTCCCCCCGCGGCGGAAGCGTCTCGGCGGTTCTTTTAAATTTTTATAATTTTGTACTCGCGGTTATCTAGAGGCCGCAGCAGGGCTGCGCCGCCGCCAAGTTTATTGTTACCGGCGCGTTCCTCGCTCCGCTCGCGGGGCTGGATCCGGCGGCGGCGCTGGGCGGGCGCCGGCTCCTGCAGGGCGCGGAGCCGCCGCCAGAGGGAGCCGCTGACCCGCGGATGCGCCGGGGCTCCCGCACCGCCCGTCCCGAACCCCGGCCTCGGGACCCCCGGAGCGGAGCGGAGTCGGCGGCAGAGCTGGCACACAGCCCCCGAGTCCTGATCTTTTACAGTCCTGGCTCTGTGCAGAGCGGTGGCAGTCGTGCTTCGGCTTGGAGGATGGTTTTGGGCTAGGTGTAGGTATTCCTTGGGGAAAACGTGGATTGGGAGGAGAAGTGGGTTTTGAATAGGGGGCTTAATTTAGAAGTCCGAGAGGGGATTTATTAATGTATTGAGGAGTCTGAAGAGAATGGAGACAGCCTTTTCTCGGTGGTGCCAGGCAACAGGACAAGAGGCAATGGGCAGCAACCGATGGACGGGAAATTCCTCCTGAACATGAGGAAGAACTTTACTGTGGAGGTGACTGAGCATTGCAACTGATTCCCCAGAGCGGTTGTGGAGTCTCCTTCTTTGGAGATATCCAAAAGCCATCTGGACACAATCCTGACAAACCATCTCTGGGATGACCCTGTTTGAGCAGGGAGGTTGGGACAGGTGACCCACTGTGGTCCCTTCTAACCTGACCCACTCTGTGATTCTTGCTCTAGGTGTGTGGCAGAATTAATCTTTTGGGAGGAAAGTAACAAAGCCTGAGCAGGAAAAGACAAAGCTTCCATGGAAATAAATGTGGTACTAATTTCACAGATAGACATCACGTTTGCAAACATATGTTGCTAATCTGGATTTGTCATTCTGACACCAAAACTAACATGGGGAAGGAAATATGCTGGATACTTTTGACTGACAATATAACAGAGATAGTAAATTTTTTTTGGTTCTGTGAATGTTGACAGTAGAGAAGAACCAGTTTTCCCTTAAAATCAGGGCTCCTGTCAGGCCCCTCACTGGGAGGGTACCTTTGATACAGCTGAACTCGGGGCGGCTTTGTGGTTTGCCACATCTGCACTGAGCTGTGTCAGGTGGACAGCACATGTTGGCCGACTTTTCCCTTGCTGAAGTCAGGCCTCGGAGTCTGCCTGAAGGATCCCTGCTGAAGCCAGTGGAAGTTCTCACAGATTGGTGGTGAGAAGACAGTGGCCCTTTGCCAGCAGAGCTGATTTTGTATTGGTAAAAAAGCTGGGGGTCTCCTAGGGGAAACAGGAGTGTATGGTGCTTGGTTCAATCTGGAGGCTGGACCCCTGCTTTTAAGGTGATGCAGAATATGTTTTCAACGCTAATATTTTTATTTTTTTTTTTTCATTGTATTTAATTTTAATAGGCCGGGTACTGTGGCTCTGCGTGAAATCAGGCGCTATCAAAAGTCCACCGAACTTTTGATCCGCAAACTCCCCTTCCAGCGTCTGGTGCGTGAAATTGCTCAGGACTTCAAGACAGATCTGCGCTTCCAGAGCGCTGCCATCGGTGCTTTGCAGGTGAGCCTTGCGAGGGGCCCGGGGGCAGCGCTGGGAGCGCCCCCCAGCCGGGATTCCCTGGAGCCCCCGGAGCTCCGCCCCGCTCCCCCATTGGCCAGGCTGTTTCCAGGGTTAGTTTGGGCTCCCTCTGATTGGTGGGATTGCCGCGGTGGGCGTGGCCCGCGCGGTGGGGAGGGATGCGCACCTCATCCTTGCCCTGCCCACGGGGGTGCTGGGAATGCCTGTGGGTACCGTAGGATAAAACAGCGCAGGGACAGCTCAGCAGCTCCTTACAGAGCCTATAAGTGTGTTTTTGTGCGGGGTGCTTTGGATATAGCTCCTCGATTTGTTAGAACAGTGTGTAAGATGCTCAAGAAAAACACATTTCCTCCACCTTTGAGCTCTGCAGCTGGAGAGGGAACATTGTGTAAAGCGGTACCTGGGGTACCCTGATGGGGAGGTCTTGGCGTCCTCAAATGCCCTCTAAAGAAAAACAGCCCAATAAGCTACATCTAAGCACAGTTAGGGAAATAGCTGCTTTCCTAGGATGTAGTTGATACTAAACACATTTTTTTTAATATATATATTAGTTATGTAACTTATTTAGATTATACAAAGAGAAAAATATTAATTGCTCTTTCTTGCCCAAATTCCTGAATCTTAAGTTAGGACCCCCCCGCAAGACTCAGTTCTTACCATGGGGACATCTCTCTCGTGATAAAAGACACTCCCAATTAAAGATAGGTCTTTACTGTTCTTTTAGCTTTTGAAAGATTGTTCCAGAATGTATCTGTCATTGTAGTCTGTCTGATGTGCAGGCAAAATGGTCTTTCTAGTTAATGAATTTCACCTGATAAGGGGCCAAGACGATTGCCATGGGAGCCCATAAACTTGGGCATATGCTTAGCTTCAAAAGGTGCCTGTGTGTGTTTGCAGAGTTGCTGCTTTTGCTTTTAGTTATTCTGTGTGGCAGTTCTTAAATCTTGAGGTTTATCTGTGTCTCTTTATGTAGAACTGCCTATTAAAATTTAGTTGTTAATACACTTACAGAAGGCTCCTGGTTTGAATATTTCTTAATTTGCATTAAGGACTTGTTGGTATAGAACTTGGTCACATACAATTCCTAGTGTGTTCTGCTGGCATATTTAAAAAAATAAACTCAAAAAAGTAAAATAAAGAAAAAAAAAATTAACCCCTTGGGTACCATGTTGTTTGTGCCAGCATGGATATTTGATGAGGTGTCTTAACTTTCCATGTAGTGATTTGACAAAATTTAGTTGGGGAATCTCATATCCTACTGCAAATGAAATGGCTCAGTAATACCACAGTCCTCATCTGCTGTACTGTATATTGTTCTTTCTTCATATTGGATAATCTTATGTTTTTAAACAAGATCTTTGAACCTGATAAGTTGATTATTGGAGTTCTTGGCAATGAAGTGTGTCACACAAGTTGTTCTCTTGAGTATATCGTGGAAAGGGAGACCTCATCCTCCTTTCTATAATTGAGCCCCATCATTCCCACCTTCTCAGCCCAGGTGTTTCTGTGTCCAGTACTGGCACACTAAGATGCTTCCTAGGAGGTTGATAGGTGTTAGAATTCCATATGAACCCGAAAGTGTTTAAACAATTACCATTGCTGTGCTGGGCTTAGCAGCAGCTAATTTAACATGAGGTAGGAGAATATTTAGGTCCAACTGCACATCTGTCTAACTCAGAGTCCTGTCTGCAGCTGTTCAGTAACAGGGAAAACCACTGTGGTCAGTGTTGTTCTTGTGCTGCCCCTGATTCTCTCAGGTGAGAGGTGAGAACCTTCTGTGATAGTGGGGGCCAGTGCTGTGTCCCCAGATAGCCACAAAGAAAGTACAGGAATGGGACAATTGTCTGATGGCAATTCCCTGACAGGACCTGATGTCCTGGTTTTGATGGTTCAAGAAGTTCCTGAACTAAAGGAGTTCTCTTATTTCTAATAGTTCCCAGTATATCCTTTTTCTGCTAATTTTTGAGTTAAGCCACCTCTTCAGTATCTGTGGAAGGAGCTGAGTGCCTGAGCTGTGTGCCAGGAAGGAGTACATGTTCTTCTTTTCCTTGCCACCTGCCAATTTCACCTGATGCTCAGTGACTCTTACTCTGGAAGAGGCAGCAAACAAGGCTCTCAAGCAGTGTAAACCAGCCTTTGGAAAAAGAATTTCCTAAACTAACTAACCTGTTAATAATTTAACCCCTTCCTATCTCATGAGAATCCCATGGGAGTATTAGTTCTGTTGTGTTCTGGAGGATGTCCTTACCAAATGGCAGCAGTACACTTCTTTAGAGAGAATATTGTAAGAAAGTGGAGGCTTTTCATTTCTGAAAATCTAAAACTTTTGATATTTGTGAGTGGTAAAGACCAAAACCTCCACTTAACGCCATGTTACACTGTACTTTTAATTCTGAAGTATGACTCTTTTTTTTCCCCTGGTGCTCAGAGAGTAAAAATGTTCTTACCTTTTTTCTTCCACACTAGGAGGCAAGTGAAGCCTACTTGGTTGGCCTGTTTGAAGACACCAACCTGTGTGCTATCCATGCCAAACGTGTCACAATCATGCCAAAAGATATCCAGCTAGCACGCCGCATACGTGGGGAGCGTGCCTAAAACCTCACCACGATGGGTTTGTCATTCTCGAAGCAAAATCTTCTTCCTGTTATTGGTAGTAATGAACGTTAGATATTTTTTCCATGGGGTTAAAAGGTACCTTAAGTATATGGTTGCAAGTGGAAAAATAGGGGACAGAATTGGGTATTGGCAAGTTTTCTTTCCATTTTCATTTGTGTGTGGATTTTTAATATAAACAAGGGGACATAAAAACAATCAATGTGGTCAAAAAATAAAAACATTAATTGTTGAAACTTGTTCACCAAAACAACTTTATAAAAAAAAAAATATAAATAAACCTGTCAAATTTTTCTGGACAATGCCAGCATTTGGATTTTTTTAAACAAGTAAATTTCTTATCAATGGCAACTAAATGGTGTTTGTAGCATTTTTATCATACAGTAGATTCCATCCATTCACTATACTTTTCTAACTGAGTTGTCCTACATGCAAGTACATGTTTTTAATGTTGTCTGTCTTCTGTGCTGTTCCTGTAAGTTTGCTATTAAAATACATTAAATGATGCCTGTTTTTAGTCTTGATTTTTGAATATTACACATGGGTTATATTGATTAAAAAGTGATCAGCCTTCCCTCCCCTTTTTCTCTTCAGTGCACGGCCTAATTCCTTGGAGCAGTTCTAAGAAATGCTGGGGATACTGCCTTGGCTGAAGTAGTGTATATGTGAGGTTCTTTTAAAAGTGTAAAATTTGTCTGCTCCACATAAAAGTGAATTTGGTGAGTATAGTACCAGGTAGAGTCTGGAGCAGAGCTGAGCTCTGTAGCTATAGTGCTAAGAAGCATCAATTTGTTGTAATTTAGATTTCTTTCTTACTCGATTTAATGCTGAATTTGGAAGTGTTTTTCATGTTTTTTGGGGGTTTTTTTGGTTTTTTTTTAGTATGGCACAAGTGGTGGAATGTAATGGTTTGTGTTTTTCTGTTTGGGGGTATTAGTTTTCTTGGGTGTTTCTTGTTGTGGTTTTTTTACCCTTTTACACTCGGTTAGTTTCTTGATTTGTAGATGTTCCCTTTTTGGTTGGCTACCTTTCTGTTTCAGTCACACCCTCTAGCATTTTTGAGGGCTTAGTTCACATGTGATTAGTTTCAACTTATACACTTCAATCTAAAAATCACTTTTGTACCATTTTTGTTACAATTCTTCACAGAAGCAGTACTTGGACAGGGTCACAGGTTTAAAACTTACTGGGTTTTTATATTCTCCCGCAGTTGCTGATGAAACTTCACATGAGGAAATTTATTGCTGAAATACTGTCCTGTGAAAACCTGGTTTTAATTTTTCCCCTGAAGTTTGTTTAAGGGGGCAGACTTAAACATAGGGACTTAAACAGACTGGCAGACCAGTCTGGAAACAAGTTATGTGGTGTGGTTCTTGATAGTTCTTGCAGATAATGAAATGAGCTCCGCAGAAAAAACGTAGGCGGTGAACAGATTTCACCTCCATGCTAAGGCTCCTGCGGAGCTTATTTGCTGCTAACTTCTTTCGAGAGGTTTTGAGTGAGCTCTAAACATGAGTGAATTTGTCTGAAGATTTCCAAAGAGGATTAATAGAGATATATTATCTGCTTTGGTATCTTGAACAGAGAGCCAAAAATTACAGAATAAATCACGTTATTCATAACTTGCTTGGCTTTGGTAATGAATGCTGTCTGCCAGGGTTGTGCAAAGTAAAGTCTATTTAAATGGAATAGCTTGTCACAGGCAAGACTAATGCTAGACAAAATTTGATCACATCCTTTTGATGCCAAGCAGTTCGTAGCTATCAACTGAAAATTAAGGAAGACTTGTGTTGGAGCACCCAGAACAACAGAAATATAAAAGGTGAGCAACTGAAATTTAACTGACTTAAGATGTCACTTCTGTCTACTTGATAACAAGCCTGTTAAACTTGCTAACAATGCATTTCAATATAAATAACTATCTGTTTTGTCCTGTACTTCAGAATTATGTTTCCCCTATCAGCACTGCTGCAAGCACCTACACAAACAGGTAATTAGCCTGGGAGGTTTTTTATTGAATAATCTGGAATTGAAGTGTAGATAAGGATTTTTTTTTATTTTTTTAAAAGGAATATTAGGAAACAAAATCTTAATATTTTGGTACTCAAATGAAATACTGAGTTCATTCTCTTTGAAAGAATTGGGGTGAGGAATATCCCAGTTTAACTGACAGTGCAGTTAAAATGTTCAAGGCAGGGAAAATCCTAACGGAAGATGAGGGGATCAGGAATTTGAGCAGATGACAACATTTTAGTGTGCAGTGCTTTACTGCCAGCTTAGGGATAAACTTGGCCTTTTTGGAAGTTGTGGTCCTAGAGATGCCAGGTGAATCCTGTTAGTGATTAGCTGTCTGCCTGTATCAATGCCAAGAAACTTCAGTTTACAAAACAGTTTACCTCTTTTTCTCCTCCTTGCCCCCTCCGTACCAGTTTTTCTGTTTCCTGGACAATTCAGCTACAGCTGAAATTTTGAATACCAGAATCAAGTTCTGGTCCTGTGAATGTGCTTCTGTGGAGCAGTTTAACTGTACTGAGTGCAGGGATGGATGTGAAGTGGCTCCTTGTTAGTAATAGTCGTATTCAGAGGTTGAACATCTCTTTAAGATGCTGTTTGATGTGTGTCTGCAGCACAATTTCTGAATTATTTTGGTGGAGTCCTTTATAATGTGTATGTGATAAGTTGGTTTTTAGGTCTGTTTCATATTTGTATTTTAACAGCTATATTTACTTACCATTCCCTCCAAAGTACAAAACCTTGTTTTAAGTTGGTTGCTTTGTATCAGTAACATAAAAAGCCAACTTGCTTACCAGAGCCAAAAATTAATGTAGTTGGAAATAAAGATCAGTCCCTCTTGTGTGGCTTTATCAAATTCAATGGGCAGTTCTTGAAAGCTTGACTAACATGGAGCTTAAACCCAGCATTTCGGATTTTATTTAGGAACTTGCTGAATATAAAGTAACTAATAGCGTACCTACGTTTTAGTGTAGCATCTCTGGGCTTCCAGCCCTTTATCCCACCTGGCAGTAGTTATTAGGTGATCCTAATCCAGGCACCAGATTCCACTTTTGGACTGAAACCAGTGTGTCTCACATCCATATTCCCTGTGCCACCATTTTTGGTCTATTAGCCAGAATTGGACTCTGCATATCTGCTCTGAAGATCTGGAGCTTAATTTGAAGATTCAAGGTTAAATAAAATACAGGCAATGTTCTGGTCAAATATTTTGTTTACTGCAATTTTATTTTTGGCTTGGCAAAAAGCCACACAACTTTTCTTGGTCTTCATAAGAGAAAGAACTTAATAACATTCCGTGTAACTCGGTTTCAAAGGCTGGAATTAAGAGGAGGAATAGTCAGGATAGTTGTTTTTTTTTTTTTCCCCTGGTCCAGATCAGGAGGATACTGGGGAGCTGTTTGCTCTGCTTTTACTTGTCTTACTCACATGTATAATGAATCATCCTCAGTGATGAGATGTTTTTGCACTAAGTGGATGTTGCAGACCTGTTTGTGGCAGGTTGGCCTCTAAGTATTTTGTTGGACAAAAACCCACTGTTTATGTATTTATTTATTTTTTTTAATCTGTGAGGAGGCTTTGATCTTTTGACCTTGGTAATACAATGTCAAAAAATAGCTGAGTGTGTAAAAAGCTTTACATCTGTCAATAGTAGTGTTAAAAAGGGATTATTAGGACTGCATAGGCTTATAGGATCTTAATGTAAGCTACCTTTTCGATTGCCTTCCTGGGAATATTACCTGTTACACAATCACAACTAAATAAATATACAAGAAGTTACTTATTTTAAATTAAGAGATTTGCCTAATTCTGAGAAATGGCTGCAAAATGCTGAGGCTTAGGAATGCTCTCAATTGCAGCACACCTAGGCTGAAGCTTTCTGCTTTTTCCTTCATGGTGATCCTTACTGTCCCTTTGCAGCAGTGACACCAAAGATCAGGACACTGGGGTAAAGTCCCACAAAAAATGAGTTTGGGGTCAAAGGCAGGGGTATATGCTCTCCTAGTCAACATCATAGCTGCTCTTCAGTGGGAAATAAACCTGGATTTTCTGTCCATCTGTCTTGAGAACACGTTTGTAGGCTTATATGTAGCTCACGGTTTGAGACGTGCACACACATTCTCTGCTGTTTTGTCCCCTGCCAGCAGCATCCCCCTCATCTCCTTCTGCAGGCAGGCTATTACACACAGCAGGGTCTCTAGCAGCAGGGGTGCTTTATGTTACTGAAAGCTCCTGTGATGTCAGAAAGATTTAAGAAGTAAAAAAAAAAAATAAAAAAAAAAATCCCTACAGCTCTGGAAACCACTTGCGTCTCCTGATGGTGGCAGGACTGAGGGTTCTCACCCAGCTCCCTTGAGAGGAGCTGCCCTCACCTCCTCTTTGTGTTCATGTATGTGCTGTTTCATGGAAACATCCAAAGCAAAACCCAACTGGAAAATGTCTGTTGCCTGTAGATCCCAGAGTGAGTGAGAGCTAATCCCACGTGCCTTGGTGATAAATGTTGGCCCTTGGGTTTGCCCCTACCATTCCTTGCTCCTGAGCAGCTGCTCTCTGCTCCTGCCAACCTAGATTTGCAAGAAATTGTGTGATTTCAGCTACTTTAGTTTTCCTCAGCACCTGTTGAGTTGGTGAGGGGTGTATTCTCCCTTCTGCCTTCATCTTGAGCCTCCTTTGAGGAGAGGCTGGGACAAAGCCGCAGTCATCATCAGGTGCGAGATGTTCCCTTCTGTTCCGTGGCCTGGAGGAGCGGGAAGCCTGAAGGAGCGCCATTCCCAGTCCTGCTCAGGCCTCTCTCTCTCAGTGCATCAGTACCTGGCAGCTGAGCCCCCGCCAGGCAGCCCGTGGCTGGGAAGGCTGCCAGGTGAACACATGGGCACGGATGCCGGCCGTGAGGAGCGCGAGCACGGTTCGGGCATGGCAGGATGGGCATCCCAGCTGGATGCGCCCCAGGACCGGCTACCGCTGAGGGGCTGCGTGTTCCTACATCTGAAGGCTGGAGCCGCTTCAAGCGGCCTCAGAGCCGGCTAATTCGGGGCACGGGAGAGCCGCCAGGCTCGGGCCTGCAGATCCCGGGGACCTCGGGTTTTGGCTTGGCTCTGGAGCAGGGGAGGGAGCTGGCAGGAGCGGCACAAGCTCCGTGCGCTGCCTTGCTGACGTGCTTTGCCCAGAGGGGCTGTCAGTGGTGGCTTTTCCTTTGTGCCTCCTGCCATCTGCACCCCGCTGGGGCCGAGGCCATGGGCCAGGGAAGATGCTCAGAGGAGGGGAGGCTTCTTCAGCAGAGCCTGGAGGTGTGGGCAGCATTTGGAGCATGGGGGGCCAGGCTGATGGCAGCGCTGCTCTCTCTGGAGGTGAGCTGGGGCAGATGAGAGCAAGAGGAGCAGTCCCAGGTATTGGTTTGAGGTATCCTGCTGTGGATGGATGCACTCTCTTCCTGGCATGGTTGAGGTCTGTTGTCTCAGGAGGGTTTTGCCATGTTCCCAGGGCATAACCTGAGCCATGGTTTGCAGTGCTGGCTCTCGGAGCAGTCGCTGAAGTGACACAAGGGAGTTGTGACTGAGTGGACTGAAACTGAGCTGGGTGGGGAGCTCAGGTGTTTCCTGGACAGCACAGCACCAGCCAAGGGAAAGTGCTACACCATATGTGGACCATGTGTGGACATGCAGCTGCTGTTGGCTCCCTCCAGCCTCTCTTCAGGTCTGGCTGCAAAAAATGAGCAAAAGCGTTTCTTTGCGTGGTTGAGGAAGAGGGACTCAATTAGTGGATTGAGATTTGGGGCTTTTATGGTGATGCCATCTCCATCCCTGAGAGAAGGAAATCTTTCCTCCCTCCCCTTCCCAGGAACATGAAATGCTTTAAAATTATGGTATTTGTCCTTGTTTTGAAGGGTGGAACTGGCTCTTTGATAAAACCTCCAGCTCTGCCATGCAGCTCAAACATAGTGGAGTTAAGAGATGTTTTCTGCCTGGTGTCAGCTTGAAGCCTTGCAGACACTGAATCCCTCTAGAGGAGGGCACATCTGTTCAGGAATCTGATCTCATTTCTGCCTTATAGGTTCTCCAGCTAAATGGACCATTTGCTTTCATGAAAGTAATTGCTTTGAATGCTGTAGAAAAGAGAAGCCAAAGCCACAGACAGCATCTAACCTCGCTGGTGTTTATTCAATAAATTAATGAACACTAAAAGGGTAGCATTCAAGTTCACAACAGTGCACTGCCTATTTTTAAGCCATCCTGGATACTGCTAGAGGAGCACACAGTGCAGCAGCTACTCCCTGTAATATGAAAACCCTGGCTGTGGGTGCAGACAGAGGTTACAGTGCACCCAGGAGCATCGTGGAGCCAAGGTGTAAGAGCTCCATAGAAGCACATACGCTTCTGTCATGCTGAGGAGGAGCTGCTCTGGCTCCACTGCCTCTGCTGCTGGCACTGAACTGTCCCCCTGGTCTGTCTTACCTGAGCCTCAAGAGATCCTGTAAAATACACCAGTGCTAACACCAGGGTGCTGTTGGCCTTGGCACATTATTCCTGAGGCTGCCCATGCCTTCCTGCTGCCTGGATGCTGTGCAGGCAGGGAATGTGCTCCCAGTGTGGAAGGAACACGGTGAGCCGGGGAACCCTCTGTGTCACGGTGACTTGTGTGCTCTCTCTGCATATCAGAGAGACATAATTCCCTTCTTGCCATAAATCTTCTTCTCTCCCCTGCTGCACCACCCTGCCCCTCTCTGCTCATCCATAGCCCTGCTCCCTGCAGAACAGGAGTACCACAACATTCCCTGTCTGAAAGGAGCAGAGGGTCTTCCCCACGCACAGGCTCCCTCTTCTGCCACTGCACCCACCCACAATAAAAGCAGTGTTATATATACATATATTTACTGTAAATATATTATTGTGAATTGCATGTAATTATGTGCATACTAAAATATATAATAATAATAATATATTATTATTTAAGCATGTGAGCTTAGGCAGTTGCTTTTATAATGTTAAAATTATAATATACTTATGATAATTATATATTTAGGACTATTAAAAAACATTTCTTCAATCTCATACCAATGTCATAAGGGGAGAGGAATGGAGTATTATGATGGAAGGTTGCTGCTAGTTCCATATATACTACTCTATAATTTTTTTCTCTAGGGCTGTTAAAGGTATGTTGGCCTAGGTTAACTTGTTAATACTGCCTTTTCTGTACTTTTTTTTAAGTGGGAAAAGTTACGTGGATTCTTCAGAAGGAAGAAACATTTTTATTGATGTATAGTGTTTAAATGGCACCAACCAAACTGTGGCACCAAACCAACATGTTTATCACCCAGGCCACAGCCACCAGGGGCCAGCCCAGGCGCTTTCTTTAGAGGCTGTGAAGGGCTGCCACGTGGAGAACTGCGATTTTCCTCCCTCCCGTGCCTGTACCTGCTCTGTCCTGTCCTCTCCTCACCTTCTCTGAGAGCCCCCTTCCCAGTCTTGAGACAGACATAGTGCAGTTCTAATGATGACTTCTTTCTTGGGTTTCTTGTACTAAATATGAGAAAATTAACTTTGTTTCTTCCATACTACTGGGATTCCAGCACATGCTCTGCAGAGCATCTCGGTGTGTTTGCCTCAGCCTCCAGCTTGCAGAGATGGTGTGTGAGGGAGATGAGGAATGGGGTGCAGTAAAGCCGGTGGCAGAGCAATTCCAATAGGCTCCTGGCTGGATTTGGGGTTGCACAAAGCTGTGGTTTCCACTCAAGTCAGCAAACCTGTGGGACTGTGGGTTTTACTTCCAGATGGATGAGGATGGCTCCACTGTGCAGCTCACTTTTAGGTAAACAGGTCGCAGATAAAGTCCATTGTAAGCTGACTGGCACCACACGGAACCGCTTTTATTTAGCACCACGGTGCTGCTGCTATCCTCAGGATGTAGTGTGGTACTAATTACCTCTTCAGATGGCCTAATTATGATTATGTTGGTCCTGAGCTGCAGCTGCTTTTATCCCAGTAATGTGGGGATCCACAGAGTACCTATTGCTGCATCCCATGAACACAGGGAGCTGCTGGACCAAGGTGCCCAATCTCAGCTCCTTAGTGCTGAAAGGGAGTGAAACTTAATAAGGTGCTGAGCCATAGCTCCAGGGTGAAGGCAGTCAAAATAAAATTAACCAAGCCTTTACCCACTGGTATTTATACAATGCCACAGTTGTGACCAGGGCTTCAGAAGCTGAGGAAGAGCACACTGAAAGTGTTTCCATATCAAATAAACTCAGGACCAAGTACAACAAACCACAGGGTGGAGCAAAAGTGTGATGGAGACTCAAACAAGTGAAAAATGAGGACTGGGGATGCAGTCAGCACTGGGAATAGGCACCCAGTTCTCTCTGTGAGCCGAGGAGCAGGATTTCCCTTCCCAGACTTGCCCCAAGAATGACTTTCTCAACTCTTTTGGGCAAGTTACATCACTTCTGAATTTTTTTTTTTTTTTCTACTAAAATTGATACTGCTGCTTTTATGCCTTTGCAGTGTGGCTGGGACAATTGTAACTGTTTGCAACACCCTCCAAAGAGCCACCAACCACTAGGTGAGGTTTACCCAGGAGAGCAGGGGTCTCTCTCCTGCCCTTACAGGTCCTCTGAGAACTGGAATCAATGCTCCACTGTTGGCAGAGCAGGAATTCAGGTGGGACCACAGAGGTCTCTCCTGGGAAGCTCAGAGAGGAGTGCATTTCTACTGATGGAAATCAGTTTTCAGCAATGTTGCTGAGCTCCCTGCTGCTTTAAATGCTCGCCTGGATGTTAATAATGATGTTGTTCCATAGCTGAACAGATTCAAACAGTGGGAAATACACCCACCTTATTTAGAGGTGGCTAAATAAGCATATTTTATTTAATAAAATGTCATAACATTCTTTTGGCATTAGGCCTGTCCTTGGTGTCCCCTGTCCTGGTTCCTGTGTCTTTGTTGGGTACAGGGCTGCCTGGTGCTGATATTGGCAGCCAAAATGGTCTTTTTTGGTATGGGGTTTTTTTTTTTTTTGTTGTTGTTTTTTTGTTGCTGTTTTGTTTTTTTTTTAATGAGGAACCAACATTTTTGACTGAGGATTTTGGCTCCACTTTGTGACTACAATCAGCCAGTGACAGTTGAAGACTATGACATTAAAAATATATTTTTTAACTACAGTTAATTGATCCTCATGGGAAATTAGCATGCAATGGGCTGTTTGCTCTCTATTTATCACTCTGCTCTGCTGAACGAACTTGGCTGTGCTGTCTGCTCCTGTATTTCCACTGCCATCCATGAATCCCCTGTACATGTGATGCCAGGCTTGGATTTCAGAAAGCAGAGGCTTAACCCAAGCTGAGATAGGAAGCAACCAGGTGCCACCGAGGCTGCTGGATGATTTCAGACATTCTGTGGGTGCTCTGCTCCAGTCTCCATCTCCATTTTTCTTTCTGCTGCTTTCCTTCTCCTGCCCTGCTGCGGCTCCAGCTGGGAAGCCGGGGCCATGTGTGTGTCTCCAGGCTACACAAGGAAACTCGGCTTTCTGCAACTGACTGTGGCTCTGCAATGAGCAAGGGGAGCATGTCCCTGTCTGACTGGCACGTTGAGCAGATGTTCAGTCTCCAGACCTCCTTTCAGGCAGTCAGAAATGAGAAGGGAGAAGGTGATTTTCTCTCCTCCCCAGGAGCCAACGATGCCCTTGCAAAGCTGCGTTCGCCACGCCAGGCTGCAAACCCGGCGTGAGCAGCTGTGCTGGAGCTGCTGGCTGGATTGCAGGGATGCTCCCTCCCAGGATATTTAAGTGTGTGTGAGGCTGGCTGCAGCTGCAGAGATGGAATGGGCTGAAAGGATGCTTTAGAGGCACTGAAGAAATGCTGAGAGAACATGCTGGAAGCTTGGGGGTTATGGGGCTGTGTCACAGCTGAGCTGACCGCTTTAGCTCTCCTTCGAGCTACTCTCTATTTCTTTCAGAAGCAGCTCAATTTTTCATAACTTCCCTGTGTGAAAGGCTTATTATTTTCTGCTGTTGTTGTTATTATTCTCCAAGGTTATACAGCATCTCTGGGCAGAAATGCAGCCCCAGGAAGGAGCTGAGCCATCTTGGCTCTGTTTTCGCATCCATCCAGACACCTCTGCCCTCACCCCCATGCAGCAGCGATGGGGAGATGTCCTGTTGGCAGGGGGATGTAATAAGGGTTATAAATGGAATAACTGGGAACAAAGAGCTAATTAATGTGTAGATGTGCTCTAGTTAATTGGGTAGACTATAAACACCACTCTACCTGGACTGGACACAGTTAAGGGGAGGTGGTTTGCTCCTTTCCATCTGACGCATGAGGAGTAGAGTGAGAAGTTCTCAGCCTTGTGCTCCGGGTAAGAGGTCAGCTTTCCCATTTCCAGGTTAGCCACACTCTCCCACCTCCATCTATGCAAACAGTTGTTAAAATTACTCCTTGTGTTCCCATTTAAGTTGTTTTAACTGCACAAATGGCTTCTGTGTAGTGGGAAAAATTATAGGCAATGGCTACTTGGAGAGCAGAGCACCTGTGCAGCAGGCTGGGGAATCCTGAGTATTTCCTGGAAGAAAAAGGAAGGGCAGTGCTGCCCTACTAAAGCTGTCCCAAATAAATCCAGCACTGAGAGGAACCACTTCAATCCACGTACTTCCTAAGGGAGGTTTTCCTTTCAGCAGCAGCACATGGTCACTGCAATGGGATGCCCTGGCAAAAACCACCCCAGGGCTGCACCAGGCAGTCTGCCTTTCACAGGATGCTGCAGGAGTGACAGGCACCAGGCTGGTTTCCCCTGCTTGGCTGATCAAAAAACCCAAGGACCATCCATTGTAGTGACAAGTTGAGGATGTTTTGGGTAAATGCTTCAACTTCCCATCACAACAAGAGGTGTCCCCTATCCTAGAGCTCCTCCTTAGTCCTAATCTACCCAGAGAGCGCCATGAGCCTCTCTGGAGGCGCAGCTGCAGTGAGGAGAAGCGTGAAGCCAGCCAATACAGCAGGTACTCCACTCACAGCAAGGCAGGACATGGGAAGCATTCCCATGGGAGCCTTGGCAAGTCCTGCTCCCCAACCAGCTCACTTTGCTGTGCCTTCAGAGGAACAGCAAATCAACCTCATCCTGGGCTGCATCAGGAGAAGTGTGGCCAGCGGGTCGAGGGAGGGGATTGTGCCCCTCTATCCAGCTCCAGGGACACCAGTGTGTGAAGGACATGGACTTCCTGGAGTGAGGAGAGCTGGTTGTCCAGCTTGGAGAAGAAAAGGCTCTGGGGAGACTTCACAGCACCTTCCAGTACCTAAAGGAGACCTCAAAAAAAGCTGGAGAAGGGCTTTTTGCAGGTGCCTGTTGTGAAAGGACAAAGGGTGATGGCTTTAGGCTGACAGAGGGTAGGTTTAGGTTAGATATTGGGAAGAAATTTTTTACCGTGAGGGCGGTGAGGCACTGGCACAGGTTGCCCAGAGAAGTTCTGGATGTCTCATTCCTGGAAGTGTTCAAAGCTACATTGGATGGGGTTTTGAGCAACCTGCTCTAGTGGAAGGTGTCCCTGCCCACGGCAGGGGGGTTGGAACTGAATGATCTTTAGGGGCCCTTCCAACCCAAACCTTCCTGTGATGATTCTGTAACTGATTACTTGTCTATAAAGTAATTGAAAATTGCTCCTGCTATTATGCACCTATTCAGGAAGCAGTGGTTCTGAAGAATTTTGTGAGGGGTTATTCAGTGTGCACAAGGACACTTTGTGCAGTTTTCTACTAGCAATATAAATGAGCAAAAATAAATGAGGGTAAAAGACTCACATGGGACAAAGTCTGCCTGGGGCTCAGAGTCAATTCAGAGATGTCTTAGAGTGCCTGTGTGCAGGAAAAAAGTGATTTAATGGAACACAGGGCTCCATTCCCTACACTGTGGAATACCTTGAGTCCAAGGGGAGATTTTCACAGGAGCTTCTGTCTTTGGTAGGGTTCTGAGGGCAGTGGCCATCCCAGCCTGGCTGGGCTTCTGCCGCCGTGAGGCACGGAGTGACAGCAAAGGTCACTGCAGCTCCACCAGAGCACCCAGAGCTGATGGTTCACCTGGCAACTGGGGCTGAAAAGGAGGAGGTGACGGGACTGGGAGGCGATTTTGGGTATGAAGGGGGAGAAACTGAGGGTGTTTGCTCAGCAGATGTGCTAAGGCTACCTGGCACAGAGAAGCCTTCCCCTGAGCCGGTCGCATCGCATGAAAACAAGAGGCCAGAGAATGAGGTTTATGGCCGGTGTGTCTGAAACAAATCAAAGGAAAGAATATTTGGCTTGCCTGAGCGTGGCAGGGAACATGCCAAATATTTCATGTGGGAGCACGAGGGTCAAGGTGTTGCTCTGTGTTGGAGTGGCACATCCTGATGGGCAGGGACTGATGGCAACAGCAAGAAATGGGCCTGAAGTCACAGATATTGGACCAGAATTTTAATGAAAATTCTAACAATTTATTATACAGCTCAGGGGGACAGAGTTGGGAACAAAAGTCTGGATGTCACCCCTGGGGACTGCAGTCTGTTTTAGGGACCTCCAGTTGCCCTGCACTGCTGATCTCCTGCCTGCCCAGTCCCTTCCCCACCCCACTTCCCTTCTGCAGTCGATGCTGGATATAGAAAAGGACGGGATTTCAGAGACAAGACAAAAATGGTCTTTCATTTCCATCCCCCTGTGTTTGCACACTCACTTGTCTGACTTCCTAAGTCAGAATTTAGCACTTATCACCTCCCCTTCCCACCCCCCCTAATTTTCCTGCCCTGTCACTTGGGCTCTCCCTGGGCATTACCCATTACTCCTCAGGATGCAAGACTTCCTGCTAGGGGCATCACTTGAATATACACACGCAATCTAAAGGCTGACAAGGGGAGATGAGAAGCGTGGCAGCCGTGTGAGGGGTGTGGTGTTTGTATAAAACTTCCAGAAATGACAGATCACTGAACTGGATGGCAGGAATGGCTCTGCAGCCTGAGCCCACCACACTGGGCCGGCTTTGGGATGGAGGTGGGTATGGTGCTGCAGGGAAACCCCTCTTCTTGGGCAAGCTGCTCGAGGAGCAGCAGAAACTCCTGTGCAAGCTGAGCCAGACAGAAAGAAACATTGTTGCATCTATTTTAGGATTTTTGTGCTGCTGCTCCTCACCACCCTGTCCAAATACATCCCTTTAATGGATGCTGCCCGAAAGGAAGCACATACATCCTCCTGTGAGAGGCTGCTTGTGCCCATAAGCCTGTTTCCCAACACTATAAATTGGTCCTATAAAAGATGTTACTCCTCCCTGACTCTCCTTAATAACTCCGTGCCGTGGCTATAACAGAGCTTTGCTGCCATCATATTTTTCACCAGGACTCCAGTCCCCCTCTCTTTTTTCCTCCCGGGTACTGAAGAGCTCCCAGCAAAACCAGGCAGCTCAGCATCCCTGAGGGGTCTGGTGGGGATGCTCTGGGAGGAGGTGGGATGCTGGGCACAGAGGGGAGGGTGGTGGCAATAGGGCCACAGGAGAATTTGGGAGCTGAGTGGGTGCATAGAGTGAGGCCCCAGCAGCTCTGCAGCCACAAGGGTAAATCCACTGCTCTTTCGGACTCGCCCTCCTGGGATGATGCCTCTGATGGTCACAGTGCCCTGTGGGAAGCCCAGCCCTGAGACAGCAGCTGCAGTGGAGGCCATGGGCCCGTCCTCAGGGACTCAGCACTCCCTGTTGTGCGAGGAGCATCTCTGCTGCTCTCATCCAACCTGCCCTCCCGGCGGATTGCACTGCCCAGTGCCAAACAGCACAAATGGGGGGGTGAAATGGAGCAGAGAGGGTTCCCAGCTGGCTGCACATCTCCTGCCCACCCCAGCACACCCTTGGCACAGTGCTGGGACCCACAGGGAACACCTGTGTCACCCTACTGACACCCCTCAGCACTCAGAGGGGAAAACTTCCAGCTTTATTTAAATCCAGTGAGTGCTCAATTCCTCCTACATGTGACCAAGTGGAGAAGTGCTCATTTGCACCCAGCTCCCTCCTCCCCAGTGCCACTGGGACCAGTAGCAGAGTTAGGTCCTCCCTGCATGACAAGCATCCAAGCTGTGGCTGCTGCTGGTTTTTTGTGGCTGCTACCTGGGGGCTGCTTCTCTTCCTTGCATGCATGGGGAATGTGGCAGAGTAATTTGTGTTTGGAAGTTTGTGTTCCCAAGTTTCTTTCCCCTGAGGACGTCACAGCCTTTTCACTGAACACCAAAAGAGGTGACGTGGTCTCCTTCAAAAATAAATGCATTTCTTGGGTGCTCAGCAGTGCAGCTGCTGAAAATCTGCACAAGCCCAGCATCAGGGAATTATGTATTAAGATACTAAAGGTTTAAAATAAACCCTTAGAGGTTTTCTCTGACAGTTGAAGATTGGAGGTATCCCTCAGTCACTGGGTGAAGCCTTGGGGGGAGCTCAGGATGTGGTTCACCTCTTCTTGTGTCACTTGTGTGCATGGTGAGTGCCTGGGGGGAGATGGGGCGGGGCTGTGTGCTGCAGGGGACTCCCACACCTGGGGCCAGCTGCATCTTTATGCACAGAAATGGGATTGAAACACGCTGATCCTCTGCTGCTCACTACGTGAAGGAGAAGGGGAGCATCTCAAAGCCATAAAATCTTGTCAGCTCACATCTGGCACATCCTGCCCAACAGGTTGGGTAAAACCAAGCAGCTGCAGCATCTCCTCTCTCACTTGTGCCTAGGTTTTTTTTTAAAAGAAGATCCCTTTCCCTTGCTGTTCATTCCCTCTCATCTGAGCAGCGACTCTCCTGCTGCAACCCTGCAGCAAGTTGCTGTCAGGAGCAGCCCCCTTGCATTATGCTCTTCCAACAAAGCATGGCCAAGTATTTGCATGAGGGCAGCTTTAATGAGCTGCTTTTCTGGCAATGTAAATAATCTGACAAATTAATGCTTAACCCCCCCCCCCCCCTCCTGGCCTCTTTCTAACTGGCTAAAGTGTTGCCCATTATTGCTTTGGGGCTTATTAATATTTTGGAGCACCGCAGTGACACTGGGAGAATGCCGGGAGGTTGTATGAATTAATGCTCCTTTGCCTGTCAGGGTGTTTAAGTCTTAGGTTTGGGACGTGGGTGATTTAAATAATTCCCATGGATTCCTCAGCTTCCCTTGTCACATGCATGAGGACAGGAGAAATCACACGTACAAGCATGATTAACTAATGAGCTGTCTAATGAAGTGCTTCTGACTACAGCCATTAACCATCTCCTGCCAAACAGATCAGGGGGGAAAGAAAAGGCATAATCCCATGTCAGAGTTCCCTGGTGTCACCATGTCTTTGGTGACAGAGGCTGGTCCCACCCCACGTGTGAGAGATGCTCCCTTCTGATAGGAAGAGGTTTATTTAACCAACCCAAATGAAAGCTTCTCATTTACCAGCCTTGAGCAGGGGGCTGCCAAAAACCAAACCTACAAAACCCAGTAGGAGCCCAAAATGAATAGCCCACAAAATGATGAGAAATTTAATAGAAGAAAAACCCCAGGATTTTTCATACCTGCATGTATGAAACAAAGATTACCACACAGATGCTCTGACAACACATCTTTCCAATATGTAGAAGTCACACATTCCTAAGGCCAGGCCCTGTCACTGGAGTTGGATTTGCCAGCTGCAGGCACTGCCTGCACCAAACAGGAGCTGCAGGGCCAGGAAACAAATGCAGCTAAATCCAAAACTTTCCATGGAAGCAGGAAAAACACTGTCTGCAATTGGCTGAAAAGCTGTGCATGGGTCAGCAAAGCTTTTGGGGGATGTGAAATGTCACCTGTGGGCTGCAGGGATCTGCACCAGGCAGCCACCAGCTCCTCCCAGATTACTTCAAGGAATCAGAAGCATCTCCTGGGGCTCCAGCCTTTATGCCCCTTGGGTTGGGACTGAGTTATTAATCCAACCATGACATTTCTCAATCCACAAGTAACCAACCTGTCTCTCTGTTTTTCTCCTGGAGCGAAGGGGAAGTGTGGAAATAAGGGTGTCCCTCCAGGCTCACAGAGGATCAGCGGCATTCCTGGTGGCTTACTCCTCACCAGGCTTTTGGGAGCGGTTTTGTGCTGAGGTGGGATGTAGATATGGACCCTGCAGAGTTTGGTCCACCCGTTTTCTGAGGTGAAGTGCATGTCTAATTGCCATTCCCAAATCCAGGATTCATGATACAGCAAGTGGGATTTTTACTGTGGGTGTGGGCTGTGAGTTTCCATCTAATTCCCCGTGTTTAGCCTATTTCCCCAGGGGCTGTTTGGGGCCCTGCTCAGCCTGGGCTGGGCATCTCTCCTGTAAGTGTTTCCTGACTCCCAACGTGCAGGAAGCAGTTTTGAGGGATGTTGCGGAAATTCTTTGTCTCCACTTCCTATTTCTTTTCCTGCTCACCCCCCTCATGCAGGCACGTGTGCTGCCTGCTCGGGCAGCCTTGGGCTTCCTTGTTCTGGGGCATGTCTGGTATCTTATTGTTTACAAAAGATGGGAAGGGCTGGTTTTTGTTCACCAGTGCTGGCCTGGGCGATGCCCCCTGCACTCGGTATGGCCAGGCACGGGTGTGGCTCTCCTGGTGAAGAACAGGGGCTTTCTCCAGGCTGATCCATCCTTCCCAGAGGCTGGGGTGGCCCCTGCTCTGCTGAATGTCTTCCCATTCAGGTGCTGGGAGAGTAGAGTGGGTTTGGTGCAGGCTGAGGACATCCCTTCTTCTTCTCATCCTGGCTAAATAGCTTTATTCCCACAAACAGGATGTGGGAGCTGCCAAAAATCCCGGTGTTTTCTGACAGCATTGTCAGCAGCTATTCCTGGGTGCTTGTGTCCTCAAAGGAACAGCAATTTGCATGCTGGAAAATGAATTTCTGCTACACAGAATGTGCCTGAGCAGGGAGGAGGCCAATGGTCGTGCCTGCAGCTTGGTTTTGTGGTTTATAATCCAGCAGCTCCCACTGTGGTAGGAGAGATGCTGATGCTGCTGGGATGAGGGCCAGCCCAGCTCCTCTGCCTCCCATCTCTTCCAGCACCACAAAGGCACCTGAGCTTTTATGGCAAAAAGGATGGGATGGCCCCATGGCAAAGGGGTCTCACTGTGGTTTGGAAAACCCTGGGCGAGTTCTGCTCCATCTCACCCCTCCCAGGAGTGCCACAAACGTGCTGGCTCCCCCAGAGGTTGCTCATCTTGGTGTTATTTTGGAGCTTCAAAGTCTTCAGCTGGATTATTATTTTTTTCTTAAGCATTTAGCCAGCACCTGCAGCCTTGACAGTTCTCAGGTTTAGGCCAGGAGCTGGTGAGACTCTTTCAGTCAGCCAAAAGGAGCCCATGGGCAGATTAGCACCAGGAACCTGCCTTTGCCAGGGGCCTTTCCCATTTCTATGATCTGTGCTCTACACTAGGGAAAAACGAGGGATGATACAGGGGAATCAGGGTGGATAAATTCCACTGCTGGACTTCCAGCAGTGGAAATCTGTTAACTTCTCCCACCTACAGCTTCCCACAGACTCTGTGGGACTCCCATCGCTCCTGCCATGCCTCTGCATCCCAGAAACACCCACCTCCTGTCTCAGAGCATCACACCAAGGCAGGGATGACCAGGACTTACCTGCTGACCCCAGACAAGTCCTACTCAGAGTCTGGAACACAAATCCTAATTCTTTACCTACAGCCCCATCTAATGGCACGATCCCAGCAGCTCCCTGTACGATGCTGGTGTTTGGGTGGATGCAGACCCTGCTCAGGAGCTGGGAGCTCCTCGCTGGCAGGGCATGCCAGCAACATTTTCCCTGCCAAGAATCCGTGCTCAGGGACACAGTGGCAGCTGTCACCTCCCTTGGGACACCAGCGGCTCTGGCTGTGCCCCAGGCTGCTCCTTGCAGCACCAGAACTGGGTTGGTTTTTCCCTCTTTTTGCTGCATAAAAAAGCTTTGATGAGCTGCTTTGGGCTCTGGCTCCTGGCACCCAGGAGCAGCCGTGCCAGGCTGGACAGCATTCCGTGTCTGGAGGGCCCAGAGAGCAGCAGCCCAAGGACACACCGGCCTGGACACCTCTCCTGACTGCTGCAGGCACTGGGGCACTGATGGAAACCCAGACTCAGCTGGCTCCCAACCCTTTCCAGCAAGAAAAATTGGGAGATTTTCCAGCAAACCCAGGATGGGCCCTGAAGCGTAGAGCTGAGATAGCCACTCTCTCGCCCTGGGCTGAGCCCCTGTGGCCGTGTGGAACTCTGCACTGATGTCTCAGCAGCAGCAGAAAGTTCACCTGATGGTGACTTTAAGTGAATTCAAATGCTGTCTGTGGCTGAGGCAGGGAAAGCCATGAGGAATTAGGCTGGTGGGGCTGTGTTTTCCCGGGATGGCTCAGCCTGGAGGAGGGCTCCTGCCTCTGCTTGGTGCCTTGCTGGCTGAAGCACCCCTCTCTCTTCTGCAGGGGGTGGTGGCACTGCTGCTGGCTGTGGGGGACTGGCTGGGCTGTCCTGAGCCTGGGGAGACTCTTGCTGCTGCCTTTTGGGGACAGTTTCCTGCTAGCCAGGTCAGTAGCTGCTTTAGGGTACTTCGGTTTTGTGTTTCTTTTCTAACTGCATTTACACACATCTTCAAATACCGGTGTTGACTCAAACTCCCAGTGCCTGATGTGGCTGATCTTGTCTTCTGGAGCCAAATTGTGGTGTTGAGATGATCAAACAGCAGGCTGGAAATCCTGGGTGCTCCTCTGTGTCTGCCCAGGGTGGAGTGAGGTGGGCAAGCCCTCTGTGGAGCTGTGGGGATGTTTTAGTCACGTTATCCATGTGTGTCACTGGCAATGTGTGTGCATCCACAGCCCTGGCTGGCACCCAGCCTGCCTGTGAGAGTTTGTTTGGGACTTTGTGCTGCCAACAGCAGCAGGGAAATGAAGAGGATGTAGGCCCAGCAGGAACCCGGCTGCAGCTCCTTGCCTTAAAAACAACTGTGGGGTTGATGCCAGCATCAGGATTTTTCCAAGCCTGGCTGAAAGAAATGCTCCTGTGGCTGGGCAAAGAAGCTCCTCTGTGCAACACCACTTTGGTGGCTCTGGTTTTCTACATCATTCCCAGTGCTGTGGGTGTTTCCCTTCACCTCCCACTTCCTGCATGCATGATGCCCTGATCTCCTGTGTGACCTGGTCCCTGAGACCCTCATGCTAGCTGAGTCTGAGTGGGGATGGTGATTTTGGGGCTTTTTGTGAGCCCTGGGGGGCACAAGGGCATTGAGAACAAGGTGGCATCATCAGGAATTGTCCCTTTGGCTCCGAAGCATGCGCCATGGTGGGAGCAAGCCCCAGCTCTCCCACAGCAACAAGTCACACACTATTCCACAAAAACACAGAAATGAAGGAAACCAACACCTGGAGCCTTAGGATATTTATTTTTTCCCACTGTTTTTAGTCTTTGCTCTTCCCTTGGCACTAGGGAAGGGGATCCTCCAGCAGTTGTGGCACCCACCAGACCAGCCAGCCCTGCATGGCTGGGCATGCCAGTGGCTCCCTGCTCTTCCATGGTTTTCATCTGCTTTGTGGCCACTGCAAGTTCCACCAGCGAGGCTGGAAGGGAAACCTGGCCCATCTCCCCTGGGTTGGCTCCAGGGGAGCAGAAAGTGGCTCTTTGTGGGGTCCCTTTTGCTGTGAGGGGGAGCTCCCCCCCAGCCCCTGTTTATCCAGTACCCATGGGCTGGTTACCAAAGTCTACCTGTAAAAATTAGTTTTGGCACAAGAATCCCAGGAAGAGCATTTGCCAAGGAAAAATATTGTTGACGGGCTCTAGGAAAACAGAATTATTCATCCAGGGGAAAATCACCCAGCCAGGTTGAGCAACCTGCACAGACATACTCAGCACAGCTTTATCTCCAGCTGCAGACGGCTGCCTGCAAAAGGATGGTGCTTCTCCTCAATCCCACATCACCCAATTTGCCCTGCCTTGGCTGGGTGCAGGATTGTGGGTCCCCACTCAGGGTCACATCAGGCCACAGGGGATAGCTGTGGGGTGTAGCTGGCTGGGGCAGGGGTGGTTTCTGTGCTGGGATGCTCCTGGAGCTCTGCTGTGCCAGGGCAAAGCCCAGCCCTGGGAGCAGCTGATTTTGCTTCCTGCCTTGTTATTCTCATCACCAGGCCTGCATGAAGTCACTGCCCCCTGGGCAAGAAGCACTCCAAGCTTTAGTGTCACTTTATTTTCTTTTGGATATTAAAAACCTTTCTTCTCTTCAAGCCAGAGCCAAATTCAACAATTATCAAGCAAAACTCTGCTAGGTGCTCTGACACTCACTCTGAGATTTGGTTTGACACAGTCTGAGAGATGGGATTTGAGAATTGCAACCCTCCGATGCAAACTGCTGCATGGGCAGAAAGACCTGGAGTGGGTTATATGAGGAAGGAGACCCCTTCAGTGTCCATCCAGGCAGGTCTAGAAAGGACACCTGGGTCACAGCTGGGTCACAGCTGACTGCTCACGTGGCACAGGAAGGGTCTGAAGGCCATGGCCATACCAGGTTCATGAGCAGTCACAGCCAGAGGGGCCCTGCCCAGCCTGGGGCAGCAGAGGGTTGTGCTGGGCTCCCCCAGGCTCTGTGGGCAGAGCTGCCCCTCAGTCCCTATGGCAGAGCCTGTTCCCACATGCCCTAAAGGCTGTCCCAGGCATCCCTGGCTTAATGGCTGTGCAGGTATTTCACTAATGGTGGTGGCAGAGGGCCAAGCATTTGTTCTGCTCGGTGAGCAGTGGCCGCTCTCCTGCCCACCCTGCCCACGGGTCATCCAGAGCACAGGGGGAGAGCCTGTGCTTGAGCATTCCTGGGCAGACAGTGTGCCAGCAGCCCTGGATGTGCTTCCCCAGGACATTCCTGCCACGCCAGGGATGCAGCCACAGCAGGAAAGGAGCTGCATGCAGGCCTGGAGGAGTGGCACAGCAGCTCAAACCTCCCTGGGGAATGGGAGTGGTGAACTGTCCAGGCCAAGGGAATAGGCTTTTTCCACTCAGACCTGCTCCTCCATCAGGGGAGCACAGCCAAGGGCTGAAATTTTGCTGAAATGCACTGGGGGAAAACATGAATCCTCCTCCTGAGCCTCAGCACAGAACAGCTGCCAGGTCAGGCAAGAGCACTGACCATCACCCAGCAACTGCTTCCTTAAAACAAACATGCATGAAAGTCCAGCACCAAGGAAAACACTAAACTCCAGAGAAGTAGAGGCTGAAATAAGAAATTACCCCATCGAATCTGACCACCACTGAGTCATGCCCCTGACTGAAACTGACCCCCTGATTAAAAGGAGCAGGTTTCTCACCAGCTTCATGATAGAGATGGCACAAGATGAAAAAAACAAGGGCTGGGAGAAGAATTTATTATAGATAATCAGTGCTGCCTCGTTTTTCCTCATTCCTTGCAAGTTCCATATTTTTAGGATATCAGATGATAACTTTGCAGATGCAGTATCTATATTTCATGGCCATATCTGTATCTATACTAGTCCATGTAGTTTGATATATTTCTTTAAGCCAGTCTGATGTTTTAGTAACACTTTTGATGTCCAAAGGGCAGGCCTCAGATGAGCAGTATTCGGGGAAAGATTTGGGATGGCATTTCATGCTTTGTTGAATCTTCCAGTACAGGGAAGTTTAGAAGTTTTATTTTTTAAAGCAATGGACCCAAAAGCACGTAGCTGGCATTTGTAACCTGCCCTCTGAGCCCAGCCATGGGTGCAAGCTGAGCACACCAGAGCCCAAGGCTGCTGCCACAGAGCACAGGCCCAACCTTAGCACAGCGACTTGTGCATCTCTACAGCAAATAAAGCAGTGACCCAGTCCTAAAATTTGTCCCTTGGACAGCAGACCCCCGACTCTGATGATGCTGCCCACTACAGTTACCTCAAAGGGTGCATCCAGCTGCTCTAAATCACAGCCTCTCAGCTGTGACTGACAAAGCAAAGTAGGAGGCTGAGAGTGCCAAAAGCCAAGGGGTGGGAAGGACAGCAAAGGGGATAGACAAGGACAATTTCACAGAGCAGACAAAGTGGCTTAATTAGCAAGCTGTTTTGAGCACACTGCTTATCCTTTTGGGATAGCAAAGCCAAGGAAGACCATGCCTTGCTATCTCCCATGAAAGCGTCTTGAAGAACCTGCTCTAACAACGCTTTTTCTCCGGGATTATCTAGCTCTTCTCAAAGGACCACTGTATTCAGAAGTGAGCTTTGTCAAGCTGTTGATGTCGTGTCACCTGGAGTCACTGCCATGACTCTGTTCATTCCACAGTGTTTATAATAATTCTCACGTGGAAGAGAGCTGCCTAAAGTGAGCTATGAGGAGCACACACACTTTTAACTGGGGAAAAATGAGACAGGTATAATAGGCTCAACTGGGGCAGGCTTGCTGCTGTAATTACTTTGGTTTTCAATGCACTTTCATGTTTCATGTGAAATTAGCTGGTAGCATACCCAGATATAGTACATTGGACTTCTCAGCATCTTGCTTCTTGTAGCACAGCATTGCTTTGTTCTCTCTGAAGAGAATTCTGCTCCCCAGCTGAACTCTGGGACCAAACTTGTGCACATCCTGAACTCAGCTCCAGCATAAGCTGCTTACCAGCAGCAGCTAAGCAGTAAAAAGTGACTGACAAACTTCAGCATAACTTGCCTTTTTACCTCTAGGTCCTTGCTTTTCTTCTGTTCAGTCTAAACCATGGTCCTGTCTCTTGCCCTCAGGGTGAGGGATTTCAAGACTCTCTTGGAGGAGAGAGGTTACAGCTTTATTTTCCCACATCCAACCCCTTCTGATACCCACTCAAAACCCAGAGAGACGATGCAGTTGAAGCTGGGCTCTCCCAGTACTGACAGATGGCCCCACACAGCGAGCCAGTGACACTCCTGGGCAGAGCCTTTGACCACAGCGTGAGCATGGTGCTGAACCTCTGACCATGAGAGCGAAGATGACAAACTCATCTTAGCTCAAGAGCCATACACAGCAATGCCAAGTTAATAAAAAGCCAACAGCATTACAGATAAATGTATTTTAATTAGGATTAAATACTATCTCAAGGTATCTTGAAATCGCACTTGTACTGTACTATCAACAGCCAGAGGCAATAAAAAAAAAAGTCTGAAAACGTAGAAGTTGTAGCATCCAACACATGACAGTAAGTGCTGCCATTTAAAGCAACAAACACCGCTCCCAAGAACAGATATTCTTAGAGGAAAAAGTTGTAACATTTTTGTATGGACAAAAAAAAAAAAAGTAACTTGAAGACTAGAAGAAATATATTAGTGCCTGCCTTTTTAAAAGTTTTTTTGTTGTTTTTCTTTTTTCTTACATTAAATACAGTTTTCTTTAAAAGCAAGGTACTTTCTAAATTCATGGTTTATATACTGTATGTACACAAGAGCAGAACATTGTACAGTGTTTTTGGATAAAGCAGCACTAACTAGCTGTAAGCTGGTACGGTGTTGCTGACCCAAAAAGCAAGATGACAAGTTAAGCACTCTAGGAGAAGTATCTCCATGGTTGGTATGAGAAAAGTAAAGTATCATGTATGTACAAACTGACCGTTCAAACAAACCCTGCCAACTCAACATCATTTGCCGTGGAACTGCACATGCTGCAGCTGATCAAAGGAAGCCTGACTGCAAGAGCTGGTCTGAGACCCAAAGCAACCATTTCCTTTCAGTAACAAGGTGCATCACCCATGCAGAGAGAACTTGCACAAGTCATTATTGCAACACGTCACCCCGGGCTCCGGGGGGGAGCGGATTCTTACTGCAGCCTCAAGCCAAGGAGACACCTGCACTGTTTCTTCACTACAGGAAAGACAAAATGCCCCAACCAAACCATTTGAAATTGAGATTAAAGCTAATTGAAATTGAGATTAAGTATCTGTATGCGCCTGGCCTTTCTGCCCACAGTTACAGATTTAAGCAGAAAGTTTGCACCCCACTATCACCAGTTCAGACTAAAATGGAGGGCAGTGATTTCCATCATTAGTGCAACATTAACTCCTATACTCTATCAATCAAAGTGACTGACTGCTCCCCAGACACACAACATGCCTATTCAGGTCTTACAAAACTGGTTTCAAGTTTGTAGCCTTTTTTTTTTTTTGTCACCCCATTAAACTCATTAAACTCATTAAACTCAGGAGTAGTCTGTATCCTGTTCAAAGCCAATTGAATCAAAATATGACCTTTATTCTAGGGTTAGCAGTGGGGCAGAGATTAAGGTTCTTCTTGTTACACATACTTTTAAACATCATTCAGCTTATGCCTTCAGAAGAGGTTATTTGCTGTACTTTCAGGAAGTTGTTCATCTTTGTCTTACACACTACACTGGTTCAAGGAACTGAATGTTCCTTCTTTGATGAGGACAGAAGTGAGACAACTTGTTTCTAAACTGCATAAACTTAAAAGTTTCAAGTTTTAATGGTGTAAAAAAACTGACATTCAATTACAGTTAAGATAAACTTGCTACACAGCAAACTGCATCCAAATCTACCAGTTACTGATGGGACCTTTAAATTAACCATCAACAAGTTATTCAAGGCATCCAGACCTGGAAACATCAGATCACCCAGCCAGTGAGCCAGCAACTCCCTCCCCCTTTTCATGAGGCTTTAACAACTGCAATTGATGTGACCTCAGCACTGGAGACAATGACTCCAATCCCCAAAAAGGTTAGGGAGATCCTGTGTAAAGCCCAATGCAATATGCATTAGTGTCACGGAGCAGGAAGATCCCAGTGTCTACTTGTTAAAAGTTCACACAAACCATACAGATACAGACAGGATGAAACACAGACTCAAAAGGATCCATTATGCTTGAAGAAAATTCCAAATAAAATGACATCTTCTGCACAGCCCAGCCCCAGACACAGCCACACCTTTATCTAGTATAATAAACTCTGTAGTAAACTGTTTTTGACCTCCATAGAGAGTAAGAGTTGTCAAATTTAAGAAGATAAACTCCTCTCCCTGGGTACTGGTGGCTGCCAGCATACACTTCTTCGTGACAGTCTCGTCTGTACACAGGCACTATTTCATCTAGCTGAGGCTTGTTGGCATTCTTTTTGGCTTTTTCTTCACTGCTAGTATTTTCTGCAAGGGAAAAAAAAAAGGGGTGTCAGTGAACATGGGTGGATGCTTTACAAGAGAAAGTCAGACTAATCTCTAGGGGACAAGGCCCTCTTTGTTAGTTTAGGAATGAGGAGTCACAGGGATTCATACCAAGTCTGGGGCTGAAGCACTCAGAAGCAGGAGGAACAGCAAGCATGCTCACTTTATCATGACTTTTACAGTTTGATATTGAAACTCACCACAGCCATCTCCCCAGCACAGCCAGGTCACTTTGTGGAGATGCCAGCCTCTAGTTTTCAGTAAGAAAATCACCCACCACTGATGTGACATACTGACTAGCACAGACTACTTGGTAGTGAAAGGACCCAGAAAGCCACTGCTTCCTAGGTCAGAGCAGCTCCTTCCAAGCAAATCACATGCTCATTTCAAAACATTTTTGTGATGGTATGCTAGACTCCTCCACAGGCAAAGGCTGTGACCTGCGTCTCAGCCACCATCAGGACTTGCTCTCTGAAGCGGTGTTGCTGCAGCCTCTAGGAAACTTCCTCCCTAGAAACACCTCTTGAACAGCAAGACAGGATTTTCCCTAAAGTTTCAAAGTAGAGATGCACTGCACTCTGTTACAGCACGGGTTTCAGTTTAGTTTACTGAATAGCTGACTTGGGAAAAGGATTTCCCCAGCATTAACCTGTCTGTGATCCAAGGAGGGGACTGAAGTTACTTGCAGAAGTGCAGTTTCTATTTAAAATTGAAAGCATGACTCCAGCCAGATGGAAGCCAGGGAAAGCAGGAGATCACACAAGACCATCAGCGGGGGTTTCCCTCACAGCAAACTCTGGCAGTTTACACACATAAGCGTGCTTACCTTCCTCTTCCTCCTCATCATCACTGGACTCGCTGACATGCACACTGACTGCAGTATTAGGGGAGTCTGTCCATTCAAAATACACCCCAAAACCAATGTCATAATTGTCTGTAGCAAACTCCCAAAAGAGGTAAGACCCCTCTTCATGAGTTGGTACTCTGACTGTAACCACTTCTCCTCGGCCCACTGTGATCACAGAGTCTGCATCCTGACGGATTTTTTCCTTGAAGTCTTTTATCTGGGGTCGTGTCCACATGGATGGGGCAGCGATTACTGGGACAGAATCTGGAGAGAGGGGAGGAAATACTCCAGTTAGGCTTTGTTTCAGTTATCTCTGATGCATACTTAAGTGGGCTTTGAAGCACTTAAGGGCCCCAAGCATCACAGTTGCTACCAATAATTTTTTTTTTAACTGAAGAAGCAAGTTTCATCTCTGAAAAGAAGTATGAACCAGTGCAAATTTAGTTATAAGACTACTAAATGCTACCAGTTCACCCATCCACTACATTTAGACCAACAGTGCTTATGCTGAAAAGCCTCAGAAGGCAAATGTACTGCAACAGGTGAAAGGTTTATATTGCACAGAACCCTTCGATGGAAGCTCTTTAAACAGCTCTGACCCAGTTCAAATAAAACTGAGCATATTTCTGCCCAGAACAGCTTCGTGCTAGAACTTTTACGCTCCTTTCCTTCACGTTTAGAGTGACAGGAGGCTCTGGATCCCATCAGCTTTGCTGAAATGCTTTTGCTGCTTCCTCTTTCACCCCCTCTTCTGAAGCTGAGCTTTGCCTATGCAGTATTATCCTCCCATTAGAGACAGCAGTCCCAGGAATCAAACTTAGCTTTTCCATAGGCAAATGAAGCCAAACAAAGAACCACAGTAACCCTACTTAGGACACCTGAATCCTAAGAAAAGCTTTTGCTATTTATTTTTAATTAAGAAATTCAGCTAGTCCCACCTTTTGGTCCATTCTCCAGTGCTTCTTCCAAAACCTCTGGATCCAACTCTTTTTCAGGGCTGTCTGCATGTGCACTGGCCTGCCCATTAATGGATGGGGTGTCCCCTGGGGCAGGGGTGTTCACCTTCGATGCAGTAGTTAGGGGTGTCCCTGTTGCTGCCACCACTGCATCCTGCTGCTTCTGTAAGGCTGCCTAAAACAACAGGAATTGACTAAGTCAAGTACAACCAAACCCTCACAAGATGCCAGTTTTACACTTTCCAGCAGAAGGTATAAAGACAATTTAAAGAAAAAACCTCCCCCTCCACCCTACAAGGGGGCTTGACCCAAAAGACCAGAAGCAGCACACAATAACCAGTTACATCTACTCAGCCCCTAGGGATGTGAAGTCACTTGGTTCCAGGCTGGTGGATACAAACAACAACAACAACAAAAAAATCAACTTCCAACTTTTAAATTAATTATGGTACACACAAACTCTTGCGCTTCACTATGGAAGAAATGTTGTAGGAATGAAAAACTATCAAAGTTAGAAGTGTGGCTTCTTTGCTGGGGTTGTTTTTTTTTTTGCTGGCTGGAAGGGCTCCATCCAGCCTGAGCGCATCCAGGTCTAAAAAGAGCTGAGTATTGAAGGTCTATTAGCTACTTGCCAATGGATGAGTTAAACAGAGAACTCTCTTAAGCAACTTCCCTGTCCCTCATTATCAGTCCAGAGAAACAACACAGGCTTTTTTGTTGGGACAGGGAAAAGATATAAGTGACAGTGCCACTTTAAAGGATAACCTAATAATCACAAGATTTTGATGAGCAAATGGAATATAAGCATCCTGCAGGAATATGAAGACAATATAGAAAGTTAAGATTTCAAATTTAAGCAATTGCACAGATGCTGTCCAGATTTCACTACTACAGCAGTTTTGTGCACTGAGAGAAAGGTGGTGTGAACTTTCCTACCAAATTGCACAGAGCCTTTCCAAGATTAATTGCACCAGAAGCTGACCAGCAGCTTCTGCAGACCAGCAGAACAGCACTTTCTAAGTGCACTAACAGACCCCAGTGCAGCTGACTCACAGGCATCCAAGTAAAGCATTCCTCAGAACTGTTACAGAAGCTACATGAGGGAAGTCCAAAGAGTAATTATAACAGGGCAGAAAGTCTCTTTCCTACACCACTTTAGCTCCACCCAGCCATGCTTTGGCTTAGAAGAGAGCTCTAAAGACCATCTAGTTCCACACCCCTGCCATAGGAACAGACACCTTCCACTAGACCAGGCTGCTCAGAGCTCCATCAAACCTGTCCATGAACACTTCTTGGGATGGGGTTTCCACAGCTTCTCTCGGCAATCTGTGCTAGTGTCTGACCACCCTCTCTGTAAAAAAAGAGTCTCCCTTATGTTCAATCTAGACCTGCACTCTCACTGATGAAAACCTTTGCCCCTTGTACTGTCACTACAGGCCCTGGTAAAAAGGTCTTTCTTTGTGTTTTTTTTATAAATATTGTGTTTTTTTAGGAACTGAAAGGCTGCAGTGAGGTTTCCCCAGAGCCTTCTCTTCTCCAGGCTGCACAGCCCCAGCTCTCTCAGCCTGTATTCATAGCAGAGGTGCTTCAGCCCTCTGAGCATCTTTGTGGCCTCTGGACTCGCTCCAACAGGTTCACATCTTTCTTATGCTGGGGACTCAGAGCTGGATGCAGCACTGCAGGTGGGGTGTCATGAGAGCAGAGCAGAGGGGGAGAATCACTTCTCTCCCTCAATCTTCTGGACACACTTTTTTCCTGCATCTCAGGATACAACTGACTTCCTGAGCTGCCAAAGTGCATTGCCAGATCTTACCCAATGTTTCTCTCACCAGAGAGAAACAGCTCTGCAGGACAGCTCTCAACCCTTTCACCCCCCAAGACTGTTTTGATACTGGGTAGCACCCTGACTTGACCCACTGCAGAGGCCTTGTTGGACTTCTTGATGTTCACATGGCTTCCTTCCTTGGACATTGCTTTACTGAGGGCATCAGCCTCCACAAAATACAAATGACTTAACAGGAAATTAGTTAATGAACTTTAGGTCTTTAGCTCAAGAACAGACCTCAGGCTAGCAGCTACAGTGTGTCCTCCTACCTAAATCATGAGCAGCTTATTGCAGGCAAGCAACTTCAGCAGGTATTAGTACCTGATGAAGTCATGCAATAGGTGCAAAAGGAGAGAGAAGTCAGCAGTGCTCAGGCTGGCAAGGAGAAGCAACCTCCAACCCAGCAACGATGCTACAGTGCTGCATATGCATGTTCAGCTACAAACACAGGGCTGACCACAGCCTGCTGCTCAGCACAGATCTCCAGGAGAGTCACCTAAAGAGGTCTGTTCATGCTCAGATACACTGGTATGTCATTAAATTACACACACACACACACCACCAATGCTGCAGCAGAGCTGCTCACATTTCGTCTCCAATAATAATAATATTGAACCAAGTCATTAGTAAAAATTGCTTAGTGTTTTCTTAATTAACAGCTGCTTCAGAAGACTACTCTGAAAGAAGAAATAAATAAAGGGGCTTTGGTGTTTGAATTTCAAGCAGCATTAGTCACTAGCATGGTAGCTCTCCCTGCAGCAATTATCTTTTCAAGGAGAGAACAGCAGACAAGTTAATGCGTCCCAGTGACAGCCTGGGACACGAAGCCAGCGTTCCTCAGTGACAGCCTGGGACACGAAGCCCAGGTTTCCCAGCCATACCTGCTGCTGTGCAAGCTGGACCTGGTAGAGCTGCTGCATGTACTGCTGGTAGTGCTGCTCCTGGAGCTGCCGGATGAGGATCTGCTGCTGCTCGTAGTTGCCGGGATACTGCTGGGCCGCGTACTGCTGGAACTGCACGGCCGTCTGCGAGTTCAGCGCTGCCATGATCTGCTGCCTGCCACGGGGAGCACAGCACGGCCTTACCAACAGCTCAGGGCACTGGGGAATCCCTGCATTTAACTGGCTTTGAGGCCACTGAAATCACTTCATTCCATTCTGCAAAGCCCAATTAAAATAAATCTATGTAACGGACTGGAACCCAGAACTAACGCAGATGTGAGTTTTGCCTAAAAATATGCTGAGAACATAAAGAAGGAAGCAACACTTTCTACCCAGTGTTTGAAAGCATCAAATGTTAAAACAACAAGAGCTCTTACATAATTCTTAATCTGTAGTCTGATAAAGAGGTAGTGCTACACAAAACCCACATGACTAAACTTCTCAAACAAGCTAAGGAAAAAACCCACATATGCTTTTTCCAAAAACCATCCTTCCAGCAGATCTTCTATAAACATTGGTAGGAACAAACCTGCTCTGGCACAGCACACCAATGCTTTTTAGTGAATCTAAGAAAAACACACCACGTAACTATCTTAGTTTTCCTGGTCTGTATGCAAACAAATATGAAAAACATGACTGACGGGGGCCTAATTCAGGAATGACAACAACAACAAAATGCTGCCAGATGGGGCATCTGCATCTCCAGTAAACTCAACTGCTGAAACTTCAGGGGGAACACATGGGTTACATATGCACAGGCTGTTTTTCTCCTCTCTCCAAAGAACTAACAGAAATTCTATGGCTAAATGACAAGATAGATCCAGGGCCTGTCTCACATTACATCCATCAGTGACCAGCTATCAATGTTTCAGAGGAAGGAAGAAGTATCACACAATTTCAAGAAAAATTCTTTCCTTCTCACTCTTCTTCCATTCCCAAAAATCACATTCTAAAGCACCATTTTACACTGGTCTAATATCCCAAAGAGCAGGATTTAGTGCTTCTCAGCAAACTATGACCACTTTGGATACACGTGGTATCCACATTCCTTTTCTGTCTAAACTCTTTTATCTCTGTAACCTGCTATGACCACTTAATACACAACTCCCATTCATGTGAAAAACACCCTGAACTTCAAGGCATACCACACTTCTTGTTACTTAGCACTGTGCAACACTTTTTATTGGATACATAAATTTATGTCTGTCTCTTACGCTCCTCTGGCTCTTACCATGTTTAACAAGCAGCAAAACTTGTGGTTTGATTATTTGCTCCCTTCTCAAAACCACTACATAGCAAGGACAGGATCTACTTCAGAGACACCCCCTGAAAAGACATTTTTATGGTGGAAAATAGTTGCTGACTGATGTGGAACAGCTTTACTATTCTCTTAAATATTACATGTGCAAAGCCAGATCTGTGTTTTCAGCATCTGGATGTGATGGGAACAATGAAATATAATTAGAACTGTATATTCCAAGTATACAATTGTCTCAAATGCAAGGCAGTTATTTTCTTTTAAGGGCTGCTTGTTTCTGCTACTCACTTTTGTTGTTCCATCCGAAGTTGCTCCTCCTCTATTCTCCTCCTCTCCTCTTCTTCCCTTCTCAGTCTTTCCTCTTCTTCTCGCCTACGTTTTTCTTCTTCCTTTTGTAACCGCTCCCGCTCCTCCTCTTCACGCCGCCTTCGCTCTTCCTCTTCTCTTCTGCAACATCCACTCAATAAGCCATTTCAGCACTCCTAAAATCCTAGGATCAGTTATTCTCAACATGCAGTAACCTGCCTTTTGCCCACCCAGTGAGATTTTGTGACTTGTGTCATCTCCTCACACTTAAATTGGCCTGGAGAAGTGTCTTACTGGACACATGAAAAATCCACATTACTGCAGAGTTTTACGGCACTCAGCAGCATGACACGGGTAAATTCTGTGTTACAATTTGATATTGATGCTAACCTGTTACTATGCTACCTGTATAGCAGAAAAAATTGCCTGGAAGCTTTAAACACATCTTTAAAGCTTTCACACATGTTCAATAATGATGTGGATACTATGGCTTAATAATCACACCTGGAAGCAATAATAGGACAGCCTTTGTCAAGCTGCTAATCCATATTAGAAGAGAAGTTTAGAACTGAATTTAATATTCTCTGTATATTTAGTCCACAGACATATTGGGACAGACATCTTGTGAAGCATTTCTTCTTAAGCACATGACAGTGTCAGCAAAATTTTTAAAACTCCTAAACAACCACCCATTACTGGCAAAGTAAAAAGGCTTAAAGAGATCAAATGGTACCACAGCCACCTACACCTCAAGCATTTCCCTTTGCAAGACAACTCCAACCAAAGCTAGCTGTGATACTGCCCACAGGCCAAGAGTTACACTCATAGATGCCAACACCAAAGCACCCAAATGTTACCTTTTCTTTTCTTGCTCTTCTTTCTCTATCTTGTGAGAAGTGACATACGTTGAGAACAAGTGGCAGCATCTATGTAGGAGCTTGACAAATTCTGTCATAGCTTTTTGCTTTGACATGTTTCCAAGGGCAGCCCATTCCTTCCTGAGAGAGAGAATTCAGCTGAAATAACAGACTCAACTCTTTTCAAGCCAGTAGTGAGCACTGACAATCCAGCAAAGAAAAAAGTTGGAAGACCAGGAACCAAACATTATCATTTGCAGTTTCAGAGAACCTACAACTTTGTCCTAAAGACAATGTTCTCTTCTGCCTGCACAATGTTCTCTTTTCTTCTGTCTTTAAAATAGATATAACTCAGCTCTTATGTGAAATTCCATACATCCCATCAACCCAACTTTGAATTCTGAACTATGTCCAAAAACTTCCCAGCTACAAGTGAACCTGAAGTATTTTTTAACCTCCTTCCACTCTAGTTTGTGGAAAAAAAAAAGTATACATTCTCCTGAATGAACAAACATGGCAGCAACTATTGATTACAGCACTTGAGTTAGTTGAAAGAAACAGCCTTGTTCTTCCTAAGAAAAGCTGCATTCTTTTGTGCAAAAGCAGTGCACTGGGTCCACCTCAGAGAAGCCAATGCTGTGTTACACACTGCCTTCACTCTAGAACACTAAAAAGAGCAACGAGGAACATGAGAAGTGCAGCCTGAGCTGCAAGCAACACAAGAGACATACCTGAGACTTCCCAGGTCTCATAAAAGATTTACTCAGAGTTTGAATGCATCAGGTTTTAATTTTCTGACTTCAGAAATTATCTTTGGTGTTAGGACTAGCTGTGGTGAATGCTTCTACCAATGGCAAAAAGCTTGGCCTGCTGTAACCACGGTGTGAAGCTCGGATGAAACATGGCCCTGCACATTAATGCATCTTAAACTGCTACGAGAAACTGGACTGGCAGCAGAGCAGCTTCTAGTGGGTTTGGAAAAAATAACAACCCAATAATCTTCTATTAGTTCCTGTATTGAACTGTGACAATCTGAATTGTTCAAATACATATTTGAAGAGGCCACTTTCCACTACCACAGACACTTGAGATAACACGAATACTTGAAAAAGAAATTGGATGATGTTATCTTCTCACTGGAAAAGCAGAGTTAAGATCAACAAAAGCACCAGCCCTTTTACCTTCTATCATTCCCCAGCACATCAAAGAATCCAACTTCAGGGCAAGTGTCAGGGTTATAGGGTCCCAGCAGAACCTGCTTGTGCAGTGCCACAAGTTTGAGCTTTTCTTCATATGTTGGATGAAAGGCTTTGCCATCTTTTTCTGTAGGGAAAAAAAAAATTAAAGAAATTTTCACTGTTGTGATTAATTAAGCACAGAATATGAATGACGATGTTGCATAACCATACCATGGTTAAAAAAGAGAGAAAATAATAAAAAAAAGAGAGAAAAAGTCAAGTCACAAAAGGTTAGACAAATTAAGTTAGTTCTACTTAAATAAAATATAGATCTGTCCAGAAGAAACACATCTATTTCAGCTAATGAAGACTTCAGTGTGGAGTGCCTTGCATCCCACTATCTACAGCCAGTCTTAGTGAGTCAGTTATCACATAAATATTTACATTAATTTGTTGAACGTCACACCATATGGATCTGTATCTCCAAAATATTTAAAAACCTTAACTGAATTCAAATGTGTCTGCCAAGTCTACTCTAGTGTGCACAGGAAGGATTTTCCACAAAGAAAGACGTGATGTTAACTTTATAAACTGCTCTCCTTTCATGCTTTTCACATTGATGAGAGCAGAACAACCAAGGTTGAAGGCAAGGAGAACTTCAGAGAGGAAAAATTAAGAGTCAAGGAGAGTTTTCCTTGAGGGAATACAACTGCTGCCCCTGGCCAAGGCAACTGGAATAGCCCCTGACAATGAAAAGCCTTGCAGCTGACTCCATCAGCAAAAACACATACGGTGAACTCCGACAATAAGAAGGCAACATGAGCCTGAACATGTTCCAGTGGCTCCACAGGAACATCTTCTGAAGCATTCCCAGTTAGATCGCACCATGCTTTTATTGGTAAGAAGATACTTGCATTGATTTAAAATGATATATGAATTAATCAGCTAGGACTTATCTCAACACATTTAAATTGTCAAAACAAATCAAAGAAACAGGCATTACTCTGTGTGACTACACTGCTCATTAAGAAAAATACATTTTTCTTGAACAGGAAAACAAATAAACAAGCACCATCTCCTTTTGGAAGAGCTGAAATGAGGAAGCTACTTCCAGAGGTAAAAGATAGTCACTTCCCATGACTGCACTGCTATCAATGTAACTGGGAGCTGAAGACAAAGCTGCCAGTCATTCCCAGTTCTCCTTCGGAGCAAGTTGTTTACAGCCCCAAACTGAACAGTCCACACCTAAATTTCAGGCTGACACATCCTGCGAAATTGCTTGGCAGACACTTATGAACAGTTATTAATAGAAAAAGAAGTGAATCTTAAAACGAGAGGGGAAGGAAAATACCCCTACTGCAGCTTACTGAGAAACTCAGAGCACAGACTTCTGGAAATCAGAAACAATCCCAGCAGGAAATGCTTGCAGGTCGCAGCAAGACTCTTATTTTTGACAGAGAAAGTTCACTACATTGCTGGACTTACTCAGCTGAAACATCACAAGGAACCGCTACATGCATGCAATTTGTTTTAAAGCCACAATCAAATGATTAGGAAGGCAAATATTTAATTACTTATCATCCATTCTTAGAAGTCCACATCACTCTTGCAGAATTTCAAGTATTTGCTCTTGTCCCAGTGTCACACAACCTTTACAGCAAATACAGCTGCCAGCTTCAAAAACAGAAGCCTTTCTCCACAGAAATATCTACTTCCAAAAATATCTGGCAGGGTAGAAAACCGGGAGGATGTAAAAACTGAACCAGTGTATACAATGAAAGGACAGGAGGCAGCTGACACAAACTAAAGTATAGGAAATGCCACTTAAGCATTTTTATGCGATTTTATTTTGTTTGTTTGCTTGAAGTTGGTGGGGTTTTTTTTGTTTTTTATGCTGCTTTGTTTTATAAACTGACACTGATTGAGCACTGAAACAGGTTGCCCTGAGAAGGTTTTAAGTCTCTATGACTGAAAATGTTCAAAACCCAAACAGAGACAGACAGTGCTATGAAGCCTGAACTGAAAAGGAGGGCTAAACCTGACAATGCCCAGCAGTCCCTTCCCACCCCGAGTTTGTGATCCTTAAGGCATGCAAATAACCACATTCTGGTAAGCTTGCAACTCCTGCTCTCAGGCCTTCCCAAGAGCCCTTTGGCTTTTCCTCAACTCTTCACACTTTATACTCAACTCAGAATTTACTTATTAGCTAACAAGCACTTCCATTAGCCTCAATAAACAGCATGTACTTTGCAATACTACTTCATATCCTGGGGCATCGTGCTACAAAGCAAGTCAATTGACAAAAGGTACCGCACTGAACTTTTTACAGGCTTCTGAGCAAAGTATGATTCTCTAGGGGGTCCCTATAGCACTGTTTAGTTTTCACAGCCTCTGTACCTACATCTGTCTGACAAAGCACACAGCTATTTGCTGTACTAAAACTGCAATCGAAGCCAGATAACATCATCGGTATTTGAATTCACTCCCGAAGAGAGTTAAAGTAAAAAAAACCCTTAATTTCCCAGGCAATTGTGCACAGCACATCTGCATTTACACAGAACGGGAGAAGTCAGACCTCATGCCCTAATTACTGAGAATAGCCAAAATCTGCATTTACAAAGAATGGTGACCCAAGGGAAGAACAACAAACAAGCTAAATAAAAGAGGGGGAAAGACAGAGGAGAAAAATACAAGACAAGCTTTCAGTGACTTGTAGATAATGTAGTTTAGAAGCAAATTATCAGAAAAACACTTGCAGCCAGTCAGACAGTGAAGGTAAGTTTCATACTAACTATTTTGCAGCTGAACTCTACAGCATAAACCACACTGTATAATCACCCCAAAGATCAGGAATTGCTGGTGTTTAACTGAACCAGAGGATCTGAATTCATCTGCAGAGTCAAATACGCCAAAAAGAGCATTAGTGTGTCTAGACAAGTAGAAGTGCCAAATGTATCCAAGCATCCGTGAATGCCATTTGAGCAGGCATTACCCACACACCTCGTACAGCTGTCGGGAAGTGGAAGCACATCAAAGAGCTCCAGGGAACACACTGAAAAATCCAAAGCATGTGCACAGCAGTAATACAGCAACTGTACAACCTTCCCTACACCGATGGTATCCCTGACACAACAAGTCCAGGAAGATGCTCAGTTTTCAACCACAACCGAAAGATGAAGCTGTTACTAGTAATGTGAGGGATTTATGTCACTGTGTGGCACTCTATTATTGACATGAATTGATAAAGGCCAAATTTAGACACAAAGTTGTTTAAGAAATATGCCTAAGAGATTACGTTGTGCAAGATACTGTTACTCCTCTGTAACTTCAGATTTTTCCCCCTTAGAAACACAGCACACCATGCTGCACCTTCCACTCCAGCTTCACCCAGTGCACCCACTGTAAATACCTAATTCCACTGGGATAGCATTCAGTTGAGCCATCTAGAAGTAGCTAGAAAACAATTTGTGAAGAGTGATTTTTCACCTCATAGCTTTTAAAAGAAGTCACATATGTTAATTCTATTCATTTGCAACATTTTAATGAGTAAGACCAAAACTGAGAAGAGGACTGAAATGCTGCCTGCAGAGCCCAGCTCACTCTTACACTTCTAATCCTCCTCTCCTGAAAGTGTGTCCTGCATCAACAGAAGAAATACTGACAGGCCCTTCCAATTAAATATGATCAAAGCACAACTTCACAAATGTAGATACATTACAGGGGTTTTCATATTCTTGACAACAAGAGCCTACTTAAGTTAAGAATTACAATCATACCATCAAATTAGTGCTCGAAAAAAGAGGTCAAACAATTAATTGAGAATGATGTTCTGCTGAGGTCGAAGATGCATTCTTGTTAGGATAAGAGGAAATAACTTAGGGCAGTCAAAGAAAATTAGAGTACTTAACATTCCAGGAGAGCTTTTAGATACCAAAATGATATGGTTGGTGTACTGTCTGCTCAGATGTGCTGCACTGCAAATCACTTTAGACGGTGCATGAACACTTCAGGGACCGTCATATATTGAAGGTTGGGTGCAATGGTATTTCAATGACAGGATGTGGAAAACAACAAAGCCAGGCTGATCCTGGGAGAGATTTGCTGCCAGAGCTATGCAAGCTACCCTCTCCTGCTTCACGACAGAACTCAAAAAGGTTATCTTCACTGGCATAGCCCTTACCAGCTCAGCAAGCAGAATAAGCCATCAGAAACACTTCTACTGTGCTAGATGCCCCAGGGCTCACAATTACAGGGATACAATGATTGTAACATGACTGTTCTCCACTGTACACTGGATCCAGCACAGTGGAGCAGCTTCTTAATGGCAGCCAAAATGCTGCTTGACAGAGCAGGAAGGGAAAGAGTGCATAAGGGAAAGAAGGCTCTTGTTTCCCACAGAAAAATGGACTGGAACACTGTTACCATCCATTTTCTATGCCTCTGTTATTCTGAAAAGCTCTTCACAAGCCATGACAAATGTTAAACAAAAAAAAAAGAAAAAAGATAGTGCCCATCTCCTGCACAGCCTAAGGCCTGACAGTTGAAGCGACCCAGGGTCAAGCATTTTAGATCTGCTTTAGATTTGTTTTTATCAGAGACAGAATAAAGTAGCTTTTGAGTCTCTTTGTTATCCTAGCCTAGTTTCCGTTATGTTTTTCACACTGTTTATACACGCTCTCACCCGGTCTTGTCTCTGAGCAATTCTGTTACCTGCAATATGCCACCACTGACAAGTGTTGGAAGTCATTGTAATAAGCAAACTCGAAGCATTTTGATCCGATTCAACTTCTCTTGGACAAAAGTACACCAAGAGTTACAGACAACTGGGGCTGCACAATGAAGCAGAAAAAAAAGCTGCTTAACTATCAGCATAGTTTTCAGAAGAATGGTTAGAAATGAGGTCTCAGCACTGACCTATTAACTTGGGCCACCCTTCAGACATATGTGTTGCCTCTTGAGGAGGAATCCCTATTTGCTCCTTGGCATGCACAGGGCTGCTAACCAAGCGTGCCCACTCCCACAGTTGTTCTGACAGCATGAAAATAATTTGGAAACAAGACCACTTATTTTTGGAGCTGTGCAGATATAGAACAAGCTGGCAGAATCAGTAACCCAAGTATTACAAGCTCCTGTAGCTCCCCATCAGATCTATAAATAAAAATCCGTGTGTTATGTTACTTTTAGGAAAAAATCTACAGATGAAATGATGGGCAATGACTTTGTGCGAGTTATTCCAGCCACAAGGATAGAGAAACAAGGTTTTCACTGGAAAGACTGACAACACAATTGAATGGGGAAAATTATCATCTTATGAGCACAACCATTAGTTACAAGAAATTGCAGAAGGCTAAAAAAGGAGCGGGAGTAAGCTGAAACATGCTGATATTAAGTTTTAATTTAAAAAAACAGCAACAAAAAAAACATTGCTAAGACAGCACAAGGCAAGGAACTGGAACCTACACACAAGTAACACCTCACCATCGGTAACACTTCACCATCAGAGAGCAGATAAAGCCAGAACATAAATTCTTTCAAAACGAGATATAACAGATACAGGTTATTGCTACATAGCAGCAATATAGATAAAGTCATTCACAGCATGTAACTTTTGCTCTGCAAACACAAGTTCACACTGTAAACTCACTGTACACTGTAAAAACAGGTTCCTGTAGAATATTCAATCCAAGACAGAAGAAGACCATGGCTGACCAACAGATGGAATTTGCTACTGCAGAGACATTTCTTCCTGCACCATTAAACACAACCAGGACTCTTTTAAGCAACTTATTTTACAGAAAGAATAGAGACATTAAGTACAATGCTTCCACAACCTAATAACCTGTGATACAAGAGGGGAAAAAAATTAAGATCTTATGATCTCTTATGCTTTTTTACAGTTTAAAAGAATAACATCTCTGTATATTAGCATGCTAACAAAATAACTACTTTGTGGAAAGGCATCAGAACAGGGCTTAAGAAAACTGCTTAGAGCATCCCATGCTCCTAACAACTACCGGGTGCAGGTCAGCTAATGTGAGGAAAGACAACTTTGTCCTTCCAGCAGCGTTTCCACCTGACAGCAGGGCTTGCCCTCATAAGAGGCAGCCTCCCTGGGAGGTCATCTAACAATTGATTGCCCCAAGACTGACCTTTCCAAGTGCAGAGCTTGTCTTCCCTAGTGCAGGCATGAGGCTGGACTCCCTGCTTCACCTGAAGCAGTGTCTGTCTGAAAGCCACAGGGGTGACACATTGCTGAAATGTGCTCAATGCAGTGAGCACAGCTCTTCCCTCAAATCCCTCCCCCTTTGGAGGAAATCAAGTGTGGCAAGATACCTTCCCATAGAAGCAAACCTGGCTACAGGGAATCCCAGCAAAAAAATTCTAGGTCTGCATCCCAGGTATTTCACAGCTACCTGCTGGGGCCATGGCGGCACACAGAATCATAGATCAATTAGGCTGGAAAAGACTTCTGAGACCATCGAGCCCAACTTACGACCGAACACCAACGTGTCAACGAGACCACGGCATTGAGTGCCACGTCCAGTCTTTCCTTACACACCTCCAGGGACGGGGATTCCACCACCTCCCTGGGCAGCCCACGGCAATCACTCTTCTTGTGCAGAAATTCTTCGTAATGTCCAACCTAAACTTCCCCTGGCACGGCTCAAGACCGTGTCCTTTCGTCCTGAAGCAGCCAAGCCAGCCCTGGAGCTGGCACACTGAGGAGAGGGCACGGCACCTCCCGCCGGGATCCGGGCTGTCAGCAGGCGCGGCACCGCTCACGGCGAGCTCTCCTCGCCCACGTCTGCGAGCCTTCCCTTCCCGTGCCACCGGCATGGAGCCCTGTCGCTCCGACCGCAGGCCGGGTGCTGCCACCCCCGGCAGTGCCACACCGCAGCCCGGGGCAGCCGCCGCTCCCGCCCCGGCTCACGTCCGGCACCAGGAAAAGCGCATCCCCGCGGGCCGCCGGGACACGCTGCTCGCCCCGGCACACCGAGCCCTCGGGGCCGCCCCCCGCGGCTCTCGGGGGACCCGGGGCTCCGCCGGAGCCCCACAGCCCAGCCCGGCGGGCGATGCCGCCCGGGGCTCCCCGGCGCCGGTGGCTGCCCCGTTCCGGTGGGGGTAGTGCGGCCAGGCTCACCTTTGAAGAAGCGCAGAGCCAGCCCGTAGAGCTCCTCCAGCGCGAAGCCCCAGCGCCGCTCCAGGCTCAGCGCCGCCTCCTCCGCCGCCTCGCCGCCGGCCTCCGGCGCTCCCGGGGAGCCGGGGCCCGCTCGGCCCCGCCCCGCCGCCGGCTCGCCCTGCGCCGGCCGCGCTTCGCAGGGCGGCACCTCGGCGTTGGGGCTCAGCGTCAGCCCGTCCACCGAGACCTCGAGCCGGTCCGAGCTCAGCACCGCCGCCATCCTCCACCGCCTCCCACCCGCCCTCCGCCTCCTGCTCCGCTGCGGCGGCCACGTCCCGACTTCCCGTCCCCTCCGACCCGGATCTTCCGGGCCCGCCCGCGGCCCCGCCCCGCCCCGCCCCGCGCCGCTGCTGCCGGGCCGCGGGAGGCGCCGGGCCACGGGGCTAGAGGCCGCCTGCTCCCTGCCCTCAGCGGCACCGCCTGCTCCTGGGCCTGGGCTGCCGCAGCCCGGGAATGCCGGCGATGTGAGTGTCTGCGGGAGCCGCCGCTGGGCAGCCTGTCCCAGCTTCTTGGTTGCTTGGTCGATAATGGTTTTTCAACAACGTTATCTCCCTCATGAGGAGAGACTGCGGGAGCTGGGCCTGTTAAGTCTGGAGAAGACAAACTGAGAGGGAATCTCGTTAATACATAAAAATATCTGAAAGCGCTGAGACTTTTCGGTGGTGCCCATGACAGGAAGTGGAGCAGTGGCCGCAAACTGTAACACAAGAAGTTCCACCTCAACTCCTCAACCTTTGGCTCTGTGGCTGGCAGAGCACTGGAACAGCTGCTCAGGGGGGTCATGGAGTCTCCCTCTCTGGAGACAGTCAAACCCCAATTGGACGCGTTCCTGTGTCACCTGCCTTGGCAGGGGTTTGGACTGGTGATCTCCAGAGGTCCCTTCCAACCCTAACCATTCTATGATTCTGTAAATGTGTTTTGGTCCAGCTGGAAGGTGGTGTGAGATCTTCCGCTGAACTCTTCTCCTCATCTCTCAGAAATCATGCTTCGGGCCTCACACAGGAGAAGAAAGAATGAGCCAGAGAAAGGAAAAAAGAGCACAAGGCAGTTACTTCTCCAAGAGCTGTGTCTGCAATTAGCTCATTCCCTTGTGACTGTGAAACATTGCCTACAATAATACTATTATCGTGTGCTGTGGAAGGGCAGAGAGTTGCTGCCATGCACGGCTGCAGAGGTTTATTCCCAGCTCACACAATCTTGTTTGCAGCATTTCGAGAGAGACTGTGTTAGCGTGGACTGCTTTTGGTCACATTTTTCAGCCAAACCAAGATTCAGGCTGCACACCTGGGAAATGGTACATTCCTGCCTGGTGGTTTGTGAAGCCAGTGCTAAGGAAGAGAACTGCACACCTCTGCAGCCTCCTGAAACTCAGGGGTGTGGGAATCTCACCTGTCCCCTCAAAGCCTGGGCCCCCTTCTAGGGTTATCCCCTGCAGTTTGTCACACTGCCTAGTTTATCTGCTGTTCAAAGTGCCTTTGGGTCCACCTGTTGATCTCTCAGGAATGTTGAAGAAATGTTATTGTCACACTTGCAGAGTGCTTAGAAGCCTTTGGGTGGAAGGGACAAGAAATGTAAAGATTTAAATTAAATTACTTCATTTCCAGTTAGTGTTTCTTGGGAGACAATGCCACTCAAGGCAGTTTACTACACATGGGGCAGAATTTGGTTTAGATGATGAGTCACCTAAGCTTCAAAATAAATTTTACAACTAACTGGAAATCCTTTGTAGCCTCTTCACTAACATTTTTGTTTATTAAGTATCGAATGTAACACCGTATGGTTTGTTTTTTCCTGCCAAAGATTGCAAAATGAGACTGTTCCATCCCCTTTTGTTGGCTGGAGCTCTCCAAAGCACACAGTTCTCTGTACTGACTGTTTCGTGCTACCCCACAGACCAGTCTACCAGCAGATAAATGATTTTATCTCCTCATACAAGCCTGCATGCTTCCTTACAGGTCTGTCACTTCAGCATCATATCCAGCCTCACTTCAACATTTAATAGTTAATTTATAAATAATTTCTATTGAAATTTCAGTTTTCAAAGTTTTGGTCTGACACATTTCCTGCTTGGCTCGAGGAGTATGTTCTTCATAAACATTTTCTTCTGGCATCAATTCTGCACTTTAATCCATAGTTCCTGCTTTAAGAAACTGAATTCTTTATCCTTAAAATGCATCCTTAGAGTAAGAGGAGATGAAATTCTGACTGATCCCTACTGATTTTCTGCTTCACCCAAATGGAAGAAAATGCTCACTTTCTATACTGTTAAAACCAGAGGTGTTTCTGCTTCATGGAAGGAGACTGGCCTGAAACCAGGCAGCCCTTAGTTTGTCTGTGCGTTTGGAGGCCAAACTAAATCCAAGATGCCAATGAGCTGATTTTGGAATAATTACAGGAAATTGATTTATCTCCTGGCAGGCTGTGTCCCATAGTGAACTCTTGGTGTGCTTAGCAAATGTGAGGCCATTCCTCATGCCAGATTTGCTCTGCCATGCAAGAGGCACGTGAGCTGGCACCAGCAGAACAGCTTTCTCCACAAAGGGCACCATAAACTCTTGGAGAGGTCCCAGCTGGAGAGTCAGAGCAAGATGTCTCTGACAGTGCTGTGTCAGACTGAAATTCCTTCAGGTGTAGGAAGGGGAATAGCTGTGAGATGGTACTTTAGGAAAAAAATGGAACTTTAAATCTTGGGACAAGTCAGAAAGTCCTGGTCTGGGATCATATAATAAGAAATGATGAAGCATTCGTCTAGAAGAAAATTTTGAATTTGCAGCGATGGTTATTTGAGCTGACTGTTCCCTGGCATGCAACCAGTATTTCTTGCAACACCTTCAGTGAATTGCTCATCAATCCTGTAAATGGAGACATATTTCCCACATGATTATGACAAAGAGTTCCCAATAATTTATGTGTTGGAGAAAACCCCTAGCTTAATTCACAGATAAGATGAAAATGCTAAGTTCAGCCAGTAAATTGTTCATTCATTTCTTGGAACAGCAGCTTCTGCGTGGGAAAAGAAAGACAGAAGAAATACAAGTCCCAGATAGGGAGTCTGGTCCTGTAAGTACAGTGCTCTCCAGTAAGAAATTTAGACCTAGAAAATTTATAGAGAATAAATCAGTTATTTAATTCAAGCTGCTGAAGGTTTGACAGTTAAAAATACTAACCTACTCACTGAAATTATACAATAAAGAATCAAAACATTTGTAGGGCACTGGCCTCATGTAAACAAACAGGTCTTCAACCCTTCCTGGTGGGAGAGTGAGGAGCCAACCTCTTGAAGGTACCAGAGCACCAACCCTTCCTTCCAGACAGCCCTGGATGAAGCCCATCTCCTTCCTGTGGCTTTGACTGTCCTTTGGAGGAGTCCCATTTCTGTGGTGGTGTCTAACAGAGGAAGAGCCCCACTTTGAGAGATGTGGCCTAATGTGGTATTTGCTGCAGCAATGGCTGCTAAATATTTGATTATCTCAAATGCACATCTCTGAGAAGCTGGGTCTGGCACTGTGCTATGGGCTCAGAAATGCAAATCTCTCACTCAGGAAATATTTTTATCTGTTTCTCAGGAATGGCTACATTCAATAAACTGGATGTGACCATCACTCCCAGCCCTAGTGCTAGGGTAGCAGCCCAGAAATAGCAGCTGGGAAGGAGTGGAGTGCCTGGTAGGGAAGGCTGAATGTATCTCTGGGAGGGTGACCAGGTCAATAGATGAATTAAATTCCTCAAAGTTTGGAAATTGAATTGCTTTTGTGAGTAATAACAGGATTGACCTTTTTCCATAACGTGACAGTCCTATTTCTCTTCTTACCGTCTTCATTTTCTATTCATGAGAGTTCTACTGGCTGAATAGAACCAGGACCAGAAGGAAAAAATTGTTCAAGCTCTTTTGGTTTAATTGAAGGTTTTCTCTTTGTCTGTCAGCCTTTCCTTACAGGACAGAGATAAGCTGTTTGGTTAGGAGCTGATCTGACACTGTAAAACCACCCAGGGAGGCACTATTACAGTGTAGTCGACTCCAAACTCTGCTAGAAATACGAAGAAAAACAAATTTTGTGCTTATGTCTGATACAATCTAGATGAAGAGTGTATTTTTGTGCTCCTCTTATAGTTCTCTTGATCAATCATTTCATAGAAATTGACTTTGGACGTTGGAAAATATCTTTTTCCAGGACTTAGACTGAATCATATAATCATCATTATCATCTGCCATTGTTGCCCATCTTGGCAACCACTCAACCTCATTTACCACCAAACTGCTCTTTTTTTGTCTGCTTGTTTCCTAAAGTTTAGGAGTTTGTGGTGACCCTAATTTATGTGTGACAGACAGCAGGTGTTCTCAGTAACTCTTCAGATGTTCAGGACATGTTAAACTCAAGGATCACACTCCAATGCTTTGCATTTCTGTAGTAATTTATGGTGATATTCACATCAGTTTCTCTAATTTAGTGTATGAGGTGCAGAATAAGTTAATTGAATGTAGGGTCTTGGCAATACCTTTTTAGCCATGTCAGCAAATCCTGCTGAAATCAGGTTTATTGGCAGGGTGCTCAAGGGACTCCTGAGGAAACATACTTGTGCTGAAGTCCGTCTTCACTAAATATTCCCATTCTGAGAGACAACAAACATCCCATAGCATGGACACAGTTATCCCAGCTACAGGTGACCATAAAAGAGCAGTTCAGCCTCATAAATGAAGCATAAAAAGTTCCATTATCTCACACTGATATGATTGCATATGCTTCGGTGTAGCTGTGTAAACAGGCACGCCCTTCACAGGCACAGGACCTGGGAGAAGCAGCACAGCTCTTTTATCTATAAGTCTTTGCCAAATGAGATACAGCCAGGAATTGGAGCACTTCCTGAATTTAACCAACTCCTCTAATAAAGTGATTTTACAGAAGAGAGCAGGGAAACTGATGCAATTAGGATCTGCACTTTTGGCCACGTGTCCAGAAAAATACGTGAACCAACAGCCAGATGAATGATTTCTATCAATGTAAATTCAGATCACCTATGGATGCTCTTTTCAAACACCACCAGAAAGTGAGTTGTACCTCTGTAGCAAGGTCTGACCTCAACAGAGGTGGCACACAGCTGACCCTGAGCTCTGATGCTCCAGACTGTCCTCTTCTGTGCTGTGCTGCATAGCAGCTTCTTCCCTCCTGTGTCCTTTTCTTTTTTGGCTTTGTTTTCAAATGAACTGTATCTACCTTTGAGACTCCAAGCTATCCAGTGGCACAAGAGGTGATGGGCAGAGAGATTTCTCTGTAAAACTGCTGCCCCTCCTGCCTCTGCCTTGGTAAGAGCAAGGCTGTGTGTGCAACACGTGTTGCTATCAACGTCACTCCTTCTATTCAGCAAACAGAAAGGTAACACACCTTTCAAAAGTATGCAGTAAGCCTGTCCCTCTTCCTCTGATTATCAGATGCACTCTTTAATGGAGAGCATGCGGCTGGTTCCCAGCTGCTCAGCTGTGGCTCACTTTTTTATGTTGTTGTTTGGGGTTATTTCTCCTGCTTTGAGTTAAATTGAGAATGAGGTTTCATGAGATGTCTGCAGCTCTGGCCTGCTCCTAACTATTCACCACACATTCCCATCAACATCCTGGTTTCCAGCTCTTAAGCTTGTTGGACATCTCAGCAATCCTCTTCACCTTTCTAAGCAGCTGGGTTAGTTCTCTGCTGGCTTGGAGGGCAAGGCATCGAGAAAGCACTGGCAGCAGCAAAAGCATGCTGCCAGGAGCAGGGAAGGGAGGATGGGAGCAGGTTGTCCCTTTGGGCACAGCAGTTACAGCCACAAGCTAATGCCAAATAGCAGTGGTTGCACTCCACCACTGCTCCCAGCTGCGTTTCTTGCCCTTTCTCTTGCACTGGATCTAGCAATGGAGCGGCTTCAGGTTGAGTTGGTCCAGCTGGCTGATATGGCTAAAAACTCCTCATTTTTATGGCATGGTTGTTTTGCCCCTGAGGTCAGCCAGATGAACAGATTCTCCCTGTGGCTGCACAGCCACTAAAATATGCAACATAAGGAAAGCAGTGCAAATAGGAAGCAGAGAGAAACCAGCTTGTACACAGTCCAGCTGCAATACCAAACTGCAGCCTAAAGAGCAGCCACACCTATCCTGCCATCCTGCTGTTCCTGCCAGAGTCAGATCACTCGATAGTTTGCTTCCCTACCTGTGCTATTCTGCTCTAATGAACATCTTTTCAGTACAGGAAGTGTATTGTTATCTCCCTTGTTCGGTGTGAGTAGGACTGCACTCCAGCAGGCAATTTCAACCTCTTCTGATTTGTGGACTGCTAGTGGAGAGGCTGGCAGGACTAAATCTATTGACTTCCATACCTTTGTGGCTTTTGTGGACCTTGGAAGTTACTCACAGTGGCAACAACTATAGACTGAAATGTACTGCACAGCAGAGCTGCTGAGAATCATATAGGACTCACCACACTGGCAATAGTCTTTTGACATCTTTTTCTCCTCTCATTTCTTTTTATTTCTTACTGAGGATAATAAAATCAGAGCAGATTATAGGGAGTGAGTCTAGTGAACAAAAATGGAAACTTTGAGCAAAAATGTTTGCAGTTCAGTTTCCTAATGGACAGCACAGAACAAACCATTGAACCAGGACTTCCCATTCTCTGTCTGCGAGTAGGCTGTCTTTTTGGGAGATAAGCAGTAACATCCTTAGTAGTGCAAGATCCTTTTTTGTAAGCCAGAGTCACAGAGCTGCATTTGTGTAGGGGCTGCACTGGTTAACTGTGCCTTCTCTTGGCTTACAGAAGCTCCTTTTGGAAAAGCTGTGGCTCCTTTCTCCATCATTGCAGAAGGCTGTATTTTGGTACGAGAGAATTTCAGTGGCAATACCGGCTTGCAGTGAAATGCAGCCTCCTTCCTTTTATACCTCTTCTCCCTCTCTCTGTCCTGGCTTTATTCCCAGCCCTGATTCACAGCCCAGCCCTGTAAACTGAGTGCGTACAATTGTCAGGGTGAAAGGCTGCAAGGAGAGGAGTGAGAATGAGGGAGATGGCAAAAGAAACGGCAGGCGGGATCTGCTTAAGCTGCCAAACCCTTACTTTTCACCAATCCAGACTTCAACACTGTCATGTTTAGTACATCCATAGTCTGGCCCAGCCCCTTTAGCTAAAATTGTATGTATTTACACACCTTCTGGTCCCAATCTTGCTGGTGACTGAGAGGAATTGCTGCTGAAGACATCATATGTTTTTCTCTTAAATACAGAGATACATGAATAATTTTCCTTTCACATGCTTTGCTACAAGATAATGAAACTTTTGAATGAAGAGGGGAACATCATATTAACATATAACTTAAAGTGATAATGGAGTCATCCACTGGGGACCTCATCATGTACCTTGTTGAGTGGGGTCTGGGACGGCTGGCATGTGTGGGAAAAACAGGGCAATAGTTCTCAAAGGAAAAGCTTAACCAAGGTAAGTACATTTCATCAGCTAAATTCTTGAACAATATTCCCAGGAGAGAAGTATCTGAATGACTGATTCAGTGCTGATGTGCTCCTACTCACCAGTCCTAAAGCAGCAGAGGTTAACAACACCCACCATATCAGCACTGGCCCCCGAGATAAAACACTATCTTGATGAAAGGAGCAATTCTCTGGCATCCTTCTGCCTGCAGAATCTATATAAGCTGTGCTGCACTCAAGGAGCCTTAGCAGTGCAATTATGTGAGTTAAAAGCTGGGTCTTTTGCTGATAAAAGTCCTCATTTAGGTGTAGCTATACACACATAGGCAGGAGGAGTGTGTCTTTAACCTGAGATACAGCAAAAAACCATATCTCTAGTAGAGACAAGCCCTTAGGATCAAAAGTACATGAATATCTCATGGTGTTGATTTTATTACAGGCCTCTGCAGAGTGCCCATCACTGTAATTCTTGAGTAGCCTTTAAACAACAACAAAACAGTGGTATTTTCCAGCTAGAGAACAGGCTCTAATATCAGGAGCATCAACTGATATTTCTTTCGAGATCAAACCTGGGGAAGGAAATTCCTTGCTGGATGGAGTCCCAGGCATCACTTGGTAGTGTGCCCATAACCTGTTATCCATGAGATAGCTGGTTCTTGCTAATCCTCTCTATCCAAAAAGAGGGCAGTAGCAATCTTTGAGGGTTGAACCTTATCACTGTGGTGTGAAATGCCACTTGCAGGGTAGTGACTACTTGTTCCAAGCCCCCTCACTACATTTTGGGTGTAAAAATGTAATTATCTCACTGTTGATTACTTTAAGAGAATAGTCCAGTCCCCTGGCTTAAGTGGTCATGTCAGGAAGGGGCTGGTCCTGATTAGGACTCCCAAATCCCACAGAAATAAGTAAGAGTATCTAATATGATGTGGTTTGATGAGAATAATACTTACTTAGAGGCAAATAATCTAATGCAAAACAAAATATCTAACAATTTTCATCTTTTTAACTGTCATCTAAGAAACAGGACAAAAGTCCTTCAGAAGGGTTGGAAAGTCAAGAAGATCCAAAGAAGAAAAATTTTTATAATCACATGCGAAAAAAACAAGATGTTAGCTTTGGGATCACATTCATTGCAAAGGGGTCCAAATTTTCAGTTAGTTTTATTTTTTGAAAAAGCTTGTATTCCTCAACTTGTAAAATATATTAGAGGGGAAAAAAGAAAGTGTTTAGAAAGGAAGTATTTTTTTTCCCCCCGCAGTGACACAGCACAAGATGTTCCCTAATAATGTGTTGCAGGTGTTGGTTTGATGATTCCTTCTGACACCTCAAAGATCCAAGACTACAAAGAAGTAGTGAAAGGATTAAATAAATCTCTTGGTCACCGTGGAAAATCATAGCCAGAGTCAGAACACCAGGAGCCTGAGGTTTCCATGGCTGTTGTACAAGACAGCTTCATCTTGTCATCTGTCTAGGACTGCAGGACTGTTTTTTCTCTTCTTTAATCAAATGGGCTCACGGCCAACAGTTTGCCAGTCTCACTTCTGGAAGCGCAGAAGCCACTTGGTTGTCACAAATCCTCAGACAAAGGTAGAGAAAAGCTTTGCAAAAAGTTTCAGCTGTCCCTATTTAGAATGGAGGCTGCTCAATATCTAAAGAACTGAACTCTTATTTGTAAAGGGATATAGTAAAATCTTAAATAATCTGCAGACTGTTAGAGGCACTGGCTGAGAAGTTATTGAATGTTCAAGGATTTCCAGTATCCTGTTTCCTAGGTGCCATTAAAAAAACCACACTTTAATTCCACAGCAGCTCATCTCCCCCTGTGATATCATTATGTGTACATGGCTGGACATGAAAAATGTGCCAGCTCTTACCTGACACCATATTGCTACACACTGCAGCATGTAAATTAGTCTCTGTGTGTTGACACAAGTCACCTTTCTTCAACGTCACTTTATTTAAACAAGCATACACTGTGTGTTTGCATGTGTATCTGTGGGTGGAAGAAACCACCTCCCCAGCCAGGTCCTTTTCCTGCTCACACTGTGAGCCCATGGCACAGTGAACAGCCAGGAGCCCTGGCAAGGTGGGGGAGCCCGAGGGGGTTTCCAGAGAGCCGTCAGGGAGGCAGGGAAGGATAGACACTGGTGCTGCTCCCTGGCTCCCTCCCCAAGCTTTCTGTGCCTGAAGACTGCTTGCTTTCATTTCTGCGTGTCTCTGATTTCCACATGGATCAAACATCCCTGCTTGGGAGCTGGGTGCAGCCAGTGCTCAGAGACATGGCAAGCCCATCCCATGGTGTGCATGTTTCCATCCCAAGGGCTTTGGCTGATGCCAAATCATTCCTCACATTGCCTGGCTGTCCTGTCACCTCTGCTAACAGCCGTGTTTGGCAGCCGACCATTTCCTCGCAGACTGGTGAGCTCACGGCTGCTCCAAACCCGTGTCACAGGAGATTGCACGTCCCTTGGAACAGACTGCTCCACACCCACACTACAAAGGCCTATCTGCACTACAAACCAAACCACCCTGCCTACAACATTGCAGCCACTTTGCACTGTTTAGTCCTGTCGGGGATGCAGAAGGAAGCTGGAGGCTCTGCGAGGCAGGAGGGTGCTGTCCCTCAGCCTGCCTGGTCCCCACTACAGGCTCTGCCAAGCCATGGCTCAGCCCAACAGGAGCAACCACTACAGCAAACTGGGAACTCATGAGATTCTTTTTCTGAAACCTTCCTTCTTTTTATTTTGTGTAGCTGTTGCTTCCTGGACTCATATTGTTTGAGCTTAGTTGGTTTCAGGAAATGGAATTGGATGTGCCACTGGTAATGTCACCAGATGGCAGGCCAGCAACTGCAGGGAAGGGGAAAAGCACAGCCAGGCTCACCTTTTTGCTCTGCCACTCACTGACTTTCACATAATTGTGGGCAAGTTCCTCAGCCTTCCCATTTTATAGTAAAGCAGACATATGCCTGGAAGATTTTTCAAAATCCTCAGCAGAAGCAAGTCCACAGAGTGAAATGTGGTGATCACTCCTGAATGTTTATTGTTCAAATTTTGGAAAACAAACAAACAAACAAAAAGACTTTACTACAACATCCACAATTTCAGGGCTGTTCTTAATAGAGACCCAGCCAAAATCACCTCTCCAGTACTGTGAGGGTGCACAGTGCTAACACAGTTTCACAGTCATTCACTTCTATCTATTCATTCTAGATTATTAAATCCCATTTCCTTCAACAGTTTCCTTTCCTGCTTTTATGGGAAATTTTGGCCTGGTCAGTGTTTTTTAAATATATATGGCCAAATCCAGTTGAGTATGAAAATGGGTTTTGTATATTGGGTAATATATGATAAACTCACCCCATGCAAGAGCTCAGTTTGTAAGTGTGTGTGAACAACACCCAGCAGAGCTGCCTAAAGGAAGGTTTGCTGCTCTGCTGTCACTAGGTAGGGATCACTAATAGCACATAGTCAATGTGAGGTAAAAATCAGTCAATTTTTCAAATCCAGGTAAGATTACCTTTCTGTTAACAAACCATGCAAAATTACTCAGTTTGTCTAACCTTGAATTCCTTCTGGTTTCTGGGGAGATTATGTCCCAAATTCCTTGAACCATATAATGATTGCTATTGTATTTTATTTTGGTTGTGTGAACGTGAAGTAGGGCGGACTTGTAATACACCAGGGACTGAGTGGAGCAGCAGCTGTTACACTTTCAAAGAGCATTACTGAGCTTTTTATAGTTGGCTGCAGTTGACATCACAGCTAAATAGAGTCTTGCTCTAAAATATATTCCACCCAGCCTATGCAACGTGAAATCTGTGCATTGCTGGGAGGAGAGAGGGTCACAGGAAGCAATGCAATACCAGCAGAGAAACAAAAGCCTGGGGATGTGTTTGCTTGTTTTTCCTGCATCCATTACAAATGTCCTTGAATATTTTTTTTCCAGGAAGAGCAGAAACCTCTGGAGAAGAATGACAGAGTGAAATCTCTCATCTCAGGATTGGCAATCAAATCTGGCCCAGGTCAACAGTGACCAAGAGCTGTAGTACCTCACTGTAGGTAGCTCTCTTAGTGCCTCCTGGATGACTGTCCACACCAAAAGAGGCCAAATGCTTTTACACTGTTAGCACTGGTGCCACCAGGATGCTGCTGGGACCTGGGTAAAAGCTACTGTGCAGTAAAACTCATTTTACTGCACGAGAGGAGCATCACACACCCAGCCCACTTCCTGGACTGGACCAGCAGCTTCCAAAGCTGTTGGGAGAGAGCTCTGCACTGTACTCATTTCAAGAAAACAACGAAGCTGAGTTAGTTGAAACAAAGTTGAAGCTTATCCAGGACTCGAGTCTAGCCCCCAAAATGTCTAAATCCACACTGTCTTTGTTTGTGTGTCAGTATCTCTACTATTCCATAGCTGGACATACCTCATGTGAATGGCCTGGGTTTCCTGAGGTACTTTCACAGCTTTACATGCACTGCACCTCCACTCTGTCTGTGACTGAGGACTCTGGTTTTCAGGTACAGTTTCTTCTGGGATCCTAAATGACCTTATGGGGAAATGTCAGTATCTTACTCTTTGCCTGACTTCTATTTCATCTTACAGAGACTTACAGCAAGAAGGGGCCAAGCCAGGGATACCTAGCCTACCTTCACCAGGAAAGACTGCAAAAGGAGGAGATGGTGTGTCACCAGTTTGTGAGCCTTCCCTGGGTGTTGGTTAGATGGCCTGCCAAAAACGTCACAGGTGAGATGTATTGGCACAAGCCCTTTCACAATCTGACACTGTTTGCTGTTTATAGGGTGTGATGGCACAATCCCCCCTGAAAACTGCACAGACACAAGCCTCCTTTCTGCTGCAAAATGCATTACCCTTGTAGCCAAATGAATCAGCATGTACCCAGTGCAGCAGCCAGGACTGACCAGCACTGTCTTCCCCTTCCAAAATGTCAAATGAATTTCTGCTTCAGCATATGACACCAGCAACCACACAAGTCTCCCAGCCTCAGGGTTGTTGCTGTCCTCTTTATGTTATGCTCCCCTTCCTATTCATATCAATGTTCAATGATCAACTCCCAAATGGCCCAAACTCCACTCAGAGTAAAAAAAAAAGCCATTATCTAAATTATGGCTATTCTGCAAGTGCTCCAAAGAGCATTTCATCACCCTTTTTCTCACAATTCATGATTTTTACATGCCTACATGGAGAAAACCAGCAACCTGGACCCACAGAGCTGAAGAGGATTTTGTAGGAGTGGCTCTCCTTTTGTTGTGGAAAAAAAATTAAGTATTTACTTTTGTGTGATATGGTCAATGGTTTCTCCAGCTGTTGAAAACATAGGCCAGAGTTTGAGAAGTGACCCTGGGAAGTGTGGACAGGGAAAGAATTCAGTGAGACCTGGAATGAATGACCTGGTCTTTTGAAGCTCTTTGTGCCTACACATTTTACATAGTCCTAAGTAAAATTCCCACCTGAAAGCAGCTTTTGCACTTTAGACAACGGAATCTGGCAAAGCTGCACTACTTCAAGATTAGATAAAGGCCTGGAGAGTAGGAAGCAGGAGTTCCAATCCAGCTTTGGAACAGGCATCTTCTAGGAACAACCCTGTGCATCTCTGCCAGTGTGCCATGCACCTCCTCTTCAGCAGTGGGGTCACAGGCGAGTTACATTGGCATTTGATGGGTGTGTTTGGACAGCCCAGACTTGGTTATACACTGTTAATGTCAACTTGCTGCTGTGGAAATCTGAAATGCAAAGACTTATTTGGAATAAGGGAGGTCAGGTCGTGTAGATGATGAAAGAGTGCAATATTTCAGGGAGGATTTGCTTGGTTGGACACCTGCATGGCTCTTAGGAATTATCCTGGTCCCTATAGGACCAGGAGTCCTATAGGAGGAGCAGGATATCTCCTATATCAGCAGGAGTCTGCTCCATGCAGCCAGAGGAAAGATCTGCATCTCTTCATTTGGCTGAAGAGATGCAAAATCAAGCTTGGCGGGCAGGTAGGATCAGTCCTTGGTTTGTTACGATTTTTAGTGGCAGCAGGTTCCCTGTTAATCCTGGACTGCTTTGTACATGCCAGGACTCTTGCTGCCTTAGTTGATAAAAATACAAAACACAGAGAAAGGAGAGCTCAACCAAGAGAGATTAATAAAAGAAAATTCCTTATCTTCTCACTTCTGCCTTTATCCTGGCAAAATCTGAGAGAAATACAATGTTTTTGAAAAGCTAGAAAATCATGAACACTGCTATGCTGGCGATGTAAAGCACCCAGGTGATGCTGTGATTGATGTGACATCCTGCCCAGCTGCACAATTTCCAGCCACTGTCATAAATATTTTGTCTTTAGCCATATTTCAGGCATTGTCAGAGAGTGACAAAAGAGGCCAGCAGCAGTAGAACTGAAAATAGAAACCTACACTGTGATGCTGCTGCACCCTTTTTTGATCACTCAGATCTGCAGCAAACTCTCAGCATTGCTTTAAACCTTCTCTTACCTCAAATACCTTAAGTAAGCGGTATCCCAGCTGCAAAGATGTGACTGCAAAAGAGGAAAAACATGGTCTTGTAAAAATATGGGGAATGGCTAAGATGACAGTAGGGAGCTGCTGAGATCAACCCAGCCCAGAGTCACTCTCCATCTTGGATTGCAGTTGTCCCATCTGGAGTAATAAATGTATTTGCTCTTTGCCATGTGTCCAGCAGCATGGAGAACCTTCCAGGGGCTAGGGAAGAAAAGCTGTCAAGGAGAAAAGTCTCAATCCCCCAAGTAACATGTAAAACAAACTTGGTCATATGCAAAAGAGAGGGGTAAGAATCAAGGGGACTAAAAGATAATGGAGAAAGAGATAAAAGTACTAATAAAAGGAAGGAGAGGAAGACCTTTAGTCATCAAAGGAGAGGATCGGATTAAGGAGGTGATAAGGGTGTGGCCTTGGCAAACAGACAAAGTCAACTTGAAAAATAACCCTGCCAGAAATAAAAGCAGAGGAGTTGATCTTGAATAAAAGAGGAAGATAAACAGCTGTCAAGTAAAATGGGAGTGAGAGAATGAGCAGGGCAGCCCAGGGGAGCAGTGGTGCAGGCTGGAGGCTGGGATGTGCCTCAGAGAGAGCCTTTGCCAGAGGAGTGAGTCAAAAACCAGGATGCTATTGGACTACTTATCTGGGATGGGTAAGGCAGGGGGACGGGATAGTGGGGGAGGAGGATGGAGACACTGTTCTGTGCAAATGCGTGGAGCTTCTGTGTGAGTCAGGCACCAGAAAACTGTGCTGTGGGCTTAAAAGTCAAGATAACCCACAGAAATAATGCCTACTGAGTGTGTTGTGTGGCACTTCTTTTTAATTTGATTTTAAATAGCGAAGAAATATGAGTCAATTCATGCACAGAAGAGAATGACTTCATCAAATGGCATAGTAACCAGCTCTTCCCAGCTATGATCATGTGGTACTGCTGATTTAATGATCAACTGCAAAATCCCAGCTCAGGTGAAACTTCCCACGTTCTGTGCTCATGTTAAACCTGAAAATCTTCCAAACTTTATAGAGGCTTTAAAACCTTTGAAATTAAAGAGCCCAGAAAAAAATGCAAGAACAAAACCAAAATGGTTTTGTTGTAAATGTTATGATACATAAGACTAAAAGTCCCTCATCTCCAAAACTACTCAGAAAAGAAGGTGGGAAACATTTGGAATGAATGATTAGACTGGAGCCAGAGCACTGACCTTGGCACATGCCTGAGAAGAAGCAGGGAAGCAGAGGGAAGCCAGCTGGAGGATTCGCCACGCAGTACCACTCAGAAAGGGAAAACTTGGTGGATTTTAATAGCACCAAGGTAGTGCAAAGAAAGACTGTGGGTCCATGTTCATATTGTAACAGGCATCCAACCACATTGGGGCAGTTCTGGTTCTATGTATTGTCTGCTGGTTTTGAACCATAGAAGCAAAACTTGCTTCACATTTGGATCCTTTTCTCAATAACTGTGAGACACAAGCTGTAACAAACAAACAAAAATAATAACACTTACATAAAAATCCATCAATTTCAGCAGCTCATGCTCTCAGATAGCAAACACTGCAAGACAGAAACAGAGAATCTTGTGACTCATTTATTAAGTTGGAGTAGAAGGAAGAGCTTACCACATGCAGGGGATGATGATAAGGGTTTAAGAGCCTGCCAAGAAAAGGTAGAAAACAATGCCCTAACACTGCTTACTAAAGCTAAGGAGCCTGAAAAGGGAAGAGAGGGGACTGTTTTCTTGCTGTTATCCAGTGCTGTTAGAGAAGGATGAGGCTTCTATGCAATCCATCACCCTGCCTTCCCCTGCCTGCCCTACTCTGTGTGTATATTCTGGCTGCACCCTGGCAGGCTGCCTCTCCCAAGTAGGTACTGAATGAAAAGGAAGAAAACATGGTCCTGTCTTTTTCTTAGCTCTTGTGTTCTTATCTTTTTCCTTCTTTCTTTTTTTTGTTCATCTGCAGATATGTTCCTTTGCTTTCACAGCAAATTAATTAAACATTATTGTGAGTTTGGATAACGCAGTTATTTTGTACCCACAATCATCTGCACCAACAGTTCTCAGCAAATCCTCATTAAGGAAAATATCTTTAAGAGTTGGGTATGACCTTGTTCAGAGCATGTGATTAAGCAAAGCAATACAGTAAATTCTATTAAATAGAAGCTTTAGGTTCTCTCACAATAGCACATGCTAGAAAATCAGAGGGCACAGAGAGAAATTGCAATAACCATTTGTTTAAGCCTAGGGTTTGCTGCCACAGAAAACTTGGTGGGACTGCCCTCTCACTGAAGAAGCACCAGCAAGGGTCAGGTACATGTACTCTGCCATTCTTGGGAAGTCTCAAAACCCAAAGGCAAACTGAGGTTTAAGTATATTTAAATTCAACACTAAACATCCTCCGCTCTTTCAACCAGCCCCTCCCATCTCCAGGTAGCTTCCTCCCTATTGCTCTTTCCCTCTTCCCACCCCCACCATTTGCTCTTTTCTCCATCCCACTCTCAAATCCTGAATCTTCCTCTCCCTCGGATGGTAGGGAGACAGCTTCCAGCCATCAGGCATACTCTGCTCTTGACCTGTTGCTGTGTCTGGGTCCTCTCTGAACCTGGGCATCTTGCCCCAAATCTGTTCCTGTTGGGATGTAGCAAATACAGCCCCTTGATCTTTTCATATGCATTTGCTGGGTTTTTACGCCTCCCCGCTGCCCCCACGGCTTCCTTCAAGGCTCTCTGTGTGTCTGAAGCTCTTATCAACTCCTCGGAGCAGAATACACGAATGGCACCACCAGGTCTTGAAGTCACGTCTCACACCTCTCAGGAAATGGCTCACCCCACCAAGTCACATCCCCCTCCTAAGCACAGGGCTGAAGTCACAAGATACTATTAGTTCCTCATGGCCAAAATCAAGGAGACATAGTGGCTGAATTTTCAAAGGAAAATAGATTGTGCATATATAGAGGCAATCAGGTCTGAGCCAAGCAAGGCAGGCATCTTTCAGAGAGAACATAACCTCTTGTCACAGTGCATTTATTTTAACCCTCTATCTGTGCACGGAGCTGCTGGGCAAGCCTGGTGATCTGAAATAAGCTGTGTTGGGGATTGATGTCACTAGGCTTTGACATCATTCTGACATCCCCCCAAAGCCATGGGCTTCATCACACCGGAGATATGCCCAAAGTACTTTCTGTACCCCTATCAGTACAAAAGCACTGACAGGGGTTCAGCCCAGCCCCTTGGTCACAGGTCGCACTCAGGACACTGTGACAGCACCATCTCCCTTTTACTCCCCAGCACCCAAGCTAGGGAGTCCCAGTCCCCCCACTGGGACAGCCTGGAGCATAGCCAAGTCCCATTTCTACCTTGCAGTGAGACACTGGCTGTATGCACCTCACTGTGTCCCAGCTGGGGTGAACACATTCCCTGGTGCCGACTAAAAAGGCAAACCCCCTCTTTCCTGTAGAGGACTCTGGCAAAGAAGGGCTCTCAGGGACACAGCTGAATATTCACAATGGACAGGCACCTTAGGACTTTTGAGAATATATTTCAAGGCATCTGCAAACCACGCCAGAATGAGGACTATACACAGCCCACCCTGCTCAAGCTCTTCCTTGTTAAAGCTGTGAGGACTAGAAAAATGACAAGTCTAAATTAACAACATGACATCATTATAAGATCTCGGAACTCTACCTAAAAGCCTGGATGGGCCTCAATATATAGATCTTGTGTCTGTACATTGGGAAGACCTGATAAACCTCTAAAAGCATTTGGAGGTTGTTAAGAGCTTTGTCACAATGACCAGAAGCAATCAAAGAGAAATTAAGTATGCATATAAAGATTTCCTCTTAGGCAGAATGACAAAACCTCAAAACCTAAGCCTAGCATGCATTAACAATTTTTGCTATCAGGGCCCTGCTAGAGAAGCTGTAAATTATATAGTATTTTCCTGCCAGCAGAAACTCTGGAGAAAATGTAGTTATATAAGAAACCATAAAATTGTGTCTGGACTACAATTAATTTACTTTGTGAGATAATTATCCAGGGATTGCTTCTTCAGGGACAAGCTTTCTAGGGATAGCTTAAACTTATGTCTTACCAGCAAAAATGTGGTTTTATTTTTTCTTAAGCTTTCTCCAAATTAATGAAATCAGGTTTGTGTGACCACTGTCCCTTCTTTTGGTCAGTCTCCTAATACATGGAGATGGACTTTTTATAAGGGCATGTCATGATAGGACAAGGGTAAATGGCTTCAAACTGAGAGTAGGTTTAGATTAGATATTAGGAAGAAATTCTTTACTGTGAGGGTGGTGAGGCACTGGCACAGGGAAGAGCTGGATGCCCCATACCTGGAAATGTTCAGGGTCATGTTGGATGGGGCTCTGAGCAATCTGGTCTGGTGGAAGGTGACCCTGCTTATGGCTGTGGGGCTGGAACTGGATGATCTTTAAGGTCCCTCCCAACTTAAACCTTTCTATGATTCTGTGGTGAGATTTGAACCTTTTGGCCAATTAAAATTAAAACTGATGTAGAAATTGAGATCGCCAAGATACCAAATCTTTGCAAATTTAGTCAGGTTGACAAGAGACTGCTAAATCTCCACTACTAAAAACCTGAACCTTGGGTTTAGTGACCAGAAAATTCATGTTGAAGACAGCCACCAAAATGAAAAAAACAATAAAGCTTGCTGGAATGACAAAAGACTGTGCACAGTCTGTGTCCTTGTAGAGTCCTAGAAGGAACAGGGTGATGTGACATCTGACAAGCCAGAGGAGTTTGAACACAGCCAAGGCTGTACAGCTGGTTACAAATCACTGCATGGCAAAACCCCTGGTGTCCCATTCCCTCCAGGACTGAGCAGCAGAATTTCTCATGTGTTAGTTATTTAAAGGGGTGTGTTTGTCTTGTCAGCAAAGCCATGACTGTGTGTCACACTGCTACCTACTCTTGCCATGCATTCTGGGATGCTTCCCAAGCTCCAGTTCCTCAAGTTACATAAGGCAGGATCTTAAGCTGCACATTTAAAAGATGACTCTGTAGCCCCAAGAGCCTGAGAGAACCTCCCCAGCTTGACAAGCAAAAAGCTGAAGAGCCAGCTAGCTCGAAGACTCACCACAGGGCCTATCTCCCACTATCTTAGTGTTTCACAGCCTGTCTTACCCTTGCTGGATGCTCAGAGCTGGCAGCAGTGATGTGAGAGTGTGTTCTCCAGCTGAAGCTTAAAACTGTTTTACTGCAGATACAGGCACATTTTGTATTGTGAGTCCTCTTGGCACAGATTCCTCAGTGTTGAAGCACTCCCAGCACAGACAAAAGCACAAGAAGTTTCTCTCCTGACAAATAAAGTGAAGATCAATGTAAACAGCTTCTGAAGCAGCCTGTAATTTTTGATATCAACACAAGGCAGTCTGCTTTTCCCTTAGAGATAGCTCTTTCAGTTTTAGCCATCTTAATTTCAAAAAGCAAGCCACTTCTGGACTTCTGCTTCTTGAGGGAAGACATAAAATCCACCTTTGTGCCTTGGTGGCACAAATAAAAGCAAGTCTGCAAAACAGGAAGGGACAAAATTGAATGTCTTCTAAATGCTTCCAGCCCTTACCTGAGTATGACTTCATGCAAATGCTGGCACCTACAAGGCATCAGAAACTTCCATGTCAGACTGCAAGGCGCACAAGAGGATGGAAAACTACTTGTCAGGCAAAGGAAACTCCGCTAATCCAGACACAGCACTTTTTCCTTGCTGCAGGAGGCACACTGCACTACCCCACAGGCACAGCTTTTAGGATATCAGTGGGATATCCTTTTGCAAAGGTAAGCCGAAAAGAACTCATCACCAAGATATATGAACATGCTGGTAATAGCCAGCCAGCCCAGACATGGAAACTGAGGCAGACTAAACAGAAGTCAGCACCTGCAGACAGGCAGCACAGCCTGACCTGCTCACAGAGGTCTCATCCACTCGCAGGTATGTCTGCTAGAAAATACAATTGTCTGCAGCCAGATAATGAAGAGACTGTGAGCCCCACACCCTGGGGCCCGTGTGTGTAATCCTGGGCTGCACCAAGGGCACCGATTGTTTTGCCCACAGTTCAGTCACAAAGGATTTTCTATTCCACATGGCAGAGCCACTGGTCACACTGCATCCACGGACAACATGGAAAGCCACAAAATGTAGCGCGTGGAAATTATTTTACTTCCTTTGTAACAAGGTAGACTTTTAAAAAGTGTATAATTGTTACATCTCTGTCTCCTAATATAAGTTTTCAGGCCTGGGAAGCCTCACCGTTCTTTTCCTCACCAAGGGAAGCTTGTCAGCTGCTGTCACAAAACAGCTATTGGAACACCTCTGGAACCATAAAGGGCAAGGGAACCGAGGAGGCTTTTGGCCTGAAGGATGTCACAGCAGTCAGAGATCAAAGAGTCAGCCCATTTCCAGATTTATGAGTTGGGAATAGGTCTATTAACTCCCAGTACTCACTCTTTCCTGAGTATCTGTTCAATATACATTGATAGTTGTTGTAATGGGAAGTCTGACACTGAAAAACACCATGCTCCTGGGCAGTCTGTCTCAGTTTTGTCCTCACTAGCTCAGAATCAGATCCAGGTGGGGCAGTCCTAGAAGCACCCCAGATGGGATCCCCTCATTTCCCTCCTGCTCCATCTGGCAGTGTTCTCTCACTTGTACAGCCATTCTGGGGGTATTGGTAACCCACAGGTAGGAATCCTAGATTTGGATTGAAAAAACCCAACCAACAAACCCCAACTGTTGTTACTGTACAGTTAATTTAACTTGTATTAATTCCCTGATCACACTGTGTGGACTGACGCATGCTCAGCTAAAGGGAGGGCATCAGGACAGGGGTGAACAGTGGGGAGGCCTGTGGTGCTAGCAGCTCCTTAAGCCTGGGCTGCTGCTGAAAGAAAAACACATGTATGTATGTGAAAAAATACATTTCCTCAAAAATCTGCTCTGTCTGGCAGACTTAACCAACCTTAATCAAATCCTAGAAACTATATCTTTATAATGGCATAATTCCAGAAGCAGAATTAAATCCTTCAAAAAAGAAACCTCTGCTATGTTTTCCAGGAATATTATTTGATGTAAAATACAACAAAACATTCATCATGTAAATATAATCTGGAATAATTCTCCTTTGCTGCCACCTGTGGCATCTTCTAAATCTGCATGGAATCTGCAGAGCGATTCAACCCTTCGCGAGTTTTTTCATTATAGACCCTAAATAATGCTGACTGTGCCTTCTGGATCACCACTCACTTGTGCCCTTTCTCACCACCCTGACCTCTCATTACACTGCTAATTGAGAACGTTGTACAAATCTCATGACTGCTGTCTGCAGACTACAGCCTATGATTTTGGGAACAACCTAGAAACTTCAGGTATGAAAGCACCTGGATTGCTGCACATGTAAAAGCACAAAGGTAAAAATGTTTTAGGAACAAAACTTCCAAGAACAGCTTTTAACAATTTAAACATGATTTTCTGTACAAAGTAACTTTTCTTGGGAGACAGTTGCAAAAAGTAAAATGAGGACAAACCATTTTAAATGCATTGGTGCTGTTGGGGTGTGCAGGTAGTGTTTCAGCACGAGACCTCTCTGTCTGGGAATCAGTAATTGCAGCAGCACAAGTGTGATGTGCAAAGGCATTAACAAGTGGTGGAAAAGGTGGAAAGTGGCAGACACCAATGTCTGCCTCTGCCCTCTCTGAGCTGCTGTGTCTCTCCAGGTGCATTTAACTTGCATCTTAAAAAGAAAGATGTTTTTGCAGCAGCAGGCACATCAGGCAGCTGCACACCACCCGCACAGCTGGCAGCGAAGCACTGCAAGCGGAGCAGTAGCAGCCACTGGGAAGAGATAACTTGTGTTTGCTTTATGTCTCACGCCATGCACGATCCATTACTCGCCAAAGCAGTCAGTTGCTTGAGAGCATCTACCCCCATACCAATAGCTGGAGAGAGTAAACTCCATAACCCTATCAGCCCAGATGTTGTATCACATATAACCCAGCCGCTGCTCTGGGTCCTCTCCGGGGTGCCAAACTCCCAGCACCCAGTTGTTTTGCGTGCGGATGCAAAGCCCGCTCCCCTCTCCCTCCTGCTGTCCATGTTTCGGGCGGGGAGTCGAGGGCTGCCAGCCATCACCCACCCCCGTCAGGCACGCATAGGGCATCACTGTGTCCTCTGGGCTGAGCAAGGCAGGGGCCGCCCCAGGCGAGCACCCCACCGGCAGCCTGGGACGCGGGGCCCGGCGGGGTGCCCGGCGCTCACCTTCCCCGCGGGGCCGTGCCGCCCCTTCGAACCCCCGCCCCTGCCGAGCCCCCTCCCCGGCTATAAAGCGCGGCGGGCAGGCCGGGCCCCCTCCTCGCCACTGCCATGGCCGCGCTGCGCTTCGGGGAGCCCCCGGCGGAGCCGCCCGTCTTCCCCTCAGGCAGGTGGGCGGGGGGCGGCGGGCCCGGCCCGGCCTCGCCCGCCCTCAGGGCGCTTCCCGCGGCGGAGCCGTCGGAGGGGGCGCCGGCGGCCTCGCAGCGTCGGAAGCGGACCAGCTTCACGGCGGCGCAGCTGGAGACGCTGGAGCTGGTTTTCCAGGACACCATGTACCCCGACATCTACCTGCGGGAGAAACTGGCCGACGCCACGCAGATCCCCGAGTCCCGCATCCAGGTGAGGGGCGCCGGCTGTGCCGCGCCCGCCGCGCCGGGGCCGCCCCGCAGCGCTCACCGCCGCCCTCTCTCCCCAGGTCTGGTTCCAGAACCGCCGAGCCAAGTCCCGCCGCCAGCGGGGCCCGGCCCGCCCCGGCCCCGCCGCGCCGCCGCCGGGCTGCCCGCGGCCGTCCCGCTTCGCCGCCCTGCGAGCCCCGGAGCGGCCCCGCTGCGCCCTCTCCGGGGTGGCTCGGACGGAGGACGGCTCGGCTCCCTACACGTGGCCGCCGGCCGCCGGCTTCCCCCCTGGTCCCGGCTTCGAGGGCTTCCCGCCCGGCCAGCCCGGCGGGGCCGAGCCCGCCCCGTTCGCAGGGAGCGCCGCCGGCCCCTTCCCGCCGGCCCGCGCCTTCTGCGGGCAGTACTCGCCCGTGTCGGACGCCGAGGACACCAGCGGCTACTCGGAGTCGGGCTCGGAGTGGGAGGAGAACGCGCTCGGCGCCTTCCGCGCCCTCTGAGCGCCGCCGCGGCGGGACGCGGCCCGGGGGGGACAGGTTACATCCGCAGCCCGCCCGCCGGACCCCGGCCCGCGCCGCGCTGCTCGGGCGGGGAGCAGTCACACACCGCGCTACCTCACCACTGCTGCTCTGCCACTGTTGCACTTTATCCGGTAGTAACTGATTTTACATATTTATTTAAGAAAGATACGGGTCGGCTCCATTAGCTGAGGGCATATTTTTACACTGTATTTAAAGCTTTCTTTTATCATGTTTAGTATATCTATTTACCTTCTTTAGCCAAAAAGCTAACCCAAATCTCTACTATGTTTTGGGGGTGGGTACTGATCTTAGAAAAGAGTGATGGTCTGTCAGGGTTTTTTGATCGAGGAAAATATAATAAAGGTTTACATTTTTGATCTGCTTATGTGTGTACCTGGTGTAGGGGCAAGGTTCCTTACCTTGCCTGATGGTGGGGTAGAGAAGTGGTAGATATCTCAGTTGCAGGTTCTTTTCCCAGGTCCTGGAGAGCTACGGCTGCAGTTTAGATGTCGATAAGAGACCAGAGGGGCCTGAATGCCAGGTTACAGAAACTGCCTTAAACCTTTTCTGTCAGTATTTGTCTTAAATCTGCTCTAAACACCCCCATCCCTAAAATGTCTGGCCTAAATAATACAAACCCCCAGATCTCAAATACCCAGACAAAAGCCTCCAGTCCGCCACTTGAACCAAGGTTAATGTTAAACTAAGAGAAAGGGGAGTATTTTGTGGACACTGTAAGGGTGCTTTAGCTGTAAGCTAACTACACAGAAGCTGTTCACATGAACAGTCATAGGCTGAATGGCTCTGCGCTGAGAATGGCAAAATCAGTAGCAACAGAAATCTCTCCTCTAATTCAATTTATTGAGGAAGGACACATTATTCTGTACATAATTTTGAGGATAAGGCCAATTCTTCTTTCTTACTAAACAGTACTTAAGAACCTAGCAGAGCAAGTTTTAAGTTATGGAAAAGCATTCAAATGCAAGAAGCACAGGAAAAATGACTCATGTACTGGTGGCAGAAATAGTCTGTATCAGGAATCATGCCCCACAGAATAAGGTTACCAATGAACAAAATCCCTCAGCACTACCCCATAACATACCTGTGCTTGTGAGATCGGGACAGCTGAATGCTGGTTGGACTGCAAGCTTGCAAGGTGAAGTGGCATGGCAGGGCTGCTGACTATTATTCTCCATCAAAAAAACCCCAGAGGTATTCTTGAAAAAAAACATGGACTTGGGTGCTATGCTGGGGATCAAGAAAACACCAAAAAAGAAGCACTTGCAGAAAGAGACAGCAAATGAGACCATGGTTTCTTGGGCACTCAGGGTAAATTCAAGTTTATGATCATAATAAATAAAAGTAACTTGTTCTGCTCCTGCAGACTTCAGGTAGGGTAGTTGCAGTGAGCTCTTGATACTCCTGCTATGCTTGGAGCACACTCAGCAAAAGCAATTGCATTTGTTACTATAGCCAAAATTCAACATTAGCTCTGATCCTGGTACATCAGTACCCAAGGAGAAATACAGCCTTTCAAAGAAAATAAAAGGTGGGTATATTCACACTGCCTACATGAGCAGGACAAATGACATGTGGAAATATATAGCTTATCACAAATGACAGATCTTGCTATCATATATTACTCTGCAATAATTAAAAAAAACAAACCAAACCCTACATCCACAGAAAATATGCTGGAGACTATAAGTATCCACATGTAAAAACCATCATACTTAAGGAATCAGAGCTGAGATTGGAGTGTGCTGATTATTGCAATGTATTTTGTATCCAGTAGGATAAAAAGTTGTCATGAAAAGCAGGTTCCCAGCTCCTCTGGTGTCTACTAGCATCTACAACTTGTCTCCTCTTCAGTTTGGGATGTTTGCTACCAAGAAGGCCAAATTACCCTCCTGGTGTTTCGTACAGTGAAGTCCTGCTCCTCAAAAGCATTCAGTGCACGTGCTAAGCTTGAGTCCCAACAGAGCAGGACGGGATCAGAGCAGAGGTGTGCAGAGGGAGCAGCAGGCACGTGAGTATAGAGGTGCAGGGGGATGGTTCCTCTTTCCTGAGTTAGCTGCAGAGCAGATTGCTTCCTAAGACATAAGTTTAGTAACTTATGTACTTTAAATTAGGCTTTGGCACCTTTCTCTGTTTACGTGAAAAGGGTGGTAGGAGAGGACTCCTTTCTGTCTTTATCAAACAGATGGTAACACCACAAAATAACGAGTGGCATAATTACAAAAGTAATTGCAGGGACCACTACAATGTTCTACTGCATTATGAGAGGTAAGTTTGCCTGGATAACTCAGCTAAATTACTGTTTACCATTATTTTATAGTATCACTTGTAAAATTTTTAAATACCTTTTAAAACAGCTACTCACCTTGTCCTCATAACATTTCATTTTCAGCAATTAGCTTCTCTTAAAAAAATGACCTGAGACATCTGCAAAAAATTTTGCATTTTTTTGAAATATATCAACTCTCATAGGTCAATTTATTCAGTTACAAATTTCATTGAGAATAAAAGATTTATGCATTTCTCTTAATTAACAGAACAAATTTAGCTAAATATAAACTCTGCACTAAAGTTTTGCAGTGGCACAATACCAACACGGAATACAGAAGCATCTTTAAACTATACAAAATTTTAAAATTGAAAATAATCCTGTTTACATATTCTTTATACAATAACATATAAAAGACCTTATTTAATGAGGCATCTAAAAGAATCAAAAACATCTCTACAGCTATCTCTGAAAATCCATATCTGGAAACAATTCATTACACAGAAGCTTTACAAGACTATTTAAACAAACCAATACACACTTTTTACAAGATTAACATTCCAAAAGGTATAGGCAGGTTATCACTTCTTATTTTTGCAGTTTACCTCACTGGTTGTCTTCAGTTACAAAAATCTTCATATTTATATATAGTTGGTATTGTTGAATAACCAGTAATCTAATTTAAAACTTGTGCAAAACAAACAAGAATTTGGAAAAACATTATGTTTAACCAGTCACTTATATAAAATACCACCTAAAGCACTTCTTTTGCCCTTTGTGAAGGGAAAAAGCCATAACCAATCTCTTTCTGGAAAGTTAACAGTTATGTTTTTATATTCCTTCATTAGACTCCTTCCATAAGTTATGATAAATTAAGAGTTCCAACAAGACATTGACCGATCGATAGACCTGCCCAACATCCTCCAGTTTATAGTTTATGTTTGCTGACTGTATCCTGATGCTGCTTCTTTAGATCAGGAACGCTCAGGCTTCCCAAAGGCTGACCTGGCAGCTCTGAAGAGCTACACAGAGGTGTAGCTTTACACAACAAAGACCTGCCATGTGGCTACTAACTCGAGCCATTTCCTCTTCTTCACTTCTAACATACCAGGAGATCCAACAACAAGTGGTGTGCAGAATCAATCTGAACTTTTAAAAACTAAGTTCAAATTATATGAAAGTATGCTTTCAAGTTTACTATAATCAATGCGATAACTAAGAGATTACCAGTTAGCAAAACTACTGCATGTGATTAACAAATGGAGAAATCTAATGTAACGCTGGCCAGTAATGCTGGTTTCCTTAAGAAGCAGATATAATATACTTAAAAGGGTCCTTTTTGAGAGGTTTTCTCTTCCCTTGTCTTCTGGCAGTTAGGGGTATTTGGTGAAGCATATAGAAAGGAAGAAGATTTTCCAGAATTACTTGCTGTACACTTGAAGTTTTTAGTCTCTGTTGGTGTTATTAGCTGCAAAAGCATGTAAGTTTCCCATCTGGCTCAGACCACTCTGAATATGTGCAACATGGATCTCAACATTATTCTGAAAACAACTATGGGAAGAAAAATAGAAGGAAAGAAAGAAATGTTAAACCCCATATGTAAGAGTTATATCTGAATACCTCTACAGTGAAAAATCAAATGTGAACCTAGCCAGTACAAAAATTCAGATGAACTGGAGAGCAGTACATACAAATGCAACTTGACAGAGAAATATGGGAAAACACAGCTTGCACAAATACCTGCAAGAAATCAAGAGTCACTGACTTGGGCACTTAAAGAAAGATTTTAATATGACCAGAGTTAATGAAATTAAAATATTATTAAGAGATGCTAAAATGGCCAATAAGTACCATGAAATGGAAACATCATCACTTTCTTTGTCGGGTACAACCTTTACTTGAATTAATTCCAATATGCAATTTGCAGGATTGATTATAAAGAAGTTTCACTAATGTTTGAGGTCTGTTTTTGTTTATTCTAATGAAAAATGCTATAAACCATCATTTCTCAATAATTATATTGAAATCAAAAGGTCATCCTACTATCTTTGGAAAAAAAATTTTAAACTTAAAAATTCACGTGTACAGCCTCCCATTATTATGTAGCAATACAAGCAGTAAGGATATAAAAAAATACTTAGCATTTAGGTTTATTTTCTAAATGGCACAACTTAGCAGCATAAAATGCTGGTCACAAATTGCTGGAGGCTGCAGGGTACTCTAGACAAGTATCACTATGCTCTTGCTATCACATTCTTGCTAATTTTTGCTATTTTTATGATGCCTCCTCAGGCAGCTGCTTGTGACAGCTGTTGAAAAATGGCCCATCTAGACTATATTGGCCTTTGATCTGGCATGATGTGGCTGTTCTTCTGTTTCTTGGCTTAAAATCTTGCCAATGGAAGCTGCTCAGAACCTCTAATTGTTTCATATGCCACCTTTTGATATTTACAGAGAAGAGGTTGAGTATGCTAAAATAATACTGAAATTGTACTGTTCTCTGGTTTAAAAAACTTGTATTACTAGTGGGATTTCAACATCTGACAATGTTCTAAAATAAGTTTTTAGTTGCCATAAATTACTAAAGAACAAGAAAAGTTCTTAAGAAGAAACAAGAAGAAAATCTAGCTATTGCTGCATCAATTTGGCACTTTTAAAGTTTTTTTTTAACATGTTACTTCACTGATATGTTCAAACAGAAAACTGCTCATTTCATATTCCCTTTAAGAACCCCCCTTTTAGATTACACTAACTCCTTAGTATAAGTAGAAGTTACCAGATTAAATCCCTTAATTATAATCAGTGTTCACCTCTAAAATATAGCAAGAACTATCACAAAGTGTATAATGAAAAATTATATATTCAAAAAGTAATACCTGATATTTGAGGAGTCTATTGAATTCTTAATGTCATTTAATGAATCTGTTAGTGACTTAAATTCAAAGGAATTCAGATCGCCTCCTTCTGCTAGACACTGTAGAAGAAGAAAACAAAGGTGTTCTTACAGTTCAGTACAAAAACTGGCAGAGAAGCTACTTTGTGCCAACTTTTTACCTTAATTTGCAGTAATATTGCTGTAAGTCTAGAGATAAGATCAGTTAAATTTTCACTGCCCACACAGAGTTGTCCTGTTGACAAGGTATTTGCTTGTCTGACGACCTCCTGAGCTTCCTCTTCACATCTGCGCCTCAGATCCGTGGGTTGGTCAGCAGGCTGGAGGCCCTGGTCAGGAGCAAGCTGCAGAGATGTGAAGGGGAGAAATTAAGAATGAAGATGTCCTTTGCATTTGATGGATATGTGAAATGAGATGATTTCAAAGACAGTTTGTGTGTGTACAGTACACAGCATTTCTTTATGTATGTTTACTTCAGAACAGGCCACTGGTATCAGGAAAAGTGCTGCTCAAAAGGAGACACAGAAGGAATCCAACACAGCTACCAATGGTTTCATTTCAGAGTGACTCTCACCCACCCCCTATTCCTAGGAAATTCTGTTTTCTACTTAGATTAAGTAAAACTACCAAGTAAACAGAAATTCCAGCACAATCTTACCTCATAGCAGTACTGTTGAACTTTATGCAAAACTTTATTTAAGTCTTTGTTTAGTTGTTCTAGATCTAGAACAATAGTTGCATATCTCCTCTGAAACTCAATGCCGATTGGCATGGAATAGGATTTCTGTGGAAAACACAAAGCATATTAAAATTAATGCAATACTGTACAGTTACAGATTTTGAACTCACCAAAAGCAGTTTTTACTTGAAAATAATACTGAGATATTTGAAACACTGGTGTCAACTAGAAAAACATTAAAATCCAAAATATTAAAATGCAATATTACCATTTATAACTCCAAGGAGAACTGTGTAGGCAACAGCCATGCTTTTATTCCCTTCCTGAAATGCTACAATAATCTGTGGTGGTAAATGCTACAGAAGATGACTGTGGTCTGACTTGCTTATTCCTCCAGTGGCTGGGCATGGCTTTTCCACACTGGTTGAGCAGAAACCCATCCTGCCAGCAGAGGAACCGTACAGGACAATATGGCCTCAACCACCTCTGCTGCAGGATGGGAGGCACATTTGACTAGTAAGGTATTGGTCATTTGAAGATGACTCAGTGCTACACACCTTTTGTTACAGCTTACAGTTCTGCCAAAAAAGAAAGTTACTAGAGCTTGTATTTGGTAACAGTATTTTGTAAGCATGATTTTACACAAAAATAAAAAATACCAAAATACAGTACCTTGTTTCTTACACTCTTTTCAGAATACAGTTTGACATTGTTTGGATGATATTTATGAAATTGAAACAAAACATACAATATATTATGCAATTTCCTCTCCAAATTGCCTTTTGCAAGAGAAGCTAGAGGTAGTTCCAGCCATAAGACTGAGATACAGGTACCTCCTACAACCAAAACTCGTAGCTATAGATTTTACACCCAAGATAAAGCAAATTGCAAAGTCAAGAGCATCCATCAGGATAATCCTGGTCAAAAATTCAGAAGGTTAAAAACAGAGCTTTAAACTAATACCATAATTTCAGAATTCACTGGAAAGTAGCAAAAATTTGCCATACTTTCTGGAACATAAAAAAATCAAATCTTTCAGACCTTCTCCAGTGACCAGTTCCCTTAGAGCAAACTGAACTGCTCCAGCTTAGCTGTGAAAGCTGCAGACAATTATGAATTCCCTGTCAGAGAGGAAAGGCTAAGGGCATTCTATGCTAGTGACAGCAAAAGAAATATCCCAGTACCAGCACTATTTCTGACCTGGAACCCAAGACCTGGAAACACTGATGAACAGCTAAACTGACAAAAGATGGATGGCTTTCAGTAGATGGAAGCAGGTAACACCTCAGCCATCAAGGATCTAGAAGCTTCTCTACGACAATCAGCATTACCTTTACCTTATTTTTATTGCAGGTCCTTTCAATTTATACTTGTTGATCCAAATGTTTACTGTTTTATGTACACAGTAATTTATTTATAGCATGCAACCCAGACTAGTACAGTGATGTCAAGAAAAATTAGGCAAAAAATGTACAGCTGTATACATTAATAGCTCCTCTGAAAGCATCCCCTGACTCGTGTCAGATAATAATGGCTTACATTCAGTACCATTTCTGATTTTGGTCAGTTCCATTTATTTCTGTATTGAATCAGTCATTAAACAGAAGTCTTCATAAAAGGATTACTTTAAACCAAACAGCAGTGGTACCCTAAGAATTATCAAATGACAAATGTATGAATTATTACCAAAGTCTGACATTTAACGTACACCCAAATGAACTCAAAGGATTCAATTCTATTGAAGTTCAGGTATGTTATTGATGTTGAAGTGAACTGGGGTCAGAAAAAGATCCTTATTCAAAGAAAATATATTTTAAAGGAGAAGCAACACATACTCAGTGCCACAAACATGGATAGGATTGCCAAGGAACAAAGAGGATTAGAAGATGAGCTAAGAATATGGCCCAATAGGAAGGTTTCACATCCTCTATTTTTATCAGGACAGCCTTGAATAGTAATGGAGGTTGCTTTATGATTGCTGGTTTACAAAGGAAGAATTTCAAAGTATCTCGGAGTCCTTACGCAGGTTACAATTGAGCTAAAATGTATCAAATTTAGCATCTATTTCTAGACTTACTTCCCAGTTGCTTTTTTGCTCTTTCAATTTTGTGGAATACGGAGACCAAGAAAAGTAACACTACAGGTAACTTACGACTTAATAGCTGAGCTAACAGTCAGGTTCTTGCTAGAGCAAAGATACTGTCATTCCTATAGATCTCCTTATCTATGCAAAAATATGAATATCTCAGAAAAAAAAATTAAGAGCTGGTAATTTTTCTTTATCAGAGTTGCAGGTCACAATGACATATTTTAATCTTCTCTTTGCATCTAATCTGTTACTAACATACAAAATTAAAAGACAAAACATTTGGTGTACAGGAAAAATAGTATAGTAACTGATAAAATGAGAAAAAAGGTTTTGAAAAACAATGCGGCACAGAAGAAGAAAATTACCGAGACACAGGGATGGGGCAGTAGGAGAGTAAGAGAATGTACCTAGCACATGATCATTGAAGGCAGAAAGAGAAATCTCAACACAATAAATCACATCTTTCAACATTCAAATATTTTACCTGGAAAAATAAAATCAACTCTTTTGATTCAAGAAATATAAGGGATCCTTCTTCTCCACAAACCTTTAGCCTTCTGTACAGTGCAGAGACAACAACTTAGATGGATGCTGGCAGAAGGCTGAGACTGAGAGTTTTCTTAATTTATAGCCATGGGTGGTAGAAAAGCCACTCTTAAAATTTTGGTTTACTGATTGCTGATTAGATAAAGTTAGCAAGAAAAACAATTCTGCTGCTGCTAATTATGCTGTAGCTGCTGTGGTATCGTAACTTTAAATGCCAGTCAAGGGCTTTACACTAAAATCTCTGAAATAAGTAACTGCTTTAACCAGAAAGCTGAGGTAATAAGTATCTACCATCTGCAAAACAGTTTTAGCATAAATATCTTACCATATAAACTTGTATGCCAAATTCTCAAGGTACATAGTATTTCCTTACTTTATGTGTTAAATGACATGTGCTATCCCGACGTTAACATTAATCAAAATGCACAAAGCATTCCAAAGCACATTGCTTTCAAAGGAGAATCATGTTTAAAACTACTGACCTCTCTGACTTGTCTTTAAAAATAATAAAGACATTTCATGTCATAGAAAGCAATAAAATACAGGTTTTATTTAGAGTAATTTTAATTACTAATTAAATTCATTTGCATTAGCAGTTAAAGTACATAATGTTTTAATAACTGAAAAGAGAACATTCTCACCAGCTTTTCTGCTTCTGTATTCATCTCTCTCAATTGTTTGATGTGTTCCTTCTTGATCATAAGGATTTTTGATAACCTGGTCTAAAACAAAGGAAATACTTTTAGAAAGAATAGGTCCTTAAGCAGTTTTGAAATGCTATAGAAATTCAAGATAAAAAACCATAACTGTTTCCTTCATAATTTAAAACATATTTGTCAGTTGTTGATCAAGCTAAAAAGCAGAAATTAAAGTTAATTAAAATTAAATGCTGGATTTTCCAGAGATTTTTAAAGTGATTCCAAGTGCCATAAATTGAAGAGTGCTAAAATCCATCAGCTGAAATTCCCTATAGGAAGAATAACATGATTTATGGCCAGCTAGAGGCTGAAAAACCAGGTTTTTTTATAGGCTGAAGGAGAGTGAAGGGTGTTATGGTCATGATACCACAATTAGTATCACTCACCTCACTACACCTTTTTTCCCCACACAGTTCTCAGCTGTGGCCTCCACCGAGCACCAGCCCTTTCTGTAAACTCCTGCAGTAAACCCTGGTATAGAGATTGGATCAATTTTATACAGAACAACTCTGGGCTTTCCATTTCCCTCTTTTGTAATGGGAATACCCCGTGTCTCCTGACCTGGGGACCTAGCAGGCTGAAGTGGAAATCACTGGGAGCACTTTCAACACACTCATCATTCTTAAAACTATTCATACTCTAGGGCCCTGAGAGAGATCCTAACTTCACTACAACCAGCAACATTTTTATTACTGGAGTAAACAGAGCAAGAATTTCAGGTTCTATACATTCCAGAGGGGTTAACTGAATCCTGGCAGTGAAACACGTGACTGGGAGAAATAGGATTTCCTAGTTCAACACACATCTGATTTACACATAAACCCTTTTGTGACTTTTAAGTTCAGTCTTAATGCAGCCAGGCTGCTTGTCCTCACAAATTGTAATTAGAAAAGTGTTCCAGGATCTCTTTCAGCTAATGAGGAATATTTTGGGAATTTCCATGCTAAATGCATTCTTTTTCAAGTCATAGCAATTTGTTCAAAATTGCCAAACAGCCAAAGCTGTATTTCAGCTAAATATAGGTGTTGCCTCCTTATTCAGAGACAATAAAAGCATCTCCACTGTTCTTCCACCTGATTAATCACAACCCAACCCTTTTCAGTCTCCACTCCCTTAAAGGGCCCTTCATCTCTTAAACTTTTTGGCCCTTTTTGTATCTTTTTCCATTCACTGCCATCTTTCCTGTGTGTGAGCACAGGAGGCCTTAACAGTATTCTGAATGACACATGTGGAAACTAAACCTATAAAATGGCATCAATACTTTACTTCAAATATTTTGCCAGATGCATCTTAAGAATGGATGGTGAGCCATGGTCAGAGGTCCAGAGGCAATACTGCATGGGTTATCAGCCTCCCAATTCCAGCTACTCATTTCTGTCCTTGTGCTGTCCCCCAGTGCCAGCACTTGCATTCTTGCTCTTTGCATTTTTCATGAAGAACCCATTCACAGAAGAGACAATGACAAGAAAATAAATTCAGAAGGGGCAAGAAAGAAAAGTAAAATTGTTAGTTGTGAGCTGGATTGTCTCTCTGATCAAGTTTCTAACACACCACACAAGTGTTCATGTTGCCAATAAAACACCTGGGAGGAAGAAAAGCACTGTACACCATCTGCCACTGCTGCCAAAAAGTTACTTGTCAAGCTGTGCTGTCATCGCCATCCAGCAACTGCCTAACACATTCTTCTCTTTCATGAAGTTGATGAGTCCCCAAATTAATGCAGAATACATAATTTGTTCCCCGAATTTGCAAGGCATTTGATTCTTAACTTCTACTTTGACATGCAGACATATGTGAGGATGCACAGTGCTAGTTCTCCATTTGATGAGCTTGGATTTTCTATTATATTCATCCTATTCCAAGACATATTCCAATGATCAGGATAATCCGATTCTAAGATACTATTTTCATTGTATCTATCATGTCCACCAACTTTCTTTCAGGGGTACATTTTATTACACAGATTGCAAGTGAATGCTACAGTACAGTCCAGTCCTGTTTGTCTTGAGAAATTCTTGCCTAACAGCTCTATTTTCACCATAACTCATCCTGTTTACCGTTGCAATTTATAGTTCTCAATAAACTGGAAACAAGTTTTTAGTACAATGGTTTTCCCCAGTAAAAGAAATGAAGGAATAACCCAACCAGAATGTTCAGATTTTCATTTCTGACTTCGTTTGTTACTCGTAAAAGATGAGCATTTCAAAATGGAGTGTGTGATAACTTACTGTGCAATATTTTAAAAATTTTCATAAGGAGAAAACAGTCAAAAATCGAGTACCCATTTTCAGATTGTTCCTCCTGTTTTTAAGCTGGGAAGATCCCTCCTTTCCTCACATGCAGACACCAGGTCAATGCTGTGCCCGTGCTGCATCACCACACTCCCTCTACCGGGCATGCAGCGACCCTGCCAACATCTGCTTTGTCTTACAGCGCTGCCTCCCAGTCCAATTTTTTACCCCAAAACAAGAAAGGAAGCAGGGAGGAAGGAAAATAAAAAAAGCTGTATCCGAATACTTGGAAAAACATTCTCCAAATCCTGGCTAGAATGTACAAATGCAATCTATCGATTTTGACCTGCCATATAGCATATGAAATATTTAAGGATACATTACATAATGAATTAAGCATGCAGGACTTCTTAAAAAAATATTACTCATTTATTGCTGACTTAATTCTTAATATCATGTTAATTTTTGAGTTAGTCTTCTAATACATTAGTCCACAGTCTCAGGTGCCAAAACGTAACACGTAGTAATAAATATAAAGATTTAGAAAAACTGAAAACAGTGTAGAACAATGATTAAAATAGTTGTTACAAGTCCCAGTGCTTGCTTACAACTTCAAGTTATTGGTAGAGAGAATATCCATAATATTTATTTTTCGTTGTATACATATGATCTTGGATTCACTTCCTCTTCTTCAAAGCTAATTTTAAGATAAGGGAAATAAGGGGCTGGGTTGAAACCTTATCAAAGGTGTGCTCTGTGTTTTCTGTTTTGTCCAAAATTCTTCCCATAAAATTGTTTCTTTGTGGTCTTAAAAGTAACTTCCTGGCAATAGTTTTCCAGAAAGCTTTCTTGGAATCAAATGTTTTTTGACCATTTACTTCCTGAATCAACATTAAATCAGAAAAAGGGATTTGACTTTTTTTAAGTACCAGTCTATCAGAAAGGTTAAAACATCCTGAGCAGCAGACCTTAACATAACAATACACCTGGACTAGTGAATACAGCACAAGCAATAAACAGCATTCACCATTCTCATGTATTTTACAGAACCAAATTTCAGTACCTCCTTGAACATCTAATTAAAAAATTCATTCTTAAAAATAATGCTTCAAGTCCCTCCATAAATGTTTAAGCCCTCTGATTCATTCAAATAGACAAACACCAAAAATCTGTGGATTGATTTTGTTCAAAGTATTTTGAAAATCTTCAAGCAAAAATACATATTAATGTGGTATCTTTGTAAAATGCTGCCATTTGCAATACAAGCAAGAGACCTATACTTGCAAAACTCAGATTTCCTTACACTGAGTAGTAATACACAGCCAAACATGACTGACAAATCACACATTTTCATATTTAAAACACAGAAACAATATCATAAACAGATTAATTTGATGTACTAAGATGATGTAAAGCTCAATACACTTCAGTTATTTAGTCTCACTGATCATACTCCCTGACTCCAACAGGACAGCTGCAGATACAGTTTAGCTGCATAAAGACTGTATCTTTTGTGTACTTCAATTTTATCACAATTAATCTTATAGCAACTACATCTCTCTTTAATTTTTTTAGCTAAGCTAGATGGCATGACACCTTTTTCAAAATCAGCTTCATACAAGTTTCCTCTAAAAAAGCTGAATAGATGATTCTGTCAAATAAAATTCATAATGTTGAATGGCCCAAATGTTAGTGTGCCATGTGAGCTACTGACATAAACTTATTCTTTTGACCAATTACACAGACTTTTAAAATTGAAGGCATTTTATTTCTCAGTTCTTAATATTTTAAATATGAATCATTCCAATCTCCTTTGGCACGTTCAAAAGTGCTTTCCTTGTTAAAGACTTCAATCACTGATCTTAAGCTAAGCCAACATGAACAATTACATTCTTCCATCATCCTGGAAAATGCTTCAATGTGTTTTAATATTCAGTCAACCTTGGCTTCCTATCAGTCTGTGCTCTTCTGAACTGGTGCACAAAAACCACTGAGGAATTATTTCATAAAGGTGAGGACAAACAAGTATTTTCTGTGTAGTGTTACCTATAAAATGAATGTTTGCTTGCATGGAAATGGGTGCTGCTTTTCTCCTCCAAGAGCGTAGAACATTATTTAACATTAAGATATATATGATAATGCATATAGGCAAATGTTCTTTGCACAATGCAAGTATATTTTAAATAAATAAATTAGTCTTAAGGTCTGCATGTTGAAACAATTCTTATTTTAAAAAGATAAAATGGTAGAGCTGAGAAAATAAGACACTTTTGATGACCTCTGTGGCCTGAAAAGTAGCATATTTCAAAGGTTATAAACAAGTGAGAAAATTTAGAAGGGAGGAATAAAAACATCTCTTCATCATGAACAACTCTTCAAAAGTTAATTTGGCTATTAACACATCTGTCATAAATTAACAGAAGGTCAGTGAAGTGCAGAAGAATTAGCAGAATAAACACTAAAGGACAACAAACAACAAAATTAAGAGCTGCAGTTAATACTTACCACTTGAATGAGGAATTCTACTGGAAAGCCTCCTAGTGTTTCACTATCTGTGCCTGAAATTTTGTTTTTCCATGAAGATTGTCCTAATAAAGGATCACTGTCCTATAAAGGATAAAATATCTAAATTAATAGCTTCTTTTTAGAGGGTTTTGCTAGAATTTGATCTTGCTAAATAACATCAGAAAGTTTATCTCAAAAACTTTTTAATGTAACAGCTTCAACACATATCAAAAATACTATGATTAATACCACTTGAAAAAAGTAACTTACTGTGATTGGAGACTGGAGTGAAGGTGTGTATGGCAATCGGGGAGGAGTCATGAAGAAGCGTGAAGGCCGTTGTTTCTGTCCAAAGGCAGCGATTGGCATGGTTTCATGAGGCTCATTACTCTGCCAGACAGGAAAAGGGAAAGGGACGATGTACTTCAGGGTCTGATTAAGTTTTACTCTTTTGGAACACATAATTTCTTTTTGGGATATGGACTAGCTGTGCCTATCCACACCCCAACCCATCCGGATAGAAAGATGAACATTTTGCTTCTGGTCTAGGCAGGAGCCTCAAAATCCTAATGTGTTGCTGGAGTTTTCAAAGTATTCTGGCATCACATCAAATAAAACCTGCATGAATATTTCCAAAACTGCTATTGGCAGACAAATCACAACAGGAGTTCATCAGAGGCTACAAACTCAGACCATGACAGAGACTAGAAGAATTATGTAGATCCAACACTACATACAAAAGGAAGTGAGGTCCTCCAGAAATCTTGCAGCCTAGGCTGGATTGTCTGGCAGGAACAAAGCCCAGGAGCTGGGAGATAATCTCCAATTGTTTGACCAAAACAACATCCCTCCCAGGTAGCTTCATTAGCACAAGTAATTTCAAAATCAAGTCCAGTCAACTCATAATGCTACCTTGCAACATCCACCGGCCTTTCCTGACTTTGGCATATCACAAAGGGCCAGGTTTTGTTGAACATTTTCTGCAAATCCTGGCAGGATCCCATTGCAGAATTCTCTTTGGGATCTTATACCACTCATTGTATTTATTCATATTGACCTCAGGCTATTGTAACAGCTTACAATAGATGGTCTAGTAAATTATTCCACCCTGAGCCATTATGCTTTAATCATAGAGGGTTATCCTGTTCTGTAAAACCATAAACAGTAAAAGTTTATCGTCCTGGAATTTCCCATGAATCTCTTACGCTTGTTTCTACTTTATGCCAATACCACCTGGGTGTAATTTTTTATTTTCTTATTTTTGATTAAAGCTTATCATTGTGGATTTTTTATATTTCATTTTCTTATTATAGCTACTTTCAGAATATGTAATTAACACTTACAAGAACTTCATAATCTGGGACTGTGTGTGTTCCAAGACCTGCCCTGTCAAAAGTCACTCTGTAGGTAGCATTAAGAGTGTCTACAGCATCTATTTGTCCTGTGAACAGGCCATCATGGACACCTCGCAAACGGGCTGAAAAAAACAACAGGAGAACCAAGAATCCAAACATTACAATGCTATGACACAAATAACAAAAACATCTTTTAGAAGTAATTCTTTATATGTATACTTAAAGGACATAGATTGAACGGGGAAAAAAAAAAAAAAAAGCAAACCCAGAAAAAAAAAGTATGTAATAGAAGTATTACCAAATTTTGGACAAAATTTAAGTTTGAAGGTCAAATATTTCCCAAATAATCCTTATCACTACACTTATGCCTAAGAAACTCCTACTATTTCATACCCAAGACCTTCTGACAGATCGATTTTGCGGGCAAAAGTCAATTTCCAGATGATTTTGCACAGCATTTCTCTCTGAACACCTCCTCTGATGACTGCATATTTAGCAAAAAACAGTGTGGAAGACAGCTCAATGATACAGGTCTAGGAGAGAGGAGAGGCAGTGTGGTGCACACCTGCTCTTCAGCAAGAGCTAAGGGCAGTAGTGCTCAACACAAAAAATGCAATGAACAGCAGTGGCTTGAATAGGAGATGCTGAAGTGAAAAGCACCTGAACTAAAATCAGACAGGAGGAAGGAATTCAAATTTTCACAAAACCTGTGGAATGCTTTCAACCATATTCCTTCCTCAGTTGTGGGTAAGGTCTTTAAGTAAGGCAATGTCATGTTTAGCATACATGTCCAGTTACACTACAGTATCAATTGTTTATCGGTTTCAAAACAAGCAGTTTTATATTTATGGAAAAATAAAGTTCAAGCTTCATATTAGGTCAGATTTTAAAATCAGACAACATTCAATATTTTGAAATTAAGCATCTCCCTCTCACCAAAATTTGTTAGATATATAAAAAACTAGACATGTAAAGAACCCTACAATTTGAACAGCAGAAATAATAAACCTAATTTTTTTGCACCTCAAAACCTTATCACTGTTTTAAAAATACCACTCTCAATGAACTAACAAAAACAATATAATTTTTGATGTTTTACATTTACTATAATTATGTGCACTAAGTGTATTATGACTTACTAAAATACTTGCAAAATACACATGACTGATTATTTTGTTTGTTTTTAAGAAATTACCTGTAACTTTTGTTCCTATTACAAGCGGTAATGGAATTTCTTCTGGAAGATCTTTGAACTGTGAAAGATCTGCAACTTTCCGCTGCTGCAAAAGTCTGATTTTCTGCCGTTTCTGTTTTAATGCTGACCTCTCTTCCTCAAAGAATGCAGAGGAACACCTGTAATATCATTAGACAAAATTATATTTGAATTCATCATTGAAAATGAATCATGTGAAGGCACATCAAATAAATAGGCACAGTTTAAAAAATCAGTGAGAGAAAAAGAAAAAGCTTGGGGTGATGTGCTCAAGAGAAAAAAAAAAAAAAAAGTCTTGTTTAATGTATTTAGACAATCTTACTCCTCAGAATTATCACCCTTAAAGTAAGAGTCTATTTAAAAATAATACTCAGGAATACTAGCTGTTGCATTATGATATCTAAAGAGTACAACTTTTTAGGATTTTTTCTGCTTATAAGGATTCATCTAGGATGGTCACAAAAAAGCTGAAGCTGACCCCAGTCTATTCTGGATGCCAGTTCAATGCACCTGAGGAGGGCATCCTGTGAGGCTCCTGGCTGCCAGCACTTACTGATAGACAGGAGATCCCTTTCACATGTGCTTATTAGCTCAATTAAACTAACTGAGTATGAAAGGGCACCAGACAGTTCATAAAAGGCCACTTCTCTGTCTCATCTCCTTGCACCTGTGCACAGCACAGCTCAGTCCCAAAACCTCTGTTACACAGCTGAACTGTTCTGAGATTGATCATAGAAGAAGTTTATTTGATCTTGGAATACTGTGTAAAATCAGATCATCTATAGTTGTCCTTTTCCCCATTTTTGGGGGTAGGATTGTTCTTAAAATGCAATCTAAAAGATGGAAGGCTCACTCTCAAAGTACTTATTTTTTATTAATTTTAATTTCTAATCTACTGAATCGGCAAGATACATGAGGGAGATAAACACAAACCACAAAGGCATTAAGGACTCAATCCCGTCTTTCATTTCTCACTAAAAAACGTTTCTTCATTCTTGTGTCAATGAAAGAAGTAATTTTAAAAAGGTGCACAAATGCTATTCTAAGTCTGCCTGACCGCAGAAAGTTATTTATCAAATAATTTGCCACCTTTGTTAATTGCTTTACTGCACCCAAATTCAAATTAAACATTTTCTGCGGAGCTCATGCAGTTAAATATTGATTACTGATCAAAAAGAAGTTCTATTTTATGAAGTTATTTTAGAATGTTTGTCAACTCTGCTGCTGGTTCCCTCTACTACATTACAATTTTCTGATTACATCCCTTGAAGATATTCCTCAGTCATCTCCAACCCACTACTAAGAAGCGAGCTCCTTTTTCCAAGTCTGCTTCTACTACTCTCCTATTATATGCTGACACAAACATTCTTAGGTTTTCTTCTGTATACCCCTCACTGGGAGACTTCCACAAAACCCTTTCACGTTTTTCCATGATTCCTCTTCCTGGCATTGTGTACAAGAAGACTGTAAGCACTAAGCTGCCAGGATGCTGAGACCATTTTGCTTCACACTGACCAGCAGTTTCACACTCTACATGCACACATCAGTTGCCTTTTATCTTATACATGTTTTCTAAGTTATTATAAGGGGCATAGGTCACCTGTTTTCTCCCAATGTTAACATAACGAGATCTTAGTCCTAAGTAAGACATGGGAAAAAACCATAAGAATGAACTGAAGCTGTGAGGTGCTTTTGTCCAGTAATGCAGAAGTGCACTGCACTGAAGGTTCCCATATGAGGCTTTCCAACCACTATCAGCACAAAAATTACCACTCGTCTTTGTATAGCCTAGAAATTCTGTTGTAGCTTGAGGCTGTAGGTGTGTGTGTGTCCCACTCAGAAGTTTACCACTGAAGAGCAGAATGTGTTTACCTGGAACTATGTACTATTCCAGTAGGCCTCATTAGGAATTTAAAATATCTGGAAAGGGATGTGGCAGACATAGAGGGGAATGGTGGTTGGGAGAGCTATGAAGAGCTTACTTGGATATTCTCATTTATTGATGCTACTGACTTCATATTTACTACTGGGGAGGAACAGGTGTGAAATAATGCTTGCAGTGGGCTGTGTATATCAAGTTGCAAAATGCAGGTCAAAACTTTTCAACTCCATTAAGGAGAAGAATGGCTGACCACAGATCACAAAATAAGAAAAAAAAAAGAAAAAGAAAAAAAAGCAATACAGACTTTGTATTAGTCCTTTTAATCATGTCCAGGATCTTGCATCAGGAACAGCAAATATCACCTGATGTTTTTTGACTTGTGTTCTCAGAAATACAAATGCAAATGCTGATATACTAACCACTGACCTTGGAAGGTCCCTACAACAGCAACTACTGTTTTACTGATAGCTCAGATGGTCTTAAAAAGTCTCTTTCCCAAATGCTGTAACTATGGGTGTAGAAAGTATTTGCAATACATTTCTGGCTTCTGTTAAAGGAAACTTCCACCCCAATGTTCCCCAAATAAAGGTCATCCCATCTTCATGCTATCCTATGAAAAACTGAAGATGAAAACTATGATACAGATCAAAATTGCAAACTCTTTAGTTTTCCATAAAGACTTCTTAAGAGGTTGAACATTCTTTTCAGTTTTTACTTTACTTGTGAGAATTTGGACTAACAGAGGAATCACCACCATTATGTAGCGGCAGGACAAGCAGATCTAAGCTTAATTCATATCCACTGCTATTTCACAAGCCAAATTGAGTTTACACAGCATACATAAAACCATTACCTCTTCCTTTTTCTGGAGCATATCTTTCCCCACAGTCTACAGGAATCTTACAAGCTTTGCAGGCTCTCATGAAGAATACTGCTGTGCCAATCAAACATACTGTTGATGTGTGATAGGACATTTAAGGTAGCAGCAGACATAAGAAAATACTACAATATGTTTAAACAAAAAAAATACATGACAACCATGTGCATAACTATCACATAGACACTATTATCCTCTGCCATGAACACTGTGGGTGCAAAATGTCTCAGTTATTTTTTTTAATCCCTCATGGGGAGATATCAGTGTTGACATGGTATATAGCTTACTTCCATATGATGAGGACAGACAGAAGAAATTTCTAACAGAATGGTAAAAAAAACATTTGCTCTAGAAGTAGATGAAAATTGTCTTGAAAAAGCATTTAAATTATTTACAGTAATTCAAAGTCTTTTTAAACTTAGGCCAAATACCACTCCTGAGATCTTGAAAGAGACTACCAGTAATTTAAAAAAAATATTAGTAAAGAAATTAAAAGAAAACAGGGATGCTTATTTTACGTTGCTATAAAGCAGCAACTCAAAGTTTGCATTAAGAAACCATCAGACTGTTTATGCAGTCAAATACTTTTACTTCAGAATTCAGGTAAAACAATTTCCTGCCCATGTAGACCTTTGGTTCCTTTGGCATGAGTCTCTCTTTTTTAAAAAAATAACTCTATGATAGCTGAACTGAAAGCTCCCAAATGAAATCCAAAACCACTTTCCTCATGGTTTAAAAAAATAAAAGCAAAAAACCAACCCAAAGAACTCCTGAAAAACAAAAGGAAGTTTGCAACCCACCAGGTTGGATGGGGTTCTGCAATCTGATGCAGACAAGGTTCCCTGCCTAGGGCATCCCCTGACCCCCAACCCCTGCTGGAATCAGACAATCTTTAACCTTCCAACCCAAACCATTCTAAGCCTTTGAAGTTTTATGGTCCACCAGACTGCTAAATGAGGCAAGCTGATCTTTTAGAGAAGTAAACACTTTTGGCAAAAGTCAAATGAGAAGTTAATGACTTAACCTCCAAATAAACCATTTCTCTCTCAGTAGGAATCATGACAACAAAGGAAAGAAAAGCTAGCTAAGTTAAGCTCAAATTACAAGAACATCCTTCCAACAGGAGCTATTTTCAAGCTGGCTCTGCTGCCTTTCCTTGACTGATGATTTTTACTTATGTTGTCTGCAGGTACAGAAGATGAAATGGTCTCCATCGCGCAAAATATAATCTGACTCAGTGATCTCTGAAGAAATGGATTCAGTGCCTTAGTGCTTGCATTTACAGAAATAAAAGGTTGATTAATTTATGAAACACTACTTATACAATGACAGGGTGATCAAGTTTGGAAGGACCTCTGAAGATTATCTCCTTCAACCCCTCCAGCAGAATCACCTCCAGGAGGCTTCCCAGGACGATGTCCAGAGAGCCTCTGAGTACATCTAAGTATGAAGATTCCACCATTTCACTTGTGCCCATTTTCTCTTTTCCTGTCTCCAGACAATGCTGGAAAAACATCTGGCCCTACCTTCTCTATACCTTCCCTTCAAATATTTGTACACAAAAATGGGATCCTCCCATAGCCTTCTTTAGACTAAATGGTGTAGGTTTTGTGAAAAGGCTGAGCTGAATCAGAGGGTTTAAGAATTAAAAATTCTAAATTAGAAAAAAGCCCAATGTCCTTCATTAAATTCTGGCTTCTTCTCTGCAATGTATAATATTTTATGGGTGACTTCATCTTTTCTCTGTCTTGATAGTCAATCTAGGAAAAGTCGAGGATCTATAAAATGATTTAAAAACAATAATAAAATAAACGAGGTGAAAATGTGCACTCATTTGCCCCATGAAGAGCTAGTTATAGACAAAAAAAAACCACTTAGTGAAAAATCGGCCAGTTCTTCTAGGCCAGGAACTACTGCAGTACAGAAGATACAATAACAACTTCAACAGATCCTAGCTTGGACACCCAGTTACCAGGAGTGGGAAGAGAACATTTCAATCATAGGCTCATGAGAACTACATGGACACATGAAATTAAGGAATAGGGTGTGTGGGGGAGAGAGATGCTCAGAGAACATCTCAATAAAATGAGTTTTACTACCCTTAAGATATTGTTTTGTTCTACTATGTGAATGCAATTTTTTTTAAAATTAACAATTCCATTAACATCAAAACTACATGTAAGTAATAGCTGAAAGAAAGAAAAAATTACCTCCGTGGTTTTCCCATCAATCGCCGGATTTTCCCCCATTCTACTCTTGTCAATTTTCTGGTTTTCAAAGTTGGAAAAGACTCTTTCAGGCATATACAGAAATCATTATCTCCTTCAAATAGCGGCCTGTTGAAACATAATTAGTCCTATGTTAACCACACTAAGTAAACTTTTGTCACAAGAGTCCAAAAAACATCCATCATCAGAAACACATTAAAAAAAAATACTGTAAGTTAGTCAAATGAACAAGATACTCCTATTCAAAGAACAATTTAATTCAGCCAAAAACATCATCAGGAAGTTTCCAGGACTATTGTTGTTTGATTCTTACTATCACTGACATTTAAAAATGCTCCGTTCTCTAGTTACTACAGAGAAATACACGTAATTCATCCTGCTCTCTAACGTATACAAAGGCACCAAAGGAAACCTCAGCAGAGTCAGCTCAGTGTCAAGAGGATACTGCAACACACTGAAGGAAATCAGAGAGTGAAATACTGAGAATAAAAGGAAGGACAATGTGGCACTGAGAAACAGACAGAAAGTACCTTTTCTCATCAATTTATTCACCTGTAACTCAGGCTCTCAACAGAGGTATCCAAAATACAGGAAATTGAACCAACTCATCATTCTCTACAGCTGTACAGGTGAGACTTTTATTGTATCATCCCATGACTCCATGGTGAAACACAGGATCAGTATGAAAGAAGTGACAGTTCAGAGAACAGACCTGCACAGCTCAGGAATTTCTCTCTGATGCTATGACCCATCTCTATCTCTGTTTTATGACTGCCTTTTTCTTTGTAGTGCCACATCCTTCTTAGGTGGAGGAGACAAGGGAGCAGCAACAGATATGCCCATCTAATAGAAGGTTAATCATAAAAGACTATGTGCAACTGAAATAGACCCCTGCTGGTGAGAACAAAATGATAACTACATCCTAGAAAGCTGCTTTTCTCCACTCTTTGCAGGGCACTGGGATTTGGAGAGGAATATACCCAAGCACAGAACAAAGAGGACCTTGGAAGCAACACTGCTTTCAACTGAGTGTCTGGGGTGGCAGGAGAGAGGAAAGGTGCACAGATATAAGGAGACTGAGGCAAGCATGGAAGAGAATAGTTTTACAGTAGGAGGATCTGCAGCTGTGGCATTAAGTGAAAAGGAAAACAAAAAAGAACGAGCAATGAGGCTCAGGAAACAGACACAGGAGAGTATACAACAGTATCATTTTATCCATATTTACTACTGCGAACATAAGATATCTATATAAAGAATAACTATTCAGCTTGGGTTTTTTGGTTTGTTGTTTTTTGGGTTTTTTTGATAGAGATAATCTGTATTTGATTGTTCTTATTAACACTTGTCCTTAAGCAGGCAAACTCTAAACCTACAGCATCCACAAGATTGGAAGCTCTGGAAAATGGTGTAAGCAAGTTACAGGGCCTGCTTCTCAGGGCCTGTGATCACTGTAGTAGTAAGCAGCAGTTCAGAAGCCTCTGCATGCCCAAAATCAATGGGACTTCACAGAAAACAGTCCACTGCAGTAGTATATAGAGAATCCAACTGGAACAGCTTCAATAACGTAATAACCACAGTTGTAGAAATAAAAATATTTCAAAAACTTACAGCAGACATGGCATTTTATTTGATTATTTCAATTTTGGATGCAATAATTTGATTAAAATATTTGGAGACTTGTACAGTGAGCCATACATACTTTGTTGATAGTTCTATGATTCAAACTTTTTAAGCTTATCATTAAGCCTGGATCATATGACTCTGAACAAGATATATCAAAGTTTTCCTTCCAAAGATATGCAGTCTCTTAGCAAAGTATGTTGTACTATCTTAACATGGTCCTATCTTATGAGTATTACAAGCTGTATTTGATTTTCAAGGCAAGGTTTTGGCAGAGGGGGTATGCAGGGGTAGCTTCTTTAAGAAGCTGCTGGAAGCTCCTCCCATATCCCACAGAACCAATGCCAGTTGGGTCCAAGGTGGAACCACCCTTGGCCAAGGCTGAACCAACTGGCCATGGTGATCGTGCCCCTGAAATGAGTTAGGAAGGGGAAAAAAAATCCTGTGCAATTGCAGCAGGACAGAGATGTAAGAGTATCTGAGAGAAAGAGCTCTGCAGACACCAAGCCAAGGTCAGAGAAGGAGGTGCTCCAGCCACCAGAGCAGATTCCTCTGCAGACCATGGTGAAGCAGCTGTGCCTCTGCATCCCATGGAGGGACCCATGTTGGTGCAGGTGGATGCCCAAAGGAGGCTGTGAACCCATGGGAAGCCCCTCCTAGGGCAGACTCCTGGCAGGACTGTGAACTCATGGAGAAGAGCCCATACTGGAGCAAGTTTCCTGCCAGGACTTCTGACCCCATGTGGGACCCATACTGGAGCAGTCTATTCCTGAAGAAGAGCATCTCATGGAAGGGGTCCACACTGGAGCAGTTTGTGAAGAACTGCAGCCCGTGTGAAGGACTCAAGTTGGAGAACTTTGTAAAGGACTGGCTCCCATGGGAATGGAAGGATTCCTCCTGTGGAAGAAGGAGCAGCAGAGACAGACAAGAGGTGATGAACTGATCATAACCCTCATTCCCTGTCCCGCTGCGCTTATGCGGGGTTGGACATAGAGAAGAGAGAATTGGGAATAAAGCTCAAGAAGAAGAGAGGTGTTTTTAAGATTTGGTTTTACTTCTTATTATCCTATTTTGATTTGATTGGTAATAAATTAAATTAATTTCCCAAAGTTGAGTCTGTTCTGCCCATGACAGTAAGTGGTGTGGTCTCTTCCTGTGCTTATCTCAGCCTTTGACCCTCTTGTTAGATTTTCTCACCTGTGTCCAGCTAAGGAGTGATAGAACAGTTTTGATGAGCACCTGGTCTAGCCAAGGAGAACCCACCACACCTGCATACATGGAGAACTATCAAAAAGGATTTCAGAATTACCTGCTAAACTCAAATTCTAGTCTACTGATAGACCTAAAGTTTCATAGACAATTATTTAAGAATAAACTAACAGTTTCTGGTCTGTTGTAAAAATCATTATTAAAGATGTTACATATTAAAATTACTCCTAGAAATAAGTAGGGTTGGGGTTTTTTATATTGTTCGTTTTTTTTTCAAGTAAGGGAAGAAGCATGAAAAGACTAGTTCTTTCAAAGGAATTAAATCCTAGAGATGATGAATTTAAAACTAACTAAAATGGACATGAAATTTTTCCACTTCTGATGAATATATGCCAAAATGTTTCTCTGTTGCTATGACTGCCTTTTCAGTTAAAGAAAAAAAGCTGCAGCAATTGTGATTAAAATAGGAAGGAAAAACAGTAATTATTTTGTTTGTACATTCTGGAAAATAATGCTTGTTAACTCTGAAGCCATTCTTCAGAATATTAAATACTTGTGTTGCATCTATTAGTCAAACAGTATAGATTTTAACATTCCATTCATCAATAATGTTTTTAGCATTTTAGAAATTAAATTGTTTCTTTTAAAAAATTCACACCACTGTGCTAGTGGCATTAAGAGAACAAGTGCCAAAGACTCTGAGGAACAAACTGCAGAAACAGTCTAGGAAATACATTAGGAGACCCAAGAAGGATGCTGATATCTGGACAAGAGCTGTACAGTCACAGCCTGAAGCTCTGTTAGTGATCACAATAAAAACAGGATGATCAGCAAAAATATTTAATACCAACATTTACACCTTTTAGGAAAGCCACACTTCATGAAGAAGCAATATCCTCCCTATCTCCTCTGTGTAACACAGATGCAATGGTTCAGAAAAGTCTAAGTGTTCTGATATCTTCATGTTTCAGATGTTAAAAGCATTATGAGTAAAACCTGGTAGAGGCAGAGGTCATAAAAAGAACATTATATTCATGAAAGAAGGCTTTCCATAGAAGACTTTCTAAAGTTGGCAGTTACAAAGAGCACATACATTGCTCATTAGAAAAAAGAAAAACACCCACCACCACCAAACAAAATAGTTTTCAGTAACTAGTAATTTTACAAATAAATTGGAGTATCTAACTAATAGATATATAGCTATGCAGCTCAATTTCAGAAAATTACTTGTTTCTATCCTAATAAGAGATAATTATAAAACCAAACGTACTTATCTATATTTGAATAGAACCACTCGTATATGCACCACTTGTGAGCTTTGGGCAGTTTGAGCAGGTTACGAAGCCGCAAACCAATCTTCTGTGATACTTTCTTTTCTGGTGTGGACATTGTTGTACTAAACTTCTATGTAGTAAAAAAAAAAAAGAAACAGTTAAACAGAATCTAATAATTTTCAGTATTCAAATAAATCAGATTTTCCTGGATAAAAGTCTGCAATATTGTTTCATGGCAATGTTTTTCTTGAAGATCTATAACAACTCTTACTGCATTATATCAGCAATGCAATCAAACAGAACAGACAGCAAATTTTAACAGGATCAATACCATTATCTCCAGACGAAGCTCTTTTAACAGAAACATTTTCCAGCACTGAAAACTACATTATTGGTAACAACAGCATGGCAGTAAAATACATACAGACTTCAAAACTCTGAGGCCCCACTGACTGTCTCAGGTGAGTATAACCAGTGTTGCAGCTCAGATGCCAGCAACAGCACCCGCCTGATTTGCACTAGAGCTTCTACTTTTGCTCACTCTTCTTAAGTGGAGGATGAAGCTAGGACAGGAATATAACATAACCAATGTTTTGAACACAGTATCTGCTTAGAAAATTGCAAGAGAAATGAGCAATCAAGTTTTAACTACATTTGAAAGCTATTTGATAAATCACAGAGAAGACACTGTCTTAGACTGCTTGCATAATAGATAGACCTGTGTTTAAACAAGACCATAAAAAAAATAATTCTGTGATTTTGTTCCAAGGATGGCTGTCTTAGCTGACAGAAAAAAAACAAACAACCTTTTCTGCAAAAAATAACAGCTTTTTGAGTCTATAGATTTGACTGGGTCTCCATCAATTGTTATCCCTCCCCAAACATTCAAAGTATTTTGGACTTTAGTAACAGCAATAATAGGATAAAGCACGCGGTACGCAACTTCTTGGCTGCTGCTGCACTAGATACAGGTCCCCTTTCTCCCACTGGAACTCCAGGAAACAAAACCCGGTGGGACAGCAAGATTTGTGGACTACAACAGCTGCAGTCCCTTGCAAATATTTATCTGGTAATCACTGGACCTCCAGAATGAGACATTTAAGCACAAAACAACTGGGTTTAGAACATTACCAAGTCCTTCTACTCTTAAGAAATTATGGTAATGAAGAGAAATGTCATGGTTCTCACCTCTGGCAGAACAGACCCAGCTAACTGGTAAGTGCCAAGTTTTTCACATCAGACACTGCACAGCACAGCTCAGAAGACAAATCAGAGCAGTATTCAAATAGTACTTTTTCAGTGAGAAATTCAAACTAATAATAAATTCAGCCTCATAAGGTGATGGCACAGAGAAGTGATGTGGATGACAAAGGTACTACAGAGCAAATTCACTGAAACTAAGAGGTACTTCCCTTTCTATCATAGCAAATAAAGGCTGACAAATTACAGCTGCTTTTTTGTGCTGTATCAAGGAGTGGACAATCAAGTGGGAGATGGAAAAACAACCTCTTTGAACTGAGGACTTTAGCATTACAGGATCAAGAAGGTAAAGCTGGCCACGAACACAGTTAGGCTACAAATATAGAGCAAGTCCCTAACTTGCTGGGATACATTAAATTCTATAGCAGCCTTCTCAATTATGTAATCAGTGCAAGAATTTGGCAGTTTTAAACAGAAGCTGAATAAATTTATGCCGACTACAGGAGATGAGTTTTTGCAGAAGCATGATGGACAGTTAGTCTGGAATGCTTTCTGGCTCTGTGTGTTCATGTCCAAGATCACAAAGAACAGGTACTCCCATAAACAATCTGAGGAAACCAGTTGTATGAAAGAAAGATATTAATCTCTTTTGAATTGTGGCTAACATCTAGCAACTGTTTTCTTCACAAGAAGATTCATAAACCAAAAATGCAACTTGAAAAGAAAATATATTCTAATTTTTAATTAAAACAGATAGGCTTGGTCCCCTTTCTGGTAAAAATATCTCCATACATGTATGTAGGTACCTGTGGAACCATTGCAACCTTCTGATTTCTTTTGGGTGACCTTGTGTTTATTTGTCTGTCATCTTCTTCACTGAAGAGTCGGCTCCGTTTTGAATTTCTGAAGGGCTGTACGGAACAAAAATAAAGAATTACAAGTAAGAAACCTGATTTGTCTGTTCATGCACAGAATTCACAGTAAGAGAAATGAAATGCCTCTTCTCTTGTCACCTGTTGGTTTTCAGGCACTGAGAGAAGGAGTTCAAGATTCCAGGCTTTTCCAGTGCTAACTATAACCATTACTATACTGCTGGCCCAATTTCACAGAAGTATTTAGAGCCTAACTCCCACTTGTTTCCATTAGAGTTAGGTGTCTAAACACTTGTGTATCTTAGCTTGCCTTGGTTATAAGTAGTACATCTGTTAAACAATTTGTTTTGAATTTTGGATCCAAAAAAAAAGGTTTATTCAAATACTGTAATTTTTTTATGTTCTCAGCCACACAGAATTTTAGCAAAAAATTTGTAATAAAGTGATGTGTGTTTGTTGGTTTTTTAACTCATTGAAAGTATCTACATACCAAAATGCTAAGAAGATTGAATCTGAAGAAACTAAATCTTGAATAAGTTATGTGACAATCTCAGAAAAAAGAACTTAGAATTTATGCTAAATGAAATTTACTTGTGTACTGCTATAGCCCAGAAAGAATTAGAAGGCTGACTGAAAACAAGAAATGATATTTCAAGTGTGTCATGAAAAAAATTTATTTAGTTATTCCTCAATATCTGACCCTATAACAAAAGACTCCTGCTTTCACTGAGAACAAAAGAGCAATCTATGACTGGCTGTTAGCACTGAGGGGAAGCAGCTTTTCCTTTTCCTTCTGTGAAGATTCTGTGGCCCAGCACAAGAGACAGACAAAATAAATCAACACAGTTAAATAAAACTTCATTAACAAGCATTTGCACTTTAGAAAGAAATTTAATCCACTTGTGTCTGGTTCACTGCTTGAAAAGAGATATTTTCTATTATATTAATCAGTGGTAACTAAAATTCTGTCTGTTCCATGCCATCTGAATGTGGGACTTTAACAGGAAATGTGCCTCCCTTACTCTAATTATATATATATTTTATAAAAAGAACTACATTAAAGTAGTATTTAAGTATTCAAGTAACAGAAGTGCTCTGTATGTGCTAGACACCTAAGCATATGCAACACACAGAAGAAAACATTAATTCCTGGTAGATATTACAAACCAGGAAAGACACACACTGGACAGAGGAATTATATACTGACAAGGTAACCAAATCATCCTGATCCAGACCAAGCAACCCTCAACAGAAACTGCCAGACTCTGCTCCAAAGAGCTATTCAAAATGAGAAGAGTGTTTCATCACCCTGGACTGTCTGTGCCTCACACCAGAGCTAAACAAGTGTTGCAAGGAGGTAACTTCCACAGTGGCTAAATAGGTCAGGCATTTTTGGAAAGATTTTTCAACCAACAGTAAAATATGTCTTCAAAACTTTCAGCATCCAGTAAACTCAAACTACTCCATTACATCTTAGCAACATGGGTTGCTGCCAACATGTCAGATTATGCTCTGATCTTTCCCCCAGCTTTCTACAGAACACTGAGCTACATTCAAAGTTTGACTTGATGGTTTTACCACCTACAGCCACCACACCTAATGATTGACAAATTATTTATACAGATGTTACAGCCAGTCACTTTGGGTCTTTAGCACATGTGATCTTGTACGTTTGCAGTAAGGCTTGTTTCTGTGAGATGATGGGCATTCCTGGGAAGCAGCTGGAAACTGTGATATGAACTGCAGGAACTAAAGGTCTTCACAAAGTTCTGGTCTCTGTCTGGAACTGCATTTTGTAGACCTTATGCTCTCTAGCATAAACACACAGCAACATGTGTGTATTATGCATCTGTATGAATCCTACCAAAATAAATACCAGGGAGAAGACTGCGGGACAATAAACAAACAGTTAAGCAAAAACAAACCACAAGACTGAAATGGTAAACACCAAACATCCCACTGGAAGCTGCAGGCTCATTTCATATCCCCAACCCAAGGTTGTTCTTTAATGTAAGGCCTCCTATGAAAGTTCTCAGAATACTCAGAATAAATTTCACTGGCAGTCCTTTACTTTTATTAGAATCTGCCCTGCTGAAGGCACAATGGTGGAAGTGCATTATGACATTTTCCCTTCCTTTCCTTTATGCTTCAGTTCTCAGCCATAATTAGAAGTGAGATATTTAATGAGATACAAAAATAGTTGATCAGAATTGGTGATTCCTAAGCTCAAGGTGGTAGATGCAGTACAAATACTTTACACAGCACTTGCTTTACAAAAAAAATACAAAGAGGAAAATATTTTGACCTAACTTGAAAGAGGTCAGCAATTTAAGGTGTTTGATTATTCATTTATAAAATATGTTTTCATCTCTTATGCAAGCTATGCAAAGTGCTTGTGAAGGATTTGGACATTACAAAACTATAAATCTCAGCCTTTTCTTGTGATCCTTACATTTGATTCACTGTATGGTATTTTACTAATCCTGAAGCTTTTTACGGCTTCTTACCATTTCCACAGCAGAACCAGCATTCTTGTTCTTCCAACTGTGTGTTTTCTGCAGAGAATTATACTTTTCATTCCACGAACTGGATAAACTTCCCTCTGTTGTGAAGCAAGTACATCATTAATGTACATATATGTATATGCATGTTTTAACATAACCACTGTTCAAAACCAAGTATAACATCACCAACTTCTGAAATATTTACTTGCAACATCCTTGAATTCAGTAATAAAAATTTTAGATTTCAGTATTTTTATTAAATAGTTTTTAACACTAATTTAAAAAAAAAAAAAGAAGGAGATTTTCACTACAAGGAGAAAGATAAACAAGTATGTTTTACTTTTGACAAGGTTTAGGTTTCCTGAAACCTCCTTTGCTGGAATCAATTACTTCCATAGTCAGGTCAACACAAATCAACAGTTGAACTGTGGCTGTAACTGAAACCTTGGCAAAGCAAAGCTCTACAAGACACAGACACCTTCTAGTTCTAGAAAATTATTAAGTGGGTGTACACCAATAAGTAAGTAAGATTTTATTGCAACAAATCTGCATTAGTTACAACATAAGACCATACCCTCTTATTTGTGTAACAAAAGCCGTGTAATACATAAAGAAGCTTTAATTACTGGGCACATTAGAAGTATTCAAAATCTGTATAAATGTTCATGAAGACAATTTCAAAGAAAAAAATATAAGTAGCAGGTTTTTGATTTAGCTCACAACCTGCTGACAGAGAACACCATAAAATTGTGAAATGCCTTCCTAATGTAAATTTTGTCACATGTACAGGTCTCACTAAGAATCCTTCCTGGATCTCATCCTCAAGAGATGAAAGATTACCCCAATCTTCTCATCAAACTTGATGCCTAGGCAGTACTTTTGAAGAAAAAACACATTTCAGGAACTTCACTCAGAAGAGCAGTGTCTAAATACACCACAATATATGTAGTTTCAACTGCCAAGGATTATTATTCTACAGAACTACAAATACCTACAATAAACCAAATAATATTTCAACAAAAAAGCCTGTGATTTTCTTGAACTTTCTGAAGCCAGAAACTAAATAAATAGATAAAAAATATCTATAGAATTTAGATATTAGATTCAATTTCTAATAATAGAAATAAATATCTGACCTGAAAGTCAGATTGGGTACAAGTAAAGAGCATGTTAATTTCTTACCTTTCAAGCTCACAAGTGCTTTTGCTGAAGAACCTGCAATATAGCAAAAGGTTCACATAAATCACAAGCTATTTCAAACCATACAACCTATGCAGAGCCTACTAATTCTTAATTAATTTTCAGGCAGAAAGTGGAATTTAATATTAAAATCTTTCACTGATGAATGAACGAACCCAGCACATACTCCATGTAATTGAGCATAGAATTACACATTTATTACCAATAAATCTTGAGAGCATATTCACATTTTGGTTTTTCCCTTTAGTTTAATGCCTACAAAACAGCTTTAGACGTTAAACACTTGGGTTTAACACAGCAAATTCTCAACAGGCTTTATGTCCAAACTATATTCTCTCATGTGGCTGCTTGTTTGATGCAGTTGCAAATGTATTTTACAACTGACAACAAAACAAATAAACACCTCTTCTTTATTTTTCTTTTTTCCTCCCACCATTTCAAAACTCTTCAGTGCCCAAGATTTCCAGGAAAGGAGTAGTTTATGCTCAAAAGGAAGAAGATGGATAGCTAGTTGCCCCCTGGTGGTCCCCCTTTATTTAGAAAGGCAGCAGATTCAGATCTCAAATGCACACAGGATTGTTACTTTGTTAAACTGTTCAAACAGTGTAATAAAAACAAAAATTTCACTGCTCCCCTCCCACTGCATCTGTAGAACCTCTGCAATGCTCCTGGGCCAGGAAAAACAAAACTAGGCCTTACTGCAATGGGCCCTCATGCTCGAGAATTTTCAAATGTGTCTCTAAGAATGAGCTGTTTGAAGAAACTGCATTAGCATAGGGCAAGGTATTTCTGCTTTACAATGCGTCCCCAGATTCATGCTTTTCTCTCAAATCAACTTGATCTTTCCAGTTATGTTCCTGTGTGACAACCACTTTTCCCTCTCACTTTCTCTGCTCTCTCCTGCATCTCCTCTTTGCAACTGCTGCTTCAAGAACTTTCTGACTCCAAAGATCCAGAAATTCCTTGCAGCTGCTATTTATCTAGCTCCTTACCTCACGAACTTCACAGTGCCAGAGATACTTGCCTCTAAGAGAATACATTCCAGGGAGTCTCACAGAGCCAAAATAATTATTGTGCCTTTCCAAGGAACTGAGCATTTTGGATTAGGCTGGGCCATCGGAGAGAATACAGGTGCAGCAAAAAAACCCCCTAATCCCTTATGTTTTCATCATAGTTTTTTGTTTGCTGCCATCTTATTATGCCATCTGTTAAAAAACAAAATTTAAAATTTCAATAAAAAAAAGAAAGGAAAAGGAAACAAAGTTTCTTTTCCCCAAAAAGCTTAAAAAAAAGTTTAAGATATGAAACAGAACTAGCTTTGACTCAATGGGGGTTTAGAGAGCTTCCACCTCAGTATCTCCCAAGCTATTCAAATCCACAACAGCAACCACATCTGGGATTACATGTCAAAACCATGCTGACACAGCTGGGCTGTACTGTCACACCTCTTGCACATTTCTTTTCTGACGCATCACCTTTGTTGTGTTGGAGATCTATCAGTGACTGGTACAGGAACACGATTCTGCGATGATCTGAGTCACAGGCAATTCAGCTCTTGAAACTAAGCTGTATGTTCAAGGTATCACAAATTTTTTTAACATTTTATGCAAAAAAATCCAATACTACACATTGTGTTTGCATAAATACACAAGTAGTCTGCTATCAATCAGCAGCTAATAAACAGCTCTGAAAGGTAACATTGAGAACAGTGAAGAACTATTGTGTCCCAAAATTACATAAGGGATGGTGGGAAATGTGTGCAGGGATAAGTACACACAGTTTAACAACATGTCATTGGGGATGGAGACATGGGAGCAGGGTCATCAGGACTGTCAAATGGAGGAGATGCTGCCTTTGCAGAACGGATCACTAGTCTGAGAGATCTCAGGCACTTCATCTGAACATACAAGCATTTTCCTTTCTTTTCCTCAATATCTTGTTGATATGAATCAAGTTCAATCAATCCAGTCCAGGGTGAGTATGAAAACTGTTAACAATGGAAAAGAAGCACTCAGCAAGAGGCAGCAAAGCTTTATCAGGGGCAGTGTCAATCTCAAAGCTGAAGTGCCTGAGATGCTTTGCTAACCATGGGATGCTTCACCTGTGAGGGGGATGATGGGCCAGCAGAAGGTTACTGTGCTACTTCCTAGCTTTACAAGATTAGGTGCACTCCAAAACAGCATTAGTTGCCAAGGAGTTTTCCACATGGGATAGTTAAGCTTCCATAAATGCATGTTAGAATAGGGCTGCTCATTTGTTTTCACTTGACCCGTAATTAGTGGATCCAGGGCATCTTTCTTTAGGCATACAAGTGTTCAAAAAAATATTCCTGATCTATGGAAGTTCAAAAGTTAAACTAAACTATTTTACTGTAAGAAAGTGCAGAAAATTAACATCAACACTTCTGTAGCTTAAAGCTTTAGAATATATGTAGGATATCAAAATGACAATGAAGATGTCCATAAGCTTCAGTTTACCTCAAAGGTAAACAATATGACACAACATAGCTTTTCTTGTCAAGTTCTTCTACTGATTTTAGGGGCTACCTGCAGCAACACCAAACTCCAAGGAATAGGGTACATGTCCCTATTTTTTCCATTTAGTTGGGCAGTACTGTCAATACTACCAGGGCCACAAAACCAGAAACTAGGATGATTATCTAAGCAGTACTGTGTTACAATAAAATCCAACCAACATTTAATACAGATAGAAGCATTTTAACAACTATAAAAACTACCAAGTGATGCAGGACAGATTAAATTTATTAAAACTGTATAAAACTTTATTTACAATAATGATTAAATTTATAATATACTAGCCTCACACTAAATGCCAGTAATCTTGTATACTCCTGTTCTGAATAACAAATATATAATCACAGGCAGTCTTTTTAACCTGCATCTTAATTAGAAACAGAGATTAAAGTAGAATACACACACTTGAATGTAAATATCTATTATGACAATGACACAGACTTCATTTCCAGAAACACTTGAAAAACAAATGGGTGGAAAGCCAGAAATAAGACCTGTGAATCATACAGGTTATTACAACCAAAATCTACTTCCAGCTCCTCCAGGTTCAGAGGATCTCTAAGGTGACTTTCTTAATACTGAGAGTAAAAAAACCCTCAAGTTAGGGAGGAAGCACAGGCAGCTCAGCACAGCAGTGGCTCAGGAATTTGAAGGCCTGCTTTCAGGAGGATACACTGCTGCAGTGCAAACTGAAAATTACCTTAGCTTTGTCTTACTATCCTACTGAGTATGCTCTGCATATGTTGTTTAGTAAATTAATTACCTAAACACAGTGCTCACACTTGACTAAGTCTGTAAAATTAGGAAAAGATTCAGCAGAGATCTGAGCGATGAGACATGCCTTGTTGTTAAGAAAGTTAAGGCACGCCAATCTTGCTCTTCCCAAAGAAGGTCATGATCTGCACTGATCAAGAGTATCTACAAAGGAAGATAATTCAGATGGATAAGTAGCACTGCAGCCTTTTTTTTTTTTTTTTTAAGGAAAGGCATAACTATTTTGTGAAGGCTTTCACTATTTTGTGAAAGATTACATTGGATAATTCATTAGCAATGAATGCAAAGTTTAGCAAATTTTATGTAACTATACCAAGAAAAGGCATGTTGAGCTCCTTGTAACTAAAAATCTTAAACCGAGTTCAATACAATTTTAAAGAGAGAACTGTAGCTAAAAAGGAAGCTTGAAACTGATGCACAGAAACTCCAAACAAGTATACCAGCATGTTTAATGAAGAATCTAAGATGATTATAATGGCCTTTCCTAGCTCTGAAAAAACCCCCCAATGATTCCATAAAATATGTGCACCACAGATGTGCAATAAAAATAACTGTGTTCTAGATTATGAGGTATTAAATAGTATCATAACAGGAAGCTCATCAGTAACTAAGAGTCAGGAATAAGTGTATTTATGTGTCTTGTAACACTTGCAAGAAATGTTTTTCAGGAAGTCCAGATAAAACTAAATTGATAAAAAGCCACCAAGGTTAAAATCACCCCAGGTCTGCCAAGCCTGGCATGACAAGTGCACTGATGTTTTCATGTCTGGCTGGCTTAGAAACCCACAGGCTGCAGTGGTGGCCAGCGTGGGTCCCTACACGTGGACAGCTCCTCCAGTCCTGAACTGCTTCTCCCACTGAGCACACAATCCCCAGGAATCCTTCCTCCAGCCCCAACCTCCTGCTCCCAGCTCAGGGGAGGACACACAGAGCATTGCAATAAAGAGAACTTAAAAAAAAACTTCCTCTATCTGCTCTAGGGGCCATATGAACTCTCTGAAAAGTATTTCAGATGTGGAGATAGGCTTTGAGGCATGGGAGAATAGTGCAAAAGCTTTCACCCTTTTCAAAAACAAAAGACAGGTTTAAAACCAAGCACATACTGCCTCATTTGAAAGCACTACAACTGAACAAAAGAGTTTGACCACAATTCAATATGGGCAGCTGTGAATGCCCTGATGAACATTCTCAGTACTAAGATGAAGCAAAGCAGTTTAAATGTGGCTTCTCAACTGCCGATTTGAAAATCTAAACAGGAACACACACAAGCATATTATGTTTGTGAAAGTTCTCAGTTCAATAATGAATTTATAACAGCTGATAATTTTGAAAATAAATGTTACAAGTAACCACAGGGATGTTCTGTAGCTACTGATTTCACTAATGTGTGGGCACAAAGGGGCATATCTAAATCAATATAGAAAATTCTAGGATACAGATCAGCAATTATATGATGTAAAGCCTTTAGTCTCCAGATCATTACACTATTTTGTCTAAATTTGCACAGGTGAGCAGTTATTTTAACACTGGTTGCATGACTACCTCAAAAAGCTATGTAATTAATCTGCACTGCTGGCTCTAAAAATGGTGTGACAGAAGAAACTCATGAAGAAGGGCAAAACATGAGCCTTTATTATAGACTGAGTCATTAATCCTTCAAGAGATCATTCATCTACACAAGCACGGCACAAGTTGTTTCAGCAGAGGAAGCATCTCAAACAATTGGCCACTGCAAGGAAAGCTTATTCAGGAGAACTCTGAAAGTAAAAAAAAACACATCAGAGGGAAAAGTGGCTTTGGGGAGTTTTTAAAGCTTCTCCCAAACTTTGGGCTCACTGAAGAGGTAAATAAATAGATAAATAAATAAACACTAACTTATCACTTCAAGCATGAGTCAGTATTTCCCTTGTGTTAAGCCGACTAATAAATTGACATATGTATATTTCCAAATCCTAATTTAACTACTGGATGGAAGTAGGTTTTCGAGCCATGTGAACCCTTCTACGGGACTTTTGTAGACAATAACCACAATAACAAAGCCCTCTTTTTGAAACTGTGTTCTCATAATGGACAATATGCTGACACCACGGTAACATACAATTTTAAAGGTAGGCAGCACAAATAATCCCAAAAATTATTAGTTGTGAGTACTTAATAGCAGCTACAAAGCTAACCCTGAGCCTTCTCCCAGATACTGCAATCTCTGCAGTAAAAAAAATCAGTTCTGCTGATTTTTTGTCTCCAATATCCAGGCCACAGCAGTGCTGGGATCACAGTCTCCTAGGGCTGGAAAACTGAAGTGCCAGAGGTGTGCCACAACCTCCTGCAGCTGTCTAGGAAACCAGCAGAGCAGAGGACCCATGAGCTACAGCAAACAAAAAGAGTTGTGCTGGGGGTAAAGAACACAATTTCTGCTTGAAGTGCTGCCCTTGTGCTGCAGCCTCCCCCCATATGATAAAAACCCACACAGAAAGATTCTTATCTCCCTTTCCTTCTGCTTGTCCTAAAACACAAGCCCCTAACCATTTCTGCCCCTATGAACTGTAACAACCATGTCTATCAATACATGGTATTTGGCATAACACCGACTTGGAATTTGTATTGTAAAAGTTGAACCCTGACACCCATCACCCCTGGAGTCTGCCTTCTTTCTCTGATTCACCTGCTACCTGTTGGAGTTTGCCCAGGACACAGCAGCACAGAACACTGCACTCTGGTGCTTCACTGCTGGCAATGGCCCTGTGCCCCTGATCCCTGAGTTATCACCCTCCTGGTAGGAATGGCAACTCCCTCTCCCTCTTACAGTGCAAGTCCCAGCATCCTCCTCCCTCAGACCAGCTTGTGCCAAAGGACCCACCAAGAAGCGCCTTTGCCTGTGCTGCTCTCAGCAGAGCTCTGCCTCCAGTGGGACCAGGACAATCTTTAGTCACATCTGCACGTGCTGCCTGTTTTAGCAGAGCCTCACCTCAGCAGAAAGTTCACTTCACATCAGAGCCTCCCCTCAGCTTCACTGCACAAGCTTTAGAACCACGCAACCCACAAATCAGATTGCCATTACCAGTAGCAGGAGACAGGGCAGCATTATGTATGCTCCAATGCAATCCACTGTTTCCCTCTTCTGAGACACAGAGAAAAAGCCATCTGGTCTGCAGCACCAAGGCTGCCCACCATTTACCTCCACTGCAAAGTTACCAGGAGATAAGAACAAGGAAAAAAAGGCATTGACTAAAATTAGTCACTCATTGGGCACCAACCCAACAGCCTGCAGAAACAATTTTTTTTGTCTTCAAAATATAAATCAAATTATTAGTATTTGAAGTATTTCTGCAATTGGGACTTTTAATATTCTACTTTTTCAGCTAGAGTATTTGTTCTTTCTTCAACTGCATCCCAAATTACTATATGGCTCTCCCCTGGTAGCACAGGAAAGGCCTCAAACTACAAGAAATGAATGTAAACTTATGCATCATTCCAGGCTGTCAGCATGAACCCTCTTACTGTTTCATATGGACAGAATAGCAGCTTTAGTGAAGAACCGAATAGTAACTTTAGCAGACAAAACAAGCATGTATCATGAGACACAACTGTGTGCATTACATTCATCTCACTTCTGGGTTAAGGAACAGTCACTGCCCAGCTGCATTACAGAACCTGCCAGAGGGCCAGTAGGTGCTATTAGAATACTCTGGGACAAATTCCACTTCATCCAATCTGAATGTAAAACTGTGTGGTTCTTAACATACAGCAAAATGTCAGTTTTCTTGTCAGCAAGTATGCTGTGTTTACCTATAATCCTTTTTATGTGAAAACTCAGTTATGGTCTGCTACTTTGTTATAAACTGTGTTGGAGAAAATTCACAGGGGTGATACATAAATCTCAAAGTTTCTTAGTCATGAACTATTCCAACTTTTCTTGGAACTTATTTTTATACCATAAGAATATTCCAAAACCAACTTTCCAATGCTTACTGTTATTATCCTTTATATATTAAGCTGCAGAGCGAGAGCTGCATGAAGTCAGTCTTAAATCAGTCAGGACTAAGTTTACATCTTCATTTTAAGTATAGGAGTAGAAATGAAAGAACTATGTGTGGCAGTAATTAGTGTAATTTGAATACATCCAGGTCACCAAAACTGAATAGAATAGCAATAGAAGCACAAGGCAGCCACTCCTCGAAACTTTCACAGTTCTAGCAGTTCAGCAATGCTACAGAAAACATGAAGCTCCCTGTCTGATGGAAAACACCCCTGACTTGCACCAAACTCAGGTAAATACAAACCATAAGGTCAAGGTCAGCACAGCAGAAGCTTACTGCCTTCACAAACAACCGCAGAGTGTCTGCTTCACCTGCCAAGCAGAGACTGTAACACTGACACTTCTGGCAAGGGTCACCAGCATACCCCAATCCTAAGGGAAACTGAATCACACACTCTACTACGGTGTCTGCTGCAGGTGAAGTGACAGACCTGTCAAACCTTTCTAATGTCACTGCAGGCAATATAAGAGTGAGAGAAGAAAAAGTTATTTTTCATACTTCACATTAACTTATTGAAACACGCAGTGCTTTCTCTGGAAAAATGGGCAAGGCAGATGGAGGAACAGTAACTTAAACACTGCCCATTCTAGTGAACAGGGAAAGTTCATTTAATAAGCAATAAACTGCTGCTAATTATTAATTACAGTCATGTCAATTGGTCCATGACTTGTATTAATCAGTCTCTAAATGTGGCACAGTGTCCATGACTGAGCTGCAACAAGTTGAGAGTGTCAGCTCTATCCATAATTTATGATGATCCTCCATAAATCTGTTCAGTTAATACAATGACACCGGCTATGTGGGCACATTAACCAATTTTTCTCCTGACAGTTGTTGGAGCCGTAACAAAGACCCACACTGAGCAGCCAGAAACAAGATTTCCACTCCTGAGAGTCTTTGGATATGGTAAGAGTTGGTATCTTGATGAACTTGCATGGTACTAAAAAAAAAAATGTCATCAAAAGATGTCTGCCCCATTCTGTGCACATCTATTGAAACTGGTAAATGCCCTAGTTTTGGCTTGGCAGGAGTTCATTGTTTGTAAGAGGACATATCAAGATGGCCTCTAGACATGTTTTACATTGAATAATCTTCTCTTCTGTAACACTCAAGTACTTTGCGCATTAATCCACATATATCAGCAATATGTCTGGTTTTTAGCTACACTTAGTTTTTATCAAATCCTTGTGTTCATTAAAAACAACACCCACGCAATCCCTATAGAGATCACAGCACCAGTGAGGTTAAAAGACACCTCTGAGACCATCGAGTCCAGCTTTTAACCAAACACCACCATCATGTCAAGAAGACCATAGCACTAATTGTCACATCCAGTCTTTCCTTAAACACTTCCAGGCACAGTGACTCCACCACCTCCCTGGGTAGTCCATTCCAATGCTCAATCACCCTTTCGGTGAAGAAATCCCTCCTAATATTAAATCTAAACTTCCTCTGCTGAAGCTTGAGATTATGCCCTCTCGTTTGTTGCCTGGGAGAAGACACCAATCCCCACACGGCTATACTCTCCTTTCGGGAGTTGTAGAAAGTGATAAGGTCATTCCTGAGCCCCCTCTTCTCTAGGCTAAAAACCTGCAGCCCCCTCAGCTGCTCTTCAAGAGACTCCTGCCCCTTCCCCAGCTCCATTCCCTTTCTCTGGACTCTCTCCAGCACCTCAATGTCCTTCTAGCAGTGAGGGGCCCAGAACTCGAGGTGCAGATATTCAGAACTGTATGTATGAAAACACATGTTTACATGCTGTCTTCCTGTACAGCCAGGTTTCTGCTGCTGACACACAAAACCGAGTCTCGGAGTTCTTCCCTGAGCATTCACCATTGCCCCCTAGACTCGGTGCGTGCACGCCCTGACCCCCCAGCCCTGCGGAGCTGCTCGTACCATGCACGGTACGGGCTACGAATACACGATCCCTCCTTGCCCCCATGGGCGAAAGCCAGGTCCGGAGCACCGGGCAGCTCCCCCCTTCTCCAGGACAGGACGCTCCTTCCCCCGCACTGCCCCGACCCCCGCGGGCAGGGCGGGCTGTCACCGCGTCCCGCCCGGCTCCCGCTTCCCGCCCCGCCCGCCCGGCAGGTGCCGCCCGGGAGGGGCGGGCGGGGGGCCCAGTCCCGGCACCCCCGAGGGCAGCGGGGGTCGCACCCTCGGGCCGGAGCTCCCCGCCCGCCGCTCGGACCGGGGCCTCGCCCGGGAGGGGCGGCGGCAGCGGCGGCGGGGGGGTGGGGGGGGGGGCCGGGCCGGCCCGGTTGCCAGGGAGGAGGCTCGGGCTCCGGCCCCACACAGCGCTCGCGGCGGGAGGGAGGGAGCGAAGAAGGCAGGCGAGCGGGCGGCGGGGCGCGGCGCGGGTGTCCCGCCGGGACGAGGGGGCGGCGGGAGCGGGGGCACCGGTCCCTACTCACTCTCGTCAGGCAGCTGATCCAGCTCCGCCATCTTGAACGAGCCGCGCCGCTTTTTCAAAGGCTGCCTGGCGCGGGGCATTCTGGGGGAGGAGACGGGGCCGGCCGCGCGGCGGGCGCGCGCGCGGGGCGTGGCCTCCGCCAGCGGGCCGTGAGGGGACGGGCGGAAGGGCCCGCGCGCCGCTCCCGGGGGCAGGAACCGGGCTCGGCAGGGAGGAAAGGGAATAGCGCTGTCCCGGAATCTGGTGGGACCACACAACCGTAGTTAAGGAGTCGGAGTGGACTTTATACTATTTCCAATCTAGTTGCAACTCCCTGCCACTAGCCAGGGCACCTTCCACTAGACCAGGTCCCTCAGAGACCCATCCAAGCTGGCTTTGAACATCTCCAGGGCTGGGCTAGGCAGAGCTGGGCTAGGCAGAGCTGCTCCGGGCTCACCACCCTGGCAGTACTTTATTCCTAATGTCTAATCTAATTTTCCCCTCTTTCAGTTTGTACCCATTACTCCTTGTCCTATTGCTACTCCAGTTCCTGACAGAGTCCCTCTCCAGCTTCTGTATAGCTCCCTTTCAGATACTGGAAGGTTGCCATGAGATCTTCACACAAACTTCTCCAGGCCTGAAGAGCCCCAGCTTTCTCAGCCTGTTGTCATAGGGTAGGTGCTCCAGTCCTCTTATCACTGCCATGGTCTGCCTCTGGACTTGTTCAAACAGTTCCCTGTCCTTCTCACGATGTGGGATGAGGGGGAATGGGTGATTGGCAGTTCAGGATGGGGGGCAAGGGAGTGGAGATGTTGGCTGTTATAAAAGGGTCACCCCAAAGTAGCTGTGCTAGCTTTGAGTCTTTAAACAATCCCATTATATTATATCCATCCTCCTTCACTGGGTAATAACTTTCTGCTAAACTCTGCCTATTCTCCTTGTCGTTGCTTTTCATAAATGACTGCAGAGTTGAGGCTCCAGCGGGAGTAAGGGAACACAACAATCCCAGGAGAGCCAGCCCTGGCCCTGCTGTCACAGCTGTGGCACTCCTCCCGAGAGGCAGCTGAAATGCTCACTGAGCCCAGGGCCTGAAGGTCAAGGTCTCACTTGCTCTCACCCAGTGCCAGGGGAAGCCAACAAACTCCACAGTGGGTGGCTGTTGCCTATCAAGGTCCTTGTCTTGGCCTGCCCTCTACCATCTCACCCTTGAAAGCTTTCTTCAAGAAGCAGCAGTGGGGTTTTTTTTTGTGTAGTTTTCACTGTGCCACAGTGAATTTTAAAGCTTCTGCATCAAGAAATAAAAGCATGGAGATACCATTGTGAACCACAAGCACCTTAATTGCTCATGGACCAGACTCCTTACAAAGGTTTGGCTTTGATAAGTATCTACTGTTATTATATCAACCAATATTCCTTTTTTAATACATAAAAATAAATATAAAAATGCAAATTTATCCTCAAAATAAATAAACAGTGTATCTTAGTCAAAGCTAAGTCTGTCATATGTTAAACATATTGCCAAAAGCACAGTGGTGTAATGCAAAATGGATGCTATGCCTGGTTGTAGGCAGCTCTTTGAAATCACCTAGGTGAAACCAAAGATTCTACAAAATACAGAAAATGTGTATCTTGGGACATAGAATAGAGTTTGTGTTCTTAATTTGCTAATGAACTCAGATAACTAGCCACTATAGCAGGTTGAGAGGGGCAGGATATAGGTCATGTTATTAAACAACTTCAATACATAAATAAGTAAAATCAATGCTGCCCTTGTGCTCAAGGGGAAAAAAGCCAGTTTTTAAGTGAAGAATCAGAGTGAAATGCTTTAGAAATTCCCCCCAGGGCTTTCTATGTACATTGTAGCAGAGCTAAAAAAATAAAAAACAACCCAGAAAACAGAAAATTCAAAGCCTAGCTTGCATTTCCAGCCCCCTTTTCAGGTCATTTTGAAAGGTTGTTTAAACAGCTTTCCCTCCCCTTAGCCCCCAGAGGGCCTAAGACACTTCAGTCAGAGCTTTCCATACTGCACAGCTCCAAAGAAAGCTGCTGCAGTAGACCACTGCAAAGCACTGTAGGCACAAAACTAAAGAAACTAGTAACTAAACACGACTAAATAGTAATCTCTGCTATTTCAAACACTGACCCCCACGCCCAAAACATTAAATACTGCACGATTTTCCTCTTTTAATAAAACACTTTCACTATCCAAAATGCCTGACATGGACCAGACCTTCCAGGCTCAATTAAACAACCTGTTAATGACACTAATATTTCTCCGTATTTCATCTGTGCTCCCCTTGTTCCAAGGGCTGTATGCTCAGCTAGGACTGGCGACACTGAGACTTCCACAGTTGGCAGAAGACACTGATCACCAGCAAGGTTTTTTGCTGCTGTGCTTTGTAAACCTTGTCATCGGGTCTGGCTGCGCTGAAAGCAGCATTTCCCAGAGACACCCCAATGCTACAGATTTCCCTGAGCAAGGGCTTTGCAAAGGAGGGATGAAAAAGTGTTCTACAACACAATCACAGTCCTCAAGAGTATGAATTTCTACAAGGGAAAGAGGAAAAAGGAATCAAAAAAACTCAGTGCCTTTCAGGGAGTCTTTGTAGACTACAACAAAACTAGATGAAAAAGGTGAGATTTTCCCCCTCCCCAGTCTCCTGCCAATCATTTCACAAATTAACAGGTGTGAAGGTAGAATTCAGCTCCCAACAGCACGATGATGATTATTCCTTCATTTCATTCCAACAGCTGCACTTGGAAAATATTTAACAGAAGCCATTACCATTCACTATGTTGAGAGGGTAACAATCAACACTGTATTATGATTCCCGGATAAAGGACCTTTTACATCTTGGCCTTTAATGAATGCTGAAATATCTCCATGTTCTGGTTTTTCGTTTGTCCTGTGCTCGCTGTTTCCAAGTCACACAAACACCACCTCGATTGACAAAGCCCCAGCCAGGGCCATTTGTCAGCGTGCACAGGAACACACAGTGTTTTCATCAGTGCATCCTTTTACCATTCTGGCAAATCTGCAGTTTGCACTTGGGCGATGTGGAAATGACACAACTCTTCCGACAGACAGGCAGGGTGACTGAAAACATCCGCGCTCGATGCCAACAACCTGCCTTACGTGCTGCTGACTCACCTGCTTGGCTCAGCTGGAGGGAGGTCTCTAAACTGGCTGCACTGCTGCCATTCGCTCTTGCCAGGGTCATGTTAGGCAACTCTCCTAATGGTGTGTGCTGAAATGCTGCAGAGAGCACTGCCACGCTCCCAATGCTCCTCAGTTGCTGCAGATGATATTAAGACATGGGTTACACCACCTATTGACCAATACATTCAGAGTCCTGTCAGCACAGAGCAGGTAGTGCTGTGTCCAGGGGACAGCTATGCTGTCATTTATTCATCTCCCCTAGGCAGGCCCTGGCAGTAGGAAGAAAAGCACAGGCAGAAGAGAGTGCTCCTTAGTCACTGAAGCACCTTCTTGTAAAGTCTGAGTCCTGCTGCATTAATCACATGAAATTAGACTTTTTAATGAGAGGGTGGGGGAAGCAGTAGTTTCCCTTTTGAGTTGTTGGAAAGTCATTCCTTCCTCTCACCTTGTCCCTGTGTATCTAATTTCTGTGGAAGTGATCTGCAGTGCCCACAACAGGCCCACATGCTACCCTCACACCAAAACAAATGAAAATCATCACAGAAACTCATCTTGGTTGGGACCTACATCTGCATTTCTTCTCACAGGTGCCATTTAATCTCTAAAAAGACCATTTTTGGAGAAGCAGCCTGGCATTAATTTCAAAGTGAAAGCACATACAAGCTCTTGTTCAGATGCATGTACTCCACAACAGTGGAAACTATTTTTATAGGCATTAACAGGAGTGTGAGCATAATGGACTAAGTTAGGGGCCTCAACACATACATAAAAGCAATTCAGGCAAAACACTAAGTGGGATATAAATTGGCTGCAATAACACTTCAGCAGACAATTATGTCATTATGTCCCCAGAATTCAGAGTGAGGTCTGTAACAGTCTCCCAGAAAACAAGCTGAAGCAGAGACCTCAATAGTTACAAACACTGCAGGCCTCATTTAAGAACAGGAGTACAATTATTTATGGCATTGACAGTTTCATGTGTCCAGAGATCTTTTTCATATAGAAAGTATTTGTTTTGGGGTTTCCCCTGGCTTTCCTCTGACTAGAAACTGAAGGGGGCCAGGGGCAGAATGTCATTGTTTTATGGCTAAAGTATCAGGATGGGCAACTTGTACTCTGATTTTTTTTCTCAGACATTTTTTTTCCTGCATGAGCTCAGGCAAGTCACAAAGAATTTACACTGACAGCCAATCAGTAATCCTAGGCTGGCTTCTTCACTTAACTGCACGGACTATCTTAATGTCTGCGAGCCATTGTACAACAGAGCCTGCAGCCATGCTAAATAAAGATAAAATGGTTAAATATTTATAAATTGCTTCTTTTGGTAGTTTAACATTTAGATCAGAAGCCATCCCTCAACATGCCTCCCCTGAAAAAAGCCCAGGATGTCATGGGACCTAATGTCTTGACAACTCGTTCCTTTCAAGTGCTTCTGACAGAAATGGGACTACCTATTCATGCAGCTCAGCTCTGTGCTCATACTCCCAAAGCAGTGCCGTCAGTGATTGTCACCACGTTGCTCTTCCCAGCCTGGCCCTGGGGAGAGGCTGTCCATCCGCTGAGTCCGGCTGCACCAGCACCCCCTTCCAGGAGAGCGGATCTGCTCCCCGCTCGGACAAGCTGGCAGCAGAAGCAGCACCTGGACTGACATCAGATTTCACTGCAGGATGGTCATAGGGCTCTCCTACAAAGAGCACCTACTGCCTCTTCAGAAAGTCCTGTATCTTTTCCTGCTTCATTTGCGAGGTTTGCATGAGATGTACTTGCTTGTGCTGCAATTATAACTGAGCACTACATACACAGCACAAAGCACTCCTTGTGCTGCTTGGGTTGGAGCAACAGGGAACTTTCAGCCACTTCTAGTACAGGTGACAGAGGAAGCATCAAAAGCAGCTGCCTTCAACTCCTGGTCCCAAACTAAACTGTAAACTGCTTTTTTTAGAGAGGAAAAAAAATCATCTATCTCATAAATAAGTCGAACAAGTTCTCATGTTCTCTTTCAGTGACTGACAAGATCATACTTAAATGACTGACCAAAAGGGTTTTATGGAAACGAAACAATGATTAGCCATTGGTTAAGCTACTTAAGAGGCAGAAGACAGGGTACTCTCCTTACTTCCTCTCAAAATCCATTATCACCAGCCTCAATCAATTTTTCCTGCTGAGCTGTCCTCAAGCCATATAACTTACCCAGTCCTTCTACATCTCCTTCCCTCCCTGACAGCAGTTTTGTTTTTCATCACTTTTCAACCTCCTCTCCTTCAGGGGTCCTGAAAAGACCCACACCATTAGCAACCACTTCAACTCCTTTTATAAAAGGTCCTGGGACACAACAACATTTTAGGAAATAGATCTGCTGGCTCCACACAGGTTACTAAAGATTGAAGCCACAACTGCCAGAATGAGCTTGAACTGTCCCCTTCTTGGGAATTAGCCATCACTTTCCGTAACGCCTCAGGGAAATGGGTCATTTTTGAAGAGAATAATCTGATGTTGCTCTATGGTTAAGTGCTCCCATATTGCTCAATGACCAACTAACAAACATCATGAAACACTGAAATTATCAATTTGTATTGCTGCTTTGAGACAGGGAGTTCAAGACCACCGACAGTGTAGCAAGAGACCTCACTCCAGGTCTTGATGGACGAAGCTTGAGCCCAAACTCAAATTACAGCTTTGTTAGGACATGAGTCCACAACAACCAACTTACATCATGTTGAAGGTAGGTATTTAAAAGAGATTTATTTGGGCTAATACTAAATTCAAACAGCCACAAGCTCATTTTCCATGTTTACCACACCAACTGTTGACAGATAAAGTCTCAGTGGAAAGTCCAAATTTTAATTTCACCATAACTTCCTGAAACATGACTACAGATTTCAATATTTGGCATTAGATCCTCGAGAGAGATACCATGTTTAGAACATTCTACCAAATACATTTAAATTATGACTCAAAACCAAAACAATTTGGAAGTTTTGAAACATAAAACTGTTAGTATGAAATTAGCTTTTATTTTTTTTTAACTCAAAATAAATGCACATTTATTGTTTAATCAAGTGAAAACTGAAAAAGAGTGTCTTAAACAAGGGGGAACCCTAACAGAGCAAGTATCACAAACATGTTCAAGTTCCTTCTGCTCTTGCTCAGCTCTGTTTGGCTAAGAACAACAGATTAATTTCCTTTTTTCTTTCTTGTCAGTTTGGTCAATTAAAAGAAACACTTAAAGCACCAGAATTAGAAGTGGTATAAAACAAAACCAAGAACTCGTTCTCATCAGGATTCAGGTCCATGTATTGCCACACTTTTTATATAAAACTTTCACTAAGTGTTGTACTAAATAGGATTTAGTAATTTCTTCTGCAGTTTAGCTCTTGATATCTTGGTAAGAGAAGTCAATGCATAAGCATGTCAGAAGTCAACGCTATAGTGTAACTACAGTATAACTCTAACAGGGCTTCTAAATATTGTTCACCAGAGTGATGTCTTATAGTTGAATTTCAGTTTCAACAGGTACTTCAGATTTACCTGAGCAACATCATACACAATATATCTGGGAAGAATGTTAAGGAATACAGAAGTTGATATTACTGACACAGAAAAACCTCAAAACACAGTGAACTTCACCTTTGAACTTAAGTTACCATACAGATGCCTGTGTGATTAACCGGTTCTAAGAGATCAAACCACAAAGCTTTAAATCTGACTTTTCCATGAATCTGAAAATGTTTTATACAATAGTTAGGAACAAGCAATTGAATAATGTGGAGAATAGTGCAGCAGGAATCCTGAGTGACAGGCAGGTGAACTTAGATATGGGGCTGTAGCTCCTGAAAATTATTTTTTGTCAGAGTAACACACATCTCTCTTGTTATCTAAGCAGAGGAGTCAGGTGGCTTAAATAAGAGCTACAGTTTTAGACCTAGAATTTACAATTATAATAGCAGTTTTATTGCTACCTTCCTGCACAAGGTCATTAATACCCTCTTAATTTCCCACTAAAAATCCAAACTGGAATAACAGAGAAGAGCTCTACAATGATTGCCAGTGTTTGGACATTCTTTTTTTTCCAGTCCCAGCTCATCTATTTTCTTCACAGTGCTTTAGGCCTCAAACTTACCTCTAATCCCAAAGTGTAAAACAAAATAAATACACATCATGTTACCTCAGCTAGCTAATATCAACTGTATTATAGCTCATCATCTGATAGATGGTGTATTTAAGAAAATTTAAGATAAAACCAGTATTGCCATGAGTTGTGTTGCCCAGATCCTTGCAGGAGGAAAACAGCTCACCAAGACCAAAGGCAGTTTCTACAAACCCAAAGATTGCATTACTGGGTTACCTGCTTCACTGGCAGTGAAGAGAGTGAGCTGGACCTTAGATATCACTTACTTGCATTCTTATGACCTCTTGTGGATTTAAAGCATTAATTGATTTGGAGGCACTTCTGCCTGGAAAGAGACTTAATGGCTACATCTCTGATGGGCATTTACCTCAACACTTGCAGAGGTCTGAGGAACACAAAAGATGTGCTGAGAGAGGACAAGAGCACAGAGCTTGCTCCCCCACCTCCTCCTGGCCAAGCTGGTCTACACCACAGCACCATGAGGAAGAAACCAGACTGGAGTGATGAGAAACCACAGGCTGCATTCCCCTCCCCTCATCCTGGCACATTTCTGGGCAAGACACTACAGGGCAGTTTTGCCTGACCACTCCAATAACTTTTGGAATGGTTCCTATTGGGGAACAGCTATTGGTACGTGTATTGTTTCCTTTTTTTTCAGAATGACAATGTAAGTGCAACAACTGTAAAATCATCCCCCTTGCAGAAGAGATTGCCTGTAAATACTCCCCAAAGCAGATCTAAACCAAACAAAACACAGGCAAAACTCCTAACTGGCCTTAGTGAGGTCTTGCAAATGCAACACTCAAACACCGTGTGCAGCCAACGTAACAGCAAAGGATACTCATTATACAGAAGACAGGTATCATTAATTCCTGTGGAGATCCCATTCCCTAAGGGAACCTCTACACCACCAAGGGTGGTAGTGGCTGTGGGATCAGGCGCAGTTTTGCCCAAGCCTAGAAAGGGAAAACAACATTAGTTACAAATCTAGGAGGCAAACAAAGACTTTGCACAAAAAGAAAATGATCCAGCCAGCCAAATACTAGTTCACATAAACTTTCAAACTGAGTGTAGAAGAATCTTCAACAGAACACAAAGAATACTGTCTGTTTATTCAATTCAGCATCACCATATTTACAGCAGTTGTATTCTGCTACATTAAAAATGAGAATTTTAGACTATCAACTGTTAATTGTCTAATCTGTATGATCAAAGCTAAACCAGAAGAGATCTGTAGCATTTATATCCTAGCTCCATTAATGAAAACATGCGCATTGCAGCATTTTCAGACAAGTACAACAAACCAATTCTTATTCTCGTTAAAATTTTCAATATAAATCTGATTTGACATCCATAAGAACATGAGTAGTATGTACAGAAAAAGGTGCAAAATCACTTTTTATTCTGTTTTAGGCAACCTATTTTTTAAGCCTCTCAGAATGTATAGTTTAGGATAAATCACTCATTACTGAAGATACTGTTCTTCACTCTCACATCTTTGTACAGAAGACAGTCATGATTACCATTTCTTTTGAATTAGACAGCTAAGTCTTTTCTCTCATCTTCTTTTCCAATATATGACACTTTTTGCATATAGAAGTGTAGTAAGGGCAGTTGTTCTATCTGAACTTTTATTCTTATAATTTCCTTTCTGTCCAAGCTTCTAAGCCACTTTGAAAGCTAAACAATTACCCTTCTGATCTATTCATGTCTCTTCTAAAACACACAGTATTGTTATGATGAAAGTGAGTAAGAATTTGGAGGATGTACTTTGTAGTTTTTCTCCAGTATAACATCAAACAGAAGTTTCCTCCTGAACTTCAGCACTTTCAATCTTAACATTCTGAGTGTATTAGCTTGCATCCTAAAACACCACATACACATCCTGATGCAATTGAAGGGCAACATTATGCAACTTCTTAAAGGAAGTACAGCTAAGAAGTGACAATAGCTCTCTTTGCTAGGCAGGGCACCACAACCAAGTCTGCCATCAATTACAGATTACCAATGACAACTACTAATGCTTACCTTTGACACTGTGTTTTCCTTTGGGCAATTTTGTGATGTGGGAAGCATTCTTTAGTTCATACCTAGACAGCACAAAGAACAAACAACAGCACTTTACATTAGTCTTAAACTATCTCAGTGAAAAAAAAAAATCACAAAATTTTCAGGCTTTATTTATGAGTTAATGTAAAATTAATCTAGATTCTAGTCTTCAGGAACTCAACAGCCCTTCTTTGTCTTGATTACTAATTTTAATGATGTTAGCATTTTGTACAAGATTCAGCTAGACCTACAACAATAGCTCTTATTTTAAGAAAAAACAGACCTTGTTTCTGAAGAAAAAACACTTTTTGAAAATGTTTTGAAATGTTTTGAAATGAAAAATGCTTCTGCAGAGAAGGCTTGCAATCTTAGCATCACCTTCTATGAGGATGTATTAAGCACATTTGGCAAATACTCTTCATAAGTTACGTACATATTTCCAAGGGCAACTTCTCCCAGTAGTACTAAACCTATGGGATCAGCTTGAGATGTGTGACAGTAGTTTGCACTCTTGGATACCATGTCTGCAAAATAGATGCCCTTTCCGAACATGTAGCCGGTCTGCAAGAAGGAAATAAACAAATAAATACATTTGGGGCAATAAAGTAACACAAAGGCAGCACTGAATCCATCTGGCTGGGCTCCCAGGAGAGCAGAGCTGCAACTGAAGCTCTTGTGGACACCAATGAGCAACCCACTCGGGAGACACGATGTTGTTTAAATGGTGGCAGATAACACAGGGCCCTCCCCACACAGAAATTCCCTTATTTAGGTTGTCCCTGACTGTGGCCATCTCTGGGCACCGGGATGTAGGCAGCCAGAGAAGCTATTTCACCCACCACAGGAGCTTCAGGCGGAGCTATCCGCAGACCCTGTGAGAGGATCCCGGCGAAGTTGGTGGTGCGGGAGCCGTGCCACAGCAGCTGGCGGTTGTGGAGCTGCTTGAAGGGCTTGTAACGCTGGCTCTCCCCCTCACGCTCAATCCTGAAGATCTTCAGTTCAAAAAGGATAAGGAGGAAAAGGGTAACCAAGCAAATAAACCATTAGCTTCGTGCAACTCATCAGAGGGGAGAAAAAAAAAGTCATCCAATCTGCAATGTACGTTGATCTGCTATGGAAATTGATTGGGATGGGTTTTAGTGTTTGTAATTGGCTGTATCATGCTAGCAAAAAAGAGGTAGCAGCAATCACATAGTACTTGTTATTGATTACTTCTCCATCTCTTCTGCATTTTCATGAGGCTCTATTTTTCTGAAAAAATCATTCAATGAACTAAAGCTTAATCTCAGATAATTACTCCTCCACCTTCCCTTTGAGGCAAATTAAATTAAAATAAAAACCCCAAAGCAAAAATACCTCATTAGAGTAATCTCTGCCTAGACTTTTGCTATTCTAATTAAAAGAAAATGTTATATCAAATCATCCCTTCAACAGAGAAAACTGGGTAAGCTACTCAAAAATATAAGGCAATTGCAAACAAGCAAGTCAACTTAGAAGAGTGTCTCCCTGAAACCTAAAGTCTTCTGATAATGTTTTCATAGTTTTAGTTACTTTCCCATGAAAACCTAAGTTGTTTATCACATTCCTTCTAGGAAACGTCTTTTGATGGATGTTTCACATGACCAGTGTGCTTGGGAAGGTGGTAACTTAATTATCCAATCCCTGGTCATTGTCAAGAATCTATAAATACTAGAATCAGAGAATAAAGCGCTTCTTTTCCTGTTCTAACACTGAGAAGCGTTTGTGTGAATCATTTCATGTCCTTTAGTGACAGGAGAATCCATCTTCCCAAAGATAAACCCCAGTATTGCCCAGCTTACATCCACGACTTTGAGGTCATATGCGTTGTGCGTAGCAGCGTGAGTGTTCTTCACATATTGTTTGATAATCTTAGCTTCTTCTGAATCTTTGTCAACAACCTGCAAAGAGGCAAATGAGAAATTTCCTCAGCACACAAACCAGCAGCCATCTTATAACGTGACAACATCCGCCCTATGCCTGCAACTTCCCCCTTTAAACCTCCTCAACCATTTAAGTGGAAATACATTCCTAGCTAGAGAAGATGCACAGATACACAGACAGCCACAGAGCGTCTGAGACAATGCATGGAAGCGAGATGACTTTCAATGCCACTACTCAAAGAAGGGTCAGCCAAGGACTGAGTCCAGTCAAGTTTTCAACACTTCCAAGATCAGAGCCTCCATGACCTCTCCGGGCAACCTCTTCCAATGTTTGACCACTGCCAGAGTAAACAAATTAAAGAAACCCAAACAAACATCAAGAACAGAAGTCTTTTTTCTTTTGTTTAAACACAAATTCCTGTATTTCAATTTGTGCCCATTGCCTCTTGTCACTGGAAACCACTGAGAAAAGTCTGCTTCTGTCTTCTTTCCTTCCTTCTCCCATCAGGTATTCCTAGATATTGATACAATATCCCTGAGCTTTCCTTTCTCCAGGTCAAAACAGCTCAGTCCTTTCTGCATCTCCTTGAAGACATGCTCCAGTTCCTTAACCCATCTCAGTGTCATATATCTACCCAGTTACAGTTTGGGTGATTTGTTCTACTCCAAACTAACAGGACATCAGCTTCTATCCACTGCCACTCATTGCCTTTTATTTCCTTTACCTTAATATCTGTTTTAAGTTTTTCATAGTTGATGTCAATTGGGTCTTTATCTCCATCTTCATTTCCACCTCTGAGAAGGCTGTAAGCAACCTCAATATCAAGCAAGTTGTCCAGCATCTGCACTTTAGCCTGAAGAATTGAAACAGGTAATGTTATGTTACTTAGGCCTTTGACATGTTCAGAATAAGTCTGGGATACCCGAAATTTAAAAAGTGTATGATGATCACTGGCCACTGGTACCATCTAATAACACAACAACACTGCCTTTAAATATAAATATATATATATACACACACACCCAAATGTATTAAAGTATACACATATATACACTTAACTTACGCATATAATTATTTACACAGACACGTGTACATAAACAAAAAGGTATTCTGAAGAAAAACAAGCCTAACCACATGAAAGCATGAGGCTAAACTTGTTTTTTTTTTTCAGATTATCTTTCTGCTTGTAAGGTTTTAACACTTACTTTAACCTTTTATGAGGTTAAGGAAGTGTTAAACCTCACACAGTCTCTATGTTAGATGTCTGACATCAAGACCTGTTGCTTGCAAACAACATCTTCCAACATTTACAAAAACAGTTTCTAGTCAATACCTGAATGTATTCCAAGTTATTTAGGAGAGGTGGTTTCTTCATCCCAAAGTCATGAGGAATCAGTGTATAGAAGCGGTTGGAGAGGTCCAAAATCTGGGATTCTGAACCACTGTCAGATACTGCCTAGACAAGACAATAAGCACCAAAGAAAATTACTGAGTAAGAAAGTTTCCACTGGAATAAAAACACACAAGATACTTAAAGACTAACACAGGAGCAGCAATGCAAATAGTGCTTATGCTGGAACTCTCATAGGACTAAAAAGAACAATTCTATTTTATTGTCTTGGGAGTAGCAAGTCACAGTATTTGTATATCACAAAAATACATAGAATTGTGTATGAGAAAAATTCAATGGGGATTATGTTTCTGGAGGGCAAAAGAAAGTCTTCAGGATACATAAGTGGTGCATATCCTTGTCAAGGTTCTGAACTGAAGAACTTCCTGTATCTATGCTTTGCTAGGGAGCCTGTGACAAAAAAAAATGGGTATGCTGGTACATTTCTGCAATCTGTAAAGGCAATATTATGCAGTGATTCTGGAATGGTTCAGATCACGATGTGTAAATACAGCAACGTTATCAAACCAGACGCCTTCCTGTGTCAACTTAACCTTTATTCTCATCATCTGACAGACTTCTCTGGGGTGGAAACACTAGCTCACTAATAAATCAAGGCACCAGCTTCATTTGCTCAGCTGCCCTTTATGTGTGGCATGGCCTAAAGTTTGTGCTACAAAAATGCTGAAGACTCAAGTACTGCCCATGCTGGTACAACAGTGAAGAGACTTAACTGGTTAGCCACGGAAGCCACATCCTCTTCTCCAAAGAGAGAGAAAGCACAGATCTTTATATGCACAGCTCAGCATCACCCCAGTGAGCCCAGAACAACTTCTGAATTCCCTTTTTGCTCTAACATCTCTTTTACGCTCACCTGCTGAACCTCATTCAGGATGGAATATGCACTCTGGATCTGTCGCTTGCTCAGTTTTCCCAATGGCATCTTCTGCAAGTCAATCTGATAAAGATTTAAGTATTAAACACAATTTCACTACATTTAAACCACTGCAGCCTTCCCTCTCTGGTTTCTAGGGAGCCAGTTTCTCCACGCTAACAGGACTGACCAACAAAGAATGGAAACATTTCAGATTCTGTGGATTGAGGAATTATGTCAGAAGGACACACCATTGAGAAGACATCCTATAACCAAAGGAATACTGCAATAGAAAGCTAAGCACAGATGCTAGGGCAACACAAAAAACAGGATATTAAGTATCTGTCATGAAGTTTAATATTAACCTGGTGTCAGATGCATTCCTTAATCAGTTAAGTAACCATATGCTTAAGGCTGGCAAAGAAGCAAACTGAACAAAGTAATTCTTGTTCGTAAGATCATCTGTGTCTCCAGGTACAATCCAGACACCCTCTTCCAACTTTACCCTACAATTGTCAAGGTTCAAATGGAAAGATGCTGTGAGGTGCTTCATATTCATGAAAAATGAGCCAAAATTAGTCAGCTAAGTTAAAAGCTATGTCTTGGTTGCCTACATTTATCCACCGACTTAATTTAATGCTGGTTTTCTTTGTGTATTGATGATCTTGGGATAGTATTGGAAATTGTTACATTGTTAAAGCAGCAACTGAATGTAAAAAATGTTCAACAAAAACCAAGCCCAGTGGAGTCTTTTAGAAAGATCATATATACACCCTCTGGACTCTTGACAGTACTCACCATACACTCTGCAGGGCAAACTAGTTTTTACTGAAGTTGATGATTTAAGATTCAGCTCACGGACAGAAGATCCTATGAAACCATGACTATCACATACTGTGTGGCTAAGTCCCACACCATTTATCCACTGTGGAGCTAGGAAACCCAGGTGTACGTAAATCTTCTCTGCAAGATGAACTCAGAAGGCTCTTCCAAGCCAGAGACTGGGATGAAAGCCCTGAAGTGATTCTACATGGAGATTGCATGCCCTGAACTGGGCTTAGGAGAACTTTCCTTTAGTGACAGCTAAGTGTAGATAAAGCCAGATACCAAGAAAAGCCAAGATTGGCTGCAAGAGGGAAGAAAGGCTTCAAAACTGATCATATCCTGGGGACACGAGAGGCACAAAGACAATATTAATCTAATGAAAACCGATCTGCAATAGATTTGTAACTCCCAAACTTTTGGGGACAATACTCTCTTGCTGAGTACCACCTGTAGCAATCTATATTATGTCATTATTAGCTGAAAAATCATGCAGGAGATGTAGAAGCAAAATAGGTCACTTAAGTTGGATATGCAGAAAAGCTGCAGACACCTATAGTAACTGTAAGTTATAGAAACATGTGAAGTAACACATATAGTCACTAACACACAAACTCTAATATCTATAAAATAAAACATCTCCCAATCATGGGATTTAGGAGCACAATTCCAACAAAGCTCACAAACAGCCAAAGGGCTGGAATATCTGTTTCCTACAACCCATGGGAGGTAGACAGAATCCTGTAGAGCTAAGCTCTGGTTTAAAGCTAAACTGCATCCAAAGCTTTATCATCAGATGCGCCAAAAGAGCACAGCAGACAAGGGGCTGGGCCTAAAACAACAGCACTGAAATTATCACTAGATGCACTGAGTGGAATACCAAGAATTAGCTCCACATCACAGATCTGTGCACCAGGATTGTCAGAAGAGGCAAAGGAGGCAAGAGAGGACACAGCACTAGAGTTGACTCAGTCCTCTAACAAGCCACTTCAGGAAAAGTAATGACATAAGACAGTGGCAATAAACTCCTGTATGCTTGGTGAGGTGAAATTCTTGAAAGCTAAGTTAGAAGCAGGAGGATAAATGCATCAGATAAATCCACTGTCATGCAATGGAAAGACCAAGAACTTGCAACCCTGTTGGCAAAGCAAGAGGTGCCTGGATGGAACAAAATATTCAAGATTAGGCTAATTAAAGGAACTAAGCAGTTGTTTCTGAAGGACACACAGAAATCTCTAATCAGGAAAAATATTATTTTCTCTAAGAGAAAACAGCTGTTCAGCAGCATCAGTACAGGAAGATAAATCTAATAGGAAGACTGGCCCATCTGGAGTCTCAGTTCTGCTATAGATCTGCAGATGGTGTGAATTAACATAGTTTCAAGAGAGTTCTACAAAACCAAATGACATGAGATGATGATCAGTTCTGAGTCTTTAGCCAGTTACAGTTACAAAAAATTATTCATATTTTACATGACTTTGATGTAAAGTACCACTGGAGATATAAGAGAACATAATTAACCCAAGATACTACAAAACGTTGGGCAAGCCGTTTGAAAGCTTTCAGGTAAGTTGCAGAAAGTGGTACAAAGCCTGTTCTGAAAGGTAGGCACACCAAATAATGATACACAGGGCAAAGAGCAGTTGCTTAAATGTCAAGTCTTAGGCAGGATAATTAAGTTGTCTGAAGAAAATTGAAATTTGTTATATAGAATTAGTTTGAATGGTTGCATTAAAACAGCAGGAGCTCTGCACACCAGTAAAACAGTGTGAGGAGGAGACATATCATGCTACCAAACCATTCTCTGAAAGCTTGCCCGAAGGATGGATCAAGAAGTATGGAGGAAAAAAGAATAGATGAAAATAAGAATTTTATTAGAACAAATGAAAAACACAACCAGAACAATCTTAAGTCCACCCTGTGCAGAAGAAGATCTGGACTTTGACAAGGTACTTCCATTAGTGTATGTATCAACTGGCAGCATTTCTCTAGTCTGAAGCTGCATCTCATTTGCTACCTAAATCCACGGTAGTCCTACACTTCCCAGCCCCCAGTTGCGGTTCCCTGCTTAGAGAAAAAGAGTTCACAGTGTCATATGACCAGCACATCGGTTATCTGTGTTAATACCTTAAGAACATTCAGCAAACAGCAGTCACTATGCAGGTGTGATTGGAAAAAACCCACAAACAAACAAAACCACACAATGATTACTGCTCCCAGGACTGGCAGACGATTCTCTCATAGGCTTGTTAAATTGAAGACATTGATAGACAAAAAATGCACCTGTCTTCAAAGAACTGCATGTATCATAACTAAGTTACTACTTCCAGGGCTTGGCAAATTCCAGTCAGACTCTTGCCTTTGTTTTAAGACAGATCTAAAAATCACACTTGGCTTTTGGGAAGTATGAAGCACTTGGGATTGCCCAGAACTTGCTTCTGTTTGTGCAAGCACAATGGAAGGTCAGAAGGGAGAAATACTAATGTGTGTAGTCACCTCAAATTCCACCATTGCTTTCTTCATGCTCTCCACATCAAAGATCATCTTAATAAGATCTTGGATTGGCTTAGCAAGTTTTGATTTTGTCCCAGCACCTACTGTCAGTTTCCTGACAGCTTCTTCATCCTGGAAGGTAAAAATAGTATCAGAATTAGCAAAATCACAAAGGATAAAAGTAACAGGCTGGCTGCCATGGCAACAACTCAAAACCAATTTAGTGTGTGCATACTATGACTAGCCTGAAGTTCATGGGGAGCGTGGGACATTGCTCTGACAATCTGGAACAAAATAGGCTTAAAAAAATCACCTATTCAGTAATTTGGCAGATATTATTTCAAGAGATGGCACTATAAAAAATAAGCAGAAATTAGAATTAAGGGAATAGGAGCTCTCTTTGAATTGCTGCTTCACCTCAAGCAGGTATTAATTACTTTTTCTGCAAGCTTTCTGCTGCATAGAGACTTTCATATGAAAAAACGACTGTTTACTTTGCTGCTTTTATGACAAAACATATGTAATAACTAGTTTCACCAAGTTTTTGTAATAAAAACTGCCATAGATGTACAGAGGAATCATCAATTAGCCATAATACCATCTTAATGCCTTCATGGAGAGAGCATTACATGAATAAATCATCAGCCAGGTGCTTTGAGTAACACATTATACTGAGACAGACACTTTGCCACTGCAATATTCAAATTTCCAGAATTAAAGCCAAGCTTTGAGTGCTTTGCACTGAAAGATAACATCCATTAGTTTAGCCACAGAAAAACAAAGTCTTGAAAATATGTGTTCTGGCAACTTTATAGCTATTAACAGTATTCAACTATTTAGTCTGAAAATAGTTCAGGTGACAGGTATGCCCTTAAATAAACACACAAACCCCTGGAAAGAAGGAAGAGAATTCTTATTTAGCTTATCTGTCTAAATAGCCAAATCTTACTGGCAGTGAATAATTTCTTTCTCAGCCTGCTCAGTACGTGCACTAAGTTGAATACTGCACTGGAGCTGCTACAGCATTTGGGAGGATTTTGGAGGCAGCAGACAGATGAGAAGCATCTATTTTAAATTTTAAAAGATCGAGTTTTCAGACAGGATGTATGTGAACTGACTGCTGGATTAAGTTCAAAATAATATCCTTAAAGTTACAGAGTAAATAGGAACAAGCACTGAAGGGACATCAGATATGATAACAGAAAACTCTGTAGTTTCCCAACACGTCTATTTTAATGAACGGTACTCCTTGATCTACAGCTTTCCCCTGTAGCAGAGGGAAGATGCAATAGCTGCATTTTAATTCCCCTAGTTTGTTAAGTGCAAGTGATTCAAGAGCAAGCACAGAAAAAAACAGTGACAGCAGGAAATCTCAGCAATGCTCCACCTGGGACACAGGCATTTAAGGGTTACCTGTCCGTAATCTATTTCCAGTGGGTAGAATTTTTTTGGATATTTAGTGAAGTTCTTTGAATGCCAAGAATTGCCAGTTTTCTCTTCATACAAATTCAGGAAGTGTTCAATGGCATCTTCTTTTGATGGCATCTGCTCCAGCTTGTTACTGCCAATTACAGTGCCTACACGGCCCCAGGATCGGAACACCCAGTATCTGGAGAAATGGAATGGGAGAAAAGAACAGGCATCAGCTATTCCAGTGCTTTCTGCATGCCATTAATTTTATGGAACACACTCTCTCATTGGTGACTGTAGGAAATCAACAGAGGAATCACCATATGTCCAAGAACTGGCGTGAAAAATACCCAGAATAAATGAGTACACAACAGGAAAAGAGAGGCTAACATCTCTTCAGTCATAATGTTTTGTACATTATATGAATGTTTTGTAAATACAAATCCTCATACTATACGTCATATATTTGAAAAACAAAGACAAAGCATCTTAAAGCCTCAGGCCCCAGAGTTCAGTATTTTAGAGAAACCAGAAGTAAATCAAGTATTTGTTTGTACTACTGGCAGCACCTTGGGTGAGCTCCTGTAGTATTTATGGGTATACAATCAATCAACCCTTTATATGTCAGGAATGAAATGCAGGTACTGAAATCCTTCCACTTACTGAATCCTAGACTTGATACAACCTCACACAAATGAGACAGTAACAAAAGCTTATTAAAAGCATGGTGAAGTGCAAATAAATCTGGAGCTGAACCACAGTTGTTGCTACCCTGGACTTCTGTGTCACATATTTGACAGGGACAGTTTTATTTTAAAGAACCTCCTCAGTCTCTTCAGCTAATCAGCAATGCAACCACTGGACAGCTCTGCCATGCAGCCAATGAGACTGGAAAGCTAAACACACAATCAGCTCCTGACCATTTAATGCATTTTGTTATGCTTCAAGGGCACACAATTCAGGCTAACACTGTGGTAGAACAGCCAGAACCTGCTTTTGTTTCCCAAGGTTACAGCTCTGCGATTAGAAGAAAAAACTATGTTAGAGAATATGGGGGAAGAAAACCTACTTTACGTTTTGTCAACACCCACAAGGAATGTCTTCATGCAGAGCAGAGATTTCTCCATGGGTGGCCTGTATGGTAGGCTTGGAGGAGTTAGTTTGGTTTTGGTTTGGCTTTTTTCATTTGTGTGGTACTGTTTTTTTTTTTAAGTAACTATACCATCCATTATCTTCCCAAAGACATTTTACTCACACTTGGCTTTTGGAGTGTCAAAAATCCAGTATTTATTAAAAAAAGTGAACAAAAGTATTCAAAGGGAAAACTAAACTCACCTGTTCTCTCTGTCATCCTCTAGCAGCTGCAGTTTATAATACGAATTTGTTCCTTTCACAATATCTACTAGTCCCAGGGTTGCACTGAAAATTTTCCCACCTTTTTCAAAAACATGAGCAGAATCCTCCAAACCTGCAGAGAAGAAAAAATTAGAACACAGAGGAGGAGGTTACTGTTTTAGCTCTCCTTCCTGCATTTGCACTCATCCAAATGTTTCATGCAGCAGTGTGATTTAACAAAAATACTGCAAAAAGAGTGACCACACAGCTCATTCAAAACTACTTGGAACATGTTTTCTTTTAATGAATTGTGACCACATACCTTTAGTGAATATTTATTTTTAGTGAATATCAATCCTAACTAGAGGAAAAAAAAATTGTAACCTTTGATAGAGGATGATCTAAAATCTAGGATCTAATACTGTGTGAGCAGCTGAAAGAATCCTCAGGAGAGATGCAGCTCTGCAGGTGTCACACTAGCAAATGGACTGAAAAACAAAGGCTGGCCTTGGATACGGTACAAATTGTCAGAATATCCATGCACCACAGGTTTGGAGAGCAGTGTCAATAGATGCTTATGCCAAACCTGTGTCCTCTGCTGGCTGGGCCTTTACTCACTTCACTGACAGGAGATCCTGAAGCTGAACAAGATGCATGCCTTAGTTTAAGTGGTCCTTCTGAAGAAAGGTGCTCTAGAAAATCCTGGAATATCCAGCCTTGGATATCAATCAATACACTTCCTTTGATAGCAATGTTAAAGGTTTAAAAATTCATGCTCCTCAATAAAAATTCATGGCACCCTCATCCTTTCACAGAAAAAACCTTTTGCAAACAATCATGCATCCAGAAGACTGTGGGTGGTGCAGGCACAGGCACTGTTATCACTCACCAGAATCAGGGTCTACTGCTGCTCCACCCTTCACTGTTAACTTCATTTTCTTTTCAGATTTGCTAGGTCCTGCAGTGAAAGACAGTTAATTTTTTTCTTAGGTGAGCAACACAGTTTGACTTGAATAAACCTTAAAAGTCTCAATTTGCATAATTATCACCCTAAGGTGAATCAGATTCCTAGTATATGAGCACACCAACTTCAGTGACTTTTTTTAACCTAGCTCTAGCAGCCAAATCACAGCCCCCAACCCACCAAGTAAATGAGAAACTACATTTCCCCAGATTTTATCTATTTAGTTCTTTTCTCCGGGCCCCAAGGGGTTGACCATCTAAATTTTTACCTGCACTGCAGATAAACACAACCACAAATGTTAAAGTGGGATTTAAAAACCTCACAGGGCATGGGGAGTGTTTGGATTCCCTGGGGATGCAACTGTGGTGAGACAGTCTGGCAATAACACACCAAACTGTATGACTGAAAGCTCCGCTTGGAGGACACAGAGAACAGGTTCTGAAGAGAAGTGAGCAAATGTGATGGTTTTGTTCATCATCCAGGGCTAATAATGCAAACTCTCTATAGCACTGGTGTGCAATGCCACCAATATTTTTCCTCCTGTTATAAAAATACTATGTTTTAAATCAAGTAGCACAGAGACTCAGTGCTCTGGACCTCAGTATTTTCTTACTTGTCAATACTCCCTGAGTAGTGTCTATCATTTTGGTGTCCCAGGACCTCCTTGAGGCAGCAACACTAACCCAAGCTGGTAGAGAAGCTCATGTTTTATGAGGAAGAGACTAAACTGGTGGCAGGGAGCTTGGGAAGACTGAAGTAAGGGAAACAAGAGCCAGTTCAGGAGATAGTTCCATGTTTACTTAAAGCTAGTCTTGCCCTGAAGTCCATTATATAAACTTATCATGAGAAGAAAAGGCAGAAAATTCAAGGAAAGGGTAAGGACAGACCATACCCAGGTTTGCTTTGTGCATGGACAGTACTGAACAGGCCTGTGGATAAACAACCGCTTTGTTCCTCACCTTGTTCTTCTTTGACCTTCCCAGCACTCTTTGTACTTGGGGGCTTGCTGATCTTCCCATCCACAGCCATTTCTTCATGCTCCATTTTCACCTCTGCACCCCAAGGTGAAAGAGCATGGAGAGACACCAGATCCTGGAAGTCCTTGCTGGAAGATTTCACATCCTGAAGAAATGCCTCTGAGACCACACGGACTTTGGCCTCCTTCACTTCTTCCATCTTCTTGCTCATTTTCTCCACATCCTCTGCAGAGGCAGGACAGGAAGGAAAGAAAAAATGCATCTGTGAGGTTTTAGACCACAGCCTCTCCTTCTGGCCATGATTCAGGGCTCTGTGACACTTTGTGAAAACACAATTCCACTACATTTTGCATTCACCATGTTCTTTGGAGAGCCAAGTTCCTCCTTGGTTCAAATATGCAGCTTGGGCCAGAGCAGGAACACTCCTGTTCTACCTAGCTGGTCCAGTTTTCCCTTCCCCAGATCTCAGCTGGAGCTGGACTTTATGATGGATGGGAGCAAATATCCCACCTCAGCAGTCAGTTTGCACAACTCCAGTGCAGAGCAAGAGCAGACTCTAAGCTGCCAGCAGAGCAAACAAGTGCCCTCAGTCACCCACAGTCAGCTCTGGGGATTCTCCAAGGCAAGCATGGACACAGCCCTTGGCACCCCTCATCCCAGCAAAGGTGGCTTGCACACCACCATGATCTGCACGCAAACCCCAGCTGCCATTGACCCACGAGAGCATTAAGGCACAGCCTGCTGGGTTAAATTGCTGTGTGAGCAAAAATCAAACAGCACACATCTGTCTACTTTTCCAAGCACACTCAGGCCATGTGTGCACACAAAACACTCCCCCTAATCCAAACACTGATCCCCAGACAGCTCTGAGGACAAGTGTCCTCTGTAATCTACTCAGCTCTGTTACCACTGCTACCAGTAAGCACAGCATGGCTGCTCACTCTGGGTGCTGATGCACAGGGTGGCTTTGTTAGCTGTTGTCGTCATCTTTCCTCCCAGGTCCTCCACAATGCCTTTCACCTCCTCCTTGTTCTTTGACAGCTTCCCAACAACCAGGATCTTCATGTTGGTCAGTGGTTTGTCTAAAGGTTTGGAAATGACACGTCAGCCACAGGCACAGAGTCCCCTGGACAAACAGCAAGCACAAAGTGACAGCATCCCCCCTCCCTCTCCGTACAATCAGCTCAGCTGGCAGGGAGATGAGAGGCCAAGCAGGTCTGACCTGTGCTAAGCTAGCAGGACAGAGTTCCCCTTCCCAGAGGAAAGGCAATGAAGCTCAACAGCTGCCAACAAAAAGAAGGGATGAAGGATAGGGAAATGGTATGTAGGCTTATTTGCCCTCTTTTTAATTTCTTTTTTTACGCAAAAAGAAAAAGAACCAGTCTTCTTCAGTCCCCTGTGCTACTAGGGACTGTGCTTTGCTTTCCTTCTCTTTTGGTGCCTGGATAGCATGGGTGAAATTCCCTTTCTGAGGGGCCACAGAGAGAATTGTCTCTCAGGCAACACTGTTGCACTCGACAGTACAAGGTTCTACCATGCAAATGCCATGAGAAGTCAGGAGCAAACCGGTAACCATCTGAGGCTCCATCACATGGCGTTAACATTTCAATTCAGGCTGGTCCAGGACATGGCAAGTGTCTAAGAGCATATTTGTACTGCTATAAGGTAAATGCTGTCAACTCTAATTGACCAGCTGAGGGTTGTGCTTCTTCTCCCCCTCAACTCAGATTAGTTTGGCTGTTAGTGAACAAAACAACCTGGCTTTAAATATGGTCAACCTTTTGAGTTTACTTTCAGGGGACACTGGGGCTGGAAGCAATTTGCTAATCAAATTGATTACTTTGATACTTTGACTTCATTGCTAAAATAACATGAACTTGCTGAAGTTAACTGTGCAGAATTACTCACACCTTTTTAACCAAGTAACAACAACGGCCTGCACCCAAAATTATGGCCAGAACTAGAAAGGCTGAATAAGAAAGAAGTCAACATAGCTCTTAACAGACAGGCTTTATCACCAAAGCATGTAATTCATTCCAGCAAGCTACAGGGAATTTCTTAAATCAAACCTTTTGCCAGCTGGAGACAGCACATCTATTTTGCATAAGGGGAGTCAGTGATCAGTAAAGCCAATTCTCAGTAGACAATTTAGAAACAAAACAAACCCCTGAAAAGCTCTCTTGCCCTCAAAACCTAAATTTATGTAGAATATCTGGCATTAGGGACATCCCTGGATGTCCATAAAAAACAAAGTGAGGTGGCATTTTGAAGCAGGCCTCTCCTGAGACACCAGTTGCAACATCAGCCTTTACATTTCTGATTCACTGCATACACATCATTTCCTCACAATCAAGAAACACTCAACACAATCTGTGAGTAAACAACAGAACTTCAAGCCCATGACCCCAGACAACCTAGCATATCAGGGCTTATGTTTGCTAGGAAGATGAAGCACAGGAGACACTTTTTTTATCAGGAGAGCTCTGCCTGCTCAAGAGCAGGAGTCTGGTGGCACTGCTCAGGTTGGCATGTTTGTTTGGCTGGGAATGCCAGCCTGAACATCATCCTGAACAACCCATGCCCAGCCAGACCCTCACCTCTGGGTGCAGACACAGTCTCTGACAAAGGAGCAGATGCAGAGGGAGGAGGTGCCGAGTTCACAGTTGCAGCATCCGGAGGGAACACCCTGTCCTGCTTCTTACATTTAAATTTCTTCAGGTAAGGAATTTCCCGGAATTCCTGTGGGATGGAAACATAAACAATTTTAAACAAACAAACATTATTGTAAGGTTTAAAGGATAAATTGAACACTAGCCAGATGTTGGTATTTATTGCACGTCTTGGAAATTATTTTTGAGACATTCACACTAGGATGGACAAAACCTCACTTTACTGACTGAGAACACAAAGCTGGAAGGGGGTAAATGATGAGTTTCAAATCAAATCAACAACATCTCTTTCAATTTTGTGTTACTGGAAAGAATATGATTTATTTATGCATTAGCTGCCTGCTCCTGAAGGGATGTGGCTGTGACAGGACTTGCCCGTTGTCACAGCTGCTCAGCGCTGCAGCACACTCTGCTCTCTGGCATCCTGCACTGACTGTTGCTTGTTCAGTCAGTTCAGAAACATGCTTCAGAACATCAAATACAAAGTAAATGCTCTCACCTTTGGGATTACCCAGTCTTTTCTGTTGGGAGTCTGTGTTTTAGCAACACACTTGGTCCAGGCAGTGATATCTCCTGAACAGTAATAAGCATCACTCTTGAACACAAACTGCCCCTTGCACTCCTCGCAGGGCAGCAGAGCTCCAAACGCCATCCCATCTGCTACTCGGTCCAAGATCTAAAGCAGCAAAGAACACAGAGCAGGTCATGGCAGGAGGAGGCTGGAAGCACACACACTGCATTACCCTGGGCTGCACAACAACACCAAAGGGTGTTGGAAAAGGATGATGTTTAGAGTCCCTTCCAATCCAACCCTTTTTATAATCCTGTGGGTCAGGAGAACGCACCTACCACACAGCACCTGGCCAGGCTGCTGTGCCAGAACAGCCAAGGAAAAGATGAGCTACTGCATCTGAGCACATGAGTAGGTAGGTGGGAATGTAGGCTCAGACAAGTCCAGGTTTTCCTGCCTAAGAGTATTCCATGACCATTTTGAGTCTAGACACTTCCCACACTCCAGCCCACACTCCTTAAAAAGAGTCCTGATAAATACAAATACTTAAAGCAGTATGTGGCTCTGAAAGAGAGCAGACTTTCACAAGTTACATACACCAAAATGGACTGTTTCTAGAAAAGAAACTGGGAAAGAATTTGTACAATTTTTGCTTCTTTTGCATAATTTAACAGTTGAGGGAGGCAATGTGAAGTGCCTTAACTAACCTGCTCTTGAAGAGCCAGCACCAAAAAAAAAAATACAGACCACTTTCAGCATAGCAGAATAAAGGCACTACACCACTCCTAAGGTGCTGAATTAAGCATCACTCACCACCACACCACCCTTCACAAGCAAGTGTAACAGCAATATCAGAGTCCTGGGACAGAAGGACTGGGCTTTGCACCAAATTTCTTCCTTAAGTGTTACATTAGGAACATTCTTCAGACTTGTGGACCTTGCAGCAATATTGGGTCAGGTCAGCTTCACCAGTTCCAAGACCCCCCACACATGCAGAGCAACTACAACCAACTCACAGCATTCTCCCCTGAGGGGACCTCCTGCTTGTTGGCGATCAGCAGCTCTTTCAGGTCATTGGTGGAGCAGACCTTCCTCAGCTCATCTTTGATGCCCCAGATCAGCTCTGTCTGCTCCTGTTGACAAAACCCAGCAGGTAGAAAGCAATTGATTACAAGTAGCCAAGAACACTCCTCAAACTGCAGTATGTGCACAAGGTTTTAGCAAGCTCATGTTATCTTAAACACAGATTGTGAGATTAAGAGCTTCGAGAGCCAGTAACTTTACCAAAAGGGAGAGTCACACATTTTACCAAACATGTAAAACACAGGTTTTAAAAGGTCACATCCTTCAGATGTCAGTGCCCTTACTTCAAAAGCTCTCAACATCCTTTGCAAATTTCACTTACCTAGCTGACTCTGAGAACAGTGGGGATGCAGCTGCATTTGAGCCTTCCATAAAAATCAGAAATGCTGATTGCCACTGTTCTTTTTTTAAGATAACTAAGAATTAGAGAAATTTCTACTAGATCAGACACCTGCAGTTGTGTGGAGGAGCATGCATGTTCTTTTGGGCCTTTCTACAGAACTTAAAAAGATTGGGAAGCAAAGAAGCATCCTAAAGTATCTCAGATAGTTTCTGAATGTTATCCACTGGCTGCAGTCAAAAATGCAGTCTGCCCTGGAAGAAGTGGTTTACTGGGTTAAGTGGTGTAATTTTCAGTGTTAGTGACCATGCTTAATGAAATGCTGTTTAAAAAAAAAAAAAAAAAAAAGTGAACCCAAAGTTAACCCTGATCCACAAAGTGCCTCCATTTGTCCTAAACATCTGCATTGCAGCAGCAAAACCTTAAAAATAAATTTATTGAAAATTATGGTGCTGCCACAAAAAATAGAACTTTTGTACAAAGCCAGAGCCAGCACTTTTCTATGGCTCCATTAAGACTTCAGTTGCAGCAAAGACAGTTTGTCAGTTTTTTTCCTTGGGAACTTTTAATAAATAAAAAATTCCTGAAGCTCTACTGGGAATTCTTCCCACAACATTCTAAAAAGTGAAAGGTAGAATGCTGTGATCTATCATAATTTGTACCCAAGAACAGCACACCCCTCTCCAGAGAGTGCAAAAGATTTGATTTTTCATTAATCTAGTTGCGCACTTTATCTCCATTTAATTTTTATGATGAGCTATTTATTATTTTCCAAGCTCTTCTGCAATAGTGCTTGGGCTCCAAGCTTCTGCCACCACAGCCAGATGATACAAGAAGGAGCACAGAAGCAGCCTCTCAGAAAAAAAGCATTTAACCTAATCTCTTTAAATCCAATAAGCCCAAGTCCTAGAGAATATCCTTCCTGTCTTTCGAGAGAAAGGGGCAGGGTGAATTGCCTTCAGCAACGCCTCAGGGACAGGGCACCTCCTGTGCCAGGACCATCTGTGCTGCCACCTCTCTGTCTGTGTACAAGGTACTGCCTTCTTTAGGGAGGGAGCAGTAAAGGCACTCTTCAGTCAGTGCCTCACACTGCACTCTTCCAGCAAAGCAGTTCTTGGGTTGCAAGCAGCTAAAACTCACCTTCAGCTGTTTTTGCTGCTTTGACTCTTTCTCTTTTTCTTTTTTCTGCTTCTTTTTTGCAGTCACGTTTCCATCTAGCTCTTCTCCTTTTCTCTTTCTAACAGATAAAAACAAAACAGAACCACACACACACGAAAGGAAGTTATTGAAATAGCTGTCCAGCACTTGCCAGAGCTCAGATTACTGACTGCCAATAACTGCAGGGGCTTGAATATCCTTGGCTTTGGCAGGCAAACCCATTTTTCAAATTCCTCAATGCTAGATTATAGATGTGCACTCGGCTCTGCAATGTAAGCTACCTCAGTCAGGTCAGGCACTTAGAGGTTTTTCACAGGGTAACTGTGGTCTGGCAGAAGAGCATGTGCAAGACTGCAACATTCTCAGGTGTATTCATCTACACCTCTATACCAAAGGCATACCTAAAAATCACTGGACAGCTTTCCAAATCTGGGGAGGTGTAGCAATGCAGGTTAAAAGACCACAGTGTCTTTCAGCTGAATCAACTGCTTGATCAGCTTAGGCAGTCTGTACTGAAATAAAGGACAGCAAACATGGTAACTTGAATGAGCTAGCACACTGGGAAACCAGGTATTCCGTATTTCCCATCCAGTTTCTCTTTAGACTGGAATTAAGTCAGGCCTCTGAAATCAAACAGGTGCAAGTTTCTGCTTGGAAAATGCTTCCAGGCTCACAGTGGTTTTGTGACATACTGCTGGGAGTTGTGTGTGTAGAAATTTATTGCTATTTGCTAGGCCTCAGAGCTGAAGGGAGAAGTTACAGAAAACACTGCTCAGGAAGGACTAGAAAAAGAAAGCCAAATGAAAACTGGGAGATTTTGGGAGACTTCAGAGTGACAAGGAACCTCAGAAGAAGGTTTTGTGTTTCCAGAGTCATGTCATCCCCTTCGTCTGCCTGGAGTGCGTGTTCTCCTTGTGAGGACGCCAAGGGAAATTCTATCCCAGCTGAGACAGGACAGGCCTGCAACTCGAGGCAGAGCATAAACACGCTTGGATCTCACACTCCATTTTGACAGAGATGCTTTCTGTTATGAAACATCAGCCAGGTTTCTCTTTAAGACAGCCCCTCTAAACTTTGTAAGCTGTGGTTGAGGGTTAAGTCATGAAGTTGACATTCTTGATTGCTCTCCTACATACAATTTTAAACAGCTCTCTTTCAAGGACTTTGCTCTCATTAAGACTAACTCTGTATGACAGCTATAAAGCTGCTGCAGGAGGATGTCAGGAGGTCCTCTCCTCCCAGAGACTCCTGCATGAGACCTGTACATTCTAGTAACTCCCCTGGCCTTAAAATTGGGCTAAGTGATCACTTTATTTTCAGTGGCCAGAGCAGCCCACTACTAGCACTTCTGACCAAACAACAGCTCAGAGCACTTTTGAGGGACTGGTTTTGCAGAAGATTTCATCTTCCAGCTGTGCCCCTGACAGGTGCCATCAGTGAGCAGGGGCTGTGCTGTTACATTTTCCTGCCTCATGGTGTGGGGAAACAACCACACTGTGCTGCCAGAGGAAAACTTCATCCTGTTCTAAATCAGGCAAGCGGCAACCAGTGTGGCAGGACTGGCTCCAGCACACACAGAACAGTGTCTCCAAAATTCCCCAGGCCAAGCAAGTCCTCTCTCCTTGGCTGCAGCTCCTGAAGGGAACAAGACCAGAGTCCACTGAGCCCCACCAAGAAGACAATGACTTCCCTAAATTTTAACAGAGTCAGGGGTGCACAACAGAGTCTGTGAAAAACATACCAGCCCGATTGCAAAGTGTTCTGCTGCAGCTTCCCAAATTGGGGGTTTAATGATGTCAGTGCTTAGAAGGGGTGCCCAGCCCTGTGTATCCGCAGTGCCTGCTGACAGTCCAGCAAGCCAGCACTCACTCCCACAATGTAACTTGTCTCCTAGTCCCCAAAGGGAGTAAATCCAGCACAGCAGCCGCTGGAAGGCGATCACTCTGCTGAGAGACCCTGTGACCCAGGGAATGCGTCCAAATTCCAGCAGCAAGTCACACTTTTGGCAGCTTCTCACATTCAAGAGGACAGCAGATGTTCCCCTAGACAGGATGATTACTGTACCTGCTCCAGCCACTGGAACAAAACACAGGGTGGGAGAGATCTCCCCAACTGCAGGGAGGCATAAAGCTATTGGTCACCACCTTCTCTTCTGTGCCCAAGGCTAAAGCAAACACTAATCATTTCATATAGCCTGGAGAAGGGAATGGCAAAGCTGAATTCTTGTGTCTTCCCAAAGCAGCACATTTTAGAATAATCTGTAAACTACACCCTCACTGACACACAATAAGGATCTTCCATCCTCAGGCCACAAAACCATGTGTTGCCCACAGCAGTGGGGTGCTACTGTGTGCACCCTTTCTCCTGCTGGGGAAGGGACAGCCTTCTGTACCTCTGACAGGTACAGCCCAATAGCTTGCCTGGAGGGACTGGTATTTCCCAGGCTATGCAAACCACTTCTCACCTTCATGGAGGACACACAAGATTTATTAAAACTACAGAGAAGATGAAGAAGGAAGTGAACTGTGGCCTGGCCCTTCCTGATCACCTACTTTATTTTTCATGTTTGCCTCTTCTCCTCCCTACAATAAAAAATGTGAAGGACAGTCACAGCAACCCTGGATAAAGCATGCAGGGAGGAATAAGAACTCCCCTTTTCACCTCCTCCCTGTAAAGCACTGCCAAACTGTTAGTGACCTGAGCACTTAGCATTTGCCTCAGGTCACCTCTGCAGCTAATCCAGTGCTGCATGACATCTCCAGAGTGACACTTTGCTCCTGTCCTGGGCAACAATTCCATCTAAACAAGAGAGGCAGAAAATACAGGAAATACTACAGCTTAGAGCAGGAGGACAAAACACACACTACCAAAGAAATACTGTCAAAAGGAGCTCACAAGCTGCTACTGCATTTCCTATATCAGCATACAGGCATTCTTTCCACACAGAAGCTGCAGCCAAGGACACAAGATCCTCCTTTCCCAGGTCTGCAGAGTGCTGGTGCTTAGGCAGGACAGCCCATAGCCCAAGGGAGAGTTGCATGTCTCACCCAGAACTGGCTGAGGAAAGGAGCCAAGATCCTTGCAGTAAATCCTCCCATATTTGGCCTTCACAAGGAAAGGATTTTTCAACTTACTGTTGGTAGCCCTGCTCCACACGTCACCTCTCCCGTCTGGAGAAGGCACATCTCAATGCCACTCTTACACAAAGGGCTGACAGGGCAGTCCCAAAGTCTGAGGTTCTCCTCAGAGTATGGGCTGGACATGCAGTAGCAGCACCTGAATTTGGATGTGTCACATCTGAATTGCACAGACTTCTGAGTCAAGATATAATTTGAACACAGCATAAGTAGAAATATCTTTAAAGATCATTTTGAGAATCTCACTTGCAACAGACACTTTAACATAACTTCTCCAAGAGGCTTTAATTTCTGTTGTTAATTTCTGTTATCTCATCAAATACACAAGGTGAATTATCTGAATGCATCTCATTCAGGTTTCTGGAGTGTTCTTCCTTTGGCTTCTCTGTAACTCCTTTGCTTTCTTGGCAGCAAAACCACCAGATAGGTAGCACACCACACCCCTTCACTCATGCTGTTTATTTATGCCATCAGCCCAATTGGTTTGTTTGACAGGCAATGATTTTTCCAATTGACCCTTACCACCCTTGGCTCCAGCACAGCCCAAAGAGCAGAAGGTAGTGGAGCACAAGAGCTAGCCAGCACCTTCACGGTTGAGGGGCTTGTTCAGGCAGTGCTTAGAAAGCAGGAAAGATGAGACATCCTGCTGCTTTTCTGGCGTGAGGTCCTGGTTCACATTACCCTACATCACCAGTGCAAGCTTTTTTCCACTGCAATTCTAGGCTTTTATTTACACAGTGACTTGGCAAACTACTTTGCGGCCTTTCTTTACAAAGCCTTCATATTTTGCATAGCATCCCAGAAGCGGCCCAGAAAAACAGAGTCAGGGCAGACAAGAGAAGCACTTACACAGTCAAATCTCTAGAGCTTTGCTGAGGACATGGGAGAAAACTACAAATAACCCTATTAAACTCACTGTTCTAGGACAAAGCAGAACTCACATCTCAGCACAAAAAGCAAAGGACTACTTGAAAACCTGTAAGTGCATTAAAATACTGCACTCCTGCTTACACCAAGCAATGCACAGAGAGGTAAAATTCCTGCATTGAAAGACAGCAGGCTGCCCAACAGATGCACACATCTCTTGGTCTCTGCTACTTCAGCTAAGTGATGTGAACAGAACAGAACCTGAATGGGCTCTAGCCAAAGCCCCCATCAAGGGATGCTGCAGGAGTCTCCCCACAGCACCCACACCACTGCCAAATGCTTCTGGGGCAGTGGCTTACCAACCAACTGCACACCACACACATCAGCTGCACACCTGAAAGACCAAGACTGCACAGATCTGACATAGACACAGCTTCTCAGAACAGACATCAGCTTCACTGGACACTTTCATGGTGAATCTTCACAAAAAGCAAATTGAATTCAATCTAAAATGGACAGAGAAGCCAAATGTTTTCCAATGACAAGATCTTTTCTTTTTTTGTAGGATCCAGAAATACCTTATGTTCCTTCCTCCACGGGGACAATGCAACACTGATTTTTGTTATGAAGCATGACTCCAGGCAAAGTCATTTCAAGAACAAGTAACAAAAGCCTTCATTAACAAAGAAAGATTCACAAAGCTAGCAAGTCACCTGGAAACACTTCTCTGTCAGTACAAGTTCTGTCAAAAGCCTCCACTGAAAATCTCAATGCAAGGCAATGAAATTTCAGACACACTATAAAAGATTCAACAAACAAAAGCATCCAAGTGTAAGCACTACATGGCCAATAAACACCATTATCAGATTCAGTGCCTGTCACAGATCAGCAGCTCATAGATAAAAGATGTCAAATGAATTCTCTAACAAGTGGTTTGAGCATAGAAACCATAACTGATAACAGTATCACACAAGGAGACCCAGAGCCCAGTATCCATTTGTACTATGCAGGCATTATTTTATGGTTGAAAGCCCTCCAAGTCACTGCTGCAGGTCTCTGCGCTTCCTCAAGGCAGTCACAGGGGGCAACTGGACTGCACGTTCCCAGCGACAAGTAATGTCTGCCTGACATTCTGCCTGAGGTCACAGGAACAACCAAACCCTCATACAACCAATATTCTTTTAACAGAGACAACATCCCACAACATTTATCATGGCTACATTTAAAGGCAATGGCTCCTCCAGACAACACAATTTCTTACACTAATCACCTACCCTTCACTCTTGGTAGCTGGGAGCTGCTTCTTCAGAGTTTCTTTATCTTCAGCTTTCAAGATGCTGAAGCCCAGGAGCTGGGTGGCCCCGTAGGCTGGGAGAAAGCCCAGCTCTGCTCGGCGGCTCACAAAGCAGTCCGGGTGGTACCAGTTATCTATCATTCCCAGCTGCGGCTTTTCAGGATGCACCATCTTCTTGGAAATTCGGATCTGGCCCTGAGGTAGATTAAAGTGACATAAGGGCAGTTGTTAGGCCATTCTGGAAGGAGCAGGATGTTAACAAGCTACCAACATGGTACTTCCTAAAAACCTGTAAAACAGTAACAGTTCCTCTATCAAAGTCTGCAACTTTTGTTCAAACCCTTTTACTACAGTTCCTCTGCTTTCTTCTGTACTCTTGCTAGGTTGAAAAAGTCACCTTTTGGGGGTAGTTCTCTGTTCAAAATCCACTCAAACTGGCTAACCCTTTTGTCTTTATTCCAACTTCCAATAAGCTTTAACAAGTAAATCTCACATGAACAAGTCTCATAAAGACAAATAACTTTATGTCCCTACCACTCAAACACCAGTGCTAATATGAACTTACCCTGTCTTACTGCAAATTACTTTTCAGATGTCCAACAAGTAGCTGGTTTGCAGTGCAGCAACAAGCAGGAAAATGGTGTTAATGCAGTTAATAGTGGCTCTCTAGCCACCGAAATGGTGGTGAGCAGCATTCCCAGCCTGCTCTAAGACCCAAGTGAAAGGAGGGTTCACCAGGCTTGAAGCCCAGGTTACCGTGCCTGAGGGATGCCTTTACTGTCAGCTGTCCAGGGAACAGCTGCTCCTCAGACACAGAAATGCAGCTCTGCAAGTGCTTTCCATATGCAGGACAGACAGGAAGCAATTATAAAAGCCACTGTTTGAATTAAAACTGGTGAGAGAAAAGGTGAGATGGAGAACTTTTTTACCTTTTCTATTTTCTGCTCACAGCCTTTGCAAGTACTTCTGTTAGACTTGGCATATTCAGCAGCAAAGTCATTTAGACTCTTCTCAGCCTTACCACCTCCTTCCTGTTCCCCTCCTTTTCCTGGAGAACAAAGCAAATACAGAGTTCAGCTTTAATACACATTCCCTTATTTTCTTATTCTCTGTCCCAGATTGATAGCAGTCTGCATTAATAAACCTCTGGTGTTCCAGCCACTCATTTGTCCAGAATTTGAATACAGAGCAAGACAAGCAGTCCATGCTCAAAAGCACCAAAGAGCCACCATAACCAGGCACTGAACTGAAGGTACTATTAAAACAACTTAGCACAACAGCATCTGTTAACATTAAAGAACTGAAAACTAATCATGATAACAAGAAATGTTTTTTCAATATATCTGCCAACTGACTTGGCTTTTTCCCCTCACTGATTTAAGATGCTGCACAATACTGTCAGCATTCCAGTCCTGGAGCGGGGAGAAACCTCAACAATTCTTCTGACATCACTTGCTGAAGCAACGTGGACACCAAATCACCATAATAACAGCACAACAAAAGTGAGCACAGTTCCAGATGAACCTCCAAACACCATGATGCTTCTGCCTACCTCCTCCAGGGCCTCCAGTTTCAATGGATTTCTTGATTTTCTCCTGATCTTCCCACCGAAGCTCAGGGAAGCCATCAATGTCTGTGTGGGACACAATTCGAGCCCGCTTCCAGAAGCAGCTGTAGTGGTGCCAGTGAGGGACTTTGCCATCAAACATGGGTGACTAGCAAAAAAGCACATTACCAACATGAAACAATTCAAGCAGAATCAAGGGAAAAAACAAAACAAAGATAAAAAGGAATATCTGTGTAAACACACGTGATTTCTTCCTTTTATTTTTCTTTAAATCAGAAGATGGATACTATTTAGGACAAAGTCTAAGAAGAAAATCTAATAAGACAGACAAGCTGCTGGAAAGATGTTCCTGAAGGGGATAGACATGGAAGGAGCATTTAGCTAGCTTAACCAGTTCATCACCCTGCTACTCAGCCCATCTGTTTTACTGGAAAAAACAAAGAAGGTCACAGCCTCAGCATGGCTGCACCAGCCCCTGTGAGACTGCAGCACAAGAGGCTCCACAATCCCTTTGAGAACTACTTCTCTAGCAAACTGTCCATTCTCCTGGAGAACCCATGTCAGGTACAAGATAAGAAGGGCAGCTCCAAGGATTGTGGCCTGAGGAAATGCCTGACTGGCCTGCAGGAAGTAGAGACAAAATTCAAGGGAAACACCAGAGCCAAATTAAAGTTCTGCATCAGAGGCTGACAGCAGGCCACAAAGATGATCAGAGGGTTGAAGAATACCTGAAGTTGGCCTACAAGAAAGCTGGAGAGGGACTTTTCACAAGGACTTGTAGTGATAGGGTGGTGAGGGACTGGGAAAGGTTGCCCAGAGAAGCTGTGGATACCCTGTATCTGGAAGTGTTCAAAGCCAGGTTGGACGGGGCTTTAAACAGCCTGGTCTAGTGGGGGGCATCCCTGCCCATGGCAGGGGCTGGGAACTGGATGATCTTCAGGGACCCTTTCACACCAAACTATTCCATGATTCATGATCAGGACAGAAACATTGCCCAAGTCCTCCTTAAAGTGCAGCTCCAGAGTGCCCTGCCCCATACCAAGCATTTGTTTTACAAGTGCTCCACTTGTTTAAAACTCAGACACAGTTGGTATCATCCTGGCATCGCTTCAGTTACCCACCAGGCAAAATAACCTTACAGTGGCTCGGCTCCAAAGAATGCACACAAACAACTGCTGTACTAATAATACTCAGTGCTGTATAATTATTATTACTGATGATACAGAACTAACGACCTAGGAAAGCCTTCCATGTGTCACTCACTAACAGGAGGGAGATCTCCAAGCCAAAAACAATAGCAGAGCTTCGTGTACGAGTAGGAAGGAATAGGAAAGGGCTTCGAAGATGATAGCATGGAACCAGGAGCACTAAGAACCCAAATTCCAGTCGGAGTCTTCCCACAAGCCAGGGCTGGATACCCAGTTACTCTCACAGCACCACAGCAGCCACCCTGCGGTTGCTCTCAGTGTGTCTCTAAGTCACATGAAATTCTGGCAACTTGGACACTTCTGGGCTCGTGTCTAGAGTTTTGCAGGAGGACTCAGGGCTGTTCCCAGCACAAACGCTTTGAGGGCGCAAGGCACTGGGGTGTACAGAGGGGAGCAGAGCTGGCTCAGTCTTTAAGACAACCATACAAGCAGTGAGTAATCTCCCCAACACAGAGTTTCAGTTTCAGACACTTTTCTCTGTGTGGACCTCTAGGCAAGCTGGGCCTTGTTTACACAACTTCCCTCAGCTCACCTATCTCTAGACCATAGTTTCCTAAACAAACTAAGGAAAAAAGAGACTAATTTGCTTTCACAGTGCATTTTCAGATAACAGAAACCACTCGGTTCCAGCTGGAAGCAAAAGGCAAAGCTGTGCTGGTCCTGCAGGGCCCCAGTGCCTGCCCTGTGCCAAGCACCCAGAATCCCAGTCATTGAGAGCTCTTCACTCGAGGAACCAAAACAAAAAGGAGGTTACAGCAGACACAACCAAGGCCTTGGTCTGTATCTGCCTTTAATTTCTTCAGCACAATTTGCAGAAGAGCTCAGTGCACTGACGCTGGCACAGAGGCCGCTGTGCAGGGGATTTCCCCGGGAAGAAACAAGGGACCCGCGTGCTCCGGTGAAACTCAGGCAATTACAGCGGGATGCTCAGCAGCAGGGTGTGCTCTGCTGGTACAAAAACTAGCAGAGGGCAGAGGAAAGAGCAAGCAAATTCAAGAGGTTGTGGGGAAAATAAAAATGCAAGTGTTCGGTGTAAGACCAGCAGTTTTGGGGAGATGTCTGGCAATGAAAGGCAGTGTCTCTGTGAGGAATGTCACGATCCCCAGGAACTCACTCCATAAACCAAGCCCTAGAGAACCAGAATACCCCTGGCCCCCGTGCTGAAGAAGGGGAACCCACTTCGCATCAGCCTCGACTGCTGGGCAAGACAGGAAGGGGTAACAAACGTAAAGAAGCCGAGGAGCAGCAGCCAGAGCAGGGGAGAAGGAGCAGCTCCAGCGAGCGGCTGAAGGCAGCCGGGGAGACAAAAGGAGAGGCAGCAGGAACACGTGCGAGCAAACACTGCAGCTTGGCACCGCACGGTCCCACATATTTCCCAGGGAAAGGAGGCTCTGGGGAACAAAGGCAGGTATTTCCCCTCGGGGGCAGCAGCTTGGCCTCCAACCCCGGCAGACCTGCCGGCCCCGCCCGGCAGCCAGCAGCCCCCGCAGCACGGGCGAGGGGGACCGGGCCCTTCCCCCCCGGCCCGTACAAGCGGTGCCTTTCCCAGGGGCACAGAGCTACGTCCTCCAGACCCAGCTGCTCCACAGCATGCACGCACACATGCATGCACGCATCCATCCGCAGGGCTTTGCGCTGCCACGTCCTTGCTCGCCTTCCGTAGACACACGCGTATGCCTTTGCTTACCTTTCACAGCAACACCCCCAAACTCAGCCCGCCCCCAGCACGCTGCAGGTGCCCCCTCCCCTCTGCCCTGATGCAGCCAGGATGGAGCACCCCCTCCCAGGACAGCGCCGTGTGCCTCCCTGCGGAGCGGCGATTCCCTCCGCATCCTCCCGCAGCACGGAGGGATGCTGCGTCCGTGCACAGCTCCCGGCCCCCCAGCGCAGGACGGGGCTCTTCCCTTCCTTTCAAAAGGAAGACAAATATTATTTTCCCAGAAGACAAATAATAGCGTGAAGGCGGCGGAGAGCAAACCGTGCCCTCGCAGTCCGTTCGCCAGTTGCGGTTCAGCTGTTTCACGCCTGCCATGTGCCAGCCGCTCTGCGAGAGCACTCGGGCCCGGCCGCTCATCTTGCGGCCCCGCGGGCCGCCCCACGCCTCTCACAGCCTCCAGCTCCTCCGTCTCGTACGCCAGGCGCGCACCGAGCGGGGATTCCCCGGGCCCGACACCGAGCGCCACACGCTTCCCAGGGCACGGAAAAGCCGAGCCGCGGAGCTCGCATCGGCCCCCGGACAGCAACAAAGCGCCACGGCCCCGGAGGGTGAACTTCGCACGGCTCCGGCTCCAGCCGGCCCTGCAGCCCGGGAGAGCGGGGGAAGCGGCTCCCCCCGCCCGGGGAGCGCTGCGGACACGGCAGCGAGCGAAGTCATCTCTGCCAAGAATAGGCTGCTCTCGCCTCCGCAGCAGCGAAAGGCACGGCCGAGCGGCTCCGGAGCACCGCGGCGGGCCGAGGGAGCGGAGCCCCGGGCTGGCCCCGCCGCCGGCGGTAACAAACGGAGCGGCCAGTTCAGCCCGCCCGCCGCCCGCGGCGGCCCCGCCACGCGGTACCTGCACCATGAGCGCCAGGCGCAGCGAGTCCTTGGCGATGCTCTCGCCGCACTTCTTGCAGGAGGCGCGGCCGCTCTTGGCATACTCGGCCCGGTACAGCTTCTCCGCCGGCTCCGCCATCGCCGCCGCTCCCGCCGCCGCGCCCGCGCCGCGCGCCCGCCGCGACCCCGCCCGCGGCAGCGCCAGCCGAGCGCCGAGCGCGCTCCCCCGCCTCGCCGGCCGGGCGGATCTGCCGCTCTGGCATCGATTGCGCGCGCCTGGAGGTTGCCACTGTGTATCAATGGGAGGCGGGCGCGGCGGCGCGTCTCGTGCTGCGGGGCCGCGCTGCGCCCTGAGGGACGCGGGTTCGGGTCCCGCCGCCACCCCCGCATCCCCCCCCCATCCCTGTCCCTGTCCCGTACCCGCACAGAGCGGGCTCCCGCGTCTTGGGAGAACCTGAGCTCAGCAGCTCTCCCGCAGACATATGCTGGCAGCGTGATGCAGCTTCCAGGCGGGCGTTGCGGTGGTGCCCAGCGACAGGACCAGGAGCGATGGTCCTAAACTAAAACACAAGAAGTTCCACCCTAATATGAGGACGAACTTCCTTATATGAGGGTGGCAGAGCACTGGAACAGCTGCTCAGGGAGATCGCTGGGTCCCTCTCTGGAGACAGTCAAACCCCACCTGGACACGTTCCTGTGTCACCTGCTCCAGGTGACCCTGCCTTGGCAGAGGGTTGGACTGCTGATCTCCAGAGGTCCCTTCCAACCCTGATAATGCTGTAATTCTGTTTCCTCCAGTCCCTGGGAATAACAGTGTGGCTGCTGACAAAATCAGAAAAGGAGCCCTTCAATAAAAAACCTGCAGGATTTTTCCCCACTCAAAGAAGATAATTATCCTCTCCTATCAGCAGAGGGCATTGGCTCTGCAGCTTCCCTGGAGGAAAGAAGAGCACTGAAGTTGCTCCAAACCGTTGCCAAGTATTTGTCATTAATTTTATAGAGATTCTGACATTAGGATTCAACTAAGGCAGGATGTGCAGCCCCGGGTGGGCTTCAGGCAGCTCGCAGATGTCACTGAGAGGTGCACAGCAGCATCTCAGCAAATCTGAGATGCTGACACGCCTTTCATCCTGTGCCGCCCTTCTCCAGGCTGTCACACGGGTGCCGTGCACGAACGCAGGGTTTGCCTTCACAGGGAGCCCCGCAACAGCCTGGGGGTGAGCGGCGTGCCCGGGAGGAAAGGATGGGTCCTGGGTACATCACTGCGGATTTGGGGAAGGAGCAAGAGAAATCTCTGCGAAGCGCTAGATGGTGCTGCGAACACACAGACACCCAGGTGCTCCATACAGCGGGATCTTGCTGATTACTCCTTCCAGGAGTTCCTGGCCCAGACACCAGTGGTTCAGAGTCAGATCAGTGCATTTGGTCTCACCCTGGGGAAAAATGGGGAGAAAAACCCAGGAGAGTTCATCTGGATGACCTGGACCCCCTCCCACTGCCTGGCATGTTTGCCAAGGGGTTTGCCCTGTTTGAAGGTGACCAGCAGAGAGGCGTGGAGTGGCATTCACCCAGTTCAACAGAACTGCTGCCACCCTGCTCCATCCAAGGGAATCCAAATAGCAAACAGTTAAGGGCTGACTTGGAAGAGTTGTCCTAAATGAAGTCAATGGCCTGTTTAACCCTGATCCCGCCTCTGCCAGAGGCTGACATAAGAAAGGCCAAAAAACCACTACTTGATCTCCCAGATATTTCCCAGCCTCATGAGATTGGTGGCTTAGAGACTTCCTGCATGCCATCATCCTGACAGGAATTTTTCTTCCAAGGATTTGTCCACCTTCTTTGAAAAAACTCTTGTTTATATGTTATTTATTTATAGTGTTTGAGCAAAAGAGAAATGACTGCTCATTGGTGTTTCCTCTGGCTGGGGCCACTTGCACTCCTAAGAAAAGCAGCCCTGCCCAAACACCAAAATGCTGCTCTGCAGCTTGCAGCCTAGGCACTTGCAGAGGATCTGTAAGATGTCATGAAGAGCCATACACAGACATTCACAGACTTGCAAGCATGAAAACAAGCAAAAAAGGTGACTGTAACAAATGGCTCTTCTGAGCTTAACCTTTTATTTTCAGTTATGAACACATACTACATTAATACGAGTCCAAATGGGGTTTAGTGGAATTTCTTTTTCGAAAGGGGTAGGTGGTTCTGCTCGAAAGGATCAGCCTCAAAGCTCTGGGCACTTTACTTTTTCAGCCTTTGAGAATTCCACAGGAGTTTTTCTTGGCTACAACCTGTGTGCTGCTTTGAATCAGGAATGTCTATGTAGCCGGAATTAAATTGTTATAGTTCTTCTTATTGAAGTGTAATTTCCTCTGTAGGCAAAACGTCATCCTGATTTGTGGTGTCAAGAGTTACCAAATCATGTTAGTCCCTTCCATAAATCTATTGATCACAACAGAGTTGCCTTGCTCTCTGTCTTCCCAAGTGTGACATGTGGATCACAGCACATCCCTTCCTCTCTCCAGGGGCTGTGAGGGACCAGTCAGTGCTAACACAAACAGCACCAAGGATACCAAGTTTTGTTACAAAACAGGTGCTTTGGCAGCAGCTGAGAGAAGTGGCATCTGCAAGGCCACTCTTCTGGGTAACAATCCCTTTAAGTAATTACAGTATTTCAAGAGCCCTCATCTTTGGCTGCTGGGTTTTACAGGAACCTGCATGCAGCAGGAGCAAGGACAGTTAAAGAGGGTAATATTTTTATGATCCCTCACATGATGTCTACATCCCTTTCTAACAATATTCCCATCTCAGTGGACTGATGACTTCTGGGATCCTGTTGGATGACAAGTGCTGCGCCAACATTTGAGGGTTTATTTTCCCTCTCTGTTACCAGGGTAGAACTCATGGTTATCCTCAGAGGTGTTTTGATTATCTCCATATACTGACACTGAGATGCCAAACTGGCTGCTGGTGTTTACAGAGCAGCACTTCCCCAATCACACACATGCCCATGGGCTCCCATAGCTCACCGTGCTGTGGACAGGAGTGTAGTGAGGCAGGGGGTGTAATCAAAAGGTCTGATTTGCAGGCTTCATCACAAATGTCAGGATATTTGGAATTTTCTTAAAGCCTCTGTTTCTGCAATCTCACCTCTAGGACGCCCCCAGCAATTTCTGTTCTCCAGAGGCAAACTGCACAGAAGCAGTAAAGAAGAAAAGAGTGGCCAAAGAAACCCCATCTCTGTCAGTTTTGAGTGTCTCAGACTCTGAAATTCACTGTCAAGCATTCAGGTGTCTGGCTTGTGACTTCAGGGCTCCACAAAGAATTGTATTTTCTTTTCTGGGCCATTTTGCATTAGATGCCTCTGAAAGGCAGGGGAAAGTAGGTCAAACTGCTGGTACCAGGAAGATATAAGTTATCTCTTTAGTGTCACAGGACCAAATGCTTTCCTTCAGATTGTGCTGACAGAACCCTGAGCACTGAATCTTCCAGACTGTCTTGCTTTGGGCTCCATTTCTGACACATGCCTGAGATGACTTTCTGCAAGATTTCCACCCTGCCAGGCATCTCACAAAGGGTGAGAAAATGTTTGGTATATATATGCAACATGATCACTTACCGCCAGTGGGGCAGTCAGAACTGTTCTTGCTCAAGCCTGGATTTGTTGCTGCAGGAGACTTTATATTATCTGGTCTTTGTTATCAGATAGCTGGAGAGTTTTGTAGCAAAAACTGTGCTAGGTTATCCTGTCTATACTGATGACCCACTTTCTTCATGCCACTGCACATAATCAGCGTGGCTGGGATGACCCTGTTTGCATGCAGGAAAGAGGCTACAGGCAACCACTGCTGTGGCTCAGCTGTGCCTTCTTGCTTATGCAAGTGATCATCCCATTGACATCCCTGAGACTGCACCAGTGGGAAAGGGATGTGAGATTGTGCACTCCCCATCCATCTGAGCATCTTATTGTCTTTTCTTTCCATGGAATAAATCAGAGGGCTCATCATCCTGTCTAGGGGTTCTAAAATATGTATTGAATAGCTTAATAACTTCCCATGGCTCCTCTCTCCTGGATGATACAATCTCTTTGGCTGAATATAGAGTGTTCCTGCAGGGCAGAGGTGAAGTTTTGGTGCACAGAGCTGGCCTCCTTCTTAGTCCCCCTAAATATTTTTGCATTACAGACCAGCACAGAGCTCTGTGTGAAGCAGCTCTGATGGTTCCTCTGTTCTTTAGAAAGGTGCCTTAAATAAACATGCTTATTTGTCTTTCCAGATGCCCAGGAAAGTAGATGTAGGAAGAGGCAAGGGAGGAGGGGTTGATAGAGGAGAACCAGCATTTCAGACTGCCTGGGAACATGACTGAGTAGCTTTCTCTCAGTAAATTCAGTGGTGTGACTACATATCCTGAGTCTGGGGAAGGTAATATTCCAAAGCCAGTGGCAGAGCCAAGTGCAGCCACAGTACTTGCCATAGTTAGTACCTGGGTGCTTGCCAGGCTTTGAGGTTATTCACCCTGACATTATCCCCATACAGGAAGAACCATGCCATTATCCCTGTTTTACTGTCCCCATGTGGCAACTGAGACACAAATCACTATGCAATGAAATTAGAGAGTGGGAAATTAAAGAAGGGTAAAAGGAAATTTGTTCTCATGGCAGGTTAATTAAACTAGAGCCTACAGCCAAAGGCAGATGTTGTGGCAAAGTAATGCTGAAAAGAATTATTTAGAGTTCTCCTAACTTCAAATGTTAAAAGGAACATAAAACAGTGAGCTTTGGAGATAAAGTCCGTACTAATTCATGATGACAGTGAGGAGACATAACATGGGGATGAGATGATCTTCAGTCTCATCAGAGGTTCTTCATTTAAAATGCTAAGCCCAGTGAGCTGGAGACAGAGGAGCATTTGCTGAATGGGCAGCTGTGGTCCCATTCTTGATTTCTGCTACCTGCCAACAAGAATAAGAAATCACACTCAAGGAAAAAGCAAAGTCTTCAAAATGCTGAGCTAATTCCACAGCCATTCAGTCAGCCTTTGGCAGAGCTTGTGAGAAATGATGGCAAACACCCTCATGGGCTACTTGGCTACCTTTTTTGTGTGGATGCTGCCCATTAGTTTGTTCTCCCACCTGTGTTCCCAAGCTCCATCTTTCCCCTTTGTAGTGCAGTGGGGCTGTTAATCTTCCTGCCTATGTGGATGCCACTTGTAAAAGGCTCTGCTGCCAAAGGAAGGAGGCACCAGCTGCAGCACTGAAAATGTTCAAGAGCAGAAACAAGAGAGAGACTTGGAAAGTTCAGAGATCTGTGTGTGTCAATCCCAAGGTACAGCCTTATGGAGGATTTTAATTAAGGATGGAAGCTTCCCCCTCTGAAGTTATAATCCCAAATACATGTCTCCACTTGAAGCCAAGCTGTGAGTCCTGACTAGAGCAGCCCAGGGTAGCTGGCCAGGTCCCTGGGGTGGCAGATACCTGCCCTACCTGTGCCAGCAGTCTGGGTATCCTCTGGCCCAGAACAGCTGCCAAAATACATATTGGGCAGCACAAGACACCAGCTGGAGAGTCTGCATATGGTTCCCAGTTTGGGTCCTTGAAAATGAATAAAAAAAAAGCAAAACAGAAGAGCCTGAGGGCTAAAAGGGACAGAATAGCCAGTGAAACTCTCAGTAGCATTATGCTATTGGGCTAAAAAGAAAATGACATTTCTGCAGTCCCATGGGTGCTCTGCGGTAGATTGAGGCTGCACAGGCCCTTTGCAGAGATACCACAGCTTCTGAAACAAATCCACCTTTGAAATGGGGGTTTCTTACAGCATTCTGTTAAAGAGCAGTGAAATATGTCCATTTGGTGACCCAGCTAGTGCCCATAATTTATCCAAAATCTAAATTCCACCAGATTTTGATGGACACAGACAGCTGAGACCTTGCTTTCCTGGCACAGCTGAAAACAGACTTTACTTTGCTTGTACCTATGTTGGCTCCTTTTGTCAGGCAAGGGCCTGAGGCATTTATTTGGGTGCTCTGCAGGTCTGCCCAGGTGAGCAGCAGGATGTTTTTTCTGGTCTTTGAGCATCCATTATGTGACTGATTCCAGTAATTCATTAAGTGCAACAAATGAGTGGTGACAGTGGAGGCTACACTATCCCATAATTCATCTCCCTTGCCTCTTGATGAGAAAGTTTCCTGTTACACTAAGCAGACCTGTCCTCATCGCTCTCCTTTAAAGGCTGTCTCTCATTCTGTGTTTCTTTCATACAGAAATGTGTTCAGTCCCAGAAGCTGTGAATGTTCTCTTTCCTCAGTTGCCAAAAATCTGCTAGGTACTTCTTGCCTATAGACCCCTGGGTTTAGCTAAGAGCTCAGCAGTGGTTACACTATTTGGAAGTGCTAAATATTTCTTTAACTTTTGAGAAAGTCAATCTAACTCCTCTGTAACCCATTGCTTTCAGAAAATTTTGAACTGCTTGTAAATGCCAGAATGAGGAGCAGTGACCACTTATCTAATAAAATTTGCCTTCTGAAGTATTTCTTAGCTCTATTACAATCACACAACTTCATGACAATAAGTATCTCTCAGTGTGGATTTGATACTGGCAGTCTTCTTTTGAATTATATATTCATGATGGGGAATCTTAGTTTTCCTTTGTGACTAATTATTGTTAGGAGATATTCTGATTAAAGGATAATTGGTTTCTTTCTCCTAATAAAAATACACTTTTTAGGGGCATCTGATACATTCATAAATATGCAAAATATTCAGTCCCTAATCCAGGTAGCTCTCATTTATTCAGGGATCTAATTCTAAAGACCCCATTTACACAATGGATGGCACAGGGAGGGAAGGCTGGCAGCGGAACCCAGGAGCCCTGGGTCTGCTCTCCTCATCCTGGAGAGCAATATCAACACTGAGGATCCACGCTCCAGTGTTGCTCTAATTAAAGCAAACCAGCTACAATCAGATTAACTTTATTTGCACTGTTTGTAGACAAACTATGCATAAAACACACCACAGAGAAAAAGCACACAGGGCACTGGTAATAGATGGCATAAAATAAAGCAAGCAATGATGAAAGTGGCTGCTTGATAAACACATCAGCCTGGCCAAAGGCAACACATTTCAGAGGAAAAATGTTTGTTTTTAGTAAAGCTGCAGCAGTCTCTCCAACTACCAAGTGAACTTTACAGAGGATTAGCAGTGCTGGAAACTGGAGTCCTCTTTTCACCCAGAGAAAAACTGCTTAAGGGCAGTAAAAGGCCAGCATTGGCACTAGTATATCTTATATCTGGGCACTGACCTCTTGGTGGAGGTAGGAGGGGATGCACCTCTTGGGTGAGGTTGCAGGAAGCCAGAGCTGTTGTGCTGGGGGTGCTGAAAGGTGGAACATCCCCTCCTGTGAGAGAGCTGAGACCGGGTACCCGCCTGGGGAGGGTTTAGCACACGTTCAGCTGCTGGCAGCTAATTTTAGATACAACAACTTTCAAATACAGGGAGCTTAGATGCCCCTGACTTCCCCCAGCACTGCTGGAAATGATCCAGTGCTGTGGAGGGCAGCTCTTGCCCTCCTTGACGTGCTGGCTGCTGCTGCAGAGCAGCCACCTTTGGCACTTCCCAAAACAGAAGGCTCCAAGTTTGCTCACCAGGTCTTGTCTACAGGTACTGCCTCATCCCTGCTTTACTCTGCCTGAATAAGGGAGTTGTTCTCACCTGCCCCAGGTCAGCTTTGGCAGAGGCCTCATTGCTATTCTCAGCCTCCTCTGGTCACATCTCCTCTGCTGATCTCACTGTCTACAGTTACATTTCACAAACTGCTTTTGGAAAGAGCTGTCCTCCTTTACAGCGTCAGCTAACTGCAGGGACCAGTAATCAATTTCACCAAAGAATTGCCAAATCAATGACCTTTGGGAGAAATCCTGGAGTTTTGTGGTCTTCCTCCTACCAAGGCTACAAGTGTAGCTGCTAATTTGTTGCCCTGTGCACACCTAGCTCAGCGGCTGCTCATTAAGTGAGACCCATTATTGTTTCTGCTGTTGGCAAGAAATGCTCAGACCCCCCACTGAACTGAGAGTCTCTCGGAATAAATGGGATAGGAGAACTTGCATTATCTCCTTTTCAAACATCAAGAATTCAGTGACCAAAACCAGCCGGGAATGTGTAGCAAGGAACTTGCATTTCCTAGCCAAGGGAAAGCATATCAAAATCAATTATCTAGGGCACAAAATTGTTGTGGTTCTCCCAAAGGAATGTTAATGAGTTGTCATGAGTCGTATTTCTATTCACATCCCTAGGAATTAAAATAGGCCAGAGTATGACACGGTATGCTTCTCAGGACAAAATAGAAAAACAGAAAAGGAAAATAAATGTATAGCAGTACTTTGGTTTCTACCAGCTTTCAGGTGGCATAGCTTTCATACTGTGTCTCAATTTTTGGCCTCCTGACACCTCAGAATTTCCTGGCCCTGCTGCTGAAACAGGCCTGCCCTAGTCCTCATGCAGCAATGTTTCTGAGCTCTCACAAGTGCATGTCTAGAGTCAAACATTCTGTGCCTGTCTAGAGCCAAACATACGCTTGACAAGTCTGCTGGATCCTTAAACCTGACACCCAGCACATATTTCCTTCCTAGCTTTGCATTACACACTATTTATCAAGGTGGCTCTAGCACCCAGAAGTGTGAGCTTCAGCAGGAGAACAGACTGACTACAGCTCTTCAGATACAGAGTACAGCTCCCAAGAGACCTCTTACTCACAGCTCCTTAAGGTTTCATGTTTCACAGACATCAATCTCATGATTGCCATCAGGTGACCACTGCAGGCAGCCAAAGAGCTGCCTTGAAGGTGAGAGCTGCCCTTGAAGTCGGAGCACAGTGACAGAATTGCAGCCTTTTACTCTTCATTTGGCTTTGACCTATCACACCTGCCAGTTCTAAAGGGGATCTGCATTCCTGAGGGGATCAGCACTTAACATCACATATCAAATCCACCTGGAAGGACAAAGGGACATCTCAGACATGACCATCACAAGGCATTGGGGCACTTACAGGGTTTTTCAAAATAAATTTGGACATTTGATTTGGAAACTTCTTTGGAGATGCTTCCCTTTGGCTCCTCCTAGTGACAAATCTGGTCTGAATGCCCTGATCTGTGCAAAGCTGTGAGTGATGTTTGACTCTCAGATCAAACATGATTTTTGTACATTTTTGATCCTCAGTGAACCAATCATCTGAGCCAGTAGATCAGACTAACTCAGCTGGAGATGTAATATCTGAAGTCTCTGTCTGGAAAGGCATCCTCCAACTTTGACCATCTTTTTTTTTCATGTGACACAAACCCTTTTAATTGGGAGTGTTTAAAGAAGATGGAGCCAGACCCTCTGTAGAGGTGTACAGCAGAAGGATGAAAGGTGATAGATTTGAAACAAAAAAGAGGTTGTAGTTTTGACAGGAAGAAAAAAGGATTATCATGAGTGTGATGAAGCAATTGAACAGAGAGGCTGTGGGATCTCCATCTTTGGAGATAATTCAAAATTCAGCTGAATGAGGCCCTGAGCATCCTGCTGTTGCTGGACTAGATTTGAGCAGAGGCCAATGGTAGTCCCTTTCCACCCACCCCAGCCTGTGACTCTCTTATGAAGCCTGTTAGCAGCACATGGAAAAATAAGTAATAATTTCCACTTTATTTTTTGTTTTGTTTTGTTTTAAGTAGAGCAGCAATTCTTCTGTTCCTGGTGAAGAACTGAGGGGGTAATATGGCATTTGATATGCCACCAAGGAGAAAGAGATGTAAACTACATATAAGCCTAGAGACCAAATCCTATCAGTAGCTAAAGCACATGTATTGACCTTAATGGAATTTGAGGCTATCCATCATTTTGTAATATCAGTTTTTAAGAAAGAGAACCAATATGAGATCTTCACACTAATGTGCATGGCAAAATGTCCAGCAGGTTCAGTGAATACAAGTAGGGGTGGATGCCTCAGTTTTCAAGCTCAGCGTACGCATTGTGGTGGAGTCTGACAAAGATGTGTGCAAAATGCTTCACCCCATCCTGTTTTATCACTAAAACCAGAAAGCCCTCACAGAAAGGTGATATCATGGCTTTCTGAAGGGAAGCTGAAATTGCAACCATTTCCCTTTGCTTCCCTCCCTGGTGGCCTCAGCAGTTCTGGATGGCTTTCTGACTTCCAGTGACTTTTGCAGCAAAACCTATTTTCACACCGGGTTTCAAAACCCGCTCAAACTTTTCTTCTTCATGGGGAAAGACACAAACACCAGCTTTTCTCTCTTCTGTCAAGGAACATGCAGTGCCAGAGGATGAAGCATCAGATTCTTTATTCTTGATTGAGGCTAATTAGTGTAATTAGAAAATTCACCAGGTGTTTGAAACAGAAATTGCCTGAACTCAGAATCAGAGCAGCGTTGTGTGAAGGAACTGGACTGCCTGATACAACTCCAGAGGTTTCCAAATGCTTGTTTGGACATCTCATTCTTGGGTGAGGAGGAAAGCCCATTGAAAGCAGCTTCTTCAGCTTGCTTTACAAGCAGCAGAGCTCTAATCTTCTAAGGACTTAGAAAAAATCCCCACAATTTCAGAAAGCATGTTTCTACCCTTCTGAACCTGACCCCTGCCCTGATGCTCTACCTATGGATACTGTGCTCTGTGTGTAATCAAAACTGGATGCATCAAAACAAGAGCTCCTACTTCTCCACCTGGTGAATCTTGTCCACAAAACTGAGTTCTAATACAGCATTCCTCCTATGTTTGATGCGATGCTTTTGGGAGTAAGAAATGATCACCTCTGACTTTTGGAAGTAGGGTTTTGGCAACAGGAAGTAGTGAAAGAGGAAGATGCTACAGAGAAACGTCTCAGCAGATAAGGAAGAGGATAAATAGGAGGTGGGTGAAAAGGAACAGAAGAGAAACACAGAAGAAAGAGAACTGTGAAGGACAATGGAGCTGGGCTGCAGAGTAGCACTTCCCCACATCTTAGAAATAAATTTGAGTCTGGGGCTCAGGCTCTCATACTTTCTTGAGTTCTGAGAGATCCTCAAGATCTGAGACCTACATTTATGGCTGGTGACTGGTTTTACAGCAGGTCAAGACAAACTCCACATCTCACTGCAACTCCACTGCGGAGAAATATTCCTGTGAGCCCAGACAGAAAGCTTGTGGCCTGGACACAATTCTTCTCTTGTACTCTCAGATATTCTTTTTTTGTGATATGAAGCAAAATTCCATTGCTTAATGGTAAAGATCAAATGGATTTGTACTGAACAGACGGGAGAGGTATTGCATAAGGACTTGTTCCTGTGTTCTTTGATTAGCCTGCCTATTAGCCTTTATCTCAGACTCTTGGAAACACCAGCTTTCTATCAAAAGGAAATGTCACTACTTTAACTAATATACTTTTTTATTTCCTTTGCAAGAAGCTCTAATTAACTTTTTTTTTTTTTTTTTTTTTTTTTTCAGTTCAGCACAGCTTAAAAAAGAATATTTAATGTCAGGCATTAAAGTTTCCATATTGGCTTGCAAAGGGAATCTTGACTCACAGAGATTCTCATCAAGAGAAATAAAAGGCAGACTATTCCTCCCTTCCCTGCCATGCAGAAGAAAGGATTTGTCTTGGTGTAGCTCTGGTGACCCATTGCACAGATGATTTTATAACTGAAAGGAGCTTTTTCCATCCAGTCCTTCTTGAAGGGCTCTGAGGGATGGGAGAACTGCCTTCAGCAGCCACTACCTCCAGCATTCTCATGCTCCACTCAAAGAAAAGCTGAATCTGGCAGGCCTGCGGTTCTCCCCTGTCCAGAGGTCAGGGAAAGCTGCCAATCACATGCAATCGATGTTTTTCATTTTTCCCTAGCTGAATAATTCTCCATTTTTACATATCAAGCAAGAGGCATTAAAATTGCCTTGCAATACTGAATGCCAGGCCCTCTGAAACAGAGGACTTAAAATGATAACAAATCTGTTGAACACTTGTTTAAATTTGTGTCTCTGCTTAAACTCCTCTACTGCAGGCTTCAAGTGTAAGCATATGCTTTGAGAAATAGCAATTCCAGTATTTGCAGAATCAGGGCCATGAGAGGCACTGTTCCTACTCCATAACAGTCCACATAATCTCCAGATCACAGCCATCTCCTGCCACCCCATGGCAGCCTGATGGCTGATGAAAGACCTGTTTGAGAAATATTATTCTTAACCATTATTAGGGTTATTATTAGCATCACAATATAGTTTGTAGGAAGGCACAGACTGCCACATGCCAGGAAACTCCAATGGATTTTATCGAGTACTACATTCAGCAGCAAGACTTTGCCAGATGGGAATAGATCCCACTCACCTACCGATTATCTTGTCCACCTCCATGTTATTGAGGGAAAGGTCTGAGATTGTGAGCTGAGAGAAGCTATAGTAATGCAAAGCACTATCAGGAACCAGGCAACACAGCGAATAGTCAAGTTTTTCTCAGAATGGGGGCACACAAATGTTAACAGGAAGCCTCAAGTGATATCCCTTTCCCAATCCTGCCTCAGTGTGAATTGGTAATGTGAAGTGTGAAGATTTCCATCTGAGTTAACATTTTTTAACACAGCAAGCACTGCTTTTATCTAGAGGAATATCTGATCCTTTCTGGTAATATACTAAACCATTTACTGCCTGTGCAGATTGTGGAAGGAACATTTGAATACAGCTAATTGCTAAAAATAGCCCCATTTTCAGCAGCAGAGGAGCTGGCAGTTCTTTCAAGCCACGTTAAAAATACTGCTTGAGTATGACTTCAGCAGACATGCTGCTGCCTGTGCGTGCTGCCAGAGTGAGTGGGACTGCCTTGTCCCTGCTTGGGATTTCCTCCAACACGTGACACGACTCGTGGGTCCCACGCCTCAGAGGCAGGTGAGCTACGAGGTCTAAAAATGTGACTGCGCTGGCAACCACTGTGCCTGTGGCTTCCTCCTGGCAGATCTGCTTATTTTCCAATTTCAGGACATATCTCTGGCTATTAGGCCAGGTTGGATGGAGTGCTGAGCAACCCTGGTGTAGTGGGAAGTGTCCCTGTCCATGGCAGAGGGGTTGATCTTTAAGGCCCCTTCCAGCCCAAACCATTCCACGGTTCCAGCACTAGGTTGCAGTGAGCAAAATGTTACTCATGTCACGATCCACAAGGTGGGATTCGTGATGTGGTTCTTTTATTTGATCTTAGAATACAAAAGGTTGTCAGCACACCAGGGACTCAAACAGCAAAACACACTTTATTGAGTGCTCTAATCATCAGCTCATCAGCACTAATATACAATAGAGGGAAAAGAAGAGAAAGCAAAGCATAGGAAAAAGAGAATAAGGGGATTATGGCTAACAATGTCAAAGACTGCTCAGCTGTCTCTTGACACAGCATCTTCTGCCCATTGGGGAGATCTCAAGAGAAGGTAAGTTTGGGGTGTGATTTTTATAGTCTTTTACAAAGTGAGGGGCACAGGGCCAAAACCAGAAGAGACTGATGATCATTGTGATGAAACCCATTGCTCAGGGGGGCAGGTGTAGGGTACAGAGCAAACCATTTCTTACAAGTCTCTGCTCGCCAGCAGGAACGAGGGCAGCGTACTGTGACAGCACAGCACCCACCTGCAAACAATCACTCGGCAAACATCCACCTCAACTGGACCAGAACCCCTGTACCAAGTACAAGTACAAATAACATACCCTGTACCCCTGTGATATTCAGGGTCTTAGTGTTCTTGTGGCGGTTGTGAGGCAGATGAGGGAAACTTTGGTCTGTCTCTTACAACTTAGGAGGTGGGAACCTTCAGGTTCCTTTAGTGTGCAAGCCTGGGGATCTGCAGACAGAAAAATGACAAGCTGATGGCTTGCTGACATCTGCTAATGAGGAAGAGCAGCAAGTCCCATATGCTGAGAAGTCCAGCCAGCCAGTGATCTCTCTGGGCTGGCTGTTCTCCACTGGTAAGGGAAAAAGGCTGTGACAAACCAACCACAGACAGTTTTGTGGGGGACACTTTGGTTATAATAAGTTTAATAAATATGTGGAAAGTCTTTGGATTTTAGAGGGCAGACTTAATTTTCTAAACAATACCTCCATTTCTAATCTAAAATCAAAAGATAACTGTATTTTTTGGGTAGAAAGTTAGAAAGAAAGAAAGTTATAGTATACAATTTTCAGCCAAGATTAGCAGGAAGCCTTTGAAAAAAGCTGGTTTGTGCTACTTAGGATGATGGAACTTGTGCAAAAAGTGCAAGTGCTGTGTTTTGAAATTCAAACCCATTCTCTAGTTCTGTTTCAGTGCTGAATCCTGTTTCTGAAGCTGCTCCTAAGTCATCCTTGGCTGCTCCAATTTGCCAGCCAAAGAGACACAAAATGTACCAGGCCCCAGAGACTGTTAATTAAATTTAATTTTGCTTTGATGCCTCTCAGAAGTACAGGAGTGTAGGCAGAAAGGTGTAACTGATTCTGGATTCTCCATGTGAAGTATGGGCTGGGAGTTGTTTCCCCCAGCTTGTGCTATTTCCCAGAGGTACACGGAAAGTGCTTGGTGGGATCTAGCAAAGAGCAAAAGCTCCAGACAGAGCAATAAAACTCAGGGTCCCAAATGAATAGTGTGGCCTTCAAAATTGAGCTACAATTCTTTCTGCAAGGTGTATTCGTAAATTTGATATCATCACAACCCAACATCAACTAGAGAGTAAAGCTTTAGAAGAAAAGAAAGAAACAAGTTACAAAACATTTATGCTACATTAACCAAGAAATGAATTCCTTATCTTCTGCTCAGTACAAGTTCCAGCTGAGCATCCATGTTTTATGGGACCAAAAAAAAACCATTTTAAGAGATACTGTCTTATAAATAAAGACCAGATCCAAGGTTTGGATAGAAAGGACTGAAAAAGGCTGCTGTTGATGAACCTAAAGCCAGAAAGAAGCTCAGACTAAAGCTGAGACTGGATGTGATGATGCGACCCGCTGCTGCACAGCCACTCGCTGGAATTGCGTGTCAGAACTTTTTGAGTAAAGGATGATTCTCAGTGCTGGGACTGTGACCAGCTGTGGCTGCTCCTGCTGCCCTCCCAGATACCTCACTGTGAGGACCACGTGCCTTGCGTGCAGGACTGGAGGAGGAATGGCTCTGACAAAGCAGGGGGAGCCTTCCTGGGGAGGAGTTTCTGCTAAAGTTGTAGAGACATCGTTTTTCTAACCGTGAGGGGCTAAACTTCAGAGGGCAGACAAACAGCATGTATTTCAAAGTCAGAAACACTAATAATTCAAGAGGGAAGCCTGCAAGCTCACAAGGGAGTTTGCTGAGCAGTAGCAGAAGGGGTTTGGGAGTCAGGTCTCCTGTGACTCTGCGCAAAGGCTGAGCTCCAGGCTGTAGGTGCATCACTCTTCCACACCGTGAAGATGAGCCCGGCCTAGCAGCACTCTCTGCTTATTATAAGGATTCTTGACATATTCCTATTCCTTGCGTTGTTCCCAGAAAACCCACACTCTCTGCCTGGCAAACTTTCTTACATTAGTTGAAATGACTAATTTAGACTAATTTAGTTATATTGATCACTAATTAAACCTAATGATAGTTGTTGCTGCTAGCTGAATACAGCAGCTGCCCAACCTGGGTGCTGCAGGAACACAAACAACCTCTGCTCCTGCCTCAAGGACTGCTCCTCCTGATTTAATATGTAAAACCACCAGGATTTAAGTATTAAAGCTCAGGAGATTAATTCAGTAGTGCACTGAAACTATAGCAGGCAAAAATTAACTCTGCCTCCCCATTGTTGCACAGTGACTGCTCACACTTTCGCCTTCCCCTACTGCCCCTTCCACACTCTGGCAGGGTAGCAGCCTTTCCTTTTCTGGTCATATCCCAGACACATGGCAGTGGTGCTGGGAATTTAACACTCCCATTGCTGCCACATGGATGCAAAATGTTTTATAAATGTGTTTGGGCTGACCAACCCTCTTAGCCCTCTTGAGCCAAGAATACAGGCACATCTGTGGTGTTTGGGACTGAATTAAACTCTTCCAATTCAGATGGGGGCAGACAGAGCTGAGGAGCACTGTCTCAGCACTGTCATGTGCTTTAGGGGACAGGCAGATGAGCGTTCTCCTAAAATAACACACATACATCACGCACGCACACATTAGGCATCTCTCCGTGTTTCCCCTCAGCTGAGATTCATTTTGTCCGTATTGCCTAATTCCTTCTCCCTAAAAATACCCACCCTTTCCAAGCCCATCCCACGTGCTGCAGGCTACTGAGTCCCCAGTTGCAGCCTGGCAGTGTGCATCACCAGCAGAGCTCTGGTCCTGCCACCCTCCAGGACTCCAGCATTGCCTCTCTGTGCACGGCTGGGCTCGCAGCTGTGTGAGGGTCAGGTTTTGCTCGCTGAGCAGCACACTACACCCTCACAAAGCATTTTCGTTGGTTAATTGAAAGAAATGTGATGATTAGAGAAGATTCCATTAATAAATTAACACATTCCATCAAAGGATCCCAAAACATTTCTGTCAACACATACTTCATCTCATATCAGCTGAGCAAGGCAAAACTCAGTAGGATCTCCTTTGCAATGAGGAAAGCTGAAGCCAAGAGCCCACTGCACGCCAGTGACAGAAGTCAGGACCCTTGAAGTCTCTGTCCCTTGCTCCAACTCCTGGCTGAGCTTCCTCCTGGTGACAAATCAGTTGCATACGTGCTATAGGAGATGACAATGTTATATAAGTACGAAGTAGCAGGATTATGGGTGTGGGGGAGAAAGATCTCCTGGGGAGAGGGGACATTTTGCATCAATCACTCCCTCCCCCACAGCCACCCACCAGCTGCAGGGATTTTTCAAAGCACTAAAGATGATACCGTTTGGTACATTTTAATCAGTTTCTTACCCCATGGAATTAAGAAACGTTGCTTAAAAAAAAAAAAAATGTAGACACACAAGCAATTATGGGCTCTGTAACCTGCAAAGGAGATACAGGTATGTGACAGCCTGTCCACTTCAGACACCACAGCTACTGCCTGATACCTCATCTCACCCTGCTGGACAATAGCTGAGTCAAGTACTAGGGCTGCAATTAAAAAGTGACAGCAGTTTGAGTGGAAAGTAAAGCAGAAAAGCCTGGGAAAGAGCTGTGGCAAGGGGAGATGAGGTACTGATATATACATTTTGCTAAAGGAAGTGAGGAAAACCAAACTCTGTCTAAGAAGGAAGAAAGTGTGCTGGAAATGGGCTATAGAAATGATGTTCTGATCCAAGTTTGACACTAGAAAAAACCTTGGTGATAGAGGTCAAAATTGTGAGCCATTGTCTTCTTTAAAAGAATAGTGAAGATCCTTGTCCCTGTTCTCATTTCCCTCTCAAACCTTCAAATATTTGTTTTTCTGTCTCAAGCCACAGACAGGGTGAGAAGGGAAGGTGCTGAGGCAGCTCTCTGGGCCAGAAGGGAACAACACCCAGGGACTACTGCTGTCACAGTGGTCAAGTCTGCACAGAGCAAGAGCCTTTGGGCCACTGCTCCTCTTTGTTTATGTTGGAGTTGTGCCTGAAAGCCTCTCCCTAGAGGGGAGAACACCGAGGGAGTAGAAAACAAATCAGAGAGGGAAGTCTGGCCTGCTGCAAGCTGCAGCAATCCCTTCTGGGCCATAAATCTATTATCTCTAATTTTAACAAACTGCCTGAATCTGACAGGCATGAAACATAATATCGTCTAGGCTAGCTGTGGAACCACGAAAATGTGTTTCATTTCTCCTTTTCATTGGACAACTGTAAGAATAAAAGAAGTACCCTCACAGACATCCAGACCCTCCACCTCTCTCAGATCACCTGAGCCTGGACACCTTGCTGCAGCCTGCTTAATTCCCTGCTCTATCCATTGGGATGCAGAGCTGTTGTTTGGGGATGCTACAGGTTGTAGATCTGCAGAAGTTCACTCCATTATTTCTCTATGAAATTCATCCCCTACCAGCCTCATGAAGTGCACCTTAGGCTGTATTACTGTGCAATTTGGTGCTCATTTTTCCTCCTGTCTCCACGCTGGCCTACAGGCATGGCACAGTGCCCAGGGAGGGCTTCTACAAGCTGGAGGACACAGTTCTTAAAAAGCAGCCAGAGTGAATGCTGTAGGGTCAGATAAATCTTCTGAACAAGGATGCTGTGAGTAGGGCAAACCAAGCACCTGCAGGGTGCTTGGGGACCCACCATGGAACACACGGCTGGGGAAAGGTGCTTTGGAGAGCACCAAGGGTCTCCATGGGGATTCATCCCATCCAAGACATCCAGCTGAAGTATTTCAGGTGAATACTAATATCATTAAGCTCCTCCTCTTGTCAGCTGAAAGGCTCAACTTACCCCTGAGAGCAATTTTGTCCATGTGGGACCACCTCAGGGTACCTGAAAATTCTGCTTGCCCACCTGAGCTGCTGTAGCATGGCTGGTTTATGCCTATAACCCCTATAAACTTGGCTGTGGACCTGCAGCAAGCACTAACCTTGGTCTTGGTCAACCTTTGTCCGGCCCCAACAGAAGCCCAGCAAGAGTCCAAGCTTCCAGCATCTCCCTTTGCCAAATAAGATGCAAGGGGAGGAAGCAGACTCAGCAACAGGCTCAGCCCATCTGCTCCTTGTGCTTTGGTGCTGCAAAACTAGGAAAACATCCTCCCAACACTGCCAGGAGCACAGAGCAAAGGGGATGTAGCGAGGGATGGAACACAGACATGTGGGTGCCAGCCCTGCTAACTGCAGAGGGGAGGCTTCCTGACCCATGGAAGAGAAAAGGAGTCAGCCTGGAGCAACATCCAGAGTGCATGCATGCACTGTGCCATCAGAAAGTCTTCCCAGATTCCTCTGACCACACAAACAGCAGAACAAGAGCCAAGCACAGACCTCATGACTCTGTGACAGAGCTTGTGGCTTAAGAGCAGCAGCTGACAGACGGGAGTGGGAGCTGCAAGGCAGGGGCTGGTCACAGCACACGCCTGTTGTGCCAGAACACAGGGATACAGAGGAGCTTCTCTCCGTGCCAGACATCCCAGACACATCTGGGCCATCAATAGGTCAGGAAACCTCTCCCAAGGAGCCCTCAGCAGCAACATGTACCTCTCCTCCTGGCACAGGTTACCTATTGATCCCTCAGCCAGGTGTGGTGAGAGAAACAGAGGTCTAAGTGTCCTGTTTCTCTGAGAGGCAGCAAAGGGGACATAAAAATAACGCAGGGAAACCTCCCAGGCCATGCTAAGATGGAGTGAGAAGCCTGGGCAGCAAGGATGCAGCAGTCCTGTGCAAGAGAGTAGCTCCTCAGGCAGCTCCTGGCTGTCATCCCTGGGGCTGGACACATCACAGGCTCTGATTTTGTTGTTCTCCAGTGGCTTCTCAGTGCTTTGTGCCACATATTGGTGCTGTGGTTTTGCCAGTCTGGAAACTGGACTGCTCTGCCCTCTCAGCCATCATGGTGCAGCACAGCACAGCACTCCTTCCAGCAGCTCAGAATTTCTGGCTTTACCCCACATCTCATCTGCTCCCCTGCCCTGCTAGTGACTGAGCTGTTATTAATGGACTTGAAAATCTGCCACGAAAATCTCCTGGCCCAGATTTTGCCTGCCCTTTGCCCTTTTGCTGATTAACTCCAAAAAGCCTTCTGAGAAACCTGCAGCTGTTGAAATGCACATCTTGCACAGCAAGATGAAATCTCTTCTTTTTTTTTTTTTTTTTTTTTTTTTTTTAAGCAGCAATTACTTGCTTTTAGTAAATGGAAGAGTAATCTAGAAAATGCTTGACTGTTAGGCCCATTCTTCCTTGACATATCAGTTTACACTGCACAGAAAGCTGTTATTAACTGATAATGGTTCAGTTAATATCAAGTGCTTGTGATCTCACAATACAGTTGCCAGCAAATGGGCAAAAGCAAGTCTGATTTATCCATCTGTTGTAGGGAGCGTAAAAGGGAAAGCTGCCTTTGCTACAAGACAGAGGGGGCTGCAAGTCAGACATGTAGAAAATATCCTGACACTTCTGTCCAGCTGGCAAGACCTTTTGTGTTTGGGCTGGTAAGAAAATGGCCAAAGGAACGTGTAACTTGGAAAAGGATGCTTAAAGATCAAATAAAACTTCAGCACGGCCAGGCATAGTCTAAAAAAATCTTGAACCTTAATCAGATTCTGATTAGCACTGGCTGAAAGTTGACATGAAATTCTGATACGTTCTCACATGCCCATGGCTCACCACCACTCCTACAGGAATCAATCTCTCTTTGATAAGAAGCCAAGGCTAGGCCACTGGACATTATGTATTCTGTTCCAAACTATCCACTGGATCAGAAGGAAGCCCTGCAGTACCTTGAACTGCACTGCTAGTGCTTTGTGCTCGGTTTTATTGGCAGGCCTCACTTCTCTGCTGTGTCCGCACTGGATTTCATTTTCTTTTCCCTTCCAGGCTTGTGGGACCACAGAGTTTATAACACAGAGCTGTTCTGCTCCTGGCCAAAGCCAGCAGCATGGAAAGCAGTTGTAGGCTGTTCTGTGTTTAGGCTGTATTGATTAAGTTAAAATCTCTGCAGGAAGGGGAAAATTTCATTTGGTGAATGCACCTGAAGCCATCCTGGAAGGCTCTGATGGGGTCAGGGTTCAAGCACTGCAGGGAAAATCTTGAACAGTGTTACCCTTCACTCTTTACAGGAGGGCAGAGACATTTCAGCTTGGTGCCCAGACGATGAGCCCCCCTCATCAGGAGACTGGTGGGATAAAACAGGAGGGTACTGGGTGAGGCAGTGGGAAAGACAGACAGCAGACAGCTCTCTTAGTCCTCATGCTGTGCAGGTGCTCTTACAGGACAAATGTTTTGCATTTACTGCCTCTCTTTGCCTCACTCACTTTTCCTTTCAGTTTCCAGCAGTCCTGACTGTTGTTCTACTCCAGAGTGCCTCCCTTTACCCCCACTAGAGAATGAATTTATTGCATATTTCTTAAAACAGAAGACCTCCACTGAGGGCTGGCTGTTCAGCCCTGGCTGTCCTGGTCCTTTCTCCATCTCTCAGACACCACATCCCCAGCAGCTGGGGTACCTCCTCAAAGCCATCACCAATGGTCCAAGTGCCAGTCCATTGCCTGAGATCCACCCAGATATCCATTTAATCCTCTAAGGAAGAGTCCGTGTGACATTTCTCAGAGATTTTGCCATTTAAAAAAATCAAGAACGGACAAGCCCAAACCAAGAAACAGAACACTCAATCTCCCATTTGGCTTTTTTTTAGGGTCCCTTGCAGTTCAGCCTCGGGCTGAAGCTTTGTCCCTTCACTAGCTGACAAAATTCCCCAAACTTTCCTGTACCTGACAAGACCTGCCCTCATAAGTTATTTTCCACCGCTTGTCAGAAGTTAGTGACAAATCTTCCTTCCCCACAAGCCTTCTCTCACAGCTGCCAGCTGCTCTTTTCCTTGGCTGGACACCAAATTTACCCACTTAGGTACTGCTGTTCACAGGTGTGACAAGGGTTTATCAAGTCCCATCAGGCCTGAAGCAACCTCAGGGAATTCAGCTCCTGTTTTTCACCTCTTCCCTCTCTCTCATCCCTGTTGAGAAAAGTTTTCTTTGGCAGTGGCATGGAGAACATAACATTAAATCTGTGCCCACAGGGATGAGGTGAGCAAGAAGAAAATGGGGGCCAGAACTGTCTTTGCTGGGGCCTGGGGCTCAAAGGTGGCACCACTGGAGAAGTTGGAGGACTGCTAATTGAAGGGTTTCTGGACACAGGGATTTTAGATTAATGCTGTATTCAAGGTTAGCTTTTAATAATTTATCACAAGGGAAAGGAAAAGCCCTTTGAGGCTTCAGTTTCTGTCCCCTCCACTTTTGTGCTTCCCCAGGAGAATCAGATTTTGTGGTTCTTTGTAGCTCATTGCACTGGCCTTGTCTTCCTTTGCAGTGAGCTGGGAAGGTTTTCCTAGCTCCTTGCACGTGGGGATGGTCATTTGTGGAGGGTGAAAAGATGTTTACTGTCTTTGATGGATTACCCGCCCCCCAGAGACAGCAGTAGCAGCATTCTCCTAATTGTTAAAGCCGTCATCTGATACCAGCTGGCTTTCCCAAGCACCAACCAGCCACCCTCTGCAAGTGACTGAGCAAACAAAACAGTTTCATATGGTTGGTCCCCAGAGTGACAAATCTGCCCCTTTGTGCCATCACGCAGCAGGAGGGAGTTGGAAGTTACAAACATGTAGGTGGCTTCCACCTACGCCAAGAGAGAAGGGGAAATGCCAGTCTGCCCCTGGAATGATTAATCCTGCAAATGAACCAGCATTTGCTTCATCCTAAACAGGGATGAGTTTTCTTTAATTAACATTGATTTCCATTAAAGCTGATGGCTCAGATTAGACCTGAGAACTCATTCACCAACTCGCTTGTCTCTGTGGAAGCGACCAGATGGAACATTTGTGCCACTCTGAAGGACTGAAGAGGCCTCAAAGATCTGCAAAGGGCTGGCACATGGACTAAGGTCTGCAAAAATAGTTTCTGCACTGAATTTTAGGTGCTTACCTCACTGAAATCTTCCCGTGAACCTCACAGAAACTACTAAAGTCTTTCCAGGCAGCTGAGATTTGAGAATCACAAAACTGTCAGGCCTTTCAGTCTGGATCCAGCTCAGTGTTTTTATAGTGCCCTCTCACATCACTGATGCAGGTGTGACAAAGCACATCTGCCTCAGGGGAAGTGCTTTCATATCCAGCCTTCTTTGGTACCAAATCCTGTAACTCCTCTTGGGTCCCAGGGGCTACACCAGGAGTAGCCTTAAAACACAGAAATGAATCGGAAGAGATTGGAGCTGCAGAGAAATTGAGGAGATGGAAGGAGGTGAGTATGCATGAAAATAAAAAAGCAGTAGGAATTGCAATAGGTAAAGAAAGACCCACATTTGATTAGCAGGCACACTCCCAGTGAAGTAATTGGGAATTAATCTGAGCCGTTGCATATCTTCACCCTTAATCTTGCAAAAGAGAAGAAGAATGAAGTTTGAATTGAAAGAAAAAAAAGCTGCCACAAAAAACCCTACCACCAGCATTTGATCATACTTTGGACAATTGATGAAAATATTTCCTTCTGAATTATCAAAACAAGAGCACAGAGCAAGAAATAATCTCAAAATGAAATGATACTGAAGATTAGCGTGGTGTCTCTGGGTGGCAACACGATGATCTAGCCAAGTCACTGTACCCCAGATGAGAGCGACAGAGTTTAGCCAAATGCTGCAAGAAAAGACTTGTCAGGGCAGAACATCTTGTTTTGTTAGAAAATGTGGTCTTTACAAAGTATGAGGAAAAGAAAGCACAAGATTTGAGGTGGAGTTTTAGATATCTCATCTTACAGAGTACTGGGATGCAGAAGCCTCTGCTGCACAGTGACATCTTTAGCATTGGTTCATGGGGATGAGTATCTTTAGGGCAGGAAATTACCTTGGTATCTTTCTGGATGTCTGGTTACTGAAGCATGTCTAACAAACTAATATCTGAGTGAAAAAACATTGGATTCAACTCAGAAGGAAATCAGCAGGAATTCATGTGAGAAAGTCTTTGTATTTCTTGCTAAATAACACACACACAAAAAAGGATCAAACTTCTTCAGCAGCTTTCTGTGGTAGCTTTTCCATCACTTTCTACTGGCAAATGCTATAAATTATATTCATTCCAGTGTAAGACACAGAATAATAAATTTCTTTCAAATGCTTCATGTAACTAGGAGAGATGAGACAAAAGGAAGCTGTATTTTGGTATCTGTCTCAGGCAACTGTCACCAATTAACTTAGTCCCTTCATGACTTGATTCCCTTATCATCACAACTTCTCAGTGAGGGCAGACTGTGCTGCTCTCCATTCCAAGGGCCCCCAAGGAACCATGGCAGAGAGACAAGGGGCTCTTTGCATTTCCCATTCTGATTCCCACCAGGTTCAAGTCATGGCAAAGTAGTACTCAGAACTGCAAAAATAAAAAAAAAAAAAACAACACCTCCTCATCTCTGTAAGGCAAGAAAACAGCAGGGTGCAGTCTGAATTCTACTGAAATAGCTCAAAGTTGAACTCCCCTGCTCTCCAAGTCAGTGACTTTATGCTGCCTTGCTTAACCAAGACAGGTCCAAGGTTAGGGTCACACATGAATCCAAACACAGAGTTTCAGGTCTGCTTTGGTATGTTTGAACTGGCTGATCTATTTCAGTGTTTTAGAAAGAGCTGGTCCTCTCAGTTCTGGCAGGAAAAGAAATAGCTTCCAAAGGTTTCCTCCCTTTATGTAAATAAGCTGCAGCAGCTGATGGAAGCAGCATGATTGCAACTCTATTTAATTTCAGTAGATGTAATACATGTCCCTGTTGGTTATTCAAAGTATATATAGTGCTGTATGCACCTGGCAGAGTAAGAGCAGGATCTATGATTATTAGTCCCCAGATACATGCCTAGTTCAGTCATTTGCCCAGTTATATTACCTGGGTCTTTGCTTGAATGAAGAAGAGAATGGCTTTGGCTTTGTTCATTCATTCATTCATTCTTCATTCACTTCTTGGTGTTCAAGCAAATCAAATCCTTGGTATGTGCTTGCACAGGCACAACAGGTTTTAAATTAACTCATCTGAGTGTGTCAGATCCAGGCCAAATACATTAATTCCATGATCAACAAAAATGGAATAGAATTATCCCTGTATTCAGCACTGGTGAGGCCACACCTAGAATATTTGGCTCAGTTTTGGACCCCTCACTACAAGAAAGATACTGGGACACTGGAACATGTCCAGAGAAGGGAAACAAAGCTGGTAAAGGAGAACAAGTCTTAAGAGAGGTGTCTGAGGGGGCTGGAGTTGTTTAGCCTAGAGAAAAGGAGGCTCAGGGGTGACCTTATCACCCTCCACAACTGTCTGGAAGGAGGGTGTAACCAAGTGGGGTCAGCCTCTTCTCCCAGCTAACAAGTGACAGGACAGGTGGACACGGCCTCAAATTGTGCCAGTGAAGGTTTAGATTGGATATTAAGGAAAAATTACTCTCAGAAAGCATTGAAACAGGCTACCCAGAGAAGCAGCAGAGTTCACCATCTTTGAAAGTGCTCTAAAATTGTGTGAATATGGCACTTGAGAAAACGGTTCTGTGGTGAACTTGATGGTGGTGGTGGGATAACAGCTGGGACTTGATGATCCTAGAGGTCTTTCCCAACCTTTACAATTCTATGATTCTACCCTTGGGTCACCATGTTCTATCAACTCCAGCCCCTCTGAAATTCAGAGCTGACAAATCAACTGGTGATCACAAATCATACTATACAGGAGAATAGTCACACACATAATATACACAAATAATAAATAAACAAATAAAATCAATCAATCAATCGTAGGCAGGAAGAAAAAGCTAGGCTTTTGTAGAAGGTGAGATTTGCCTTAATAAGAAACCAACTGTATAATTACACCAAACCACAAAAATACTTCCCAGAAGTTAACCACTCTTTACAGAAATATGTGTTACCATTACATTCAAGTGCAGTTTGCATTATTTATTTTAATGATATATCCAATTAAAAAATAAAAATAAAAATTAATGCCTCATTTCATTTGCCCACAGAGCGCCCATGAAGAGGGTGAATGTTTCCATTTTCTTTTCCCAGCATGTCATTATGCTGATTCAGGAGGCACAGACTCACTTTGCCAAAGGTCTCAGAAGATAAAGGGTTACAGTGGCTGCTGCTCCAAGCTGGCAGTCTGTCAGTGAGAGAACTCAGGAATGGGTTCCCAGTCACACATAACAGTTGTTTTAATTAGGTTCTCCCCTTTCCCCAAGAATTGTCCAGCTCGTCCAGAAAAGGCCATTTTGCTTGTGGTAACCTCATGAAAATAATCTCAGCTTCCATAGCATCATTTCTCCCTTACTCCTGGGAAAAGGTCAGGGTAAGAAATATAATAGGAAAACTGTTCCCAGAGCATTCCCACTGCTGGGTCACTGAGTTTCATAGTCCATGCTAGCTGACTTCTCTTGTGATGAGTAATTGTTTGGAGATGTCACTGCAACAATGATCTACACTTAAGGCATGGCTTGCTGCAGACATGATTTATTCTTCCAGAATCACCTTGTTATTATTGCAATTAAATTGTTCCTTCCCTACAAACACAGCGGTAGTGGCAGATTTTCTGTGAGCATTTCTGTAGGCAATCTTAGCATAACAAAAGGACATTCATTCAATAGCTGCGTGTTTCCATCAGGCTTTAATCTCCTGAAAACAAATTTTCAAAGCATATTTCCAGCACAGCTCTCTTTAACCAGACAGTTGCTAGGGGAAGTAAAAGGCCTTCACAGGTAAGTCAGCAGTTATTCACAGGATCTGACATTCACTTCTTTTAAAGCAAAGCGTTTGACTCTTTGAGTCACATAAAATATTTTTGATTGGAAAAATAAATTAGGAAAAAAAGCCTCCAAAAGCAAAATAAAATAAATAATAAAAGTAAAATCCAAAGAGAATCCCAAGGGGAACTGAAATCACAGCCTCTCTCACAACTCTGCTCAGAGCTGGCCTTACTCCATTCCTTTTCCCAGACTATTGCCACTGTGAACCAGGCAAAATCTGTTCCTCCTCTTCCATGGAGCTGAGGTCTCTGCCAGCTTTGCTACCTGAACTTAATTTTTCTGTGGCCAAATAAGTGCCAGAGCTGGTAAAAGGAAAGCTGCAGGACCATGCAGGGGTTGAGGGAAGAACATTCCCTTCCCTGCCTGGCAGCTGTTAGGTCACTGATGGGAAACTGCACTCCAAAGTGCCCTCCACATGTTCCTACCCTTCTCTCTCTCCAGGGCCCTACTCAACTAGCTTAGCCAGGAACTGGGCTCAGCTGGCTCCAAGCAGCTCCCCAGCTGAAAACCAGTTACCTGGAGAGGTCTTCAATGATGCTCTTCCAAGTCCACCTCTCTGTGTTCCTTATGTGCTCAGCCCTAATCATGAATTTATGCCCTTGTGCCTCATGACCCTTTTTTGTTAATATTAAAAGGCCACTTGTTCATGGATATTTCCTAACATGATGATGGCCATATTCTAGTGTGACACTGTATTGTAACCCCTGACATCATGCTGGAGTCTACAGCAACCTGCAAACAGGAGCCCAGAACTGCCTGGCTCCTCCTTTTCTTGGGAAAGAGGAATTTCCCAGCCATTTCCCCTGTTTGTGGTGGTTATGGGATGTAGCTGGAGTAAGAACCACGCTTGTTACAGAGCTGCTCTAATAGGGACCTTTCTATCTGTTTTCCCTACTTGAGTAAATCAAGTAACAAAGGAGTCATAACCTTTTCCAGATGGACAAAGGTCACCAATGCTCCAGGGTCACAGCCAGTTCTGCTTTCTGAATGTATGATCTCTTCCTTGGAAGTCTGATACAGCTCTATAAAACAGAGGAATTGGTTCTATACTTCTGTAGCATAAGAGGTTAACTAATGTTTCAAAGGTTCTTTGAGACTAAATGTGATATATGTGTAAATTTTATTATTTTAATAGACCTTCACGTAGTACTTCACATTGCTATTTAGTAATATTATTTTTTCTAGGCTATTTTCAGCGGCATTTTTCATACATAACTTGAATTTATTCTCCCTTCACCTATTTAAATCATTGCTACAGGAAAGGCTGAGGGCTTAATAAGAAATTTGAATGGTACCTGTGTATTTTATCTCAGGTGGCAGATCTGACACCTCTGAATTAGTGCAGTGCTTTGTATTACAGTCTGCTAGCAAGGTCTGTGAGGTTTTGTCAGATCTCATAAACCAAACAAGGTGGATCCTTGGATGGAAACCTTAGCAGAACACCCACATGCCACGTGAAGTAATATTTCACCTTCTGAATCATCAGTCTTGCCCCTGAGTCATTTCTACAGCAGGAGTTCAGCTAGGTGGCTGAGGTTCTTTGCTAAGAGTTATTATAGTTACTACCATTCAAAATACATGCAGAGGGAGTCCTTGGCATCTGTGGTCATTAAGGAGCTCAGAATTATTACCCCACAAAGAACAAAGGTATTTAGGTATATCGGTATTTTTCACAGGTAGCAGGCAGTACTTTATCTTAGAAAATCCTGCCAGCAATTTCACTTGGATTCAGTAATTTTGTCATTTTGTCTGCCTGCAACAATACCAAACCTACGAGGTCCCAGGCACTCAGGAATAACTGCTCTCACAAGAGAACCAAATGCAGACCCATCCAGCAGCCTCCTGGAATTTCTAGAGGATGTGGAAGGGAGCTGCAGGTGCCTGATACACCTCTGAGCCTGGCCCCACAGGAGTGGGAGTTCTGGAAGCAGCTGAGCACTGCAGAACGCTCTGAGCTCACTTGTACACTTGCACATCTAAAGGAGCGCTGATGCATCCAGTGCTCGGTCTCTCTGCACGCGCTCCTGGCGTGCCCAGGGTTTGAAGACGTGATGCATTCTGAAAATGGGCTGAGTCCTTGGGGCCCCTGCTCTTAGCAGAGAGGTGTGCTTGAGCTGCCAAATCACAACATGTGCAATTTCATGTCTGGATCTCAAAAACACCCACACAACACCCTTTTGCACCTGGAATCTGCGTTTAAGAATCATCTTTATTTTTCCACGTTATTGTCTTAAATCCTAGTTGCCTAGTCCTAGTTGCCTTTGTTGCTTTACAAAACTAATGCAAAATTCAGCCACAAATACTAATCTTTTTGCTTTAGAATAACAAATGGTAGCCTTCTCTAAGTGTTTCTGTAAGCCCTAAAGACATGTTCTCCCTGGTCCATTCAACCCTTTGATGGGAAGAATTACATTTTCCTGTACAGAGACATTTATAATTTATTTTTAATTTGTATGTATGGTACAGTTTTGTCTGGGGAGCTTGCTTCTGCAGCTCATGTAATTTAATATTTCAGGAAGATTAGGATAAAAAATGGCTTGTAAAAACTCTATGACAACTTCATTACTTAGCTCTCTTTCTAACCATGAACGTTAACCCAGGCTTCTTGCTTGCCTCTCATAGGTACAATGGCTTTTTTTTGTTTTGTTTTTGATTCTACAAAGGACCCTCCCTTATTGACTTGTTACTTTCCTCAGTGACAGGTACTTGACCTTTTTCAGGTGTGAGAGCGTATCAGCGTAGATGTAAAACATAAGATATTTCTTCAGCAAAAATTGGTGATCAAAACCACACTTGGAATAGTGACTGCTTATTTATCATACTTTCCCTGAAGAGCCTCAAAGTGTTATCAGTAAAAAGCCTGAGAAAGCTGTGTTGTCAAAAACTTGTGAGACTGAGAAAACATAATTGCTTCGTTATGTAAGAACGGCTTTTGTAGCTTCTGTTGCCTTGCTATCTAACAGAGACAATGCTTGTGGTTTTAGCTTCTCAGCTCAGCTTTGGCACTATGAATTGTTCACCAAAATATTTTTATTTACTTTTGTACCCATATGACTTGAATGGTGTCATCAGACGAATGTTTGGTATCACACCAAGGGGTTTAAAAGTTACTGAGCCCGAACCAGAGATCCCCACAGTGCTGCAACAAAGAGTAACCAGCTGCATGCACACACATCCTCTGTTCCAACATGACAGCAGTGAGTACAAGTAAGGCACTTTCAGCAGATCACTACAAAAATCAGGAGTGTGTCATGAACAGTTGCTGCCAGAATAAGCTAGGAGCAGGGATAGTAATTTTTCATCCATGTGATCATACCCAAACAATGCCTCTTTCAGCCAAACATGGTTTTGGGATTGACAGAAAGGAAATTTAGGTATATCTTGCAGGTTTATACCAAAATTAGATGCATACTGACTTAAACTGTTTGGGAATTATTACTAGCCTCTATCCTGTCTATGTACTTAGAACGAGGCACCCAAATCTTACCGGTTCCCTAGAAATTAATAGGATAATAATAATGTTTTGGCTTCTAAAGATCTGTTGGTCCCAAGCTGAGAAGAAGAAGTTGCCAGCTCACATGTCTCCATGAGTCTGGAGTGAAAAATAACGAGGATGATGGCTCACCATCTGTTCAGCAATTGATATGGAGAGGTTGGAGATCTCAGCCCAGTTCTTAGCAGATGTCTTTCCACAGCTTCCATGCCCACCGAGGACGTGCTCACCCATATGCACTCAGCTGTCTGGAGAAGACTCAACACCAGCACTGCCTACACATTGCTCTTCCACATGCACATCCAAGTCCTTCCTTGGAGGGGCAAATTCAATTTCCAGCTGCCTGAATCCCAAGTCCTGCTGACACAAGGAAGAGCATTGCAGCAATTTGGCTCAAACTTGAGCCACAGAGCAGGTTGTTCCAGGCTCCCACTGACATGTGTTACACCCCTTTAACAATGCCCGTGACAAGGCACTAACAGGGAGAGCTCTCTAATATGTTGTTACCATTCTAACAACCTATTAACACCACAGATGAGAATTTTCCTGCTGGATGCATTCTCTCATTCCAGTTACATGTTCCTTTGCTGCATCTGTAAGCTGCACCAACTTTTGAAACACTTCAATTTCACTTTAGAAAGAGAGTGCACCTGCAAATCTTAGATCCTGCAGGGGTCTGCATTCAGAGCTTCACCAGTCTGCTGTCTACAGCAAATTGAAAAAAAGGCTGTTAATTTAAAACTACAGCACAGGATATGCCTTCCAGATGAGTTACTTCATATTTGATTGAGCATTTGCTTTTCTCACCTACAAGGTTTTGATTGCCACTAATCTTCCTGGAAGTAGTGTCCTGGATAAAACTGGCTCAGACTTCAGCACTGACTTTATGCAGTCAAAGGCTTCACAGGAAAACTCTGTGCTGGGAGGTGTGCTCACAAACACAGATACTTTTTCCCTGGACTAATTAAACAGGCAGATGAAGCTCCCACCTTTGGTCTTCCAGCCTTGGGGAGATCAGGAGGCCTATGCAGAGGTCCCTGGGGGAACCTGTTCCTGTTCTCGCTGGAAATACTGAGAGGGGAGGTGGCTTTATCCTCCCTTGTCACATATTGCAGCCAGCCTAGAGGTGTGTGCAGTGGGGAAATGGCTCATCTTTGCCTGATGAGTGAACAGGAGAGAACCAAGGGATGGTGAGGGAAGAGGAGAAAAAATTGGCAATATATCCCGTTTCTGAACAGAGAGGCAGCTTGTATATGACCAGGAAGAGATAAGTCAAACTGTGGAAAGAGGTAAGATGGAGAATGAATGGGAAGCACTGCTGCCCTTGAGTTACAGACTCTGGCTGGGGAACACAAGCAGCTCCTCTTCTTTGAGCACCCTGTGGGCGTCACTAACAACAGACACATCTTAGGATTTACATCATCTACCCTTTTCTTTCCCTCAGATATGAAATTGGATCCTATTAGTCTTGAAAAATGCACTGAGAAAAACTGGAAGTTCACGAGTTGCTGGCAGCTCATGGCTGGAGACATATCCTGAAGAATCACTATTGATTTTCTGTGTTCTCCTACTCACCCCTAGGCATAATTTCTTGGCCACTGCCCAGGGACAGGATGCTGAGCCAGATGGACTTTTACTCTGAGCAAATGTGGCCTTTCTGATGTTCCCATGTAAAGTATGACAAACTGTTACTTACAAAAAGCAGTAAAATTTTTGATTTACTGCTGACAAAAACATCAGTTTAATATCCATTATCTCCACCCTTAAAAGTCCTGGTACATGCTTCTTATTTTGTAATGAAAACAGGACTCAATAAAAGCAAAAATACTCAGACAGGTTTTTTACACTAGCTGCTTCATCAGCTGTTGCTTCTAAATTTTCTGATTCTTTTCTAGTTTTTAAGATTAACACCACAAGGAAAGGTAAACTGATACTGCATTGAACAGCCACCAGAAGAACAATTCTTGTAAACCTCTATGAAAAGTTTGGAGAACAGCCTGGTCAACAATTTGTTCTTTGCTTTGAAGACACTGAACAATTTTTAAGTTTTATTTGGCTTCTGTGTAAGGTCCTCCCCACAGAAAGCCACATCATTTCCTGAGTTTACCCAGATAAAGTTTTGAGCAGAGCTTTCTTTCCATTACGAGAGCAAACCTGATCCTGCAAAAGCAAGCATAATCCTCTCTGCATTACTATTAACTGCACTTTAGAGTACTTGTAGAAACACATTCTCCTAGCCAGGCAGTCACAGTAGAAGCAGCTGTGGGTCATGTCAAGTACTGCTGGAGAGATAAATTAATTTTATCTTGTAAAATATTTCAGAAGACAATCACAACTCCCAATTAAAAAAAAAAAAAATAGCACTTTTGGTTTTGGGGACTGAGCCAATTAATATTTAAAAAGCAGATGGGTCTCAGCTTGGTCCTTTTAATGTAACTTGGATTTACTCTGTTGAGCAAATGCCTAATAACTTTGTGGGTGTTTGCTTAGAAATGGCATTTAGTTCAAACACTGGTTCAGTATCTGTACTTTAAAGGGTCAAGTGGAGCTGCTGAATTTAAAAGAGAAGGAAACTCAAATGCTTCATTTGGTCATTTAGAAGAGGTGGAACTTAGAGAAGAATAAGACTAGAGTGGTAAGTAAGACTCGGGAACGTGGCAGAGACAGCACAGCTCGTGCACTGATGCAAACAAAGAGGTACTGATGTGCAAAGCATTGCTCACATTTCTGAGTCGTGTCAGAACGAGATCTTCTGGCTCCTGAGTTATCTGTAAGGACAAGGTGAAGAGCATTTCACAGCATCAGTTAGTTTGGAAAGACCTCTGAGATAAATCCAGCCTATGACCAAACACCACCTGGCAGACTAGACCATTGCCCTGAGCCCTTTTCTTAAAGGCCTCCAGGGATGGTGACTGTACCACCTGTGCTGTTGAAGAAATACTCTTTTGAACTGTTATCCTGTGAAATTCACTTTGTGCCATTAGAGTAATTAATCTGCCCTAGAGGAGGTTCCTGGATGGAGAATTGAATTCAGCTTTTAAGTGCACATAGTCATGATCCAGCGTTCCAATTCAATCTCAAACCTAGTTTAGCATGACAGTGGGCAGAAATCTTCAATTGTTTCAGAGCATCCAAGTGAGAAACCCGAACCCCTGACAGTGGTGCAGCATTGCTCAGTCAGAAGTGGGTCAATACACAGAGGCCTTGCAGCAGAGACCTTTGTGTTCCTTACAGTGAGCCTCCCTTACACTGCCCAGATACTTCTGGCTAAGTACAGATTTCAGAACTCATCTTTACATGAAAAGAAATAAATTTACATGAAAAGGATAATTTCCATCCTGATATAAATACCAGCTGCAAGTCAGTTTTCAACCTCACTGAGAGATTCAGTTATGATGCTGCAGTTCCCCTTTGCTCATGACAACGCTGTGGAAAACACTGGCCTCACCTTCTCCATGCTGCCTGAGCAATACAATAAACACAGAATGTTTTGACAGCATCTCCTCTGAACTCTGGAAACAGAGTTTGCTGGAAACACCTTAAAAAGCAAGTTGGAATTCTGAGTTTACAGAAGGAATTCTTGCTCAGTTTATCTGTTCTACGTGCTTTTGTAAATCTTATCTTTACTAATGAAGCAGCAAGCACAGGGGAATGAGCTGGATTTTGTCCTGTCTCTGGCACTACCAGCAGAACTGTCAGCTCAGCACTATTTGTAGATTTTCTCTTGCTTGGCTGATGTGAGGGACAGAGCACGCTTCTCGGGCAGAGGAAGAGTCCGTGGGTCAGATTCACTGCTGCAATACAGACTCAGGGATTTCAAAGCAAATGTTATGGCACAGTCATGCTTCAAAAGTAATGGTGAGCTTCTGTACTCTTTCAACTCAATGTTTTTCAGAGTAACTCCTCAATTTTTAAATTTTAAAAGATAAATGCCAGGGCTGTGGAGCCAAATTTCTCACTAACGTAGCTTGAAGCAGCATCAATTTATATATACTACAGGAGATCAATCTCTTTTCAAAGAGTCCTGCTGATTTTTATCTATTATTTTCTTTTAGGCTTCTTACAGAATTATTTTTAGTTAGCATTTAAATGGAATTTCCTGTTCTCTGGAGGAAACCCCAGCCTGACAAAAGGCTGTCAGGATCCTACCTAGCACCTTCTCAGTACAGGGATCAAGCTGGCTGCATTTTGGAAGTAGTTACTGATTTCATTAAAGAACCTTATGGAGCCCTAGCAGGCCTGCCAGTTGACTACATGCTTTCAGACATTTTTGACAAATAAAGTTTGATTTTTAGTTCCTCTGGCAGATTTTCCCATTGTCAGTTTCTTATGACACACAGATCACTACTGATCACAGATTAGGAGCTTTTCTTTTGAAGGTTCATACACCTACATCCCTTCTCTCCTTTCCAGTACATTAATTTTTGTTAATTTCTCCTTTTAATCCTGATAGGCCAATGGCACCAGCTCTGTGTTTGCTCTCTCACTGCTGATTCACAGCACAGTCAGACATGGCAGCACCCTAACACAGGACAATTTACACCCAATATTGGAACAGATATTACAGCATAAGGAGAACTGTAAAAGGCTTCTCACCTGTAGCTATTACACAGATCAATTTATACAGGAACATTTCCTGAAGCCAGGCATGAGACAGTCTAAATTAGAGATGCCAAGGGTCAGCCCTCTTCACAATTCAGTGCCCCCTCGGTTACATCTGGAATCAGTGGTGGCTGCAGATATGCTGTAGATGTGTAAGGGTCCCCCAAGAGATATCTGATATGGAAGACAGTCTCTCAGGCTGCCAGTAATTAAGCATTTCCCCTTACAATATAACACAAGTCACCTTAAAAACTTACATTTTGGGGATATTTTGGAAGGAGAGTGGAGGCAGATACACCTTCTGCAGTCATAAGTAAATGTCAACACGTTGAACAGGATATCTGCAGTGTGAGGTTTGTCACAGTGCTCAGAGCTGATTCTGGGTAATTTTTGAAGAGAATTCAGGGTCTGTGTTTGCAGAGAAGGTTGAACTGTAACAGCCAGTGCCAGGATAAACAGCTGAGACTACAACTCTGTTCCAGTTCTGATTTTGCCTTATGGAATACTTCACATCATTCCCAATGCCACTAACAGTCACAAAGAGAGGGTTTACAGCAAAAATGAGAATCCTTTTTCCTTTTACATTTTATGTGTTAATGTGGCATTAAAAAAGAAAAAAAAAAAACAAGGAAAGATATAAAGGTAAGAAAGAAATAATACCGCCATTCTGAAGACACTTTAATTCAGCATCAACCTGGCAGCTATGAAAAAGAGGGTCTTTGGAAGCTGCCATTATGCTGCCACCACCACCTATAATGTTTCATAATGGCTTTAACACAATGCCTCTCCAGGTATAAAGAAGCAAATGTCACCATTCCCAAGGAAAAAAAAAAAAAAATTGATATTTTTTCAGGAGGAGGAAGGTTAAGCAGAACATTGGTATTCATGTCCCATCCTCCTTTCTTCACCTCTCCTTTCCCACAATGACTTAGGGTATTTTATATACAAAAAGCCCACTATTTACATTAAGGAAAAAACACAGCCTACCTGCTAGATAGCAAACATACCCCGTATTTCAGAAAAGCAATAATGTAGGAAATGACTTATGTGTGATTCAGTCTTGTGTTCCACCACAATCATCGCTGCAGTGAACACAGTTAGCACAGAGCATCACGGATTTAGCTGCAAAACACAGCTTTTAGGCACAGTGTTGCACACTGAACTCCCCAGGCCCAAGAAATCCATTGGGACAGACCCTCAGAAACCAGCTCTGCAAGAGCTTATAATGCAGAGGAGGAAGCTGGGGCTCAGCCATCTGAGTGGCAGAAGCACCAAAGCTCAGCATTGGCCTCTGCTCTTGCAATCTCCCGCTGCTCTGTGGTGCAGCAGCAGGATGGACTGAGCAGGAGGGTCTGGGCTGGCACTGCTGTGCTGTGGCAAGGCACAGGTGAGCCAGGCATGTTCTGGGCTCAGGCAAAGGCAGCAGGTGAGCTGGCCAGCTCACACATTCATTACTACCCATGTTGAAAGCCCCTGTGGGGCGCATTAACAGGAAGGGATATGAATGAAGCCCAAGGCTGCACACACCATGCTTTGCGAGAGCCTAGGACACCTTTTTCTCACTGCCATCCCATTGCTGCTAAAAGAATAACCTGTTCATTGGTGGCTGTCTACCAGGTAAGCTGCCTTTCATCGTTTCTCCCCCAGGCTGATACGGTTCATACTTCCCCCCCTCATTTCCCCATCTCCTCTGTGCTGAAGTTCTGCTCTTCTTCTCTGACAAAGGGGACTCACACCCCCAGCAAGCAGTGCCATACCCGTTGGGCCTGCTGTTGCTAAGAGACCAAGTGAGAGAGAGATCCTACCCACTCAGATTCCCCTACAAATCCCAATATTCCTCCTGTTGCTACTCTCCAGCCCTACTGAGATGCTGTTGATGCAACCTTGGTATCCAACAGATCCGTATGGGTTTTATGGGACATTTTCTCCCACTGACCAGCGCTACTGAGAAAGTCCCAAAATAGGATACTGCAGTAGACAGCATGTCATTAGGGAATTAGCACAGTTATGGATGCAAACTACTCTTGTGGGAAACCACCAAGGCCAGAGGAGGTCAGAGATCTTGCTTAGATCTAAAAGGAACATGTAGATCAATACGGGTTCACAAAAATATCCTTGGAAAGCCAAGCTACAAGTGGGCCATTAGAGCTCACAGCAATGGCACAGCACAAGACTGGACAGCTCTACTGCATAAAGTGCCTCCAAATGTTATTAATTATGATTTTATTTCAGATTGATTTCCTCCCTCCCCCCTAGAATGCAGGGGAGTTTACTCTGACAGTACTTCTGGCAGGAGTCTCTCTCAAGCTTACAGAAAGGCTAGCAAACACCAAATAATAACAAATCTTATTGACAAGGGAAAAATATGGGGTAAGTTTTAAAAACTCTCCTGAAGTACTGTCATGTTGCTAGGCTGACAGAGCTATCAAATCACTTCAGTCCCTGACAGTAGTGACAGACTTCTGCAGACTCGTAATAGTTCACAATTTCAAGGCCTGTTTGCTGCTTGTGTCTTTCAGGCACACCAGCTGCAACTTGCTGGATTCTTAATCCTCCATTGAACTGGAGACACTGATGAGTGTGTATGGAGAGAGTTCAACCATCACACCAAAGCCATGGAAATATGCCAGTGGGCATATTTTGAGACACAGTCTCAATAGTTTAACATTATTGATCAAAGGTGTATCCATGATACCTTTGTACGTGCACAGAAATCGCTTAGGTTGGAAAGCTTCCCCAGCTGGACAGGAGGAATAAGGACAGTAGGTTATGGAGACGGAGAGAAGACTAAAGAAAAAAAAGAAAAAGAAAAGATTCAAGGTTATGAACTGGCCAAAGAGCTCCAGATTAATTTTACAGACAGAGTAGAGCTTGGGGTACAGCAGCAAAACAACTTCTGAAGTACTCATGGGAATGCTGTTAATAAATAAAAGGAGCAAAGAGATTTGGGACCAGTCTGTAGGAAACTGGGAAAATACAAGCTTTTACAAATTTAACTTTCCCCTCATAAGCAAGACAAATAGATGGACATCACCCTAAGAAAGGCACAACTAGATGGCAAACTACCCATCTGCTCATGCCTTTGTCAACAGGGCTGAAGAGATCACCTCTCTTCATATAGGTATTTATGCAAAGTGATCAAATCTTCTGTTGATCTTCCCACAGAGACATGTTTTCCACACTTAGATAATTTGAAAGTGATTTTAAGGACTTCTAGTATTAAAGAAATCTGTTTTAGAAATGAAAATAACACCCCAAAATTTACAACAGCGAGTACTCCTTTTCTGTGTACTGGAAGGCAGTTTGGGATCAAAATCCCATGCAGACTACTGAGGTGAACAGAAACCTCTGGAGACAAAAATCAGAAGTGTAAAGTAAACTGATGGGAAAAGCAGCAAGTGGAGGCTGGCAGAACTACTTCTCCCTCTGACAAAGAAGAATTACAGAGAGCTGAGAACATGGCATTTGAGGGGACAGCTCTTCCACAAAGTAGAAAGGTAAATTATATACAGAAGGAGCAGACATGGATAAAACAAGTTTTCTCTGCAATGTTTACAAGGGATGGGGAACGTGGAGAAGATGCCAAGAACAGCCATACATTTTCAGGAAGAAAGCAGAAATAGTCAGAAATTGAGATAGTGCCAGAAATAGTTATAAAATTTTTTAGAATGCCACAAGGCTGACAAAACATCAGGGCCAGATGGGATCTGTCTCAGAAAAATCAAGCAATTAACTAAAAAAAATTAAAAATAAAAGGAAAAAAAACCTCAAACAAAAAATACAAAAAAATACAGCAGCATATGAATCAAAGGAGTGAGGTCCATCATGCTTCACCCCTGTCACTTTCACGTGGACAACTGAGTGAAATAAGCCCTGCCTGAGCTCAGTAAAAGCCATGCTGAATGTGCCACAGGAAAGTAAAACTCCTGTAAAAGTAAAAGCTTCTTACAGGGACAAACTTCAGAGTTGCAGCCCTTTGCAGCCCCTTGCAAGGTGTCCATCTCAAAAAGCAGCAAACACCTTTGGGGAAAGCTGCTGTCCACAGCACTCGGTGTTGCTGCTGAGTAAGAGGAATGTGGAGACTCTTTCAGGGACGAGAGTGTTAAAAAACAACCAGAGTGACCAGAAATTAGCAGGACCTGGTGGACTGGGGAGATGCTGATGCATGTTGAAGTCTATGAGGGATCCAAAAACCAGGAAAAACCCTACAGCATCACTTCCACAGCAAGAGGACAGACACAGAACAGAGGTGTTAATTAAGGACACGCAGGAACAACTCAGGAAGTTATGACTTCATTAACAATAATGACTAAATGGAGAATTGTACTTAAATCTGTTGAGCATGGATTTTCCAGTTTAATTGGGCATTTGAAATGCTTTTTTAAATGCAGTGAATTCTAACAGAGAAGTCTATTCAACACAGAAGTGCACTGGGGCAAAGTTTCCCAAGCTACCAGAGTGAGGCCTTCACAAGAGGAATGTGCACTGGCCTTGCAGATAAGGCACTGGAGTGCTTGGGCTGAGATCATGTAATTGAATCTCTCAGTCTCTGGTGACATGGCTGGACAGTTCCCTACAACCATATCAATAATAAGTATTCCAGCTGCCTCAGCCAGCATTCCTTCAGAGCCCAGGAGAATCAGATGCTGCAGTGACATTTTTGCCAGCTTTTGTGACGCAGAGCCCAGGGCAGATTTCCTCAGCAAAGAGCCCTAGGCCTCCCTAGCACAGAAAATCAGTTTGGGATGGAAAGTACCACTGAAAACTGCAATCTCCCTGAAATAAAGTGACTAAGATTGAACTAGGCAGTTTTATTCAAGAGTAGAAAACTGCAGGCTGTCCTCTCACCCTCAGCCTTTGAAAACCAAAAGCAGTTACGACAGTCTTTCCCTGAGCTCACCATAGTCCTCTACCCAGCATCTATCTAGCTGCTACCTCTTTTTGCTTAAGAAATCCAGAAATGGAATAAGTTCCACCATAAACACCCCTTTCAGGGTTTTGGGAATACTTCCTTCCCAGTCCCCACTGCACTTGACTCATCTCTTTAAATCAGTGTACCAGGTATAGGCTTCCTGTGGGCGAGAATAACTCACAAGATCAGCAAATGCAACATTAATCCCATTCTAGATTAAAAGGAATTTAAGCAGGTGTTCATCTATGCCAAAAAGCAATTTAAAGTAATCTTCCAGCTCTGGCAGGAGAAATAGAAAAGAAATAGATGAATCTCAGGAAGAAAATAAATATAGCTTAGCAGGCAGTGGTTTACACTGATAACACATTGATAGCACAAGAAGCCTTTTGCAGCTGGGTGAATTGCTAAAACAAATGAACCAGCCTTCCTTCCCACGTGTCCTCACCTGAGACCACTTACAACAGGACTTTCAGTGCCCATGCACACTGCTAATGTCAGCTGCCACTGCCTGAGCAACAGCTTCTGTCACTATTGCCCTCCTGATTCTGACAACCTTCACTTTTACATTCACAACTCTTGCCAACATTAGTTGGGTGCATTAAGCTCACAGTGTGGATTTGCAATTTCTTCTTTTGCTGAACTAGCTTAAAAATACCATTTTCCTCCTATTTTAATTCCTAATAGCTACAGAACATTGCTACAATCTGTTGTATGTCAGTGCAGCATTTGCAAAACGAGTGAGCACAGTCTCAGAAAATTAAGTCCCCTACTTCCTCATAAGGGAGAAAAAGCTGGCAGCAGAGAAAGTTCATGTTGCAAATGAATACTTCACAGTGCATATCTAAAACTTCTCCCTCTTGAACATAACAAGAGACCTCCCCTTTGGATCACAGGATGACTTCTCACTGAGTCCCATCCCCACTGGAAAGCTTGAAGTCCAGGGGGTTATATCATAAAACCCCCTGAAATTCTTACACATCACTGAGCATCTGTGATCTCAAGAAAACGTTCCTCAGGCAAAACCTTTCATCTGTCTGAACTCCTGCTGAGGAGAACTACACCTTGGAACAGAGCAGAGACCTACTGCTCTCCCACCAAGGGCTGGACAAAACCTTCAGCATGGACCAGAGCCCAGGCAGCCATGCTTTAGAGAACATAAAACATCTTCTATCCCATGAATAGCACTCCCCATCCTGCTGGAAACCCCTGAGCTATCCAGCAGTGCTTACACCCCATCTGATGTGACTGTGTCACAAGAGCTGCTGGTTTCCATCCAATGGAGACTACAGAGTTATGGGCAACTGCAGCAGAAAACAAAGAAAGAGAAACAAAAGAGAAACAAACAAAGAGAAACAAAGACTGAATGACCCACTCTTCTGGACCTTTAACTAATTTTTGTTATCGGTCCCTCCAGATAAGAGGTAGAACAGTACAAAGAAGAGAACTCTTTTCCACTGTTCCTGTGTTAGTAAATTAGATTCCTCACAGCTGTCAAATAGATGGATATCTTTCCCCAGGATCAAAATTTATGCGTGCTGGTAAACCAGCCTCTGTCACCACCACGATTCAAGCAAATCCCAAGAAAGGGGAGCAGCATATGCTTTTCTGTTTCTCAGCTTTCTGAAAGGGCTGTCTTACAATACATAACATTTAATCCTGTCTGAACTAGCTTTTACTCAGAAGTAAAACATACTATGAAAGAGGCAAAAAATTTGATCCAAGGAGCAATTTCATTTAAGGCAGAGCGTGACAGCTTTGCAGTAGTTTACCTGATAGACTGCTGCGGTTCTCAAGCCACAGAAAATCATTTGCCTCCCTCAGACTTAATCTGAGAGAAACAGACTGCTTGCAAAAAGCTCCCATTTCATCTCATCTCACACTCCTACTAGAAAACATGTCCAAGAATGACCTTAAGGGGGGCAATCCAAGTGTAAAATGAAGGCAATCTCATCTGTCCAAACACTGCCTTAAGTTGTGACATCCTAAAGCCACTAAATCCACTGGGTAATCCATTCCCACTTACCTTTCAGGATTGTTTAATCTTTCAGGCGCCTAAATTTAAAGGTGCTTCATTACATTACAAATTATTTCCCTGTCACATAATTTCACTTGCCTCCTGCTGCTCATTAGTGCTCCTCTATGAGTAGTAGTATTTCTCTATCACCTGCAGTTCTGCTGTGATTTATTTTAGGCTTTTGAATCCTTCCTATGTCCTTCAGAGTAGCCAGGATGAGAGCACGATGGTAACAGCACTCAGCTTTTAAATTATAGTCTCTGGCAAAATATACTCACTCAGGAAACCAAACACACAGATGCTTGGTTCTACTTTGTATGAAGACTACTAAACCATTAGATGCTTGTCCTCCAAAGAGGGAAAATCAGGAAGGATGCCAAATGGATGAAGATACCTAATTTTCCCTACACGTTTCTCCTAAACTTAACCACAGAAACAGATGCTCATCTTAAGCAGACTTGATCATTCCTGGAAGATTGGAAAAGCTGCCTCTCCACCAGCTGCAACACAGAACTTACATAGCTGTGTAAGGAAACTGGATTTTTTGGGCGAGGCTAACAGTTCTTGAAGGAACAGGGTGTCATCTCAGCCTTGAGCAGCAATTTGGCTGTGTTGGAATAAGGCTGGTACCAAAAGCTATAGGACAAGGATGAAAGAGAAAAATGGATCAGCATGTGGAGACACTGTGTTTGACAATGAGATTCCCCTCAGCAGAAAAGAAGTGGGGGGAAAAAGGAGGCTGTATTTTGTGAGGTGTAGGAATAAACTTAGAAAACACAAACATTTTAAGCCAGAAAGCCTTGGGCATTTCCAAGCATGGTAACTGATCTACTGACCCACGGTATGAGAGAACTGAATGATCCAAAGCACTAAATGTCACAAGAGCTAACACATAGAAACTTTGTACTGTCCATACTTACAAAAATTCAATTCCCAGGAGCATCACATAATGCCTGTGATCAGTAATTAGTTCATGTTGGGGAGGATTGCTCAGATCAAAGAATATGATGGAAGTGCACAGATTGCTAAATCAGTAACAAAGTGTTATATTACACTGCAGGATAGAAAGTTTCACAGAGAAAGGTGCTGTAAAAGTGGGTAGTGAGGTTGCATCAAGAAAAAGAAGAAAAGGGAACTTTTCAATAGTGTAAGACAGTCTCCATAAGCTCAAATGGGAATAGAGACATTCAAGACTCTTAAAAAAATAATCTGCAGCAAAACAAATGACCAGTGCCACAAGATCACCCCCCATGACACTGGCAGCTGGTGTTTATAGTGTTCCTGATGTGCTTAGAGCCTTCCTGATGATTTCTCTAAGTGTTTATTTCAGTGACAGAAGAGAAATGAAGGGAATAAATACAGGTAGCATAGAATTAATAGAACAAGGACTTCCTTTTCTTTCTTGTAGATTTTTGTGAGTGAAGATAAATTAAGATATGCCTCTAAATTTTATAATTTTTGTCCATTCCCACCCAAAAGACTTAATGACAGGGAAGGACAAAAGAAAGGTAAAGACAAAGAACATTATTTCAGTGGCAGAAAATTATCAACCACATATAATTCAGAGCAAAGGACTTCCACTGGACAAGCAGTTAGTGTCAGTGGACAAGCAGGGTAGAAATTTATTCTAGTCAGGTTGCTTTCTTTATCTTACATGACATTACTGATGATTTCAGTAAAGGTTAACATCTTTGTTAACCCATAACAATCACAGGTAAATTCCAGAATCAATCTCCGAATCTCTAGAGATCATTCTAGACATGTTTCCAAATCATTTGTTCAAATGAAGACTGGCATTAAGCTTAAGTCACATTAATTTTAAACAGCAACCCACAACTGAACTGCAGACAGACCCAAATCCAAAGCTGTGATGCAATAATCAATAGATTGAGCTCCAGATTTTCATTCATATCTCACATTTCTTGGAAAACTCTGAATGCAGGAAGACAATCTAGGGACTGGGGTATCTGCTCTACTTTCAGGGCAAGCATGAATGACTCAGAACCAGGTAAGGGAATGTTTGTGCTTGCAGAATTGTCTTGGGCCTGTCCAGAATGTTTCTCTAGTGCCTGTCCTCTTTCCTCAGCTACCTGGTCATTGTTATGATAAGTACAGATTTTCTTGACTATTTTCCCAGTTTCTCTGCTGAGAGAATTTCCTTACTGTGGATTTTCCCTCTCTGAGCAACACAGCTCACACTGGGTGAATTTAGGGGGTGTTACAGAGCCTTGCACAGACACATGGGGCAACATGCAGCAGTCCAAAGCTGTTTGGAGGAAGAACAACTGCATGAACACTGAGCTGAGAAGAGAGAAAACCAGCTACGTGCATTAAAACATGAAGGCTCTTGTGACGAGATCCTCATGTTTCCTAGAAATTACTGCAATTAATTTTGCACAGGCTGTAAGGATGAAGGGATGATGCTTTAACTGAAGCCTGGGAAGGAAGACAGGAGCCAGGGGAACAGATTTGTTCTGGTGTCCTAAGCATTTCTTGGTGACCTTGGTATCATCACATGTTTTCAAGACATAGCAGGACATAGCTGTAAATGCCAATATTAAAAGTCTTAAGACTTAAGCTAATAGAAATTTGTGGAAACTAACATTTCCTGTTGTTTTGACACTCATGGAACAGAAGAACAATTAATAAATACGAAGCTACTATTGTTCCCAGTGTAATCAATGCAGGATTTCCACCAGATTGGACACAAATAATCCCTTTTTTTTTAAAAAAAAGCTAGTAGGAAGTCTTGTGTGTGCAGGATATACCCATGTACTATGTCAGCAATGAGTGTAGCTGTCATTTGCACCAGGAAAAGCTCACTGAGTCACAAACCCGGCCTCATATGACTGTCTGACATTTGTCAGACAAAAGCAATTTATGAGGTCTCAGTATCACGACAGTCGCAAGACTGCATTCTGACACGGGCCACAAGTGGCACTTAAATAAGTCATTCCTCTGCACAGAGGAACATTTGTCTCTGTGAGCACACAGGGCTGTGCCAGCCCCAATTTCAGCTGGTAAGACAGATTTTCTAGTGGCAGACATAACTCTAACCTACTGCACATGAACAAAATTAATTGATCATTTCTGCTAGCAGAGCTCTGTACTCCTTGAGCCTAACTTTCCAGTCACAGTGTGTGGAGCCAGGCTGGATTTACTCTGGTGTTCTGGAGTGCAGACTGCAGGGCTCCTCCTGTCCCTCAGGGATTGTTAGTGAGCAGCAGTTCTGCTTGGCTCCCTGCTGTCTTTGTTAATAACACTTCTAATGATTTGTGTTTGCATCTATTTTCGTATCTCTTAACACACTTGCAAGATACTCAAGGCTGCTTTGGAAAGAGCCCAAGCTCTGGAGTGGGGTGTATTTAAAATAGATGAACCCCTGGTTGTTGTAGATATATCATTGGTATTCATTCAGTTTGCAGGAGTTTTTTTCTCCCTTTCCAAAGTCAGAGGCAGCCTGTGGTGTGCCCAGTCCTCAGAGCACTCTAACAGAGAAGCTCCATCCTTTCCTTTTGCAGGATCTCCAGTTCTCCATTGAATAACTTGTTCACCACAAGAGCATCATGAATACTAGAGCAAGCAAGGAAAAAAGGAAAGGTCATTCTACAGCTGCAGGGTAAATTAATACAACTATTTGATGTTAAGTTCCCTTTGGCCTGACAACACTTCCCTCATCACTTAGTGAACAGCTCAAAGTGCCCATACCTGGAAGATGTTTGAGATACAGCTTATTTAGACTGTGGAAAACAAAGGGAAAAGTTCCCATCATGAAATCTCCTATGACAGCTCCTTGAAAGTCAGCCAGTGACCATAACAAATCCCTTCTCCTGCTCTCAGCTAGGATATTATTCTCCTCTGACTGGGTTTTTGGTGGCCGTGAGCCACACGCTGGGGTCCCTCAGGCCTGATGGATATGAAATTCTCGGGACAGTGATGAAAGCCCCAGCATCTACTTCCCACAGCAGCACCCCCATGCAAAGCACCTCACCTGGCAATAAGGCTACCACTATCAGCCAGAAAGTCCAGCTCAAGCCTGGCCAGCACTGAGATAAGGCTATTTCACACACAGGTTCTCTGGCCACGCCTGCTTATCAAGGAGCAGACAGCTACACAACGATTACACTCTACTCTTTGCAAGACTGGAGGATGTCAGAGGCCAGACTCCTCTGGTTTTAAGGGCTACAAGAGTGTGGAAGGCCCAGCCATCTGCAGGATGTCCTTGTTGCTACCTCAGCCAGCACCACCTACTCTTTCACCAGACACCCAGGAGATGCAGCGATCTCAGCTTCCCTGGTGCCTGCCCTTGACACAGCAGGATTATTTGTCTTCAGCCTTACAGTGCATCCTGGAGCACTTTTCCAGAGAGAAGTCTGGGCTAGGATGTGTTCCCAGCCGGGTGTGTCAAAATACTGGTGCTATACTGGTGTGCCAGGGGAGTTCCATGGTCTGAAACACCACTTTCAATTCAGGTTGGGTTTGTTTGTTGTTTTTTTTTTTTAAAACCATTTTTTGTCTCAACTGCAGAAAAATAACTTTATATACATATATACATAGCAGTTCTGTGAGCTGTTTTCACACTGAGAAATGAAATGAACATTTTAAAAGATCAAATCTGAGCAAATCTGAGTATTCTTAGTACACACAAATATCACTGCTTTTTATAAACGATAACCTTGATTTCATTAAAAAAAAATATAATTCAGCCCTGGGCTGCATTTCCTTGCGTAGGTGCCAGCATACCTTTCCATGGATGCCTGCCTTTCCTGGTTGAAGCTCTCCAGCACAGCCTCCTGTCTCCTGAGCCAGAGTGAAGCCTGCAGCAGGAGGATGCTCAGCACGAGATGCTTTGCGTGGCTGTCACGCACCACTCGGGGAGCGAGCGGCAGCCTCAGCACAGTGACGTTGCCACCAACTTGCTTGTTTAGAAAAGCTTGGGAATGTCACAACTTGTTACACGGTGGTATCCTTAATCTCCTCGGGAGGCAGTCATAACTTCTGCCTGAGGCGCCCCAGAATTTCCACGAGCACCGGCAGCGCGAAATTAATGATGTGGTTCAGTCTAGGAGGGGTGGCATTCTAATAGTGGGTAGAGGAAGCCTTACATACTGCTAATCTTGGAGGAGTAAATGAACTAGCTCTCATTTGTCACAGGCTTTGAGATATTCCAAGGACATGTTCCATAAAAGACAAATTGTTATTATGTATTCCTGGCAAAATATTGTTTTAATTAATCTCTGTCTTTGATTTTCTGTTTGGGCTACTCTCACAATGGCCTTTTGCTTGCTTTTACTGTAGGTAGTGTGGGCTCACCCACACACTATTTCCTGAACCTGTAGAGAATTATGTCACTGCAAGTCATTGATTGTGTTCCAACTTGGATTCTGCTTTGTGCAGGGTCTAATTAATCCATATTCATACCATAAGGATTTCTCATCTGACTGTGGTTTGATCAGCCAGCAGAGAAATCTAGAGTCCATATCAGTTACATCAGATATTTCCACGAGAAAGTGCAGCTCTCCAATAGCTTTGTGCCCAGGCAATACAGGGTCTAGGCTATCATGAACTATTTTGATGGAAAAAAATGTCACCATTTAAAAAAAACCAACCAAAATAAAAATCCAAAGCAAAATCCCCCCAAAAAACCAAAACCAAACCAAAAAACCCTCTTCAAAAAGCCAGATTAGTTCATATATTTCAGAAACATATCTAAACTTTGTGTTTAAACAAAAATAGTCGTACCTGCTTAAGCAAAAACAGTCAGAAGATTTTTTGTATGAAGTGCATTCAGAAGACAAGAGAAAAGACAAGCAAAGAACATAAAGGAATAAGAAGAAAAGCAAAGAAAACCTGCTGTTAAAGATGAGAGAATTTACATGGGTTGTCTAAGTTTTTGTGGTTTCAAGCCCAGTTATTAGAAAAATAAAATAATGTAACCTAGGAAGAAGAGTCTGCATTTCCCTCGTTTATTTTACCCAACCTTTTCGTTGTGCTAATTTGTATTCCAATCAATTAAACTGTTGAATAACAGCGTTTGTCAGGCGGTGTTCAAGTGGCATAAAGTAGTTCAAGGTTTCTCTTGTAATCTAGATTCCTAGCAGGCATTTTTTGGCAAAACCGCAGCTTCAAAATGCACAGTAAGACACAGACTATCCTCTCTCTCATGGCAGGGTTCTGTATACGTGTCACACGTACATTTCATATCAGGATTAATGCCTTTAATATTTTCCCCGTTTTCTCTGCCGAATCCCATCTGCAGGGACGATTACTGGGAGTTTTTTTTTCACCTGGACACGCTCAAGTTTTGTTCCCATTTCACCCACTGAATTCTGTGCACCCCAACAAAGCCAGGTTTGGCCTCTCGGCGCCGAGGAACGAAGACACATTTTCACACCAAGCTGCTCTCCAGGGACATACTTTTCTTTGCCTTCCAATTCTTGTGGTCCCCTCCCTCTTCCTCCTTACCGCGGGGCTTTTCGGACAATAAACGAGTGTGGGTCTAAGCTACACCTTTTCTTACACCTTCTGCATGCACAGGGCACGATCTCCCACCGCTTCTGCGCTCCCCCTTCTGGAGTTCTTTCCCCCGTTGCAGCGGGACAGCGCCTTGCCCTGTCTGCCTGCCCAGGCGGGACGAGGCGAGGGGCTCCCGGCTCCGGCGGCTGGGGCAGCGCCCCGAGGGGCTCGGGAACCAGCCGGGATGCAGGCGGGATCCAGCCCCGCGAGGGGCGGGCGGAGGGCGGGGAGGGGTCGGGGCGGGCGGGGCCGCGCCTGGCGGCGGGAGCGCGCTCGGCGGCGGGAGCTGCGGTCCCGCCGGGACACGGCCATGGAGCCCTCGCCCAAAGACGGCGAGAGCGCGGCGGCCGCGGAGCCCGGCCGGGGCGGCACGGCCCCTTCCAGCGGGGTGGTGGTGCAGGTCCGGGAGAAGAAGGGCCCCCTGCGCGCCGCCATCCCCTACATGCCCTTCCCCGTGGCCGTCATCTGCCTCTTCCTCAACACCTTCGTGCCGGGGCTGGGTAAGGATGCTGCGGGAGGGAGCGAGGGAAGGCGGCGGGGCTCGGGGTCCCTCTCCCCAGCTGCGGCTGCTTCGCCCCGGCGGGGGCGCCCGGACATCGCTGCCGAGGCAACTTTCCCCGACGGCACCGCGGGGAGGGATGGAGGAACGGAGGGGGGCGGGAGCCCCTCCGCAAAGTTTGGCGTCGGGAGCCGGGGCAGCGCCCTGCGGGGTCCCCAGGGATCCGCAGGGTGCAGCGAGCGAGGGTCGCGTTCCCCTGGGAAGGCAGCGGGGACCGGGGCTGGGACTCCCGGCTGCCCCGCTCGGCCGGGCACGGCCCGGCCCCAGCCCCGGGGACGGAGCATCCCCCGCTCCTTCCCACCCCTCCGCTCTCGCCGGGCGGGGATCGCGCGGTGTGAAGGGATTCAGCTGTTCGGGCTCTCGCGAACTGTATTTCAGTCACGGTGCATCACTCGCTAGCTTTCAGAGACGACCTTCCAGAGCCCATCGTCCCGGGTTTTCTGAGGAGACCCCTGGAAAAGGTCAGAACCGTTTTCCAGAGAAACTGGAGATTCACCGTTTCTCAGCATAAAGTCTCTACTGTGCTCAGGTCCCTGTGATGTGGCTGCATCCTTTCTGAATTTCCTTTTCCTCCACTTCAATTAGGAACTGCTTACTGCAAGAGGAGCTTAGAGTTTGAACACTACAAAAGCCCCTGGAATACCAAGCTAAATACAACGTTCTAGCTGAAAGCAAAATAACCACATTAAAAAAAAAACAAACCCGAACAAAATAATCCATAACTCATTAACGCATACCTCAAGTCTCTCATAGTCCATTTCTGGCTGCTGTTTCTGCTACTGTGGCCACCACACAAGCCTTCCTTGTGATATGGGAGTATCCTCCACCTAGCCCTGCTTTTAAAGAGCTACTGCCTGCCTTTAATTCCTTCATGTGCTTTAGGTGGCTTAATTCTTTAACAAATCCAAAATCCTTAAAGTTCTGATTAAAGTACTACCCAAGTGTGGGTGGGATAGTGTGTGCAACACGTAGAAGCCATTTCTATTCCAGCATGCTTGCTCTGAACCTGTGGATGTATTCCAGAGGAAAACTTGCACCTTTTGAGGTACCTCTGAGTTTTCCTGTGGAGCGAATGTGTGCTTCCAGATGCAATCTGTTGTGCTCGGGTGTGTTGTTTGCATATCCCTTGTGTGCAGCCACCTGAAGAACCTTGAGTGATGAATCAAACTCTGGAGTTGAGTTCTGTCATGGGGCTTTAGGTTTCCTGAGGCTGTTTCCCACTTTGGAGAGAGACGTTCAAAACCAGAGTTTTCAATGTGAGTGTTTTCTGTTGGCATTGAAGACACCACATCTTGACCGTAGATATATAAGGATAAAGCTTCTCTTACCACGCCCTTATCCAAATTATCTGACACTTCACAGAGCACACTAGAAAACACCTCAGTGTTCTCCCTTCATCCCAGTAGGAGAGATCCCCATAAGCCATCCTCATGTTGAAATTGGCTTGATGTGTGGTTCTCTGCCCGCAGTTCTTCTCTGGGTGCTGCTGTGTGTCCGTGGGGGTAGCCAGTGTTGTGCCTTCCCTCGCACAGAAGGTGCCTAAGGAAGGACAGCAGACAGCACTTCCTTCCTGAACACTGGCAGTGTTCAGAGCTCCCAGTTCGTGCTGGTTGAAAGCTCGGGAGTTGAATCCAGACTATGCAGCCGTGTTTGCTGTGCAACCACTGACAGGCTGGACCAGCATGGAATGGTTTTTGATTCTATTTTTAATTCTATTTGCTTTTTTTATAACAGGTGAAGGGCTTCTTTTAAATTTTTTGGCCCTTTGATGCACTGATTTCAGCGGTACGATCCGGCTGGCTGTGCCACTGCTTGTCCTGGTACCCTGTTGCAAAAGTAGCAAACCAAACAAACTACAAATGTAAAGGAATCCTTCCCTGTGGCATCCCCACAGCCTGGCAAAATGCAGTGTTTTGGAGATGCACCCCAAGCTCAGTATGCAAAGCATGACATTTAGTTTGTATATAAATGAATGATTCTGTTAATGAAGCTGCTAATATCACATGCATTTTGAGAGAAAACTTAGTCTGAGATGACACACCTGACTAGAATACAGCTATTTACAATCTCAGCCATATCCTGTCATGTATCACATAGCCCACACACGAGGGGAAACAGGAGGATTACGAATCCACTGGCAGGAATGTTCAAGGTAAAAAGAGATTTTGTGTCATTTGTGCACTTCAGCCATCTCAATATGCTGAGCAACGCTTGTAAAATAGAGAAGATTTGCAGTGGTGTGAAGCATTCACATCAAGGATGTGAGTCTGTTCCCTGCGAAGTAAATGGCAAAATTCCCACCAATTCTTGTAGTCCAGATTGATAACATGTTAAAATGCTGTTTCACAGGCTCACTGTTATATTTCTGCCTGCTTAGTTGGAGAGTGTGACTGTGTTTAGGTGTTAATGGAAGTCCTCTATTTCTCAGTCCCTAAATTCATCCTTCATCTCTTTTGCATGTAGTTGTCATTTCTGTGTAGACTCGGCAGTGCAATTGCAAAGAAGGGTCAGAGACCACCAGAGCAGGCAAGCAAATGGGCAACATTGAATAAATCAAGTTTTCCCCTGCTTGGAGACTGGTGCACTGTGTATTTCATTAGTGCCCTGTGCCTTAGAGCAGTGATATCCAAATAGAAATTACACTCTGATGCTGGCTTCCAAATCCTTGGGCATTCTCTCACCATCTGAAAACATCTATTTTTCAGTTAAATTATCTTTCCTCTGATATGGAAGACACCTGTAAGGGTGAAATATAAGAATTTTAAATATCTGGTTTATTTTCCCTTGGTGCTTTTTATGTTTTGCAGTAGTACTCTATTTGGACAAGAGAGGTAACACTTTCTTTTTGTTTACAGTCAGTTTATTATTTTGAGTTGGTCAATTTTCAGAGTTTTATGTAATAACCTAGAACTGCAGGTTTTAAGACGCATTGTAAACTGGGTTTTAACTACTCATTCCACACTTTACAAGAGACGTAGTTTATAGGAATTTTTTCATACCAGGGGATATGTTAACTTTCGCCTTGCCAAAACTTAAAATCCAGACCAAATGCAGTGTAAAAAAATCTTGATTAGCCCACTGCTTTAATCCGTTTTGCCGAACAGCCTTGAAAAGACCCCTTCCTTCCATTCGCTGTGACAGCCGCGGCCACTTGGAAATGTCCTGGATCAGTTTTCCATGGTCCAGTGCCGTGTTTCTCACGCGTGTCTCTCGGGGCTGCAGGGCTGAGCTGGAATGAAGGTGTCCCGAGCTCAGGTTTCTGAAAGAGCGGGCAGCAAGAGGAGGGAGGAGGCGCCGTGGCCGCCAGCGCTGCGGCTCCGGGGCTCTGCTCTGCCCGGGGCTTCGTGCGGCATCCCCGGGGGATGAGGGCCGGATGAGCCGGGAGCTCCGGGGAGCCCCGGGGAGCTCAGGGGAGCCCCGGGGAGCCCCGGGGAGCTCAGGGGAGCTGGGGACGAGGCTCCAGCGGAGGGAGGGGCTGTGGGGCTGGGCAGGAGCGAGCGGAGCCCCCAGCCCGCAGCGCCGCAGATGGGGGAGCGCTGGCCGAGCCCTAGGGCTGGCAGACTGTGTTCTCCCGGAGCTGCCGTGTGCCAGTCAGCGTGGGAGAGGATCCGGCTCCTTGTCACTCCCGGAGCTGATACATGGGAATCTTGCCCTCCTTCCTCTCTGCTCTGCCTTCTCTCGACATCACGTGTGTGGGAGGGGGTAAACGAAGGCGGGGAGGATTTAAGGGAAATGTGAGAAGTGAGTGAAATTATCTGAAAGTCTGAGATATTCTCCGAGATTAATCCCTCCTGTCGGGAAGGGGGTGGACTTTTGGACCACAGCCTGCGTTGTACGTGCGTGCTGTTTTTGTGCAGGGAGTAATTGCAATACGTGGCATAAAATGATGTTAGTGCGGTATAGGAGAGCAGCCCCCCCTGTGCCATTGAAGAGCCCGTGGAGGAGCTCAGGAGTGACAGCCTCTCACGGCAGCGACAGAAAGGAGGGGTGGCTCCCAGCCCACTGAACTTCTCTCTTCCACGGTTCCACAGTGCAGCGCTCCTGTTCCTGGGTGTGTCAGCTCCGTATCACGAGCCTTCTGCCATCTGTTTATTCAGTCTTGGGAGAGTTCAAGCACTGCACCTTCAGCTGTGTGAGTGTGGCTTTAATATTTGATTTATAGAAGCCAAGAATCTTCTCATTAGAAAGCAAGGCTCTCCTGAGCAGAATGAGCTCTCCAAAGAGCTGAATAGAAGTACAGGACACAACACTCAAGAAATTCGAAGGGATAAGATCCGCATAAAATTGCCAGTACCTATTTTAATTGTTTTGGTTGAAATGGTAAATAGATGCCTCAAGCAAACATCCATTGCCTTCATTATTGAAACAAAGAATTTAAAGGAAAAAACACATTTTCTTATCTATGGTAGAGCAAACAGTGCAAAAAAAGAAATTTGGGGTTTCACACATGTGCTTTAAAATCTCCAACTCCCTTTGGTATTTGTGATCCTTTAATCTTTTTTTTTATTATTATTATTTTTCTTTTTTAGCATGCAAACCAACGAATCTGTGTGATTTATAAGCTCATTTGTGGAAAACAAAGGGTTTCTAGAGTGTTTGTGTGAATTCGTGTTTGTGAACTTTACCGCTGCAGCTTTTTAGCTAACATTGCCTTTCAGCCTGTGATGCTGGTAGTGTGCAGAAACAAGCTGTTTCTTCATGGGAGCATAATTAAACAAAGCCAACCTATTGCCAGTAGGCTTCACTCTGACAGGGGTTGTATTTTCCACTGAAAAGGTCAAGAAGTTCTTTATGGTGATTTGTGCTTGTTCAAAGTGGGAAATGAGACCTGCAATAAAATGTGTGCGTCCTGGTTTTATTGCTCCATTACTGGTACCAGTGGTATCTGCTATAGATTATCCTCACAGTGAGGTAAAGCTGGGCACAAGAACAGCTGAATCTGAGGCTTCTGCACCTGCAGGTCTTCACTCTTTTCAGTATGTAGAAGGCCATTAAACTCCTCATTTATTTTCTTTCTATAACACAGATTTAAGTGAGAAATCTAATTGTATCATAACTTACCTGGCAGATGGTATTGAACAGTCATTCCACAGTCTTACCACCACTGGGTAGTCTGGAGTATTTTTGTTCCATGAAGTGTCTGGACCACTTAGAATGATGATCAATCCTGGAAAACTCACAAGAGGTTCACAGGTAATTAGTGATCTGAATAAATGCTGAAGTGTTTCAACTTTGTAGTTCCATGATTGAGACAACTCCACATAGTGCATCTGGTCAGAAATAAAAAGAAAAAAAGGTGTTTTATCTGCTGAGGGACCTGATGTAGCCCCCTCAGTTTAATCCAGTGTTGAATGGCACACTTTGCTATATTTTAGGCAGAAAGTGCTTTCTGCTTTGCCTGTACTCTCCTGAATACTTCATATATTCCTCTTCTTCCTGTTCCTGAGTGTAACACTGGGTTCTTTCCTTGAATTTGTCTGCCCAGCCATGATGGTCACATGTGTATGTGCTGTCATACTCATCCTCCTCCCATGCCATTCCTTGCAGTTACGGGCACACATGGCAGAAGCTCTCCGGTGCCTTGTTCGTGACCACAGCTTCAAACCACAGTCCAAATATTTAGAACTGTTTCTGTCCTTTGGTTAGTTTTTGCTTCTCACTTGCTACAGTTGGTAGAAGTCAGCTGTTGAGCTCTACTTGCATTTAAAATGACTTTTTGGTTCATTTTGCTGTCAAGCTGTGCACTAAGCCATTGCTGCAGCCTTTGAATTGCTGTCCGTGCCAGACCAGCTAAAACGCAAACAAGTCTCTCCTCCTCCCTCATGCCTTCTGTTTTCACCAAAATAGAAGACAAAATAAATGGCCAGGGACGTGTTTGTTCAGTGGCTTTTGTTCAGTGCTGTTGTTGAAGCAGCTCTCTGGAGGTATTCATTACTTCATGAACACACAAGGAGACAGGGTTTGCTCAGCATCTTGTAATCTTGTTTGTCATTTAATGCAGTTTGCACAGATGTACTTGAAGATTAAAAGTGAAGGTGGGAGCAGACAGCAGAGAAGAGCTGTTAAATGGCCAAGTAAACCAGCTGAATTTTAAGGTGGATAGAATGCTGTTCCAGATGAAGAGTGTGATGTGGAGAGGAACAGAGAAGGAGTCCAGAAGGAGAAAAGTACAACGAAGTACAGGAGAAAATAATCTTTGCAAAGGTTCAGTGAGAAGGAAAAAGAACTGAAATTTCTTGCAGCAAGGGAGAAAATGAGTGAAAGGATTTGAAGATAAAAGTAACTTGGATGAGAAGAGTGCTTTTGATAGGTGAATTTTTCCTAGTCTGGATAGCAAGAAGCAAGTGAATTTTCTCCTGCTCTGAATCAGTGGGTGTTGGAGAGATTTACAAAGCCTGATAAAACACCATTGCCTGCAGCAGCTCACTGCCATTTAATCTCCCCACCATGAAAAGAACTTTGAGAGTTTCTGAACTGTTCAGGATCATAAAGAGAGGATCAGGAAGCAGAAGCCAGGTTCTTTGTGTCTGCCACAAAGGTGAATTTTAGTGTGTCCTGTTTTGAATTTTGTGGAGAAACAAATGATTGGAAGGTAAAGGGATTCTAAAATAGTCCTAAGGTTTGTGATAAGGTAAAATGAGTCTGACATATAACATCCTTTCTCCTGTCTTAGGACTTGCCTTCACTGTAGAAATTTACAACTTTAAAGTGACACAGTGGCAGCACCACAGTGGATGAACACAAACGTGGATGTAGCCCTCTGCAAAGATGCTGGTCAAAGACAAAACAGAATAGATGATTTCATTTGGAAGGGACCTACAATTATCATCTTGTCCATCTGCCTGCCCAGTTCAGGGCTGACTAAATTGAAGCATATTATTACAGCCATTGTTCAAATGGCTTTTAAACACTAACAGGCTTAGGGCCCAGCCTCACACCAGTAAGAAGAGTTTGTGTCATTGACCTTGCTTTAGAGACTGCAGGAATGTGAAACCTGACTTTTCCTCGTTCTGCTGAAGATAAGGAGTTTTTTCATTAAAGGAAGAAGTTAATCCCTCTTCCCCTTCCTAGGGTTTTTGAGCATTATGTTATCTAGGGAGACCCAAAATGAAAATGCTGTAAGAACTTGGAAAAAAAAAAAAATCACATGCCATTCTATCTAATTATATTTCACTTGTTGATTTTTGATGTTATAAACTTAGGTTTCATTCTGTGTAGAGTCAAGTTAAAAATAAATGGGCAGAACGCGAATATTTGATTTAAAATGCTAATTTCCACAGTTTGTTCTCTCTCCATCTTACTACTTAGAAGCTGCTCTCAACCCTCCTTTCTTCAGCAATGCAGACTTTGTAATGAAGGCAGTTCAAACTCAGTGTTTCCATTCCAAAGGAGTTACAGACCAAGCAAATTTTCTCTAACTACTTGACAGCTCCTCAAAAGGCCTAGCAATGCCACCCCGAATCACAAAATATTTGGTGTTTCTTTAGAACCTTGTCCCCCTGAGGGCCTTGATTAGAGGAGAATCTTTACTTCTTGCAGGAAAGGAAAAAAATGTAACTCTTACGGCTGTGGAGCAGGACTTGAAGATAATGATCCTGTCTCAAAAGTAAAAAAAAAAAAAAAAAAAAGAGGCTGTGGGAAGAAAGAATGAATTGCCTTTTTTTTTTAATTCTCAGTTTTGGAGATTCTGAGTCATGATTTTTCAGCACTGGGAAATGGTAATATTATACTGAGCTTTTAAATTTAAAAAAGAGGATACATTACTAACTAATTTACAATGCTTCCATATTCGACAAAACCATGGACATCCACGTCTTTGAGCATAGCATCATGAAATACAGTAAATATAAATTAGGTGGTTGATGAAACCTGATGGGCAATATACTAACTTAAATTAAAAATCTCAGTATAAACATACCCAAAGGATATGCCTGGAGTGGATCATGGTCAAATCTTGTTAGAGGAAATGGTGAATACAATCAATAGAGGAGCTCTTGGAAACATATATATAATAATCACATTCTCTGCAGGGGTTCATCCTTTACTACCTTTCCAACTTCAGAAATAATGCTCATACAAGGAATTGTGCAGGGGACCAAGGTCATCTTTGGGAACGTGAATTTAAACGTGACAGATCATTATCCAGCCTCTCACCAGGTTGTTATTTATCTGGGCTGAATTCTCAGCTGGCCACAAGCACTGGTGAATATTCACACAAAACTTAAAAATGCATTGAGATTGTGGATAATAATTTTGTTTTAGTTAAAACACAAAAAAGTTTGTAAAGAAGGCGAAAGGGCTAAATGATCAAATTCATCTTGTGGTTGTGTTGGGGAAAAAAAATTCAAATGGACCAAATAAGAATGCTGTTTTACAAAAGTGTGTATTTTTACTAAGTGTTAGTGTTAATAAACCTTTGAAGAACTGAGATTTATTGTAGAATAAAAAATAGACTATAATGAGCCACAAGTTCACTACATTAAAATCATCAGTAATTTTGTGAAGTATGAATCATGATGTTTTTGTGAAAATATTTTACCTGAAATAAGCTAAATGATCACATTAGTATGACACTGTCCAGCTGAAACAGTTTCACTGGTTTAAGTTTCAAGTATGTATTTATTTGCATGCATACCTATTACATATGCCACTATGGTGAAATGAGATCATGGCATTAAAGGAAAGCCTCCTGTAGGCAGAAAACCATTTGTTGAATCTGTTTAAGAGCATTCATAAAAGAATGGATTTTAGATTTCATAAATTTGTTTTGTTAATCTGCTATTTTTAAAATACTTGCAAGACCTCTTCTGTTGCCATGACAATTTGATTTCCATAAACATCATATTTTGGATGTGACTATCCAACATTGTATTTGCTATGCTGTGTGGGGAAAAGAGATGGCAAGTTGGCACCACAGAAATGGCAATGCAGAGAGGCCCAGACCTCTCACCAGGAGTGGTCAGGACGAGTTCATTACAGTAAGAAAAAATAAAGATTGTGGATCAAGTAAATATATATTTATATTCCCTGTAAATTAGATTTTTGTTTTCATGTCTTCCTGTGAACACTGTTTTGGAGTGAGAAAACTTCAAGTTTCCACTGAAAATTGGTTCCAAGAGCCAATGCTAAGACTAAATTCTGGCTAAAAGTACAGCTGGACCTTTTTGGATCTACACACACAAAGCAGCTGTAAGGACACACAACTCTCATTGCCCTGCAACACACTCTGCAATTGCTGTCCTAGTGGAAGGGCTTCACAAAGGATTTAGGATGGTGAGAAAGCTCAAAGATTGAGACATTTGTAAGGTGTAGCCACAGGAAAACCCCTTCCTGGCTGAGGGATCAGCATGACTTCCCCGTATCTTCCTTCTGTCTTTTTGAAATGAGTAAAACAAATCAGATCCCTTTCAAAACTTATTTACACCAGACTAGTTACTGAGTAATCCACTGAAAGACTTGGAACATTTTTTCCAGTGTAGTTAGAAAATCTGATGGGTATGGATTCTCTAGATTGGGCCATTAAATTACCTCTCTTGATCTGTTTAATTGTGAAAGCATTGCCAAATCTTCCTATCTGCAGTACAAATCTGATAATGCTTTTTTTGCTGCATGTCTTTCTGCTTTAGCTCTGCATCTGACAAACTGATCAATGCTAGGGAAGGTTTAGCAAATGTTTTACAAAACAAGAACTAAACTTTTTTAAAAACAATATTTTAGACTCAGCATCGTGGTTTTTTTTTTTTTCCTCCTACTGAAATTTCATTGTGGCTGCAGAGAGCTGGTGGGATGGTTTCTTGTCTCGTGTAAAAGAGCACAGGGATTGCAGGCACTGTCAGATGAGGGTATAAAAACAGTCTCTTGTTTTTTCTTTTAAAAGTCAGAATGCAATTTTATACATTGACTTGCATCTGAGTACTTATTTCACTCAGTCCCCCACACATCCCACAAAAACATTGTGGAAATGGAGTCTCCTAACACCCCTTAGGAGCTGACTTCCTAAGGTAATCTACCTTGGTTCTTGTTTTCTTGGCCAGCTGTAGGTGGAGAGCTGATTTTTGTGCCTGGAGAGCCAACCCCCTACGTCACACATTGCTGCAAAATGTCTGTGTGTCTTTCCACCCACACTGCAGAGGTGTAGACAGCTGCACACATGCAGGGCAGAGCTTGAGCCAAGCCATGGGTGTGGAGAGCAGAATGGAGTGGCTCTGGGCTCAGCCAGTCGGTGGCACCAGCCCATCCTGACCCAAACAACGCCTTAGGCACGACAGCGCCAATGAGCAAACGCTCATTTCTGTCAGAGCTAAGCCTCAGGATTTCCACTTTGGGTGGCAAATTCAAGGCAGTGCAGTTCAAAGCAGGATTTTTCTCCTTGTGTTGTGTGCAGCTGATACTTAGAAGAAGCCTGTGGTGGAGCTGGGAATGGGTTTTAGACCGAGCAGAGGTTCCGGGGAGCCACTCTTGCTCTGCAATTACACAGGGAACCCTTCTTTTACTGAGGCTGTGATGATTAAATGGTAACAGTCCACCCTTAGTTGCACTGACACAAAGAATAAAAGATTTTTGTTCTGTGTATTAACTAAAACACGGTATTTTTTGGTACAATATGTGTGTGTCTGTGTTCTGGTCTCACATCAGTGCTTTCAGTCTACCAGATGTTCTTTCAGTGCTCATTTAGTGCCAAGGCAGAACTGCACAGAGAGGGTGTCCCCTTCCCAGTTGCTCTGTTGTTCCCAGGTCACACTGCTTGGAACACCAACCCATCATATGAACCAGTGCAAAACAGATACAAAATATTCCCACTGCAAGCTTACCTCCTTTGTCAGAACTGAGAACCCACAACTTAGAGAGCAGTGTGGTGTTGAGCCTCCAGAACTATTTTGTCTCATCCCTGCTTGCCTCTTTTGCTCTAGTAACATTGAGCTGGCCCCTTGAGGTTGCTCCTGTGAATCAGTACTATTTGCTGTAAAGAAGAATTGCAGAGCTGAGCTCTTTGCCCTTCAAACCAGGGAAGGCTCTTCCCAAGTTGTAGTACCAAGCTGGATACTCACTGAGAATTGTATTTCCCAAATTAGGCACAGCCAAAGCTAAAAATCTGGTTTATGCTGCATCATAAAACTTAATCTGCTTTCTCCCTTACAAATGTGGGTTTGTTTTAAATATTTATGACACTTCATCACACACTAGTAAATGTTCTTCAGTACATTTTGTAAAAGGAAAGATACCTATATGGCATGATTACTTACTCCAGTGACTGTGATTCTTAAGTCTTTCCTGAGAAGTTTTCTATTTACTGGTGTGAGAAGTGCCAAGTATGTAGCCAAGCAGTGTTTTCATAGAATCATAGCATCATTTAGGCTGAAAAAGACCTGTAAGATCATCGAGTCCAATCATTAACCCATCACAGCCAGCCCTAAACAACGTCCTGAAGTGCCACATAAACACAGCATTATTATTTCAGTAGCACTCTGAGGTGCAGACTACACTCAAGCCCTGTTATGATCCAGAAAGGGAAGGTTATGATATGAAGGAGGAGTTATGTCATACACATAAGACTTTCTGTCTTGGAGAGTGAGTTTCTCTGAGTGGAGAATTCAGGGGAAATATCCAGATTGTCCAGGAAGTCAGTGGCAAAACTGGTGAGAGAATCTACATGGACTTCTTGCAATTCAGCGCCTCAAATAATGCAGCCACACTGTAGTTTCCATTGACCTCTTCCAGGAAAACTGTTATTAATGAATACTACTCCCATCACTCTTGGACTCTGTGTTCATTGAGAAGAGAGGTCTTTGTGCCATGCATTAATGAAAACACAGTAAAAAGGTAGGATGGACAAAGCAGTTTTTAGTTTGGATGTGCTGGTTACTCCCTCACATGTTTCTGTGATTTGCCTTATGCCTGTGGGAGGCAAAAACTCTCTTGCACACATAGGAGGGGCTTCAGCATGTTTTAGTTGGTATATGGCAAAAAAGAAAACCCACACCAAAGCCTGAAGCCAGGTAAGCACAGATGCATCCCAGACTTGCCATTTGCAAGAGCACTGATTTATACTGTTCTTTGTAGCTCAATATTAACCAATATTTGCAGTAAGTAGGCTCTGTATTCCTTCTTGCTTGCATGGCAAGTGTGTGCAAAATGGGGCCTTACTGTGACCTTTAAATAATACTGTTTTAAAATATATTATTTATGCAACTATGTAGGTGACCATGGCACTGTATAGACAATGGAAAAAGAAAAGTTCCTCTCCCAGAAGATTGTGATAGAAATGTAACCCCAAGAGTCAGATCCAAGTTAAAAGAAGTCCTAATAAAAACATGCAATACAGTGTAATGAAAAGAAAAACATTTCTTTGTGTTGTATGTTTAAAGACAGAGTTTTAAAGGCACAGTTGGGACTTGTTTCTTAGCAACAGGGCTCATCTGAGCCCTGCAAACGCTGTCATGTTGGAAAAAGATAGCCTCCAGAAGAAAAGCAATATGAAGAGCTAGAAACATCAAATTTAGATGTCTTCCTGCTGCTGCAGGAGCATTTCATCAGCATTGCAAAGCCTCCAGGCAACAACAAGGTCATTTTGATCAACTGTAATGATCAGAACAAAGAACTCCTCTTTATCAACAGGGACGAGTAGTAAAAACATTATTTAAAAATCGGTGCATTGGTATTACCATAAACCAGAGTTTAGGTCCTGTCTTCCTCCTATGTCCATAGTAACAGGGCTGTTTTCTGCACTGAGGGCACAGGAGTCCTGCAGAACAAGGTCCTGGCTCTGTTGTGCCTCACACTGACAGTACCAGAAGTTTCAGAGGAAGATCTGTAACGCACAGAGTAAAATCCTACTGGCCTGTAGGAAGAGCTCCTCCTAAAGGAGTTGATGAGCTGGATGATACACCAAAGCAGGAGAGTTTTTATTAGTATTATTTAATCAAAATAAATTAATGTCAAACCTATTGGGCAGATTAGATGGGGTTCATGTAACCTGTGCACCTGAGTTGGTTGCCTTTATAATGTGTGGGGAGGAATTAGGTACTACCAGCATGTGACTCATCTCTTTAAACTGGGTTAAGTGAATCACACCCTCTGGGGGCCTCCATCTCTTTTTATTTTTAATTTTTTTTTTGCCTCCAAAGGGTAAGTGGCTCAGATCAAGACACCTCCCTTGCAGATATCCAAAGTTAGGTCAGATGAAAGCTACCCATTATCTGGTTCACAGAATAAGGCATTTGCTTCAATAGTTTCAAAACATTTCAGGCATTGCCCACACATCTTTCTGGATCTCATTTCGTCCTTACAAGAACTGAAGTAGTTCTGACCTCCGTGCTGTCTCCTCATGCATACACATCTGCTGTGTCTCATGGAATTTGTGCATTTTTGAAGCTCAGACCTGAACTCTCTTTCTTGTGAGTGCTCAACATAAAACTGCACAATTTCTATAATTTCTATCATTACAGAGTGCAGCTCTTTGATAGCTCTTCTCCAAAGCGTGTGATATTGAGAGGGAGGGAGGGAGGGAGGGGGACACATCTGTGAGAACATCCCAGAGAGATGTGCATGGAGAGCCCATGCTGGAACAGGTACTCCTGGCAGGAACTGCAGCCTGTGGAGAGCTCGTGCTAGGGCAGATGTACCCCAGAGGACTGCAGCCTGTGGAACAATTGGTACCAGAACGGGGGAAAAGCATCAAGAGGAAGGAGTGGCAGAGAGAAACTTCTACAAACTGACCATTAATCCTCTGTTACTCCCCATCCATCCTGCACTGTTCAGAGTGGGGCAGAGGAAGAGAAATCTGGAATGAAAGAGTGAAGTTGAATCTGGGAGTGGAGTGAAAATTAAGAGGCAAGGGTCATGTTTTATTTATCACTATCCAAACATATTTTAATTGGCAATAAATTGATTTACCCCAAGTCCAGCCTGTTTCACATTTGACAATAATTGGCAAGTGATCCTGCTGTTCTTTATCTTGACCCACAAACTTTTTTAGGCTTGTTTTTCCCTCTGCCCTTTGGAAGGGGAGTGCAAGTGGCTGGGTGAGTGTGTGTCAGCCAGCCATGGGCAGCTCAGCACAGCACATCACCAATTTCTGTCCTGCTCTTCCATAGCTTCCCTCCTTAGCACAGCCTGAAAGTCCTGAGGGCTTTGCTGACCATGGAACACTTCTCTCAGCACTGCTTAAGGTGATAATTAGATTTCTTCCTTGAGGGATGTGCTGGTTGCTCACAATATTTCTTTCCTTCATCTCAGGGGTAGAAAGCATGAGAGAGGTCCTTGCATGCTCTGTATCAGTAGCATTGAGAGCTCCCAAATTTACCAGTGGGGCTGACAGGTGAGCCCTGAGGACTCTTGAGAGCTGGCTGCTGCCTCTCCTCACTTCACCCCAGCCAGCCAGGATGGTGCCTGGTCATAATCCCTGGTTGTGATGACTGATGTAGAAAGGTTTCCCTTCTCACTCTTCTGGAACACTGACATATCCATCTGAGACTTGATTGTGGCAATTCTACAAACAGCATCTGTCCCTTGATCTTGGCTGCAGGTGACAGCACCTCACATCACGAAAAAGCAGAGAAAACCATTTACCAAAAACTCAGTGCAAAGCCACGGTTAAAGCCAAGTTCAACTTTAGGAGAGCTCTGGAAAGACTTTGCACTGAACCTGCTGTGACACAGATATGTGTTACCTTCTGTTGATTCTGATACAGGTTTATAACCTATACTAAGAAGAGATTAATTGCCTGGCCACTATTCCTCTTCAGTCTATTAAGTTTAATATAGCTGCACAGCATAGGCACTCGATGGGACACTATTGGATCAGTTCTGCTTTCCTCAGGTCATAAAAATCCTGATTAAATATCATTAGCATTGCTTAAGCAGGAAGAAATATGACAGCATAGGAAAGACATTTCAGATGAACATTCTATGATATTCTGTAACACTTATTTTCTGGTCCATACTTGTAATCCTAATCCATTTTTATAGCCAAACCCATGGCGGGCAGCAAGGCTCAACTAGGAAAGCCAGAATTTGATTGAGCAACCCAATGGCTCTTTCACTGTGGCCTGAGGCATGATATAGCCTGGAATTCCTTGATTTCAGTAGGAATTTGGTGCCTACATGTTTTCAAAGGTCCATGCTCTTTCTCTGCCTTCCTTCTATCATTCTTCAACAGAAGCAAGGGAACATGGCCATGTGTAATTACACAGACATACACTGGGGTATCATTAGTACTTATGAGATGCTAAAATAAAGAGAACTAGATGAAGTGCTGCTCTTGGTCTGTATGGACATTATGAGAGAAGAGACAGTATGCTTAAAACAGATTAAGTAGAAAAATAGATGCAGTTAGTTGTGTATGTTAAAAACATTTTTTGAAGGATTATAAATAGTTTAGGGCCAGACGTTTGAGAAGGGTAAGAATTATGTTTGTGCTCTCTCCCTGCTGAGCAGTTTGGCTCAGCTGTTAATTTTCACTAACAGGAAAACAAAAAGTACTTTTCCAATAGACTTGCATTGCCTTAATCCCAGATCTAGAAATGGGATGTTTCACATGGATCCCATGGATGGTGCAGACTGTACCTGCCTTGTATGATTTGTCAGTTGTCTGGGAATGACGAGACTGAACTCCCACAGCACCACACAGGTTCTGCTTTGTGCAGCCAGCCAATACATCAGTAAATGCACCTGTACCTTCTCCAGATACCCCTTTCTTCCTCCAGGTATTCTAAGATTCAGGGAATTTCCTACACCACAAGTGGTACTCACACCCCTGTATTGTTCTATTGTTTGACCTTTTTTCCTCTGTGTATTTTGATCAGTATTAGTTCAATGAGTACTAAGGGGAATTAATCACAATTTTCACTCCCTCCAGTCCTCTTCCCACCCCAAATCTGGTCTTGCTTTCTGTCAGATGCGACAGCTCAGAAGAGCACAGAGCAAATTGCAAAGGTGAATGCAAAGATTTCTAAAATGTACTGGGGCTGCCTCTAGTTTCTTGCAGGGGAGCACAGTAGGAACTTCCAGGGGAGCACTGCAGCCTCGAGCTCCCTGTGGTTTGTGACCCTTTAGGAATGACACATGTAGGCTGCTTTGTTCCACCTACACCCCAGGCCCGCCCACGACCCCGATTTTGCCCAGTCACAAGCACCCAGTGCTTTTGCTGTGTGCTGAAGTTCCTTTTCTACACGAGGAACATTTTCTGTGTGAGAGCTAATGGGGTCTTCATAACCCTTAGCAACTTCTCATTCAGGAGTTCCAGCTGTGCATTTTGAACTTAAACTTCCCTTCTCCCTTGCTGTCCCATGAACCAACTTGTTAGAGATTTCCCAACAAGGAGCTGCTGTAGGACAGTGGTTCCATTTGTAGTGCCCAGTGTAAGGATCATTAAGGATGTGAGACCTTACAGCAAACACTTCTGCTTAGAGTATTGCACTGTCTTAATTCCTTCCCCGTGTCTGAGACAGAGAGGTGTGGTTTGCTGTGGATGGCTGATGTCCCAGAGTGCTGGTGGTGCTGCTCCAATCCATCTCCAAGAAAAGAAGTAAGATGTAGCTGCTCTGTGATGTGGTCTTAGTGCATCACTGTCTTTGGATTTTTCACAGAACAGACACTTTTCTCTGAAAAATACTAATTGTAAAATTTAAGATAATTTTTCATGGGTGCATCTGGTTAAACAAATGCTTCTTTGAATGACAATAGCAGGCCTCTGCTATCAGATTGTTCTGTGTACCACAGCTAAAAATATATGGGGTTTTTTTCCATTGCAGGCACAATAAAAGATGGCAGAATAGCTCTGATGTGTCAAATTGTTGCTTTTGTACAGTACTGTACTAGAAATCTCATTTTGCAAAATGTGAGGGAAGAAAAAGTGCTATGTTTTTAATCACTAAAATTAAAAGAAAAATGAATTATTTTAGCTAGAAACGTGGGGTAATTTAATGCTTAAGTGAAGGAAGTTATAATGACTGTAGAAGTACACTTCAGACACCTGTAGGGATTAGCAGAGTAAGGAATCCCTAAGTAGGAGGGGAACATTGAGGTGCATAGCAGCACATCAATGATCCGTGCTTTCAGAGCACACAGGAGCCCATGCTTTGAGGAGGGGTGTGGGAAGGAGCATTATTACTGCATTTTGGGCAGGAGAAAGTATCACTGCCTGTCTTTTTGGTAGCTAAAACTGCAGGTTCTTACACGTGCAAGAAAAGCATCTGACCTATAAATAAAAATAAAATGGCACAATAATGGTTTTACTGATGCAGCCTTTATAGATTCCTAATAGAGATTGGGACATTAGTTAACTGCAGAAATAAATTGTTACAGCAAGTTACCTTGTGTCACACAGGATCTAGAACAAATCCCTAATTCAAGGTAGGGCATTTGTGTTGCAGGATGACTGTAAATGAAAACAGTAATAGGTTTTCACCAGCTCTGAAAGCAAAGTCTTAGGGGGAATAACATTTGATGTGGCACATGAAAGGGAACTCTGGCTGGAGAGTAGGTGAATATAAGGAAGGAAAAAAGATTTAATTTTTTGAGAGAGGGGAAAAAGAAATAGAAGTTGGAGTGACCTGAGTGCACAAGAAAAGGAGAGGGAGGAATTAAATACATAATTATCCTTCTTTTCTATTTCCTTGCAAGCCAGATTGATGGACAGGTGGTTAGTGGTGTCATCATTAAGAAACATTTACTGTGCAAAGAAATTGAGTTTGACTTTGCCATCTTCATTAAGAGGAGAGGATGTCCAAGCAGAGACCAGAAGGAGTGGGCAGGATATGGGAGAGGTGTCCTGAAGAGATGCTGGAGTTGTCATTGGCAAAGTGGAGACAGCACACAAAGGCTTGTGTGCAGATGAAGTTGAATGAGGGCATGGTATGGAGGGAGCAGGAAATGGGGAAGGGAATTGCAGAGCCTGAGTTAGTGCCTCTGTGAAACAGGAAAAGAAGGATGGCAACAAAGAGCAAGAGATGCTGAGGATGTGGTAGGAGACAGAAGTGAGGCAGATGGCAAAGAGCAGAGAGCCCTAGTGCAGGCCTGAGCTAGGAACCAGAAACATGGAGCACAGGTCCTGACACTCATCCAGATTCTTTGCAGACCTTGGTGAATTGTTTCAGCAGAGAGGACAGAAACCTCATTTGTGAAAGAAGGGAAACATAAGTCATGTTGCAACACTTACAAGACAAAGCCAGGGAGGAAGGAAGTTGGTTAGGGGAGCTGGAAGGACAAGTGAAGCTGCATGACTGACACAACTCTGCTGAGGTAGGAGACTTGCCAGAGACCTTTTTCTGTAGTGGAATAAAGTGTCAGTCTCCCCTTGGTTTCAGCTGTACAGTCCCATAAAATGAATTCATGTTGTGGTGTGAATGCTGATACAGTGAATCCAGGTGGGATAATGAGCTCAAACCACAGGTGGCCATTGTCATTAGAAGCTGGAGAGTGTCCCAGCTGTACAGCTTCTGGGCACAAGGCAAGCCTAAAGGTCACCAGACATCTGTTGGGCCTGCTCTGCTGGGCAGCAAGGAGAGCAACACCATCTCCTGAGCAGAGCCTGGTCCTCAGACAGCTCAACAGACTTGCTAAAAAGTTAGGAAAGTACACATATGAACATAGAATCAAATTTCTACAATTTCTAATTTTGCTTAAGGATGTATCCGTGCTATTCATGTTAGCCATGTTTGAATTTTTCAACCTCATACCAAGCAGCAGGCATATCCTGTTTGCCATGGGCTGTGACTTATTTAAAAGTACTGTCTTTCTGCAGTCTGCACTTCAGAATTGCTGCCAAGATCAGGTTAGACCTGGTGAGCCAAATGAGTCCCTGGTGTAACTCAGGCAGTCAGTGGATTTATGTCAGGGATGAATCTGGGTCCAATATAGATGTATTTTTTGGCAGAATAAGTGAAACAACAGAGGAATGAATAAAGTTTAGATGGATGGTCCCTCAGTTGTGCCTGGCCTTCTTGATAGAAGTGTTTTTCTACTATGCCCACTCCTTTCCAAGGAAATGCACTCCTCTGGTTTCCCTGCTGCTTGCTCCAGAGTCCTGAACTGGGGGAGCTATGCAAGGTGCCAAGGGAAGTCTTGGTGAGTGGGAGGTTATGAAGCTTTTTGAGCTGCTCCAGGGAGCCATGGGCTCTTGAGAGACACAGTACACAGTTCCCAAGAAAATATGGGAGGAGTAGCAGCTTTGGGGATAGTCCAGAACTGCAGAAAGAGCTCTTTAGCCCAGGGAGACTCTTGTGGGGTACAAATACCTCCTACCCCTTGAAGCCTGGCCCTCCTGGCACACAAGTGGCAAATGTGAACTCCCTTTCTTTTGCAGGACTTGTACTCTCCAAAAAACATCCTTGCTTAGAAAACACAATGGAAAATTGACCCTAGTGAATTCCATTTAGCCACACTGGAGGATGTACAGAGAAACAACATTTGTTTAGGCCGTGAAGTCTTGCATTGCAATATCAGTGTCAGGTGTTATGGTGGGTCTGCTGCCCCCAGTGTGTGTCCTTCTGGGAAGGACATTTAAAAGTCTGAATCTCAGCTGCACCTTTTGACAATGAGAGAAGTGCTTCCAGCATAGGAGTGCTTAACCATGTTACCACTGTGCCCAACCTCACTGTTAACCTAATGTTACACATCAGAATTAAAAAATAAGAAGAGGCAGGATGAAACCATGTCAATTTCAAATTTCTCTGTATAACCATTTTTTATGGTACACCTCACTCCATATAAATCTCCTCTAGCCTCTGAAAAATGAGGTCCTTGAATCATTGTACAGTAGAGGTATTACTTTTTGTATTTTACTCAAAATCATTATGTGCTCTATTGTGATATTGGGAGCTCAGTTCTTTGTGACAGCTACCAAAAAATACACATTCATTTTTATCTACTGCTGACCAGTAGCTAGCAGGCAGATACTGCAAAGTATTTGGTAAAGGGAAAATCTGTCCTTGGACAGAAATATGTGTAAACCAAGTGCTATTTCCTGCAAACTGGGAACACAAGAACTCCAAGTGATTGGAGGAAGAGGGAATTCAGATGATAAGACCGTGTTTATAAAATCTCACAGGCATATTTGTGGGGCTGTGCCTTTGCAGGCCTTGCTGGACACATCCAGATGGCCAAGCATCATTAACTGTTTGTGGATAACCTGGCATTTGAACACAGGTACTCACTTGTGTTTGTGACCTGCTCAGCTAAGCTTGGTATTTCCTTTGGCTTTGGTCTCAGACAGGACTAGTCCCTGCAGAAATGATGATTTTATCCAAGTAGATATTTCTTCTAAAGAAGGACCATACTTCTGCATAAAGCAGTATTTCCCTTTAGTACAAAAACATTTCCCCTCCGAGGCTGCCTGAGCTGTTTGACAGGAGCATGCACAGCTCGGGGGAGATACTTGAAGTTCACCTGTTTTGGTGTGATCAGCAACTCACAAGCAAGTTTTCTGATTGCTGTGAGAGTAATTGCACTTGACATTTTCAAACCAGAGCAGCTTTTCAAAAATCAAATGAGAAATCATGAAGAGTCCTGTGTTCAAGGGCTGTCAGACATGTGGTGGCAGAAGGACACAGCTCTGGGAAAAAAAACCCAGAGAGATCAGCTAAGCTTTGTGTGGAATAGTTAAAGTTACTGAAATACCACAGAATAGCTGTGAGTGGAAGAAGCTTCTGCTGAAATACCACAGAATAGCTGTGAGTGGAAGAAGCTTCTGGAGGTCACTTAGTCCTTCCTCCAAGTGGGTTCAAGTAGAGCAGGTTGCTCAGGATCTCCTCCACAGCATCACAGGATACCTGCTGATGCTGACACATGCATAATATCCACATTTTCTCCATCCTAATCAGAAATCTTCCTTTTAGAAAACTGTTCTGTCTGGGCTGGATTGATTTGTCTTGGCTGGTGCTCATATTCACAGAATCTGTAAAGTCAGGGGTCACTCCAGCCCACACTATTTATGGAGCCTGGGCTGGGGTGATGTCAGGAACAGCTCATTTCTCCACTGCCAGAAGAGACTTGCTTTTGTTGGCCTGCATGGGGCCCTTCCAAGGGGAGCCAGAATGGCTGTGGAAGACTCCAGAGCTTGTCCACAGGAGCAAGACTCGTGTGGAGGCTCACTCTGGCTCTGTGCTTCACCTGTAGAATTACAACACCCTCACCAAGGAGGCTGTGGGTTGCTGCAGCTCAGCTCTGTGTGGATCCTTGTCCTCCTCATCCCACACTGCTCTTCTGCAGAATCCATCATGTTCCAATCTCCTAATCAGGGATGGCAATGTGGGAAGTTCCCGTCAAAAGGGATGCAAAAGCTGCATGTATTGTTGAAAATGCTCCCTAATGGTTTTGCTGAATAGGATGAAACATCTTGATATTTTCAGTCAAGTAAACGACCGTGAAATGAGATTTTTGTTTGTTAAGCGTCTGAATCACCTGAAAGGTACCAAAGGCAAACTTAGAGTGTAAAGCACCATCTCCTAAATATATTTGATACTATGTACATCAGCAAAACAGCAATGGCTTTAGCAGGTAAAGTGCTTTACCTTTCGTCTAAGAGTAGTGGTTTTATGAAAAGTGTCCTTTAAAAGCAAGACCTGGTTACTATTTGACTAATAGTAGCACAGAACAGAGCATCAAGGACATAGCCCCATCAGGCTAGACAATGAATTTCCTGACAGACCCTCTAAATTAACACCTTAATAGTGTTACTTTGGCATTATGAGAATAAAGTTACAGCATCAGAATTACTTAGCAAGCAGCTGTAAATCCAGGATGGAGTTCTGGTCTCACAAATCATATTCCAGACTCCTGAGTACAGCACCACACCACTTAGCTACAGAGTGCAATTCTCTTACGTCCTGTTTGTCCCTGCTTGAGACACTGGCTCATAAAATGTGTGCACTGAGTTTTCTGAATTAAGAAAAAAATATGAAAAGGTGTTTTTAGTCTCCTGCATACTTATCTGCAGATCACTGCAGATCTCCAAACATTTATGTCAGTTTTGTTTCACATTCCTCTAGTCCCTAAAAGATAGCTTGTACTTTGAGGTGATTTTGGAGGCTGATGCACTTTATTACACTGCCATTTCTGCTGCCTTGCTCAGCAGAATAACCTCTAATTGCTCTGCATACCCATCTAACTTTCTAATAAGATTAATTTTGTCTTGTGTCTTGGTAGTCCCTAATTAACATGATTTGTCTTCACAGTTAAGGGCTCCAGGGTATTGCAGCAAGCTCAGAGTCGCTGCTCAGTGAATCTTAGAAGTAGTTATTCCGTCCTTCCATGAGCAGAGCAGAATCTCCTAGGGAGCTTCAAAGGGCTAAATTCGTTGCAAGGCATTGATGAGAGAGACAGAGGAGGCAGAGCAGCTGCAGACCTCTCCTGGAGCTGTGGCTGCCAGGCTGGATCATCCAGGCAGGGCTGGAAGAAGAGAGCCCTGAGCTGCCCCTAGCCTGTTGCTTTCCTTCTGCTCATTTAGAGCTCCCCAAGATGGGTGCTAATGGCACTTAATTAACCTGTGCGAGGGCAGAGGCAGGGAGATGAGCGAGCACTTGATGTGGCTTCACCCAGCAGCCCTTAAACTCCTGTGGGAGCTGGAAGGTCATGCATACACTCCTCCTGCTCTGTGCCTGACAAGAAAAAGCTTTCTGTGGCACAGACAATTAAGAATAAACTTCAGTTTATCACTGTATAATTGGCAAGAGCCTGAGTGAATGCTCATAAGAATCTATAGCCTTTTCCTCATTATGCTTCTGCTGTTACACAGCTTTTACTTCCAGCATCCTTTAGAAACTGGACGTACCAGGAAGCCAGAAAGCTTTTCTTGCAGGAGGTTTCACAGCCTCTCTGAAATGAGGAGGGTCTCTCCACAGACATTCTGCTGTTGAGGCTTCCAGGTTGGTCAAGTTTGGGTGAAAAGCCGGATTCAAATTATTTCTGTATCAACACCACAAAACAGAATGGCTTGAGGTTTGTTTCTGGATGTACATCGGGAAAACAGAAAAATTAATTTCTGTCAATAGGATCAGAGTCTTAAAGAGAGCCTTAAAAATAAGAGATGGTTTAGTGGATGATTATTTCTAGCTTCCTGGTTCCTCTCATTTAAGTCCCAGGCTCCTGCAGTGGGTGAGTGCAGAGCAGCCTGGGACTAGGAGAGCCGTGGCAGAGCATCCACACCTGTGCTCACAGCTGCTGGCAGGAGGAGAAGGGAGCACAAGGTGGGTTAAGTACCTGGTTTAATAACAGACAATATAAATACAGAAAGTTCTGCATGGCAAGAGACAATAGAGAGAAACCAGCAGCAGAGCTGATTCCATAAAAAAAGAGCTTTTAAATTGCTGATAAAATTACAGAGCAGCAGGAATGAGTCCACTTAGGTCAGATGAACTCTCAGCAAAGTGCCCTGTGCTGTAAACAGTGCTCATGCCTTTTGTTCTCCCTTATGTTTGTTATAATTGGAAGCCAATTGCATTATTACTCTGAATGCTGGCATACTTAATAAGGATGCCAATTAATTGAAATTCTCCCTCTACTCCATTAGTAAAGAAAAAAAAGCAAGCACTGAGCAGGAGCAAGGCCTCAGTTGTTTTCACAGCAGTGCCCCTGGCTGGCAGCAGAACCAGTGGCAGGTCCTTCAGCCTCCCTGGCTCTTCATTCCCTGTCTGACATGCAGATGGGCTGTCATGCACTTCTGATGTATTTTGATGAGTTTACCTATAGCAATGCATATTCCTTGGCTGTAGGTATTACTTGCTACAACTTTCCCATTTCCTATGTCTCGGTGTCCACGCAGCAATGTTTCCCCCCACGTCTGGGGAGTTACGTGTTCTCTGCAGTGGCTCATACTCTTGTAAAGCACGATGCCAAATGCCATTGGTGGTTCTGGGACCACATCATTTATCCAAGGGGAGGGAAAAAAACCCAAAGCCAGTCTAGGAATCAAGCAGGTGCAACTTGCAAAGATGATTCAGGAAGTCCTGGCAGAATTCTGAGGTCTGCCCCACCGTGGATTATCCAGTGGGTCCTTGCATTTACTGCTCAGCAGAAATTCTCCAGTCTCAAACACTTCAAGCACCCCCTTATTTTATGCATCAAGTCAACAGAATTAAACCATAGGACTGGACTGGAAAACTTCACCCAAGGATTGTGGAATGTCTGGCAGTGGAACAAGCTGTACTTCAATCTCACTATTTATGGGTGGCTGCTTTTAAGCGTTCAAAACATTGCAGTGCTGCAGAGTAAAAATAATTTTGATGGGTCCGTGTATAATTAAAGCTTTAGTAAGTCACTTCACCTCCATGCAGGCCCCCCTTCCATGTAATTTAAGATTTTGCTGTGTATTTTTAACCTTGGAAGTCTGTGAAAGTTTGTTGCAGTCAAGTTTTGAAGTTTTCATTAAAAAACTCGGCATTTTTAGAAGAGTTAACTTTTCCTAGAGCATTACATACAAGGAAAAATCTCATTTTTGATGCAAAGGCGCTGCTGTCTTACTTGCACGTGGGCTGTCTTCTGTAGAAGCTACACAAACACTGTCAAGTGTGTTTTGACCGCACGACACAAACCTCCTAATAACAAACAGATGCAGAGCTCAGTGCTGGAGCTACGCAGGTGCTGAGACAGCTGGGATCAGCCATGGGCACACAGTGCTTTGGGACATTTTCCACATGTGCTGGGGAAGCAGAGAGCTACTCCCATCCACAGCCTGCCTTCTGCAGGCTCAGGATCTGGAACAAACCCTGTGGAGATGAGGATTGCAGGTGCCAGCTCTCCCTTGTCAAGTGACTGTATATTTTTGTCTACAGCGAGGCCAAAGGGAAAGGAGTGAGCCAGAATTCCCTCTGGATGTCCTTCGGACATGGGAGGGGAAAATAAAAACAATGTGCTGGCAGAAGCTAAACAAAACATTTTTAATAGCAGGCCATGGAGGAAAAATTCATGAGCTACTCTCCATGGCAACATCTAGGTTCTGTCACGTTTGCTGCCTCCACTCTCTCCTCCTTCCCTTTCTCCTCTCCCTCTCCTACCCTTCAGCTCCCGCTGCTCCTGCCCAAGTCCTGCCCACAGGACCTGGCATTTGCAGGCAATGGCTTTGGCACCAAGGTGTCATCGATGTCCCCTTCTGGCAGATCTGAATCTGTGGGATTTAGGTTGTTAATTCTAAGAGGGACCAAGTAAGCCTCCTGTTTCCTAAGCTGTCCACTGCTCCTGCTCTTCTTACCCCTCAAACTGCTAGAACTGCCTACCCACTCCAGCCCCCTTGCACTGTATTTGCAGGGGCAGACTTCAGTCTGTATGGATGCTGGAAAGGGGAAAAAAAGCTTGCCCGTGGCTGTTTAGTTAAGCTTTATCCTAAAACTTCAACTTTTAAGATGTTAGTCTAAAACATGTTTATTTCTAGGAAAAAACCCCAAACCAGGTAATTGCACTCAGTCCTGACTTACTTCCGTGGCTGAAATGAACTACAAGTGGAAAGATGCAGGGGATGTCCTGACAGGTGGCACGTGGGGTCTCGCTGGTGCTGCAGCACTGTGTTGAAGTCTTGCCACCTTTACGTGCTTCATATTTCATAGCATCACAGAATTGATAAGGTTGGAAAAGACCCTTAAGGTCATCAAGTCCAACCACCCACTTGCCAAGAGAAACAAATCCAGCAGCCAAGAACCAGTGAGGAATTGCAGTGTCAGTGACAGCCTCCATACTCTGCACTAAGCTCTGGCCCAGCCCATGGGAGCAGCACCATGAGTTCCTCAGCTCTCCTAAACTGCTCAGTGGGAGAAGGCCACAGACTGTCCAGCTGGATGCTGTGCTCCAGGAGTGCAGCTGTAACCCTGTGGACTGATTTTCATCTATTTCTATGAATAGAAAGTGGCTTGGTGTCTTCCATTGCTTGCTTGGAGTGCCTCTGAGGAAACTGGTAGGAATTTGCCCCCTGGCAGAGGAGCACAGCTGGCCATGGAGCCAGGTACTCACAAAAGGTCAGTTCCCTCAAGAGGACACCCTGCACATCTCTATTTTTGCTGCCAGCCAAAGAGGTTCACTGATTACCCCCCTGTCTGCAATCACAGCTCTCTGAGGGAGCCATGGGAAGAAGGGCATAGTGGAGACCTTGACAAGAGCCCTGCACTCACAAGCTGCAACAACCACAGAGGATGATACAGACGTACCTCTAATGTTTTCCTGAACCAGTCTTTTCTGTTCAGAGAGCTTCAATAAGCTTAGAGAGAAAGAGCTCTTATCTCAGGGGGTTTAGGTGACACACCTGCACTGCAGGTTCTCTCTCATGCAGCCCAAGCCCCAGTGAAATCCAGCCAGGTGGAGACTGGGGACACTGGTGAGGATTCACACTGTCCAGAATGCTTCTAGGGTATTTTACTTTGCATCTGTTTCCTCAAGCAATGAGACAAACAATTATCTGCTTTAGGAAGCTTTAGCAGATCATCATCCTGGGCATTAATGTTTTACAACTCCATTTTATTACCCTGTTAATAGTGTCCTTTCCACAGCCCAGCTCTGCCCTCCTAAGCAGAGGAGGAAATGGTGCTGAGCATCAGCAGATAGTGCCTTACCCTTTCCTTAAGAAAGGTTTAGTGGTTTCCCTCATCGTTACCCAGAGGGCTACAGCTGGCATTGGATTGATGGCAAGAATGAGAGACCTCCATGCCTGAAACCACTCTTTACAGCTCTACCTGGAGTATAAAAACAAGTTCATGACACTGGGGAGCCCAGGATGTCTTGACCAATAGATACCATATTCACTGCTATAGCAAGGCAAGGATTGCAAGCCTTATAACCATTCTTGCACATCTTTTTCTGACTCACACAAGCAAGAGCCAGCACATCTCATGAGCTTTCAGCACATCCACAACATCTGCCTCGCGTACCTGCCACCACTGTTTAATGACAGCTAATAATCATTTTACTTCAGGAAATTGAAAGACACGCACCAGACATGTCCCCACACACAGAGCTCCCCTGACACAATACACAGGTACAGCTCATCCCCACAAAACACACACTTGTTAATTACATCCCCCTTGATGATCCAACAGCCCTGCTCCCACAGGCATCTCCGATTTTGTTCCCATCTTTGCCCGTACCTGCCTCCAGCTGTGTGCTTCCTGCAGCTTTGCTCCAGCTCCTCAGTTGTGATGTAGGCCTGCTTTTCCTCTCTGGAGCAGGAAAGGAGGCACCATAATACTGCCTTATTTACTCCCAGCACCACAGGGGACTGGCTTAAATGATCTCCAGGGTTTCAGGAAGAGGAAAAAATACTCCCTACCCCCCACTCCCTGGCTCTCAGACTTTTGTAGGGTAGGGATCATCATCATCATCGAATCACCATCATCATCTCCACATGTGGTCCCTGATTGCAGTAATTTGGGTTTCTGCTATTCCTCCACCTGTACCAGCTCATCAGATGTGATTTTCTTGCAGCAGAGATGCTTTATTCTGGGAAGCCTTGGGTACCTGGCAGTCAGTGGGAAGCCCACTCAGCTGTCTGCATGCTCAAGTTACTTGAGCTTACACTGTGGTCATCAGCGTCCAGTCTCCCTCAGGCTCCAACCAGGCTCCTACTTCTGACCTTCCTGGGAAGCTGCCATCACAGCTGGTCCTCCACATGAAACGTGCCAAGCTCTGTGTCTGACTACAGCTCTTGCAGGAGTGCCCAGGATAGACTTTCTTGTAAAAACAGGAGAGGAAAAACTTCTCTCCTACAGCTTAAGGTATTCCATAACAAGTTCCCTTCTGCACTTGGATAACACAGAACAGACTGTTCAGGACAGGCCATGGTCTTGATTTCATGGCTTTTTCCACCCTGCATGAGTGACTCAAACAATAGAAAACCAGGGGAGAACACTCAGGGGTGTGAGGTTTTGCTCTAAAAGAAAAAAAAAAACAAACCAAGCTATCCCTCTCAAAGTATTTTGCTGTACTCTGTGAGGCCAGGAACCAGCAGGTGATGCTCTTGGGAAGGCCATGGCTGCTGAGGTAACAGAGACACCAGGGAGGGGACTTTATCCTGTATGACAATGGACCAGAGAGGAAAGAAAGGGCAAAACCCCTCGTTTTCCCCTTCATTTTATTGTGTTGTTCTGCAGACAACATATCCCCCTCGTGTCCAATGGGTTAAACTCCTGGAAACAAACATCTGTCTATATTTACTGGTGTAATCTAAAAATACTCTGATTGTGCTGACAGCCAAAGCAAGCAGAGGCTCCCAGGGGCTCTTTTTCTACCCTGGTACCATGTGGGTGCCCCAGCTGGCTGACACTGCCCCAAGTGAGACGAGTCTAAAGAGCGAGATCAGTGTCACACCCTCTGCCTCCCAGCTGCTCCAGAAGAGCAATCCTCAGCTCCCACCCATCCCTCTGCCCAGCCCCCGGCACTTGCTGGCTTTGGGTGCAGCAGAGGCTGTACAGTTCAGCCAGGTGATTGCAAGGGGCTGAAAAAACAGACTCATGAAAAAAAGGACAGGACATCTTCATCAACTCCCCTGTGTCCCCAAAGAGGCTGCATCAATTCATGATTTAGAATAATCCCAGATTTCATTGCAGTTTGAATGTTTTCCATTGGGAAGATAGAAGAAATGCTTACTATAATTTCCTTACGTTATACTGGCATAGCTGCGTGGGTGTTCAGTTTATAGCTGTTTGTGGAGTTATTGGCTTGCTGGTTGCACTCACAACCTGAGACCTCTTTGGACTGATGATTTATTGGGCCAACATCACCCCAGCAGCTGGCATTCCAGGTTTAGGATTTCTGGGCTGATTTCTGGGATTCAAGTGTCTGAATGCCTGGTCAGGGAGGGAAATGGTTCCATGCCCCAGCTCTGAGGCAGCCGGGTGGTCTCAGCAGACACAGCTTGCCTGGCTTCCTTCTCCTCCTCCTCTCCACCTCTCTGTTTCCAGATGCAAATAATTCCATATTTGGCAGTGTGTAACCACAATGGCTTCCTAAGGGGAAAACATCTACTTTGGCAAAAGTATTTAAGACTCTTACTCCTGCTTCATGTTCTCAAGCATATGTGGAATAGAGGAAAAATGCTTCCATTCTATGCCTGCTGGCATGGCTAAACTCATGTATTCAAAAATGCCAGCAAGTTCCCAAATCCAAAGATTGGCTAATCATAAGTAATAAAGAAAATGCACTGACATTGGAAAAATGAATTGGTTCCCTCTGAAGGGAAATCAGAAGCCAAGGTTCATGAGATTTTAATCCCAGTTTCTGTATCTATTCCCAGTCCAGAGGAACTTCAGTGCTTTGTTAGCTTTATTCCTTTCTGAATGGGACTAGACTTTAGCTTAGTCACTGTGGTATTCAGGGCATTAATTGTCTAATTCAGCACCTTGCTCTAATGATGTAACTATTGTAAAAGCTCCAGTGGAAGGATTTGAAGCTGTAGTTTAAGAATTATTGCTCATTTATGACCTTTCTTTGTAACGCATCTTGGAAGAGTTAAAGGTAAGGCAAGAGGAGAAGATTTTCATTTTAAAAGGAGACAGGCATTTCCATTTGGCAAGATTTTGCATCCTGATGGGAAAACATAAACAGTGCCTGATCTTGCCTCAATCCAAATTTAATCTCAGAAAGTGCTGTGGTATAATTTTGAAGACAACACTTTCAGGAAGCATGAGGGAAATATTCCAGGCTTCCTTCTGCTTTGAAAAATCTATAAAGGAAAAAAAGGTGGATGAAGCAGGGCAGAGATGTCACATAATCCCACACAGGGGACACAAGAGACAGAAGTGGAAGACAGTGCCACAGACCTAAAGACAACTATGGGGAGATTTACACAACATCCTTTGGGATTATAATGACTTTCCCTTTCCTCTCTGCAGACCCTTTGGTTTTTGTGCATAAGGGGATGAAACCCTGCCTGTGAAAGCAGCCAGGGGTGGCTCTCATGCAGAAGATGCTGCCCTTGTCCCTGGCAGTGATGCTCTGCTGTAGGGCTGCATTCCCCGTGCCCCAGCAGCCTCTGTGCCTGCTCCGTGCCCAGCTCTGGCAGGTGCCACAGGGAGGGGGTGGGAATAAGAAACTGGATCCAGCCAGTGGCAGGAAGATGAGTGAGGTTTTAGGAGCTGGTGGAATGTTAGGAAGACGCTGGAGTTGTTAGCTTGCAGAGGGTGGCAGGATTAAAAATAGGCTGTAGCCAGCCTTCCCCAGCATTTTGGCATCTCAACTGCCTGTTATCCTTGTGACCCACTGAGGAAGAGGCAGCAAAGAAAGAGATTCTCTTTTCCACCACCTCGGCAGTGCAGGACAAAATGCTATTTTGCTTCTAACCAGATGGTTCTGCTCTCTTGGTCTGGTAAGATTTACTACAAGGGTGCAAACTAAGTGTTTTGTCCCTGTCTTCAGTCAAACCAAGGGACTCCCACTTTCCCCTGAGTTCAACAAGGCACTCGTGTAGTGAAGATGTGATCATTCATTTACATCTTACAGGCTGTTCACAGGCTTCCACCCTTTAAGAGGAAAAAAGGCAGTTTTTGAAGAAACCATCATTTTAATTCAAGATATTGATAAAAGATGGCATTTCAGAGAACTGTGTTATCCAATACAAATAACATTGCACCTTGGTACTTACCTTAGCAAGGCTGTATTTGTTTTAGAAAAACCCAAAGACAATTCATAATGCTAAGAGGTGTTGAAATCCATACTTTGATAAGGTGCCTGAACCTCCTGGCCAACAGATTATATTTTATAGGAGCCAGGAACTGCTTCTTCTGCTCCTTACCCATAGTGTGTATTTCTTCATGATGACTGTGGACAGACAAGGCTTCCCTGAGCTGTGAGCTTCAGCCAGCCATGAGCACCACATATCAGCTAAAAGTAAAAAATCTGCCTTGTCCAAGAGTGTAAATTTAGGAAGAATCTTTGTGAAAGGCTGCTGAGGTGTAGGTTTTTTTCCACAGCTTTAACTTTCATACATCAACAAGATCCTTCATCTGAAACCTTTTAGGAAGTTTGACGTGTAGTTGCAAGATTTTAAGCTGGTCTCAAGCAAAGCCAAGGGCTGCCACAGCAGGTCCCCTGGCTCCAGCACTTTAAGAAGTTTAGCTACTTCTGCTTGGTTAAAACATGCCTTCAGGTAGCAGCTTGTGACTGAGGAAGGCGTTGTGCAAAAATGCAGTGCCACTCCATTTTTTTGGGGTCTGCTTCTTCTAGAGCAGTATTTGTGCATAATAACAACCATTAGAGATTTCTAGAGCCAGTCCTGCCCTTACTCTGGGTTTGGTTTTCCTTTTGAGAGCTGCTGTGTAGTAAGTGTTTGTCCCCAGGAGAGAGTCACCAGGCAGAACAAAGGTATTTCCACAGACACACAGCACTCCCTTGTAGTACAGAAGTGGTTTCTGCTGGGTGGGCAAGGAGCCAAAACCCAAGGAGTGCTTTTCCCACCCTGGTCTTCAAGTGTAGGTGCTATGAGGGGAGCAGGTCTAAAGGGGGTGATCTGGCAGGAGGCCGTGGCTCTCAGTGGGCGTTGTGCTGCTTCTCTGTCCCAGGAACGTTCGTGTCGGCGTTCACCGTGCTCTGCGGGGCCCGCACCGACCTCCCTGACCGGCACATGTGCTGCGTCTTCTGGCTGAACATCGCTGCTGCCCTCATCCAGATCCTGACAGCCATCGTCATGGTGGGCTGGATCATGAGTATATTTTGGGGCATGGACATGGTCATTCTTGCAAGTAAGTACACTGCACACACCCCTCCTGACTTCTCCTCTCCATGGCGAGGTTACTGGGTCCCGGATAATGTCCCTGCAGGCCACTGGGCTGCACTGTAGGGAGGAAGAGCCACAGGATGGGCTCTGCAAGTCCATGAGAAACACGGTAGGCTGAGAAATTGGTAGGAGGCAGTAGGAATGGGCCCTGTGGCATATCTGGGAAAGTCTCCCATCCCACCACATGGGTCAGGAACTTCCCGTTATGAAATGAAATGTGCAGTAAGGGGGAACACTGTGGACTCTGCTGTCTGGAGCCCCTTCTGCCCTGGTCACATCCATTTGAACAAGAAAGCCCTTTCTCTCTTGTGACTCCAGCTGCAAATGAGTTAGTGAGACCTTTCTGTTAGGTTGGTTCTGCTCCCAGGGCCAGTTGTCCCCAGAAAAGCCCTGGGGGCTCTCCTGGACCCTGCCCTTTCTCCCCAGGATACATTTACCCATTGTTTTGGAGGTTATTTCCATGTTTCAGACCAAGTTCTTAAGCTGAGCCAGAAGTGTTTAGCTGCTCCTAGAATGATGTCCCATACACCCTTTGAGGTGACTAAAACATTAGTCTAAGGAAAGAAGAATCCTTTTTAAAATGTACATCATTTAAGTCACCAGTTAGTAGATACTACCAATCCAGAACACAGGCTCTGTAACTTTCATCTGGTAGAGGCTTTCACTGGTGTGGAAGTTGTGTCATATCTCCTGTGTCCTGGTGCAGAGGATTGAGGTGACAGCCTCATCTCACCTCCAAAGCCAGGAGCAACACAGGTGCTAGTGGCATTTGCAAGACCCCACTCCTTTCCAGACAGCTTCACTTTGTCATCTCTGCTGATGACACCTGTGGCTGCACGACACAGAGGGAGAGAGGATCTCAGGAAGTTGCCAGGAACCTGCCTAAAGACAAGATGGATGAAACTGGAGGGAAAAAAAAAAAAAAGGCAGGAAACCAGTGTATTTTCACCTGCCAAACCCAGGGGTTAAACCCTCTCACCAAACCACCTGCTAATTTCTGAGCCAGCCTCAGTTAAGACAGCTCCCATGCAGAGGAAACAACGGATATTAAAAACCTGAACATGTACAAAGCAAAAGCTTTCCTCAGGATGAAGGCAGTACTGCTCTTTGCTTTACCCTGCAAACCACCTACCACATTTCCTTCCAGAGCAGGTTCCTTCTGAGGCTAAATTGTGGATTGGTGTACATGTCTTTAAGAACCTGCCAGATTTGTGTGTAATGTCATAAGCACACGTTCATAACCATAAACTCTTCTGCTCTTCCTCTGCGGGGCAGCCCCCGTGTGTGGGTCGCTGTCTGGCAGGACCCCATTCTGCAGGTGTGGGGAGAGTCAGGAAATCATCTGTCCCCATAAAGAACCACCACTGAAACTGTGACTTGCCTTGCTCCATAGCCTTGCTTTCCAGCTAGAGGGCTTGGTGCTTAGGAGGGTCTTATTGGGAGGGTCTTCTCCAGTTTCACTGTTGGGGAAAACCATACAGCTTGGAAGTATCTCCTGAACACTCTTTCCCACATCTGGCTTTATTCCACCAGTTTGGGAGGCAGGAGATGAATGAGCAGCATGTGGTGGGAATGCTCAGGTCAAGGGGTCCCCAAGCTCAGCAGCAGTGTTTCATCCCTCTGGTGGTAGCAGAGAATGGTGAGAGGAGTCAACATGTCCTTTGTTTCATCAGAAGCACCTGGCAAGCTGCAGCCCTTGGCAGTTTCTTGCCATCTCATTAAATAGCTGCTTTTAAGTTTACTTGCCATGCAGAGAAAGTAGTGGCTAAATGCAGCGTCTCTGGGTTGATGGAGACTAAAAGAAAAGAAAAAGCTTAATTGAAACAAAGAACAGAGTGATTGGTTGCTCTTACCTGGATCAAATAGCCCTGTCAGACCCAAAGTGGTTGCTCCTTGTTAACATATTTAAAAAACACAAAACAACTTAAGAAGGAAACCGTGATTCAAATGCAAGAAATAAGACACTTCTTTTAAGAGCACTGCCAGTTTGCTTTGGCTGGGTTTTGTTTGCATGCAAACCATTGGATGCACTGGACAGAAACTGTACACCACTGCAGCTTGAAGCAGCTGAGGGTGCCAGGCTATTTGGATGGGTTAGAGGCAGGACACAGCAAGTTCTGTCTAAGCTGGTGAGGGCTAGCAGTGAGGAGGAGGAAGCAGCTGAGGGTCAGGAACTCTGCTCAGGCTTTTCCTTATCACCTTGCTCCCTGGAACTGCCTCTCTGTTAGCTGGTAGAGACTTGGGAGGGAGTTAGAACCACAGAATCATAATATCACTGATGTTGGGAAAATCCTCCGAAATCATTGAGTCCAAGTGTTAAGCCATCACCATCGTGCCCACCACTGAACCCCATTCCCCAAGTGCTGCATCCACATGTCTTGAACAGGAGGCTCCTTGCAGCTTTTCATCTTCTAGTGCTATTTCCCAGGCATGGAAGCGGGGAGTCTGGTCTGAGGATAATGGCATACTGCCTTTAATGAAGGGAAAAAGAAGAAGAATTATAGGCCAATCAGGTATACTTCAGTTCCTGGAAGAAGTAATCAAGTAAGTGACTCACATGCATTTAGAAAATAAAAAACACCCCCACAAAGTCACCGTGGGTTTGTCCAGAGTGAGCTGTGTCAGACTGGCTTGATTCCCTTTGGTGGCAGAGGAATTAAATTTGTGTGAGCTGGCAGTAGTCAGCCATCCCTCCTAACCTTCAGATGCTGACCCCGTCTCACACAGCGCTCCTACCAGCAAGCCAGGGGAACGTGGCCTGCGTGAAAATGTGCCTGAGAACTTTCCTCTAAATGGATTTTCCTGACCTGGGAAGAGATAAAGACAGGTATGTTGAAAGGTCCCTCCTGAATCCAGCTCTGCTCAGAATCTCCATTTGTGGCTTGAGGATGGACTGGAGAAGAGGCTCTCCAGCCGCACACCAGCACTGGCTGTGGGGGCAGCAGGCACAGGATCCACGCCAATCGAAGAAATGGTCTGGAAACTGTAAGTGCTACTCAGTAGGGACAAGCCCAAGACTCTTACAGAATGATTAATCAACTGCATAAATACACTCTAGGGAACAACTTGTTTTTCAGGGAAGGACTGCAGTGAGTCACAAGCTGCACAGGGGGGACATTGTTGCAGAGGGAACAAACACCACACAGGCAGGTGGGAGCAAAGCTTGTAGGGCTTTCACTGATCCCATAACCTTTCTCTGCATGCATAAAGCTGTGGTGAGGCTTGTGGCCAACTTTGGGTGCTGTACTTCAAGTGGAAAGCCTGGAGAGAGTCCAGAGAACCATAAGACAGTAGGCGTGTTGATGATGAAGGTGTTCAGTGGCTAGCAAATGTAAGAGGGCAGCAGTTCAGCCTAAGGCAGATTTAAATAACACCAGGAAGGACCCGTGTGGAAATTAGAAGACATTTTTCCTCCAGTAAGGTCGAAATGCCGCAGAAGTGGCATGGCAGGACCTGCTCCTTCTGTCCCTGGAGGCCTCCAAGAGTGGGTAGACCCATGTCTGTCAGGGACAAGGTGGGACACAGCAAGAGACAGACTGACCTGGGGGTCCTGTCCAACCCTCATCTCCTCTAGGGTGCCCTTTAGTGGGATAATGTTCCAGAAGGAAGATAAATGGAATGCAGTTTTGCCATCACACTTAATTACTTCTGGCAGCACCACAGCACAGGGTGTTTTCTCTGCTAGTTTAAACAAACTTCCAGCTGGCCCCATTGGACACCAGAGATATCTTCTTTAAGCAGCCACATGGTTTTGGGAACTGTCCTCTGCTGTACCTGCTGCCCGAAGGTAAAGGTAGAGTTACAAGGGAGCACCTAATTCTTCTGTCAAGAAATGTCTGGGCAGCGCTGCTGCACTGTGCTCTCCTCGAGCCCTCACCAGCTCTGCAGGGACAATGTGCAGAGCTGAGGCAAACCAGAGCGAATCAGCTGGCCAAAGCCAACTGGAAAACAAGCCTCCTAAGGCTTTCCAGGCAAAGTTCCCTCAGCTCCAAGCACACCTTGTCCCCAGTCCACATCTTCATTAGCCCCACTGTGCAGAATGAACACAGCGGAATGGCCTTTTCAGGAAGTCCCTGCCTGCTCAGAGCCAGGTATAAGAGGTTGTGTGCCATTTCTTAACAGAAACGCCACAGAAACGACATAGTAATGTCACACTGACATCAATGTAATGTCAGTAATGTCACACTGACGTGGCACAGGGGATGCAAGTCTGGGACTGTTTGTCCAGGCATTGTTTTGCCTGTGCTAAATGCAGCTAAGAAGTCAAGCCTGGTTTCTGAAGGAAGCCCTCCCTCAGCTTTTCAGCCTGAATAAACGATGTGCTTGGCTGCACTACTGCTCTCGGGTTCACTGGATGGGGACTCTCGGGGCTGATTGCCAGACAATAGTGAGAACTCACCTGCAATCATGCCATCCTTGTCACTCCTTTGCTAATTACTCTGTTCAGACCCTGCCAGAAGCAGCAGCAGATGATTGCACAGTCGCTGGATGCTCCAGCTCCGAGGGAAAGCATCACCGAGCCTCTCTGCTCTTCAGGGCCTCTTCTAGGGAAGGTTACACAGCTCTCCTGGGAAGAAAAAGGGAGCAGGAGGCCCAAACCAACCAGTAGCCCTTCATGAGATGAAGAAAATTCCAAGGACAAATTGCCTGCTTAGGCCTATTACACTTGTAAAAAAAAAATCTAAAAAGACCTGTCCCCCAAACTAGGTCTGAGGAAAGTAGTTAAATTATATTTTTTTGCAGTTTCCTACCAAATGCAGCAAGTTTTTAAAACATTGTAGGAATGTTAAATAGCACCAGTGTTTGCAGCACCCAGACAGGCTGAGGCATGCTGTGGTTGTGAGTTGCCAGTGGGCACAAGCAAACTGAGCAGGGAACCTGCCAAAAACTCTTCAGGTGTAGTTTTCTCAGCTCTGGGACTGTGAATGGTATGCCCTGAGGCCTTTGGTACAGTGTGATGTCTTGTTTGATGCCTTCCTTCAGTGGTTCCCCTTCAGTCAAACCCATGAAATGCCAATGGCACAGAGGAGAGAGTTTCTGAGAGCATTCTCAGAGGTGTTAGTCCATCCAACCTGTCCAGCTTGGGGCTGGAAAAGCAGATGAGGATACCTCTGTCAGCTTCAAACAAGAGAAATAATGATCCACTTCACTGGATCATCAAATGAAATAATCCATTTCAAGTACAAGGATTTTAAGTAATGTTTAGCCCTGGTGTGAATGTCTGATGGCAGACCAGCTGTTCTCTGTTTACTCTGCAGCCTCAATTTGTTCATTCTCTTCTGGTTCTCCGTGTGTTTCAGATATATTGTCTACAGTTACATTTCTCCCTCTCTCTTTCTTTCATGTTCCTTTGCCTCCTTTTGTTCACCATCAAAGTCTCACAAGGTAAGTTTGTTTCTGTTCTTCCTCCTCCTCCTCAGACTCCGAGGCAGTTTCCCATGGAGAGCAGCGAGCATCAGTCAGGGCAGGACATCTGGAATTTGCTTTGGCCAGTGCTGCCCACTCCCAGCCCAAGTCCAGCCATGTGCCTTTACATGTGTGTGTCCAACTGTCTCCGTGTCTGTCCTGTGGCTGCACAGCCCCAGGGATGCTGAAAATCTTCACACAGCGTTGAAATGCCCCTGGGGATGCCCCAAGGGCACCCTTGGAGCAGAGCAGGAACCTGTTTCAGCATTGAGAGCATCCTGAAGCCACCCTCTGCATGAACTGAGCCCCAGAAGGGCTGCTGTGCACAGACCGGGTTCTTTTTGCCTCAGTCTTACATGCAATAGTTTACAGGAGAAGACGAATTTCAAGTAAGCTTGATCAAATCAGTGACTTTGTGTGCAGGCCCACTTAATCCTGAACCCAGAGCTGTCTGTTCTACAGAATTGCACCTCGATTTTATTGCAGACATATTATTTAAAGCTGCTTCGTACAGAACAGCTATTCCTAAGCAAGAAATGCATGAAATATTTTCACATATAAACTATTTGATAAGTCTGAAGTATTGTAATAAACAAGTTTAGCATAGTTCAGGTCATTTTTTGGCTTATGGTCATGTAAAGAGACAGGCTTGGCCCCTGTAACTTCCTTCTAGCCAGTTTCAACAGTGATAGCCAGACTGAAAGGGTTTCTCAATCTCAATAAAAGGCATGGCTGTACAAGTAAGTTACTCTCACTTTAGCTAAAGATTTAAGGCAGGCCCCACCTTTCTGGTCCATAAGGCTGTTTGTGTGTTTTTTAAACTCTGCTCCGCAAACAATTAAACCAAAGCTCTAGAGAAGCCCAAGTTTCCAGCCAGCTCACCTTGCCTTCAGAGCTGACTCATACTTAAAACATAAATGCATGTGAAATCATCATTTTGCCCCCTAGAAAAAGCTGTGAAAGAGAAGGGAGTCTTTATGTTCAGCTGCACACAACAGGCAGAAATTCAGTGAAGTGTCATTATTCTGTCCCTTGTGCTTGTTTAACAGCAGGAGGTCCAGGCTGCCAAACCTGGGCAAATGTGTGCATTTTTTCCAAAGTACAGCAAAGTTAATTTGCTGGACTCAATTCTTAGTTCAGCAAAACGTCCCTTAAAGATAGGGGTTCTGGCACCTGCTGGTATTTTGTGTTCAGTTTTTGTAAGGGATTTACAAAAGCCTAACACAAGGGTTAGAAAGAAATATTACAAAGCATAAATGGAGAAGTATTTGAAAAGTTAAGCATTCTTCTGAGATATGAAACTTCAGACTCCTTTGAAATTCAAAATATAAAAATGACAGGCTACTTATATTATTTAAGCTAAGAAAAAAAACAACAATCCTCCAGATTTAAAAGAAGTTTTTTAGTTGAAAGATCTTCACTGTGGCAGGCACTGCAAGTAAGGACAGTTTGCTTCTCTAATAAGGAGATTTTTTGCGTTAATACAGTCAGAATAACAAGCCCAGCTTCTCTTGAAAGGAAAGTGGGAAAAGCTTCATGGCACAGTCATTGCAACCACTTAGGAAAGCATTAAAAAATCCAGTATTTTTCTCATCATCCTGTACTATCACAGGAGCTGCAAGTGCTCTTCTATTGCCCTTCCCTGCTCTAGCCCCCCAGGGGATGAAGCTGTCTCGTATGGGATTTGCAGCCTGCCCTCAACCACTGTGTGCAGGACAGTAAATAATCTGGGACCCCAAGGAGCTGTGACAAGCAGCAGGACAAGCTGCTTGAGCCCTTGCAACATCCATGTGGCTGCAACACAGTGGGGACCCCAAGGGCTTTGCTGTCTTGGTTGGGAAGTGCATCAAACCTCATGGCCACAGGAAGAGGAAAGGGCATGAAGGAACAGGGATCCAGGCAGTTTCCTTGGTTTTGCTGCTGAAAAGATCAGTTTTCTCCAGGCCCACTGGTTGGCTGCTATGCCCTAATGAAAGCACCTGTCATTCTCCTGGGCTGGAGCAAAGCAAGTGCAGAACCAGGCAGTGGGAATATCATTAGAGGCATCCCAAGGTCTGTGTTTGACATGTCAGCCTGTGATTCAAGGCATTCCCCTTCTCCTCCAAGAGGCGTTTGTTCACCTGTGCAAACTGCAGCGCAAATTGGTTGCTGCTGGGGAGCACTGTCAGCAAAAACCAGCGTGGGAAAAAAGATGGATAGAGGAAAGCAACCTGGCAGTGCTCTGGGAGGATGAGGTTCAAAACACAAGTAGATCCCAAGATGTGTGTCAGATGCACGACCTACCAGGGCAGTGCTTGGGAACAGCTGTGTCTTTGAAGCTGGATACAAGGGCATCCATTTCCCCTGCACTGCAGAAAAACACACTCCATGAAAACTTTAGGTTTTTGGGCTGGAATTGGCAACCACTGGTACCTGCTGTGCCTTTACAATCTCTTCAAGCAGAGGTGCCTGTGCCAGGCTGGGGGCAGGCGGGTGCCACAGCAGCAGGGCTGGCTGCCAGCATCCACATGGCTGTGCCCAGGAAGGTGGCCAAAGCAGAGCAGGGTGGCTGCCCTGGGCAGCCTGGCTGTGAGGGGGAATGCAGCAGCCTCCCTGTTTTCCCACGTGGATTTTGCCACTCCTGGTAAACCAGGCTTGTGGCTTGCTTGAGCCTCACCGAGGGTCCTCATTTGGAATTAACTCTAATCATGTTCCCTTCCCCTCCCTCCTCACAGGCTACAAGGAACAGGGGATCCCACAGCAGCTGTAGTAGCTGGGACAAGTATGGTCAGAGAAACACGGCGAGAGATTTCCTTTGGCAGCCGTGGGCCACGGACCTTTTCATTACCCTTTGTCTCTCTTCTTCTCCCTTTTGTTTTGTCTCCTTGTGTCTGCCCGGTTCACCTGCCCGTCCAGCGGAGCGGAGATGCAGAGCGGCCGGCGCAGACTTGCACTGATGCCCCTGAGCAGCGGAGATGAGGCAAGCACGGCTTTGCTTGGGACTGGTCCCGGCCAGCACGCGGTGAGCGGCCGACGAGGAGGACGAGGGTGCCAGGACAAGGAAGCACCCTTGGTGAATGTGGCACCTGGGCAGGCAGCTGAACCAAGGGAGGGAGAGATGCTGCTTTCCCTCTGCTCCCAGGGGGAGGTCGCTGAAGACGTTTTGCCTCCTTTTTATGCTCGCTGTTAAAGGACACTGGCTGTGAACATCAAATGCCAAGGAGCTATTCATAGATATTTGTACAGGATGTAAAAGCAAACCAGTGGTACTCTTTTCCTACCCCGAGATTCCATCCGTGACTGCTTTGCAGTAGTGGAGGGATGCAGCCCAGCCCCTTCTGCTGTCTGTGTATATGTGATGTTCACTGAAGCTGTGTCCCCACAGATGTCTTGAGAAACGTGCTTGCTGTAAATCGTATTGTACCGCTGAAGTGACTGGGGCCACCCCCTGCTTCCATCCGCTGCCACCACGCAAAGACCAGAGCTCCCAGCAGCCCAGGGACACTTTTCCTAGCACAGGACTGGTGCCCTGTAGCACCTCGCCGGCAGGGCAGCGAGTACAGCCTCGTGCTGCCAAAAGCCTCTCACATAAAACAATACTGGGGGAGCCAAAGAACAAGACTTTTCCTGCCCCTGAAAGGGACTTGCTGGCAGTGTCTCCATGCTTTGGAAACAGATCCCCTCAGAGCACAACGAGTGCCCCTGGCTGAAGCAGCATCCCAGATCTGCTTCCCCAGGTAAGTATCCAAAACTCCAGGATTGCAACCCAGTATGAGACAGGGAGCTGCTGACAATGTGGCCAAATGGGGTGGGGCTGTGATTTCATAGCTTGAACATGATGTGCAGAGTTGCAGTGGCCATCCAGGTGGAGTGATCCCTCTGATTGCAACAGGGCAAGAGGAGCTTGGCTTGGCGTCAGCGCCTGGACGCTTTTCCACTCCAAAAAGATGGCAGGAGGAGCCCTGCTGAAAGAAGGCTGCTCACACAAAGGGAGGGCCCTTCCAGCCAGAGGAGTTTCACACAAACCTGCTGCCAAAACTGGGAGCCAACCAAGTGTGGCAGAGCTGAGACCCGCCCCCAGTTCATTACTCCTGCCAGGAGGGAGATGCTGAGAAAGGGATGGCAGCAAACCCCACTGCCCTGCAAGTGTCCAGCCTCTCCTGTATGATGGTCTGCTTTTAACAAAGTTTTTTATTTTTCATGCAGAACAGATCCTGTACAGCTTTACAACACCTCCTGTTGTAAAGAGAGCTGGGGTGTCAGAAAGCAGCAAGGGTCCCTGAGCTGCCCACCGAGGGTGGAGGAGAGCCCTGTGCTGGGCAGGGCACCTATTGGTGATCCCACAGAGAGCTGCTGGGGTAGGAAGCTCCTTTGGTACTTAGGTGCAAACCTCTGGCTTAGCCTCCTCACAGCCCCTGCTGTTCTCCTGGTGGCTGGATGCTGTCTGTCTGGATTTAATGCAATACCTCTCTTCCCAGAAAGTTTCCTCCCCATCCAATGCCTGCACTGCACTGTGAGCCCACAGCCTGTGGAAAGCAGGCATCAGTACCTCTTTGTTCTCCCAGTTCAGGAGGTCCTTCTTCAGGGTTAAGGACAAAGCAGCACCCACAGTCCCAACTAACCTGTGGTGGGACAGGACCCCTCCAAACTACGTCCATTTATCCAATGCAGGCATCAGAAGGGATGACAAACTTTTTTCACTTCGCCTTTCCATGGCTGTGCACTATAAAAAGCTTTGGGCTGCCTGAACAGGAGAAAGGGGCAGAGAGTCAGGAGTCTTGAGAGCACCAGCTTTCATTGTGAATATGCTGGCTCAAGCATTTCCCCTGATCTCAGCAGTCTTATATATATATATATATATATATGTATATATATATAAACAAGGGAAATTTATAATACAAACAATTAATTGTATGTTTTACCAAGCTAGACTTCAGGTAGGGCAGTGTATTTGTACAGCTGGCACTATACAGTAAGGAAAAATGGCAGGTCTCCAAAGCAAACCCACAGCAGAAGCATAGGAATAACTCAGGCTGCATTTCTCTTGCCTCACACCCTAAACTGTTGCTTGTACTGCCATGCTGGACAGACAGAAACAGGTATTTTAGTCACTACCCTGTATCCAAACGGGGATGCTGAGCTCCACTTTTTGGGCTACTGCATAGAAAGTGAAGATCATGACATGGTGCAGATGGGAAAACTTTGTATTTGTCATTTTAGAGGAAAAGGGATGAAGAACCATCAGTTTTTAGAACACAGGCAGCAGAAGAGCAAAGGTGTCCTTGGAAGACAAGTACCAGCTGGTGCTTCTTCTTAGCCCAGGGCTGGAAGTGCTCAAGAGGAAAAGCAGCAGAGTTACCCTGCCAGAATGCCAGGCTGCAGCAAGCCACAGTTACCTTGCTTTGCCAGGGAGAGGCTTGCAGGACAGCAGCAGCTGGAGAAAACCAATCAGGCAGGTCAGTGGTGAGCCAGGGGATGAGCTCCTCAAGATTACCACTGCTGCAGCAATGGCCAAAAGGATTTCTGCTCACAGCATCCAACAGTTTCAAGTGTCTTTGTCCATTTCTACCAAAGGGACTGGTTTAGGGAATGGCCTGTGCTGTGGCATCTGCAGCTCTGTGGCTTGCTGGGCTGTAGAGGTGTTACAGAACTGAGCTTTAGCATTTCCTGTAAGACAGACCATGTCTGCTCCTCCATTTCCCACCTGGGAAAGTAAGGGGTAAATAGGATCCTAACCAGTAGCAAACAGGGAATCTGTAGCACATCCAGAAAACACAAGCTGCTGGCTGTCATCAGTGAGAACTCTTTTTTTGAGATCTATAACTAGCCCTGAAGCCACCCAAACCACTTGCCCACTCAGCTGCAGCAAATGCAATGACAAAGAGCAATGGTTACCCCTCACCTTTGCCAAAACAGAACGGCTGGGTCGGGTGCAAACATCAAACACCGCTTAAACATCAAGTTGGTTGTGCTGTGGTGTCAGGACAGGTGTGCAGGAGCCCCTGCAGATGTGGATAACAGGCCATGGGTAAAAGGAACCAGGGAAAACCTCTGGGTACAGAAGCTCTGAAACAGGAGCAGCAAGCATGGCTTAAGAACAACTGGTGCCTGTGAAGCTGGGTTCACCTTTAGAAGGTGGATTTAAATGTGTAGTGGACAGGCAGCACAGGAAACCTCAGGCTGGGGAGGATAAAATAAGCTGACATTTTCACTGGGCCTAAACTGCCAAAAGTCACATCTCCTGTGGCATCAGATGTCAGATCAGCAGCAGATACCCCATCCCAGAGACCCAGCACCTGCACAAAAGATCCCCTGGGAACAAAAAAGGACAGAATAAGCTCCTCATCAGCATTACCAGGGCTTTGCTCGTCTTTTTGGACTACATTTGGTGCTGTCTGTCTCTGTGATCTAGTAAGGATGGGAGAATTTGATTGCTGGGAAAGGATTGAATGGAAATGCTGCCCTCCTTGGGATGGCTGCAGGTCTTTGAGAGCATCACTTTGGTTAGGCCTGGGTGCTGTCTGCATTAATTGCATGATGGAGTTTGGTACCACAGTGCAGCGGGATTTATATTTTACTTTCAGGTTTTGTTCTGTAAATTTTTTCCTTATCTTTGACCTTTTTATTGAATTGGTGAAGCCAAGAGAACACTCAATGCACCACTTCAGAGGCTCTGAAATCTGTCAAATGACACCCAGGACAAAAAGACTTATTTTTGCCTATTGTGGTAATTTGCTTAATTGATTTTAATTAGAAGCAGACAGTTTCCTACTCTCTGCTTTAGGGAAGGAGGCACTTTATAGATTGGCCTTGCTACCAGGGAGCAAGCATCAAATTGCATTTTCCCCAAGGCTGTCCCGTGGTAGTAATAACAATGATAAATCCCTCTGATTTTTCCAATAGCCCTGAATAAAACCAACAATGCCAAGCTCCCCCCAGCCCAGGTGTGAGCAGCAGCCTGCTCTCAGGCAATGGTGAGCCCCTCGCCTTGGCTTCAGGTCTCCCCATGGCAAGTAGTGGGCAGTTGGGGGGAGATTGAGCCCAGGGCAGGGCTGTGGTCACCAGGGGCTTCTGCTCATCCATCTTTAGTATCACACCCTCCACTGTGACTTGGTTTTCCTCTTCTCACAAGAGGTCAGAGTTCTGTGGGCAGCTGGCAGCATCTGGAGGGGGGTGTCTGGTGCCCACAATCCAGGCACTGACAAGAAGAGCCACGCCGTGAAAACACAGGTACGAGTGAAAATTTGGAGCTTCCCCCCATCAACAATTACTTTCTTTCTCTTTAGGGTAAAATTAACCACCCAGCGCTTTCACACCTCTTTCTGAAGCATTGCAGAGAGGATGACACCTCCATGGGGCTGGACAACTTGGGAGCTGTGCTGTAGCCGCTGCTGTGGACCAGCCCTGCCTCCTCACCAGCACAGCCCGAGGGCACAGCCTGAGCCCTTCCTCTGGTCCAACGTGCATGGCCCCCAGCTATCCCACCACCATCACCTGCTTTGTGAATGTACATGTTTGACATGCCAGTTTTACAGCTAAAGAGTGATAGTGGGTAACGAAGAATAAACGCAGTTGCTTCACCCCCATCTGCCAGCAACACAGAACTTTCTGCTGCTCCTCTCTGATTGTGAAAACCAGGTTTCTTGAAAAAAAACAAAACAAAACAAAAAGAAAACCAAAAACCAAAACAAAGAAAGGGCTTTAAGGAAATAGTTTTTTGGTACTTGAACCCAGCCAGGCTGAACAACTGATTTACTACTCATTGGAAAGCAATTCTAGGTAGGAACCAACCCAAATGTGTAGCCAGTCAAAAACCAGCTTCATTCTGGGTCAGCCCAACCTTTGCAGTGCAGGGCACAGTACCATTTTTCCAAGTTCACTGGTGTTGCCAAATCCATATTTACCATGGAGAAGGTGCTTTGGCAGGTGACCCCCACCCCCCCAGTCTTTTGCCTGGTTGTTCATCCTTGCTGCAGGGGCTTGGCATCGCTCTCAGCCGTGGCACTCAGCCAGTAAGGTCAGTGGGGCTCTGTACTGGGAGCAGCTCTGGCACACACCCCATGGGGTCAGAAGTGTTAGATGTGAGAGGGGACTCCCTCTGTGCCACATCCCGTGCTTCCCAAGACACAAAGCTGCATGTTCCTCCCCATGTGCATTGACTGGCACACATTTTATTAAAGTTCTGTTGGAAATTGCCCCTTAAGTCCCGCTATGAGTGCTGTGCTGAGCTCTGTGGACAGGAAGCTAAAGCTCACAATCCCAGTATTCTTCAGAGGACCATTTTATTCCTTGCCTCCTGCTTGTTCTGGGCTGACCCTGCAGTTCACACACATACATACACTCCAGCCAGGGTGCATTTTATTGCTACCCAGCCCAAACTGCATCCACTGCAAGATACTACCAAGAGTTCCTTGACATCTAAACCCCAGGTACAGGGAGACCCTGGCTAGATCTGACATTCCTCCAGGAAAAAGCAAGGTCTTCTCCCACATGCTTGCTAACCATGGTGTGGAAACACAGCCCTGTATTTTCCAGCTGACTTTGTTTCACGCTCACACACACAATGAACTTGGAAGCAGTGCTGCAATTTATTTCCCAAACTGGCACTCAGCATTCACATCCCCCTGTGGGAGCAGCATGGTGCAAAACCCCAGGTCACAGTGGCACCATCTGAAACAGGGTTAATTACAGTGTATCCCACCAGAGTTTATGCTACCCACAACCCATCCTTCCTCCTCGTGTCATCTGTATAAATAACAAAGCCAGGCTAAAAGTCAAGTCCTGCTTCTCTTGCACCCACCCATCTGGCCAGAGGGAAGCAACAATGCCCTGTCCCCACTGCTGGAATGGTGCAGTGGGAAGTGAAGGTTTTGTTCAGGCTCTAAGAATGGCAAAGGCCAGAGTAGCTCAATCCATTTCCCAGCTCTGAGAATGCTTTCAACAGGCAGGTGAAAAGGAATGGCACATTTTGGCCCAGGATCAAAACAGGGGCTCACCTCTACCAGCATTGCCTGGAGCTAATGGCAGTGCTCGCCCAGACACCCAGCAAACAATCCTACCCTGACCCACACCCCTCCTTCACCCACCACACACTGACACAGGCACTGTTCCCGAGGCTGGGAGGGAATGGCTGGCTCAAATCTGTGTTCTCCTTGGTTTTGGCCATGCATGGGTACATCAGACTTTCCACCCTAGAAAGGAGGGAGCAGGGGCCTGCCCACCTGTGCCATTTGCACCTTGCTGGTGAGCCCACCTTTCATTTTCGTACTGAAGCCCAAACTGAGGGGTTGCAGAGGACCATTTGTATGCCTGTTTATATCACTGAGTATTGGATTGTGACTTCTTGTGTTTTGATACTGTGGATATTTTTTTTTAAAGTTAAATATATTCTATTGCTGGACAGCTGGAGTGAAATGCAGAGTCTCTTTATGTCACCTGGAGAAACCCCATCATCCCTGATTCCAAATGGGTTCTCGTTCATCTCCCACCAGCAAGGTGATGGAGAGCATCCAGCAGATACCAGCTCACACCCACATCCCCTAAGGAGGCAGGGGTCAGGGCATGGCTTCCTTTAAGAATTCATGACCAGAACCTTCCAGAGGAGCAGAGAAGGCTGGTGAGGAGCCTTACCTGGACATCTGGAATGGAGACAAGGGAGGGGGGAAAAGCCACCGTGTGTTCCCTTGTGCACACACCTACCAGCAATCCTTCTTGACTGGGTTTCGTTTGCAATTTTAACATTTTAATATGACTCCAGGTGCATTATCCCTGTTCCCAGTGAGAGAACAGCCCACGTGCTGTCAGGAGCTTGGCCACAGACACCTGAGCAGAGCTGAGCAGGTGGCAGAGCCTTCCCATGAAAAGCAGCTCTGCTGCAAGGGCCAGCAGCCTGTCAAAACACTTGCACATTTCAGCCATCCACACTCCATGCTCTTCCTGTGACGTATAATGCCACAAAACCACTGCTCTGCTCCCTCCCCAAGGCCACCGAGGGTAGGAAAACATGTGTGAGATCCCAACTGGATCGGGGGGGGAGCAAACTCAGGGTTGCTGGTGCAAGACCAGCAAGAAGGGTCTTCTCACACCCCATGGCTTTGAGGGGTCTGGGAGGTGAGGCAGAAGCTCCTTTCTCTTGCTCTATGTTTCTATTCAGGCTTCAGCCCTCAGCAGGGGAAGCACTTTGGGATGAAAGCTGATATACAGTAGTATGATACTATTAATACACCCGTGCAGACACACCAGCACGTGGCAAACCCACTGGAGAGATCTGGGATAATTATCTCAAAGAGATTTCTTTAACACCCTGATAATGGAACCATTTCATAAGGGGAGGAGGAAAATTAGCAATAAATCACACGAAAGCAAAGTCCAAAACTGGAGCTTAGTGAAGACACACAAGAAACAGGGAAAAACCTCCATGCCACATTTCTGGGCACCCACCTCCTCCATACCATGGCCCAAGGGGAGGCCCACAGCCACCACACACATCTCACCCTGATTTCAGGGGTGAACTGGCTCACCCCCAGCGCAGGTGCCCTCAGAGCACAGCTCAGCCCTTGCTGTCACTCCTCTGTGCACCTGCTCCATGCAGCACAGCAGTGGTGGATCCAGGGAAACTCCCTTTCCAGCAACCACCACCCAACAGGGCCAATTCCCTCCCTCTCCACTTGCAGCCTCCCCAAACCAACTCACCTCCTTACAGCTGCCATACGCCTCTGGCATACATCCAATCCTACAGCAGCTCTTGCTGGGAGCCCCATAGGGCTGCAGCCACAGCACCAATATCACTCCCAGGGTGATGTGGGGCAGCTGTGACTTCCTGCATGATCCAGAGCAATTGGAGTAACCAGCTGTGTTCTGCATCAGGCCATCTGGGGGAGTTTGGGCTGTTGGCCGCTGTTACAATGGTGGGACAAAAGTGGCTTGTGCAGGAGGGCTGGGGTCAGTCCTGGCTTGCAGCTCACCCCAAAAGGGAGCCAGGGTGTGCCCACCAGCAGTTCTAACTCCTGGCCATGAAGAGACATTGAAATACACCCCCTGGATATTGGATCATTTAGAAATACACACTTAGAAAACCATAATTTCAAGTATTCTGTTCAAACTAGCCTGAACAACCATTTAAAAAAATAATCCATGCCGAGGAGGGTTATTTCAAGGTGTGCATGTACTATCTCTAAATCTCAAAGTTATGCATTCCAAACCCACATTCAGATCCACATGCAACTATGAGAAGGTAGCACCTGATCCTAGGAGATAATATTACAATTCCAGGCTATTTCAGAGCTTGTTTCCATGGGAAAACTGCAGCCCTGTGGAAGAGGATGTGAGCTGCAAGACTGGCAGGAGTGTATGCTTATGTCTAGGGCACATAAAGCATTGTGCTGCCAGAGATGTGAAGGGAGGTTGCAAGTTTTTAAGGGACAGGTCTTGCTTCCAAGCCAGCCAGATGAATGCCAAATTCCAGGCTTGAATTCTGCTAGCAGACATAAGGCCCACATGCTGCTGAGCAGCCTGGGCAGCAGAGGGATTAGGAGCCACTGTCCCTGTAGAGACAATGTGTGAGTGCCCTGGCATGCTCAGAGTGTTTCAACCTGCCCTGCTGGAACCTCTGCCCACCAAAGCAGCCACTGTCACTGCCTGTCCCACCAAAACAACCACTGTCACTGCCTGTCCCACCCATGGCCAAAGGATACAATGGGTTCAAAGAACAGGATGGCACCAACCTGCCCTGGGGATGCTCCCTGGGCAGCAGCACTGTGGGCTGTACCATGCTGGCACACAAGTGCTCAGGAGACATCCTCTGTGATCCTTAATGATCCCCCTGTAAACCACAGGGCCTGTGAGCCTTCCTGCAAAGCCATTTCCCATGGGAAAAGCAGCTGGGCACGTGCAGAACGTGGCAGTCACATCAGGGCACGTTTGAAATGCCTGCTTGGGGCTGATGAATGGTGGGAGGAAGCATGTGGCACCTCGTAGAGCCCACCCACGGGTCCTGCCATCTCCCCTCACTGTTCTGGAGGCATAAAAACAGATGAAGCATGAATTAGCACCAGAAAAAGATACCACGCTGCCAGTGGGAAATGTTTTTTAGCCGCAGATCCTTTTCAAAGGGGGAAACATATCTGTAGCATCTCTATCTTGCTACTACAGACTCCTGCTGCTTTTTCTTCTCCCATTCCCTAGTCTCAGCCAAACCCCACTGCTGCAAGAAAAGCAGATCTGTGTGTGTGTGTATGTCCCTGCAGAACTCCTGGGGTTCCTGCCACGGAAAGCAGCATGAAAACCATCTTGGAGCAAAAGCCCCTTCTGACACAGAGGTCAGTCACTAGAAATTAAAGTATTTGATTTTGTTTCCTGGCTCTGGCCAGGTGTTTGAGTAAATACTTTTGCGCTTCTACTTCTCTTTGTGCTCATTTGTCCTGGTGGTTTCAAGTCTTAGATTTCTACATTAGGAAAAGTGTGTTTGAGCACCCTGGCACCAGGCAATGTGGAGAGGGGGGAGCTAGCCCCAGGTCTTCCAGGTCTGGCATTGCTAATACACACCAAATAAATGGTAGGAGGCACAAAGCCCCAGCAAACAGAAAGCACCAGCCCCAAGAAAGCAGTGCAGCAGTGCCAGAAGTGGGATGAGCTGCTGAGGCCCCAGCATTTTCCAGTTTCCTCCAGAGCTGTCCCATATGGGATTCACTCAGCAGCCTCCCCCATGGGCTTTCTCTTCGATGTGACAGCAGCAGCAGCTCTCCTGTGCTCTCTGGCTGTTCCAGGGTGGAAACACAGTTCCTTAGTTCCTTAGCAGGAACTACTAAGACAGGTCCCCTAAGGGTGGGAAGAGAACGCCTGACTGTATAAAAGCAACAGCAGCCCCCGGGGCACCCCCAGAGCAGTAAATCCCCATATAAAACTTTCTTTGCTGGAGGCATCACCCGTGGTGGGTCAGGCACTGGAGGCGCAGGAATGGCAGAGCTGTGTCCAGTCCCCCACTCTGGCGGGATGAAGTGTGCATGGCAGGTCATCCCTGGGACCCCTGGGACTGCAGGAGCAGCCTGTGACCACTTCCATGGACTTCAAACTAGTGGCAAAAGATGAACCAAACCAGCTGACACTACAGCAGGACCCTGCCCACTTCTCCCATTTCCCAAGGGTTTCTAAATTTTCATTTTTTACACTTCACAATAACAAAGAACAAATTTGTGGTTTTTTTAAGGGCAGGGAGTAAGCGAAACAAAGGCTCAAATGAAAGTGTGAGTGGGAAAGCTGTACCCCAGGAGACAGGGGATGGGGCTGCCGGGGGGGCTCCAACCCTGGAATGGCACAGGGAGGAGAGACGTGTTGCCCCCAGCCTCTCACCCCCAGAACCACCCAGAAAGGAGATGTGGGCAGCATGAATCCTTCACCCCCTGCCCTGCTCAGGCTGGCTCCGGGATGGAGCTAGAGAGGGCGTTTATTAATTTTAGGGCTTCTCCCGGGGGCACATCGCCATCTCCCGGCCCTCGGGGGAAGCGCCGGGAGCCCGCATCCACCCCACGCGGGACACGGCGTGGTCGGCCGGCAGTCGGGTCTGGTTCTTAAGGTACGAGGAAAGGGGAGCAGAAAGGAGAGCACAGAAAGAGGAGCACAGAAAGAGGAGCACAGCCCTTGTGGGGCTGAGCCCAAACGCGAGCTCGTGCCACTGAAGCCTGGAGGGTGCCCCTGCAGCATCTCCCCTAAAACATCTCCAAGCCAGCAGGACTCTGGAGGTGTCCGGCACACCCACGACCAAGTGGCTGAGGGGAAAGGCATCCCCAGGCTGATAAGCACCCTCCACACTCAAATGCTGCTTGGCCACACTGTCACCACTGCCATGGTGTCCCCGTGCTCCCCCAGCCATGCATCCCCTGCAGCAGCACACGGGCAGCAGCTTTTCCACCGTGGCAACCTCCTCACTCGTGCTTCCCCCAGCCACACTGGGCAGGAGGACATGGGGACCCTGGGGCTGTTGCCAGGTTTCAGGCTGGGGGCAGCTCTGCATCATCCGTGGCAGGGGTAAAATCCCTCCCAAGGCGCTTCCCAGAGATCCCCAAAACCCCACCAGCTTGTGTTGGGAAACAAAGCAGAGCACACTGACCCCTGTCAACCACCACACCCTGCATTTTCACAGGCTGGAATGCCCAGCTGGCCCCCAGCACCCCCTGATTTATGGGGGCCTCATTCTGTCAAATAGTGCCTAATCAGACAATGCTGAAAGAAGGGAGCTGCCCTCCCTACCTACAGCCTGGGCAGACTACCTTACACCCCCTTACACCTTACATCTCCTGGCACTGCTGGAGGTGCTGGGAGGCTCTGCCCTGTGACAGTAGAGACTTCAGCAAGGTGTAAAGTTTTCTTGGCTGCATTAATACAAGTCCTGGCCTCTCTTCTCTATATTGAGTTTATGAATAATTTAGTTTATTAGTGCATAAGATGGCAGGGAGCTCTGGGCTTTGCTCTGGGGTAAAGCCAGGTTGGGGGGGCCAAGCCAGGCTCTTGCTGTGGTGTGTGCCAATGGGGACCTGCCCCTTCCAACCCTCTGCATAAACCTTAGGGTCAGCAGATGCCAGCACTCAGTCAGAAGGGTTTTCTTCTCCTGACTTACTCCCTTTTCCTCTTGAAAAGAATAGAATGAATGTGTCTTTACAGACCATGTAAATCTGCTTGTAGATAGGGCCAGGGACTTACAGATAGGGAAGTAATGGGAGAAACTATCAGTTCTAGAAAATGTTAGGAATTGACACAGACTGCTGTTCAGCCAAGGCTGCGTTAAATTCCTGAACTAAGAGAAGAACAAAGCCTGAATAGAATTATGAATATTGTTTTGTTATATATAAAATTATATATAAAAAAGCGGGGGTGATGTGCATATTAGAGACTTACAGTAGGCCTATTGGGAAGTCTGTACCTTCCAACTACTTCAGCCAATGGGAAAGGAAGAGGGAGTTGTGGCCAGGAAATAAGTATAAAAAGGAGGCTGCATCCTCCAATAATTTGAAAGACCCCAGGGGAAATGCCCCATGACCTTTCCCTTTAGTCAAATAAAGTTAAGGACTCCTCTCTCTCCTTTCTGGACAAAAACCTCTGGCACTGTGAATTTTTCTGCACACTGTCCACCACAATGTCATGGTGTTTCCTCAGCTCTCAAGAGAGGTTTTCACAGAACATAGTTCTTCACCCTCTGTTTTTGCATTTAAGGGTGCAGCTGGATAAGTTTTGGAGGCTTTTGTTTTCCTCTGAAGGTAGGAAGAAGAGTCACATACCAGAGAGACCCCAAAAACTGAACCTTTAAGTAAAACAGGAGCTGTCAGTTATGCTGGAGTGAGCTCAGAAGTCAGTCAGGAAATGTGTTTGCTTTCCCACAGCCCAGGTGAGACTGCTGGTGCACAAGGCAGCAGCCCCACATCCAGTGTCCTGACAGCTCTGCCTCTGACCAAGAGGCTTCTGGTCTTCAAATTCCACGCTGCATTTTTTCCTGCAGTTTGTTTTAGAGGAGCCATGGTGAGCCAGGTCTGGTCCCCAGGCTGGGCTGCTCCTTGAGGGTCTGGGCACTAAATGTGGCTTTCCTATGGGGCAGCCCACCACCTCTGTGCCAAAACAGCTCCTGCTGTCCTGTGCTTGCACAACCAACCAGGAGGGAATGGAGCTGCCTCCAGGCCGCTTCACAACCTGATTTGCAGAATCCTTCATTGCAGAAACAGTCTGGGGGTTTTTGTGGCCTTTTCTCCAAAGCACTCCCTCTGGCCCTGCCCATAGTGCAGCTGAGAGGGAGAGGAGCAGGGGGAGTGTTTGGCTGTGCCAAACAGCTCTGATTCTCCTGGGTGCTTTGGTATTCTCCAGTGCAGAAATCACAGGGTGGCACTCAGAAACCGCTCAGTGGGAGCCAAAAACATTCCAAAAAAATTGGAGCTGCCTTCAGTGGCCTTCCCTGCAGAAGGGGGATGGAGGAATTCAGACCTCTCTGAAGGGTAGCTCCCACTGAGCCTGGGCCTCTCACAGCCCCAGTCCTGCTCTCCCCCTGCCCTGCTCCCTGCAGAGCCACTTCCTGTTTGTTGGGATCTGCTCCCAGCGCAGGGCCCTTCCCTACTCTTGCTTTTATGCAGCACTGCTGGAGCCTGATTCCCCCCCAGTCATGGAAGTGAGAAGCTGTTCCAAGGCTGCCACAAGCTGCACAGGGCAGACACTGACAGCACACCAGGGGAATGCTTCCCATATGCCTTTATTTGCAATGTTACAGGACTTTTTTACAGGCACTGTGCGTTGGTGTTCCAGACCGGTTTGGATGTTTTTTCTGTATTACCCAATGACCGAGAGGTGTGGTGGGAGCAGGGAAAATCCCTCACAGCAACCGTTCCAGCTTCCAGGAAAGCAAAAGACATCTGAGAGCAACAATCTGCTTCTTCTGAAGCCACAAAGCAAGGAATCTGGTTTATAAACAGGCTTAAAAAATAACGTACATATATAAGAGCAGCTCAAAGCTAAAGTACAGCGGTAAGTGGTACATAGCTACGCATATCTGTTCACACCCTTTCTCCAAAGATGGAAAAGGCATGGCTTAAAAACTAAAAACACAGTTTAAAAAAAAAAAAGAAAAAAAAAAGATTCCATGCATTAAATTTTAGTGTTTTGTGCAATTAAAATGGGATGAAAATAAATATAACTTAAAAAAAACCCCAACCTTTTCCATGACACTAATGGAACAGAGGCAAAGTCTATAAGGCACTTCTACATGGGCTATTCTAGAAAGCCTGGCAAGGAGCTAAAACAGTGCAACCGTTTACAATGGCATCTGATGAGCAAAAGACACCTGTCTGGTGAGATATGAACTGAGTGAAACCTTAGGAAACTTCAGTCCTTGGGAAAGAGACTTGGCTGCAGATGGCTTGGTGGCCACCTCCTCCTCCTCATTGCTGCAAGGGAGGTCTCCCCCATCAAGGGTGCCAGACCCATCAAACTATGGCAGAGAGGCTCTGGAGCCCTGCTCCTGGGGAGTGAGACAGGACAGTGGGTTTGGGGATGGATGGAGCAGGTGAGGGATGCATGGCTGCCAAGCTCCTGCAGCATCTCCTGCGCTGCACGTTCCTCGACGTGAGGGCTCCCGGCCTGCCGCAGCCTCCCCTCCCCGGCAGCCTCTCCACGGATGACCTTTAGCGCACCAGCCTCGCCGCCGCTCCGTTCAAATGTTCCAGGAAGTTAAAAAACAGCCTCCGCCCTAAACAGGGAACTGGGTGTTTTGGCAGGAGCGGGAGCACAGGGGCCGTCACACGGCCCCCGCAGGCTGGGCAGCAGCACAGCCACAGGCAGCTCTGTGGAAAAAGGGGAAGGCACGGGGATGCCTGACCCCAGCTCTGTTTGCCAAAGGTGTCTAAGCTGGGAGCTGCCTTGCTACTGTAACCCTTCACCTCATGCAGATGGAAGTTACGGAGATGCTCAGGCGGGAGGGTCACCCTGGGCTAGGTGTGAGCATTGGTGGCACTATACGTGTGCTCAGCCGCTGACAAAAAAGACCGATCAACCTGGATGGCTACTTCAGGCTTCACAGTAGTCCTTTATAAGCTATTTTTTCCCAGCTAGGGAGGACTGGAGACCCCAGCTAAGGTAGACTGGAAGCAGTTCATAGCAGAGGAGCTGGGGCTCTAGAGAGGAGCCCAAAGTTTTGCTCACCAGGGCACCCAAGCATGGGGGACATGGGTGGGAAGCACTTGGCCATGGCAAATACCTGTGCCTGACTACATGGCTCTGCAGCAGGAGGGAAACTCTTGCCCCCCAGTGCCACTCAAAAATTACTGAGCAACCTCTACAAGATGTCTTGAACACAAATTAAACCCCAAATCTGCCTTTCTAGCAGCTCTGAAGGACTTGGCACAGCCAGCTGTCTGGGCTGAAAGGCGCTGGCAGAGACAGTAAGGGGCTCCCACTGCAGTGTCCTTCACCATCTCCACACCTCGCTCACACTCTCTGACTGCCAGAGGGTCCAGGGCACAGTCACTGAGTGTTTTCATCACAACCCTGATGCAGGAAGAGGCTCCTTCCTCCACCAGCCCTCTTAACATCAGGCTGAGCGAGAGACAAAAGCACGACAGGCGAAGCATGCACATGCCTAAGCAACCCCTCCGGGCTGCCAGCTCCCACTGACTCTGCAAAGCCAAGGTTTCAAGTTCAGCTTTGTTCTGGCAGGTTAGCTCTCTATTTACAAGGGGAGGTGGGGGGGAACAACCAAGACAACCTAAAAAACCCTCACAACAAAAACACATTAAATAGGGAGAGTATAGCTTTCAAATGGGGAGGGCGAGGGCTGGAAAGTGTCTTGTAGTGCAGTTCAGAAGAGTCAGTCGGGGACAGGTTGGGGGTAGTGGCAGAATCGGATGCACGGCTTTAATGCAAGTCTTCGCTCTGAGACAACTCTGTCAGGATCTGAATGAGGTTGTCCAGCCCCCAGAGGTAGCCATCCTCTCTGTTCCCTTCCACCCAGGGCACGTTGTGCTGGAGAACTTGTCCCTCTGGCAGTGGGGTGGTTTTCCCAAAGTCAATCATCCAGACTTTGGCTTGCTCCTGCTTGTCGTGAATGAAGAGGAGAGAGCTCCCAATTACCTGTGGAGAGGTGAGACCTATTAGTGGTGCTCCTGTTGCTCATTTTCAGCCCTCTTTGGGGCTTTTAGACACCTTATCTCAGGCTGCATTTCCAGGAGATGCTGCAGCAATTTTGCATGAGGAAAAGCAAGCTCTGGGTACCGCTGGTTGTGTTTGCACATGCAAATGGGGCATTTGGACAAGCTGATTTACTCATACAAATCCCAGGTCTTGACACAAGGAGAGAATCAGAAAAACACAGGCATGAAAGATAAAGATGTCATATTGGAAAATGAGCCAAGGTCCCTTAGCAACGAATGAGATGAACCGTTTCAGCCTTCAGATGGGGATTTTTTTCAAGGCTGGTTCTTTGTGATCTTCCTGTGCTCTTCACACTCCCCAATCCTGCAGACACCACCACAGGGATGGGGACACTCCAAGTACAAGTAACCTGCTGTCTCCTACTTCAAACACTATCCCATTACACACAGATTGCCTCTAGAATATCCTCCTGGCATGCAAGCACTCTGGGGGTGCAAGGTACAGAGCTGCATGCTCATGAAATTCCTTTTCCCTGAGTTCACTTGACTGCATCTGCTTTGAAGGGCTCTTTCACATCCTTTGGGGTATGATCGGCATTTGGGAAAATCCTGCAGAAAGTAGTAGCCTGGGCAAGCCTGGGGAAGCCAACAGGTGCATTTGGGCTCTGACAGAAGTCTCAAGGCCTGCTGCAGTGGGATGAGACCCCCACAAGCCCAATGGTCACCACACACAAAGCAGAGAGATGCTCAGCAGCTCAGCATCCTGACCCATCCTGGCTCACAGTCTCAGTCAGCCTGACAACCAACAGCAGCTCTGCTGTGGCTTCTCAGTGCTTAGGAAATGTGTAGCAGTATCAAGCCAGTCATCATTGTGCTCTTTTGCTTAATCTCCTCCTCCAGTCAGATTTTAGCAGGAGCTTCTACAGAAAAGCACCAATGGGTGTGTTTCAGAGCTGTCCCAAAAGAAAACTGCTTTCCAAATTCTCACTGATGTGCATGAATTGGTGAATTATGAACTCTCTTGCCCCTGTGTCACAAATAGGCACCTTGGTGACCAGAGTGCAAGGGCTGTAGCAGAGGTAATGCAGAGCACTGAGAGCCAGGAGTGCCCTTTAGCATGTGTAGGTACATGGAAGAGAATCCAGCTGGTGTCAGCCCTCCAAAACAGCAGCACTAAATGTTAGTGGAGACGCCCACATCTGTGCTATCAGCAGGGCTTAGCCTGAGATTTGCCTTTAGACAGGGGTTTTGAACAGGATGCATGTTTGCAAAAGCTGTGAAGAATTTACATTTTTCAGGAGATTTTTTCCTTCAGTGTGTTGGGAAAACGTCCAAGGTCCAGAGATGTGTATTATTTCTGAGAAATACTTATCTTCAGCTCTCCTCCTGCTAACCTTTTATGGTCCTCTCTTGACCAGGACAGAGCATTCTAATTTTAAGGAAAAACCTTTTGCTGACATTCTTCATTTGTGTGTCCTGGACTGCCCAATTCCCCTGCAGCTCCTTGGAGGAGCCCTGCTCAGCAAGGGCCCCATGGAGGGACACAGAGCTTGGCAGACCTTCTGCTGCGCTTCATTTCAATGCAGGATAGAAAGTTAAAGCTGCTGCTTTTTAATTTTTAAGAAGTGGAAACTCCTTTCAAACCGTCTTTGAAAGGCTGCTTTGTTTCTGTGTTTTCAAATGAAACCCTGGCACTTGGTTTCAGGGAGAATTTTGTTTCCTGTGTTGAACTGCCCTGAAACCCTGAGTTTTGACATTTCCCTTCCAACTGCCTTCCAGGCGCTGCCACCAGGAGGCATGGCCCCATCTGCCTTTGGCTCCTGGCAGGACCTTCCGTGTGTGGCTGGGGCTGAGGTGGCTCATGTGGCTCTGGATGAGGGACAGTGGACTCTTGGAGCTGTGGCTCCTGAACCCTGGGAGTCAAAGGTTCCTATCAGGCTCTTTTTTTTCCTACACCACACATGACAAGGATATGCACTCTCATGTTTTGTTAAGTAGATGCAATAGAAAAATTATTGCATTAAATTGTGGAGCATTTCAGTTCTTGAAATGGCCAAAAAAGATAGCGTTCCCTCCTTGTTTTCCTATCAGTGCTAAATCTTCACTATAGAAAATGTTGGTATTGTGGACACATGTTTCTGTATGAAATTCCTTCAAAAGGAAGAGTTTGTACTGGGGTACCCCAACCAGCTCAGGAAAGGCATGTTTGGGGTATCTGCAGTTTATGGCTATGTTGAAGCCTTGGTTTGATCATGTGGAGCAACTGTCAGCCAAATGATACCTGACATACATTCAAACAGACATTTCTCCTGAGAAAACCCCTGTGCTTTTACACTAGGGAATTTTCCATGTCATGAACAGCCTGAGTTCCTTCTAGGTCACTTTTAATCTGTTTGAACATTGGCTTCCAGTAGATTTGAGCACATGTCAGATGCATAAACATTGTATGTTATCATCTATATTTGCACATTAAGTATTGGATACACATATGAAAACACAGATATAAGAATAAAACAGCCCCTGGCTTTGACTTCTCTCCCTGGACAAGCTGAGATTAAACAGTTTGTCTCTCCAGGCAGATCTATCTAAACAGCAGTATTACCTCATGGCACTTGAAGAACGGGGATGTCTCCAGGGTAGCGCGGATACCCTTCAACCGGTTAAGGTAACTGTTCTGGAATTACAAAATAAAACACATATCCAAGCTGCAGGAAACCTACATAAAAACCATTGCATTGGGGCAGACAGGAAAATCACCCCTGTACCCAGTGTCCTCCCACAGACCTTTCCCTTTGGAGAGTGTCCCCTGGATCCTTTTTATGATCCACTTAACCTTTTGGCTTCTATAGCACGCTGTGAGCTCCTGTGGCTTTCAAAACTCAGTGGAAACATTTGCTTTTGCTGAACTGGTGCTTTCTGCAGAGTCTCCCTGCTGCATCCATTCTGGGAACACCTAATTCAGCAGCTGCTACTTTTTCCTCTCCCCTGCAGTCTCTTAATAGATCAACTCTTCACTTCATCTGTCTTCTTAGCACTCAGTCACAAATCACAAGACACTTCTGCAACTCTGTTACCAGCACTTTTGCAAAGCTGGTCCTGTAGAGGGAAGAGCTTTCACAATGGCCAGCACACAGGTCAAGACCCACAAGCCTGTTCAAGGAGCCCTGCTAATTGCTGGAAGGCACTGAAGATTCCCAGGGGGCTCCACTGATTTTGGGGTTTATATAGAAGAATTAAGCACAGGAACACACACAGAGCAAGTATCTGGGCACTGTACACACTTGCAAGGGGAGAGGTGGGGATTGCTGTATAAAAATGCACTGACCAAGGAGCCCCATCCAGAGCTGTGGCATCATGTGTGCTCCAAGTTCTTAGGGGGTAAAATGCACCCAGGCAAGTTCATCTTCAGATCCAGGAATAATCCCTGGGTAACTCTCGTGAAAGCAAGCATGCCAGTTTGAAGGAGACAGTGCCAAGGGCAACTCCAGCTGGAATCTTGCATTTGGAGACTTTATACAGTGCAGCTTATAATGGGAGTGCTTTGTCAAATAGGTTATTTGACACAGTTGGTGTAAATTGTTTACAGCCAGATCTCTTATTCTCCTGGCAACTTAGGGAAGCTTGGGAAATGCTGGGTGTGGCTTGCCCATGTGAAGTGTGCCTGGCACACTTCACCCTTCTGTGAGACTGGGCACAGGCAGTCTGCCCTGCCAGGATGGGAGCCCCCATCACTCATACTGGGGTACAGAGAGGGCTCAGGGTGACCACCAGCCCAGGGAGGAGAGACAGAGAGCATGGCTGCGACTCCTCAGTGGGTTTTGGGACCTAATCCTGGAGATCCTCAGCAGACTCAGAGTCATGTCAAGCAGTGCTGCTGCAGCCAAGTCCCCTCCCAGCTCTCCACTGCTTTCCCCTCACCCTGCACCAGGACGGTGTTTCTCTTCATCATTTCTCATGCTTTTTAAGAGATTGCTCAGGCTTCAGCCCTGCAGGCCAGGGACCTGATGAGGTGAGGCCAGGCTCCCCAGGAAATGCCCTCTCCAGGCAGTGTCCCAAACATCCCCCACTCACCAAAACGTTCCTGTTTCCTCTGGTGAACTCGCTGAAGGCCTCCATGACCTGTTCCTTTGTCCGTGTCTTCTTGAAGTCCCGGTTCACAGTGCCGTCCTCTTTCTTAAAAAGAAGGGACAGGAGTGAGTTGGATGGGGAGGAAGGGAGTTGGGGCAGGAGTAGTGTTTCTGCAGCCATGTGTGTTGCCAAGTAGGATGTGACTAGCATTTTTGGCAGCTGAAGGATCTGTTTGTGGAGCAGGGGTGAGCAGAGGCAGCAGGTCTCTGCTTGCACATCCCAAGTTATCCTACAGCCCCGATCCATTGTTCTCTACTGCAAATGGAACTCCCCATCATCAAATACTTGCCAAGGTCACTGGCAATGTGGACAAACTCTCCTCACAGACCTGGTGCTTGCTGCTACCAGGGGCTGGAGACTACCAGTTTCTGGTGTTTCTGTGCCCAAATGGCTTCCTATGGCTGCTGTGGCTGAGAATGGTACTGATACCAGCCCTGGACTGTCTCCTTGGCTTGGGGACAGCAGAGCATGATCATGATGGGAAAAAACTGAGTATGGATGGAAACAACATCTCAGGAGCAGGAACAAAACCGCTCCATGAGAAATCCTCTATGGACCATTGCAGCAAGGAGCAAGCCCCATGGCTGTCTGGCCTCACTGGTCCTTTGATAGACCATGGATCACAAGCCCTTCAAGGTAGCAGCCTGGCACTGAGATGCAGCCTTGTGCTCTCCTCCTCATTTCCCCCATCCTTGGCCTGCCATGGGAATGGCATGTCTTGTCCACTGCAGCGATGACACTCAGCCCTGGCCCAGAGGCTCCTGTCTGAATTTCTGGAAAGCTTTGTAGATCTCTCCCCATTTCCCTGGACCTTCTGGGGCTCTGATTTTTACATCAACTCGTTTCACTGTCCAGAGGGACTGTAAGACAGGCAGGTAGATCTCACTTCCTGGATACAGGGACTATTTTAAACCACGCTTGCTTTGTGCCCACAGCTCCATTGCAGGGCTCCATCCCACTGCTCCAGACAACTCGTTTGCACACAATAGAGCAAAAGGACAGGGGCCAAAAGACATCCTGTGGGCTGGGGAAGATGAAGGATGAAGGGGCAGAGCAGATGCTGCAGGGGAAAGAAGGAACAATGACATCACCTGCCCTGGAGGTTAGAGACCCATCAGGGAAGTGCCCCAGCACAGGGCAATGTGCATCCTCCTGGAGAGGGAGCCTGCTGTGGGCATGGTGGCCAGTGCAGTTTGGGGGAAGACTGAGTGCCCAAGGTGAGCCTGTCACCAAACCAACATCTGAAGTGCAGTTTGGGATGAATCACACAGCACATTTCAGCTTCCAGCTTGTGTTTTGTGTAAGCATTAACAAAGGTGGTAACAAAAGCAATGTACAAAAGAAAGACTCCAGGAAAAACTGTGTGTCAATTGCAATGACTGCACCCAGCTTCAAATCACCCTGGACTCAGCCTGACCATTGTGCCACAGGGTGCAAAAGCAATGCTCAGGGCTGGCAGAGTGTGTATTGGCAGAGGACAGGGACAACCTTTTCACTGGAGACTCTACGCTGCTGATAGACCGTGCAGAGCTGGGATCTCTGCTTTCAGCTGTGACCTTGCTGAGGATGCTCTGGGGGCACATGTGTGATGTATAGAGGAAGAGCACTTTGCTGCCATATGCCCCTCATCTGAGCCCTGACGTGGCAGCTCAGAAATGAACCCACCCTCTCCCAGGGGGACGATCGATATCAATCTGGAGAAGGGCCACAGCACTAATTTCACATGTAAAGAGCACAACCTTCCACAAAGCATCCAAGAAAGGACATGGACTTCTAAGCACTCCTAAAAATAAACGAAATTCACAGATGGCCTTTCAGATATGGCAGTCTCAGCTTCAGGAAAGCCAAGCAGCCTATCCATAGTGCTGCTCCCAGCATTACCCGCCTCCTGCAGTTTCCTTGCCCAGACAGAGGTTGCTGCCATGAGGCTGACAACTGCCATGACATTCACAGGTGTCCGAGCCCCGAGGGGGCTGCCTTCCACAAAGCAGAAATGTGAGGGGGGCTGATAAGGTCTATCACAGCCTCCGCCCCGCCAGCGATTCCAGCTTGCGCTGGGGCAGGGCTCGGGTCAGCCAGATCTCCCTCCAGCACTGCCTCTGGCCTTGGATGGGGCTTGTGAGCTGCCTGGCTTGGCAAAGTTAGGTGGAGGCTTTCCGGCCTGATTTTGGGACCCTGCAAACATTCCAACCCTGGGGAATGCCATCCCACGGCCTTGCTGCAGGCAATGGTGAGTAACACTTGGACCAGAGCAGCAGCTCAGGGGTGTCACTTCTTACAATGAGCCCCAGAAAGTTTCAACTGGGCCACCAGGGATCACTTGTGTTACTTTCAGCATGGAAATTTTATTAATAGCTACTGTTTCCAACAGGTTCAAGCTATTCCAGAAAGTCAGATGAATGTCATTATCTCCTTTTGTGCAGGAAAATTTCCATTTTAAAAAGGAAGAACTGGATCCTCAAGGCCACCTGGGAAATGGAGAGCTCAGTCAGGAAAGGGCTGTTATCCTCATGGCCAACCCTGAGCTCCCAGGCTGTGCTATCCAAAAGTCTTCCACTGCTCCTCTCCTTCCTATGACTCCTTTCCATACACCCAGGGTCAAATCCTGTCCTTCCCTCGCACTTCTCAGTACTCTCCTCTAGCAGCCCCCATCCATGGGCGAGGGGCAGGGCAGATTCACTGCTGCTCTTCACAGGGAGCATCCACAGCAAGAAATAAAACATGGGAAGACAGCCAGGGCACCGAAGGCACTTTCCCTAACACAGGAACTCAATCCCAGAAACAGGGAGAACAACAGGGATACAGCACAGCATGACCAGCCCTGTTGGAAAAAATGCCAGCTGTGAAACAGCATGAGCTGCTAATGCTTTAGCTTAGGGGAAAATAACACAGAAGCTGAGGGATTTAAGGAGAATAACAGTAATTAGAGCCTTGATCAAATTAGTCAGCCCCCTAGCAGCAGCAACAGCAGGAATACTGCTGGAGGCCAGCACTTCTCAACATTTTTCAATTAAAGGGCTGCTTCACCTCTTTGAAAAAAAATCCACTGCTCAGATCAGGCAGCTACTTGTTTATGGTTGGCTACACAGAGGTGCAAATCTCATAACTCCTTTATGGCTTTTATTTCCCTCCATGGTGTTTTTTGCCTCCCTAGGGATATGATTTCTTTAGGTTTTTTTTTTTTTTTTTTTTAACATTTTTAATTTCAAGCGCTTCACATATGACCTGCCCCTTAAACATGCCCAGACTGAGAAGCACCACTGGAGGCCAAGGATATATCATGATGGACTATAAATAGACAGATATTTCTGATCACATCAAGAAAGCAGGAAGAAGAAGCAGTGCATGGGAGCTTTAGTCCCAACTGTTCCCTCTTTTTACACAGATTCGTTTTATACAAAGCAGAACATCAGCAGTGGGATCTAGGCATGGGCTTGTCCAGAGCTGGAGCAGCTCACAGTGTGCTTATGGGCATCTACAGCAGGAAAGGAAGATCTTTGGGAGACCTGGAGATCTCAGGGAAGTGCCCTGACCCAATGTAGGCACTGCAGATAGCTGTTGTTGGGAGCACGACCATCAGCATCCTAGGCAAAGACACGGGATGGGCAGGGGCACCTTGCATTGCTTGCTAGGAAACTTTTGAAAGGGCTCAGCCCAAGAGCTGCTCCTGAGGCTTCTGAGAGCATTTAAGTTAGAGGTAAATGCACTGTGTCCTGCTGAATGAAGAAGGTGCAACATGCACAGAGCAAGAGACAACTCCCTTCTGTGGGTGGTTAGAAGGGTGTTAGAAGTAGCAGCTCTGAGTGACCCACTCCTGGTGACCTTTTAAACCCATCATCCAACTCCTGCATTTGTTTGCTGGTGAGGTGAAGGGAAACACTGCCAGGGAAATCTACAAAATCTGTGTGAGGCCTTTATCAGGGAACAGCTTAATTTTTTTTTAATTCAATCATTTTGACACCTCTATCTTTAGGCAGGACATTAGGCTACAGAGACCCAGATAGCCACTCTGGGAGAATTCTGCCCAACTCAGAGAAGAGAAAAATAATCTGTAATCAAGAAAAGAAACTCCTCCAATCAAGACACATGCAGATACTGAGCCATTGTTTCCACTAAGAGCAGGTGACTGCTCTGAGCTACTGTCTGAGCCCTCAGCAGGAACCCAAGCCTGAATTACTAAAAACACAACAGAGCTCCCCATGGCTGCCAAGCCAACACCATGCCCAGGCATGCAATGAAACCCTTGGCTCAAGTGTGATATTACCTTTAATTCACACTGGCTGCTATCAAAAGGCATAGGCCATTGCTAATGTTCATGCAAGCCAGACCTAGCTCTGTTCAAGGGCCATCCCAGACACCTTTCTTGCTGCAAAGCCTCCTTGGAGAAAACCTTCTGGGCTGGCTCATCTACTGGGGACACAGAAGCATCCCAGCTGGTGTCTCCAGAAATATGAGCACTGCTCTGAGCAAGAGCAGTCAGCAGGTTACATGTGCATGCTGGTGCTGACAGAAAGTGCACCTGTGTGTCCCATTGTCCCATTTCATAGGGCTCAGTTGCTGAATCTTCCTGGACAGGCTTGTAAACACAACCTCCTTACTGGCTAAGCTCACAGCTCCGACCGCAGATCGGCACACGTTCAAGCTGGGATTTGGATTAGTGGCTCAGCCCAGTGGCAGAGCAGAACTGAAAGCAAACAACTAATTTGAGTATTCAGGTTGGAGGATGGCACTTTGTATTTTGCAGGGAGGGAGAAATCAACCAAGCAGCTGATGTAATGAGATTATGTCTAGAACTGTCCTTTTGCATGGATGCCCTGAGCTCAGCTGCATTCTCAGAAGAGCAGCAGTGCCCTGGGTGAAGTGCCTGTGTGGTGGTTTGGCCGCAGGGGCTGGGGATGTGCAGATGTGACCCACTCTCACCACCAGCCTGCTGCTTGTGTACCTCTGTGAGTTTGGCTAGTGAGCACTCCCAGCAGCTGATCCCCTGCTCAGCACAGCTGGCCAGACTCACCTTTATCCCCTCGATCCTGAAGCCCAGCGTGGCGGTGGAGCTGATGGTCTCCCTCCACTGCATGTAGCGGGGCTTGGTCACTGCCCGCAGCACGTTCTCCTCCTCAGTGGGGGCATCGGGGTCCACCTCAATCATCTTCTGGTACATGTCCTTCCTCAGGCTCGGCTTCTTCCGGGCCTTTATCAGCTCCTCCTCCAAGTACGTTCTGCAGAGAGTGAGGGTGTATGAGCAGGGCTACCACATGAGGTGCCTTATACACACTGACAGCCCTTACCCCAGAAATCAGGCTGATCCAGGATGGCTGATCCCTAAGGAGTAGTGCAGCATAGGAAATAATGGAGCAAGCCTCTTTGTAGCTGAATTGATCCTGATTTAATTATCACTCCATCATCAACACCCAGTATTTTTTCAGTTCATCAAGGAACCACAACCAGTCTGGCAATAACATGGGAAGTAATTTCTCACAGGTGCTCACAGGCCTTGCTGCTGCCACCCTGGCAGCCTCCTCGTGCCATCCCTTGTCCTGAGGGGCCCATACCCCACTGTTCAGGAAACCTAAGCTCCCACCTGAGCTAAGCATGGCTTTCAAGATATGCCCATGAAACTGCGCACATGTTCTGGGAGCCAGAATTCAAGGCAAGAGGGACATTACTGTGTCCCATCCTTCAGCATTAGCTGCTGCTCCCTTTGTGGGTCAGCCAAAGCTGCTCCCATGCATCTCCTGTGCTTTTCCATCCCCTCTAGGCACCATGAGGGCTCCGCCTCACCAGATGCTAAACGGGGTGTTTTCACACAGGGCTGTGAATTTTGCCCAGCAGAAGTCTGCTTCAAGTAGACTTCCTAGCAAAAGCCTCCCCTACAAGATGAGCACAGGAAGGGATACAACCTTGGCCAGGTGCTGACCACCACCCCAGGTCCACAGGGTGCAGCCAGGATAGGGAAATGGGAGAAGATGCAAGGTGCAGAGAGTGCGCAAAGACCTTCGTATTATCCATACTTCAGAGAAGCATCCCTCTGTGCCAGAGCACAGTGGTGGAAAAGTTCTGCACTCTGGCATGCATAAAACCATCATCCACAAAGTAATACTTCCTGCAGCAATAATAAACCACCACGGAATTCCTCTTGCAGCTCCCAAATCAACCCTGGCTCAGCCTGAAAAGTGTCCAGGCCCTCCTCAAACAACCCACCAAGTTGGGTGAGATGTCCCAGCAAAACAACACAGGAATGACCTTATCTGTCCCTGTTCTACACTTCCCACTAGCCATGCCCACGTCTGAAGAGGGACAGTGCCCTCTGCCCTTGTCCTTTGTGCCAAAATCCCAGCAGCAAACGTGTGGTTCACCTCCAGAACCAAGCAAAACTAACTGGGAGAATGCTGAGTGGTCTATGTGGAACAGTGTTCCTGTGTCCCACAAGGCAAACCTTTGCTTAGGGCAGACATCCCCAGGCCATCAGCCCCTTTGAAAAATACTGTGGGTAAAATGAAAGTCTTTGGCTGAGATCACCAAGCCCATGATTTTGGTGCAGATGGAATAAAACAGCAGAATAAAGCAGCAGCATTCTCAAAATGCTGCTCACAGTGCTCTGAAAGCTAGAATTTCTTCTTATGAATGACAGCTCACCAATGTCTGTGGCTTGGTCCTCCTCATTGCCTCAGGCTTGTGCCAAGGCTTAAGAAAGACAAACTTTTGTTTAGGAGTGATTGGAGTAGGCTGCCACATCCCAAAGCCAGGTTGGCATGAAAAAAACCAAACCTGTATCTGCCTGACATCAAGCTGTTGGCTCAGGTTTAACAGCCCTGAGGTTTAGATTATTTGCTCAGCCATGGGGATGCCCCATTCCACAGCATTAATTCCATTCATCCTCTCACCAGCTCCTCCCACAGCACCATCTTATTTCAGGATGACAATGCTCAGCACATTTTCCCCCTTGCCTGAGCTCCAAAACCCCAGGTACATAAATCACTTGACATGTGATCTGTGCATGGGAGGCTTTCTTCCTCCCAGAGGCAGCCACAGGAGCACCTGGGCAGCGTGTCCAGCAGCTTTTCTTCTGGTGGCTGCTGTCTGGGTCCAGAGGGAGTCCTGTATCCTTCCCACAGCAACATGTGTGTGCCAGCCAGGGCCACACGGCTGTGCCGGGCCCTCTGCCCTTCTCTCCACCCCTCCGGTGGAAAGTATTCCCCGCCTTTTCCCTGCCGACAGCCCGGCACGCCAGTTCGAGTTTCACATCGGGATTCAGGAGGGGAAAAAAAGATTCCTCCCTCCCACAGAAACCATCAGCTTTTCCAGCAGCGCAAGCGTCTCCACCATGTCTGGGCTGCGCCTTTGCCAGCGAGGGGGATCTCAACCCTTCGTGCCACCAGCCTGCTGCACCCCCAGGGCCGAGGGGTGGCCTGAGGCTGCTCCAAAAGTGGCAGCCGCCTGAGGTCACCAGCCCTGCTCACATCTGCTCTGGGACACCTTTGTCAGCTGTGGCACAGCTCACTCAAAAACTGCTGCTGGCCAAGTGGCTGTAGCCTGGGATCCTGATGGATCTGGAGAGATGGTTCTCAAGGAGGACACGGGTAATATTGCTCATCTGTTAGGAAATATTTCAAGAGCTTTGCATGAAAGGCACTGAACTACTTAGCATACGCATTTTATCCCTCCAGTGCACATCGGAGGAAAGGCTGAGCAGAGGGAAAATTTCTTGCTCACTGAAATTGTGCCTTTCAAGTGTCTTTATTTCACCCCTCTGGCACCCTGGGCAGGATCTCCTACCCCCCATCCTTTGGCTGTGTCGTCACATGGCAGAGAGACCCTTTGAGTAGCTACTGTGCCGTTCCCATGTACCCAAACCCAAGCAGAGTGCTCTCACCTCTGCCACAATAAACCTTTCCCAGCATGCAGGACAGACAACAAGCAGAGAAGGAAGGAGCCTGGTGTATCCTTTCCACATTCAGGTTTCCCCATGGCTCTCTCATGGTATTTGCTGAGCTTTACCTGAAGACAGGTGAGCCTGGTATTCTTAATTGTGTGTTTCAGGCAGTTTTACCTAGGAGATGTATTTACTTTTGAGTATCCCTTCTTAAACTCAGAAAACACTCACCCCAGTGCCACTCACCTGACCCCCATTTTGCAGTCCATAACACAGGGGGAGTCAAACTCAGCCAGCAGATCTTCCATCTGGTTGTATCGCTCCCCATCCTTGACTACATCTCCGTGGTAGGCAGGGACATAGGGCTTCAGGACATCGTTCATGAGGCGGTCGAGGCACCGCTGCTCCGATTCACAGTGCTTCTTCAGTATCCTGCCATTGGCTGCTGCCTTGAAACTACCTGAGGGTGACAAGGGACAATGTGGCTTTGCACGGAGGGGGGATGATGCTGTGCCTTCTAAAACAGGAAAGGTAGCCCAACACCTTGGAAGCACCTCCATTTACACCTGCACCCAAAGGAGTCCCTACAGTCAGGGACTGAAAAGCTCAGGTTGCCAGAGGTTTGTGACCAGCACCCCAAAGAAGGCAGAGACCTGTCCTGCAGCACACATTTGCTTCACACCCTCTGTGCACTTCTCAGTAAGTTCACATCTTTGTGTCTGTGTCATGTGTGGGGCAACTTTGTGCTGGGCAGCATCACCCACTTTGCAGTGGCTCAGGAGGTGGGCCTGGCTCTCACCCAGAGCACCCAGCTCTCTTCTGCCTGAGGAAAAAGCAGCAAGAATACCTGCTGGCCCAGGGAGATTGAAAGCCCAGAGCCCAGACCTTCACATTACCCTCACTAACATTTAGGTAAGACACTCTGCTGGGCTAGAGACTGAGAGCTGCAAGCTGTGACACTCATGCAGCAGCCTAAAGAAATTCAGGCCAACCAAGCTCATTAACCTGGGATAACCAAGGGCCCTGCCACCACTCTGTCCCTCCCCATGCTCCGTACCTGCGTGTCCCGCTAGCTGGATCCAAGGGTACTTCTTCTTGAAAGACATCACAAACGGGGACCAGTGCACCATATTCTTGATCTTCCTCCATGACTTGCTCTAAGGGAAAAAAAAATCATGAAGGTAAATGCGATGTTTTAAGCCTTTACTGTCTGTAAAGTCACTTCAGGCAGCATGCAGCTGTTTTGGACAGGGAAAGAGGCACCACAGCCAGCGCAGGATGGAAGCAAACAGAAAATCTGCTCTTTTCCCATTGTGCTGTGCCAAGCTGGAGCCGCTGGGCTTCAACTCTACATTCAAAAATCACGAGTAACTTCACTAAAGTGGATGGCGTTACAGCATTGTTCCAGTTGGCTGCTCCTGCTGCAGAGCGCCCAGCCATCCGCACTGCCTCATCCCCGCTCCCTGCATCCCTCTGCGGGAGCAGCAGGGACATTAACCCATCCCTGAGCACCGCATTAGATCACAGCAGATGGAGTGGGAAGGCAACCTGGGACTGACATCCAGCCACAAAACCGAGCTGCAGGTCCTGAGGGGAACAAGAGCACAGGCACACAGAGGATCCCTGCCTGGCTTTTGTTCCCCCTGAAAGGCAGCTGCTGTGTCCATTAAGCTGGCAACCCTCATGCACTGATCCGCCTGCTCTGGCCCATCTGTAACTACAGTTCAGAGAACAATTCCCTTCTGACACGTTGTGTTTCTCACCAGATAGATTGCTCAAAATTATTTACATGACTCTAACGAAGGCTGCACTGGATGTACGAAAGCCTCCCTCAATGGCTCCTTCCTGCAAGTTTTTCCCTGGATTGTTCTAGGGAACACACCACCAGTAAAAGGCAGGGGATGACCTCTTATCTTGGCCCCAGAAGGTGACGGCACAAACAAATTATGTGAATGATATACAACGGCAACAATGGAAAAATGCCTTCTTGTGGGAGCTGGGACAAACAGTGTAGTCCTTGGCTGCTCCAAGCTTCTGGGTTCAGCTGGAAGCCAGCAGATAAATTATCCTCATTTGCTCCACTCTGAAGGCATGGGAGGGAGCCTTCCAGAAAGCCCAAGTAATCTCTTCCTCATGTTTGGAGAACTGGCCCCTGTTCCAGTAATGCTTCACAGACAGGCAGGGAAGAGCCAGCAGCCCCAACTTGCAGTTTGGATGCTTGCTGGGGGTGAACTCAGAGCACAAGAATCCATGCTGGGAACTGCTGACATGTTTAAATGGCGAACAAGAAGGCAGACAAAGATGTTAGTGTGTAAAGCGTGGAAATCACACTGGGTTATCCCTGTGCCATGCACCAGCCCACTGGGGAGCAGGGAGATGCAGGGGCCGCTCAAGCGGTGGGCAGGACACGGGTGGAAGAGGGGAAGAATAAAGGTCCTTCCCCACCTTTCAGCCTGGGAGGAGCAGGGCAGCCCTTCTCTGGAAGGCTGCCCGTGGCCGTGGCCAGGAGCATCCTGGTGCAGCCTGGCACTGGTACAGTCTTGCAGGAGTTTGGCAGGAGTTGCCCAAGCGTGGGGTGACACCGGGCATCCCCTTCTCCCAGGCTCCTCCGCTCTGTGGGCTCGCTCTGCTGCCTGCCTTGCTTGCTTTGGCAGGGGGTTGGGCAGTTCCCTACCTGACATGAGGATGAATGTTTTTATTTCCACACATGGTGCCAGAACTTGTGTGTTTTAGCTGTTCTTTGTTCTCCTTTTGGCAGAGAGTGAAGGGGAAGCGGGGGGGTGTCCCCTCCTTTTGTTTTTAAAATAGTAACATCAAATCCTGGCTGATGTCATGAAAAAAGGGGGAAAAAATGTCTCTGGGGGAGTTTGGACTCTAAATGAGTGTGACCCACCTCCTCTAAAAGAAGGAGTCCTCCCCTCACTTGCAGCACAGCATTGTAAGTCACTCGGTCCCAGGAAACATGCCAAGGCAATGTGCCTTCCCAAGCCAAGATTTTGTTTTTGTGAGAGCTTTATAGTTAAAACCCTGAGGTACTTCAAGGTACAGGCAGAATGAAGGCAAACACTCCCTAAAGCAGGGCAGGCCACTCTGGCTTCCCCCTGCCAGGGCTTTCCCAGGAGTGATGCTCCCCATTCCAGCACTGCTCCCAGTGTAGGGTAATGACCCTGAGTCCCCTGGAGACACAAAACACAACAACAACAACAACCCTTCTGCTGATCTGAACGGAACACAGAGCCAGTCACTCAGCACAGCCACCCACTCAGCACAGCCACCCGAGGAACAGGTAGCACATCCTCACCCTCCTTACGCCAGAGGGAAACATTTTCATCCAGGCCTCACCTGGTTTCAGGCACACCTTTGGCCAGGTATTTCCAACCCAAGTTTTAAGGACATGTGTAATGACTTTTTTTTTTATGGTGAAGCTTGAGGCAGCTTCATCCATTTCGAGCCACTCCCAACCTGCTGGAAATTGACTGCAAGGTCAGCTGTCACTGCTGCAGGGGTGACCCACAATTCTGATTCACAGAGCCCCCTTCCCCCAGCTTCACAGAGCCAACCACTGGACACTAACAGGGGAGAAGAGGGACTGTTTTCTCTCTGATTCCTTCAGGAGTCTGGATTTTTGTTTTACACCTGAACCCCCTCCCAGTGTAATAAGGAAAAGTTTGCTTCATCAAAATGATGTTGCTCTGTCGTGGGAGTGCTCAAAAGGTTGAGTTTTGCAAGGCACAGCTCCCCTGCTAAACCAGCAGCTGCATGACTCCACCTGATCTCTGGGACAGGCTGCAGAAGGGGACCATAGAGGAACACCACTGGTCAATGCCCCCAGGGATCCTACCTCTCCCTTTGACTGAAGATAGAAAAATTCTCCCTAGGTAGAGTGTTGCTACAAAAAGTCAGTCTTTGTACTTTCCATTGAAAGGCTTCTAACCATCAGCAGGGTCCTTCACCCTGACAAGAGGTCTCTGTTTATTCAGACACTGATGGGCATTCAGAGATCTCAAAGGCCATGGCTTGGGATCCTGGTCATGCCAACCCTCATGCCAGGCTCTTCAGCCAGCCACAGAAACCATGAGGTTCACACCACTCCAGTCACACTCCACAACCACATTCAGGAAACAGCCCCTCTGCTGCCTCCTGCCCTGCCTGGTGCTATTAATAGACAAATGGAGTATTAAGGCTATTTACAGTAAAGAAATCTTCTTAAACACTGCCTGTTGGGAACCATAAGGTCATCGCCTCCAGGCTTGTCTGTAACTTTTGGTTTACATGTCAAGGAGTTATTTGCTCACACATCCAGGAGCACAGCCACAGCTGTAGGTGCATGGAGGTGTTACCTGTGGTAACTCCTCCGACTCAGACCGAAGGATTTTTCACTATACTGGAAAAAATCGTTCTGCAGTTGGCATTACCAAGTGATGCAGGTGAAGGGCAGATATCTGCTCTTCTCATTTGCCTGCAAGGAGGTGAGCTCACAGGTGGTAATTTCAAAAGGTGAGCACATTTCCAAGCGTTTTGCATGATCAAAGCCTGCACCTGATGTGGCACCCTGACACCCAACTCTCCCCCAGATCCAGCCCTGTGGTTGCTCTGCCTCCTAGAAAACTCAGGAAGCTGTGTGGACTGACTGCACTCTTGCACAGGCAGCAAGAGCACGGAGCCTGCATAAGTAGGGAATATGCACGAGGTGTCTGATGCAATTCGACACTTTTTATTTAAAACCTGGTTCAGCATCAGCAAATGCCAACTGATTAGCTGTTAAGTAAATTATTTAGTGACTCTGGAAATATATTTAGCAAGGAATGGCACTGTTTTCCCTAATAGTCTGCCACATGGAAAAGAGGCTCAGAAACTGCAGAACCAACTCTAAAAAAGAACTTTTCAGGGTTTCTGCAGCACTCTGCTTCTGCCCTCTTACAGCTTTTGCTTACCGCACAGAGCAGTACCCCAAGACAGGGGTGGGATACAGGCCAGAGGAATTAATCCCTCCCAGTGAGCACCCACAATTAGTCAGGGGGAGAGAGTGCTGGGAAAACAATTTTATCTGCTGTATGTTTAACTTTACTTATCTGAAGCTTAAAGCAAACTCTAGGCTTTCCCCATCTGTCAATAGATCTTCGTATGGAAAGAACAACACAGGAGGATTTAGTGCCAGTGCAGAAGGTCAGAGGATATATTTTGTTTAATTAGATTAAACAAAAAGTGACTGATGAGCTCAGTGCTCACTGTACATTTTCTCTATTGCATATTTATTCCTTTAATGTCTGCTCAAAGGAGACGTGCCTTTCTCAGTCTGCCTGTTGCCTCCCTTTCCCAGCACAGACACTGGTGGAATTTGCCTGGTGTTATTCCCCATGCATGGAGCCAGCAGGGTGCTCTTCCCTTTCCATGCATTCTGCCAGAGATAGGCAGTAACTGATTTAATTTGCTGAAATTATGCTTTCCTATGATTTTATGGAACCAAACATTCCTGAGGCTTTGGGTCAACAGGAGAACCCCAGGTGTGTTGGACCCAGGTCGTGTGTGATCACAGACCTAATATGGTTTGTACCATCACGATGCCTCGGGCGAGCCTCTCGCAGATAAAGGTCAGTGGAGACTGACACAGGGGAAGATGTCACCATCATCTTTGACAACATTTGGCCTCCATCAGGGCCCACTACGGCTGTGGAATATGCCATTGCTGGCCCCAGGGGGAACACACAGAACTGTTTGAGTAGCAGACCTGTGTTAGTCAAAAATCCTGAGGGTCAGACAGCCACGATTCGGCCATACATCACTGCTGTGTGGGAGGGGTGTTCTGTCTGCACAGGGACTCTGTGGGGATGGATTTTTAATGGGAACCACTGTGTTAAAGGGTGTAAAATATCCCACACTCGCCCTAAAATTCTTACTACTTGACCTGTGTGGGTACCACAGCGGTCCCTAGAGAAAGAGAAACTTCACGCCCTTAAATCCCTAGTAAAAGAACAACTAGCTCAAGGGCACAGAGAACCATCCATGAGCCCTTGGGATACCCCTCTATTTGTTATAAAAGAGAAGTCTGGTAAATGGAGGTTGTTCCATGACCTGAGAAAAATCAATTCACTCATGGAAAGCATGGGTGCTTTGCAACCTTGTATGACATCTCCTACAATGATTCCTGCCACCTGGGATATTCTGGTTGTGGACCTAAAAGATTGGGGTTTTACTATTCCTTTACACCCAGATGATACCCCGAAGCTAGCTTTCACAGTGCCATCCATTAATAATTCTGCACCAGTTCAGCATTATCAATGGAAAGCTTTACCACAAGGAACGAAAACCAGCCTCACAATTTGCCAATGATACGTTGCTCAGGCCTTATCATCAGTAAGAGAACAATTTCCAGGGGCGCACTGTTACCACTACATGTATGATTTCTTAATTGCAACCCCAACTAAAAAAGACCTTTCACAGATCTGGCCAAGACTGATGCAAGCATTAAAAACATTTGGGCTGCAAGTAGCACTGGAAAAAGTGCAGCAGTAAGCACCCTGAAAGTACCTTGGGCTCAAAATGATAGATCAGACCATACAACCACAAACAATTTGACTTTCAAAAATTCAAACTTTAAGCGACGCACAAAAACTTTTGGTTACCATAAACTGGCTCAGACCCTATCTAGGACTGGCCACCTCACAATTGGTACCCTTATTTAACATCCTAAGAGGTGATCTAAATTCTCACAGAAAATTAACCCCAAAGACAAAAGCTGCTCTTGAAATAGTAGAGCAGGCTATCACAAACAGACAAGTCCACCAGATATGCCAAGAGGTGTGCATTACTGTATTTATTTTCATCATTGCTTTTCATCCTACCAGAATTAGTGGACAGGGGGATACTCAGTGGCCTGACCCATTGCATATTTTAGAATGGGTATTCCTACCTCACCAACCTAAAAAGACAGCCCCTACCATCTTTGAATAACTGCAGAATTAATCATCAAACGCCATCAGAGATGCTTACAATTAAGTGCAAGAGATCCTTATAAAGTTGTTATACCTGTGCCACAGGAACAATTAGTTACCATCTATCAAGCCACGGATTACTGCAATTGGGTGGGACCACTGCACTATTCCTAAAACCACTGAATAGTTGCACACCCCTAAAAGGTGTTACAGTGTTTAGTGATGGTTCTGGGAAAACAGGAAAAGCCACTGTAACGTGGAGAGAGGAAAATGAATGGCAAACATTGGAAAGTTTTTAGAGTGGATCACCACAGCTGGTGGAGCTACATGCCGTAGCTATGGCTTTTCAACGTTTTCCCCATATTCCTTTAAATATTGTAACTTACTCTGCCTGCATTGCTGACATGACACAGAGATTAGACCTAGCCCTGTTAAAAGAAATTGACAATGCACCATTATTTGACCTACTAAGAATGTTGTGGCATACCATCCAGGCCAGAACTTGTCCTTATTTCATCTTACATCTTAGAAGTCACACAAATTTACCAGGTTTCATTGCAGAGGGTAATGCTCGTGCAGATCGCCTAGCTAGCCCTGCTTGGACCGCACCACAGCCAGATATGCTCGCATGAGCAAAAGCATCACATGTTTTCTTCCATCAAGGTGCTCAAGCCCTACAGAGTCAATTTCTGCTGTCAAACACAGAGGCTTGTCATATAGTTAACAGCTGTGCTGACTGCCAAGGCCACACTGCAAATGGGAGTTAATCCCCGTGGTCTGGAAGCTTTACAAATTTGGCAAACTGATGTCACACACATCCCTGAATTTGGATATCTAAAATATGTGTATGTCTCAATTGACACCTTCCCCTCAGCCATGTGGGCTACAGTACACACAGGGGAAAGCAGCGGGGATACCGTCACACTGGCAATCAACCTTTGCTGCTTTAGGTATCCCCCACACCATCAGAACAGACAATGGCCCTGCATACATTTCACACAGACCAAGAAAATTCCTACAGCTCTGGGGCTTGTCACACCACACTGGTGTTCCCCACTCAGCAACACGACAGGCCATTGTGGAACATGCACATGGCACTTTAAAATGGATACGATAAACAGAGAGTGGGAATGTCTGGTGAGACCCCACAGAGCAGAGTGGCTAAAGCTATATATATCCTGAACAATTTAACAATACTAGAAAATTCCCAGAATCCAGTAGTTTTAAAGCATTTTTTATCACTGCAATCATCCAGTGATGTCCAATCTCCTAAATCCAAGGTAATGGTACAAGATATTATCACCAATAAATGGGAATGTCTGTGGGATCTCATTACTCGGGGATGTGGGTACACTTGCATGTACATGGACACCGGAATGTGATGGGTACCTGTCAGGTGTGTTCACCCTGCTCCACGTCCTGCTCAGGACCAGAAGCAACACGTTCCTGATGGCCCCCAGCAGATGTCATGGAGCAGTGGTTTAAATGACTTGTACACCTGCTACATGGGGATCTGGGACAATTTATTTAAGGATTTTTTTCTATTTAAGGACATGAATCACAAACCTGAACTAAGACAAATTGTTTATCCTGTTAGTTGGTTTTCTCACTGCTCTAAAGTTGAAGTGTTTCTGGTTCACAGAGTTAAGTTGTAAAATGGTAACTTTTAAGTAATGACCTCGTGTCATGCCATTTTGAGGATTTGTATTGCTGGTAATCCTGTTTGACAGCTCCTGGGTATGACTGTTATATCTCCAATGATACAACAGATACATCATTGACTGGGAGGGGCTGTGCTTGCCAAGTTGGGTGGAAAGCCTCATTTGAGCTTTTTAAAGCCTAGGTCGAGATTTTTTATTTGTGTCATCATGACTGTTCCATACATTGTGCCATATTTGTCATCCTCTCTGCAACAGCCCTGAATGACAGACACTGCATTTGTATTTAAAAACAAAAAGGGGGAACCGTGGTGGCTAACAGCTGGCCTGGAGACCTCACAGTTCTAAATAATCCTAATTATAATTTTATAACTGAAATGTAACTAACTTTGTAACTGCCTCAGTTACATAACTCGGCCAGTCGGGCTGTTGGGGAGCAGGTAAAGCCGTTGGGGACACGGGCAGCCATGGCCAGGGGGACAACTAATTCAGCCAGCCAGGACTGACCACACAGAATTCCAAATGTGTGCAAGGAGAGCAGCACTCAACAAAAGCTGGCTGTTGTCACATGAACCTCGGTGTGTTCAGTCATGTGAGTGTCTCCAATGTGAGTGTCCAGCAATAGAGCTGGACCTGTATTTCAGTGCTTTTTATTAACTAGAGCATGCATGGTTAGAGGGAAGATTACACACCTGGGCCAGGGGATGGAAAAGAGATGGAGCAGCATTAAAGTAATGATATTCCCAATTGTGAAAAGAACTTCAGCTCCTTTCTCCCAGGAAAATTATGAAATATCCTAGGATCAGAAGAGGTGTAGGAAAACTATGAGGAGACAGCAGTGTCACCAATGCCTGCTGCTTCCCCAGGCTTCATTGGAGTTGCTGCAGCCCAGGGACTCGCATAAGTGACACCCTAGCTTTCCCCTCCCTCTGGAGAAAGCCCTGCTCCTTGGGGCTTCACTTCCAGCTCTTCCAAGAAGTGACACGAAGGTGTGATATTGCAGGCCACAAGATGTTTCACTCACAAGTAGAAGGGTCACGTGGCCAGAGCCTTTCTGGTTTAAAAAACCTAGGCAGCTAGAGCTGAGAAAGGCAGACTTTGCACCACAGAGCCCTCCTCTTCAATAACTAAATGAGTGGGGGGAGCTTTTGCCTGCAGAGTTGACTCCATGCCAGCCTGCTCCACAGCCATGCACTTACAGCCAAGGAAAAAGAGGCCATTTAGTTTTCCATGTTTAAAAGAATGAATGTGTTTTCTTTTGCTCTTTAAAAAGTTGTTAAGGTTTCCCTAGTGATGATTGTTTCCCTTGACTGGGAAAAACCTTGTCACTCCAGCCACGGCAGGGAGGCCAGCTTTGTTCATTGTGCTGGATGCTGGGTGCGGAGGGCGGTGGGGCAGAGCTGACAGGTACCACAGAATGCCTCCTGCTGGTGTGTCCTGGCATGGGGGGGACCAAAATGCAGGATACTGGGTGAAAAACCTGTGATGTGATGATGCAGAGCTGGGCTTATGATCTGCTTGGCTTTGCCATCTCTCAGCTCCTGGCTGCCTCTGTCCTGGCATCAAAAGAAAGAGCCCAGTGACTGCTTCTGCATGCACCCGGCTGTGACCACTGACCCTGATGCTGGCAGCAAGGGACAGTCCATATTTTGAATCATCTTCCTCCTACACAAACTCCTCTCATCCTTGCCGATGCTGTACTGCACAGCAGCTGAATAGTCTTGTTTTGGCCAGAGGAGCGGCTGGAAATGGGATAGGGGAGCTTTGGATCAGTGGGCATTTTTTGATTTAGTCACAAAAGGTATAATACAAACCCAAAACCTGGCAGAAGCAATGCCAGTTCCACGTCCCGCAGATGTCACTGAGCAAAGATAAAGTGAGGCCCAACATCAGACTTCACTGAAGTTAATACAAGGAAATACAGTGTGATGACTGACAGGCATTTCTGGGTGCCTAGAAATTCTAGTGCAAAACCCCAAGCCTCATTAGATAAATTATTTTGATGGCTGCAGTATAGATGCTCCGGTTGGGGTGTAGTTTCTTCTGTTGGGATGTAGCAGCTTCTGCTACTTTCCAAGGATTCCATCTCATTTAGAGTGAGAAAAAAAAATCCTAATATGTGCACTCTTTTACTTCAAACACTTTGTTTTTCAGAATAGCCTCATTTTAGCCAGGAAGGATTTTGTCTTTGACAAGAGAGAAACCACTCCCCTCTGGTTTTGTAAGGAATACCCTTTTCACCAGAGGGATCAGGGAGTTGTCCCACCAAGACCAAGGATCTGGGGTAGAGGATCATAGAGATAAAGCTACTTCTTCTCTGCTGTCTGCAGAGACCAGCATGCATGATAGATGAGCCTCAGTAAAAATGCATGAAAGCCAGGAACATCTGCTTGGATCATGGAAAAAATATTCCAGTGTATTGGAAAAAGCCAGGAGCTTGTTGCAGGCTCCCTCTTCCTGCTTGTGATGAAGGCAAGGAGAATTAGAAATAGCAAAGGCAGATGAGTGAGCAGCAGTCCTTCAGCTTGACCTCCCCTATGACAATGGAAGGAAACAGAGCGGCTGTGGGAGCCAGGAGCACAGGAGTCACCCATCGCCTGGAAGGACACTTGGAACCTCCTCACCCACAAAGCGTGAGCAGAGTAGGAGTCACGTCAACACCACGCTCAGGGGAAATGGCTACAGAGAGGACAGGGGGTGTTAGACCTCTCTGTCCAGTTTGGCAAAGAAGGAAAGAAGACAAAAAAGCCTAAGTGAGAGCAAAGGTGAAGCCTGCATTGGAGCTCAGAGTAGCTGAGCCTCAGAGCTACTGTTGTCTCCACAAGGCATTTCTTCTGGTGGAGAGCCTTTACTGAAGCAAAGCTGAACACCTCCTAATGCAGATCAGCCAGAACTGACCCTCCCATAAAGCCAGTGGAATTATTAATTGCCAGCATCAGATATGTTCAGCCTACTTTCCTGAGTGGGAACTGATCCAGATCTCTGCAAATGTATTTGTTACTCATTACGTACACATCAGTAAGATTTGTTAAGCAACTTTCAGCTTGGAAAAGGTAAGTGAGTAATTCAGAAACAGCTAATCACTTTTGGTGGAGTGCTACTTAACCTGTACCATGCTTCTTCCTCAGAAAGCAGCTAGCCTTTAAAAGTTATCAGACTATAAAAATCCTTGCTGGTAGCCAAAGTGAACCTTGGTAAACTGATTTGTGAGAAGACACCCAGAGCACTGCAGCTCATTGGTGCAACATGCTGGAGCACAGAGCTGCAGGCAGCCAGATCAGGCGTCCAGCTGAGAAATGGGATGTGCTGCCCAAAGATCTGACCCTGTATCCCTCTATCAGGGAACTTGTCATCGGCTTTGATGGAAACTGCTCCCTTTCCATCTGGAGATTGTGTTTGATCCCCTTCCCAGTTCCAGGGTATTCACCATCATCTTTCTGGTTCCAAACATTATTTCAGCTCATCAGCTGCTGCAGCAGCGCAGCACACGCTGGGGACATGGGCTCCTGTGCCTGTGCTGGCTCTAGCACTTCTCACTTTCATGCTGCCTGCAGGGAAGGATCCCTGCAGCCTTCCCAACCCTGCCACTGTGAATCCCGAACTGCTTCTAGTTCCCACATGCTGAGACCAGGAGGTGTGCCCTTCTTGACAGCCAACAACTGCATCAGTCTCTGGTTCCTTGATTTGAAGACCAGCTCAGCTCCCTATAGGCTACAGCTTAGGATACGGAGGAGACTCAGCTCCTGAAAGTCACAACAGAGTGTCCCAGAGGGCAGTGGTTTGGTTAGGCACAGCCTTCCTGCAAGAAACAACCTGAATACAAAACCTGTGCTTGTACATGTCAGTAATCTGGGATGGGAGCTATAGGCTTTGCTATATCCTCCCAAGGGATGAGCCAAACCCCAGAGTCCTTTGAGAAAGAGGGGTGTCAGCACAGGGCATGTTGTGAATACAGACCAGCAGGAGATAGTAAAAGTCACAGTCATTTCCAATCTGGCTGATTTAAACTGGTAGATAGAGTTAATCATAGGACAGGGGCTGTCAAACACTCTCTTCTACAATTCAAAGGTAAGTTTTTAGAGATTTAAACCAGGATGACATATTTACAGTCTGCCTGGAAGCACTTGGGTCAGAGACACCAAATGCAGGTGTAACTTCAATGACTGGAACAAAGCATTACTTTGTTCTTAATATTTGATTTTTTGAGTTTGATTTCTTTCTGTCACATTCAGGAGGTGACCCAGAAATCTTGGTACTGGACTAGTCTGCTTTCTGACAAGGGCCATGACATGAGCTGAAATGCCCAGAGCTCATGTACCCAAAGAAGAGGGGTGGACAGGGATCTCCTCCCGCCACAAGGCTCAGGGCAGGCACACGCTGTGGTGTGATGATACCGCATCACTCATCCTTTCAGTCTGGCATTACCAGGCAGGGTGGACACGGGTCAGACAGGGCTGCCACTGACTCCCAGTGCTGCTGTAACTATGTGAAGCATTTCCTCTGGCATAGCACAGAGGGCATTGATATGGATTCTGTACATGTAACACTCCAGGAGCATAATGCCCATATGCACTCACGATACACAAGCAAGGTTAACAATGCCAAGTCACGCGATGTCAGTGAAGCCATCTGCACAAGAAGCTGAATGAGAAAGGCCTGGCCTTCTCAACCCAACCCTACGTCCTTTGATGCTGCTGAAACCTCCAGAACTTCACACCGGTTTTGGACACAAAAACTTTCCATTGCTGTTCCCTTGCTGTGCCCACTCATGGAGTTAGATCCCTGTTCTTCTGCTGTTTGACCATAACTACACTTCACTTCACAATTGTGGGGTGTGTGCATGAGAAATGCATCTCTTTCCCATAAGCATTTCCAAGTGATATGTTCAGATGCTTTTAAAGAGCCTTCCATGAAGTGGGAAGGCAGAGCTGGAAGGGGGGAAAAGAAAGGGCCAAGCTCTGGCTGCAGAAATTTGTTTAGAACAGAAATTTTTTAAAATTAGTCATTAGCTCTGAACATCCTCACATTTACTGGATATAGGAAGTGTAAAAAGATGATTTAGAAGAGCAGTTATAAGTTTCATAAACATGACTAAACTCTAAAGCTAAATGTTCAACAGGCGTGACCTTTTAATTCCCCTTTAAATCAGTTTAGCACTTTCATTTGTGTTTGGAGTCTTTCATGTTTGGATAGCACTTTGGTGATTTAAAGTACTATTTAGGAGTTTTATTGTCTCTCCTGCTTTGGAGCTGGGACTGCAAATCCTCTGCTAAGTGGCTGGAGGAGTTTCTGCTTGCACAGGAGCTGCTGGGAGTACCAGCCTGCCTCAGCTGTGGCTCCCCAGCACTCCCAACACATCACCATGGGATGGTCACCTTGTCCTAGACAGCTCCTAAATATAATCAGAAACCAGCAGAAGCTCCTCCAGAAATAGAAGTGCAGTTTGAGCCTCCTTGGTCTCGGATCCTTACAGAGGAAGCACAGTAGAAAGACACTGGCTTTGGGAAACCTCTTTACCCAGAGAGAGGTGTTGCAAGCAGCCAGAAAGCCACAGGCATACACAACACAGCACCTTCCTTGCAGCTGCAGACCTGATGTATATGCACCACACAGTGCCCAAAGCACCTTCCCAGGAGACTTAGCACAGCATCTCTGAGGGTTTGGCCTTTAAATAGCACTAAGAGCTATTAAAAAAGTGGCCTAAACCTGGAGGCAAAGAGAGATTTGTTACAGGCACTGTGCACCCACGCGCAGTCTCTCTGTGTGCTGCAGGTAAGGGCAGGGCAGCTCAGCTTTTGAGCTCTGCACTAGTCCTGGCACCAGAGCTGGTGGGCGTACACAAGACTTCTCCCCATCAGGATGAGAGAGACACAAGCTCATTCATCATTGCCTGCTTCCAAGCCCACCTTGTGGGTGCCCTGAGACTTCCTCCTCCACCAGCTTTTCAGTCACACTGATCTGAATGGATATGGGAAGCACAAACCATGCACTTTAGAAGCAGCTGCTTGTGGGGACTCCTTCCTCACTGGACACATCAGCCACAGGCTGTGGTGGAGCCAGGGGCTTCCAGGAGCATGGCAAGACCAGCTAATTCCAGGGCTTCAAACATGAACCATCTCACATGCTCAGCTTCTCATTCCCAGTTCTCTGTACAGCAGCCATAGGCTGAGAACAGGGGCTATATCTGTTTTTAAGTCAACTAGATTACCCCACTCCCTATCCATACACATCCAGACCCAGCTGCACTCATGCTCTGCCAGGCAGGGTGCTCCTCACTGCCTTACCCAGGAGTGGGCCCACCCAGCCTGGCGAGGACTGAGGGTGGCACCAGCTCAGCAGAGACAGAGCACCGGCTGTGAGCAGCCAGCACACAGTGTAGGACCTTGGAGACCAGGATGGAGGGAGGAATTCATATTAACAGCAGATCTCAGCTGCCCACTGGCCCACTGCAAGAAGGGCTGGCAGCAAGCAGACCTCACACAGAACCAGCAGTAATTTTGTCCTCGGCTTCATTTTTGGAGTTAGAGCCCTACGAGCACCCCTTCACCATTTTAGTTATGAGTCATTGAAAAGTGTCAGCTGCAGCTACACAGCTCGACTCCTGCAGGGCCAGGTACATACCTCTGCTCCCAAAGCCAACGTCCTGCCACGCCTGCCTGCTGGGAGAGCATCTGAGGAGCCGGCTGGGCAGCCCTGTGCTGGGGGAAGGCCAGCGCGGCGCTGGGGGAAGAAGCTGTCACGGCAGCAGGCAAGGAGGTTTCTTCCTACACCGCTTCTTCCACGCTGCCTCTGAAGCTTCTGTGCAGAGCTGGCAAACCCTGCTGCACCCCGGCACTCCCCTGAGCCCTTAGGGAAAGGAACGGGATCCTCAGAGACACGGAGAGAGTTACCCAACCCTACATCCTGGTGCGGCACGCGGGGTTGGATTTTCCAACCCAACCATGCGCTGACACGCAGAGGTGGGGCGGGGGAAGAAAAAGAGGATTTCAGCTGTTAACTCCTAAGAAATTGAGGAAAAAGCTTATCACTCCTGTATCACTGGCCACAATCTCCTGGGAGCTGGTACGTGCCATGCAGCCGAGGGAACCACCAGGATTTTGGTGGAAAGAGGAATGCAGGGACCAGCAAAGAAATTTGCTGCTTTGGTGCATGTTCACAGCCTTACACAGGGTGCTGGGGAGGAAAAGGTTTCTCTAATTCAAAAGGGAAATGCTCATGTGAAACAGGAAAATGGAACTTTCTTTTGAGCATTAATAGCAAAAAATCACCTCTGCAATGGCTGTGTGTTGAATCCCTGGGTGTGCAGCAGGGAGAAGATGCTTGGGGAAAAACACCCTGCCCCTGCCAGGCAGGCTCACTCAGGACACCAGGAAAGCCCTGGGGGCTGATGCTGGCACAGGCACAAATGGGGACATGCTGAGGTTTTGGGGGGAAACCTTGCTCAGTCAGGGCAATAGTAGAGTTGTTGAGAGCCCTATGTGGGAGTCCCGGATGTGGGAAGAAAGGGTCTAGGTTCTACAGCAATGCTGACAACATGCTGACCATAAACAGCATCACCCAAGGATCACCCAGGCAATTCAGGTTCATAAAGACAGATCCAAAGATCTGATGGCTTTTTTGCAGAAAAAAAAAGTGAAATTGTTTCTAAACTAAATATTTCTCTTGAAAGATGCTGTTTTAAGGTGAGTGGAATGACACAGTGTGACATCCTTTAAAGAAGCAGAGATCATAGTTTCATATTAAAACTCAGATAGTCTTTCTTGGAACAGCACTGTTATGGTTGAAGAGAATTCTCATGAATTTTCTGGTCCAAAAAAGGAGACAAAGATGAAAGGTAGTTATCTCTAGCCCTATAATAGCGAGGGCACTTGCAGAGGCAATACAATGAATGCATTATAAACATGGGTGTAGCACAGGCAGAGTTTAGCTCATTGTGTCCTAGCGCTTCTAAATATATTTTGTCTTAAGGGAAGAGCAAGGGAGAAGAGAAATGAATATAGGGAAGACGCCCAGTCTTCTGAACTACTGGGTTTTCCATCAAGGCACAAGCCCACGATCTCTGAGGCTGCATCTGTGGGTAGCAGCGGGTTGCTGAAGTCCTCCTGCTGCAGGCAACTATGTTTAGCTTCTCTTAGAAGGTGAAGGAAGCAGAAGAGAAGGAAAAAAAAACTTAGTCATCTTCTCCCCTCAGACATTTTGCTGTTCATTTACTTCAACAGCATATGAAGCACTTAGTCACTCTGTCTCTGACAGGCTTTTTCTATTTTTATTCCTCCAAATCAAAATAAAAAGGGAAAAAGGAGGTTCCTTCCCAAATAAGCAGCTAGTGGAGGAGGCTGGGGGTGTGAGCAGAGAGTGACCAGGACTTCACCCCACAGCTCAGTGGCTTCTGCAGACACCTAGATGAGTGTTTGCAGAGTGCAGGAGGAGAGAGGGCAGGCACTGCTGCTTCCTCTCACTCGGTGACAGCTCGATGAGCTGCTTCAGCGAGCCAAGGTGCCAAGCATCCTCTGGAGCTATCTGCTTTATGCCCCTACAAGCAGTTCACACCAGCCCTCACAGTAAAATCAGTCTTCTAACCCACCACTCATGCTCCAGGTGTCTTCCTGCAGCAAGGATACCTTGCAACCTAAACCACACATCCAGCTTGGATGTCCTCCATTGTCCAATTCAGAAATACAGTGTCAGAGCAGCACATCCTTTGGGGTTGATTTTAGTAAGCCAGCCGCCACAGCTCCTGCACTGAAGTCCTTAAGGACAGAAACTTTTGTCAAAACTGGCTTTGTCCAACAGTGTTGTAGAACACAGGAAAACTGGTGCCCTTCCTGACTCCTCTCATCCTCAGGAGCACAGAGGGTCCTTGACACTGTCCCTTCCTCCAGTGAGCCTTTTGACTGTGAAATGAAGGCACCAACACCAAGGTGCACACTGGTGCTGAGACACAGCCTCAAAAGGGAAAGCTTGAACAGAAGCAAGAAGCAAAATATCTCTGAATGCAAGTGCAGTCTAGAGCTGGGCATTTGGTTTCTCTCCTGTGCACGGTATCCTGAAGGGTCAGAGGACAGGCAGCCAATCCCCAAAACTCCCATCATTTCTTCCCCCATCAGAAGCAAACCCGCTGGCATGGCAGTGACCCAGTGCACTTTACAACTGACTCAGGATGGGGTTTTTGGAGGGCTCAGAAGGCACACAGATGGCTCACAGCTTCCTGTTGCTTCAGCTTTACAATAAAGCAACATAAATAGATCTTCATTCTTTGTTGACATTTGATGCTGTACAGCAAAACAGGCATTGTTAGCCTAAAAATAGGAAACGCTGTGGCAGCTTTGAAGAAATTCAGCGTTTTTCCTGTACTGATGCAAACACAGTGGCCGAGTGCCAGATGCCTCTGTCCTGCTTTGAAGAACGATGAAATTCTTCACAGCGCTCATAAATCACCGCTTTGTTAGTACCCGGCAAGCTCCAGTGACACCAGCAAACCCTGGTATTTCCTTCTCCCTCGCAAGGGAGGGGGGGATGCTTAATGCTACATTTCATCCCCGCTGGAGATGGACAGCCTCGTGCGCCTATTGCTGAGTGGAGCGCAGGCGGAGGTTGCCAAGGCAGCTGCTGACGCACAGCCGGGCCCCACTTCTACATTTTTCCATTACATGGTGTTGAAGCTTGCAGAGCAGGAGGTAGCTTTCCTGAGTGAGCAACTGAGAGATCAGTGAGATGGCAGGGCTCTGCACACAACCGTGTGCTACTTACACCACAGTTAAAAGAAGGAGTGCGCGATGCAGCCAGAAACTGCCTCGTTCGGAACAAATGAGTGCACGTTTTCAGATCTGGCTTGAAAAAAGGGCACACCCACTACTACACCTCTCAGTGTGAGTATAGAAAAGTCAAGGCTCCAAGCAGAGTGAGGTGTGGCTGGAGAACCAAAAATTGCTGGTGGCTTTCCCTGTGGAGCACAGGGGTGACTCCTAGGGGAGGGTGGGCTGACACAGTCCTCACTCCAGCATGTTACACAGGTACCTGGGCATGCTGGGACCAGGACAATGTGGCTGTACCAGCACAGGCACTGCTGCCAGTCTCTTCACTGGGTCCCATTCACAGGGATGCCCATTTCACTGTGCCATGATCCCCAGGGTGATTTAAGGGGGCTGAGCCAGCCCTACTAATGCTTGGGATGGGCCTCTGCCTTCCAGCATGGACGGGGAGCAGCAGCACAGCCTAACCAGCCACAAGAGCAGCTGCTTGCCACACACACGGTCTCTCTCAGCTTCAGAGTTTGGTGGCTCTCAGGGTCAGGTCTCTCCAGATGCTCATCTTAGTTCACAGGCTGATTTTAACCCTCTTCTCCCACTGCTGGGTGTCAACAACCACAGGGATGGTCCTTCAATCAACAGCTCGGGGCAGCAGCCTGTCCAGCTTCTGCACAAAGCCAGAGCTATGTAACACCTCTGGTCACAGTGTATCTACCTCCCACACAGCTGGAAGCTGAAGGCCAGGCTTGTGAAATACTAAATGCCACAAAACACAACAACTTTTACATTTTTTAACCACCTCAGAGCCTCAGAGGTGGGGAAAATCAAGGCATTTTTGGGCATACCTATTTCAAGTAGAACTCAAAGATTTTGGGGGATGGAGTATGCTTGCTAGAAGTTCAGCTGTTAGTTTTACACATGGTGTAATTTCATCATGACAGTTCAGGATCAATATTTTAGGGTCATTGTTGCCTCATTGGTTCAGTTATTCTCCTGTGTTCACAAATCTGTTTGTCCTTCCCTGGTGTGGGTAGAAGTAGCAATCTCTGCATTCCTTGCAGGGATCTCCTGCCCTGTGCAAGTACTGGGAGGCTGCAGCTGCCTCACAAAGCCACCCTTCTTAGCAGTGTGCTGGCTCACAGTGTGACAATCCCATCCGTGAAGTCAGGGACCAGCAGCAAGGTGTAAAACTAAAGTATCCATTCAGTGGTACTGAATCATGGCTTGGGAAACATCCCTTGTCTGAAATAAAAAAAAAAGGAAAAAAGCCCTATGTGTTTCCAAGCTCTTAAATTGTTCCTGCTGTTGATTAGGGATAGAAGGAAGCTACAGAAAGGCAGTCTCAACCACAAGGGTGATCACTAGAAGTTCCCCATATCTCCCCTGTAGATTTTCCATATGAAAAACAAGTCCAGCTCTCTACAGAGAAGCACTGAGACCTTCACAGTCTGAGAACAAATGGCACCATGATCAAATTGAAATCAAAAGTTACTTTTTGGAGCTTGTTGTTTTTTGGTGACCTTGCTGAGCTCCACTGCTTGGCTCCACTGTTTGGAGACACTGTTTGGCCTGTGGAGAACAAAACCTTATTTTTTACTGCTAAGTCACATCTGTGCAACAGTGTATAGCTGCCAGGGACTCTTGGGGAGGTAACTGGCCTTACAGGATCCCTGGCCTTACATGGAATGACAAGGAGAGATTTGCAGAAAATGAGCTGTACTGCTTTGCAAATGTACTATCCCTGGCACACGGTAATCTACTAATAAAAGCAGCATTTGCATTTTTTGCGTAAAACCAATTTGGATTCCCTACTCCTTCACCTGTGCAAACACCAAGACTCTCTGTGTGAAAAACATGTTGGGAAGCTACTGATGAAAAAGTGGCATTCGTGATGCTACTGCTTCAGGAACTACTGAAAATGTTCCATGTGCTCCGTCTTAGAGCAGACAAAGTGTTTCAAACCATGGTCACCACAAGCCATTTGAGTCCCAGTCACAGCCTTGCCACTGGGGGAGGCTCACACCTCCAGTGCACACTGGTACTACATGCCTAGGATGGCACAGCTACCTAGGGACACATCCCAGGACACCACCAGGGAGAAGGATCCATTTCTCCTGAGCTGGCATCTCCGAAATATCCAAGAAAACTGCTGTCAGCACTCTTCCTGCACATGGGCCCTGGACAAGGGGCGTGATTGCCACCCCGGGGCTCAGTATCGACTCTATGTCAGCACTTGTGCAGCTCTGCACAGGAGCTATGCAAATGTTGTGGCTAAATCTTCTCCATTCCTAATCACAAATGTAATTGTCTATGCAAAGCTGGTGTGCCCAGGTAGTGACTGCCTGGGCCCTTTGCCTCAGCCTGCTCACCCCTGCACGAGGGGAAGGCAGGGACCCCCAATACTCATGATCCAGCTCATGAGGGTAGATGTAAAAATCTCACAAGACCTAAATCTGTTAGTGGTGTTGTCCAGACAGTGGTACTGTGGATGCAGAGGAAGAATAAAAAATCCATAAATAAAAGTATTTAATCTTGGCTAACACATGCCTATTGGAACAGCAGCACAGGTCTATCCCTCTTACATAGTCACCAGCGCAAGTAGGCATGGCACAAGTAGAGGGAAGGTGTCCTATTTTACTTAGATTATAAACAACTGTAAGCTGTTAGGGCATTACAGTTAGTGGTTCTGTAATGGAAAAGTTGATATGCTGGAAACAGTGTCTTGTTAATGAGCTAAGGTATTTTCAGTATTTTTAATAGCCACAGGGTATTTGAGATATTAACAAAAAACGTGTTGATGAGGTGACTATTTGTGTCACCTGCTGATGTGCCAGACAAGAACAAAGTGTTCTTAAGTCAATGACTGGCACATCCCAGAGAGTGGCTAGATGAGGGGAAGGTAGAAGAAGAGATTTTTGTCTTCTGTATAGAGAGGTAGTTTAAAAAAGGATCATTGAAAGCATTTGGAAAGTTTTAGCTGTGGCAAGCAACTAACAGAGACTCTTTTGGAAGATGCAGGTCCCATTAAGAGGTTATTAGTTTGAGTTTTGAGCAGCTCCAAAGGAAAGGAGCAAAAACACTCACAGAAGTGAGGATCTGGACAAAATCAGTCATGTTTCAGCTGCACAGCAATCAGTGCTGGGACTGGCAGCAGAGCTCACTGTAAGGGCTCTTGGTTTCAAGAGGAAAGTTTCAGATGCAGGGGGATGGGTAATGCTCATGTGGGGCACCATCCTTTGCTCCACAGCACTGTTGCTTCCTTGGATGAGGAAGAGGACAATATAAAATAATTATCCACTCCAAGAGTCTGGTCTCAAGAGCTGGATTTTGTGAGTCAGTCCCGGTCTTGTTGAGTCTCCCAGTCCCATTGGAAACTATGAAAAAAACCCACCCTCTCTTCAGACAAGCCTGCCCTTTGTGCACTGGAGATCCTGTTCCGGTGGCGTGGGGCCCTTCACCACTCCTGTGCTGCTTTGGGCCATGACGGGAAGGCTGTGATTTGGGAGAGCCACCCTGACCCAGCTGGGCACAGGAGAGCAGCTCATGAATTGAAGGCATATGGTAAATTCACCCTGGATGAGTTTCCCATTACAAAGCCCTGTTTGAGCAACTTTCTGGAGCCAGCTTTTAAAGCCTGCAACTTTTAAAACACCCAGGAGCATTGCCTGACTGTAATTTAACCTTGTGATAAGTTCAACTCATGTAAATGAAAGCCATAGGGGCAGCTTGTGCCTTTCAGCCTTGTGAGAGAGCAGCCACACCAGCCAAGCGTCCCATGTCAGCTGAGCATCCCATGTCAGCCAAGCATCCCATGCTCAGGAGCCATCATTAACATCTGAGTCAGCGGAAGGAGGACAGAAAGAAATGGAATATAAAGCCCAAACTCAGGGTTGGAGCTTTGCCCCTTGGGTAGCTGTGTGCTTTGAGAAAGCCGAGAGCTGCACAAATTGATTGAGAGTTGATACCAGAGCTGTGATTAATCAAATTAAGATGGCACTTCAAACCCCAGGATTGGTCCCACCATGCACTATGCTATATCATCTAGACATATGTGACCAAAGGCATTTTCCTTCCTGACCCATTCCCATTCCACATACACAGTGCTTGCTGTCCCCCCCATTTTCTGCTGGACAGACAAAAGAAACTTGGCCAGTACCTCACTGTGGCCATCTCTTGCAATGGAGAGAGCCAAGGAAGAGCCAGATGCTCACTATATCCTGGAGCCCCATGCCCCAGGGCAGCCCTTCACAGCCAGGGTGTGATGCTGATGGTGTGCCTGGAAGCCAGCTCTGTCCCTGCTCCAGTGTTGTACTATCACTTTGCCACACTCCTTCCTTCCTTGGCAAGACAGTCCAGAACTAAACTTTTCCATTGAGACGGGTAAACAAAGACTTTGCTTTTTCCCCTATAACAAAGTTTAGCCCAGGAAGTCACATGAGCACAGCTGCATCCAGCATGTATATCCAAAATGGCTCAAGCTGCTGGCAGAGTATGGATGTACAAAACCTGACACAGGACAAAGCCCTGCCCTGGAAATGCACTTCCACCAATGTGTGGAATTGCACCAGAAACATCCTGTCCTTCCACACAAAGGTCAAATCTGACCCTTGGCCAGAGTGGATTCCCCTGCCACATGCCATGTATCAGGGAGGACACATTGTCGCTAAGACTCTGGGAACCAGCTCTATGTCCTGGCTTTCCTACTGCTTCCCCACAGCCCTCAAAGCCTCCCCCTGAATTGCTGTCATGTGTTGTCCCAGTGCACAAAAGGCACCCTTGACAGGACACTGAAATTCGGGTACAGGAATTTTGCTGCTGGAGGAGCCCGGCTGCCCCAGCCAGCCTGGGGTCAGAGGCTGGAAAACTACCCCACAAAATATCTGTGCTCTGGAGTATGGAGAAACTATGAGCAATTTGCCTTAGGGGCAGCAAAAACAGGGATTTGCTGATGGTCATTTACTGCTATTAGAGCAATAAATCCATTCAACTGTCAGCCAAAATGCCAGAGAAAAAGAATGTGAGTTTAGGGAAAGCAGGGGGAAAAAAAGTGTGATCAGTTGAAAATATTTTCCAGCAACTTTAAGAGGCAGTTCTGAGCCCAGCAACAAACAGTCAGAAAACCTACTACCTCTGAACCCATGCCAGGCTACCCCTGTGGCTATTGTGCTTCCCCTGGATTTCCTCACCCTGCACAGAGGTTTATAAACTCCAAAACATTGGGAATTTCATCTGAAGCCCTTGAAAAAGATAGCAAATGCAGACTGTGCCCTTTCCCCTTCCCAGGGAGGAAGGCAGGCTAGGAGGTTCAAGGGCAGCACGAGGTGTTTACAGCCTGCCAAACTGGAGTTGTCCCAAGCCTGCATTTTGCTCACTGAAAAATCATTTCCATTGATGCCATTTTACTGCACCCCCACTTGTGCCCCTTCTCTTACCTCTCTTCCTTCTTTGGTGAGCTTTTCTGGATGTTTTCCGATGGAGGACATTGTCCTAGTAACCTCAAACTGAGTTGTGGGGAAAATGCAAGGGAAATCAGCCAGGTGAGTAGATATGTGGTGGCTCAGCTCCTCTTAAAGCTGAATCCCTGCTGCTGCCTCCAAAGGTGCCTTCAGCATGGGCTGCTGACAGCAGACAGGATCCAACACCTTATGATCCTTTTGCTGCTCAGCAGGACACTTCCAGTCCCTATACTGGGGCTGCCCATCTGCAGGCAAGGAACTCTACTTGTTCACAGTAAAAGCACAGAGGTGTTTGGCTGGAAAACTCCTAGTAATCCCATTTCCTAGGAATCTGGGGGCCGTTGCCTCAGCTAGAGTCCCCCACCTCATATTTCAATATGCCATGGCAGCCTGGTGGGAGCCACTGACAGCCAATTCCAGCATTCCCACTCAACGGCTCTCTCCCTACGGAAATGAGCTGTCGGGCCTGCACAACTGGGAGGACAGCTTCTAGTTGTACTGTGCTCTCAGCTTGCAGCCCATTCCCAGTGGATGGGCAGGATCCTCAGCCCAGCTATCTTCCCCAGGTCCAGCAGGAAAGCTGTTCTGATCCCTCCAGCTGATTTTGGCAGCTGTGAATGAAGCAGGTCGCTCAGTGGGTCAGTGCTTGCTGTCTTGACTGGGAAAGATGGATCACCACAGTGCAGCGCTATCAAACTGCTCCTTCATGCCAAGTACTCCCAGCTCATGCTCAGAGACACAGAGATCCCATGTTGACATCTGCCAGACCAGCAGAGTAATCATATCACTAGAAGGGCAGTGGCCCCTCTCCCTGTGGAAGAGAGCGGCTTTCCAGGACCAGCAGGATGTCCTTGATTGGGGCTGAGCAGAAACTCAGTTGCAGCAGTGAGGCTGCGAGACTGGAGGAGGGCAGGAGCCCGAGGCCCTGGCACTGGCGCCCAGGGTTGCTGTGGGACAGACAGTCTCGCTGGAGCACAGGGCTCACCCTGGGACTCATCTTCAAGATGATGTAGAGCCAAATGTTTTGTGGGACAGACTCATGACGAGTTTCTTGGTATGGGACTGAATTGGACTACCATGATCTATCACCGCTTTCAAGGCCAGGCTGTGCTATCTGACCACAGTCATACTGGGGCAGGGTGGAAACTGAAAGCCATGATGATGACCCAGCTGAGGGGAAAGGAGGAATCAGCTCGATGTGTTGTGATTTCCGCTCAGCCCTGTTGATTCCTGCAGTTACTGAAGTGGCACTGTTTGTTGATGTAACAGGGACTGACTCAGTGGGAACAAACCCCGAGGGAAAGGTCCTTCTGAAATATTTGTCCCTATTATTTACTCTATGGCTTAATCAGACATCTCTACAGAAAAATCAGCAATAACCTCACCTTGTAATTTACTGAAAATGAGGTCACTGGCACTGATTCACTTACAAGGGGCTTTGTAAGAAACAAAATGCTACAACAGAAGAAAATGAGCCCACATCTTCCACATCCCGGGACTGCCACCACCTAAAGCACACATTTTGAACGCCTGAGTCTGAAAACATGTTTGTTTTCTTGTCCTGGGACACACCTTCCCCAGTTGTGTATGGCAAACAGGGAGATATGAGAACACGCATTTTTGATACAGCCGCATGAAAAGCCAGGTGGTGATGAATTGCATATCCATGCCACACATCATCAAGATGTTCTATCAAACACAAAGCCCTTACAAGGAAATGACAAAATTTGGCTTAATTCTTCCACTCTGGTGCAAAGCTTCATTTGAACTTTAAGCTTATCTTTGCAATGTTGAGCATGAACATCTGCAATTTCTATGGGATCTAGAGGAAACCTCACAAGAGCAATTTAGCAGACAGCCATTTAGCATAACCACATTTCTAAACTACAAAGCGACCATATTAAATCAGGTTCCTTTCAACACACACACAGAGAAGAAGAACAGGAAAGGCAGAGGCCCAACAGCTCTAGTTTGAGACTCGTGTTTCATGCAAGTGACGTTTTTCCAAAACATAAGCAGTAGGTAAAAAGCCTACCCCTAGATTGATTCAACTCTACCATTACTTTAAAATAGCAGTGCAAAACAACCCACCCTTAAATCAGTCATGAGCAAGTAGAAGGTCACTGGCTTGCTTGGAAAGTCCTTGTCTCCCCAGTCCCAGTCCCTCAATGCCACTCAGCCAGTTACCAAATGCAGGCTTGTAGAGCCCTGGGTCTGGCAATAAAGAATGTTCTCAAGGAAAGTGGTTGGGCTGGCAGCTGAGATATCAGCAGATAAATGCACAGAAAAGAAAGCTACAGCTTCCCAGAGGAGCAGCTCTTTAATGCCTTTTCCACCTGCCAAGTTTCCCCTATTGTGCAGTTTCCTTGTGGTTTGTCTTAGATTTTTTGAAAAGATACTGGGAATTTACATTCTGAGGAATTGTCATCCCCGAGAAGACTAACACACGAGCATGAAAGCCTTTGAATCAGGTTTTTCAGATTCACTCAAGTACTTCTCTCCACAGTTCATTACACACAGTGAGTAGCTTCACAAGTTTAGGCACCTACACAGTGCCCTCATGCTGCTACAATGGCACTGTGTAGATTCCTAAACTCATCGAGTATCCACTGATCCTCTCTGGGCTGTAGGACACAAACCATGCTGCGAGGACCTATAGGAACCCAAACCTCCACCCCTGCCCCTAAGTGAAGAGGAGGGCACATGGACAGGACAGTGAGCCAGCCACAGCTGCTGCAGCCCATGTGGAATGAGGCAATCCTGATTTGCCAGGTGCTTGCTGATCCCTGCCATCTCCCTCTGCCCCATTTTGCTCTGGCAGAGCAGCCCACGTGCAGGATTCCTTCGCAGCTGAGACAGCTGCTACAGCTGGCACAGAGACCCTGGACCTAAGGGGTGGGGATGTGCAGGGCCACTCATTCAACAAAACCCAGAGGCGGATTTTTGATCTGTGTTTCTGGGTGGTGCCCCACAAGAAACAGGGAAGGTGTTGCAAAGTTATTTTAATCTGGTAAACCTTGTCCCTAACCTGATCTCATTAATCAATTCCTCTCAGAGAGAGGCAGTAATTTCAATGGTATGCTGCCCAACTCCCTCCTCCTCCACTCCTCGAGTGATCCAAAGGTGCTTTACATACCACAGCACCTGTGCCCAGATCAACAAGCAGAGCATCTGCCTTCTGGTCTCCACTCTCCTCCTCCACCACTAAATCTGGTATTTCACACCCTATACCCTCACACTTGTAGGTCCAAGAAGCAAACTCTTCAGTTTTAGCCTGATTCATCTTTCTGCATCATTTCTCCCCAGACTTGCCCATTAAAGCTGAGGCCCCTTGTGCAACAGGACAGAGCTACATCACCAGCAACAGCCCCTCCATTTCAGAGGCTATGGCAGCCGTTCCTCCCAGCAAGTTACTCGTGTTTTCCTAGGAAATGTGGCAAGCACTAATCCCTTTGTTTTCCTATTACTTCTGAAGAAAAGATTGCACTCAGCATGTCACCCCCAGATCTCCCTGATGACGTGGGACTTTCATTTCTTCACCCCCATGGGACGCAGATCCATGGACTCTGTCATGCCGGAGCGGAGCGGAGCGGAGGGGTGGGCAGGGAGAACACAGCCCTTCCCAGCGAGCAGTGGCATCAGCTTGTGAAACATGCCAGGGTGTTTCTGATGGGCTGCCCTGCACAGCACACACCGAGTGCTCGGGAATTGAGTGGTGACTGAGATGAGGCAAATTCTCCTTGTCACTGCCAGCACTTGTGGGGGTGGCCATGGCATGCCAAACAAGCAGTGCCAGGTACCAGGACAGCACAAGCAACAAAGGGCCTGTGTGCTCCAGCACATGTGGTGAGGATGAGGGAAAAGGGTGGGATGTGAGGAAGAGGAAGAGGGAAGGCAGAATAGCCCTTGCCTGCTGGGCTGCAGAGCTGAGCACTGCTCTGCTTCTTCCCTACCACTTAACCCCAAAAATCCCTGTACTGCCAAAACAGCTTCTTACATCAGTTCATTAGCTCTCAGCTGTCCTTGAGAGCAAAAAATCTCTCTGCAGCTCAAGCCAGTAAAATCTAAGTTGTGGGGTGATGGGGCTGTGGGACACTGTTCTGAGGATGCAAGTGGGTTAGGCAAAAAGAACCTCAAATCTAAAGTCTAATAGTATTTCATAAAGACACCACAGCTTGCATTCAGAGACTGCTCAAATATTCCGTTGTGATGGAAGGCCTTTCAGCATATGTCAAATCAAGTAAATTACTTTCCTATTTAATCATTAAAACATTCTCTGCACTTGCCTATAGCCAGTGGCCCATGATTTGCCTGATACAAAACACTGCCCTGCCACAGGAATAAGCACCCTCAAGTTCCTCATTTCCAGCGACTGAAGGCACTTGACACCCCTGAAACCAGACCTCTGTCCTCCCCCATCACTCTGCTATGCACCCACTTCATCCATGACTGTTCCCGTCTCTCTGCCACAGAAAATCAGCCGTGCCTCAAACTTTCCAAGCACCTGTCACTCCTCCCTGTCTGTCCCCACAATCCTACCTGTGACAGGAATTCCCACAACAGTCCATCATCGTTGGCTTGCCGCGGGCACCCCTGCATCGCAATCCTGCGGGAAAGGCTCTTCTGTGCACACGCTGGCAGCCCGAGACTCAGAGAGCTCCGGAGAGGCAGTGCCCAAAACACTAAGTGCTCTCCTGCCTCATGTTTCACTCCTCAGGCTCTGACGACAGGTCTCTGCTGTGCCCAGGAGCCTTTATAATTCGCACGTGGTGATTCCTTAAGCTAGAGGCAGTTTTCCCAGAGGTTTCCCGGATCTCCTGTGCAAGGCTATTGCCATAAATCAATTAGATTGCTTAGTCACCTCTGTTTGTCCAGTCAGTGCCAAGGCAGACCTGCTATTTCACAGCATGTACTGTACTGTAAGGAGCCAGTTCCTGTAAATTAGATGCACCACTGCAAACTGAATCGCATATTGTTTTCTACATTGACTTGTTTTCTGTTGGCCTGGAAGAAACATACTTTACAGCCATAAATAAGACAGAGAACAAAAAAGAGTTAGAGAGCCATGTTAAAGGCTGCCTGACAGAGGGCCATGTGTGCCTGGGAGACTGTGGTGTTACTGCAAGGGCTGAGGAGTGAGGAAACAGGAGGTCTGAAAAGTGCTCAGTGCTCCAGCAGGCACTGGATATGCTCACTGAAGCCAGAGTTTTTCCCTGAGGGCCACTGAAGTGTGGAGGGCCAAGACCCTTCATGCTGTGTTTATAAGCATGAAGCACTGTCTGAACCAAAAGCTGCACTTCAGCCTTGCCAGCCTCAAAATGGGATACAAACTAGAGGTATCCAAGTAAGTGGGTGCTTAAGGTAAGGCTGACCTCTCTGCCAAGCCTTTCTCATTTCTAAAATGGAGCACTCAAGGATGCCTGTGACATGATTACTCCCACATAGATGTGAACCCTGGAAGCAAGACAGCATTTGCTGTCCCCAGCCAGGGGGCTGCACCCCATAGCTCCCAACAAAGAGGTCCCATGCCTGCCCCTGGCACAGCCACAAATGTGCTCACAAAACCCTGTGAGGAGACCCTGGTGGATGTCATTTCAACAAAAGTACACAGAGGACCAAATCAACTGGCAGAAGTTGCTGGAAAGCTCTATTTTCATTGTCACTCGCTCTGCTCCTCCACAGGGGCTCCCAGAAAGGAGGGGAGCTTCTCCATTGCTTGCAGTCACCCTGGGGCCATACCCACCTCTTCACTTATCTGGACAAAAAAATTGTGTCCAGCTCCCCCAGCAGGGCCCAAAGGTCACAGCCAGGCTGTCACAACAACTACTGAAGCTGCCACAGGAACAGGGACCACAGCACAGGGAGAAGGCTACAGAAGCTCAGTCATATCCTCCAAAGGATGAAGCTGTTCCCACCCCAGGCTGCCTTCAATGCACAGCACATTTATAGGCACCTGGCTTCTCCTACCCAGATGTTTGATGAAAACTTGATGAAAACGTCATCAGGCTGTAATGCCAGCTTTGGGAACAAAGTGTCCAGAAAACCTTGGCAGAGACTTCTTGCTGATAACAGAGAAACCAGAGGGCAGATGCTCACAGTGCAGGATGTCCCTTGCTAAGGGAGGTAGTGCAGGTCCAGCCTAGCAGCCTGAACTTCCCCAGACAGATGCCTGCAACAGAGCATCCCTGTGGCCCCAGCATGCCATCCTTCCCCAGGCTGTGGTGAGACATGAAGCAGAAGTGGGCGCTGGTCTGAAATGAAGTGACGGTGCAGGACACACTGCCTCGCTCCGGGGTCTGTAACAAATGCCACTCACGCCTCTGCTCATCACCACCCCTCTTAATGAGCAGGCTCTTTGTGACAGGTTTTATTGTGAGAGTCACAGAGCTGCCTTGGGTTTAAAGATTCACCAGTTCTTTCTCATTCCCCATGCCACATAAACAGCATGTTTCTATTCTGACTTGAACTATTACAGCAACTAGAGATGTTTGTGATTTCTCTGAAACTAAAATAAAAGCAACCTTTATATTGGACAAAATTATGAAGGACTTCTTTTTAACAGTCCTTTTTATTGAAAAAACTCCACTTAAATTTCAATGAGAGCATTGCTTGCCAGTAAGAATGGAGGCAGAATTGAAAAAAGTTTTGGAGTTGAGTCCAACTCCTGTATTTACAGGGTATAAGTACAACCGAGGCACTTGTCATAGCATGGGTGGAAGCACTCATATCCCAGAGCAAGAGCCGAGAGGGGAGGATGTCACTTCTGGTTGCTCAGATCCAAGACCTCCTGTCCCCATCCACACCCTGCACCACAGCACTAAGGACATGTAAACCCCTCCTCAAATCCTGTTCTTCATCCCACACAAAAAACTCACATCTTTAGCTCTGAAGGTCCAAGCCCTGGCAGTGGCAGTGGCCACTGCATGTGCAGATGTGCTGCCTGTGTGTGCATGTGTGCTGTGGCATATGTGTCAGCAAGTTATTCCTGCCATCCCTGTGGCTGAAGCACACTAAGCAGGCATGTGGCAAAAGCAACACCATGCTAAGAAACCCCGTAACAGAACGTGAGGTCTCTGGGTTCTGGGTGTGTATCCCTGGGTGTGCACACGTGTTCCTGCTCCTGCTCAAGCCACTTGCAGTTAACCTCCCAAGGTCTCTTCCACCTGCATGTTACTGCACCTCAGGACAGCTGAAAGGGGTTGCAAGAGAAGTTCCTGAAGAGGAAACGCGTAGGCCCTTGTTTGAGGGTAGAAAAAAGAGATGTTTTTATAAGTGCTAACCTGCTCACCTTGGCAACCCGCCACTAGAAGAAGGAAACATACTGCTTCTCTCTTCTTTTATGATAGGTTAAGGACTCCCCTCAGCATGAGGCCGTGTACATCTCTGCGGTCATGCACCCCTGTAGCATCTGCTTTTATGTCTGACCTCACCTGTCTGCCCCTTCAGCAGGTACTCTGGGAGGTGGGCCTCAAAAGAAGACCAAGCACTAACCAAATTATGGATTATTAACATTCACAGAGCTAATCATTGAAAGGAGTTGTACAGACCCCTGACTGTAAGGGATGAAACTCCCACAGGATTAGCTATGCTGCTTCTTTGCAGAGCAGAGCCTGGGGGTGCCTAACCCAGCAGCAAACAGTCAGGCATCGGAGACAATCTCTATTGTCCTGTGCTGGCTGTGTGCAGGCAGTGGAGCCTAGCTGGGAGCTGGCAGAGCTCCCAGCCTGATGGGATGGTAAAAAGAGCCATTCCTACCACTTGGAGGAAAAAAACCCAGCACAGGAGGAGCGGGGAATTTCTCTGGAAATTCTGCCACAGACCAAAACTCCAGGACTCTCAGTTGGCAGAGTCAGGGGTCCCACCTGTAAGAACATGTTTTGCTGGACCAAGGAGGAAAAAAAACAACCACTTGCCTGAACAGAGGAGAGGCAGAGGAGAGCCCAAGAACAGGAAGAGCATCCCTTCCCATGGGGCCATGTAGCCTAATGGCACACAACACACAGCAGCATCCAACAGGGAGTGCCTGGACTACCCAAATCCACAAAACACGCTAAGGAACAACAGTGAACACACAGGTGGTGCAGTCCCAGTAAAGCCTTCCCCTGGTAAATAATGATGCATGTTGGTCCCCAAGATTCCTTGGGACTGCAAGCTGGCTGTTCTCTCCAGCCCATCAGCTCCCTGTTGTGGTGCTGGTGCATCAGTTTCTCCCTTCAAAGTGTCTCATGCACCAACACGTGCCAACCACCCAGCTGTACCTGTAAATCCTGCTTTTTCCAAGCCCACCACATGAACCACACAGGCTGTGGATGGGACGCCGGGGAACAGGTACAACACTTCAGCTGCACAGCTCCTGTGTGAAGGAATATGATGGACCAGCTACTGCCTGAAAGCCCTGATGATGTTCCTCAGACCTATCCCAAACAACATCCTTCTCTCAGTCCTGAGACCTTCCTGGCAGCCAGGTCCAGCTGAATTTCATAAAGACTCCACAGCAGTCCCTGGGTCTGCTGGTGATGCTCCAGCACAGTTTCCCCCCTGACACAGAGCAGGATTGAAGTCCCTGTGCTGAAAGGGCAACATGCAGCCATACACAAACCACCTGTGCACCAGAGCTGCTCACTCTCTAAGCAATGCTCATGTAGTCTGCAGAAACCTGGGCAAGCCCTATGATCCTGAACACTTCACTCCTTGCTTAAACAAATAGAATCTAAAACCACGTACTGAAGAAAGGGTACCTTCTTCCCCTCCCTAGACAAAAAATTCAGCTGCGTACCTTAAACCAAGTATCCTATTGCCTTGTTTTTCCACATTTCTCTTCATTTTCTGTTACAATAAAGCATCTCAAGCAGCACTACCCCTCAGACTAAAACTGCAGGAAAAGGGTGGGGCTTAGTAACAGAGCTCAAACTGAGTAACCTTTCTACTTGTGTAACCTTTTGAGGTGGCGGCCAGATCCTCAGCTGGTGTAAATGTGAGAGCTGGGCTGAAGCTAAAACAGCTTGGAGACTTTGCAGCAGGAGATGCTGCCTACCAAGTCCATCAGCGCAAGATGCTCAGGGACACCTTCCAAGGAACAGCCACTTGGGATCACTGCAAGCTTTGCATGGTGTATGCTGGCAGTTTGCACCAACTCTGGGGGGAAAAACGCACCCTTTTGGGTCCTGCTCCTGCGGTGCCCAAGACTGACACTGGGCTAGTGCAATTCCGTGTGATGGACCTGGGGCTCATAATTTGTGATGTGAGGTCTAAGGAGCTACAAAACCTAAGGCTTTCACTCAGGTGCTGCATTTAATAGGAAACTGGGAAAATGCTGTTACTTGGAGTTCCAGCTATGAGGGCAGCAGAGCCTGCACAGCCCAGATCACAGCAAGTATATTCCGGGTGTTTGCTCTCAGCTGTGCCGCTGTTTCACAGGAAGAGGAACCCACATGAGGAGCTGCCCTCTCATTTGGAGCACACCTCAGAAAGCTGTGGGCCTTTGCCATGGGCCAGGGAGTACCTCTGCAGCCCCCTCTCCATTGCAGACAGCCCCAGCCCATTGGCCATGGAGGCTGCACTGCAAAAATCCATCCTGTTCCTTCCAATGCCCAGCTTATGGTCACTGCTGGAATCCCACATGTGGCTGCCTATCCCAGCCTACAAAGCTGCAAACAGGGGCAGGCGTGGCAGGGCTGCAGGTGGCCCTGTCTCCCCTTGGCACAGGCGGGCTCAGAGTTCCACAGCAGGGAGTTGACTAGAGTGGCTCTGCATGGAGCCGACTAATTTCTTCTCCAAGTCTGTGTGAATATCCTCACAATTTCATCTCACAAAGTGCATGGCAATTTACCAGACAGGGTAGAGTAGAAAGGAATGAATGAAAGAGGTTTCGCAATGATCTTAAAAATTTCACTTGAAACCCATTTGTTTTCAGGCTACATAATTCCATATATAAACTTTGTCAATCTCCTTACTCAGTTTTCTTCAACAAGGCTTTTTTACTTTCAGCCTGAGGGGCGACAGAAGAAGGCAAGAAGTAATGTTTCACACTGGCTTCTAAACAAAATAATCTGGAAACTATTGCAGTAATGTGAAACTGGCTTATTTGGTTTCTAATGATCCCCTCTGAACAGGTTTAAAGAATTATTGGAGTGATTATTGGGGTGAGAGAACATGTTTCAATAGCTAACATGAATGTGGAAATAGAAATGTGCTGCTCCTCTGGGCATTGCAAGCAAGTTATCTCAAGGCACACACCTACCCTTAGAAACCTTTTTGTTCTGAGACCCCAGGCCACAGAAGAAAATGAAAGCAGAGAAAAGGGGGAGGGAGATTTTACAAAATTAATAGCACAAAAATAAGACTTTGTAACCCACCTGCTGCCTAAGAATGAACTCTGCACCTTGCTAGTATTGTTTCTAACAAATACGTGTCTTTTCTTGACTTGTAAGATTAAGAGCCTCCCTGGAAAACCACTCAGGGGGCATAAATGTTGAGAATATGTGACTTGGGGATCCAAGCTGCTCTAAGTGCTTTTGCAGGCAGAGGAAATGCGCAGCACAAGAATGAGCAGCCTCCAGTAAAGGACTAAGTGAAAGAAGAGTTCAATTACAACTAATCAGACCCAAGAGCTAAAAGCATTTGCCCAACATCACCGTCATTAGATTAAAACTCTGTTCTCTCCTACAGTGAAGACTGTTAAATTAGCTCAGGTCATACCAGAGACTCACGGCTTCCATGACCATGCTGCTACTTCTTGGTGCAGAGAGAGACATTCCCAGCTTTTCCTACAAATAACCTTGAGCTACTCAGTCAAATTGTGCCATCCTCTTGTTGCCCATCCTTTGGGGACATTTTCTGCCAAGGATGTGCCTGTGCATGTTAATTGCACAGAGAGTTTTAAAGATGAGGCAGGGGACCTGCAGACCTAATTTTGGAGATAAGGACATTGCAGGGACTGGAACAAGGAAGAAGAACAGGGCTGCAGGGAACTGGCTGGGGCAGCCAGAGGACGTCTCCAATACAGACAGGCTCCAGATCAATCCCTGAGGGATCCCATTAAATAACTGCATCTGCCTGGGCTTCTCTTGGCACATCTCATGAGTGTCCCCACAGAGATGTGGATATTCTTTTCCAACCGGTCCTCTCACCAGGGGAAAGAAATTGTCTGTTCTTCAGAACAGTTGGCAAGGTGTCATGGGGCAAATTGGCACCACTGGGGACTGGGGCATCTCTTCCCTGTCACACTGGTGCCTCCCGGTGTGAGTTAAAGCAAAGTAACCCCCATACCTATGGCAGAGGCAGCCAGGAAAGCTGAGATAAAACCAGGCAGCCCCTTCCAAAGCAAAGTGGAGAGTGATGGGGTCAGCAGCAGCACTCCCTGAAAATGCAACACATCCCCCTGCTCTCCCTTGAGGCTCTTAGGAATGATTTATAACAAAAACTGCAGACACCTGAGGAACTACAGCCTGCTCCAGCATCACAGCTCAATTTTTCAGTGTTTGAGGTGCAAAAGACTTTTGCAAAGAAGATGTGAGACATGAACATCGCAGCCAGGTTTGTACTGGTGTCCACAAGTGCAGTTCATGTGCACAAGCCCTGAAACTGGGCACACACCTCCTGCGTGCACATATGCATGGAGGAGACATGAACAAACCCAGCTAGATACCACGAGATTATTTGTATTCATTTACTGTAACATTTTGTCCTCTGGACTGAAATTCATCTCACCTATTTTTAGACATGTTCAATGTAGAGGACTACATCTATCCTAGTTAACTCCTTTTACAGTCACAGGGCTGCTCAGCCTCAGTTCCTCTCATGCTGTGCAGGCAAGTCACATACAGTGTGTTCTGCAGGGGCCTGTTTCTCCCCACAAACGGAGACTGGCTCAGATCTAGCTATTTGCCACAAATTCCACCCCAGCCATCCATCATTAAGTACTTTTAAAGTCTTGTTATCCAAGATCTCCTCTCTCTCCCACTGCCTTTCCATGTCAGCCTTGCATGAATCTTTCTTCCACTACTTTTTCACAATGCAACTTTTCACATTATTTTTCCCCCGACTTTGCTCCTTTTCCATCTCCTGATCAGATTTTGCACTCAGTTTCTCCCAAACTTCCCATTCTGCCTCCACCCCATAGCACCCACCTCTCCTACGACTCTTCAGCCACCACCCAGAACCCAACACAGTTGGACACAACTCCAAGTAAAAGCGGCTCCATCAACCTCTGCCCTCATCCTCATGGGACACCGCTCCACCACAGCTCTGCCACCCCTGCACCCCTCCTTGGAGCACCCATGCACTTCCCCTCGCCCCCACGCCCACCACCAGTGTGCCCCTGGAGCTGTCCCCACCTGCGCCTACTCACCCCACGGGCTCACCCCACACAGCTCCACGCTGCCATCCCCGCTCTGCCCGGCCTCCCCCAGGCGCCGCTTCGCTCTGTGCACAGTGGGACGCCGCAAGGACTCGTATGATTCACACGTGGCTAGAGCAGATTCCCAGATGGCTTCATCGCTTCCCTTGTATTCTCTTTAGTCTTCCTGGCCTCCGTGGTCATTTCCCTTTTCCACCTGCCTTTCCCCTTCCTGTGTGCCTTATCTCTCTCTCCTGGCCCTGCTCTCCCACGCCGCGCCGCTCCCGCCCCACAGCCGCCCCATCCCACTGGCCGTGGGCACCCCCATGCGCCCCTTGCTCCCTGCACTCACGGCATGGTCTCCACTCTGCAGCTCGCACCAGCCTTTGCCTGGCTGCAACCTGAGTGTCGCAAGAGGAAGACAATCAGCTGAAAAGACAATCAGCGAAAAACTAGGGAGAGTCCGCAGCTCAACTTGACAGAATCCTGGAGGAAAATAGTGTCAGAAAGGAATCGTGCTCTAGTTCCAACTGGAGCACGTGACAGGACCGAAAACCCTTTGTATGCCTCTGTGAGATCAACTAAAGGCAAAAAAAAAAAGGTGATGCGATGGGAGAGGAGAGAGGTGAAATGAAGGACCAATAGGAGGAAAGATAAAAAGGAGAAAAGTAAACAGGAAAAAACAGGTAGATTCTTAGAGCCATTTCACATGTTTTTTTGAAAGTTGCACTTCCTTTGAAATATCTGCGCTGGAGATATTTTCAACCCAGCTCCACTTCCCTTGAAAGATTCATTTGGCATGCATTCAGTTTCAGATGAACTTGCAAAACATGAAAGAAGCTGCAAGTGTCACTAAAATGTAGGATCAGCCTCAATTTTGAGATTGACAGCTGTACATCTTCCTGCTTGATAGCAAAATGTTGTCTCTTACCCTTCTCCCTTGCTCCTCACCTACTCTGACCTCTCCATGCCCAGTTCCCAAAAAAAGCAAGTTTACTTTTCCTCCAAATAGCATGGTAGGCATCTCAAAATTACGTAGGATCCTGATCAAATTATCTCTTAACTCATCTGGAATCTGATCCAAGGACACCAAGGGAAAGCTTTCCGCTTCACCCTGGGTGCACATCATGTACATCATCAAAAAGAAATGTTCTGTTTGCTTACAGAAAGAGCAGTAGTAGACTTAAGTCCCCTTGGCATGAGCAACAGCCCTGACCTAGGAAGAGAAACTGCAGTAATTTCAAAATTGTTGACTGCAGTTTCACAGAGTGTACTCAAACCGCTTTTTCCATTGATCTGATGACCCTGGTTACTCAAACAGCTCCTCAGCCTACTTCCTGTTCTGCTGGAGAGCTCAGCAGCCTTGCTAAGAATCAGAGGGAAAAAAAATACCAAAATCTAACTTTATTCTAAGGTCATCAGAAATAGCTGTGGTGGATGGTTCCTATTTTTGCTCCAAAAATGTATTTATAACTTTACTGCCATCAGAGGGCATAGCAATGTGACCTGTCCTGCTCCCTGAGATGCCAGTTCAGCATAGTTGGTGAGCTGAGCCCAACAGGTCCACATCTCTGAGCACAGGGGAAACTCGGTCTTTGTGCCACATTTTGTGGCTGGTCTCCCCTTGCTGTGATTTCAGATCCCTTGAAGGAGGCAGATGGGAGGGGGATTTTGTAATGCGGGCAGCTCTCCACGATCAAGACATTAATACAAACGATACACTTAACCCAGCCATCTGTAGTTCGTGTTATTCTTACTCTGGATCAAATTTATCCATTGTGCAAGCCCATCAGACTCAACAGAAATACAACAGAGTAGATTTGGCCCAATCTGATTCCAGTCTTGCAGCTAAAATGAAGTGACATTTTAGAGTCCTGAATCTTCTCCATAAAGGTGACAGGGAAATGTAGTTCAAGTTTGATGACCCTGGTTCCTGCAGTAGCAAAAGAAGACAGCAAGGGACCAGCAGACAGCAGCAAATAAACTCTTTCCAGTGAGATTAGCTCTGTAAAATCAGTTGCCACTGTAAAATCTGCCACTGAACCTGCACCTGGAGTTTCCCATGCTTTTCCACAAGCCACAGGGTATTTTTTAGATTAGTGGTGAAATCTGTGGCTTATCACCACCCAATATGAAAATTAAAGTGTTTTAGGGGTTTAAAGGGATTAGCAGGTATTTTCCGAAGTATTCTGTCTTTGGAGAATTTATTCCCCAAAGTTCTTACACTCGCTGAGACATTAAGTGCCATCATATTGTTAGTGTTTCCTGTGCCAGAGCTTGTTTCTCAAATTCCCACTAGCTTCAATAAACACTGACACCAAGAAATAACATTCAGTATGTGTGTTGCAATGTGTGCTGTGTTACAGCTAGCTGTCTAAAACTGACTTGCAATTTAATTGCCAAGCAAGTCACTTCATTGTACAGTGTATGGAAAATGTTGCTGCTACGCAAGCCTCTGTTTTCTGACAATAGCCAGTAAAGACGCTTTCCTCCCTCAATTTTATATCCTGGAAATATTCTGTTTGCCATGCCATCAGCAGTTCTAGCTAGCTCTCCAAAAGCAACTGCTCTCCAGAAGACCATCTGCATGTTGTATGCAACCTTCAGCACTGCCCTCCCGGTGTGATTTCACTGAAGTCAGCCTTGCAGATGGAGCAGCTGGGAGCAGCCCACCAGTTGGAATGTGATACACACAACGTCCAGGGCTTTGCTCTGAGAATTAATTCCCTTTAAACATGGGAAGCTCTAAGAGCACGCTAAAAAGAAGAATATACTTGCTTTCTTCCCTGTGGGGGAGTAAAGACATATACCCATCAGCTGGAAAGGGGAAAAATGAACACTGCAACATCTTAATCCAAGAGGCAAACTGGGGAACATGTCAGCGTATCTGATGAAAGTAAATTGAAATCCAAATACCATTAGAGCTGCTCGAGAATGCTTGGCATCACTTCACACAGCGCCTCTGCACCATTCAATGACAAGGTGGTTTGGGATGGTTCAACAAACCTGCCTGGTATTTTCTGAGACCTGTCACAGCCTAAGATTCCTTGTTTAAAGGTGTGTACAACCTTCCACAGATCGTCCAAATGCAGCTGCTCAGTTTGAAAGTTGCTTCCTCACTTTACCATAATCAAAGCTGTACTCCCATCTCCTGGCAGCTGCTTATGTCAAAGACTTGTGAATCACTTCTACGAGTAGAAAAAGTTTTCAAATTGTATTTTATATAAACTATTGACAGGGAAGGAGCGTGGGCCCTCTTGTGCAGTGTGTACGGTCCTTGCTTTTCAGTGACCGTCTGTATCTCTTCCTGAACCCGTGCCTCTGGATTCAGCTGGGAGAGAGAGGACTTTGAGTTTTGGTGGGGATGCAAGAGTCAAACACCACCTGCTCTCCCAGGCCCCATGACATGCATACAAACAGGAAGGCAGATTTTGCTTTAGTTGTGTATAGGCTTTTTGTTTCAGCTGGGGCGGGGAGGGAGTACTGGCGTTCCCCGATTGTTCCAGGAAAGCCGAATCGGCTTACACACTCTGCCCTCCTGGCCTTTCTTTCCATTCAGCCCCATTCTCGACCCAGAGAAACAGCTCTTTCAACAGTCCCTTTGCCCACTCCTGTCGTTTTAATGTGAGCTCTGCCTTGTTCTCACAGCCCCAAGCTCTTGCAGTCATCAGGTGGCTGAGACTTTTAGTTTTCATTTTTTTTAGAAAATGTACATTTCTAGGCTTCTGCCTTGCAGAGAACAGATTGAAAAATTGTCCTGAGTGTGACTTATAGGCATAGAAACCAGCAAAACAATCAAATAAGGCAAGGACTTCCAAAACACCTGAAACTTCTGGTAGTTTTTAAGGCAATCCTCATGGTTTTCTGTAAGAGCTTGAGCTGGCAATGTTTGAACAGTAAATGCATGATTGAGAGAACTGCATCACTGATGCATGTATTGGCCTTGATTCCTCATCCTGCTACAGGCATTGATACCTGCCCTCCCCACTGCTGGGGCACTCTGAGCCACCACAGAAAGTATCAAAGCCATCCCAGCAAGGAGCACAACCTGCTCTGATGCTCAGCCATTGCCAACCCCTCTCCCCTATCATAAAGACATTTGTATCCTGTTCACACTGAGATCCATTTTCCAGTAACATTCAAATTTATAGTAGGCCAGAAAAATGCTTACAAACCTGCCTGCTCCAAGTGAAACCCAGGATTTCCCCATGAATGGAAAAGGTCTTTCCTATGGTCCCTGCCCTAAAGGAGCTGATGTTAAGAAGTTCGCCATCCCACACTGTAGCATCTATTCTCTCCCTCTTTTGTGCCTGAACCCTCCCAATGCACGGAGAGGCTCAGGAGACAATGAAGGGACATCTCAGCAAAGGAGGCTCCACTCAGTCACCAAGGGATGAGGAAATGGTACAGTGTGTCTCAACCAGGCAGAAAACACAGCAGGGAACAGTAAACTCAACTATGGCTCATCATACAGCAAACACATGTGCTCCTTCCCCTCTGCTCAGGGAAACTCTGCGGCACGTTTTGGCGACAGCAAAGTGATTACCAGCTATTTGCTCATTTTCCTTTAATGAATCAGTTGAATGAGACCAGTGTGAGTGTCGGGGGAGTGAAAGTCTGTCATTCAGCTGTCTGTGAACTCCAGCTTCTCTGAAGATTTTTAGATCAGATTTCAGGGCCTCAGGAGTTCAGGTTATTTTTCTAAATGACACTGCATCTTCCGGGGAAGATGCCAGTTATCTACAAAACCTACAGCTCTTATTAATTTGATACCACAGGTTTCGGTCTGAATCACAGCAATGTGTGGTTGACCTCAGAATAAACTAAAGTACTTGCTCCATGGCATTAGTATTAAGGGTTGGCCAGCATGGGAGCTGGATTTATTTTTTAACACCAGAGTTCAATCAAAAAACTAGGTGAGAGGAGATGTTCACATCGTGCTGGACACAGCTAAGATCATGGGGCTGTGAAAGGAAAACTCCATAACGTCTCATCTGGAGCCAAAGCAAAAGGAGGTGTTTCATTTTGGGTTACAAAAGTCCTAAAAAACCTTTTCTCTTCTCTTCTTTCAATGTGTTTTAGTGATGAGGTCTTTTAAGTGAAAAACACCATTTTGCATCAAATCTACATTTCAAATACTTGCAAAACATAAACAAACCATCCCCAAAATGAAACAGTTCATTCTGAAAGTGTCAGAATGACATGCACTGCTATTTTTAACATCCTTCTTTCTTCCCCCACCTCTGTATTTTTTTCTAGGCCAGAACTATTCAGAAAATGTGTTTGAATTTGTGAATCATTTTGACTCCCCCTCTCCCCTGACATTTGCTGGAAAATCTATTCTCTGCCAAAAAACTGTTCTTCCAGACCCAGCCAGTTCCTACAATCTCCTGTCCTGCCAGAGCTTGTCTGGATGGGTCTGAGGCTCTGACTGCCCTGGGAACACAGCACAGATGGTCCAGAGGAAGAGTGGGCCGGGGGGGAAACCTCAGCCTCTGTCCAGGCAGTGATGGGCTCTGAAAAAGCTCTGAGCCACCCTCTCTTGAGACTGAACAGGGAGTTGGGCTCCAACAGAGGCCACCACACAGAAGGAATTCCTCATCATGCTGTGGCTTCCAGATATGAGGGGAGTGCTTAGTTTTGGTTCTCTTGGAAAAATCTTGCATTCAAAGCCAGGCCACTGAAGGTTAAGTGTATGTACCATAGTGGCTTGGAGCTGTCTCCTATCAAGGTTACAGAAGATTTCGCTTTAGATTCAGTCAAGACATGAAAGCTCTGAGGCTTGCAAGACAATGTAGAGGTTTGATTCTTTGTAGCCTGGCGATTCATAGAACAATTTATGCCTTTGAAGTGCAAGTGTAAATTTTACCTTTCCCATTTCTGAGTGTTTTGCTCCTACCCTGGAACTTTTAGCAAGTGGAAAACTTGGATCTCTGACAGTCCTCACATCCAACTTATCTGTAAGTCTTGCAGAGTTTTTCAGGATAGCATCTCTAACAAAGTCTCTCCAGCCTACCCACCCAACTGAAGTTCACCTTCTGGGCTCCCCATTTCTCATCTCAATAGCCTTTGCTCTGCAAAGATCCATCAAACTCATTGTGGAAAGATTGCTTTTTGAATCTGTCATTTGGCCCTTCTGTGGCTCTCAGCCTCCCTACCTTGATTCCTTCTCCTGAGGTGCATCTCTAAGCTCCTTGGCTTTTCTTTCAAGACTATGATTTATTCTATTCCCATCACTTCTTATTTCAGCGCTGAAAGGTCAACTCCTGCGTATGCTCAAGCATGAGATCAGCCTATATTAAACAGGCTCCTCTGAGCTTTCTGCCTTCTGGGAAGGTTTCCCATCCACAAGAACAAACCTGGAATCTGGAACTGCTTCCTGAGCCACCCAAATGCTCCAAAACCAAATACCAGTATTGGTTGGGATTGTACAATACAAGGAACACAATAACAGACTAGGTGGCATCGTGCTACCTCTGCATTTCCCTCTCATTACCAGCCCAGCATCTGGTCAATGTTTTGGTCACTTGTGACCACCTGGACTCCTCTGCTGCTTTCCTTGGCTCAGAAAAGCCATTCCAGCAACACAGGGTAACATGAGAAAACAGAGACCTGAGGAGAGAGGCCAAGTCTTTTCTCCTCAAGATGAGACATAGATGAGGGGCTGCTAATGGCGGAGTTGAGCTACAGTCCTGGCTTCACACCATTTGTTTTAACCTGCTGAGCAAGGTGGCTTCCATGAGAGCCAGACAACATCAGTTGTTCCCTCCCCCGAGACAGTATGGTTCAGTTTGGAGCTGCTTTTCTAGAAGCTCATCTTGAATGTATGAACTTTACACAATTTTTTTGTCAGCAATTGTACATCTTGCTCAAAAGCTGTGACACGCACTGTTTGTGTGTGAAGGTGGGAATGTGACATCCAGCACTGTAATTCTGTTTGCTTTGCAAAAAGATCAAGGTTAGTTCCCACTCCACTAAAAGCACGGAAGGGAAACACGGGATTTGTCAAGCAGAGATAAACTGAATTGAGAACATTTTATACACAAATTCCTAGGAGAAGGTTAAAACAATGGAGCTGGGAGAGTACACTTGTCAAGGTTTTTTCAAACAATCCTTTTTCACATATTCTTTTAAAATACAACAGTAATTCAGGTGGAGAGAGATAAGCCACCGTTCTAAAATCCTTTTCCTTTGTTTCCTTTCTGGCAGCCCTGGTCTCCACCCCAGCAAGACATTCCTCCCACAAACCCCAGGGTGGAGGGCTGTCAGCTCTAGGTAAATATGGCTCCAAGGAGAGAGATAATAATTAACGCCCTCTTTCTGAAGCTGCTTTGGCAATTACAATTCCAAGGGCCTCCTACTCCTGTGACCACATGCCTCGCTTCCAAGGTGTATCTATTAATGGCAGCCCAACAGTACTTAGAGCTGCTGCCCATGAGTGCAGCTGTGTGCCAGCCCCTGGCAAGGGCACCATGACATGCTGGGACTCAAAGGCCAAAGCAGCAACGCCCATCTCTTCTCCTCCCATTTGGAGGCACTGCCCATCCCTTCTTCTGCCATAGCAGGCACCTACCTGGGCTGTGCACACTTGCTGTTATCCCACACTCCATCTACAACAGCCCCCAGAGGTGGGAATACCACCCCAGGGCCATTCATGGTCATTTTGTGCGGGTACCCAGAGCAGTACAAGGTACGAGGTGATGCTGGACTGGCCTCAGTGCAGCTAAGATGATTCTGTACAGACATGGATAAAAGAAGAAGAATTTGGCTCCTTTTCAGAATTCAAAGAAATATTTGAGCCTATGGGCACTGATTCAGGCTCATCTCTAATTATATCCCAAGTTCAGCCTTTTAAACCAGTTCTTTAGTCCTCAGTAAGGGTCACTTTGCAGTTGTTATTACAGTTTCTTGCCAATCTGTTGTTGGATTTTCCACTTGACATTATTAAGGGATTAAGTTGTTTGTCTCATCATCTTTTATCTGTCCTGTTCATTTTCCTAAAAACAGACTTTAGCCAGACCAGAAAAGATAGGAGGAAAAAAAAGAAGCCCAGCATTTTCAAGATATAATCATGGTTTTGGATTTGCCATTGTTACTGTTTAAATTTATTACTTTGGATATGTAAACTTTGCTGACTCCTTTAATCTGGAATGTATTAAAGAAAGCATTAGGCATTACAACAAATCATTGGATTACACTGCCCCGATTCAGCTACAGCTGTGGAAGAAATATATAACAGGAGATCCCGTGGAGTTATACATTTCAAACTGAGTTCATCAATTGCCATAGAGAAGACAAAAACAAATGTAGCTGAGCCTGGAAAGAATGTTGCTAAAATTGGAGAAACATTTAATGTGAGTAGCCTAGGGGTGCAATAACTTTGCCTGTAATTTAACAAAACCCACCCACATAAAACATACCAAGAGAGATTACAGATTGGATTCTCTGATCTGTAGTCTGCCAAGAAAGCAAACCTGACTTTTTTCCCTTTCCTGCAGATGCAGGTTTAAACAGTCCCTGCAGAGTGTTAAATATATATTACCAACAATAGCAACAATATTACATTTGGACACATTGCTAATTCTCCGACTGGCTGCTCTGTACCTTGCTCGCGGTGGGAGGAGACCCCTGGATAACTAATGGAGCTTGCAGCTGCCAGCAGAGCAATTCCTATGGTCCACATGGTGAGAAGGAGCCTGCTCACCTCCCCCTCACTCCCACCCCTTTTTGGAGCCCTGGTCGTCTCTCTTTTGAAGGGTACGCCTGGGCTTGTACTTAAGTACCCCTTTAATGAAAATGCTTTGAATGCCTTTAGCTCAATGGGATAAAAGCTATTCCTACACCATCCTAAAATGCAGGACTGCACCTAACAAGGCTCAGTGGTGAGCCGAAGGCCAGCCTCGGCTCCTGCCCTTCTCCTGAGTGAGAGGGATCAGAGATTGTTTAGCAAGAAACGAGAGAAAAACACCCAACCCTAAAACGCAGTTTGCAAAAAGCCTCCCTGCAGAACTTTCCATTTAAAAACCTCCTATCTCCAAAGGCTCTGAGGCACTGTACCTGTGAACGGGCAAACCCCCCAGAGGGACTGCATCCCTGGTTCATTAATTCAATTTAAGGTTGGATTTACCACAGGATGTAACTGGATACATGCAGGAGTGAGCACGGCGAAAAACGATCAAGGACCAAACCTGCAGCATGCTCCTGCTGGCTTCAGCGGAGCTACAACTGCTTTTATCAGCATTTTATCTGACCCTATCAAAAGGAGAGAATTGTTTAGCAAAGGAAGAGGGCTCTTTGATTCTATCTTGCTGCAGATAAATTGCCCAAGCAAGGGCAAAGGGACAGGAAGCGAAGGGGGAGGAGAAGGAGCTGATGCTGAAGGTAGGTGCTTAGCCTTTGCTAAACAGCCCCTTCTGCAAAAGCTGATGGGGTGGGAGGAAAGAGTTGTGTCATCTCCTTGCCATAGCCATTCGACCAAAACGTTATGCGGCTTACCCTGGTGTTGATATACTAGTCCTCATTCCGGCTGAAGGGAGTTTTGTGACAGTGAAGACTGCAAGACCCATGAAACCTCCTTCTGCTTTGCATAGTACAGGAACTCTATTGTCCAAAATCCCAAGTACAAGACTTAGAGTCAAGGATGAAACCCTGGGAAAAACATCAATTCAGAGAGGTCCACGCGCAGCAACCCCAGGTGCCTACATCTCTGCAAATCAAGTGTGTGAAGCAAACAGTGAAGAGACAACCTGATTCTGTCCTTTGAATCTAACTTTTTTAAATGTCTGTTGGCATGTCCCTACAGAGCACATCTATGTCTTTCACAGAGACAAGGGATGCTTTACTATTACTTAAAACCACAGCACTGCAGAATGCTAATGAAGTTCCCGTTGTGTAGGGCTGATCAGATAATACACTGTATTGCTTACAAGAAGTAGTTGTGAGTGCTAAGCACTTGTTGTTTTACCCCCTAGTTCTCCTTCCAAAAGCAATCCTTGTGTTTTGGAGCAGCAATAAATCTTATATCTGAAACAGAAAGAATTAAATTCCTTTTACTGGCTGTCCCTTTTCCCATGTCATTAATGAAAAGAACTTTCTTTACTATAAAAAAAAAAGAAAAATCACTTCATTCTTTTCATGGCTGAAATGCATGAAAAGACTGAAATAAATACTGAGAGGGAAGAGTCTAACGTGGGTCCTAGCAGCTTGCAGCAGCTCCTGACTCCAATATTACCTGTCTCTGAGAGATTAAGGTCAGAAACCACTCTGTAAATGCAGCCCGTGGCTGACAGCAGCGATGGGGATCTCTACAGGCACACAGCTGTGACAGCAGCTCTGGGCTGAACTCCCACTGTGCCTGGGAAAGAAGGAGCTGCAGCCTACATTTTCCAAAGGCTTTTCTGAGTGCATTCACAGTGCACATACCCAGACTGAAACTTGCAGCTGGAGACCCCAAACTTCTGAATGTACCTGCACCAATTCATGCTGAAAGACACTGCTGGATGATAATCCCGTTACAGAGAATGCTGAATTTTGCTGCCTAAACACTGATTTTAAAGACAATCACAGGCACTTGCTTTTGAGGCTGGTAGACCTCAGACTGAATCAGTTTTCTGAACTACTTGGAGCAGGTTATGGATGATCTGGGTTTTTATGTGTAGGAATAAAAATGAAATTCCAATAAATTTTATAGAAGACATTCAGAAACAGATTCCTCTGTCTTAAAGCAAACTCTTGGGCTAGTTGTGAAGATCCCACTAGAGTAAGAGAGAAGAAAGCTATGTTAGGAAAACCTTAGGATGACTGAGGAGACACTCACTAAGGCTAAGCAAGTTGAATGCCATAAAAGGGCCACATCAAGTGACACAGCAAGTGTGGAAGCCAGCATTCCTCAAAAAGTCACATTTAAGAAAAGGGATTAGGCTGCAAAGTTACTCAGTGATTTGAAAATGTTAACATTTAGTTTTCACTGTCTGTTAAATATTAACATATCTTTCTTAGAAAGCTTGGCTGGGCCTCACTGGAAGAAAGCAGGTCAAATTTACTGCAGAAATTTACCTACTGGTATAAACAAAATAATCTCTAACCATTACAGAAGACTAATCTTAGCTGAAGCGATATTTAATGTCACACATAGATGTCATTATTTCTGTAGTGAGCTGGAACAGAATTACATGTAAAGAAAACATTAGCTCAGCAGTGGCTTTTAGCCATCGTATGGCATGTGAGAGCTCAGTGCTGCACTAATATTTTCTTCACATGCAAATCTGTCCTAACACATTATAGAAATAATATGGAAAACATGAGACAGGTGCTGACTACACTTTGGGTTTGGTCATTGAAACTCTCTAAAAAGGGGAAGACAAAACTCTGAAGTTTCCACTTCCATGAAATTCACCCAGTTTTCCATCCGAAGGATCCAAACAGGCAAGCCCCTGATATCCTGCAATTCCCATCAGAAGAGGTGGAAATCTGGCTCTTTCCAGTGCTGGGGATCCTAAAGATAATGTTTGTTCTTCCTGCACCTCAGAAATATAGGGGCGGGGTTATTTTGCTACTTTCATGGATGCTTTCAGCATGAATTTTTTTTGAGAAACAAAATATGCAAGAGACAGCAGCTGTGCTAGCAAATAAGTCCCTTTATGAAAAGGATCTGCTATGTGCCATGTAATTCCTGCCCTGTCAATCATGGAGAATGTGTGGAGAGAAGAAACCCTTCCCAATGAGCTTAAAAGTGCTGATGAAAACAGACTTGAAGAAGCACCATATGTCTCTCATTGGGTTATGGCAGCATCTTCACTTAGCCTCTGTGGGTGGAAGCCCATAGAAAAGCTGCTTATTCCCTGAGAGGGTCACATGAGTAGGTAGAGGATAAGCTATGGAATAGGGAGTGATGCTTTGTGAAGTCCCTGAAGTGCAAAGCCTCCATCCACAAAGAGCCTGAAGCTCTGCCCAGTCCACCGAGCACTGGGGTGTCCTTATCTCATCCCAGCAGGTAGAACACACCATGCTGTCAGGTCTGCTTAGCATGGTGTTCTGAAAGGGGAAACACAGAGCTGTCGACCTCATTCCCCTCTCCCCACTAATCTTCCCACAGCAGGGAGACTCCATCCTTTGGCAATTTACCAGGTGTGCTAAGCATCTTCCCTTTCAGAAAATGAAAGAACAGTCTCTCTTCTGAGTAAGCAGGCAGGGCCCTAATACACCAGACTATATTGATACTAAATCAGAGATACCACTCACAAGCTCATAAGATTAGGAGCTTTTAAGACAAACACAGTGGGAGTAAGTAGTAAAACACATAAACACAGTTGGCATAAAGATATATATTCACAGGGCTTGCATGTATCACCATAGCCATGTGGTCATGGTTTCTGTTACACAAAGACTTCCTGATAACAGTGACAGCTTGGAAAGGGAACGAAAGCATATTTAATTTGATTGATTTTTATAGGAACAAATCAGGACTCCTGTTGTCAGCTTATGCCTTGGAACATCTCAAAGAGAAATAAGCAAAGGTCCCAGAGGCCCTTGGCTGACACTAGCTGTATCTAAACTTGGCTCCTTTCAGGACTGTATTAACAGCCATTGTGAGTCAAACAAATAAATCAATTAAAAGAATGCCTGTCATCAGCACTGCCATTAGCTTTTTCCAAAAGTTCTTGCCATTTTGCACAGGTTAATGGAACTCTCTTATTCTGAGAAATCTACTCGGCCTGCTGAAAGGAGCAGAAGTTTCACAGTGTACCAAGTCCCTTGATTTACTGTTCTACTGTACATCCTTGCATTTCCACAGCGGCTGTGGGAAAGCCAGGAAGAGGAACACTGCAATGTCTTGCACTGTTTTTCCAGGAAGGGGTTCTTTTCCCCCCTGACATGTCATTTTTCTATAGTACGTGCTTGCTTGCACAATTTCTGCCTTTCCCCACACTTGTCTGTTGCTTTGTCTCCAGTTGTGGAGAAGTTGACACACCAGGGAATTTAAGTCAATGACAAGGACTCACTAATGACCAGCTTTGGAATATCTTTTGCTTAAGGGGTACAGCCAGTTTCCAAGAGTTGGACAAGTCTGCTGGTTAATCCTGGTTATCAGCAATCCCTTGGGAAGACCCAATAGAGCCCCCAAAATAGCAAAACTAATACACTGCTATTTTTCCAGTCAATAAGTCAGTGGGAGTCACAGCTAGAACGTATCTTATTTTAGGTGTCTCCTCAGGAGACTGGGTGGCCATTTCAGGCTGCCTGTGCCACTCAGAACCTGGGGCAAAGATTCTGGGGCAAACCTTCTCACTTCCCTACACACCCAACCTGTGTGATCAGCCATGAGGGGAGAAATGCCCCCCCTCAGCATGAGACAATGATGGAGGCAGGTGCCTTCCAACATCCTCCTGACTCAGGTGGTTGGTGAGCAGAGGCATCAGTTCCTTCCCCAAACTGCCTGTGTTGGTCACAGGGGGTGTGCAGAGAGGGCTCCCCTGTGGCATTTCCAAACCACAGTGTCCCCATCCCAACACGCTTTCTGGACAGCCCGTCCCTCCCACACAGCCCGAGAAGTGCAGTCGCTCAAGTGTCTCTGAAACCTTGCAAGCATCAATAAACAAGCATGGGGTTTCTCCAGCAGCAGCCCACAGCCCGGGGAAAGCCACAGCTGCAGAAGCCCTTACGTAGAAGTTTACTCAGACCTTAAGTGGATTTGCAATTAAACAGCAAAACGTCACATTGCTTACTGTCACTGCACTTCACAAGTCTGCAACCACCATGTCAGGGCCACTGTTCCCCGGTGCTGTGAGTCCACTGAGCACCAGGGCACTCCAGGGATAGGGAAAACTCTGAGCAAACTGTTTCATAAACAGAGGCAAAGCCTGTTTCAGTCACAGATGTCCAAAAAATGTGGCCACAATACCTTCCTCCCTTTCACTTGGCAACATCATTTTCTTACTGGCCAATTTTCAGGTCTGAACACAAAGTTTCCTACCTGGAGTACAAATGGAGGATGAGTCCATGCCAGCCGGAGGGATCTGCCTGTTTCCCTGGGATGTCAGGAGGAACGACAACAGACAGCCGGACATCCCTAACAGATTTGCTAAGCCACACAGCCTCCAAAAAGGAAGGGCAGGAGCAGGCCTGCTGTTTATCAAATCTGTAAACATGGTATGTGAGATGTGCAGCACAGACTGTATCTGCGGTAAGAACTGCTTTCCTGCCGCTCGTCATTACCTCTCCTCCAGGTACAACAGCCTCTCCTGTGCCAGCAGCACCCACTGCAGACAGGCAGGGCTCTCTGCCTGCCCTGCGTTTACCTAAACCCAGAGGCACCCAGAGGCACCTTGTTGGTTTCTCTTGGCCAAGGTCTCCCAGGATTTGACTAAAAGCAGGAGTTGTGGAGAGAGCTTCTCACACATTCTCCCTCATTACACAACTCATTTTCAGACCATGTGCACTGTTGAAAGGAAATAGTAAGTTCATGAAAACAAATGAGTGTGCAACCTGACACTGCTTCAGTAGCTGCCTTCTGCTGTCGTTACGAATTTACAAGATATTGCCAACCAGTACACAAAGCTGGGTATTCTTTATACAAAATCAATTTTGAATTACTAGGCATCTGCACATAATCCTGCTGAGAAATTGACCATAACCTGCCAAAGTCAGTGATCAGCCCTGCATGGGACCTGTGGAGCCCTGTGGAAATTAATATCATTGTAAATGAACCTCACTGCTCCTGCTGAGACTCCAGTGCTGAAACACAAAATCAAGTGCACCTCCTTAGGCTGCCTGACATGTTTTGGATCAGATCTTCATCTCTTTTAGCCTGAGTAGTCCCATGAAGCCCAGCAGTCATTCAGATCTTAGACCTGATCTGAGTTTGCTCTCATCCAGACCTTTTAGCAATACAAATGAGCCTTGCCTGTTCACTGCTGAGCCACCAGCCTGGCTGAGCTCACTGGAGACCACGGGAGGTTGTGCAGAGTCAGCTTGAGGCTCCAGGAAGCTTTCTAAAGTAGCATCAGGCATGCTTTTGCCCATCAATGAACTGTTTTCTGCAGCAAATCAGTGGGATCTGGCACTAGGAATGGTCATTAGCGCAGAGAATGGAGCAGAGATTACTACAGCTCATGCACATAAAACCAGCAGAATTTAATCAGCAGAGGGATTGTAGCAGCTCCCAAAGGGAACAAGCTGATTCATCAGTTGAGAGCCCCAAAATACAAAACTGTCTGCAAACACGATGAACTACAGATTCATAACTGCATGAACTGATTTTACTCAGCTGCTGCTCCATCCTGGGCACAACGGAGCCTGGATTCTTGGAATAAGACAAAAGGAGTACAAAAGAAAAGATACTTATTTCAGCCTGCTGAGTGTTTTACAAACCACAGTCTCAGTTCTTCCAAGTTTGATGCCTTCACTTAGATGTTTCCCTGCAGTAGTTTTCCTCATGTCATTGAGTTTAGCAGAAGTTTCACTACCATGTGTCTATTGGAAGTAGAACGTAGTGAAACACATCATTGAAAGTTGATGGGCCTTTATTAAACTCTTTAAATTAATGAGCCACTGGGTTGTCCTGCATGTTTCAAGGTTTGTCAGTGTGAGGCTGCGGAGTTGGGCTCAAATCAGTCTAATGTCTCAGAGATGGATGATAGCAAAGACCATGTGCTGGTTGGAGAACCTCGTGACGGGTGCCCTGCACTGGGTTAAAGTGGTTCAAAGCCCTCTGGATAACTGGTGTGACAGCTCAGAGAAAAGCACATTCTGTGTGATGCAGACATGCAATGAACTCCCCTAGTGACACAACAAATCCCATGACTGTCTCATGCCTTTGGAGAATGCCTCAGAGCTCTCCTCTCTGAGATCTTTCTTCTCTAAGGGTAACAAAACACTTGTTCTTGCCTAAAGCCTCACAACCAGCTCCACAGCACAGATCCTGAAACAAATGAACTTAATATAAATACCTAATAAAAATACGCTTACCTAAAATATAAGATACCCCACAAGCATGTTTTATTCAAAAGGGGAAATACCAGAAATTCTGGAGCATTTTGCTTCTGTATGAAAGACACAGAGACATTGTGGTGATGGGCATCACTGTAAACCTGAACAGACAGTTAGCCCACACAGTTTCAACTCCAGGGAGGAAATAAATTCTCCCTTAGGCTCATGTAAACCATGGGAAACCTCCAGCACCCAGGGAAGCTGTGCTGAGGAAAAACTGAAGCTCGTAATCACATGTCAGCAGAAGACTGCAGTCCATGGATGTATTTTAAGCATGCTGGCAGGCAGCTTTGCAGCACCAAGGAAGCTCTGCAAGGACTGTGCACTTGAATCAGGTGTGTGAATCAGGTACCACTACTCTCTCATGTGAGGATTTTCCAACTTAGAATCCCTCTTCTAAGTCTGAAAGCTTTTCATGTGAGGGAAAGCAAACACCACTGAGCAAGTGTAAAGTTTCTCTGCAGAACTCTGCTGCACCAGACCTCTGCTCTCCTGCTGCAGCTGTGCCTTGGAGCAGGGATGCTGCTGCCCTTCACCCCACCTCCCCAGGGCTGGCACACAAGACTCACCACTCGGGGCTTCTGCTGGTCCAGGGTCTGCAGGAAGGCCGGGGTCTGGTCCAGGGTGCGCTCGGGGTCACTGGAGATGTCCTCCTCAGACTCCTCCCAGGACGAGGAGAAGCCAGTGGAAGACGCTGAGGATGATGAGAGCTTCCGGACAGGCAGGCTGCCAGGGGGCAGGGTGCCCACCTCCTCCTCCGGGCCCCCCAGGTCTGTGACAATGACGGCAGGGATGCTCCCACTGATGGCTGGGTGCTGGCCCTTAAGTCCTGTGGGGGCCACCACCACCTCCTCTTGCCGTGGTGCAAGCCCTGACTGCTCCAGAGGACTGCTGCTCTCTGCCAGCTCCACCATCATCACTGGCCTCCTGGAGGGCTCTGCAGTGCTCACACAAACCTGCACCCCACCAGCATCGGGGGCCTCGCTCTCCCCGTAGGCTCGTGGCCGGGGTCCAGTTCCAAGCCCCGCCACAGGCGCCGTGGGGCTGGCCGGACGGGGCCGGGCTAGCCGGGGGCTCCGGGGTGGCTGGGCAGCAGAGCTGTGTGCCTGGATGTGTGCCTCGAAGAGCCCCACTTTCTGGTTCACCTGCACGTTGTGCAGCTCCCTTTGAAGCTGCCGTGCCATGGGGGGTCCTGGCTGTCCCTCTTCGCCTCGGCTGCCCCGCCGCCCCCCGGGGCTGGCTGGCTGCCGCAGGGGCTCCTCAGGTGGTGGGAAGAGGAAAGCGGGGCCACAGCGCGGGGAGCGGGGCGGCACCGGGGCCGCGCTGAAAACAGGGAGCGAGCGGCAGCTGCCGGGCGTCTCCGGACCCCTGGGCAGCACTTGTCCGGGAGGAGGCGGCGTCTTGCTCCTGCCGCTTGTCACCTCGCTGTTGCTATTCATCATCACCAAGCTATTGAGCGCATAGCAGTACACGGCCATAGTAGTCAGCCGGGGAGCACAGGGAGGCCGTCGCCACTGCCGCCTCGGCACTCAGGTTCTGCGGGGCTGCCCAGGGTCTCTCCACGAAGGGACCAGCAGCATCGCCAGCAGGAAAAAGGGGAGCTGGGCTGGCCCTGGCCCGCACCTCCATAAAATGGGACAGCTGGGGAGAGAGAAGCAGTGAGAGTAGTTCTGTGCCCTTCCTTAGGTCGCCATCCAGCTGGGCACACAGCGTGCCAGACTCTTCCCACCTGCATGCATCCCCAGTGCGCCGCCCCTGGGGACACCGTCCAGCCTGGTCATCAGAAGGATCTGAGTGAAGGGGAAGTCAGGTTTGGGGCTGTTTCCCCTCTCCCCTGCCTTCCCTGCCCCCTCTCCAGGTTGCCTGTCGACACAGCTGCAGCAGCAGTGTTTGAGAAGACACACAGCCAGCAGCCATTCCAACAGAATAAGAGAATTGCAGTCAACTGGTGTGAACTGAAAGTTGGCAATTTTCAAATGTTTGCCCCAAAACCTGACATTTTCTAACGGAAAATAAAAACTCCAAACAACTTACAGTTGTTACACTCAAGTCTGTCACCTAGAGCAAGACCAAGTCTCAGGAATGGATTTCTGTTGTATGATACACAGGGAGACTCTGCTTGCACAGCTGTGTATGGCATAGGGCCACATCTCAAGTTAGCCCCCTAACTTACCACGTGCAACAACCCGGATTTGCACATCTTCATGAATGCCCTGGCTAAATGTGCCACTCCTGTGCACATCTGCTGTCTGGGATGTCGAACACTGCAACTGCCTCCAAGTCACAGCCCGGACCCCACACGCAGAGAAGTGCAGTGATGTTTGTTTTGGCGAGTGTGTAGCTGTGTACGTGTGTGAGAGAGGCTCTGCAGCTTGTAGGTGGCTCTCTGTGACACTGTGCACTTCAGCTTGCCTTCCATCATCTTCTGTTTGCTCCATGTGCACTGGAGTTGCAGTCCCCATCCCATGCCAGGGCACGGGAGCTCCTGAGAACTGTGTCTGCACAAACACACTGCCCACATGAGAGTACAAACTTGTTTACACACAGCGCGCTAACTCTGGCTATGGGTGTACATGCCTCTGGAAGCACTCGCGTGTGATGCTATCAGCGGTATCCCTGTGCGTCCCCCTGTGAGGCTCCTGGCAGGTAAATGCCCACAAGTCTAAGCGCAGTCCCAACTCACGGTGCGACCAAAGGGCTTCCCATCCCTCCCGGCATTGCTTGGAGGCAGTGCGAGGCTCAACGGAGCCCAGGCAGCGCGGGCAGCCACTCTTTGCAGGGATCCTAGCCACAGCAATGCTCCCAGCACCGCGGCTCGAGTGCGAAAGCGAGCATCGGCACAAGGTGCTCGGCCAGTCTTCGGGCGTGGGACAGCCCGCTCGGCCCCGGGGCAGCACCCTGCCCCTCTGCCCGCCCTCGGCTCGCCCCTTCCTCCGCGCGGGGCCCGGCTGGCCCCGCACCGCCCCCCGGAGCGGCTGCCGGGGATCCCCCGGCGGAGGGGCGGCCGCGACCCCCCCGCGCCGCCGCTTACCTGGGGCTGGGATCCGCGCCCGTCCTCAGTGCGCGCCGCCCGGCAGCGCCCGCCGGCGGCCGCGGGGCGCTGCCGAAACCATCGCCGCGGGGCTGCCGGGACACCCGCTCCCTCCGCGGCTCCGAACGCCTCTCCTGCCCCGGGGCGGACCGGCCGAGCCGGGCTCTGCCCCTCCTCTGCCCGGGCGGCCAAGGCTGCGCGGGCGGCTCCGGGCTCCGGGCGGCTCCGCGCTCCGGGCAGCTCCGAGCCGCGGCCCCAGCGCCCGCTCCCGGTGCGGCTGGAAAGGCGGAGAGAGCAGGAGGAGGAGGAGAGGGAGAGGAGCGGCGAGGAGGAGGAGGAGAGCGGAGGGAGGGGGTAGGAGAGCAGGAAGGAAGTTGTGAGCCTGTCTGGGGTTGAACTCAGCGGAACAAGTTTTTTTTTTTTTTTCTCTTCTCGCTCGGCTCGGGCTGGAGGGAAACACTGAAAAAAAAAAAAAAAGTTTCCATTGTTAACTAAGAAAAAAAAAACCAACTAACAAAACAACAAAAAAACCCACCGTCGCCGTGCTTTGGTTGCTGAGCTGTGGGTTCAAGACACACGAGGCATTTTCCACCCGCGGTAGCGGCGTGCGGTGCGGGGCCCGGCAGAGCCCCCGGTCAGCCCCGGCACCGCCCGCCCGGGGGGGGCATCCCCCGCCTCGCCTCCGCATCCCGGCCTCCCAGCGCCGCCGGCCGCTCGAGCCCTCCCCGCGGCACAGCGCTCAAGGCAAAGGGTGGTGCCGGCAGCGCCAGCAACGCGGAGTAAAAGGCCACCCAGCTCCCCACGCACCCGGCTCGAAGGCACCGACTAACCCAGCGATTTCCCCCGGCATCCCCCTTCCCCAGGCACCACGGCTCAGTCCTGCTGCTTCTCAGCGTGTTGGTCGTTCACACGAGCCCAAGGCTGGCGCAAAGCCCTCCCTGCCAGGTTGGGTGGCTTTGGGTCAGCACATCCCAAGGGAGGTAGGATGACCCCCACACTTCTCTAGAGAGTCGATGGCATTTTGACTTGCTGTGATGATGCCCCAGGTTTAGGCAGGGCTGCAGGTAACTCGTTCAGGACACTATCTACCCTTTTTGATTCATGGAGGGACACAGCACTTTCTCAGCACCTGCAGCCCCCAGGCTTGGATCCTGCTTGGCAGGAGAAGCAGGCTCTTGGCTGTGATACAGCCTGGCTTGTGTATCAAGGTAACTCATTGGAAATAGTTGTCTGTACGTCAGCACTTTAGGAGAGCAGGCTCTCCAATGCACTCTCAAAGCAGTAGTCAAGGTCAAACCCAGATGACAGTTTTGGGGTTGGTCTGGACTGGCCAAAGACAAATAAAAAAACAAAAAAAAAAACCAAAAAAAAAAAGGAGAAAAAGTAAAAGAAAAAAGAACAGCAATTTGCCTCTACTAGGATTTCACAGCTAGGAATTTCCCCTAGAGAGGGAAATTGATGTCACAGCAGATCAGCTTTTCTGTAATTAAGACATAACCTCTAGAGCATAAACGGGGGCAGAGAGGTCTCCGAACTGGCAGAAGGTGTGGACTACCAATCCCGCAGGCAGGCAGACAGAAACACCCAAACTGAGCTTATGTTTGTTTTTCCAGTAAGAGAAACGCTATTTTGAATTCAGTGCAGGAAAAGAAATTTATAGACTCTTTCCACTCCAATTTGTTTCCTCACAGTCTGTGCTTAGTTGGGAACTAGTCTTCATGAAATAAAGTATGAGATCAATCTCCCTGAGAAAAGTGACCCTGCTTAGTATAATGGCACTATTCATGGCATGAGCTTACCTCTGTGTGCAAATATCTGCAGATTCTGTTGCTCACATTCTCTCATGTCTGCATACATGTTGAAAAGTAGGAACATTTGAAAGAAAGAATAAATCCAGGAATACCGGCAGATAAACAGGTATGTTCTTTTTTAGAACAGCTGTACTATGCTATGCTGGTAGCATCTGCAAATACTTGGAAGCATTACTGCACATCTGTGTGTGGATGTTTTGACCATTCTTTGGGCTTGTTGAAGAATATTTACACTACTGTAACCACAATGTGTGCTTAAAGTCCCACCCTTTCTTAAAGTCCCACAAATTCAAACACCATCAAAATTCATCCTATCAGAACAGGATAAAAGAGGGGTGAATTCACTATGGCATATTTACAGATACAAAACTCCCTCAAGGGAGACCTGGCTTTAAAATGTGGCAGTAATTTTGTCAAATAACAGAACTGGAGCTATTCTGTGGGCATTATATACAATGACAAGTTCTATTTATAAAGGAAGGGGCTAATAAGAGTGCAAAGAGGAAAAGAAAGTCTAGGGATAAGTCTTTGACTGTTCGGAACCGGTAGGTACATGAGGGACATAATTGTTTCCAGACCAGAGCCAGGCAGCAGTCCACATTGTGTAGTGAGGAAAGAGCAGACAGCTTTCAGCACACTTGTTTCCAATCAAGTGGAAACCAAGTGTTTGAGGTTAGCCTAAATGGAAAACACAAACCATACAGGTTGCTAGTCCAATCCAGGAACAAGGATGGAAGCAAGAAAAGAGAAAAGTTGCTTTCATAGATACAGACCCTGGGCACGACTACTGCTGTAGTTACTTGATGTTGCTGAGGAGTCTTCTCCATGGCTTTGGCAGTGTTGCCTTAGGTGCTGCACAAAGAGAACAAAAAGATCGTTCCACTCTGACTCTCTCAGTGTATTTTCTTCAATTAAAACTGCAGTGTTGGGTGTTAAAAGATCTTGCTTCTCCTTAAGCTACCTTCTTCATTTAAATTTATGTTTCCTGCTTCCAAAGAAAATCATTACAGTGCTTAAGGATAGTGAAACAGGCTGGGTTAGGGCAAACAGTTGATCCAGCCAACTTTTGTCTTGTCCTTATCCAAGGGAGTGGAGCCATTAAAATGAACAGGATCTTCCACTTAGGAAGGGCACATATCTACTGTAAAATAAACTGAAATAAAGTGAGGACAGACACTTAGAGAAGGGCATGGAGCTGTCCTGTGTGACATCTCCCATTGACACACTGGCTAGAGGTGTTTAGGGAATGAAATATCACAGCTGTCAAAGTTAATGGCCTCCCAGCACCTCTGTGAACTTGAAGGGAGACACGTTAATTATCATGTTTTATGGAGAATTAGCTGTCCCAAATGTGCTCACTGTGCCCCATGAGCAGCATGGGTAGCTCATCTGGGCTATGGCTGCTGATCACTGCAGGGAGGTGGCTTTTTATGAGGGTGATGGGACAGCCCTGCCATGTGGGATCCTGTGGAAGGAAGAGGAGGTTTGGCTACCAGTGGGAGAAGGAGCCCCTCTGCCCCACTGGAGCCAGATGAGAGGGCTTTTGGGCAGGAGCAGGGATGAGCTGCACAGGAAGCAATTGCTGGATAGCAAACACGGACAATACAGCCAAGGCTGTTTTACTCCTTTCAGCCTTTAGCTAATGTTTTACTTTGAGTGTTGTCCAAAGCTCCTTCCAGGCACAGCCCTCCAAGGCTGGAGGAGCCCTGGCAGATCAGTACTGTGCTGGTGACCCTCTCAAGCAAAGGTGGAACTGTCCTTTGCTGTTTTATACACCCTCTCCCCATGGAGTTGAGGTCCTGGTCCACATGTACTGAAATGAAGAACTTCTTTTCCAATCCAAACCACAGAAACAGGCAAAAAAGCCAAATCCAAAACACCTACTGAAACAGAATCATGTACTGCAGAAATACCTTCTTCCGTGGAGAGGGGAGAATACTTGTATGGTAGAAAATGGTCACTGTAATCATTTGAATCCTTGAAGACACAAAATGAATATGGTGTAGGCTGCATTATAAAGCTAGAACAGGACAGAATGGACCACAACTACTCAGCATCAATCCAGTTGTAAAAACAAAACAGAAAAAAATCATAACAATTTAATCAAAAACCAACTACAATCCTCAAGTACCCTCCTCCTTCCATTCTTCCTTTATTATAAGATAAATTTTTTCAAATATTACTTCCTTTCATGTTTTGGACCGGTTGGGCAAGGCAGCCTTCCCTGTGTTTCAAAGATGAGTTGTCTAAACTGTCACTGTTCATCCCATCCAACATCAGAAGAACCATCAGCACCCTTGCAGTGGAAGTCAGTATCTGACAGCATTTCCTCACCAGTGAGTTGAATCTTAGACTTATGTAAAATACAGAAATAAATAGATAAATGCAGACTAATTCTACAGTCAACAGACTGGCTTTGTGTTCATGCCAGCACGACAGAGAATAAATCTGGCTAATATTTTATAAGAAAAAGAGCCACAGAAGACACAAGTGAAAACACACCACTGAATTATGTTATGTCCTGAGAATTTTCTCTGTTCAGGCAGGTGTCTGACACAGGCACAGCACACATCTGCCCTGTCTGGGCTGGCAGAGGAAATAGAGGCCTGAGAAAAGGCCTCTGGATGCTTATCTTGCACCAGCCCTTTTGCCTTCCTTCAGTGGTAAAACAGGTCAGAAAGAAGCTGGTTTTCCCAGCTCAGTGACCTCTGAGCCGGGTTATCCAGTCATTATCTCCCTTCCCGCTATCCCACAAGAATACACATAATGGCAGAATTAAGCAGTCACTGGTTAATAGTCTTTGTGCTAGCTCCTGTTCAGGGAACAAGAACACAGGGCTCTGCAAAGACACCTGTAGCAAGTCACTGTGATTTAGGGCAGTCTGTGTACTGCACCAACATCTGCCTGAGCATGTAAGTCCTCCCAGAGCACAAAGGAACCAGTTTTGTTCCCTGGGAGCCTCCTCCACGCATTCCTGGCTGCACCTCGCCCTGTGCTGCACCAAGACCTACAGCTTGGCACAGCCAGGAAATGCAGCCAAAGATCTCTGTGATCCGTTCTGGGCTCTGCCCCTGCTGTGCTGTGGGGCCTGAGCAACGAGCTGCAGAACAGGCAGGATAGACTGAGACATCCTGTGTCTTCTGGGGACCTTGTGTCTGTGACCTGCCTGAAGACTAATACACACCTGGCAGCCTCGAAGGAAGGGATACGTAAGTTGCAGGCAGCCATGCCCAGCACACATATGCAGAGCTTCAGTGCTGAACATCAGTTTGCCTCACAGGCTTCAGGATTTGCAGCTGGATTTTGGAGAACTGTTACAGAGCTCAAGAGATTGAGAGGTATGCATGGAAAATACTATGCATAGTGCATTACTCTAAGAAGGAGTTATGTACGCAAAGTATAGGCACGAATGTTTAGGAACTCTTGAACAAGCACAGGATATGACATTTCCTCTTGATGCAGTGCATATATGGCTGTGGTACCTTTCCTTCAGCTGGTTAACTCCCCAGGGTGAAGATGTGAAGGTCTGATGTGAAAACCTGGTTTTATGTCTGGGTATGGCCAGCAGTTTCCGTGCCACCCTTCCTGTTTTTCTGGATTCCAGAGAAGAGCCCAGCTTTGCAGTTGGTGTGTGCCATAGCTGTGGTCCTCTGTGCTGCAGCAGGGCTTTACATAGACACTTTGGCTCACAGTTGCTATTTGCAGGTAATAGGAATATAAACATGTGCATGTTTGGGAACTAAACCATGATTCAGCATAAATGTTTCCTTTTTTTTGCACAGACCAACTACAGGCAGTAGAAGCATGTCCAGTAAGTATTGTCAAGTTCTACTGATATTCAGTAAAACTAAAATCATAAAGCGAAATTATTCCTCACTGGGGCTTGAGGCTACTGAAAGCTGTACCCAGGTGTGTTGCTGAGGGAATAAAACAATTGGAGCTCAAATGGTACTTCGTTATCTGAAGAAGTTTTTCCTATTCATGGGCCACAGTTATTCCACTAGACTGTGACCACACAGCCATAATTGAGCAGCTTTGCATTTATCTGAGATAGCTATGATCACGGCAGGAAAAAGACAAGCTGTTTTCCAAGTGAGCCGTGTGTGTCACATAGACTTTTTTGGAATCAGCAGTATATGAAGGGATTGTGAGATTCCACTTTTAGGGATGAGATGAGCATGGAATCACAAGAAATGCTGTCCAAGTTTCCACTCTGCAATGAGTGATATCTGTATTTTGAAGAACTGCAAGAGAGAGGGCATGAAGACATGATCAATAATTTTAAAGTTCGTGCTGAGCTGTAGCCATTTAATTTAAAATAAAGCATTTTGGTTTTCTCCAGGAATCTATTTTTGCTTGCAGTACAATTATTTTAAGGATTTACCATAATATTGTTATGATGGACAGATGTTTATCTTTGTTCCTATGCCTTTGAAAGGAAAAAAAGCTGAACTTTGAATGAGTGCAGCACCGTTAAATAAACCAGCAGGTCTAGGTTGATTCTTTAATATCTTAATATCTATTTGATTCTTTAAATATCTAAAACAATAGAGTTAGGAAAATATTCCTAAATGATGTTGCCAGACAGAAGAGTATTATCTGCGCTGTTTTCTGTATGCAGCACTGTTCATTGCTATGCAACAAATCACAAAGGTCAGCAGACTCTGACCCTGAAAAGCAGCTGTGTTATAGCAGTCACTGGAAAACACCAGTCCTTGCACATAAAATTGCTTCAAGCAAGAACATCTTTCCCAGAAAGACTGAGATCTGCATGCTGGATCATGTTTTTCTTCGGAACAGCAGGAGGTAAGTAAAGCCCTTTATACGGAAAGAATAGCATACATGTCCATCTAGGATATTATCAGAACTGTCACAAGTTTCTATACATACATCCATACACACAAATATGCCCAGGCATAATATGGGGGCATTTTAATAGCACCAAGAGCATCTCCAGGTGCAACAAACGTTAGTCAGAGCCTTATCTCTCTGCTGCCCCTTGCCCCAGCTCTGGAGATAACCGCTCTTGGAGCACTCTGGAGACAACCACTCCTGGAGCTGTGAACTGCTCCCTGAGCTGCCTCCCCAGCTCTGGATTTGAGCAGCAAATTGAGCAATGCAGCATAGTCTCCCATGCTGTGCTCCTACCTCCTCTGGCTGGTGTGCCCAGGACAAGCCTCTCTCTTGTGCTGTCCTTCCTCCTTCCTCAGGTATTTCCAGGCTGCTACTGGATCAGAATTATTTATCGCTGAGAGGGCCCTTGTCTAAGGTTAAGTCACTACTGCAGAGTTCCAGGTCATTGGCATTTCCCACTCCACTGCCATGGGCTCTCTAATACCAGGCAACACTACAGCTTGATTTTTCACCTCTGTGTAACTAAATTGAGACATTTAAACCCATGTTTAGATGCCTGAGTAAGAAGACAGGTGTCTAGAGCTGGAATGCTCCCTCACACCACCATGAAGTTTGCCACTCTTCACAACTCTCTGTGCTCCAAGGGAGGGGTTCCCAATCCTTCTTTTCCTTTGCAAAAGCTGAAAGATAGTTCATGGTCTGGCTGCTTGAAATTAGGACACTAAAGACACACTACAGCTGGGGAAGATGAAGAACTGGCCCAGAGTTGGGATATTGACCATCCACTTCCTATCTTGCTGAATGGGGGCCAATGAGTTAGACCACAGCGTTAATGGTTCCTAAATGTTACCAAAATGTATTTTCTCCTCACTTCCTGCTGGATGGGGACTGATACCACAGAGTTCCAGCTGGCTGCTCTTTTCTTCCCAGGAGAATTCACATATTTGCTTAAGTAACTTAATGAGATGCAAAAGCAAGTAGAGAAGGGGAGAGATGTGGGGCCTGCAGGTCCTCAGCAGAAATGCTGTGTTTACTTCCCACTTGTCCTTCACTCCTTTTCCATCCTTTGCTTTCCTCCTTTCTGGGCACACCTACAGGGCCTGTAGCCCTTGATGTCTGAACCAGATTCTCCCATAATCCTTGACAGCAGCATTCCAGACATTAGGTAGGACTTCAGGCTGTCCTGAGCCAGGCAGAGCCAGCAGAAGATGGAGCTTCCAAGGGGCATGGCAGAGATGTTCAACTCCTCTCTGGTGGGGAGCTCCCATGGCTCCCTACAGTTGGGCCTGCACCCACACTTTGGCCACTCTGCCCACGGGCTTCTGCTGTTGAAGAAGAGCAGCAACTTGTCTGGCAAGTGGGACAGAAAGACACCCACGTGGACAGAAAGAGCATGGAAACAGGAGAACCAGGAAAGCTGGTGAGGCTCTGCTGGCTCCAGTGGCAACTTTGCCCTCAGAGACAGTGGCTTCTTTGATGTCTCTTCACCCTTTATGGACACAGCCTGCACCCCCAGCTGGAGGCATTGAAAAAGCTGGAAGCTGTCATGGTCTTCTCTCCACTGGGAACAGACTGAAACTGTTTTTCTTCACGGCTGTTTTATGAGGAGCGGGAAGAGAGCACCCAGACAGAGCACTAGGATTAACTTTACAAACGTGTCTCCCTTTGACAAAATGTTTGAGCTTTGCCAGTTCCTTTACATTCTCTCCCACTGGCTGAGGACAGCCTTGTCCTGAATAGGAAAACAGGAACAGTGCAAGAGCACAGATGTCTGACATCTTCCTGTCTTCTGGCTCAGAGAGAGGGAGATTAATAAAAGCTGCCAGAGAAATGCCTTGGAATAACCCTTTCTGCTAGGAGACACAGTATCCTGGAAACACCCATCATTTGGCAGAGATACTCAATTCCTTGGCTACACAAGCAAATTTCTCTAACTCTTCTCAAGATAATTTTTGGACTGGATTGTAAGTGTTTTATGTTAAAACAAAAACAAACAAACAAACAAAACTGTGACAAAAAAACCCCAACCACTTTGTTTCTTTCTGTTTTACATATGTGGCATTTCTTAAAAGGAACAAAATGTTGAAACAATGAAATATTTTCCTTTTTTACAGCCCTATCTTTCATTAAGAGACAGTTTGCTTAACATCTCTTCTTCCCTGCTAAGATGATGGATGGGGCTGAACAAGACTCACAGGATCCAGTGAGGTGCCATTTACGTCACCAGCAGTAGTGGTCATCAGGGAATGATCTACCATTTCAATTGTTTCAAAGAGAGACGAAGAGGAAAATGGAGCAGGCTGAGATTTATTACAGTGGATGGAACAGACTTTGAAGTTAGACAAATGGAAATCTGGATTATTTGCAGGAACAGATCCTGTGTGAAGCTGTTAGGCAGGGCCCCGGTTTTGGAGGAAACATCACTTGAGTGTACTCAGGCTTAAACCTCCAAGAATGAAAGCTGGAGGCTGAAGGCTGCCTTAGCAATCTAGAAAGTGGTGCATCAGTGATGAAGCAGAGAATGGAGTTCATCACCACTGCCCTGTTCAACAAGCTGGGCCCAGTTCTCCCCTGTATGTCATTCCATTATAGTTGCTGGAGGGACACTGGAAGGGACTTCAGAATAACAGATGAAACTCCAGTCTTCTACAAATCAGCTTCCATTTTGCTGCAGAAGGCTTTCCTTTGCACACTTGAGACCACCAGAGAGGAGGACATGAACTCTAACAACTAACAAAAGGCCAGCCATCAGATTTACTGCTTAAACAGTGATCTCACCCGCAGAGATTTTTACATGGACTCTTACACTTCCCAATTCCTAACCTGAAAGCCCTGAAGTACCTGCACTGTCACATTCCCATCTTCTCCCAGGGTAATCAACCTGGATATAAAGTGACAAGTACACACAAGTTCTGTGAACTCTTAGGAACACTTCTGAAAGCTGAGCTAAGGAGAATGAGAGACAAGATGTCCATGTTATTGGAAGTGGTAAGTGCCCTAGGAAGCCTCCCTGAAATTCTTGAGACACACACCAGCAACTCCTTCTCTGCTCATCCTCACTGAAACTTCTAAATGGTCAGTGTTTTAATGTTCCCCTCCATACAATTTTCTCAACTTCAGTCCATCAAGCTCATGGACAGTTCTGCTCATGGAGAAGCCTGTAGTAATTCCCTGGAAGCAAAAAGACTGAATCTGATAGGAGTGCAATCAGACCATGAGGATTTAGTAGCAAATTTTACAGGGAAAGAGAGAATTGTGGGTTGAAGCTGTTCTAAAAGAAGTTGTTTGGCCAAACACGTGGTAAATTCTCTCCTTCTGTTCATTTGTGAACACTGTTTTTTGTCTCAGTAGTTAGATTCACGCTCTTTCATCAGTCCATCTTTCACTCCAAGCTAATTTCTTCACAAGATTAACCAGCAGCTGGAGGCAGGTGATATCATGGACATTGACATTAGATTGTCAACAAATATTACATTTCTCTCTCTCTCTCTTTTTTTTTTTTTTTTTTTTTTTTAACTAAACAGCTGCAGTGATGGCTTTGCTGGTTGGTGGCCAGCTGAGTCTCTCCACAGAAATGTAACACTCCTTGCTTCAGTTTTCCCATATTCCCATATTTTCCCATATTCCCAACTTGTTTGCTCTCTGATGGAAAACTTGACTTCCATGGCAAGACACTTAGTAGCACCTACAGTGGCAATGCAAGAAAAATATATTGCAAGGACCAGGAGACTCCTTATAACCCCGACAAAACAAGGGTTCACCCCTTTTCCTTTAGAGGGAAAGTAGTGCTGGGGCAGCTTCCCTGTCCTAAGGCAATTGTAAAAATAGATTTTAATTTCAAATGGAAGATGGATGGAAGGAGGTTGGAGTCCTTCAGATGTAAACTGTCAATATGAACACACATTTCAATTGCATTTACAAGGAAATAAAATGTATCTTAGCTTTTGGACATCCAGAAAAAGGATGATGATCCTTGCAGGAAGAGTGCAGGGCAATTTTCTGTTGATGAAATTTGCCTGGCAGTTGTTAAGAAATGTCATCCACCAGGTTTACCAGAGATAGATAATGCCTGAAGTCAGTACTGCACTTCATTCCCTGTTAAAAATCTGATTAATGACACTCATCTTTTTCTCCCTCAAAACTATACTCTCCCACTCTTAATGCTGAAATTATTCTCAGAGGGGTCTTTTTTTTCCTCAAGCTTGGGGTGAATGGTACCATTTTCCTGGTACAGTAAGTTGTAAAAAGGGAAGGTTGGGCCTTAAATTACCTAAAAACTTCAGGGGTTTTGTTAAGTTCTGTCTCAAAGTACTGGTTTAAAAAGCCCACACCTGGTCTAGCCTCTCAATGATACATTCTGTCTTTGGGAAGGTAGTCTTGATGTGTCAGTTTTGGAGTAGTTTTCATTTTTATTTTCAAGGTGTGCATAACACAGTTGTGAGCATAAATCTTGATGAGTTTTGGTTAATTTAGTTTAATTGAGACACTAACTATATTGCAGGCAAATTGATCTGGAATAGCTGCTAGAGCACTCAGTTTTGCAAATCATTACAGAAGGGTGAGATTACAGTCAAATATTTTATGTTAATATGCTTAAGCACTTAAAATTATGGAAGCTTTTTCATCAATAAGTGCAAAATTATTGCAGCAATTCTGAATATCAGCAGGGTTTGAAAGCTTTTAATTAATTTCATATACATTTGAAATAATCAGAATAATTTCAGAATAATAAACCAGATCAATCCCTGGGAAGACTCACATAAAGTGGATTACATCCCACCTGAAATAAGTTTTGGTTCTTTCTCTGTCACTTAGATAATCTATTAAAAATCCCCAAAAGGCTAACAATTATAGCTGGAAACAAATTATACTCTGCATATGTTACCCTGTTATGTTCAAAGAAAAATACCTACTGATTTGAATAGGCTACAGATCAGGTCTTATACTGTACACCTAAATTAGAAATTCGTCTGTCTCTGAGACAGAAACTTATTGAGTTCTCTCTTACAGAATTCAGTTCAAAATCCCTTCTGTTTCTGAGGAAGTATTTTTTTTCCACATTTCCTATTTTCACTTGTACTATTCAAAGATCAAAAGCAAGGATTTACATACAAGGTGCCAAATAATCGGCTGAATTCAAATCAGTTTCCACTGGGTAGATATAATTTTTTCCATTCACATTTAAGGGAAGCACATTGGACCAGAATTTCTTTCAACAAGCTCATGCATTGTAAACAGGATGAAAAAATATGTAACTCTGCAGATGGAAGAGATCTGAGCATTTGGCAGTGAGGAGGCCAGTCCTGCCCATGGCACAAGTCAGAAAATGGAGGGCAAGAGCAGAGGCAGTGATGTCCAACACAGTGCAGGGAAGCAGCAGCAGAGAAAGCAATACGGGTTTTCTTGCCCACAAGCCCAAGCCAGAACCACCCTGGGGTCTTGGGACTGTATTGATGGCCTTGGCTCTTGTATTTAGAGAGAAGGAATAAATATAAATATATATAATACATAAATATATAATACATAAATATATAATACATATATATATATGATACATAAATAGCTAAAAATAGGTAAAGCCTTCTTCCTCATTCCTGTTTTCTCATGGTTTCATTTGCATGATGAACTTCAGTGAAGTCAACACACTGGATAGCTTACTTGTACTTGTTCTATGAGTGGCTGTTCTTTGGCACAGTTACTGTATGAGCTCTCGTTGTAGTAATTTATCTGCAGCTGTCTTGGCTCAGCTTGGCCCTGCCACAGTGGCTCAGCCTGCATGGAGAGCCCTTGTTTTTCATATCCTCTCTCTGCAGGTGAACAGCAAAGTTCAGAGAATTTGCTCTGTGTGTCTATCTAGGCCAGGCCTTCCATAGTGCTCAGGCAGCTCAAGGAGACCCTTCTTGCTCTGCCCATAATATTCCAGTACTTCCTGGGCTCACATTCATTGTCCTCACACTGCTGTTAGTGTTTCATAAAACTCATGGAGTCAGACCCAAATGCTGAAGGGAAGAAAATTACTGACTCCTACAGGCATTGAATCAAATTTTTCCTTTACTGAAAGACATGCAGTCTTGCAGAGAAGGATGAATCGAAAAACTCAGTGGAGCATAACTGGTTTTGCTGTTTGGGTTCTTGAAGAGTAAATATCAAATAAAAGCATATTAAACCAACCCAAGGAAGGGCTGGAATGAGTAGCTCCTGTCTATTTAATTTTGAAAATGTACTTAGGCAACCCTTTCTTTACAGTTAATCCCGTGGGGCAGCCACTGAGACACTGCTGAAAGTTAAGAGCATCACCTCAGTACCTGAAGCAGTGCTAACAAAACCACAGAGCTGGGTTACTCTATAGAAGAAATGGAGAGATGTAGAAAACAGATTTCAGTTTTCCTTTAGCATTATTTCTTTTAGCTGGAGAACCCACAGGTAAATAGAGAAGGCCAGGAGGTGCTAGTCAGGGTGCCATATGGAGAAGGGGAAGCCATGCCTAGAGGAGAAGCAGCCCCACAAACACAGCAACACTGCTCAAAGCTCTGTGCCCAGGCAGTGAAGCAGGAGCTTCCCCTCAAGGACAACAAGTCTACAAACATTTCTGCATGGGTGAAAGGTGCCCAGCTGAAAAAGTTCAAGTTTGGGGCACTGCTGCTCTTAACACTTTCCCTCTTCCCCCTGGGGGACCAACTCCCAGAGGCAATTGGATGCAGCACTGACCTTTAAGGACTTATGAAATGCAAACACAGCTTTATTTACTTCCTGACCCTTGGCTCAAAACATCTGCAGCTTTATAAATTAAAAGCAACCACTGTGATTTAGCAACTTCTTCTGCCTCTGCTTCATCTTTCCAAAAGACAGAAGCCATGCTGTGATATGACCATGGGTGTTGTGGTGACATTTAAGAACTATCAGTTTGGCTCCCCAGGCAGTTGGCACCACTGCTTTTTATCTTGCATCTTGTCTAGCAGGACAAAGCCTGGCTGGTCAGGTAAAGCGCCACAGCTGGAGATTCTAGTCAAACTGAGAAAATAGATTGAAAATGGAGCCTTCTTCCTCAGAAACATCTTGAGTTTCTGCTTCAGACAAAAGAGTTGAGTTGGCAGTCTCAGCTTCTCTTGTCCCTCCAGTACGTGATAGAAAAGCTGCTGCTACTGCTCCCTTTGAACCTCTACTAGAAGAAAAAGCTGATCAACTTTTGCCAGATCAACTGCGGGCCGTGAGCATAGGTGCTAATTTTTTTGAGGAGAGCTCTTGGAAAAGTTTTTTTTCAAATCCCTCTTCTTCTTGAAGAAACTCTGGAAATTGTTGGAAGCAATTGGTTCCAGTCAATTTGGTGGGGTGATGCTGGAAAGTGCATAGTGGTTGCTGAAGGATTCTTCAAAAATAAAGTGCTGGGAAGGGGAGGACTTCTGAAAATATTTGAAACTGAGTCCATGCAAATGTTCATTTGTCAACCTAATCATGAATTTAGCAAATGGAAAGAGATTCTCCAGTATCTGCCTCATCTGACAAACTTCAAGCACTAGCAGCAGCAGCAGGTTGTGCTTTTGGCAAGGTAAATCAGTTCCTTTGCACATCAGAGAACTCTCAGGATATCTGGTAGGACAGATGTAGGTACATATACAGTAAGCCTTTACAAGGTAGGAGATGAGGATGGTAGGGAATGTCCTGATTTTGTTTCTCAGGTTATTTTCAGCAAATCTTGGCGCAGTATTTCTTAGCAGCAGAAATACTGAAAAAATAGGTTTTGGTTATTTCTGATTACTTTAAGCCCAGGAAGTGGAAAGATTGTGTCATCATATTGTACATATCATATTGTGCTTTTTTTGTATTTGATCCATATCTTGCTGTACCAAAAATTTACATTTTCTTGTGGCATCTGCTGAATGCTGATAGATAGATACTACCATCATGTTAGTACCTACAAATTCATTCCTCATTGAAGTGGCTGAAAACAACTAATATTTGTGTTTCTAACATAATTTTTCATGCTTTGGAAAATTCAACACTTCTGTGCTCCCAGATTACAAAAGCACAAGGAGGGTTATGACTTAACAGAACTGTGTTGTAACATTCTATTCAGCCTCAACTTTAGATTTAAAATGCCCCTATGAGGCCTTTTTAATCTCTGCCTTTGTCTTCTTTTGAATCAAATTTTTAGTTATCATAGCTTTGTCTTTCTTGGTTTGGAAATGATGACAACTAACTTGTCTCCTCTTCAATTTTTTGGTACTTTTCTATTATGACCCCTATTTCAAGAGAGATGACACCACCTGCCATGAACCTGTAAGTTGTGTAAAAAACAGCACCTGATGCGCTCTCACCAGACCCAGGTTTGAAGGAAGGCTGCCTGAAGAGAAGTCCAGACATGCAGCCTGTGGTAGGAGTAGGTTCTGTGGAGGAGAATTATCCCTTATCACCATGACTCCACAGACAGACTCTGGTTGGTGTCCAACTCCATCTGATACTTCACCACACAATAACTCCTTAGTAGTTTGCTTGTCCTGTCTCTCCAGTCTCTACTCCCTGAGGGGCTACTTTCAGGGACATGAGCTGGTTTGTCCCAGCCCAGGGAATCCAAAGGCCCCAGGCACTAGCAGTGTGCTCAGCAAAACCCAGAAAAAGGGCAGCAAGTGGATGGAGCTGCACCAGCAGCAAAGGCCATTCCCATAGAATACATCACTCATATTTCCTGGTGAGTCAACCCTCCTTCCTCCCATCAGGTCAGACTAAGGGAGACTGCAAGGAACAGGTTTGGGGTTTTCCTGCCTATCCTACGTTACATGGGGATGTAATGACATCATTGCAGCTGGCAAAGCTGCACAGCCGTCCAACAGGAGTCACACACCGTCCTTCCTGTCTCATGGTGAGTTTATATGCTTTTATGGCACACTGGATATGATGCAGTCCAGAGCTCAGTGACTGCTGAATGCTCAACAATGGCACCAATCAGGGACTCTGGGATTTGCCAGAAAAAGTGCTGTTCAGGAAGGAATTCCCTTTCCACTCCTTCCCTCCCTTTGTGCCCCATAACCCTTCTTCTTGCTTTTCTCCCCATCTTTCCTTTTTCCCTTCTCTCCCTCCTCTTTCTCTCCCTCCTTCTGGAGAACAGCTCATACCATTGTTAAGTACCATGTAATATTGCTGGCCATCAGGAAACTTTGGAAACCAAGAGAAACAGAGACCTTGTGACAAAACTCAAGTGAAAAATTGATTCAAGGGTACTCAGCTCTTGGCAGCATGACCACCGTGGTGAGTTCAGCATCCAGCAGGACAGACCATGAATTAAGATAACAAGAGGACAAGGAAGCACAGAAGGACATTAGGAAAAGATGAAGAAAGATGCATTGCTTTCTGGAATGAGATGGGCAAGGCAACCCTGCAGGTATTTGTTTAGAATTCTATGTTGCACCATGATCCATATTCAAAAGTTTGATGTGTTTTCTCAGAACACCTGACATGAATTGCACTGCAGACTTCTGAAAACATCTCAGTTTTTCAGGCAGCAGAGTTAAAAGTTTCTGTATTATCAATTCTTTGTCCCATCTGTCATACTTTCTTTCTCTTTTTAGCTCTTCCTTCTCCAGTGGTGAGGATTGGTCAGCTCACACAGTGATTAGAGTCAATTTGACAATTTGCAGACACTAATGAAGGTGTTTGGGTTCATTGCTGTTTATGTTTGAGTATCTATTCTTTATGATTCAGTTTCCCTTCCATGAGTCAACTCTGCTTGTTTCAGCCTTCACAAGAACTGTTTTACAGCAAAAGGCCTCCCATCACTGTAAGTCCTTCAATAAAAGTACACAGGAGGCTGGTATAATTTATGTGCTGTTTCTACACTTTATAGATTTCAATGGGAGACAATATCCTGTTTATAGAAATCAATTGAATAGTTCAAATAAACCACAAACAGTAATAAGAGATGCTGACAATGACCTCTTTTTGGCACATGTTTAAAATTATTTGCTGTCTATCAACTTTGCAGTATAGCTTGGCTGAACCAAAAATTATGTTAACATAGAAAGGAACTGTTTCAGCAAAGTTCCTTCAGAAAGGAACTAAGTCAGAAATGTATTGACTTTACAACAAGATAAAAACAGATCACAACATTAGACAGAGTTCCTCCCTTTGACTAAATCTGGTGGATGTAAAACATCTTTGAGAAAATGGTTCTGTGAGAAATGAGAGATGTGGGTCACATCCTTTCAGATGTGGGTTTTACACTGCCTACATGACTGCTTTGTTTGCAGAAGAGGTGGCCACTACCATCAGCTATTTTATAATGTTAATCTACTATGTAATTTTTTTTTTTATTCACTATAAGAAGGAAGGATTTAATTTTGGGTTGAGTAAAGTATGTTCCACAAACCAGAGCAACATTTTACAGTTTTCCTTGTGAATGCAAATACAACCCATATATCTCTACTATGGATCAGTTCAAACCAATTTCAGTCCAACTCTGATTTATTTGGCTCAGCTACCCAACTCAAAATTTATTCAAATTAGCCTATGAGTCAGAACCTCATAAACATAAGTGAAAAGCATGTGTATATAAAATGCAGGAGTCTCTCTCCCCAAGAGTTTATTCTCCAAGTCAGGTGTCAGAAAAGTTCTTATCTCTATGAATATTTAGTAAATCTGTGCAGCAATTGGGAAGCCAGCCTGGACTATGAGTGTTCTAAATCAGTGCCCAAGCCAGAAGCTCTTCTTTCCTTGCTGCTCAAATTTCCAAATTCCACTACCTTTCTGCAGTGCAGCTACTCTGGTTCTGGTGGTTCAAGGCTCTCAGAAAGCCCTGGAGTGCACAAGGTAGCTCTTCAGAAGCCATTAGATATATTAACTCTGCACTGGGATTAGAGTCAAACAGAGGTCCTGTGTTCAGACGGAACCTCTACAGTAGGAACAAGTTCATCTTTTCAAGGTCTAGGAGCACCCCTCTGCCATCACCTACTGAGTACATCTGCTGTGGCACTGGTTGTTTTAACTCCAGCTTGGGATCTGAGGGCTAGACTTGATTCAGCACTCAGAAGGAATCTTCCCTGAATAAGCAGAGTAGGCGTTGAATTTATAGGAATTGTCACAGTGGCTGTCTGAGACAAGAAATTACTTTAAGAGGTGAAATGTTTTAACGGGTTTCTAATATAGCTGTGCTGGGAGGAAGAAGTAAATGAATCTCAAGTTGTTATGGAACCTCCTGTATACGTGTTGCAATAAACAGGGGTGTGAAAAGCTCTGAGAAAGACACAGGAGACACAGATTAGGGAGAAAAGCAGAGGTGGGTGAGAAATGATCTAAGTGTTGGCATTGTGTGCAGTACAGTGGGCATTGCTCATCTCCATGAACAGCATAGCACTTTGCTACTCCCCTCCCTCCCTGGAGGGGCTGCCTCGAGACACTTCTCACTCGGGTGGATTATTATCTTTCCCATGCAGATGAGAAAACCAAGGCAGAGAAAGGTCAAGACCAACATTTTATAAACTGATTTTTGATGGCTTGACCTCTTCATGTCTAAAAGGAAAACTGTCTTGTTTCCTTAGTCAAAGCCATGACTTTCATGAACCTCATGACCTTCATGAACCTCATGACTTGCACAAGTGTAGAATATTGCCTGCTCAGCACATATAAAAACAAGGTCCAAGATGTCTCAGAATTTGAGATGACTACATGGGACATGTTGGTCTCTTAAATGCTAATTATAGCTCATACAGAAAGATACCACATTAATGTTTCCTTTTCTAATACAGCAAAGGAATCCTTTTTTTTTTTTTTTTAAAAAAATAATATATCTGATTTGGATGTTATTCATCACAGCTTTTGTAACCACATTGGAATACAAGCTGTCCACAAATAACATGTAGGTATCTATGGAGTTGCACTTGCTTTTTTTCTGACATTTGTCTGAGTAAACTCATCTGACTTCATGGGGTAGATGAGGAAACTGCATATTCCCTACATGCCATGAAGAACTGTAATTTTTTCTTCTGGACAGGGGTATTGCGGCTCCCCTGACAGCACAACACCCACCCTCTGTCTTGCTGAATTTTACGTTGCCTTCAGTGACAGCACAGATGCTGGAGTTGAGCTGCTTGGTGACTGTCAGGCAACGTGTCCAGAGAGTGGTAGCATTTTTTTAGCAAGGATTTCAAGCACAGAAAAGCTCCTGACTGAACCAAGAGGAAACCAAGCTGATTGTCTGACACAGGTCTAGATTTTCTCAGGGCCACTTTGCAGTTGGAAATGTCAGGGAATTCAGACTGCATCAGTGAGCACCAATCCAAATTCTGGTGCCACACCTCCCTTTGCTCAGGTGATCACTTTGGCTCTATCACAGTGCATTCTCTTTTCTGCTGTGTTCCCAGCTTCCATATATTAGGCCCACACTGTTTCTATTTGTGCAAATATCCAGTTCCTCATATGGCTTTAGCAAAAAAACAATACACCTCCACACATACCACAGACATTTTGGAAAACCTGTAGCTTGCATTCAAATGAATGAATTTGTTATTTTTCAATAATAACAATTATTATAATAACAATTATATTGTTATTTGTTCTTTTTGTTCTTTTTATTTATTTTAAATGTCCTCTCCTCTGTAACTATTTATTGAATAATGCCTTTTGGACAGGCTAACTTCACCTTGACAACATCAGATCTCTGACGTTCTTTCATTTCTCTATCCTTGACTATTCTATGTCATTTTGTGAGCTGTTAAATAGCAGCTATACATATATACATAAATATAATGATCTCCAGGATCTTCACAGGCTTTAGGAGACAAACACAGACAGAAGTAGATAATAGAGTTTATCCTGCCCCAATAACCAACTCTGGATGTTTGTGAAAGCTGCAGCATGACTGTGTTTCATAAAGACAGTTTTTGACCAAGGATGAGTGTTTCCCATACTGCCTGCAAAGTTTTGTTGCCCTGGAAACATGTATTATTGTTATGTGGAAACATCTGTGAGATGTATGGGAACACCAAGGTGATTTGGATGAAATATGGCAATGGAATGGCAATAAAGGTGTGCTTAACTGTGCTTACAAAAAGTTACAGATGAGAAATATTATTCATCAGCAAAGTACAATAGTGTGCAGAATTTTAAAAGAATTCACTTCTGAAGTTTTTCTTTAAGCAATTGATTTCTTTAGGCTTGTCAGTTGTGGAAAAAAGGAGGGAAGTTATAAAGAAGAAGATAAGGAGGTACTAGTTACTGTTATTTCCTTAATTTGAGTTCTATGCTTGAATGCCTTTGATATATAAAATAAATACTTTGTTTTGTCCTTCAACTTACAGTTCCATTGTACAAGAGGAAAAAAAAGCCTGAAGGTTTTGAAAAGCCACAGTTTAACTGTGGTTTAACTGTAGGTTTGCCTTTAACATGCTTTATTTGATCAGTAGAAAATCCCTGTATAAAGTCTCTTATTTAATTTATCTTAGCATGTAACAAACTCTTCAGTTACTGCATAATTGAGAATCAAACTAGCTTGATCCAGTTTAACTAGGTCCATTCAAAACCTAATTTAGGGCTTGATTAAATGGTGCTAATGTAAAGTTAAATAAACTAAATGCCAGTAAAAGCTATTTTAGGAATTGCCGCTCTTGCTGAAGGGTAAGGAGTTTAAAACAAACTCATTTAATTTACTTTAAAAGTTACTAAGATAAACTATTCTAAGTGCTTCTGTGCAGAAAAACTTGCAGAGCTATAACAATGGACTCTAGAAAACTGCTGCTTAACATGAGCACAATTGAAGCACAGAAACAAAGTTCAACTAAACCTTGCACCTTTTATAAACAAAAATCAAAATACAACACTTTTTCCCTTGCCCCTTAGGGGACTGAAAAATCATTTTTGCCTACATTTTCTCAGTTTTCTTGCCATTGCTGCTACAGTTGTAGCTCTAGCAGTGGGAACACTGGTCGTGATACAACTGTGGCAGCAGAAGCAAGCTGGCTCAGTGTCCTGATGAGAGAGGTGGAATCCAGCAAATAATGTGGCTTCAAATTAATCGTTCTTGTGAGTGTTAGGAGTTTCGCAGCACGAGTCATCTCACAGGTACATTCTCCATAGAGGACTATATGAGCAGAGAATGTATTTTGCAGGGATCTGATTACACTAAAATTTCCCATATTCCGTCTCTGGCTTATCCCAGAGAGTCCCGGGGCTGGAGCAGCAGATGTCGAAGCTCACCCCACTCCCGAGGAGAGGCATGTACGCGGCATAGCTCTGTCCCCTAGTGGGCACAGCGAGAAGCTCCTTCACAGCTTGTGCATGGGGAATCTCCTTCCCCATGAAACTGGGAAGGATTTACTTGAGTATGAATGTATAATTCACATTCCTTACTCGTGTCCCCCTCACCACGGCCACCAACAGGCCCAAATCAATTATACAGTTCTGAATATCTGAGTAGTTACGGGGAACTTAATTAGGAACTTTTATTCTCTTTTCAGTTTTTTTTCTTTTCCATGTGCATTTTTAAAAGATGTTAGACATTTGCTTTCCTTTTTCCCAGGACAGACCTCATTTCAGTTAAAGTCATTGTCTTCAAAGAGAGCAGAGCAATGTGAACTCACAGTTTGCCAAACCACATGAAGAGGTCTGCTGATTGCTCGGAGCCTGGGATTGCCTGAAGGAATTGTCCCAAGATCTGAAAAGCCAAAGAGATACCAACAACTTTAAAGGCATAATTCTGCTTGTCTCCTGCATTTGTCTCCTAAAGGGAAATTTCATCCTTTAGTAAAACTGTACACGACTTGTACAGTACTCTACTCGTAGGAGGCAGGAGAAGCTGTCTGAGAAAAACAGTGGCCCAAAGGACCGTGGCAGCAGGAGCTCTGCCCCCAAGCAGGCACTGGACACTCCCACTGGGGCTTCTGCTTGATGGACCTGTGCCTGTGCCTTGGTGGACCAAGGACCTGTGCCTGAAAGCAAGACTTGGTGGCATTCCATTGACTTGGATGGATCACTGACTGCTTTGTGACTGCACACTTTACCAGATTTAAATCCTGTTCCCTTCCCACCACTTTGGCCTTGCCTGTTTTGAGAGAATCTCGTATTTAGCTCAATTCTATATCTTTTAGAAAGAAGCCATCTACACAGCTCCTGTGCTGCTGCAGACCTGGAAAGAATGGACCACAAGGTGATCTCAGGTCTGTGCAACACCATGGGGGATTTGTATGGAGTGAACATTCAGAATACATCTTATGAGTGTCCCCTTAGCATGAAGTTGAGTTTCCAAGGGTTAGACCAATAGCCCTACAGTCTAGGGGACTTTGGATCTGTACTTAGCTCTGTTTTAGACAGAAGGACATACCATACTCTTCAGTACTGGGGCTTAAATCTGAACTGTCAGGTTACATCTGAGGCATTAGGGATACACCAATGTGGGAGCACTCTTAAAGAATCCACACAGGAGTGCGACACCAGTACACAATTCCTGCCCACAGGTGGCACTCCATCATGAGCCCTGGCTGCTTGCTAAACCCTCTCATGAATGAGATCTCCTACAGCTATGGGGAAAATATTTGCTTTGGTATTCAGTAATGACCTTTCCTTGAGGGACTACAGATCTACAGAGTGGAATAAACTGAGCAAGACTCCTGGAAAGTACTGTCTATTCCAGAACAAAACTCCAGTGTTCTGGGCCTGACCCTATTCATATCTTCTGTGCAAGCACAAGAGGTTTTAATGTTATTTTGACAGATGGTGTCATGTCTGTTTCCATTCAAAAGCCAAGGGAGCATCTCTGTTTGGATTTGTGTCAGTAGTCCTATTTCCGGGTATTATTTACATGTCCTGAAATAAAACAGTCACAATTCCTTGGATATATTTGGAGGACTGCAAGAGTTTATGACCAAAACCTTTGTGAGATTTCCTGCTGTAAACATCTCAGTACCAAAATGGGATATATTGGGGCAATCCCAGAGAATGTGCCCGTGTACTTCAGAACAACCACCACCCCTGGCGAGAGACACTGACCTCCTAAGTCATGAAGCTGTGAAGCAGCTGAGCATGCAATTTCCCTGGCAATGAGCACACTCTGCATTATCTGTGAGAGATCCTTTAAGGAAATGACCTGTTTAAAAAAAAAAAAAAAAGAAAGAAAAAAGTAGAAATACTTTTGATGTCCATATGATACAGAGCAAGGCTTTGCTCAAAGAGCCTTTTAACTTGCTCTCGGGTCAGATGCTTCTCATGTGATGCAGCTAGGAAAAAACATGTGAAAAGGCATTCTGATTGAAAGCTGCATGGAAGTAACACTCATGGATGGAATGTTAAAAAACAACTATTTGTCTTTCTATTACCCACTTTAGGTTACAGAAGAGGAGCACTGAGCTAAGATAGATTTTTGCCTCATGCTATAAAGGAGGCAGGCAGATTCCAAGAAAGACAGCTGAGTTTCACATACCCATGCTCTGTGCTTCCATGAAGGTTGAAGTACATGAATTCTTTTCCTAAAACCCTTTGCTAGGTTGCACAAGACCTACACCTCTTTGCATTTGTCCATCAGGGGGAGAGCAAAAAGGGAGGATCTAGTGAGAATGGGGAAAGAAGCAAGGAATTTGTTTATCTCTAAATTTTAGTCCTGAGTAGGTACCTGTGAGCCCTTCATGCAGCTGAGCAGCACTTTTGAGAGACACAAAAAGCTGCAAGTTTAGCTTCTAAAGCTGCTAATAAAGGGCAACTGGGCTTGTAAAACCAGTTCCCATCCCTCCAGCCCCTAGAAGAAGGAGCCTAAGAACAATTTCCCTATCTCCTGCTGCCAGTGAGGCGAAGAGCAGCACAGTTCAGACTGTCAATGCTTTGACTTTGAAATCATAAAAATGTTTTAAAACAGATAAATATATTTACTATTATCCCAAATTTTTGTCAGATACTTATGCTCCATGTAAAAATAAAGGGGAGTAAAATGATTATCAGCAAAACTGTTGCCTGAGTGCAGCCAAAATAATTCCTTCCCCTAATGCTAAAATGAACAAAGCAGCAGATCATAAAATGCATGAAGGATTCAATTAATCAGAAAAATTCCCATTAAAAAAAAATAAATCTCCAGCTGGATAAAGTATGTCGTGAAAAGGAACTCAAGAGTTCAGCACAAAGACCAAAGGTAGACACAGCCTTTGAGGGAAACCTGTTAGAAAGAACTCTGATAGTGAAGAGCTCTTGGCTAGTGAAGAACACAGCCAAGCACAGAGTTTATCAGTTTTTTCAGACTGACTTTACCTTGGCAAAGCCCAGCTGGCCATACTGGGATAGGCAGCTCTCAGGGGCTCTGAAGAATTTTCCATTTAACTTAGTTCTGTGTGCAGTGCTCAAAATAAGAATTACGGTGCAAGGAAGGTGTATCACTTGTCATTGATGTTGTGCAGGAAATTTGAGGAAAAGAATGTGATGGCAAATTTAAGATTTGGAATCTGCAAAAGACTCCATTTTGTCCAATGATTTATAGTGGTGCAGTTCACATATTTGTACCTTGGGTCTCCTTCATTACCATCTTACTCTTTATTCCTTGTGTATAGCAAATCGTCATGGGTGGCATGGAGCAAAGAGGAATGTGAATCTCTGCTGTAAATACTCCCTGTGTCTGTGCCTGAGGTGCTTCCTGAAATGACAACAGCAGCAGAGGGAAATTGCTGTGACTCCAGTTCATGTCTCTGCCCCCACAGATGATGAGCAAGTGTTACAGAGCTGCCAGAATCTTAATTTCACTTGGCTGCTGCTTGAAAAAGCAATGGGAACAGAGGCAGGAGTGGTTTGTGTGCAGATTGAAGAATGATTCAATGTCTCTACTGAATTATCTTACACTTTAAAAAAAATATTATTTGTTAGGGTTTTTTTCTGTGGGGTTTTTTTTGTATTTTTTAAATTTGTTTTTTAAACAAAAACGCTTACAGTCTGAAAATACAAACTCCCCATATCCATTGCAAATAGGGTGAAATTGTAATTTTCCTTATTCACCCCTCTGATCTATAAACTGAGCAGGGGTCAGACAATTCCAGCAGAACTATTACTTGGCCATTTCCTCCGGTTTCTCTGTTTACTCCTTTACATTTCTCTCCTTTTATTTATTATCCTTTTATTTCCATCAGGATCTGCATGCTTACATATAATTTTATTTACTGAAGGCGTAAGTTGATAAGCATTTAAGCCTTCCAATACTTGAAAGGAGTCTACAAGAAAGACAGAAATGGATTTCTACAAGAGCACTCAGTGACAAGGGGGAATGGATTCAGACTGTAATAGAGTACGTTTCGATTATCTATTAGCTATTAGGAGGAAGTTCCGAACCGTGAGGGTGGCGAGGCGCTAGCACAGGTTGCCCAGAGAAGCTGTGGATGCCCCCTCCCTGGAAGTGTTTAAGGACACGTTGGGCGGGGTTTTGAGCATCCTGGTTTAGTGAAAGGCTCCAAGCCATGCAAGGGGTAGGTACTGGATGACCTTCACAGTCCCTTCCAACTCCAGCCATTCCGGGACTCCGCGTGACTCGAAGCTCGGGCACCGCCCGCCCCCGCCCCACCATGGCGGCCCCGCCGCCCCACAGGCCGCCACCAGGCACCGGGCGACAGCCGCCTTCCTATTGGCCGAGCCTCTTCCCGTTCTTCTCTTCTATTGGAGGAGAGTGGTCCGTAGGCGGGGACACTCGCTGAACGACGGCTGCGGTGGCGAATGGGCGGGCGCGGCCGTCCCTCCCGGCCGGCGCTGGGGCGGGAGCCAATGGGAGCGGCGGGGGGCGCGTGCGGTGCCGGGAGCAGGTAAACAGCGGGGCCGGCCGGGGCGCGGCAGCGGGATGCGGGACGGGGATGCGGGACGGGGATCGGGACTGGCACCCGGGACTGGCACCCGGGACTGGCACCTTCTGCCGCCAGTCTCTGGATGGGACGGGACGGGCCTGGCCAGCCGCCGGCGTTCGCGTGGGGTCTCGGGGTCGCTGCGCTCCCAGAACTGTGTCTCTGTGTGTGTATATACGTACATATGTATATTCTTACATAGGTGCATATTATATGTAAAAAACCCCACTTATTTCCATGTGTGTTCGTGTATGTACGTGTGTTAAAATATCTGTATACCTGTTTCTCCTGGGCGGTGGCGGAGTATCCCGGCTTTCGTTTGGAAGCGCCTCCGGCACACCTTCAGAGGCAGACGGATTTTTTAAGCGTTCAGTAGGGCAAATGGAGAGCAAGAACATCTGCATGGGAGCAAGGTCTCCTCTGGCCTCCTGCAAAACCTCTGTCTGGCGGGGTGGGGCTTGTCTTGGTGGTTTTTCCCTTTTTGTTGAATGTTTGTGTCTCCGGGCGGGCTGGCCGTGCAGCTGGATGCTCAGGGGAGCAGTCCCAGCCCTGCTGTGTACCTGTGTCCCCCGGGGGGCCCAGGGAAAAGCAGCCACTCGGCCAGGACACAGGAAATCAGCCCCAGCACAGGTGTCCTTGGGTGTCCCCGAAGTGTCACCTCCAGCGCCTGCTGGCTCGGATGTCCTCAGCAGTATTGGGACCGATGCGTGCTGCTGCTCCCGCATGTGAAGTGTGAGCCGAGCTTTGAGGTTTTAGTTGGGAGTAGTTCTTCAGGGCTGTGGTGCCTTTGTGCTGTGACAAGGAGTTGGCTGATAGAGTATTTGGGCTCGGTACTGGCAAAATAATCCTTCTGACCCTTTCAGAGAGGGTCTGATTTCAGCTCTGCCAGCAGAACCACCCTTTGGGACTACATCTTATGCCTTTCTTGTGGGACAAGAGAAAGCACTGGTAGTTCAGCCAGAATGCAGAAAGAAAGCTACAAATCTGTACAACTTCCCATAGCATCTTGTGTTTTGTTATTTTTGTGTTCTGGGGCTGAAAGTGAGTGGTATTTGCACACTGAGATGGTGTGTTCCAAGTCCCCTGTCATTTTAGCAACATGCCCATTCTGACTTTATTTATTGACAAGAACCTGGGAATCTTTCCTCCTAATTTTGGCCTCACCGCTTCTGATTCCTTAAAAGTTTATTTCCTTCTCTTCATATTTACCAACAGCAGTGGTTGCTGCAGCCAAAACTTAGGAGAACATCAGGATCTCAGTATCATCCCAAAGCTTTCTCTTCATCTAAATATAGCAAAGAAAATTCATTTCTCTTCATCTGATTGCCATCAAAGAAAACAATATGGATAAGAATGAATTTTAACTCTCAAGTAGGTAATTAAGTATTCTGCCAGGCTACAGCAGCTATTCTGTGCTGTATATTGTAGTGGTATGATTTGTGATGGATGAAATACAAAGCAAAGGATTTAGATTGTTCGCAGCATGAAAATAAAAGGCAAACTAAGGCTGGATTTTAATGTTAGTGAACTGGCCCGGTTTAATCAAAATCCATAAAGTTGGTTTTTCACAGTTGAGGAAAGAGGTCTCTTGCATGAAGGACGTCTAGAAAGAGAATTGGTGACCCCTGCTTCCCTTCAGCATTCACAAGACTGCTGTAAAGCAGGAGTAATTGTATTCCCACCTCAGCTCCTCTAAGAAGCACTTGCTACTGGCCTAGTTTTTGTCCCCTTTCATTTTTTTGCTGTACAGTTTTGAGAGTGGGGTCATTTTGCTCTTAAGCATTATATGATTTTTTTGAACGGGATCTGATGGTTTGAGAGATAGAGAGGAGAACCTTGTCTGAGGTAACTTAGTGCTTCAGTTTGATAATGGACTAGCATGTTGTTTCATGTACTTGATCACACTCTAAAGCTTTATGTGAATATGGATACAACTTACATTTATCTCAGTGCTCCATGTTTCCCATTCCTGAGCTGTTCTTGCCCCTTTTTCAGCTTAGCCTAGTCAATATGCATAGATGTATTTGCTGTCATGAGCATGAGTAGGAAAGAAAGCTCCCTTGCTTTCCATTATGGTGTATGCAGCATCCTTTTGGCAGGCCCTTCTCCTTAGTTCAGGTAGTGAAATGAGACCAGAAAACAGAGTGGCTTTGTACCTGTTGTAGGTGCCTGGTGCTCTGTGGCTCCCTTTTTGTTTGTCAAGCAAGTCCCTGGCTTTCTGTTCTTTCCCTCTGCTCAGCCCAAAGGGTGCTGAGCAGAGCTGTCATGGTGGGCACGTGTGTGAGAGTGACCAGGCTGGTCCTTCCTCCCCTGGAGGACAGATTGCTCAAACCACAGCTCTCTCTGGCAGCCAGCAGAGCCTTGGTGCCAGTTCAAAGTGCACCTCTGATGAATAAATAGGGGCATTAGACAAAATTCCTGCTGGATGGGGGTAGAGTTGGTAGGGCAGAGGGAGAGAGCCAGTGTTCCTGCCCCTGTAAACCATATGTTCAAGGCTCCTGCTTAGGTAAGAGCCATAAAGCCACACAGCCAAGGGTTTTGCAGACCTGAGGTGGGGGTGGGCTGCTTGTCTGGCAGCGAGCAGAGGGCTTGTCACCTTAGGGCTCAATCCTACTGGAAGGGAGATGCACAGTGCTCTGTATTCCTGGTGTGGGCACTGCCACTGGGGCTGCTCCCATACCCACTCTCTGGGCCAGCCCTGCTTGGACATGGGTCTGTGACAGCAAAGGGAAATGCCTCATTGTCTTGTCAAAAGCAGGACACAGCTGATGAGCACCTGGTGTTGGCACCAGAGAGTTGGAGGGTGTTGAGACAACCCCTTGGGCAGGACAGTTTAGATGAATCTAAGGCAGCTGTGACTGTCTGCCATAGGAGCTCCTGTAAAGTCTTGGATTCATTGGGACATGTTTGTGTCAGCCCTCACTGAAACACGGCTGTGTAAACAAGGGACAGTGAAGCTGTGTTCAGGTCTGAATCTGCTTACTGGCCAGAAGTATCATGGCACCTTTACATGTCCATATACTTGCTGGGGGAGCATAGGAGAAAATGTCCTTAAAATTGGCTGTATTTCAACATGAGTCTATTTCTTCCCATGTAACTGTGAAGGTTAGTAATTGGCACAGTGGTTTTGCTATTGGTTTAACTCCTCCCATGGGCATAACTAGGGTATTGAAAGTAGGCTAACTGGCTGTCCCTTCAAAGTCCTCTGTAGAATTGCTCTCTTTATGTAGCAAAAATGATTTCTTGAATAATGTGAGAAAAAGTTCTTCAGTATTTTCACTGGGTTGTTGAAATCTAAATATTGGTCCCAAATTATCAGTGAGTAAAGCTTTATTTATTTCCTCCCTGGTCTCTCACATGAGCAGAAATTTTTGAGAGTTATTTAGTCACAGATCCTGTGGAATGCATAACTTACCCTGTTCCTTATCCAGAAGTATGTCATGATAGAATGACTTTATGTATCTGACTTCCTTAAAGACCTAAATCCTATAACTGGAGCAGAGTCTAGTGTCCCAGCTGTAAATTGGGAGCCCTCATGTGCTCAATCAAAAGCGTGTGTTAAGCACCCAGAGAGGAGACCTTGGTCTCTGTAAGAAATAAGCACACAACTGTTAAGCAGCTCACCCAGTAAGAACACGGGATTACTATGAAGCTGACAGGCCTGAAGTGAGGGTTAGCCCTGCTTCTGTTTCCTGTAACTCTACCATTTTTATCACCAAAGGAGGAACAAAATTATATGAAAAAGCAAGAGAAGCCAGGGGAGGAGCAAATGTCTGAAAGATGTTTCACTTGGGTGGATTGAGTTGATGTTCTAAAATTTCTTGAAGGTGCAGATGTGTTGAGGAGGCTGTGAAAGAAAGGAGGGGGTCTCCTACTCCTCCTTTTTTCCTTCCTTCAAAGTGAATTTCACTTTCTTTAGTGAGAAGCAAGAATATCTCACAGATCTTCAAAGTATCCACTCTGACGTCAGGGTGTGCTGGTTGGGCTGTGAATGTATGATTCAGATTTAAGTGACTGTGTCCAAATCACGTGGCTTCTTCAGCTTCCTCTTCTATTTCCTGAGACATAGGAGCTTGGGTAAGGTTGTAGAGGAGAGTTATTCTGGTAGATATAACTGCTTACAATGCATTAGAGGTATTGTTTTGCTTGTGGACAAGTGGCTGAGTATCAGAAAGTGGTTATTTACTTGCCTTGTTAAGCTGACTTAATAATGCTAGAAAGAATTTTCCTATTAGTTGCATTTATAACTTCCTGAAATACTGATTTTAAAGCTGTTCTGCAGTACTCAGGGCAGTGCACCTTCTCCCTCTGGTGTCCAGAAAGAAGAGCTGTTCCTTTCCTTTCTGTACTCTGCCACTGTTTTGCCTGCTTTTCTGCATAGCAGTAGGTGAAAAGAGGCCAAGCATTTCTAACCCCCACATTTTTTCTCCAGGTATTTTCCCATCCAAGTAGCTTTGCTTTTAATCACAAGACAACATAAGGAAGAACCCACGAGAGGCTCTCCTAAGGAGACAGGTCTTTCTCTTGCTATGCAAACCTCTTCATCGGCAAAGAGAAGCACTGCTAATAAAATTCATCTGGTTAATAAACAGTTATAAGACAGCATGTAGCTCCTGATTAGTGGCTTATGTAAAGCTGAGGCTCCAGGTTACTAAGAAACTTCTGCTCCTTGCTGATGCTCACGGGCGTGTTGTGTAAGAGCTGAGCTCTCTGAGCTTTCTGACAGGCAGCCAGTGTGTGAGGTGAAGCTGTGTCTGTCCCTTGCCAAACAAACACTGAGCGCTGAGAAACCTCCTTTGTGGAAGGTAAGGTGTACTGATGGGAGAGGGGAAATAGAGGCAGCAAGTGAATGCTGTGGTAAAGAAAAGTTTCTTTAGTGCTGCATTTTGTTGATATCTGTGCCTGCAGCAGTCCCAGTGACTTCAACTGAACAGATTGTCATGCCTGGGTGAGGGCAGGATAAATCTGCCGTTGAGAGAAGATGGAGCTACATGGTGTGCTTGAGCCTCCCTGCTAAAATCTGCTGAATCCTCTACAGACTTTCAGTTATTTGCAGTGTGGTGTTCACTCTTTTCTTCCCCTGTGCTCTGCTTGTCCCCACAGCCTTGAGTAGTGCTTGGCTGTGTCCTCCTGAGTGCCCTCTTGGAAAGCAGCGATGATCACGTTCATGAACAATTCGGACAGCGAGGAGGAGCCCTGCAATGAGAGAACATCCCTGATGTCTGCAGAGAGCCCTCCAGTACCCTCCTACCAGGATGGCCTGCAAGCCTCAGAAGCAGGGGAAGCACAGGCACATAGGGTAGGTGTGTGTCCCTCATGGGGAGCAAGGATATGGGGTGTGGTGGCAGAAGTAGTCCTGCTACCCCTCAGTCCCACCTACCAGACTGGATTCTAGGATTGGCTTTGGTTACTGTTGTTTTCCTGGTGTCACTCTCAGTCAGCAGCAGCACTGCCTGTTGCCACTTCCTCCACTCTGACTTTTTCCCCATTTTTATCTCCATGTATACTCCTCCCTTTTCCTTCCTTTTGTTAAAGATACAGGCTTTTAGTCAGGGCCTTATGCTTTTAGTCAGGACTGTTACAGGATATCCTTTTTAGCCTTCTTGTTTTGCCAGATACCCTTTGTCTGCTGTGGTCAGATGCAGCTAATGTTAGAACAGAATCTAGTCCAGCTGCCAGCAAAGCAGCAGGATAAAGCAAGCAGTGTTTTTGGGAGAGGAGGAACATGTCAAGCGTATGTCAACTCAGATGAAATTTTTTCTATCTAGTTCTGGGCATCTTGCCCTTCATGTGTCTATCTATATATTTGCATTTGAAGAGGTCCTTAGATACGCATGGAATTGGCTTAAAAACTCTATTGCAGCATGTTTGCAATGGAATTTAATGGAATTTCTAATTGTATTGTTCAGTTGGTACCTTTCTATTAGAACTCACCTGCTATGCTGTGGTGACTTACAGCAGCCTCGTGAGGTATGATGAAGAAAAGAAGCATCTTACACATTTGCTAATATTTATTTTCAGAAGAGGCGAGCAGGCAACAGCCGCGGCCCAAACAATATCGCTGGTGGAGAAGTGTCCGGCTCGAGTATTCCAGTGAGGGAAAGCGCCCTGGAAAATGAAGAGGAGGAACTGACTCTGAAATATGGAGCAAAGCATGTAATCATGCTCTTTGTGCCTGTCACCCTTTGTATGATTGTTGTCGTCGCCACCATAAAGTCAGTGCGCTTCTATACGGAGAAAAACGGGCAGCTGTAAGTGGGGTCTGCAAACAGCCTGAGTATGTGGGACCCCCTGCTCCACACACACGCTCTGTGCATGCAGAGTGCTTCCTTAGCAGGCTGGGAGAACCTTTACACTGGTAAAGGTGGCTGTAGAGACATACAGAGAGCTTACTAAAGCAGGCTATGTTCACCTGTGAAAGTTTTTCCCATACCTGCATTGCACTGGTCTGTTAGCACTGTCATTTAGGGTTCCCCGAGTGAGGCCTGTGAGCAGCATAATAATGAAGCTGCTTCATTCTGCAGCATAAAAGGCCCAGGCTGAACTCCTAGGCTGTTCACTCACTAGCTGGCAGCAATCAGGGAATAGCATGTTCATTTGGATGAGTGTCTCATTTCCTGGTGATAATTCTGGTTCCTAAAGACTCATGGTGTGGATTCCTAATTCCATCCAGCTCCTGCTGACAGTGCCTGGCTCCTGGGGCCTGGCTCCTGGGGCTCTAACTGTGCTTCACATACAGGGTGGAGAAAGGGGGACTGTGGTCCCTTGAACTGAATCAAAGGAAACAAAATTGGGGGAAGGGCTGTAGGGTGGCAAGAAGGGATAAGAGTCCAAGACTCTCCTACCAAGTGTGGAAAGAAAGGGTGTCCCCCATTTCAGAACAGCACCTGGGAAGTATCCTTGTAATTATCATGGAAAGGTTCCAGAACATGCAATAAAAATTCATGGCCTGCAGAGCACTTACTAAAATAAAGTGATTTATACTCTAGGTCTTTTTGCTTAGAGCTCTGCCAGCCACAGCTGCTCTGTAAGAATGTGCTTGATAGAGACCACTAATCTTTAGCTGATAATTAACTTGAGCCTAGCCCCTTCAGAGGCTACATCTCATGTTTGCTGTCCTTGGCAGTCCTACCTCCTTTTCTTTCCCACACACAGAGAGGTCTGGTTTTATCTGGGACACATGGTTAGATAATATCTATGCTTTATATGGCTTTTGCTTTATCCTGTAGGATCTACACCCCTTTCAGTGAGGACACCCCTTCTGTGGGCCAGCGTCTCTTGAACTCGGTGTTGAACACCATCGTTATGATCAGTGTCATCATTGTAATGACCGTGTTCCTAGTGCTGCTCTATAAATATCGCTGCTACAAGGTAAAGCATTCATGCCATTTTCTACCTCTGTGCTGTGAGCCTGGGATCAAATGGGCCTTGCATGGCAGTGAGAAACATAGGCACTGCATTGGCTTATCCTCATCTTGGAAACAGCAGGAATCATACTGTGCAGAAGTCTTTGTAGTGATGGAGCTGTGGCTCTGAATAGGCTTTGCCATTATTTTGTCACTAATGGCAGGCCCTTAAAAACAAGGACTGCTACTTTGTGTTAGTCAGGTCTGAGTTTTCGGCTTCTGATCCAAATGTTTTGCCATTTGTACTTATGGACTAAGTTGTACCATTAATTGTGAATGCCTTCTATTAAGACATTTCAGATGAGCTTTGTGGCAACTGGTATTATTCCTGCCTGTGGAAACTCTGGTAGAAGAGCACAAGGCTTGAAGAGAAAGGCACATTCAGGTTCTAAGATGCTCAGGGAGTTCTTATATGTGCATTTGAGCTCTGTCCATTCCTGCTTTTTACTCTTGTCCCAAATACAGAGTTTATTTTACAGCCTTGGGCAAACCCCTTCTCCTTCCTAGCAAACAAAGAATGTGCTCACCCGTACGAGCTAGCAGCCAGTATGGATACCCATGAAAATGCTCAGGCCAAAAAAACCCAAACTAACTAAAACCCTAAGAGACGGAATACAAAATGAAAGTGGGAGAACTGAGGGGAAGTGGCTGTCCTTCCTCCTTCACTGACCTGATAGGGAAGGCAGGGTCTTTGGACCCTGGAAGAAGAGTGCAGGAGACTGTTGGGCTGCAGTTCTGTAACCTGTGCAGGGGTTACAGCCCCTACCATCACTTTTTCTTCTTATCCTTTATAGTTCATCCATGGCTGGCTGATCCTATCCTCCTTGATGCTGCTCTTCCTCTTTACCTACATATACCTCGGGTAAGTGGGAATGGTGCAAGTAACCTGACAGCTCAGGGCTCCTTCACCTCTTTGCTGAGAATTCCCACTTTGAACAAGAAAAGGAACGTCTTCCCTTCTCCAAATGGACATTTAAGTGTTGTTAGAAGAAGATAGTTTTCTTTTTTAAAAAGTGAAAAAGAAGATCTTTAATAGTCAAAGCTCAATTTTATAAAAATTGTAGGGAAGTGATAATGGTGAGCATGAAATGAACAGGCTGAATCTTAAGGTACAGAGGCCCTGGATTGAGAAGCACGTGGAAAGGCACTTTATGTGCTGAGTTACTTCTCTGATTTTTTTTTCCCTTAGACAACATTGTTTCAAGCTCATTCCTTTAGCTCCCAGCTCAGGTGAAAGGAAACTTCTAACTTGTGGATGACATTTGTTAAGACATTTTCAACTGTGAGCATATTGCACCTGATGGGATGACACTGACAGGATTTCTTTGCTGTAGACAGTCATGTAGCCACAGGCCTCTGCTCGTTTAAGACCTGAAATCCTGCCTGCTCAAATCCTTGGAACTGCTGTTGAACTGAGGACTAAGGCAGTGTGGTGTGGATCTGTAAAAGAGCACATCCATCTCATGCAGGAGGAACAGAGCACAGAGCAGCAAGTAGCCAAAGGGCAGGTTCCCCTTTCATGATGAGAATTGCTCTTTTCTGTTTCCTTCTGGTGTAGTTGGGGGCTTTCTTGTTTAACTAGAGCCAGTGGGATGCTTTGCATGTCACTTGCTTTCACTGCTTTGATAAATTTTCTTGTGGTATTCCAGTGAAGTATTGAAGACATACAACGTGGCCATGGATTATCCCACTCTGTTCATAGTCATCTGGAATTTTGGAGCTGTTGGAATGATTTGCATCCACTGGAAAGGTCCCTTACAACTCCAGCAAGCTTATCTCATTATGATCAGTGCTCTAATGGCTTTGGTGTTCATTAAATATCTACCTGAGTGGTCAGCATGGGTGATTCTAGGTGCAATCTCCATCTATGGTAAGTCTGGGTTGTGGCTCTACAAGGTGTGGTTCTTGGAGAGGTTACTCAGAGGCAATCTCAGGACTCTGTATGTCCTTCAAAAAAACAACCTTATGGTGCTAAAAGCTTTAGAAAGTGCCAGATGAGCAATTAATTTGACTCCCTGCCTTGTCTCTTGCTAATTGTGTAGGTAGTGTACCTCAACCAGGTCTTTCAAAGTGGATCACCAAGTCAGGGAAGGACTGAATCTCACCTAACTACATGGTAGGGGTGGTTGGATTTTTATCAGTAGCAAACCTGACAGTCTTGCAGGTTTTGTTTATTGTTATCAAGAGATCATGGATTTTGGTATAAATTTCAAGTGAACCTGCAGAACAAGAGGGAAGAGATCTGATGGAGGAGGGAGGGTAGGCAAAGAGGTACTGGACTAAAGGCCTTCATTCATGTGAAACACAGAGCCAGCCTATGTAGTGATGGATTGTGGAATGTGAACAAAGCACCCCCACTCCTCCTCTAATTAAATTTAACATCTCAGTGAAATGCTGCTGTCTACTTTCTAAGAACTCATGTGGTATTCTCAAGGGGCTTTTTATAGGATTAGCACAGTGAAAACTCTTATTATTACATTAAGGCTTGGAGATGATATTTTTAGTGAGCAACACTTTAAGGGACTAGAACAGCTAGAGTTATGCAAAGTGGTGAAAAGTGTCATTCAGGAAATCATCTGGTTTATATGGATAATGTAAATTTGAGGGGAGAATATTTTCTTAAAGAAAAAGAATGTAAAATATGTATGGCAATTCAAGATGAGATTGGTCCTTTTCTTTCTGCAGATCTGATGGCTGTTCTCTGTCCCAAGGGGCCACTGAGAATGCTGGTAGAAACTGCACAGGAGAGAAATGAGCCCATTTTTCCTGCATTAATATATTCCTGTGAGTAAGATTACAATGTTAACGTTTTTAGCCAGATGAAACTCTGTTAACGTATTTCTGTGTCAAAGCAAAGAACACTGTCTTAGCTACTTTCTTGCCTTAAGAATGGTGCACAGTTATGTCCTGGATCAGACCATTTGTAGAAGGCCTTGGGTATCAGTTACAATGTTGCTAACTCTGATTAGCCAAAGGGAGCCCACATTTGTCTTGTGAAGCTGAATTGCTGAGAAACAGATTTATCCTTTCAGGAATATAGTGCATAATATGCCTCTTTTTTCTGCACACAAAATGCTCTGTGAGTTGAGCAGCAGAGTTTGCCAAGTTTTGTGATGAGGTGGTGCTCACTCAATACATTTATTTATTATGTGTATGCTTTACAGACACACTTTAAACATATGGTGAGGTTCCATGCCTCCTGCAGCCCCCTCTTACCCTCTGTACTGTACAGATGGCAGTGCTTAGAATATATTTGCTTTATTGTTCATTGTTTGGCTCCTCACTTTGTAAAGGGCTCCATTCAAGTACTGCTCTGCAAACAGAAACAGTCACCTCCTCCCTGGCTTTCTTGGGCTGTTTAACTACCACAGTGTCTGGTGCCCTTGTCCAGAGGTATTGACATGCTTAAGATAAGATTATTGGAAGGCAGGAGACTCAACACTCATGGGACCTGAACTCAAGTGCTTCACGGACCTCACTGACTCTTTCATTACATCACTTGGAAGATGAAGGGTTATTCCCAAATGTTTGGTGCTAAGCTGAGGATGCCTACAACCTGACTGATTTTTTTTTTTCTTCAAGCATTTAATGTTACATAAATGCTTTTATGTGTTAAGCAGAGTCTCAGTTCTCCTCAGGTGCCTTCCCTTTTACAGGAGATTCTGTTACACTGTCCTGACACAATCTAGATGAAGTCTCTCATGTGCTTTAGTTAACAAACAAGAGTTTCCCTAAAGGAGAATGCAATTCAGCAAATAATACTGGACAAAAAGTTCTTGTGCAGAATGTCAGTGTCTCCATTGCAAGACCACATTCTGTGGCTCCCTCTAGATGCAAAAGCATCACCTTGGCTGAGCTCATAGTGGAAAAGCAGGCACTGTGTTTGCCTTGGCTTATTTTGTTTAGCTTAGCTTCTGTAAAATCAGGAGACTGATGCAGACTTAAATAAAAAGCCGATTTGAGTTCCTGTCTGCTGATTTTGGAATGGTTTGTATTACTTTTTAATTTGGGGATCCCAAGAATAAACCCCCAAACATCAGTTGCTGTTGGAATCAAAACAGAAATATGCAATATTTTGACAGGATGAAACCACAACAGGCAGAGAGAAAAGCTTGCATTCTGCCAGCTCCTGTGATCCCTTGCTTGTGTGCTGTACCTTTAGCAGAACATGAGTAAGCAGTGTTAGTTAGCTTGTGTTACCATCATTCCCTGGGAAATTGTTTTCTTTGAGGAGAAGAGCCAGAAATCAGGAAGAAAACAAAGGAGTTGAGGACCCTATTCCTGAAATTTTGCTTTCTTTAATCCACAGAGAAGATTATATTGACTCTTAGCTGCTTGTGCTCTGGGACTTTCTTAAAAATGGAATGGATGCATTGGTTGGCTTTCTCCCACCTTGCTGTCTCAGTGCTTAGGGAAGCCAGCTGAGTGTTTCAGAAGCATTCACAGGGGCAAGGGTTTGTATTTCTAGGGACAGCTGAATACTTATTTCCTCTAAGCTATAGTGGCCAATGTTTTATGCAGCCAATTACTTTTTTTCTTCCAGCTGCTATGATGTGGACAGTTGGAATGGCAAAGCCAGACACAGCAGCAAGAGGACCAAGCCAGCAGACATGGGATGCAGGTTTGTTTGCATGTCCCTCTCCCATACAGAGCACTGTCCCACAGAAATAATGAATGTGTTTGAGACTGAACATAAACATAAACCCCCAAATCCTGATGGATGACTTTTATTTTTTCAGTGTTGTTACTTGCAGAACTCGGTGATGTTCATAAACCTCCTGTTAGGAATGGCAGCAAAAATGAACAGACACTGTAGGAGGCTCCAGTATTCAGCCACTTTTATTTTAAAAAAACCCTAACAAACAACACATCAAACAGAAGTGTTGTTCAACTCACATCTTCGATGTACTGAAGTCAAAGCTGAAAGGGGGCTAGTGGGGGATTATATTTTTCCATACTGGGGATGGTAAATTACAACATAGGCTCCTAAATATATTTGTGTTCAGACCAGTGCCATGGAGTACCCCTCTGTAAGTGCAATATGGCTCACCCTGCTAAAGAAAATAAATTTACCCTTGGGTAAATCCTTGTGTTAAGATAGTTACCTACCAGTAGCTTTTGTGATTCAAGTTTACACTGTAGCTGGTTCTGCAGTAATTTGTGTGTCTTTGCTTTTATCTTCTTGAGATGCAAATTAAACTGCAGTTTTAAGGTGATTGAATAAAATCTTACTTATTTTGGGAGGATTTCCTGTCTAGTCCTGCTGCACTTCAAGACGACAGTACCTTTGAATGTTAAAGCAGTAAATGTGTGCAAAGGTTTGATAACTGAACATGCTGCCTATTCCAGGATGAAGCAGCTGACATACCAAGAAATGGCAGGGACACAATCCTGCTGGGTAATGGGGCACAGAGCAGGCACGGACTACAGGCTGAGGGGTACAGAATGCTCTGTGGAAGCTCTGTGTCCCAGAACACAGTCTGCTTGCACCTGCAGCAGCAGCAACCTGTCAAACTGACATGCACTGGAGAGTTTGTAGGAGCTTCTGAAAAATAGGAACTGTCAGATGGAAGCATATATCACAGACTGGCTGCTTCTGAAAGTACTGCCAAAGGTTCTGTCAGACGTGCTTTAACAGAGGGTGGAAAAGAGTTAAATTTGTGGACAATGAAATGTGTCTGCTTTCTACATGTGAACAGTCAGCTCCAATGTCAGTTTGACTCAGGACTTCTCTCATAAATGGCAGTCCTCTTAGTCATCCATTTTTGTTATATGGCTGGTTAGGGAATACCTGAGCAGCTCCACCCCTAATGTATAAGACTGTGGGAATGCATATTAACTTCAGTGGCTTTTCCTTGTCATTCTGGCCCGTGTAGAGCAACATTAGGTCTGTGTACGTGCTCACTTGTTAAAGCCATTGAGCTCCTGGGTGGCTGCCAGAGAAGCTGTGAGCATTTACCCTTCTGACTCTTCCAAACAATAACACACGTTTCCTTCAAACTAAATGTCTGCTTCAACTGGTCCTGATGGTTGCACCTCCATGAGACAAAGGGCTTACCCACAGCAGGGCAGCTTTACAGGACTGTGGATTTCATGGGCTAAAACATGTTATAAACATAGCTGTCTCTTGTGTTTCTTGTGTTTTTGTAATCCATTCTTGGCCTGTTTTTGTGGAACCAAGCTGAGGATGGGAGAGAACACCTCAGGAGCCCTTTATATGCAGAGTCTCAGATGTCAGAGACAAGAAGTCCTGTTCCAACACGCCCTGTCACTTCTTCAGAGGAGCTTGAGGAGGAGGAAAGTAAGGGAAGCTTTATACCTTTTTTTCAATGTAGTCAGAGCCTGACATTTTTACTCTTTTTGGTTAACACTCCGTTACCCAGTTTGATGTAATCACAGTTAATTTGAATAGTTGTGCTCACTGAGCAATGAAGATTGTGAGTCTGACTGTGTATTACCTCTTTCTGCTGCAGAATCTGTTCTGGGATTGTTGTTCCAGTGATACCTGTTGGCTACATGTACAATTTAAACAGTCCCTTCTTCCCCTTGGCTCCTGTCCCTTTCTGTCCTTGTGCTTCCTCAGCTGGTTCATTTGTAAAGCAGCCCAGGGAAGCACTTCAGAGAATGAGGGAGAACAAAAGCAATTAGTGGGAAGAGGGGCTGGAAATCTCAGCCTCCTCAGAAATGTGTGGGTCCAGTTTAGTAGCCAGAACTAGGAACCTTTACCTGCTCCCCAGGGGACAAGAATTTGTTTAAGAGGAAGCAAAACAGGAGGCTGAGAATTAACATGTCTTCTTTTTCCACTTCTTTCAGGGGGTGTGAAGCTGGGCCTTGGAGACTTCATATTTTACAGCGTGCTTGTTGGGAAAGCAGCTGCCACAGCTAGTGGAGACTGGAATACCACACTGGCCTGCTTTGTAGCCATTCTCATAGTAAGTGAGCAGCTTTTAGAAGTCCTGTCACACCCTGTTCAGCCCAGAAGTGTTGCCAGAAGTACCAGCAGCTGAGCACTACTAAATTAGTCCAAGTAACCTGCTAGGTATTTAGGAATATTCTGTCTCTAGGCTTTAAACAGCCACTGCAGCAGAATGATCCAGACTAATCAGAGCAGAGCCAAGCATGGATCTGGTGGGGGTGAAACAGCCCCAGGGAACTGCTGGTATGTTTGCTTCAGACACAAGAGTCAATATTAGGAACTCCACACTGATTAGCAAGCGTAGTTGAAACGGCTAACTCTGTTATTCTAGAGAGCTGATAGATAAGAAGGTGAAGACCTATCTTATTCTACTATTTGAGCTGGAAAAAATGAGAAGGAAGGAGACTTAAATCCATGGAAATTATCAATAAATTTGCAGTCTAGAAACACTGATTAAAAAAAGAGAATTTAAAAAATCCTATCTGCTGATCTTTAGATACTGCATATTTTTGGAGCCCAGTGTCTTTGAAGTAAGAATGGCTCTGATGAGAGAAGGAATTAATATTTAAAGGCACTTAACCATACTATCTACCCAGAATATACAACAGCTTCTTCCCATGCTACAAAAAGCAGATCTTGGCCTGCTATCCAGATAAAACCAGAACTCATCCATTGTTATAAAGGAATCCAGCCAAAAGAACAGCAGTGGATATTTGGTTTCAGTGTGGGGTTTTTTTTCCCTCCTTTTTATTTTCTCCTTTCTTTTTTTACCCTAACGGACCTTGTAAACTAGGAATATAAGTATTAGAGACCTTCTGTGGAACTCCTATCTGTGCAGTTCACCAGGATTTAAGTGCTTTTGCCTGTTGGATCAGTACTTCATTCATAATGGCACAGAACAAGGAGTAAAATATTGTGCAAAGAAGTTTACCTCTCAGCGTCAGCTGTACCTCTGGATTTGCTGTTTATACCAGTTTCTCAGCAGACAGCTGTGCTCAAGACTGCTGAGGAAAAACCTAGCCAACTTGAGTGGAAGACGAAGCTGGGGGCAAATACATATTCTGCTGCTGGTAACTCAGGCAGTCTGCAGCGCTCTACAGTGCATTTAGACAATTATCTGTATGTATGACAGATGTATTTCTGGTTCTCTTATTATTATGTCCTTGTGTTTTTTATTCTCTTCTCTCTGACAGGGTTTATGCCTAACACTTTTACTACTGGCTGTTTTTAAGAAAGCACTGCCTGCTCTTCCCATTTCCATCACCTTTGGCTTGATCTTCTACTTCTCGACAGACAACCTTGTGCGACCATTCATGGACACCCTGGCCTCCCACCAGCTGTATATTTAGAAGAAGTGGGAGTTAGAGGATTCTTTTTCAAGCTTTTCTGTGAATTATGGTACAATGTTTGGAATAGGTCATAAAGTTTTTACACTTAGTGCCATATATTTGTAAGGAAAACACTAATTCTGTGACGTGCTGTGTACTAAAAACCTAATAGTTACATGTTGAACTGAGATTTTTCACAGGACTCTTGGTGAAAAGCCTGGCTCCTTGCTGATGTCAGAGTGTTACTTTTATTTTATTTGATGTGCACAGTGGCTGTTGTGAGCACAGAAACCTGTATGTGGCATGGAACACTGGAGAGGTGAGGGGTCTGATCTTCTGGGAGCTACATAAGGTTGTTTAGTCCTGGAACTGCAGTCAACTTTAACCATACTCTAGAATTTTTAAGTCTTCACACGTTTGAAGTGTTGTACAAACATGAGGTGCAAGTGATTGGAAAAGCACAGCTGGCAGCAGGCACAGAGCAGTGTGTGAGCATTAGAGAAGTGAGGCTGAACTTCCTGTGTTGGCTGCTGTGCACACAGCACCTGTTGAAATTGCCCCATAGGCCTTTTTATTCTGACCTGAGCTGGAGATAGTGAGCCATGAGGGATCGAGACAGGATGTCAGTGGTGGGATGTCTGAACATCAGGCTCCTGGCTCTGAGCACATCCCCCACTGCAGCCAGCAGCTGATGAAGGCAGGCCTGCCCCTTCAGTGCATCAGATCCTCAGCGTGTGGAAACAGATACTGCTCTCTCCTCCCAGCGTTTTACTTTTTAGGAAATATTTTTCTGGGTCCATACTGCAATCCTGAAATGACCCTAAGGTGGAAATGTCTGAACAACTCCAGTAAATCAGACCTGTAACTTACTGTGTGTGTTTCTGGTCTCATTTCTGTGCATTATTGTAACTACTCCAAAGGAGGATTTACCTTCCCTTTATTAAGAGGTCCTCTCTTACACTGACTGAGACTTGGTTTACTTAGGTTTTTGTACTGTTTAAAGATTATTTTTTTAATTACAAAGTTTGAAATAGCTATTTAGTGTCAAAAGGACTCTTTTGGAAATATCCAGTCATAGTTTGTATCAAAATATTGGGGTGCAAACTTTAATCTGTTGTTACATTACTTTTAGGAATAGCTATACACCCTCAAGTGAGTTCATTAAGAAATCACAGTGCTTGACATCAGTAAAAAATACATAGGACAGACTGAACCTTTATGTTTTGTCCACCATTGAAAATAATTTTATTTCTACTCTTTGAGTCAGTTTTTCAATAGTTGCCAAAGTTATGTGATTTTTTTTTCTTTCCTTTTTACTTGTGTCTGTTACTCAAACAAGTTCAATTTTCTTTGACAGCTGATCAGTGTCAGTAAATGTAACATTATGTGAGATTTCATGACTAATGCAATGTCATTGAGAGACACAGAATTTAATTTCTGGAAATAGTTTCTAGCTAAGGCTTTGAATTACACATTTTTTATGTAGTGCTTTTTCCAGTAGACCTGTTCAAGTTTATCTGCTTTGATATTTAACAAGGACATCACACAGGTGATTCAGACTAATTTTTAAAAAGTGCATGAGGGTTTTTACAAGGGGTGTGTGTGTGGGTGTGTTTGTGTGTCTCAGTCTGGACAAGTCAATAACTCTTGCTCTTTGTTAGTTTTCTGTCCTCATTTCTCACATTTGCAATGTTTGGACTTAACAACTGCAGACAGAGTTAACTATTACTAAAAGTATTTCCTTTGGAAATGTAAATCAGTAGAGCTTTGTTTGCTGATTTTTAAGGTTTATGTGAGAGTTGCTTTTTCTATTTGTTTGTTTGTGTTTGTTCTTTTTAATGAAAACAGTTAGAGGGCCAAATTGGACGAGAATCCCTGGGAAACATGCTTTTACTTTTTGCATTGCATGGTGTAGAGAGGATGTGAATTATTTGTATATACTGAAAGAAAAATCCTGCTTGGCTTATCAGGGTTGTAGCATATTGTTAGAAACTATTTCTATGAAAGCAGAGTTGATACTTGAAGGAAACTGGGAGGGGTACCTTCACATATTGAAGGATCACCACTGGTTTTCTGCAGATACCTGCTTGCCAAAGACTGGCCTTCCACTGACCAATTCTGCAGAACTTACAAGAATTGTAATTTAAAAGGTAACTGAACAACAGATTCTGGCAGTGCAACAGAATGTATGATCCTGGTGAGTGATAGGAGTATATCATGGATATACTGGAGTGGTTATAATTGTGTAAAAGTTCGTATGTATTTACTACAAATATATATTTGTGTTTGTGTGTGCATATACACAGACACGGAAATTTTAAAATTATGTTGAGTGATTTCTCATCTCTTTGAATGTTTTCACTTGTGCATAAAGTGAACTTTTGTTTGTGATGTTAACATTGTGCAGCATGGCTTAAGATGTGAAATGCAGAGGGCAGGATTTATCCTACTCATAGCTGGCTGCTACATGAGATACTGTCTCAGTGACCTGGCAACTTAAATCAGCAAAGCATTTGTCTGCCTAATGTGCTCATTCACCGGTGTCAACTTGCTGCATGCTCCGAAGAAATCCTGCTGTTCCCCCAGATGTGCATCTCTGAAACAGCACAGCTGCCAGGTACACTGAGGTGACACCTTTCTTGATGCTGGTGTCACTCGATATCTGAAGTCCTAGGAGGTGCAATGTGTTGGTATTTTCCTGTGTGATCCCAGTCACACTCACCCTCCTCTCCAGTCTGAAATGACAGTTTCACTGCATCTAGTCTCAGATGTAGCTCGGGCATACATCAGCCTTTAAGATCTAAGACTGAAGCCAAGTCCATGAACAAAAATGTAGTGGTGAGCCTGCCTAATGCAACCCCCCAGTGAAACTTTTGGTGGGAGATCTGGGGTTGTTTCAAGTGTCTGCTTAAAGGTTGTTTTAAGTGTTGTTTGTGTGTTAAAGACTGGAGATGAGCCTTGTCCTTAGAGGATGCACAAGAAGCATCACAGTCATAATGAAAAAAACAGAAACAGGATAGTCCTTGCAGAAGCACATAGCTTTCATTTGATACTCATGGTCTCATTCATAAAACCTGACATCAGGCTCTTTGTTCTTGCCTTCATAGGTACTTCAGTTAATCCCACTGTGTTTTCTTTCCTCTTCCTCGTAACTCAAACTGGGTTTTGGTTTAAATTTAATATATAGTTATTTTTCTTTATTGTTTCCCTCAGTCCCTGAGCTCTGTTTCTGCTTTAGAGACGCTCCTTGGCAGCCACGGGAGGGCAGTAGGTCTATGTGGAGAAGTACCAGCCATTTTCAAGTACTCTGCCGTGTGCCCCTTGTTTTTCAGAGGCTGAAGGCCCTGGAATCTCCTTCGTGGCAGGAAAAAAAATAAAGGCAGGCACCCCACACTGCAGCACAGCTGTGGTTTTGGCCCAGCATGGGAAAGACTTCCAGTGAGAACAAGCTCATGCTGAACAAAAATCCATTTAAAACTAGCTGTTTTCAGTGTGATGCCATGTTCAGCACTGCAGTCCTGGGTGAGATGCTGCTGTTACATTGCACACTCAATTTTGTTTGGGTTCTCTCTCCCTTTTCTTTTTTTAATGAATCATCCAGACCTAGTATGATTCTTCAAAGCCCCAAGCATAAGTAAGGAGCTCCTCCAGCATTGCTAAATTAAATTTATTACAGAAATAAAGATTTCTTCTGAACATCTTCAAGAAGGAAAGGAATAATTATACTTACTGATTTGTCATTCCTCCTCTCACTTCCAGTCTCCTATCCCAGTAGGTCTTGCTAATCTGGGGGGAAAAAAGAGCACACAGCTCTCATTCCAGCTCTTGGCACTGAAAGATAAACTAGATAATATTGGATGGGGCTTTGAGCAACATGGTCTAATGGAAGGTGTCCCTGCCCATCGCAGCAGGGTTGGTACTAGATGGTTTTTAAGGTCCCCTCCAACCCAAACCATTCCATGATTCTCTGTTGTTTGTGTCCTCAGGAGGACCAGAAGGTATCTTACTTTCTTGAACTCAGTTGTTTTGTAAGAAAGCAGTCTGGAGAGATGTGGTATCTTTGCCAGAAATTCTTCTACAACACTGTATGCCCCAACACACATTGTATTTCTCAATCAATTTATCCTTTCTTCCTTTGTCCTCAGGTAAAGTGATGTGAGCTGTTCCCATTCTACAAGTGGGAAACAAAGCAAGAGAGAAAATCATGGAATCATAGAACAGTTTGGGTGAGAAGGGACCTTAAAATCATCTAGTTCCAACCCCCTCATACAGGTAGGGACACCTTCTACTAGACCACGTTGCTTTATCCAGCCTGGCTTTGAACACTTCCAGTTATGGGGCCTCTGCAACTTCTCTGGGCAACCTGTGCCAGTGCCTCACCAACCTCACAATAAAGAATTTCTTCCTAGTACCTAATCTAAACTTCTTACCCTCTTTCAGTTGGAAGCCATTCCCCCTTGTCCTATCACTACATGCCCTGTTAAAAAAAGTGCCTCTCCCTGTTTCTTTTGTGCTCCTCTTGGGTACTGGAAGGCCACGTGACCATGCTGAGTTTGAGCTTGGATACATAAGGAAGATCTGTCCCCATCAGCTCATGGCATCAAACACCATCACACGAGTTACTGTTACTTCTTGCTTACATATTGCTTTGCTGCAGGTTAGCTGTTACCCACCTTTTGCCACTCTAAATGCAAGATGCCTGCCCGAGCACTGAAGGAGTTAGGCAAGTATGAACTGTTATCTTCATTGTGCAACACATTTGACAGGTGTCCGAGAGCACAATTTGGGAGGTGTCAGTGCTCAGCACTATTTGTGGCTCAGTATTGAAAAGATATAAATAAACAAAGACTATGAAGTGGAACTAGCTAAATTTCTTGATATAGAAACCTGAGACAGGTACAGGGCCAAGTAGAAGTTTTCCAAAACTGGGAACTGTTTGAGCCCTATCAATGCAGCCTGAGGTAAGCTCCCACAGCCAACTCGGGATTAGATCTGTGCAGAAATAAAATGCCAGGAAGCCTGGCACTCCTGAACTTGCCTTGCAGAAGGGGGTGGAGTAGGAAAAGCATTAGGCTATTTTCTCCTGGATCATTGGTTTCTATGGTTTCAAGGAGATCTTGCTCATACAGGTATAAAATATGAGTTAACTCCACAGCTAACTTGCATTTAAGCAGATCAGGAACAATGTATAAAGTGAAAATGTGGAAAACTAATCCAGCCTATTTAACTTACGCCATGCCACCTTCAACCTTAATAGAAGCTTAATACAAGCATTTAAAATTCTCCCTAACTTCACGGAGCTTCATGTGTGTATGAAAGAATATGAGCCTCCCTTGACAACCAGTGTAAGACAAGCAAGATCCCTGGAACTAAAGGTAGGATTCAGGATTATTTTAAAAGCTACCTATCCTGTGTACCAACAGTTAGTAGCAATACTATGCCAGTAGCATTAACAAAACTGTTCGAAACAGGAAGGTCATCCCTTCATCAAGCCAGAAAAAACATGCTCTCTCTTTAAGCCCCTACCAAATGCAGTCTTCGTGATATTCTGGAAAGTTCAGATTTGAGCTATTTTTGTTCTCCAGCTATTATACTAATACTCTTCCTGAGTAGTGTTCTGTTAAAATTTCAAGATGCATGAAAACTTTAACTTTCTTCTTTAATATGGAAAAGAATCCCCCTGATTTCTGCCCCTGTGATTTGGGTGGGCAAGCAAGAATGAAATGGCAAATGCACTAAACGAGGACTTAAATAGGATGGGAAAATGAGGGCATTCAGCATGAAAAGGGTTAAGGTGCCTTCTGTGCTTCTCTTGTGTGCACATGCTACCTAACACTGTCATGAAATAGGAGCACTGCTGCAGAACAGTAGGAACATCTGTATTTCAGGGAAGGAGTAACATTTCCTATGCTGGGAAAGCAGACCACCAGCTAAACTGAAGCCACAGTTGCTACAGAGCTTTGAGTGGATGGTGCAGAGTGTAGTCACTGTCCAGGCTGCATCCTTAGATACTGTATGTGGTGGGACTGCTGAAGGAAAGGGTCATCTTTGTGCTCACACCTTGGGCTCCTCCAGGCTAGAAATCTCACAACTGTCTGGGAGTTGATGGGGGAATGAACCTGCAGTGCTGGTTCTCAGCACTGCTGTGCCTGAAGGCAAACTCTTCTCACTGTACAAACTCACACTAGCACAGAGCAGGTTGAAATGATTCTGCTGTGCTTCCACTGAGGCTTTCCAAACACTTCTTTAGGCATCAGGAGCACAACAGAGCAGAATAATGCCATTAACCTTTCAGTACAGATAGGAGTTGAATAATTTGCTCAGGGTCAAATGAAGGGCTTAACCTGGATGTCTGGAGCGTCTCTCAATCAGTCACTCCTACCAGAGGCTTGTTAATTGCTGGTGTCTCCCTCTTAGTTGCACTCTGGTACGTGTCAGTCAGGATGTTCTGCCACCAGTCAGTCGGTCGCTCTCTGTCCAGGTATGCAGACACAGATGTAGATAGCAGAGGTTAGATTATGCAGTCCTGCTCAAATGGCCTCTGGAATTGGACTGATAGCCACAGCAAAGCAGGAAAAGGGTCAGTCAGCACCCAAAGGTAGCAATGATCCTGCCTTCTCATACTGGTTTTGGTTTTTGAAGCCACATCCCTGCAGACTGACTGCTAGAAGTAAATTGTCATGACAATCTGTGAATCATCATCTGGCAAGTGGATGGAGTTTATGAGTTTGTCCATTTGCCACACAGGCACTCAGAAACACCCTGCAGCTTTCCACGTCTCTGTCCCACACCTTGCTGTGTTTGGAACAGTGAGGCAGGAAGCCAGGAAGCCAGAACAAGTACTGGCTTTCAGGGCAGTGAAAAAAACCAGTGTCTTGGGGATGATTCCAGGCTAGGGCAAGGTGGCTCACTGCTCTCCAGCTCTGTCAGACATGGCAATACCGTGCCAAAAGCCAGGGCAATGGCTGAGTTTGGCAGCACACTTTGCCATTAACCAGCAGAACTGTGATGACTAGTGTTGATTCTTAGTTCCAGTAAAGTGTTCAGAAATAACCCTGTTTCTCCCATGTTCTCTGGCTCCAGCCCGCCTTCCCATTTAGAACAACTCTAACCAGACTGTTCAGATAACTCTTCTGTCCTTGGCAAAAGGCTTTTCAGAGCGGCTAAATGCAGGCAAAGGGCTTGTTTCTGTTTGCCTAGCTTCAAAATTAATTTGCCATGTTTGCCCAGGGGGTGAATGGCTTTGCCAGTTATCATCTGTAAAGTGAATCCTGGCTGGAAGCTACAAAGAACTGAGCCTTTCCACTTTGTCCACGAAGGATCAACTGAGGTACATGTAAATAATCAGGTGCCAAGGGAAGAAAGCAGAACACCAAACTATGCAAGCAAATGCAATTTACAATAAGCAGAAACAACTGATCTGTCTAGTCCAGACAAAGAAGAATTACAGACTAAATTATGTTTAACTGAGTCCAACAGAGAAACAGAAATGCCATGTTCTTGAGGCACACAGACGCTAATCAGGCTACTGCAGTCTTCATCTCATTCAAAATGGCTTTGCTCAACACCCATAAAAAGCACTGTTGTGCAACACAATTTGAACTGGCAAGTATAATATTGTGAATGTTTTACTATATAAATTGCTAATGTGGCAGGGGCAATGGTGCCTGTCCCTGCCCTGCACTGTTCCACACACTACCCAAAGACAAGGACTGGTATCCCTCTTTTCCATTTAGTGCTTGTATCTGTACCTCTTCACCTGGAACTGTCCTTGTCTTAATGTACTCCACCCCCACAGGCTCGTCTCCAATTTCCAAAGCACCCAGGATCCACTTCACACCCACATGGTGAAGTCTGGAGGGGTAGGTGGTGTGAGGCACAGCCATGCCTGGTGTGGTGGTGTTTCAATGGTGTGCTGCACAGCCCTTTCTGACAGCCTCCTGTCACTGAGGAAAATGGAGTAGCTTAGGCTTGCTGTGGCTTGTTACCACCTCACCCTGACAGTAACACCTAGTTTTGTTTTCTTTCATCATCCTTCCCCAAAGCAGTCCCTTTCTGGGTGATATGGAAAGGAGGGAGGTGTGAGCAGGGACACACAGAGGCAAGGCAAAACATAGGGGGCAAAGGGAAGTTTTTTGTGTAGTCTTCTTTTTTTTTCAATTAGGGGCCAAGACAGCCCTTCAGCAGTCCCCTCTCCTCCACAGAACCTGACAGCCATCTCCACCCAGCCATGGGTCTCCACCCATCTCTGCTCATCTCCACCCAGCCATGGGTCTCAGAGCCTTCCAGCAGCCCTGCTGGCATTCCCTGCCCTCTCCAGCTGTGCAGAGCAAGGGTGGTCACTGAAAGCTCCAGAAGGAAAACAGGTGTGGGAATCATGAAATTTCTCTGTGGTGACCAGTAACATGACCTGAGGGAAAGGCATAAAGTTGTGTCAGGGGGGGTTTAGGTCAGATACTAGGAAAAGGTTCTTCAGCCAGAGGGTGGTTGGGCACTGAAACAGGCTCCCCAGCAAAGTGATCACAGCACCAAGCCTGACAGAATCCAAGAGGTGTTTGCCAATGCTCTCAGGCACATGGTGTAATTCCTGTGGTGTCCTGTGCAGGCCCAGAAGTTGGACTCAGTAATTCTTGTGGGTCCCTTCCAACTCAGCATATTCTGTGATTCTAGGAAATATCTGTCCTGCTCCCTGCAATGTATCTTCCTCTTGGACATAAAATACTCACTTGAGATCTGCCATACCCCCTTCTGACAGCACTAAATCATCTTAAAATTAAAGTGATAACTGAAATGGCATCTTGTCTCTGTCCCTTTTCAGTAAGTGGAGAGAGAAAAAGGAAGGACAAGTGCAATGAATGGCAGAATGCTTTGGGATGAAAAGACACAGTTCAGAAACCACAGTTCAGAGCAGTACTAAGCTTAACAAAAATAGCTCATCATTTGTATTCTATGATACTGGATGTGCATCTACCATTGACTGAGTCAGCGAGATCACATTTCTCTGAAAGCTCTTGCTCTCATTCTTGGCCATAAAGCCACATAAATAACATATGGTACATACAGCATCATTGACACCTGCCAAAGCTTTGAAATACTTACAAGCTAACTACTAAAGCCAAGCCACCTGTCCAGTGACTTCCACTTAAGTTGTTCCATTTCATAATCCCTATATTATTATGTTGATGGAACGCCATAAATCTACATAGTCAGAGAAGACATTCCATCTGCCCTGAAGAAATTACCCTCTGGAGAAGATGAGTGAACTCACAGCAAAACCCCTCAAGAGGTAGCTCATCTGAGCCTCAGAAGTTGCTTGGAGAAGGAGGACTGAGGGAAACACTACCAGTGCAGCTTTTCCTTTGCGGTTAGCTGTATGAACATGAGAGAAGGATGGTGACATATATTCGGGATTCCTAGAATCATTAAGGTTGGAAAAGACCTCCAAGTTCATTGAGTTTAACCATAGGTGTTGCAGTTAGAGAAACAGCTTGGGCCTGTCATATGCAAGAGAATTTCTGAGTGTTCTCTGAGCAGCCTAGATACTTGTAAACCTAATTACATGACCAATCGCGGCTTAATTGATGCTCCATTAACTTTTTTTTCTGCAGGTCAGTAGTCTGCCTACTAATTTTCTGTTGCAATGGAGCCCTTCTTACTGCAGGGCCCAAAGATCCTTCCAGGCACTGGTTCTTTAAGGTTTTCTGTTTGTAAAAGTTTAGCCCTTCTGGCTCATTCCTCTCTGGGGACATTGTGTTGGGTCCTACTTTATACAAGGCTTTGAGGAAGTCAGCTTTCACCAGGTGCTTCAGTCAGCATCAGCACTGGCAGAGGTTTATTTGGGTGTTCCCTGGCTCACAGTAAGTGGTGAGCTGATTTCTGGTGAGAAAACAGACTCCTCTCAGAACTAACAATTAACAGGGAAAGGAAGAAAATCCCACCCAAGGGATTTTCCTGCTGGAAGTCACAGCCAGGGAGCCTTGGGCTCGCCCTTCCCAGCACCCTTCTTGCTGCTCCTACCCCAGGCCTGCAGCAGAGCTGCACCATTAAAACCTTTATTACATAAGTATCAACAAGCAGTATCAGGTGGGGATAGGATGGCACAGCTAAAGCATTTGCTGTGGAGTCAGGACTTCCAGCTGCTACATGAGGCTCTCCCACTGACCTGCAAAATTAGGATATTTTGAGAGTTAAATAATCTTGAACAAACCATTTTAACATTACTAGGAAGAAGCTTCTGGGGGACTCCCACACTAGTTAAATTGTAACTATTTGCTATAATTTAAATTTATTATAATTTTTGTTATATATGAGGATAGATAGATAACTGTAGTATTTATAGCTTTATAATAATATTACTATAATCAAGCTTATAATGATTTTATTCTAATAAAAGATTGATTTATATAGTCCTCATAGTTTTAAGTTTCTTGCTCTAAATGCTCACAGAAATGTTTCTAGGTAAGGCAGTGTGTATGTTGAGATTTGACTGATTAGAACACTACCAAACAAGCTACAAGAAGTAAATGACAGCTGTATTGCCAAAAATGGGTTTTAGCTGATTTATTAATAATGTTCACTTCTTGTTCTTATAGCTTATCAAGAGACTCCTCAAAGTCTATGAACTTGGTTTTTCACAGGACTGATTTGGCTTGCTCTGAAAATTCAGCCCTGTGCTGCACATACCTCCAAAAGAGTGCAGGTATATAGCTCAAAAATTATGTGAGATTTAGACAGTTGATGCAAAACCTTTTAACATCTAACAACCTCATTCTGCTGTCACATCCCACTGGAGGCACAAAAGCATGAATGGATATCAGTGTTTAGGTATTTACAAAGAAGTTTCATAGAATCATAGAATGGTTTGGGTTGGAAGGGACATTAAAATTTGACTAGTTCCAACCCCTTGCCATGGGCAGGGACACCTTCCACTAGACCAGGTTGCTCAGAGGCCCATCCAACCTGGCCTTAAACACTGCCAGGGATGGGGCAGCCACAGCTTCTCTGGGCAACCTGTGCCAGTGTCTCCCCACCCTCACAGTTAAGAATTTCTTTTGTATATCTATCCTAAGTCTGCTCTCTTTTAGTTTGAATCCATCCCCCATTCTCCTGTCCCTACTGGCCCTTGTAAAAAGGGCCTCTCTATAGGGACTGGATTTCTTCCCTCTACCCTGCTTGGAAGGGCTTTATATGATAATGTTTGCACAGCACACTCAGCAGATCAGTTTCTACACAAACCTTGCACAGATTCAGTGCCTGGATGAAGTTGCTGTTTCACCTTCACTGCTTTGATGAAGGGCACAAAACCAGAATGGGGCAGCCCGGGCTGCCAATCCCCAAAAGATTCCTGTCCACGTCTCCTGCCACTGGACAAGGCAGAGTTAGCACAAAGCCTGATTGCATATTTGCCTGGGATTTGGATGGGATTGGAGGAGGGCTCCATTCTCATTTCCTCTTGCTGAACATCCCCATTAAATAATATGAGTAAGGCTGAAGAGAGAAGACAAGAGTATGCATAATGATTAGGGTTTCAGTGTGCAGGTTGGGTGCTGTTAAGTCTTCACAAGCAGAGAAGGGAACCTGAATTTGAACACCCCAAAGCCCAGAGGAACAGTCAACAAGGCTGTTAACTAAACACTGATACCCTTCCTGAAGAAAAGGGTGATGCCTTTTCTATTTTCCAAATGCAACACCCTGCCCCCTCCTTTTTTCACTATTACCATTTTTCTTCAGTTTACAGGGAGATCTGCTGTGGAACAGCTCTCCCAGCACTTCACATACATCATGTTTAACTTTTTATTCAGGATTGTGGACAAAGTAGGCAACCATCCCCACAAAAAATTAGCCTCTGGATTCTGAATTGAGTCCTGGGTGTCCTGTCCCTATTCCCCCTAAGAACTAAAAAGTAACAAAGAGGGACATACAGTATTTTTTCCCAGCAGCTTCAGTCCACCTTTTAGTCCTACCTCTTTGCACTCCAAATTAGGTGGGAATACAGACACTTCTCTCTTCTTTAAGTACAGAAAGAGCTAGCCATGAGCTCAAGTTCAATGGGTCTTTTAAGGCTGCAGAAAGTCTGGCAGGAGAAGGTGTGATGCAAATTGAACAGCAGTGGCAGAAATATCCAATGGTTTACCACCTGTGAATAAAGGGAACGAGTCAGGCCTGTCTTTGAGAGATGGGGAGAGCTTCCCCCTGTGCTTGTTCTGCCTCCATCTCAAACTATGGCAGCCTGCTCATGCAGAAACCTCCAGTTCTCCGTGCTCAGCACAGTGAGTAAGATGTTTCACAATTAATGCCAAGCTGATGCAAGCAAAGTGATGTTACACAGAAACTGAGCACTGACATCCAAATTCAATACAGAAACAGATAAAAGGGTGTCATTAGAAAAGACATCCAAAACTTACCTTTTTCTAGATGAGGGCATATATGATCTTTCCTTTATTAGAAATAGTATGAACCTAACCACAAATAGAACAATTAATTTGTGTGCATTTCCACAGGTATGGGTATTGAAATGAAGAAAACTAGGCATTTTTTTTGACTTAACTTTTCAAGCCTAGTGTCTTACTGCAGTCATGTTTTTGCTTCATCTACATGTTGAGTCTCTGTCCCCTTATCAAACATCAAAGGATCGTGTTTGCCCTTTCCATTTCAGATATATTTTGGCTACACACAGACTGTGTGTTAAGCATTTTATTCAATAATGTGCCTTTCCCAGGGAACTGTTTCTTTTTTCACCTTTCAAATTCAGCCTTTCTAGTCCTGATTGGGGCTGGCTTCTTATTCAATAATGTCTGGGTGAGTTTTCCTAAATTGATTTGTAGCTGTCTGTTCAGTGCCTTATAGAGACCTCCTCATGGCTTACATGGGAAGCTGAGAGGAGTTTGGGGGAGATGCAAATATTTTAATTTTTTTGAAAAAATATGTGTAATACTTGAACAATATTTGGTATGATCATAAACACCGGCCAAACAATCTTTGGTCTGAGCAGCTGGAGATAATAATTGTCTCTCTCTGCAAGGGAGGGCAACTTTGGCAATAGCAGATTGGCAGTAATATTCACAGGTTTTGTACAGTTAAACCCCTCTACACACTTACAGCAGACCATTTATCCATTTTCCTTCTTCACAAATCAACAGCATCTGCATCTCCTACTTACTTAGATATAGGTCCTCTGGTGTGGATTTAAGTGCTCAATTCAAATTACTAGTTAGCTGAAAAAGTTGGCCAAAGCAAGCAATTGACAATAGTGAAATTAAAGCTCAGGGCTGTTTGTTGGTCACTCCTGCAAGTTATATTACAACTAGAGAACGATTAAGAATCCTGTTTGGTTTAGGAAGGAATGAATGATTTAATCTCCAAACCTCATCTGAATGTACTCCTGCACTGATGCAGCCATGTGGCAAATGCACCATAACGACTGTATTGTTATTTTTCAGACGGGAAAGTTGCTGACAGAGGCGGGCTCTTACCAGAGCATCCAGACAAGCACGGAGCTGGCTGTTGCTGTGAGCCCCTTGCAGACGCCGCATCCCTGAGATCGTCCTGTAGGGAGCAAGGCACTGCATTTATTTCCAACGTGCATACGAGCATTTCCCAACAAAGTGAATAATTCCCAATGCCTGCGTGAGACGATGCTTTGAAAAACCACACAGGCAGCCACAAACAAAGGATTCCCGGAGAGGGAGCTCCTCGAATTGGGAGTCGGTCCCTTCGCCTGGCTTTTCCCTGGAGTCTGCCGGGCGCGGGGCTCCTGCCCACCTCCTCACGCACATTAATGGGGACTGTGGGACCGCCTGAGCAGCGACACCCCAGCCTCCCCGAGCCCACCTCAGCTGTGGGATGCGAGCGTTTCCCACCGCAGGACCACTCTCCCCCGCCCCACCAGCCGGGACGGCGGTGAGACGCCGCCACCTCCGACTGACACCGCGACCGGGCCAGTCCCGGTTGGCTGCAGAAGCCCAGCCCGGGGGGAGCCAGCCCAGCGCCGACAGACGGTCGCCGCCCCGCTCGCAGCACACGCTCCTCACGCCTCGCCCCGCTCCCCGCGGCCCCCCCCCGCCCGCCGCCGCACGGACCTCACGGGCCTCACGTCCCCCTGCAGCCGCCGCGCGCGCTGCGCCGGGCCCGCCCCGCATTGGCCTGAGCCCCGCCCGAGCCCGCCGCCCATTGGCGGAGGCGCGGGGCGCACGGGCTCCGCCAATGGGAGCGCGGCGGGGGCGGGGCGCGCGGCCGAGCCGCGGCCGGGGGCGGCGGCGGTAAACAGGCGTGCGGGCCGGGGCCGCGGCCGCTAAGCGGAGCGAAACGGAGCCGAGCCGGTGCCCGCTGGGCTGTGCCGGGCCAGGGTATGGGGAGCGACCGCGGCGGCGGGGAGGGCGGGCCGGCGGCGGGGTGTAGGCAGCGGAGCACCCGGCAGTGGTGGTGCCCCGGTAGTGGTGGTGCCCCGGTAGTGGTGGTAGCCCCTGGCTGTGGTAGTACCCCTGGCTGTGGTAGTACCCCTGGCTGTGGGAGTGCCCCGGCAGTGGGAGTTCGTCCGTTGCGATGCGGGGGAGCGGTGCGGGAAGGGATGCGGGTAGTGGCGGCGGAGGCGCTGCCGCAGGGAGGACGCCCATGCCCGGCTCGGCGCCTCGGGCCGGGGGTCGCTCCCCCGGGGCGCATTCTCCTTGGGGGGGGGACGTGTGCGGGGTCCGGCGGTCGATGGCGGCTGCGGGGCAGCGGGGCTGCACTCGGGCAGGAGGCGCCCGGGACTGCGGCCTTCCCGTGCCCTTGGCCGCGTCCCGTCGGGGTGAGAGCGGGGCCAGCCGGGTCCCGCCTCCTGCCCGAGCTCAGCCCCGCGCTCGGCAGCGCCGGGCTGGGAGCGGGACTGGCGCCTCAGCGCTCCCGGGCAGGTGCGCGGGCTGAGCGAGGAGTGCAGCCGAAGGGTGACCAGGGAAAAGGGTGGAATCCGCCGTTCCGCCTTGCCCAAGGACACCACGGCAACCTGGTGCTGTGCTGCTTTTCAGGCTGCTCCGGCTTGGAACCTCGCTCCTCTCTGTGGCTGGCTCCGTGCGTCTGGCTTGGAGATGGATGTAAAATAAAGCTGTTGGGTGGTTTTTAAGCTTTTCTTGTGGCTTAAATGGGGGTAAAAAAACCCCACCCTTTGAGTCCCCTGCCTCTGGTAAAATGCCTGAGGAAATGATCTTTCTTTTTATAGGCAAAGAGCCTTGTACAGTCTTTGTAACAATGTGAACAGGAACTGATGGGGAGATACTTAGTTTTAAACAGACAAGGAACAAGCTACCTATAAACAACTATAAATATGAAAGTTTGGTTTGTAAAATGTTGTTTTCATGGTTACTGACGATTTTGATTTCTGCAGGACTGTGTCATAAGAAATAACACTATTTCCAGTAGCCCAATAAGGTTGTGTTCCGTGCAGCAGGAATGTAGGTGGGGAGTTTCTGTGTATTCCCCTCCATGCAATGAAAATCCAAACTTTGTGGTCAGTGTTACAAAAGGAAATTAAAGCTTTTCTTACAGTAACTGAAAGTATCATTTTCCTAAAAATAATTAATTTAACAATTTGTGATTTTTTTTTCAGAGTTGCTTGTCTTTAAATTAGATTATTTTACTAGACTTGGGTGTATTAATTGAGAACATACAAAATAAGTCTTAGCTCTGGGCGCTGAAGGATAGTGGCCAAAGTCAATAGTAGCTCAACAAAATATTTCAGAAGGGATCAAGAAATTGTTCTTTATACAGAGTGAATGCTAATTGGTGTCTAAGGGTGTATCAGTAGTTTAGCATTTCTCTGTCATGGGATGAGAACATTCATATGTTATCAGAAGGAGTTTAGCTGCAGCTCACAGGAACTGCAGCTAGCAAGAGCAAGCAAGAACCTTCTTGCTCTTAGACCAGGTGAGTTCTTTTTGTATTTTGTAGATTTTTTGTTTCATTGCTGTTAATTAGCAGTGACCTTGGTATCCTTGAATAAGATGCACTTAGAAGAAGCAGTTTTATGTTGTGCAGGCTTATTGGAGATGGGGAAGAAAATGGGTGGCCTGCTGTGCTTTGACAGTGTCTCCCTTTTAGTGATGAATTAGTGAGATCAGTAGAAGAAAAGGCCAGATGTGGAGAATTGCCTCACACCTTTACTGTCCGAATGCTGATCACCTTGTTTTGTTCCTGCCAAGGGGAATTCTGTGCTGTGCAGTGCAGGTCTGGTTAATTTATTTGTGATAGTTAACATAAGTTAATAATAGCTCAGTGCATCCATGCAGCAAGAACAGAGCTTCTTTTGGCTTCTAGTCTTCCAGTAGGCCTTTTAAAGGCAAGTGGTGGTCTGTTCTTTTACACCGTTTGTCAGGCTGTATTATTGTTCTGGAAACCGAGAGGGAGCAAGGGACAGGAGCAGAATCAGAATTCCTGCTTCTTGATTTTTAATGTTAAGGCTAGTTGATTGCTTATGGAGTTGAGATTTTTTTTTTTAGGTAGAGCTTGGTGGTTTTTTCCTGCCTGCATGTGTTTTTTCTTCACTGTTTTAACCAGGGTGCAAGGCATGGAGTGTGTCTTACGATCTGTCATCTTGTGTGTCAGTGTGCGTGGTATAAATTGTTTGATCCAGGTGGCTTGCCAAATGCATCTCAGGACTTAGCTTGGTGCATGAATAAGCATTTTTCTTTTTCCTTAAATCTGTCCTGCTGGGTGAACAGTCCAGCCTCTAGGATGGAGGTAGTGAGTCTGAAGCAGTATTTAGGAATCACATCTCCAGTGTGATGTAGGTCTTCTTGCCTTCTTCCTCTACAAATGCTAAAGAAAGAAATCTGGAAGAGGAGGTTTTTTGCCTTAAGGAGCTGTATGTCCTGAAACAGAGCAGCTTTAGGAGAGGAGTAGCTTCTCTTTCAGCTTGTTTTATGAAAGTACTAGAAGTGCTGCCTTGTGCTATGAGTACCTGCTTTCCTTCAGGACCTGAAGAAGAAAATTAGTTATTTGCAGGTGGAGCTAAAATGCAAGCTGGCAGTGAAGCACAGTAGTTGCAGGGGGTGGGTTCAATCACTGTCTGCTTTCTCATCCAGCAGTGAAAGCTCATTTTATAGGCATGTTCCTATCTTCACATTCAATTTTTTGTCTTTAGCTACTCAGTTTTTTAGATGCCACTTGTTTTGTTCCTCTCACCTCTCCTTCCCCCTTAAAATAGATGGCAAAATTAAATCAATCTGAGCTGGTGACAGAGACCCAAGAAATAACAAGATAAATGAGTTTTGCTTTTTCTTTGCACAGTTGTGTTTCTGCACTGCATTTTAATGGCATTTTAATGGCTTTTGTATTTTGTAAGGTAATAGAGGTGTAGAGCTAAATAAAGCATGTTAAATCCCCAGCTATCCAGTCTCTGAAATATTCTGTGTGCTTCTCACAGCATAGAAAATGACATTACTTGCTCTGAAAAACCTAGCTGTCAGTCTGTGGAGCTGGCTTTTAGAAATTTTAAGTTTTAATGTCTGCTTAAGCAGGTCTGCATGCTTGTCCACAGTTTAAAAACAGGTGTTTTTTTCTGGAAGCTGCATGAGATTTTGTCTTTTTTCTTAAATAAAGACTCTGTAGATTCTGTATGTGGAGACACTGGGAAGGATGATCTGCTCATGGTCTGTATGGTCCTAGAGCTGTTTTGTGATGTCCAGGTGATAAGTTCCACTTACAAAGTTCTCCTACTGTGTTTGTTTTGCCTCAGTAGATTGTCCCGGTTTTTGGTGTAGATTAGATCTTTATGTGGCCCCTTTCATTGCTATTCATGCCTCCTTTTTAACTAGTTGTGTGCCTTGTTTTTTTTCTGGGTCTGCTGAACAAGTGAACTACAAAAGGGCTTGGAGTACTGTTCTGAAATGTCACAGCTCTCCTGCTGTCTGGATTGTGCCATTTGGAAGGATAAAATCCTCATCATAATTTGATATGGTCGAAGTACTCATCAACAGAGTAGTTTGGATTAGGGAAGAGATGGGAGAAAGACTGGGCAGGAAACTGCAGGTGGATTGAGTGTTTTCTTTAGAGAACTGTTCTGAAATCAGTAAGCCTGATAAAATTTTACATTGCACAGCAAAGCTTTGTGGAGCATGGCCTTTCAGAATTTACTCTGGGAGTTTTTTTTAAAAAAAAACTTTTTTTTTTTAAAGGCAGCTGTATAAGCTGCAAAAAACTTTGTTTTTTCTGGTTTGGAAAGGCAATGTATTTATATTATGCAGAATGTGATTTCATAAAGTCTATACATAGAGAGCATAAAGAGTTGAAGATTACAGACTCTGTATCAGGTGTGAGAGTTTGCAGGTTAGGCTTAGCTGTATATAGAAATATAGAGTTCCTTACTCTCTTACCCTAGTGTCAAAAGTACCTTTGTGTGGGGAGCAAGAGCTGACAGAAATAACTTGTCTGTGGCAGGGCTGCCATGCAGGAGCTGTAGGTTCTGATAGACCATGTTCCTCTGCAGCACAGAAATCAGTTTGTCTTTTTGTCTTCTAGAAGTAGTCTTTTTTTTTTTTTTTTTTTTTTTTTTTTTTGCCCCTGGTCCTCTTTTTTCAGGGAGGATTTGGCACAGCCAGAAAAATGAAAGCTCCCACAGCCAGGGCACTGGTATGTCAGGGGCTGTGAATAGACTAGGATGTGTTGTAAGTTGCTAAATTGGGACCTAACCCCAGCTTCCAGGGCAAGGTTGGAAGCCATGAGGTCTATACAGACATGAACGCCTGCAGGATCAATAGTGGGATCAGTGGCTGTGCTGTTTGCCTGCTGCTCACAGTGGTGACAGAGGGATTGTTCTCGGCACAGGGGGGTGTGTTTGCCATCCAGGCAGACCCGTGGGGGTACCACTTACGGACTTGGTAACAGCGACTTGGGGTGTGGTGTGCAAGGGTCTGTCCTGGTGTACACAAAGGGTGATAAGCAAAATACCCTCTTACACCTGAGGAAGAACAGGTGTACAGCACGATTAGAGGTTGTGTCTAGTTCTTAGAAAGGTTCTGGCTAGAAGCCACTGCCGGTGTGGCATTTAATGGTGACTGTTGGCAAGATAATGTTTAGGTGGTCAGAAAACCAGCTCTAAATCCTTGTTTGTCTTTGATTTATAGAGGTAAGTGTATAGAGGACTCTTAGTGTGTGCTGTAAGGATCAGTGTACTAGGGAGAACATTGGGATTCTGGTCCCAACTCCATGCCAGACAAGCAGTGTAAATTTGGGTAGATCACCTATTCTCTTCCCTCTAAAGTAGACAACTGTGCTATCAGTCCCCTTTCCTGAGTTTTTTGAGAGTTATGAGTGAAGAGGGGTGTGTGTTTAAATGCAAGAGGAAGAGCTACTACTTTTCTCAAGACTTTTGCTTTAAGTAGTGGTGTATCTGAGTACACAGGAATCTGCACTTGTTTATGAGGCATAGTACTTTATTGGTTTCCATTTCCTAAACTGGACTTGGCGTGCTTTTGGAAAGTCAAAACTTCTAATAAAAACAATTGTAGCATAACAGTGTATGCAAAAAGAAAATTGAGCTGCAAGTTGATAACCTCCTTCATTTATACTTTATATTCTAATTCAGAGTACAAGACCAGTGGGGAATTCTGTTGATTCCTGAGCAGAACTGTGCATCAGAGGGAGCTGAGCTTTGGTGGTCTCTTCTGCTCTAACTGCTGAAGTGACTGAGAGAATAGAGCTGCTCTGCAGACTTGGGGAAGGTGTTTGTAGTGTTCAGAGTTTATTTGAAGCTCAGTGTTTGGGCTTGATCAGTGAAGGGCTTTAGTGTAACCTTTTTATAAATACTGCTAGGTAGAGTTATGCCATATGGATGTGGGGGATTTGTCTTCTCAAGTAATGCCATTGATAGGGTGACTTGGCACTAGTGAACTGTGCTTTTGTGTAAACTTTTCATAAACCTAAATAAAGGTTTCATTTTGTAGTAGCTATTTTTCTTAAGTACATGCTTCAAATATTGTGTCTGCCAGAATCTCATATTAATCTGTGTGCTTGGAGGTCATGCTTCATTTTGGTTTTAGTATACTGTTGTCCTTGTTGCTGAGTGAATGATCTACATGCATGGGAAGTAACATTAATCCAGAGTTTATCAGAATTATTCATATGATTAAAGTTACACTTAAGGCTTTTGAGCAATGCAGAGGATGCAGTGCAATGCACTTATAAGCACAGCCCACTGTGTAAACAGAAGAGAAAACCTTTTTCTTTTTTTTTCTTGTCCTCTTATTCCTTCTCCCATTCCTCTTGGTAACAGAGGTAATACAAAGATTGTGTATTGAGTATAAATACAACTCTAGATTGAAATCTATCCCCATAGCCCAAAACATTTTGCCTTGCAAATGAGAGAAATGTTTTTTGGTTTTGTTTCTTTTTTTTTAAATTTTTTTTATTATGGGCCCTCAGCTGCAGACTTAATTCTCAGGAGCAGACAGAGATCACATTCCTGGGGAAAAGTGAGCGAGCAGTGACCAGTGACCATTAAGTCACAGCAAGTGAGTTGGATCTACCTCAGTGTAACAGCAAACAGCATGTGCCCAGGACAGGATTTATTAGTGTATTGTGTCAAGGCATATCAGAAGTGACCTGTAATGAGGCCTGCGCTCTCTTAATTGTGGGAAATCTTAATCGTGGCTAAATTATTTCTAGATATGTGGAGATCATTTCCATCTGTGGGTTTAAGGATACTGTGTTAACTCCAGGCATGTGGGCTGTGGCTATGCTATTGCATGTCCCCAGACATTGTCCAGAAAGAAGTAAACAGGACTGTTGGTCCAGAGCATTCACTTTGCACAGATGTATCTGTGCCTAAAATAAAGCAGGCTGTGCTTACTTTTAAAGTGTCCAGGCATTCTTTTCACTCTTATGTGTGTCAAGCCATTTATGGGGAAAATTGGGTTTTGAACTAGCTGTCATTTGCCAAAAATGAGTGCTAAGCCTTCTGAATTTCTGTGGAAAGGGGCATTTGTCTGCCAAGCGGCCCATTTTTATCAGTGTGTGTACTGCTATTGTAGTGATTAGAGAGCAAACCAGTTCCGCTTGCCCTTCAAAGGTGTTTGTTTTAAATGGCACTGGCAAACTGCTTTGTGGAAGGGTGGATGTAAAGCAGCTTTCAGAGAGTTGATGAATTCAGCTTAAGGGGGGCTTGAGTGCAAGCCACGGGGCAGGGTCAAATGTAGGGGTCCTTACTTCTGTTACAGGTCATGTCTTTAAAGACATTTCTTTTGGAGCTGCAATGTATAGGAGTTATAGGGAAGGGAAGAATGAAGGATAGGCAAAGTGGTTTTTCAGTTTGATATAAAAGATGATGGCAACTTCTTCCTTTTAAAATGCTGGTTTTGTGCCCTGCATGGTTAAAATTTGGGTCAGCTGCAACCCAAGGAATACAGCTAATGAAAATACATCTAGGCAGGGACCTGGCAATCTGGTATCAAAGGAACTGGTGGGGAGGTGTGTGATGGAACTGAAAAAGGCCATGAATGAAAGGATCACATGAAAGGGTTGGTATGGCAACAAACATAAAAAGAAATGGAAAAAGTCTGTAAAAGAACAGTTACAGAGCAGCTTAATGAATAATAGTTATATTGAACTTAGTCTACTGTTGGCTCATGGCCATGGAACAATGTCCTGAGTATCTGGCCTTCTGCATCTTGCTTATGGTGTTTATTATTTTTATTTCAGTATACTCTTGCCACACTTGCTCTGATGGTGTGGGTGGTTATAACACTGAAACCAGGGCTTTAGTCCTTGTTTAGATACCACTAAGATAACAGTGATTGTAATAAAGGATAATGGAGAGAGGGAAGATGTAGAGGCTACTTTCTCTTCCTGATATGTGGTATCTAATTATCTGCCTTACTACCTGTCCAAGTGAATATTATTTTATTATTTATTTTCTTTTATTTAGAATAGAAGTTGAAGATAAAGAAGGCAGCTAAAACTGCAGACCTCAGAGGGGGAATATGGGCTGCTGTAAAACTGCTCTGGTTTTGTGTGGAGGATTTTCTGATTTTTTTTCCTTTGGTTAGTTATTTTCTGTTATGTTGTTTTATTTTTTAAATTATTCAGCAGTTTTTGGGTGTATAACAAAGTGTTGATAATAGAAGTAGTTCCCGTAAACTGAAGGAGGCTGTGTTGTCATGCACAGAAAACTTTCAGATATGTTTCTGCTATTTGTATGATTAGAAATCTTGTATTTATCTTGGTCCATGCTATATATGTGTTTGTATAGATGCATGTGCATATGTATATCTGAGTAAGGCTTTTCACTGTATAAGTATCTGGAACAAAGCTCATGGAGCATGAAGTTTGTGTGTCTGTAGGAACACATGGAAAAGAAGGGGAATGAATGGAAGAATGTGTTTTTAAAGCAGGACAAATATGTGATTTCTTCATTTGCTTGTAGTGAGGCTCTTGGTTTCTCTTATTGGCCTTTGATGCACTCATTATCTCGCTACTCTTGCTTAAACCTTCAGTCCAATAATCTGGAATGTTGAGAAGGGGAGGAAACTTGGCAGTCAGTGACTCTAGAGAAAGGTGGGTTGTGAGAGGCTGAGGATTGTTGCACACAGGAGGATCCCAGGCATTGGTTTAGTTTTTGCTGTTGCAATAGGACTCTGAATCAGGTGGCATCTAACCTGTAGAAGCTCCTCTGCCCACCGTGTGGACCTTGCCTGGTGTCTGAGGATGGCTTGGCTCGAGCTTCCTCATTCTGGGAGGTGTGGGGGTTTTCCAAGGGTTCATTCAACTGTGAGAAGCTTACTAAGCCGAATCTCTGACCCTACCTATTTTTGGAAAAGGGCTCATGATCAACACTTGTCAGCCCTCTTTAGTCCAGGTTAGAGGCACTCTGACAGCTTCTGTAGAACACCACTGACTTTTCCATGCTCTGTGCTAGCAGCGCCCCACTTTGCTAGTGCTAGATAAAGAATCCTCAGGGAGAAAGTCAAGTGTGATACAGACTTTGTACACTTGGGATAATTCCATTTGGAACCACTCCCTAAATCTCCTTCTGATAGAACTTTCTTATTCTGTATTTATTGATTTAGTAGGGTATGAATAGAACTTATCTTGGGGGGAAAAAGTATTTTACCTCCTGTCTGTGCTGGTTATTAACACAAGTGTAGTTGTTGGGTACAGTACCAGCCTTCTCAGAAGAGTTTGCTTCGCATCTCAGTTTTTCTCTTGTCCTTGCTTGTGCTTATTGCTTTTTCATTGAAGAAGAGGCAATTTTCCTAATGCTTGGCTAATTTATTTTTTTTTGGTGTAGTCTTTTACCTTCTTGATTTTCTAGCATATATTTATTTAGAATAGCCTGTCCTTTGGCAGCACTGCATAGGAGCATGTTGCTGATGCTTCTGGGCTAACAAATCACTTACCTGGTACCAAGGTGGTTATAGCTGCTGTGCAGAGCAAGTGGGGCTGATAACAGAAGTCAGAGAGATATTGGTAAGAATTCACCCTGTGCAGTGTCTTGTAGCCAAATCTGTGCAGGGCAGTAGATCCTCTTTGCTTGTGGATATATTTAGCAGTGGAGGGTTGAATGAGTGTTGTGTGATGTGTGTTTTCTACTTGTGGTTGCATTAGCTTCCCTGAAATTTTGTTTGGAGATTTATTACTTTTTTAAAAAAGCATATTTAGCATGTCATAACTGCCACTTTGAGACAAGGTCTTTGACTGTTTTTGGGTGAAAGGAGTGTATAGATTTACTACTGTTGATTAGTAAGAATACGTGTTAAAAGTGGATTTTGGTTTTTTTGTGTGTGTGTGTTGTCCAAATCTGTATTGGCTTACCTTTTGTTGCCCTTCTTGGGATGGAGGAAATGAACTTTTTGAACTCAAACTTTCCTTGCTGCTAATACTTGTGATCACAAAAACACTTACTTCTTAATAGTGGCAACCTTTGAATGGTTTCATTTCAGCTGGGACAGTACTGGGTTGTTGGCTGCTTTCTTTGCCTGGCTCTGAACTGCAGGGACAGCCTGCAAATAAGTGCTTTGAGTGAGGTCCATGTGGAAATTTCCAGTGTGAAGATGTAGGGTAGAAAAACACTTCCTGTTGACAGTGTAGATTTCCTACCTGACAGGCAACTTTTGAGTTTAGAAGTGCATTATGCAATGTTAAAACAGATCATAGTGGTTAAATTCAGAGAGGTACAGGAGTAACATTTCTTAGAGGTCTGGAACATATGGATAGGTCTTCTAATGAGAACCACAGAATAAATGACCCAGGTGTGCTCGGTTTTTATTTTTACAGCTAACCTGTTAAGGCCAGATTCATTGTAAGCACTTAACTGTCCTCTTAACAGTGTATGTAGAACTTGTAAGTGTAACACTTTCTGGATGCAGTGCTTGTTCCTGATTTTGTTCACTGATAAAACAGTGGTTGAACAAATATCTCAGTAAACGGGCTTTATCCTCCATTTGCATAATAATGTCTCTCCGAAGTTCAGCTGTAGTAATCTGTGCATTTCCTGTGTGATTGCAGCAAAATTGTGTGCTTAGACAGAAATATAGCTTTAGCAGTCCATTCTTCTCTTTCACAGTCTGTTCTCCTTCATGACTAGTACAGCAGACAGGGCTTGTGCTTCCTGAGAAGGTAACTGGATCCAGTTGCTTGTGGGCTGCAGCTGGGTGTAATGCCATGTGTGCTGTTGACTCAGGACCACTTGTACCACACCAGTGTATTAACATTTAGTTCAGTATATGTGCATGTTGACAGGTTATCTTCTAAGAATGGATTAATACCTGTGTAGCTACCTAGGAAATAACTTAAATTTGTGGCCTTTGATTAGTGCTCTGTGCCTATTGAAGCCAGAACATTTTTTTCTCCCCAAATCATTACAGAGACTGCTGTATGGACAAGGTTGGACCTTAGTCAACATCTTGTTCCAGCTGCATGCCTCTTTGTCTGTAAAGACGGGAACATGTGCAACTGAGCCGGTCCTGGAACTGTGATTCTGTGCTTTAAAGGTGTAGCAGATGAGTGAAATAAGTAGGTGAAAATCTCCCCTGCAAAATGGTTTTGCACCCCAGCCACTGGATTTCTTTTACATGGACCACAGTGATGTAGGAGAGCCAGTATCCTGAGCCTGAGCCTGGTTCTAGGCTGAGCCAAAGGAGTTAAGGGGGATTACTCATCAGAGACGCTTTGTTCTGCATCCTGCAGTGCCCAGTTTGTATTTGAAGACATTGAAATGGCACAGGCTGTTGCAAATCTGAGATGGACCCCCTTGAAAAGGAAGGGCGGCTGAGTCAAAAATTCACTGTAGTGCAGCATGTTGCAAATGCTGTGGTAGGTAGATGTTGTGAGAATGCTTAAATTTCCAATTAAAAGTAGCAGAATGAGTTACAAGCTGGGGATGGAACAGACTATGGAGCAGACTAAGGAGAGGGGTCAAAGCTTAATCATTGGTGTGGGAGTGAAGAAATTTGGCTGTCAAATGAGCAGGCACAGCTCCAGGGCAGGAATGGAATATGACAGTGAACTTGATCAGTGCTATCAGGACCTGAGAACATATTCCAAGGCCCCATAATAATTAAAGGTCAAATGCTAATGTTTTTAATCTATTTCTAACATCTGGGATGAATCAAGACAGTCTTTGCTGTGTTTACTGACATTTACCTGTCTTTGCTTGCCCTGGTCAATTTGGTAACTTGGGTATTTGTATGGAGTCCTGGAAAGTTATCCTAACTTGTGAGAATAGGGAGAGTTCTCTTTTCCTGCTAAGATCAGCTAACTAGGCCCTCAGGCTGGCCTGGGTGCTATCTGTGCTGCAGACAAGTTCCCATGGTGGCTGCTTGCCAAAGCAGGAAGAAATGTGCTGGGAATATGCTGTCAGCTCTTAGGGGATGTGAAACCTGTTGCAAACTTGTTCTTGACATCTTGTCTCCCTGCTCCCTCTCCCTTACTGTCTTTCAGCGCAGAAAGACATCAGGCATGGCGGGTGATGCCATCATGGTCATGAGGGGCTTGACCAAGCTCAGTAAAGCCATCCTGGAAACCCAAGCAGGACAGCTTCGGCAGGTGCTCCTCGGGGGAGATGCAGTCACCATTGCAAAGACTCTCCAGGCCACTGCTGAGGAGCAGTTCAGTTCTGCCTTGGGGAAGGTGCAGGTAAGCAAAGCTCTTTGTGCACAGTCTAGTCTGATGTTTTGCTTTTTCTACAGATACTCTTTTGGTTTTGTTGTGTGAGTGTCTGGGAACTCGCATCTTGAATGAGAACCCAGTTCTGAAGTGCAGGATTGATAATAGTAATGTCGAAATGCTCTGGAATTCTTTGGAATCTGTGGTGTGTGGAAGGTGCTTGGACAGGAATGGGAGGGGAATGTTAATGTTTCCATTACTGTGTGTTTAAGACATGCTGAATAAGAAAAGTGCTCTGTTCATTTCCTCTTGTCAAAGATCAAGCTCTTTTTAAGATTGGTCAGCAGCTTTGTTATTTAGAGTCTCCTTTAAACTCCAGGCATTGATTTACCTCTCTTTCAGAGTGCGTTGGATTTATCTCAGTGCTGCTTCCTTCCTTGGCAGAATTGGTGCACAAGATATTTTTTCAGAGTGTCTCGGGATCAGGTGTTTGCATGTTCACTACTTAGAGCCCAGGCTGGATTTTCAGAACTGGCTTTCAAATGAGGAACATAAGGAAAGCCAGACAGCAGCTTTTCTCATCAGAGATGGGGATAGATTTATTAGAGCTTCATATTTGCTGTGCTGCCATCTTTTGAAAGCAAGGGGCTTATCTGTGGCAGTTCTCTCTGATGATCCTTTAGAAAGAGTGTGTAGCTAAGATGATCATTTTTGAAGCAGAAACTAATGAATGAGATTTTGAAGATTTTTATGCAGTGAGCTTCGACTGTCGTGGCAGTCTGTGACTTCAGTCCTAGAATCTGGGCCTGTGTTTTCTGGTTCTATTTAAGCTTGCAGTAGAACTAACCTGTGTGTTTATGGGAATTGTGCTTTGTCTTGTCATTGCACCCAAGAGGAGATAGACGATATTCTTCTGTTTCTGTGCATGTTTCTTTGCACAAGAGAAGCCCAGTGAGCACAACGGCAGAACACTTGTCCTGCAGCCTGTAAGTGGGTTGCAAGAGAAGTTGCTGCCAAAGCAGGACTCAGTAAGAAATCTAAATACAACATTTTCTGTTTTGAAGAGAGGAAGGTCTTTTACATTAAGTGACAGGATTTTAGCTGTCTGGCATGTTTCTAAAAATTTAAGTATGGAAGTAAGGAGGCTTTCTTGCTTGGTCAGTATTGTGGGCCACAGTCCCCATCTGTAAACATTTCTCTCCTCCCCCACTGTGATGTTGAGGTTCAGAATAGCATGAGACCTGCTGAATAACAGGAAAGACCATGTTCTGTTTTTTTCTCTAAGGAAGGGAAATTTAATTAGCATTTAGCAAAGAGCCTGAAATATGCTGCCTTCTTGCCTGACCACAGCAGGATTTAAAATCCTGTTGATAGCCTGTAATAGTCATCAGTTATTTTATGGTATTGCCGCTGCTGAGATAGGTAACTAGAATATGTCAAGGAATAAATGAACAGGAGATAATGCTCTGCTGTTGATTTTTATTTATGTATTTATTTTTGGCTGAAAAGTGGAAATCTGGACTTTGTGGAGCAGCTTTTGCAAGGTTAGGACCAAAAAGAAAAAAGTGTCAGGAGAAGCTTGCCTGGAGTGTTGCTGTGCCTGATGCTGTTATCCTTGCTCCAGGCACAGAATTTTATTTATTTTGGGATGACAACACATAGTTTAGCGGTTGAATAATGGAATGTGTTTTGCAGTTGGTAGTGTCATGGCTGTGAAAGGCTGAGCTTACTCTGCCTGTAAGTAGGTATGTGGTATTGCTTCAGGTGACTATGGGCTTGGAAGTACTCACGTGTGACTGAAAACAGGAGGGGAGGAGGGAAAACAATCTTATTCTTATGTGATATTGCAGCTCACATCACCTGTTGTTTCTGAGCAGTGCATTGCTTCTAGTGAACTCCACATTTAGTGACCCTTTCTGGCAGTGTATGTAAAAACAAGGTGTCTCCAGTTATGGATATTTGAGAAACTTAAAGAATTTGTCCTATCAGTGGAGTTAAAAGGTGATTAAAAGGTGCCAGGGATTCCAGGCATCCTCAGTGTCTCTTTCTTTCCTGTCTCTTACTATGAATGTCTGCCGTGCCAGAATCTCTAAGTCTCTATAATTCCTTACTGTGGAGACATGACACCTAGCTGCATGCTCATCTCTGAGGACCACAGGTGGGTAGGGAGCAAGATTTAAGATCTTTCATTAAAGTATTTCAATTATTGTTTGCAGGAACTAGGCAAACAGCAGGAGAACTTTACTGACTTTGCTGAAGATTTTGGGAAAGACTATGACTTCTCAGCCCGAGAACCATCGGATGCTCCAATGGACTTCTCCACTGCCCCTGGCAAGCCTCAGGAACACAGCGCTGAAGGCCCTGCTTACTCCTACACAACAAATGGACCTTTTAGAAATGTTGATGAGACTGGAGATTCTGGCATGGGTCAGAAGCCTTTCCCTCCCAAAATGGATGCAAGGTTGTTTGGAGGCATTAGGGACCCTGGAAATCCTTTTGCTACTGCCTTTGGACAAAACAGAGCTTTTCACCAAGACCATTCCTCTGTTGGTGGATTAACAGCTGAAGATATTGATAAGGCCAGACAGGCCAAAACAGGTTCAGGGCAGAAACCCTACAAACAGATGGTATGTTGTTTTAATTAAGGATTCTCAGTGCTGTGGTTTCTATTCTGGATTGTCCTTACTCACCTTGTTCTGTTTCTCTCATTTCTTCCTCTTCTGCTATTCCCATTTTTGGAGGCAAAACAGGGAAGTGTCAGTGCTCATTAACCCTGTGATATTTGTTCTGTCAACAGCTTTTCAGTCTCTCTTTTCACACTTGCTCCTTCTTTGTCAGGTAATCTGATGTGAAAGGATATTAAAAAGGTATACATAGGCTTAGAATTTGACTTAAGCTCCTCACAGTGGAGACTGTGGCTTCCTGTGTGGCATCTTGCAGTTGTAGAGGTGGAGGCAGTGTTGCTCTGAGCATAAGTAGATTGGAGAGTAACATGGCTCACAATCGCTGCTTTACTGCTTCATGCACTTGAGTGAGAGTGCAGAACTCACAGCGGAACTCACAAGTGCAGATACTTGTCATCTGCTCTGACCTTGTGCATCTTTCACCCCATCCAGTGTCAGATGCCACTGTGGGCTCACTCAGGATATTTGATGAAACTGTATACTTGGCTACTCCCACTGTTGTGCGTGGAGGAACTGTCTGCAGTCCTGTGACTCTGATGACCCTCCATGAGTTCTAATTCCATGCATAGAAGGGAGTTTGGGTTAGCATTGTACAGCTTCTCCAAGTTCAAAATACAAGGGCTTCTGCGTTGAAAGTGCAAATGGGGTTTCCAGATGTGGTTGTCAGCTCTTCTGTCTTTCCTACCCTCTTGTCCTCTCCTCTGCTCAGTGTGTTTCAGTTTATGATGTGCCCATTCTGCACAGTATTCCCTTGAAAAATCTCCCAATAGATACAAGGCTTGGGTTCAAGGGAAGCTTTCTGCAGTATGGACTTGTTCAGGTGCTCTGGCTTGTGCTCTGACTTTGCAGGTGTCTGACCATGTGCCCAGTTAATTTGTGGATTTCTTGTTTTTCCCCTCTCTCTCCACTGCAGCTCAGTGAGCGGGCCCGGGAAAGGAAGGTTCCTGTCACCAGGATTGGCCGACTCGCCAACTTTGGAGGTCAGTTTGCACTCCCATGTTTGCCATGGTGCTTGGTTAATGGGTTAATGATGCTGTGACAGGGCTCCTGCTCTGCAGCATTGGGTGGTTCTCTCTGCCAGTTCAGCTGGCTAATAGGAAAGTGCTTTCCCACAGACAGCTTGCTTAGCTCAGTGCTTGATTTGGGCTTTTTCATCTCTCTTAAGAGTTTGAGGCAGATGATTTGGGGGTGCATAGTAGAGCTGCACATCTTCATGGTGACACACACCATGTGGGCTGTGCTGTTTTAATGGGAGACTGAGGTGCAGGTTGTTCCCCAGCTTATACTCCTGTCCTGCACGTGTGATTGCACTTTGAGGAAACTCTCTCAGTCCTTACAGTTTGCTGTTAATGTCAAGCAGAGACAGCTGGAGCAGCTGTTATTTTAAGTAATCTTTTCCCAACCTTACCCTTGCTACTTCTCTGAACAGTATTTAAATATAAAACATATCCTACTGGTATCCCTTTTTGAGCATGGAGAGATAATAGTCAAGGTTTGATTTACTTGGTCTACAAGCAATGGCTGTTTTCTTCCAGGAAGGATGGAAATTCTGAGCTTGTAAAATCAAGCTAGCTGAAATCTAAATGAATTTTACATGCAGAATGGGACTTATTATATCAAAAAGCAGCTAACTAGCTTAAGTGATATTGACAGATGATGCATATTAAATGTCTTGTATCTAAAGTCATCAAATAATTTAACATGTTCCTGAGGAAAAAGGGATCACAGTATTGCAGGTGGGGAGGCGAACACAGCTAGTGCTATGTAGCTAATCATTGGATAAGGGCTCTCTCTTGCTGTGGTTGGGATTTTTTGTGACTATTTTGAGATGATAGTGGCCTGTCTAAGTTGAGAACAGTCTCTTGTGTGGCTCTTGTGATTCTCTTCCACAAAATTTGATAGAGAAGCACATGTACAAAGTCGACATTCTTGTGTTACAGATCCCAGAAGAAAGAAAAATAACCTGTCAAATGTAATTCAAATCAACTATTATATAAAAAAATATATTCTTTCCCTGTGTGTCCTTTTGTCAGACTAATATGCACACTAGGAGGAGGTGGGGCAGGGGCTCATCCTATATAGTGCAGGAATAAACAGCAAGTGAATTTAGTGGTTTTTGATGCTTGTCAGATCTCTTTAACACTGTAGTCTATTGCAGGCGCTCTGACTTCACAGCATGCTTAGTATTCCTTTAGGGAAAGCAGGGTTCGTGATCTGCTTTTTGGAGTAACAAGACATTACTTTAAAACTCACTTGACTATGTTCTTAAGTTCTAGTAGCACACAGGTCTCCATTCTAATCTAGCCTTGAACGTTATAAGAAGTATCACAGCACTTTTGGCTGTCCCCTTTTGAGTTCATCTGCTGCTGCTTGCTGACAGCTGGTGGATCTGGAGTGGCAGATGACCAAATTTTCTGTGAACTTTGGGTTCTGGTGCTGTTGGTTTATGTTCCAGCTTTTGGCACCCAAGGCTGTTGTGTGAGGGAAGGCTAACTCCAGGGGAAGTATAACCTGTCTTCTCCTAACCTCAAGGTAAAAACCAAAACAAACAGCGCCATTAGACCAAAACCACTAAGGGAGAGTAGGAAAGAAAGATTGTTTATAAGCAGCATCTCCAGACATCTGTGTGTCATTTATTTTTTTTTGTGTTGCTACTCTCCTCCAGTTGTCTACTTTATATGATTAAAATGGCTTTTTTAAAGAGTGCTTGCTTTTAGAGGGCTTCTGGGGGAAAATTCTTCAGCAGAAATTGCTCAGATTTTCTGGTCTCTGCAATCTCTTGTTAGCATTCTTTGCTTATCTTTCCCTCTGAATTTTAATTTGCAGCAGCAAAGATAAACAGTACTGTCTGTACTGTCAGTGGCTTAGCAAACAACAGATGTGGTCTATAGGTAGTTTATTTCAGTTAAAGATATCCACTGGTAATATTTTGGGACTTCTTACAAGGGCCTGTGGTAACAGGACGAGACATAATGGCTTTAAACTGACAGAGGATAGGCTCAGATTAGTTGTTAGGAAAAAATCCTTTATTCAGAGGGTGGCAAGGCACTGGCACAGCCTGCCCAGAGAAGCTGGGGATGCCTCATTACTGGAAGTGTTCAAGGCAAGGTTGAATAGGGGAGGATGAAGAATATTGCAGAGTAAATTATTTCCTGCTCTACTGCCTGGCTTTTTACATTGCCTTAAAAATAATTAAGGGCAGGAGGCTGCTCTGTATCTGTGAGGGAATATAGCTTAAAGCAAGTAAACTTTTTGTGCAGGAATTTTCTTGTGTATTTTGGATGCCATCTCCATTTGAAGACCCCAAGAAATCATTCTGGGAAATAAAATGGTTGAGGTGAATTCTTCTCCTACAATCTCCACACCAATCAAACTAGCATTTGATTATTTCTTATTTTAACTCTTTTTTGTTAGTTTGTTTGTTTTGGTTTTTTGTTTGTTTGTTTTGTTTTTTTAATAAAACACACTTCCCCCCTTTATTTCTGTATTAGAACAGGTTGGATAAGATGGAGTGATGTTGAGTAGGTCAAAAACAGAGTTCATATAACTGTTCCTGGGGTCCAGACAGCTGAATCCCCATGCTATTGGCATGATCCCATTCCTCCTTCTGTCTTTGCATGTTTTCTTTTGTCCCCTCCAGTGTTATAGGGAGTGTTCAGCTGTGTCTCAGCTGTGATGTCAGGACACGCTGGTGGGTGATGGACAAATTAGCAACAGGAGGCAAAAATACTTGGACTGCTGAGTTTGCCTGGCTTCTGTGGGCAAAGAACATTTTACTGGAAACACTGATGTTTTCCAACACTTGGATGTAATGCTGAGCTAATATTGCTCCGTGATCAGCACAAGTTCCTCTATTGAACTTCTTAGTCATTTTTATGTATTTTTGTATGCTTCTTGAAGCAGCCGGAGTCACTGCTAGTAGAGGTGTTTATAATACTAAATAGCATCCTTGCTTTTATTTATTTGTTCTTCCCAGGATTGTAATTGACAAAACAGACTTTTTTCTGCAGTTTTTTTGTTCCATGCTTGTTTTGTAGCCTGATAGTTCATCAGTTCCATCTACTCAGTTCTTGGTTTTGTTTTTTTTTATTTCCATTCTCCCTTCCTTGCCTTATTTGACTTTTCTAAGCTGTTCCTGTCTCCCTTAATCATATTCCTGGTTTCTAAGTTTATTATTTTAATGATTTAATAAGGTTCTTTTGCAATAAAGAAAATTCAGGAAGCTTGTGGTGAAGTCTAGATTTAATGTGATTTTAACAATTTTGAAGCAAAAAAAGCAAAAACCTAGTGTGTTGAGGTATGTTAGTAAAATATATACAGGCCTGACGGCTGCAGGACTCAGATTGTTATGTGAGTGGCAAGTGAGTGTATTGGGTTTGCTTTTCAAGGGTTTGGTGGTAGCTTCTGTGACAAGCTGCCAAAAACTTCCCCCATATCCATCTCCAAGATGGCTCCAAGCCAAGGCCGTCAGTGATGGTGGCTGCACCTCTGGGATAAAAGTTAAGGGGAAAAAGCCTGCACAATTGCAGCTGGAGAGGGGAGTGAGAGAAACAGCCCTGCAGACACCAAGGTCAGGGAAGAAGGTGGAGAAGGTGCTCCAGATGCTGGAGCTGAGGTTCTCTGGCAGCCTGTGGTGAAGGCCATGGTGAGGCAGCTGTGCCCCTGCAGCTCATAGAGGGCCACAATGGAGCAGAGTTCCACCTGCAGCCCTTGGAGGAGCCCACAGTAGAAGAGATGAATGCTTGAAGAAAGCTGTGTGAAGCCCATACTGGAACAGGTTTGCTGGCAGGACTTGTGACCCTGCCGTGGGCCTGTGCTGGAGCAGCTTGTTCCTGAAGGGTTGCACCTTGTGGAAGGGGCTGTGCTGGGGAAGCGTGTGAAGAACTGCAGTCCATGGAAAGGACTCATATTGGAGAAGTTTGTGGAGAACTGCTGTGGGAGCAACCCCACACTGGAGCAGGGGAAAAGTGTGAGGAGTCCTCTCCCTGAGGAGGAAGGAGCAGCAGAAACAACGTGTGGTGGACTGAATGTTACAACAATCCCCATCCCCCTGTCTTGCTGGGGAAGGGAAGGAGGGAGAGAATTCAGGAGTAAAGTTCAACTCAGGAAAAAGGGAGGAGTAGGAGGAATGTCTTACATGGTTTAGTATTAATTTCTCATTATCCTACTCTCATTTGATTGGTAATAAATTGAACTAATTTCCCAAGGTCCAATCTGTTTTGCCTGTGATGGTGATTGCTGAGTGATCTCCCTGTTCTTATGTTGACCCATGAGCTTTTCATTATATTTTTCACTGCCCTGTTCAGCTGAGGAGCCTTCAGGGTGTGCTGTGTGGCAATTGTGGTGTTTTACGTGACCAAAACCAGGGCACAGGCTGCTCCAGGGGAGGGTCCTGCTTGTGCTTGTCCTTTCCCTGTGCTTGGCAGGCTGATCAAAGTGATAACAGCCCATTCAGCTCCTGTTTGTTCTGTTATGTCAGTTGCTGAGCAAGAGGTTTCTTCCTGAACAAAACTGGTTCCAGATCATCTCTTGATAGGCTTGGCTTGAAGTGTACCAGATGCTGCAGGTGCCTGGAAAATATTCTAAGAGCCACTCTGCTGGTATAGAACCAGATGGCATTTTCCAGGGCTGAAATAATCTGCATGAAGTGCAAAATGCAGAATGACTTTATATAGGTATGTGAGGATATTAGTTTTTCAAGGTGCTGAACAATGGCTGTTGAACAGTTCTGAGAACTGTCCCAAAATGATTAATCTTGGAGGAAATACACGTCTTGCAGACAAGGAAAGTAAAGAACATCAGGAGTGATCTGTGCAAGTAGATTAGGGGCCCAGAGGAGGACAGTGCTTTTGTAGCACTGCAGGTTCTTTGGAAGGGTGACTTGTTCCTGGTAACAGATGAGCAGCAGCAGCTAAGACCCATATAGCTGCTTACTCATTTCCTCCCACTGCAGGAAGGAATAGGAAAAAGCAAAAAGGAGAAAACTTGGAAGCTGAGATAAAGAGTTTAAGAGAGGAAGTAAAGAAGGCTCCATGTTCAAGCAAAGCCACTATAAGAGTTCATTCACGACTCCCTACTGGCAGACAGATGTCCAGGTATTTCCTGGGAAGCAGGACCTCAGCATCTGTAGTGGTTACTTGGGAGGGCAAACACTTTAACCCCAAACATCCACCCTTACGTTCTCCTTTTTTGCAAGCTTGACTGCTAAGCAGCAGCAAACACTGTGATTATAGGTTGAAGATGCTTGAAGCCTTTGCATAAACTTCAGATCTTTAAAGCTTAGCACTGTTTAAGCATGGACTTGTTTTTGCCTGACTTTAGTTTATTTGAAACTGTTGTTGACTGGCAATTGGAATTTATTTTTTTGGAAACTGGATAGTGGAGCAGTGAGGAAACTGTAAGAGCACCTATTGAAAAAGCAGCTCTTTTTCTGGTGCAGTCTACGGTATTAGTGCAGATGCTCAGCTGTGCACATTCATGAGAGGGAAGGTGCACAACACGTTTATTTGTAGTCTGATCTTGCCCACACTGATGTAAACCCAAGCTGCTTTTAAACAAGCTGTAACCTCTCCAGCTTTATTCTGGAAGATAGAGTAGAATCTGGTTCCTAGTCTTTCATTTACCTTAGAAGTGGTTTGTGTCTTAATGATGAACAGATTAGAAACTTCAGATATACTTTATTTTATGTCCAGGCTGTAGGTCTGGTAGTTTTTAATTTTAGACATTGAACATAGAGCCTTTAGAAGACAATGTGATGTTTTTAATTTGAAACCAGTTACTGCCAGTCAGTTAAGTCTAGCTCTGGTAATAACCAAGCTGATTTGTGGTGGGGAGCATTGTTTGGTGAAAGTGGGATCAAGGCCAACAGAAATGTTCTGTATGTGGTGTTTAGTCTAGAAAATCACATCTTCTTGTTGAGATATGTCTTTATTGGCTTCCTGTGTGACTCTTGGTACTGCCTTGCTCCAGGTTATCATCTTGCATGTGGGATCTGATTGGAAATGATCGCATATCAGCATTTTAGTAGGTGTTTATGCTGTGTTTGAAAAGCCTTTTAGCTTTTTTCCTGCTAAGCCTAGGGGTATTTTTCTCACTTTGTTTAGCCAATAATATCTGGATTTCTAGTGCAAAACTCTTGCTCCTTGGTGATGCATGATTTGGCACAATTGAAGGGTCTGCACAAGTTAGTTACTAACATCAAACTTCAGTGCTACAACTCCATAGTTGTAGCTCTGTAGTTGCTCGCAGAAAATATAGAAAAACTAAAAAAATCCAAAACCAAACTAAACCCCAAACAAAAGCCATCCCACAAACCCCCCCCGTAAAACCAACTAAAAACCCAAACCCCAGCCACCTTGTAATGTCACAGATGCCTCCTGTGCTTCACCTTCTGCAGGATTTTCTGGTCCCAGTGCATGTAGTCTGTAAGACTGAAAGTGGTGCTATTTATGAAGCAGGAAAACTATACAAGCCTGAAATTGTACTGGGTGAGGGGAGCTTGTAATTGACTGATTTTTAGGAGAGAGGAAAAACTTCAGTGCAGGTTGAGGATCACTTAGTTTGTGGCCAGGCTTTCTCACTTGAGTCTACAAAACTTGTGCATGTGGTTCTTCCTGCACACGTGCAAAATGCCATGTGCTGGACAGCTCTGCTTCCTTCATTGTGCTGACTTTGTTCCCTAATTGTTTTACCTGGGAAGTTTTCCAGTAGTGCCTTGGGGAGGGCTTGGGGTGCTTGGAAGGCAGGTGCACCCAGTACTGTCAGCAGTGTGGGAGTATGGCACAGTGGGATGCACCGCTGTTGAGGAGATGTGGGGCAGCACCATCTGTTCTGCCTGCCATATCATTTATTATCCAGAAAAATAAATATTTTGATATTGGGAAGGCAGTGAGACCTTTGGTAGTATGGATTGCTGCATGATTAGATCTGTGCCTCATTTAATCTTCGGTGCCTTTGCTCTGGTTAGCGGAGGCAGATAACGGCTGCTTTTGTAGTTGTAGCTTAACCTGTGGCTGTGAAACAGCACCCTGGAATTCACTGCTTGCCAGAGTGATAGTGAATGTGGAGTGCTGATGTTTTGTCTCCTGGTCTTGCTGTTGCTGTGTGGGATTACTCCCCAGCTCCTTGGGACTGCAGGTTGCAACACTGCTGGTGTAAGGTGAGCCTCAGGGAAAAATGTTTCTGTTCATCACAGTAAATGAGCACATGGAAGGAAGAGGCAGCTAATGAGCACAATTAAACCTAATGCTTAGGCAGCACGGTTGCAAAACTTTACACTCTGTTGGCAGTGGCTTCATCCTAAATACGGTTTTTCCTCCTGCTGTTGTGGCATGGTGGGGAGTGAGAAGGATTCTGTTCCTTCCTGAGAGTTGTACTTTGAGAACCATATTTGTGAGCGTTTTGGCTTCTTTTTTTTCTTTTTTTAAACTCCATGATTTCAGTATACAGCAGGAGATTAGCCAGAGCACAAAACTCTGAGTAACACTTGTGACATGTTTTATAAAAGCCAGATGTCCCAGACTGGCCTAGCCTGTGATTCCTGGCTGGCATGCTGGGCTGAAGAAGTACAGGAGAAAACTCTTCAGCGTTGAGTGAAGATGACTCCATTGCAAAAGCCAGGGTGTTCTGATAGAGCTGTTGTGCATTTGGATCTATGGCTTAATGTTAAATAACAAAAATGCTTCTGTATGTGGCTTGGAAGGTTTTTTTCATTCTGACTTGAGTCTTTTTCTTCTTATTTTAAAGGGCTAGCTGTTGGTCTTGGCATTGGCGCGCTGGCTGAAGTGGCGAAGAAGAGCCTTAGACCTGAGGAACGCAGTGGTAAGCCCTTTCAATGTCTTTCCATTTTCTTTTTTTCTCCTCCTTATTTCATCCCCAGACACAGTTCAGCTGCATTTGCAAGATTTGTATTCTTTTGGAGGCTGGGTAGTGAGACCGAATAATAGGGGGTATAGGTAGTTCCTTTATTTTCAATATTATTCTTCATCTCTTGGCTCTTCTCCCATCTCAGTACACCACAGCCTCACTACATAGACAGAGGCCAGAGGAATATACCAGAGGATGGGTTTGTGCCAGCACAATTTGTACAGCTTTATTTTCCCATAGCCAACCCTGAGGTTGAATACTACCCCTATACCCATTCTTGGACTGTCTTGACTTAACAATTGTTTTTGAACTGTTCAGTGAAACCATGCAGTTCTGTTGGTACAGAAACTTAAGATGAGCCTGTGTGTCTGAAAGTTTTGTTAGTGGTTGCAATTAAAGGATGTTGTGTTTGAAATTAAAGGATGTTCTGCCTAGGAGGAACTTGGAGGATGGCTGCTTCCTTATAAGAGAGACAAAGTGCTTTATGCTCCTATTAAATGGAAATTATTTATTTCCAATATCTGTCTTTTGCTGACTTCTAAAGGACTCTGATAACATGCAAAAGGCTGTGCTGTGCAAATTGGCCTGATCCTCTTTCCAGCTTATTTGAAGTTGGTGGTAAAATGTTTCTAAGTTGTACTTGACAGTGTCATGGTGGCTTTCTTCTAAGCATATGTGTTGGTAAAATGTTGTGGAGGGTGTGTGGGTGAGTGGTTTAGGGCATAGAAAATTCAGGTGTTATCCACAAAACATGAGATTACTCCAAAGTTTATGGTTCCATTCACTTGTTTGTTATCCAGGAAAAGCTTTGGTGGAATACTGCAAAATGTCAAGGTCTGTTACAGTTGGTGTGGGCTGTTTTGTCTTCAGCTGGTCTCTCTGGTTTGACTGGTATGATTGTGTGTTTAGGTTACTTCCAGTGACTGGAGGGAGCTGATGAAAGGTTGAAGTACTTGTACCTGGAAGTAAAAATGGAAGTCAAATTGTTCCTGGTTCAGAAGCATTACTTTCAGATAATGACATTTGTTGGGTCCTTTTAATTCTACTTTGTGGCTGGTAGTATTCTGCTACAAAGCCAGTTTCTGTCTTCGCCTTGGTCATCTTTGGTTGTGGAAGAAGGATGGAAATTGAATCTCTGTTTTAGGAGGTACTGGAGTGGATGAAAAATGAAGAAATTTGGAGTGGGGAAAACCAAAAGAACAAAGCAACTGAACAAAAAAAATCCCAACTGAAAGAAATTCCCAAACCATAAAACAACACTTCAGAATATGAAACACATTCCCTTTAGTACGAGGAAGGGGTTGTGGAGGACCCAGGACTCTGCTTGTATTTAGAATACCAAGATGCAAATATTAACAGCAAGGTAATACAGAGCAGCCCAGCAGAGAAAAAGGATCCTTGGCAAAGAGTTCTTGTTTCTCTCTAAGACCTGAGATGTTTGAGGATGGATGGGTTTCCTTTGCTTTGATTTAAAAACATGCACTCAGGCAAACACAGCTCTTCCTGCAGAGTCCTTGAAGGCTTTTTGCTTTCAGCACTTGGGATGTTTGACAGGCTGTTGATACCTGTTGGAAGCTGATGATTTGTGTTGCTTTTAACAGAGACAGAATTGCACAACTGTTGGTATTTTTCTGCTTGCCAGAGTATTTTCTAATTGGGCACACCCCAAGTGAAAACATGAGCTTGCAGAGCTATGAAGTTTGAGGGAATAACATGAGCTTTGTTCCTCTCTCTTAGAGCATGAAAAGGATTGCTTTTATTTTTTTAAAAATTTATTTAGAGGGCAGAAGACACTTTCTCTTTGCAATAAAGCATTTGCACCTCTAGACTTTAATCTTCTGGATGGGGAAACTACTATTTTTCTCTGTCAGAAGCCTGCTTTAGAGTCTTGAATCCTGCTTTGGGAAGAGTGATTTTCTTGAACAAACCTTGGTTAAAAAATAAGGCAATGAGAACAGTCAACTTCAGTTCTAGGCAGGGAATTAGAAAATGACCTGGCTTTTATTTTTAGGTGTTTGTTTGTCTTTCCTTGTTGCTTCCCCTCTTGCTGTCAAGTGTGCTTAGATAAGATCTTGGAGCAGTGGTTGTTCTGTAAAGGAGAGTAATATTTATAGTGGAACAGAGAATGGCAAGAGCAAGTGTGGAGGTGAAGGAAAAGTGACAAACCTGCAGCTTTTGTACTCTTCTGGAGCTTCTCAGGCCAAAGACACAGGAAGACTTCCAGGTGACTCAGCTACAGCCTCTAGCTAGTGTCCTTGCATGTGTTTTCCACAGTATTTTAGAGTGGTGGGTAAGGCTCCAGGAATGAGAGCTCTGTCCATGGGCTCTGCTCCTGCAGAGGACAGGTACACAGTGGGAGTCCAAGATTCCATTTTCTTACTGTTTTTCTGACATTATCAGCCTGAGCTATTCCTGGGGGAAATCTCATTACATAAGTACCTCTACATTTCTTCAAAAATACCTCTGCATCCCTTTCCTGATTTCAACTTGAGGCATTTATCCCCAAGTTTTATGGCTGCCAGCACCATGAGTTTGAGCTGAGACCTGTCTCTTGAGAATTACATATTGTCCTGTTCCTGGGAAGCTGCTGGAGAATGTAGTTTCTCTCCCTATTGCTGCAATATTAATAGTAACTTTTTGGCACTTGAGACTTAAACAAGTGGGATGTGTGTGTATGCCCAAAGGCATGCCGAGGCATTTCACTCTCTCACTGGCATCCAGGAGTAATGAGGAAGGGCTTTCTCTTGGTTTCCCTCCTCTTGCCTAGTTAGTACAAACTAAACTGTCTTCACACCTCTAAAATGGAATTAGAAACACTGGTCCTTGAGTCCCAACCCCTTAGCCACACTCCTGAGCTACACATGATCCTGATAGCACAGCTTGTGCTTCTTCTTTCCATTGCTGTTATCAGAGGGACTGAAAATTCCTATTCTTCTGCACGTTCTGATCTGTTTTTTTCTGCTTGGCTTCCTCATCCTTGTTTAGTAGCCACAGGACCCGTCTCTCCCTACTTTGGATTGTCTCTGTTTCCATAAACAATTCACTTCTTCAGGGACTTAGCCTAGAACAAATATATCTGGTGCAAGAATTGGTGAATTTCTTCCTTTTCCATCCAAGCCTGATGTCCTGGATGTAAATTAACTCCGCTGCCAAATTCTTGTAAGTGGGTGCAAGGTGTTGGTTTTTTTTGGTTTTTGTTTTTGGTTGTTATTGTTGTGGTTTTTTGTGGGTTTTTTGTGTTTGTTTGGGGTTTTTTGTGTTTTTTAAGTGCTTAAGACCCTAATGCTTCCACCTTTAAGTGGTTTGGCTCTTCTTGTTTTGTTAAAAAGAGGATGACTGTCTTGATTTCCAGTTTGAATTTTCCTGGTAGACTGATAACCTCCTCTGTCACTGGTGACCTTGATGGCAGCCTCAGTATTTAAAGTGTGTATGTAAATACAGAATAAGGCCCACACAGGGTGGGAATGGGAAAATAGAATAAGTTCCCAGGAATTAAAATGAGAGTGCCCAAATAAACAGCTGCTGATACAAGTATAGATACTCTGGGTTCAAGGACAACTTTGTCACTTATTAATGGTCTGTCCTGGGCAGTTCTTCAGGCACTGCACAAATACCAGGCTGGACAGAGCCCTGACAGGCTGGCACTTGGCCTGGATTTGAACAGAGGGATTTTCTTATGAAAGGCAGTAATGCAATATCCTTGGGTTGTCAGTCTCAAGTGCTTAGGCCATGTTCTTGAGTATTCCCAAGCCCCAAAGTTTTTGTGGCAGATTGTTCTACAACAAATACAAAGTCCAGTCACTAGTTCTCCATTTGCGACTGGCAAAGAAGTTGGAAAAGGAGTGATGCAGCAGTGAGTTGCACACAGGTTTGGAAAGGAAAAAAAATACAAGTGGGTCAAGTACTAGTGAGAGTGTCTGCTTGCTGCCTGTTCTGTGGAAGAACTCGCAGGCCCAGGCACTGTAGCTTCAGGAGCCTTAATTTCTGAGGTGACCATGTTGCCACAGCTCATATGTGACTTCTATTTGCCTTTTTTTCTTTCTCTGGTGAAATAGGTGAAACCTATTAGTGAACTGAAGATGGGGAGGAAATAATGTGAGACACCAAAAGGTGCCAGCCATCTTTGGGTAAAATGTTAACTCACTGAAAATTGGTTTATTTTTTTCATGAACTTGTGGTAGGTTTTGTCCCCACTCCCTTTTCACCCAGCCTTGGAAGCCTGTGTCTGTTTTCTCTCTGTTTGCCATTGACACAGTACTGCTTTTCACTCTTGCTTCCAGGTCACCTTCTTGTTCATGCACACTTGTAGCAAAGTACATAAGCAAGAGCTGCTCCCGTGCTGTTGGGCTGCCTGGTGATCAGGTATTGCCCCTGGAGGCTTAACTTCAGTGAGAAGCTGGCCAGAAGAGGATTTGGGACTGCCTGTGTTTGACTCTTTTTCTAATAAGAGTTAAAATTGTCAGAGTTCACTGGCTTCTGGATGTGGCTTTAATCATTAACTAACCCCTTTATTCTGCTGCTGACTCAAAGGAGGATGTTTTTGTGTGCAGAGGTGTGAAGGAATATACAACTTTGGTTCAGTATTTTCACTACGTCTTGTGTGTCATCTCATACAGGGATTTGCCTCATCATTGCTAAGGACACAACTTTCCTGATAGGACACTTGAGAGACAGCTTTTCAATTGTGCAAAGCCAGATCTTTCTTCCCTGGGTAACTCTATCTGTTCAGTCTCTAAGTCTCCTTACTACATCCATTATCCAGAGCAAAATGTGCTCCAAGGATTGCAATGTGCTGGAAATAGTGAATTCTCAACCTGTCCTACTTTTCCATATCTTGCTCTGAAGAGCAGGATGGCTGTCCTGTGTACTCCTGGTGTTTTTATCCCCATTTTCGTGTACATCCTTCACTTAGGACAGGGGTTTGTAGAGAGAGATGTCCCAGATGCAGTGCCATCTTGCTGCTATCCCACAGAACAAATGAAAGAGTGGGGATGAAGGGCAGCAGAGCAGCCTGTGCCTGACACATCTGTGCTCTGCCTGTGGAGAGTTCTGTGGAATCATTTCTGCAGGGAAGGTCTGTAAGCAATCCAGCTGCTTGCAGGAACTGAAGGGTGTCTGTCAGATCAATAACATGCTTGGCACCTCAAGAAAATGGTACCTAATTGTGACCAGAGTTTAGACAGCAGCTACTTCAGTCTGTCTCTGTTATTTCTTCTGTCCCTTAGCCAGTCTGAGTCCCCCTGTGTACCTTCCTGAGAGCTACTAGGAGATGGAGAGGATCTCTGGCTATTCTAGTCAGCACACGACACACCAATAATTTCCATCTGCTGGCTGAGATCTCCCAGGCTGTTTTCATCTGCTGTGGCCTTTTTGGGCACTGCCTATTGTTTATAGGGCTTTAGCTGCTCTGTCCTCTGTTCCTCTAAAGTAGTCAAAAAAAGATGTAGCTGCAAGATGAACATATTAGCTGTGAGGTCTGCAGCCTGGCTGCAAGGCCTGACCTTCCTCCTCCTTGGCTCTCTGTCAGCAGGAGCTGATCTACAGCCTCAGCAGAGAGGTGGGTGGGTGTCTGCCTGCCCCCTCTGTCCCTGCTCTACTGGGCATTGCCCTGGAAGGTAGTTCTGGCTTGCTTCTCCCGAAGGGACCACAAACTAGAATCAGGGCCTGCTTCCCCTCTCCCTTAATAAAAAAAAAAAAAAAAATAAAGCAGAGGGGAAGTGCTTCTTATGCCATACAATCCCTGTTGCAAACTTGGAACTGGCACTGGTGTGTACATGGCTGCATGACCTCTCTGAGCCTGTCAGACATGAGGCTTTACACATGCTTTGGGACAGGAATGTGTGTTTGAATGTGTATAGTTTGGTCTTGTTCTGTGCAAGTTTCCACGTTGAGAGGTTGGAAGAGTTGTTGGTCTGTGCCAGTGTGCTTCCAAGGCTTTTGAGGATTCCCCTTTGCTGTGGCTCACTCCCCCTGCCCTTCTGAGGCTATGGCTATGCTGCAGCCCATGGTGTGGGACTCAAGACACCTTTGCACAGGGTATTAGGCTGTGCTGGCTGGCACAGTGAGTTCAGGCACCAGCATCTACCCAGGAACCCAGACAGTTTGCAGAGCAGCACAGACATTCTTGGAGGCTGTGACTTGCTGCTCCTGGCCCTCAAGCCAACAATGTCAAAGTTGTCTCAAGGCACATGTACAACTTCAGTCCATGCCCCTGGGTTGCAGTGAAGGCACTCGGTGTAGTCCTAGTTTGATTTCCCATAGGGAAGGGCAAATCTCCTGTTGAATGTGGGCTAATACAGTGGAGTGGGCTTGCCAAGATCAAGGTGTTCTTCATTCATTACTCTCTCTCCTTGCCCTCAGGGAAGAAAGCAGTGATGGATTCTAGCCCGTTCCTGTCAGAGGCCAATGCAGAAAGGATTGTGAGGACCTTGTGCAAGGTCCGGGGAGCAGCACTGAAGCTGGGACAGATGCTAAGCATCCAAGGTAAGTGAGTGGTAGCACAGGTCCTCAGCTGTCCTTTGTGCTGCCAGGTGTGACAGAGGGTCAACTGTCTGCAATCAGGCAATGTCAAGTGAATGTGGAGACTCAGAACAAATGGCTTTCTCCTGTGAGAGCAGTGATGGAAATGTTTGAGTTCCATCTATTCCCAGTATGAAAGAAATAGATACATGCACTTATACACCACCACACTCTCAATGTCCTTATCATGTGTAACTGAAATTGTTTGACAGTAGGGTGACACTGTGAATTTTAGTGTCTGTGTTACAAGCAATTGTTAAGAAGCAGAGCTGTATTACACTCTGATTGCAGGTGTCCTGCTAGAAAGGAGGAGGGTGACAACAAGAACGTGATCCTGTTCTTTGTTTGCCAAAAGTGGTCAAGGTTATATTCACAGTACTCTCCCATTATAGAAACCTGTTTGTGGTTTATGTGCTCTGTGGGCACTGAAGCTTTACTGGAAAGGCCAGTAGAGTTGATAATCTTAACAGGTATAAAACACTTGTTTCCATCCTGAGAAGACTTCAAACTGCTATTTTAACCCATTGAGCTCCGAGGCCAGTGACCACAGATAAAGGCAATGAGTGACATCAGTGTCTGCACTGAACTGTTAGGTTACCCCAGGGAGATGGCAGGTGTGCTCAGTTCAAACCTTATCGGGATCTTTCCACTTCGCCTTCCTGCCCAGCCGGATAGAGATGGAAAGAACCTGCCAAAAACAGCTGTAAGACTTGTCTGGAAATAGCTTTCAATATGTTTCAGAAACCGAGTAAGTGTCTGAGTGTTTGAAGTACTCACTTTACTTGGCTTGTGCTTCTACTTGAATTTTTGTAGGTATTAGCTGATGAGACTGGATCTAGTAGAGCATTAAATGCTTTGGGTTCACCAACAAAACAAGATCAGTTCACTGTCCCAGACAGCCCTGATTGGCATTTCATTTGCTAATCAATTGGTTTAGCTGGGTGCCAGGCTGATGGCCACCTGGCAGAGCCTAGTGGGAGGCACTGGCTGCTGTGTCAAAGGCTTCCACCCACATGCTGTTTTCTCACCCTCTAGAAACTGCCAGGTGCCACTGATGGCTCACAGTGCAGATCCAGGAGGAGCTCCTGTGCTCCTTGCCTTCCAGTACCTCTGGTATGTGGGCTGAGTGAGCCATGCCTGGAAATCATCTCTGCAGTTAACCTCATCTACCATAGGTGGGATTCATTTCAGATTCTTGGGACACCACTGAGTTGTGCCTGCTCTATGCCCAAGCCTGGTCACAGCTGCCTTAGGCCTGGATATGTGTGCAGTGGGGGGGACTGTGAAAGGCTGGCTCTGAGGAGCAGAAATGCTCTGGATTTTTATAACTTGCCTGCTGTCTTCTAATGTTACGGGTGCTCTGGCAGGAGTGTCAAATACTTGCAGATTGACTTCACTCTGCTGTCTGGAGCAGGCCTTCAGCAACTTTGGTGGTTGTACCCAGCCCTCATTTTGACTCTTGCTGTAAGTGTGTGGACTCTGCTGTGCCTGGCAAGAACGCAGGCCCATGGTGACCTTGCTGGGGGACACCTGTGGTGAAATAAATCACACCATCAACAATGCAGAGTCTATTTCTTGGGGTGGCCGTTTGGACAGGAGGGTTTCATGCAGGTCCTGCCACTTCGTGGGCTTCTCTATGGCCTGGAGAGTTTGAATTCACTGTTTCTGTCAGCAGGTCTGGGTGCTAACCAGGGGCAGGGGCTCCCTGTACCTGAGCACAAGTCACAAAGCAGTGTCCTTAAAATCCCTGATGTCTGTTGTGTCCCCCTGATGTGGAAGTCTGTGGATTTGTTAGGGATGCACATTCCTAAAGGTCACACACAGAAAAGATGCCAAAGGCCCCCAGTCATCCTGTGTTCTGGGAGATGTTGGAGACGCAGCTGCATTTGCCAGCTCAGAGTGCCCTACCTTGGCTCCTGCTTAATTTTGTTCCAGCAAGGCCTCACCAGTTGACCACAAAGACGTAAAACCTTATTCATCAGCATGTGGTAAGCATGGCTTTGGCAGAGTTGCTTCCATGGCAAGACTGATTTTTGACATTGCCGCTGAGTTTCTGTACAGTCAGCCTGGACTTGCAGGTTTCTTGGCTATTTGACATCGTGCTCATGAACAAAGAGTGGGGGTAGTCAAGCACCTCAGCTTAGAATGGATGCCCTCTCAGACTAGGGGCTGAAACCCTTTGAGAGGTTTGTGGATGTCAGCAGTAAGCAGAATAAAGGAAGTAAAATAAGGATAAAGTAAGCAGAATAAATAATCCCGAATGCCTGTTGCAGATGCTGATGCTTTGACAGAAACAGCTTCCGGGAGCAGGAGGATCTCTTAGTGAGATCCATTCTCCTGCTGCCCAGTCACCTTTGGCAGTGCAGGTGACACATTGCAGCATGATGGTTAATACCTTCACATAACCCTGAGAATATTTTTTAGAGTGTTCAGAGGCTGGGCAGTGATACACCATCAGTGACAGAGCAGGTGTTTCTTTCAGTGTTTGCAGTGCATACGCAAATGCAATGTCTCACCTTCTTGCGGGTTTGTAACGTCACAGCAGGAGTTCTACTCACTGGTCCTGCAAAGCCTGCTCCTCTCCAGCTTCCAGTGATGGAATGGGAGCTCCTCTTAAAAACTCCTGTTGGTTCCACAGTGGGGTTTTGTTAGTACTTCTAAATGATGCTATGGCTTCAGTGGGAATTTGTAAACAATGCTGAGTGTTAATGTCACATCTCTGCATTATTTATCTTTTTCTATCCGTTTCATTCCGCCCTTCTTCCCAGAACAATCCTCTTAAGGTCACTGTTTTTCTTTTTTCCTGGGATAGACATTAGGTGGTTCATGCATATGTATTTGGAGAGGAACAATAAATATTTGTTTGAATATCACAATTGCATGTGCAGGTTCGGTTCTCAGGATCAAGGCTTGTAGCGTCAGCTTTTCCAGCTTTGGGAGAGCAGGAGATAAAAATGATTCCTTTATAATAATTTATTAAATGAAAAGTTGGCCAGCAGTAGTAGTTTTTCTCTGAGTTGTTGTACAAGCCTTTGCTCAAGCAGAGGACTAATCTTTCAAGATGCCCCAGCCCCTCCTCTTATGAGTATAAATATTTGCTTGCTAAATCCTTATGACATAAAAGTTTTGGCTCAGCTGTGTTCTCTTCTGCCCACTTGTAGTTGCTCTGCCTTTGGGCAGTTGTTTACGGTAGCAGATGCTGAATCCTGATTTCTCCAAGAGTTCAGTAGTTGTGTAAGTGGTGTTTTACCATTGCACAGTGTCCTAGAGGAGCTGCTGCCCCTTACAATGAACTGGATAAAACCACGTTGGGAACCTTGGAGCACTGGGATGGCTCTCCAGGGGACCCTTCTGTGACCTGTGTTTCCACAAGGCAGTGGCCTCTTCTAGACTGGATGTTGTACTGCTGCCAGCCAGAAGATGGGCTGGTGTGTGACAGAGGCAGAGCACTCTGCTCCTAGGTCTGTGCAGCCTGTCACCACACCTAAAGAACTAAAGAATTACTTCTAAAACCTTCACTGGGGTGTGCCTGGAGCAGGACAGTCTGACTTGTTGGGATGCAGGAACATGTTTCTTTGTGTGTTGAAGAATGACACTGACTGCTGTGTGCTTTCCCTTGTCAGATGATGCCTTCATCAACCCCCATCTCCAGAGGATTTTTGAGCGTGTACGTCAAAGTGCTGACTTCATGCCAATAAAGCAGATGATGGTGAGGAATGTTCCTGAGTGGTTATCAGAGAAAGGGACAATGGACAGAAAAAATGTCACCTGTGACATGCCCTAGTAAGGGAGGTGGATGGGGATTTTAAAGAATATTTCAGTGATGTTACATCTTTTCAGCTGTGGGTAACGTGTGATTCCTTCTCTCAATTATGTGCTGTCTTTTCTCTAAAAAAAAAATAGAAGAGGGGGAAAAAAATGAGGGAGTTTTTAGTGTCCTGAGATTAATGTTGATGGAGCAGGATGCTGCACACAAATTGGGTTATAGGGTGTTGGTGAGCACAGCCACCTCTTGTGTTTTCTCTTTCTCGTGGATCTTAAGCTGGTGTCTAGATAAGTCTACACCCCATTTTAGAAGTAGACTTACAAGCCTTAGTCTGCTGGAAAATTAACAGCAGCATTTTGGTTAACTTGCCTTCAAGAAGACTCGGAATGAAGTGAACTAAATTTGCTTTCCCCAGTGCTCTCTGTAAATTAATGTGTAAAGGGTGATGCAAAAGGAACAGCCAGCATTACTTATCTTCTGAAAGACACTAAGCAGAGCTAGAACTTAAATGCAGCAGTCTGGCAGGGTAGCAAAAAAGATGTTAAAGCAGGCTGTGATGTTTAATTATCAATATTGCCTTAAAGAGAGTTATGCCTGGATTGCTTCTGTTCAGCTTGGCAGTATGATGAAAGAGGAGAAATAGCTAGTTCATTTTCTTGCTCATTTTCTGGAAAATAGCAAGTGGCACCCAAAAGAGGATATTTGTATTGCCAAGGCAGTGGTGGTTGTGTTCAAGATTTCTGTCTTTTAGGGCAGAGCCCCACAGAGATCTAACCAGTACCTGTTCAGTACTGGGGCAGCATTGCTGGCTGGACAACTCCTTGCCTTGGTGTGTAATCACAAGGCACAGAGGATGATCTGGAAAGCAGATTTTAGTCCCTTAGAGGATCATGATTTCCAAGACTGAAAGTTTTAAATCTTTGCTTCCCATACCCCAATCCTTTCTATTTATTTGTAGAAAACTCTGAGCAATGATCTTGGCCCCAACTGGAGGGATAAACTGGAGTCGTTTGAAGAACGTCCCTTTGCTGCTGCTTCAATTGGTCAGGTTCATCTGGCACGCTTGAAAAATGGGAAAGAAGTTGCCATGAAAATCCAGGTAGGCTTTACAGACCAACCATGTCTTGTTTGTGCTCACAGATGGGTGGGGGAGCTACATGTGTACTGCTAAACAAATAAGAAATATTTTAATGCAAGTGAAGATATGATGTCTTACCTAGTGCAAGCTGAGTGGAAAAGACAGGAAAGGTTTTGCAGCTGGGGCCAATCTGAGTTCAGATGAACAGGATACATCCCACAGATATTTCACTGCAGTATGGGATAATGGTGCTGAGGGACTGCTTGTACATTTAGGGCTGTATGGGAGGGTCCCATCTGCTCCATAGGTCAGTCTGCTTTCTGGCATGTGCACAAGCCCCAGGCCCCTTTCTGGGTGTCAGCAACCTCAGGTGGCTGTTTCCAACAAAACTAACTTCTGGAGCTAAAGCTCCTTGTACAGCATGGTTTATAATCCCAAGGACTGGGATTGCTGACTGAGCAGTATCCCAGGCAAAGCTGCTCAACTCATTGGTGGGTTTTTGTAGGATGGGGAGCCTTTAGAAATAGTATCAATGGTGTTGATGTCTTCTCAAGCCATTAGTGTCTCAAGTGCTCTCTGAAGTCAGGCCAAGGTAACAGCAGCAGAAACTCAACCCTCTGGCATCAGCACACATTCTCCTCAGTAGTGCAGGCATCTTCCCTTCCTGACAGATGAGGTGGGAACAGGAGGAGGTGCCTTTGCCAGGACTGGGCTGGGGCCTCACCCCTTGCCCTACTGCTGAGAATGACACACTGGGGCTTCCAGGGGTGTGTGCTCTCAGCTGTGGGAGAGAAATGACTGACTTCTGTGGCTGTTGTGAGATTTGTGTGTCTAAGAACCCGTCATGTGTTGGAAGAATTCCCATCAGAGGATCTGAACAAGACATTCTGATTTCAAGGAGCTGCATCTTAGCCTTTCTGTCTGTCCCCTGGTTTAGATGCTGGGCTTTGAATAAGCTTTTAGAGGAGGGATGTGTGGCTCAGGAATGCCCTGGCTCATTGCCAGGCCATAGGTAGCTGTGATGTGGGGGCAGTGGATGCTGAGCAGGGTGTTTTTATCATGCCCTATACAACCAGGTCAGGTAATCTCAACACTGCCCTCTCCCATTCTGTCCCACAGTACCCCGGAGTCGCCCAGAGCATCAACAGTGATGTCAACAACCTGATGGCTGTCCTCAGCATGAGCAATATTCTCCCTGAAGGTAAAAAGACAGAGACCCTGACAGGGCCTGGTGCAGGTTGAGTTCTGCCAACCCCTTTCAAGCAGTGCATTTCCTGAGTCCCTCCAAAGACCAGGGAAAGGGACTTAAGGATACTGAGTCTGCCCAGGAGCAGATTTCCTGCAGAAAGCAGGAGAGGGAGCAGATGTAGGCAGAGGGTGCAGGGCCAGCTTGGGGAGCCATGCTCTGTTCCCCTGTTCTGCTGCAGAGCTGCTGCAGCCTCTGCTGGGCATGTGCCTGCTCCGGTGCCCACTTGGTGGGGTAGGAAGTGCATCTGTGTGCTTTCTGCCCAGGTGTATTCTACCACCTGCCAGAGTAACCTGTGCTTCTCTCTGTGTGCTCTCTATATAGAGACAGACCCACAGGGATTCTTAGCAAAGTATAAACTGCCTGGGAATACTCACTTTTGATAGCTTTCTAGGCTTGGAGTGTGAGCAGTATTCAGGTGAGGTAGTCTTGCTTCGTCCTGTTACTTTCTGGTACATTTGGCAGAACTCATTCTTCTCCATGTTTCCTTGTAGCCCTCCATGCCTGCCATTCTGTGCTCTTCCCAGACATTCTCTTTTCTTTCCAATCAGAGTTGTGGAGAACTGTCAGACTTAGAACTTGCTCAGTGTCCCAGCACATGGACAAGTCCCTTTTCCCACAGGGAATGCAGGACTTACAAGTCCTTTTTTATAATACCTGCCTGCAGCAGCTGTAAATATTAGTGGGACTGTACAAATGCTGCTCTAAAATCATGCTGGGTGCTGACAAAATCTGGGACTGTTCTCTCTGGTGGCTGGGCAGGGCCCTGCAGAGGTTGCTACAGCCCCAGCTGTGTCTGGCCCAAGAAGCAGATTGGTTTTCCAGCTTCAAGACTAAGACAACTGGGCTTGGCATCTCAGGCCCTGGCTACGTGCTGCTGCTGCAGTGCACTGTATTAGTCATGCTGACTGTTTCTGCTTGGCAGTGCCTGCTGCCACTTGGAGGCAGATAAGGTTTGCAGCCTGGTTTTGCTGCTTTTTTGCAGTCTTTGGGTGCTTGTCTTTGGTATGTGTCCCTGCACAGCCATGCCAATAGCAGGAATGGACAGCTTGGGCTGTGGGGTGGGAGCTGGGAGAGGACAGAGCTCTGCTGCATAGAGCAGTGGTGTGGATATACCTTGACTTAGGAGCAGCTGTGTAGCTAGGGCTTGGGATTACTGCATAACCTGCATGGCTCTCTGAGGTTTCCTGTACTCCTCAGCTCAGAGTTGGCTGGAGAGCAGAGGCTGCTCCTCAGCTGCAGCTCTGGGAAGCTTAGCCTGAGGAGATCCTTTTTTCTAAGCCTGCTCTCTCCTGTGGTATTTGACTTTCAGGTTTGTTCCCGGAGCACTTGATTGAAGTCGTGAGCAGAGAGCTGGCCCTGGAGTGTGACTATCTGAGAGAAGCTGCCTGTGCAAGGAAATTCCAGTATGTTTCCACCATTGCCTTCAGCCCCTTTTCTCTGTGTGTGTGAGAGGCAGGAGAAGTTGCTTAACTTCAGGAGTGGTGTGGAGCTGACTGCTGTGCCCTGCCATGTGGCACAGGGGAAGGCTGCATGGTTGTGGCCTGTGCTGTCCCCCAGAATCACTGCCTTGTCTCAGCTGGGCATGGCTTCAGCCAGCTGAAATGTGATCACCTAAACTCCCTCCTCCTGTGCAAGTCCTCTGTCTGTTCTGCTACACATGAAAGTGCTGCAGTAACTCCTGAGGCTGGGTTGCAGTGCTCTTCTGTGTGGTCTTATCTCAGCCTGTTGTTAATTACTCCCATCCTTCAGCTCAGGAGGTTTTCAGTTCAGCTCTCTTAAAGGAGTTGCTTGCTCCCTTGGCTTGCCATAGCATCCAGATTATTTTTAAATGATGGCTGGATGCTTTTCCTGTCCTGCTACAGAACTGCCCCTGTGGCACTGCTCCCGTTGGCAAAGTAATTCTTCCATGTGTATGTAGTCTGACTCTAAAGCCAGGTGGAGCGAGCAGAAGACCCAGTGCCCCTTGATGCACTGGCCTGGAGCCTTCTTAGTATCACTGCTCTGGCAGGAGATGTGACTTCAGGAGCTGGCAGCAGCTGCAAGTCACTGGCAGGGTTTCTGCTGACTTAATCCCTACTGTAATTCCTGAGGAAAACATATCCTGGCAACCTCAGCCAGGGTGTGGGTAGAGGCTGGTGAAGGGCTGCATGAAGTGTTGCTGATGGGTCCGTCTGCTCTCAGGGCTCCTAAACCTTTTCCTCTCCTTCCTCCATCCTTAGGGAGCTGCTGAAAGACCACCCCTTCTTTTATGTCCCAAGAGTAATAGATGAGCTGTGCAGCAAGCACGTGCTGACCACAGAGCTGGTGTCTGGCTTTCCCTTGGATCAAGCTGAAGGGCTGAGCCAGGAGATTCGAAATGAGGTAAACTTGGGAGTTTGTGCTTCTGCCCTTGCACAGAGCCCTGTGCTCAGCCTGCCCATGACTGCCAGACTGGGGCATGCTTTGTGGCACAGCAAACCTTGAGCAGGGCTGGAGTCAGGGGCTGTCTGGAGCCTCTAGGAAGACTCGTTTAGGGAAGGTAGCAGTGACACTGGAGTCTCTCCTGGCTTGTTTGGGCCTTGCAGGTACCAGCATATCTGCAGAGAGGGGTTGGAGGGGGTGAATGGCAAGGGCAGCTGAAGGGGAGGTAGTCTTGCTGGTTGATGCCATTTCTGATGACCTTAAGTTTGGGAGGGACTGTCAGCAAGGGAAAAGGGCTCTTACGCAGCTGCTCTTCTGGACAGGACTGCAGAATCACCCCAGTGCAAGCAGTTGGAACCACACATTCTTGTGGGAATGACCTGTGCTGCACAGGGCTGCTGGAAAAGTACCTGTCAGTAAACAAGAGCAGGGATGTGGGGATAGGTGGGTGTTGGTCCTGAATATAGCCAGGGATTGGAGTGCTGTGGTGGGACAAGCAGCTGTTCTAGTAGCAGAAATAACTGTCCTGGTACGTGGATGTGTGTGTGTTTCTTGGTGTGAGCTGTCAGCTGTTAGCAGGTCACTGGGGAAGAGAGCAGAGTCTGTTCCTCTAGATAAACACAGTGAGGTGTCACATTAGATTTGAAGCTATGCCAGAGCTGTCTGCCTATTCTTAGGGACTGTCCCCAGCAGCGAGATGCTCTATCACCAGGACTCATTTTAAAAAGCTGTGAGCTGGGGTGTTGCTGCAGGAGCAGCCCTTCTTTCCTGTAAGCCACTGGCCTGCCTAACCCTCTGCCTTCTGACCCAAATGGCAATGTCCTGTAGCAGGGTCAAGCTTGTATTTGGTGCCCTCTTCCTTCTACCCTGGATATGATGTTTCACTCAGCTTTGCAGAAGCTGGAGAGGGGCAGAATGAGGCTGGCAGTTCTGCTGACCAGGCTCCAGCTTAGCAATTCTCACAGAAAAGCTCTGCTGGAGTATGTAATTCAGCAGGGGGGTCTTGAAGGACTGCTACTCTTGCTTCTCTGTGCCTGTTGGTCCCAAGGTGTGGCTCTGCTGCTTCTCCCTCAAGCTGGGTCTGTGCTGAGTCCACAGAGGGAGTACATGGTGGGTCTGCGTATCATGCAAGAATCTCATTCTTGCAGCCACCCAGTATGTAGTCAATTGTGGAAAGTTAAAAGGCAGGACCAGAATGCAGTTGAATGAGCACTGGAGCATCTGTGCCATCTGCTAAGGATGCCCCATGGCAGGTGTGGGCTGGGAGTTGCTTTAGCTCTGCAGGAGTTTGGCAGCTTAGAGCAGATGATTCCTGCTGATGTGGTGATCTGTTCCCTGTTTGCTGATGCCTGCTCTAAGTTACAGGTGTGAGTAGGGCTTGCTGCCCTCCTGACTTGTTTCATGTCTCTCCATGTTTTTCAAGATCTGTCACAACATCCTGGTGCTGTGTCTGCGGGAGCTGTTTGAGTTCCGGTACATGCAGACTGACCCCAACTGGTCAAACTTCTTCTATGACCCACAGCTGCACAAGGTAAGCCCGAGCAGCCAGTGTTCTACCTATAAAAACATTGGTTTTCAGCAGCTTTTGATTATTCCCCACTCAGAGAGTTTAATGAGCCCTTACTGAGATTCTCTCAGATCCCTGTCCTTGAGGCATGGACAGATAGCACAGGGAAACACCTCTCTTTGCCACTTGCCCTCACTAGGGCTTGGTAGGAAAGCAGGGCTGCTGTAACCCTGGCCCTTGATCAGTCACAGCTACCTCCTTACCTAGGTCAGGATCTATTTTGAAGGTGGTCAGTGGGAAGCTGCAGCTGGGAGTGCTCTACCAGGACACACCTGAGCCCAGGACTCCGCAGTTAGACACTCTTGTGCTGTGCTTAACATAAGGGTAGCAATTCCTGATTATTGGTTTGGCTGCTTGTTTGTACTCTGTAGGGGAGATGAAACTCCCCTACACTGGATTTTTATTCCAGTGGTTTGTACTGCAAAGTGCTGGGAAAAGGTTCAGTGCTGCTCTGTCCCTGCACGTGAAGCCTAAGTGGAGCTGTCTGCAGAGCATGTGTGGCAGTGTGGGCACTGGGCATGGGCCATTCCTCCTCAGCCCTGTACTGGTGCAGCTGTTGGGGCTGTGGACTGGGAATAAAGGATTCAGGGGTAGTTGAGATGCAGAGGAGAACTGTGAAAGCCAGCTGAGCTTCCTGAAGAAATCAGGAGCATTCATAAGATCAGGTTCTACCAGAATGGTTGACTCTGTAATGGATGACTTTGTCCATTTCCAGGTGGCCCTGCTGGACTTTGGAGCAACGCGAGGGTTTGATGAGAAGTTCACAGATGTCTACATAGAGGTGAGGACTTGCACTGTGTCCTAGAGAGCTGCAGTTGATTTTGCAAATACTCTTATCTCTTAGCTGTTAACACTTTGTACTCGAATACACTTTGGGTGTGGAGGGAAGCAGGGTTGGAGGCAAGAGAGTGATCTCGGTTCCTGTTTCATCCCTTGCTATGGCTGTCTGCACATGTGCTGCAAGCTGCTGGCTCTCTGAGTTGGGATGTTCACAAAGGTGAACTGCAGTGATGCTTGCTAGGGGGCCTGGACAACAGGGTGTATCAGAGCACTCACAATTCTATTATTTTTATAGGAGGATATGCAGGAATTGCTTGTTCCCCACCTCTTCCTGAGATTTTTAGCTTTTCCACAGATAGATAAATTGATGTGAAGTCAGACGTGCTTCCTTTGTGATCACCATGTTCTGCACATGGTAACTGAGCTGCCAGGGCCAGCAGCTGCCACCTAAAGCTGCTCACAGTCAGCTCTATTTCTTTGGGGGAGGGGCTGACTATTTGTGAAGGTTTTTTTTGCTGTCCCTTGCATTCTCTGGGCCATGTGTAGCCCTGTTGGAAGAGCTAGATCTTTTAGCCAGTAGCTTTTAACCTGCCCAGCATGCAGAGAGGGCAGAGGCCAAGGGAGTGAGCAGGTGGGTGGTGTTATGTCCTCCTGTGGCCTGTGCAGCAGTCCTGTGCTCAAAATGTTGTTCAATTATCTCTTGGATTTCCTGAAAGTATTCCTCCTACTCAGGTAATCAAGGCAGCTGCTGACATGGACAGAGAGAGAGTACTGAAGAAGTCCATTGAAATGAAATTCCTCACTGGCTATGAAATCAAGGTATGGAGCAGAAGGGTCTGATTTTGGTGTTGGCTGCAGATAAGGTGGTTGCAGGTCTGTGAACCTCCCCAGATTTCTTGATGTGGTGAAAGTGTCAGTCCAAAAGCCCTTTTGATAAGCATGAGGGAGGAGAGTGAAAAAGGTTTTAGCTTCTGTTCTCACTTCCTTTTGGGAGCAGGAAAAGTAATGAGGATACAGCTAGCACCAAAACCACTGTCCTTCTTTTACTCCCTCTGCAAGACCCTGCAGGTGATAAAAATTCATGAAGTTTCATGAAGTTTCATCATGAAGATAGTTTTCTGGAAGGTTTAGTTGCTCAAAACTGCATGAACTAAATGTTCCTCAGTCTTGCTGAGGTTCCCTTTGTCATGGACAGGGCTGTTTCTCCTAAGCTGCTGCTGCTGTTAGCACTAGCATTTCTTTTTCTCCTTGGTGATTGCCATAGCTAGTTGTGTTACTTATCCCTCTTTCCTTTTGGGCAGGAAATGGAAGATGCCCACTTAAATGCTGTGCTCATCCTGGGAGAGGCTTTTGCATCTGAGGAGCCTTTTGATTTTGGCAGCCAAAGCACCACTGAAAAGATCCATGGTTTAATCCCAATCATGCTGAAACATCGGCTCGTCCCCCCACCAGAGGAGACTTACTCTCTTCATCGGAAGATGGGTGGCTCTTTCCTGATCTGCACCAAGCTGAAGGCCAAAATTCCCTGCAAAAACATGTTCCAAGAGGCATATAGCAAATACTGGAGCAGTAGGGGCAAGAAGCCAGAGGAGTAGTAAGAATGAACTTATCTTCTGAGGGCCCAGTTCAGCTGAGCCTTGCAGCGAGCGTTCTAAGCCACCCCTGCGTTGCTCCCCAGCTCTCCATCCTCTTGAGATGCAGCAGCCCCGTGCCCTGGAAGCCAGGTGGGCATTCCACGAGGACAAAGCTGCTCTTTCCTGCTGTTGTCTGTCCTGCCTCGACTGCCAGCACAGCCTGCAGCTTGCAGGAAACTGAGTGTTTCTGTGCTGCTTCAAGGCACCAGCTGACTACCTTGAATACATTTGTAACATTCTGATGGTGGTTGCATTCTGAGAGAGTTTTATAACAAGTAGGGGAAGCAGAACCAGAGCAGAATTTAATATTGAAGCCTATTTGTAATTGTCCACAAATTGTTTTTTAAAAACCTTCCCTCTTTCAAGCTGAGGTGGAATTCAAGTAGTTTTCATACTGTGAATTTATAGATTGAAATACCAAGGTGTTCCCTACCACAGACACATCCAGCACCTCCCCCACGTTTTAGTAAGTCAAGTGGTAGCAGTCTGAGAACCCTCCTGGATTCTGCTGACGTTGATTTAATGCAAGGGGCGTGTGTGCAAGTAGAAGTTTTATGCTTTCTGCCTCTTTTTGGCTTGCAAGCTAAACATAGGAAATATTTTTAACGTCTGAGAATTGAGTACCAGTTTCTTTTAAACACACACACATACACACTCTCACAACTCAGTTCTGGGAGTCAAACGTGTAATCAGCAGAGCTATATCTGAGCACAAATAGTGGGATTCTGCACTGTCTTGTAGGTATCAGCTTTCCTGAGGGCGAGTTAGATAAGCTACAGCTCTGACACCGACTGCTTGATGCACTCCTGACTAAGACCCTCTTCTGTGTGTTTCCCTGTAAGGCAGAACTTGCAGCAAGGCAATCAAATGTCCTGTCTCTGGTGAGCAGCTCCAGCCCCAGCTGAAATGTCACACAGTTCAAACCAGACGCACAGTTTTTATCTCTTGGAGTCGAGCTAGGAAATTGACTTTTGTAGGTTTTTGTACAAAGCCTGTACCTGTACGACTTCCTGATGTTAATAAACAAGTGCTTGCGCGCTGGGCCTGCTGCCTGTGGCTGTGTCATCTTCTGGTGTGGGAATGGATGCTAAAAGGAGCAGCGTCCTGTTCTGGGGGATAAATGGCAGCTGAGCAGAAGCAGCAGCTCTCAGGTCTCTTGTTGCAGTCGTTTGCTCAAGGAATTGTTACTAGCCTTGCCTGGCCATCCACCTGTGGCCTGTTCATGCCATGAAAATCCCCGGTAATCTTCTTGCTTTTTAATCTTCCTTTGTTATAATCACTCTATTAGCAGTCTCCTGAACACAAGTCTCTTTGCCTTCCCTCCACCTGTGGAGGAGAGGCTGTTGGTGTTCAGGCTGACCTGGTGCTCCTAAGGCAGGTGTCCTGGTCTGGCAAGTGCTAGATATTTATTTACCAGCAGGCTCAGCTGGTCCTACTCAGTTAAGAGGAATGCCCAGGTTGTCTGATCTTACACCTGCAGCATGTGTGAAATCCTGGCAGCTGACACTTTGGAGGGAAAGAACAGGTAAGTGAATAAATCTCTCCCCCTCCCTCAGGAGGAACCTCTGAGAAACAGGAAAACAGGTTATGGTATTATCTTTATTCCAAAGCCATAAACATATAAGCCACTTAATTTAAGACTTTGTTGAGTAAGATGCAGTGCAATTTAATTCAAAATACCAGTCAGATTATCCTTAATCTTTGGAGAAGAGTTAACTCTGCTGTTCAGTGAAGTAATAGTTTTGCACCAAGCCCTTTATCAGTGTACAAAGTTACAGTAACTTTCCTTGTTTTGAGTTCTGATAGAAATTGTTTAGTTTTTGTCCTTTGGATTTAGAACGCGGAGCTGTTTGAGCTGTTAAATGCTTATGTTAAAGTTTAAAAAGCAAAGTTTAAAAATATGACAAGGAAATTAGATTATGTGAGCTTTAGAGCAGATTTTCTGAAACTGAAGATTCAAGGCCAACATGTTCAGAGAACTTGCAAAGGCAGCAGAGTAAGCTGGAGCATTACAGTTCACTTTTCCAGTAAGCACTTGTTCATGTGAGCCCAGATCTTGTGTATACCATGCTGGGGTAAGAGTGTTCGACTCCTGGCAAACATTCCTAAACACTCTCAGGAAGGGGAATGATGTCCAGCTGAACAGTGGAGTTGTTTTGCATTTGCAAGAGGGTAGCAACTTGCAGAAGCTGAGATGTTGCTTTATTAGGAGAGCTAATTAGAGCTCTCATTCCATAATTCTCCTGGCCTTTTGTGTAGTCTGTGACAGCATTAATAATGGCTGTAGCTTTGTCCAGGGAGTTTTGTGACAGGAGGAATTGCATATCAGAGGAACAGCAGTGTAGAAAACGTGAGCTAGAAACTCTGGCTTCAAGTCAGAGAAGTTCTGACATTGTACAGTGAGCAGAAACACTTGGTCTGTGCCAGCCACTGCATTTGCTTGAATTAAACTTGCAGGGTTGAGGATGTGACTGTCTCTATGCTGCAGGAAGCTTCTATGGTCTAGAAAAACCTCTTGTGAAAACATTTCTTCTTTGCACAGGGCAAGCTGGACATTAAAGCTGCCTCTCTAATGACAGTGATTTTCCATTCTAAAGGATCAAGATTCAGGCTTGGTAGCAGTGGTTTTCCTACCTTCTTTCTTTAGTCAGCCTGGCTGCTGCATCAAAATGGCAAATGAATGCTGAGGAGCTGAACAGGAGGTGAACATGCAGTTCAGTTTCTGTTTTTCTAATGCCCAAATCTCAGACACTACAAGGCCCATTTCCCAAGACCTTCACAGCTGTGAGGTACAACTGGACCCCTGGGAAATGAGAAATAAAGCACTGATTGAAAAGGCAGAGCACAGGAACCAGGGTATATCCCAAAGCTACAGCCGCTGCCTCAATGGGATGGGCTTAAATCCAAATGAACTGGAGTGAAGGGCTGAGAAAGTAAACATTTTGACTGAAGGGGAGGGACAGGAGTAAGGCAGCCTAAAGCCGTGGAAGAAGTGGGAATCACGGTGCCTGTTCCGGGAGGAGATTGCTGGTAGCCTTTGGTGATGGAAGAATGCCCTGGCTGACACTGTGGGATGAGTTAACAGTCCAGTCCTGTATTCCTGCTGCAGGGCATTGACTGAAGGCAGGTACCAAAGCCAGAACTTACCCCAGAATCACTAAGGTTGGAAAAGACCTCTAAGATCATCAAAACCGCCCCTGAGCCCAGCATCACCTTGTTCACCATTAAACCATGTCCATGGTAAAGTGCCATATCCACACATGCTTTGAACACTTCCAGGGATGGTGATTCCACCACTTCCCTGGGCAGCCTGGTCCTGCATTTCCCATGCCTTCCTGTGAAGAAATTTTTCTTAATGTCTAATCTAAACTTCCCCAGGTCCAATGAGGCCATTTACAACATGACACCAACAGGGGAATGAATGAAGAACATGTACCAACAGTCTCTGGTAGGGGAAAAATTCCAGGCTGACTTGTGAGGAATGGGTGGATGACAGGAAAGGGTCAGGGCACATGCAAAACTTCACAGGTATTCTGTGAGGTGCATGAAGATCAATGTGATGTTGGTAGCTCAGAACTAATTAATTAACAATCCAGCCTCCAACACTAGGACAGCTGAAAAATTTGATGTGTAACTACAAATGACGGAGGAACACGAAAAACACTGACTAGAACCACATAACTACCTCTTTCTTAGGTCATCATAGTATAGGTGACCTAAGAAAAAGGTCAGGGAAACTGTAGTTCAATACAGCAAAGTATCCAGTGACTTTGACTGTACTTTCAAAAGGATCTGGTTATTTTTTTTTAAAGCTCTTAAAGGGAAATTGATTTTCTCACATACTCCTTTTCTTCCACCTGTGCACTTGTGCAGGTGTGTTAGAACCAGCATGTTGTATCTTCAAGAGTACCATCATTCCCCTTTCCATTTCCTCCTCAATGCTTAATGTGGGGAGGTGGGAAAAAAAGACAGAACAGCTGCATTTCTAACAGTTCCCTGTTTTATTGCAGTACATCAAAGTAGGTTAATATTAAGTGTGTTACCAACATAAAATATTGGTGGTAAGTCATTTTTACATTGTTGACTGTTCCACCTTAAATATTTCTGTGCAAAAGAATCTACATCATTGTTCTGTAGCAGAGAATCTCTTACAATGTCCCCTACAACATTGAGGGCATTAAACAAAAGAGTGAGAAGAGGCAAAAAGCAGAATCTTTCCCCCACACGCACACTTGTCAGCTTTTATACTCTAAAACAAAAAAGTGATTACATCTATGCCATGCAAAACTGTACAATAATATTACAATGAAAAACCTAAAAAACATATTTTAAAAATAAATGATATGAAACTGTCATACATAAAAAGGCAGGTATAGCAACACTGGTTTGTTTGTGGATTTCTTCCCTGTAGATGTGACTTAAATGGAGAATGAAAACAGGTTGTACTGAGCTGTGGCTGGAATGAGAGGAGTTGGAATTCAGACTGGAAAGCCTGCAGCAGAGCGGCCTCTGGGGGTGTTTATCAAATAAACTGTGAACACTAAGTGCACAGAATGGTGCACTTTGTGTTAGTGCAGAAAAGTTGTCCCATTTCCTCCATGGAACAGACTTGTATTAACAAAAGATCCCACAGCAGGAACTGCTATGTGCCACTTTGATTCTCAGACTAAGGCTCAGGAGCTGTGGGTACCTGCACTGCAGTAAGTTTTACCCTTAATGCATTCATTTAGAATTGAACAGCATTCATAAAATAGAAAAGAAACCCTTTTTCCACCCAAGAGCATGTTTGTCCCTCATTCAGGGTCTGGCCATGCAATACAACACAAGGCCAGAATCTGTGTTAATAATCCAACTGTTCTGTTTGGAGAGGCTGACACACTGTGAACCAGTTAGGTGCACTTAAACTACATTTCTATAAATAAACTATGCTTTTTGGACTTTTTTGTTATGGCAAGACCCTTAAATTCCCTCTGCCGTATACCTGAGAATAACACACCTGGGTTGTAACTTATCAGAATCAAATCAAAGAGAGAACATTCCTGACTCAGTTTTGAAACTCATTTAAGTGGGCAAAATGCACATTCATAACAAGCCACAGCAATTAATGGCGGGGAAAAGAATCAACTGCTTCACCACAGTCTCAGGAATGTTTTTTTGAAACCACCAGCTGTCTTCTACAGGCCAAAGGCAAGAGAGAAGAGAGTACTGTAACCCTGCTTTTGGGTTTATGAAATGTGGGAGGAAGCCACATACCTGTGTGTGCACACGTGCAGGGGAAAGCTATTTACCCAACCTATTCCATCCTATAACCTGGAATCCTTAGTAGCTGCCTGAATCTGTTCAGATCCTTGTTGCCATCAAAAGAGAGAGAGAGAGGAAAAAAAAAAAGGCAAACCCCCAACAAACCCATCTGTTCAAGCACTGTCAAAAATGCAAACAAACACCTTCAGTCTCAGCCAAAAGGAAAAAACCCAGCTAGATACACATCCTGTGTACAGAGAACATGTGCCACAGTCAGGAATTCAGGGGGAGATTTTAAGCTCCCAGAACAAAATGCAGCCCTCGACTTGTGAAGTTGAAGCAGTGCTACAGTGCAAAGGAGCAAACACCAAACCTCAGGAGACAACTGCCTTGGAGATACCAGTCAAGAGTCTTACAGTTCAAATGACCAAGTTACTTTTCCTATCCCAATGAGTCTTTAGAAAAGCTCAGCTGCAGTATGCATACCAACTAAAAGAGATGAGTGTGGTTTCAAATTGAGTCTGTAACCAAATGGTCCCCAAATATATAAAACTATTTAAGTCCTAGGACAATTTTTCTCTTTTCAAATAAATGATGTGGTCATTTGCTTTTCAACTGAGAGAACAGTTGCTGTTTCTCTTCTGAACAGACACATATAAAAATGCACAGGACCAAACTAATGATTAAATAAATCCTAGAGAAGGCTGCTGAGCCTTGGACATTGTACAAACAGCGTGGGCCTGTGGAGCTCTTCATCCTCTGAGCTTAGTGTTGTAACACAGCTGACCTATGCTCTGCCTGAAAATGCCAGGGGTTGGTTTCAATAGATTGCAGGCACTGGAACGGAGTAAACACAGGGGTTTACTCAATTTAATTGTTTGCTGTGAGGTGGCTCTTTGGGTTCCATTTTCAGATAGAGCTTTAGCACAACTGCGGAAAAAAAAAGTCCATGGAAAATGATCCTGTGACCCTCTCTCAGGGGACTGCCATGCAGGCTGCTCTGTCTTTAATGACTACTGTTTAAATGCCTTCTCTCAACATCAAAATAAGATTATTATTTAAATACAACATACAGTAAATACAAAACTAGTCTGCAAAGGCTTTGAAAAGTGTGTGGACATGCTTCACCGAAACAAGGGAATTGTGGGGAAAAAGCAGTGGCTATACTTGAAGCAATATGCAGCCTTTGAAAAGAAGCTGATGTGGAATTTCCATAATGCCAATAACACCCTGCCTATCTGTCCCTCAGAAATACAGAAACTTTTCTGGGAGGAATTACTTTCCAATGCTTTGCTATTTCCTAAAGCTTTTAATTTCAAATGCCAGGCTTGCAAAAGTAGTAGGTTTGAAGTGAAAACAAACAACACAACCAGCTTGCTACTCTGAAAAACAGGAGAGAGACAGGCTTTTGATATGATGGTTTCTACAACAATTTCTTGAATTCCTGTCCCAAAATAACACTGACTGAGCTTAAACTTGGATAAGCCTCTTGATTCAGAGTGAAAGAGAAATCTTACCTAGGAGACCCAGCATGATTAAATGGATTAGATGATCTATGTGTTGTTCCCTATGTCACATTTAGATCATACCTGGAAATTACTGTACATGGTTTGAACTTACCTACAACTTCTATTAGGGAAGACAGAAACTGCAAAACTCCAAACACCTCTGTGTGGGTGAAACTCTACATAACTGCTGACTGCAAGAATACAGAATGGTTTAATGAGAGCCATAACAAGTTTCTGCAACCCACAGACCCCGATATTCTAAATACAAAAAGCCCTTATGTGTTTGAGTATGGTCACAGAATGAAGTAAGCAACTATAGTACTGGGAAGAGAGGCTCATCCCAGATGAAAAGCACAATCTGCCTTGCTAACTAAAGAGAAAAGACATCTTCCTCTTACCATACATCTGTGTATCAGTTTTTCATTTATTCTGTTAACTGGGTGACCACTTCAGCTTTTTATTTATTTTTCCAACTTCAGCAGGCTCTGCTTTCCACTGCAATACATCCTGCCCTCCAACCTGCCCTGCTTTTGGAACCAAACAGCAGGTAGCACACAGAAATAACTGCAAATTGCACAACCCACAGCACAGGTAGGGGGCAGAGGAAAACCAACCTTGCCAGTGCAGCAGTTGTGGGTCACCAGGCATCTTTGATTACCACAGTGTGAACAGTGTGAGGTCAGTCTTCAAGGTTCTTTGTTGCTACAGTGGCAGCAAAGCCAGCCAGGGCCAGCTTTGGGCTAAGGGCACTCGTTTGGCTGATGAGTATTAGCAACCAGTATTTGGTAATGACAGTAAGAGATTGCTGCTTAGGGATGGTCAAGGAGATGTGGAAGACTGCTCCCTTCTGAGTTAAACCTGCTCAAAGGCTGACCCAGGGAAACAGTTTTCCTGCTGAATCCAGCTGCACTGAACTCCCTTGCTGCCTGAAGGACCTCTCCTGTAGCTGCCTCAAGGCTCCAGCTCACAAGATGGCATGCACGGAACCAGGGCAGCCGCCGCACTGACCGGCGCCCGTGGCTGTTGGGACAGGGCCTTGCTGCCAATTGTTGTTGTTATTCGAAAGGATGGGGACTATGAGGAAAGTAGGAATTACAGCTTCAGTTCTGCTACGGCCAGAAGGAGAGAAGTGTTGTGAGAGCACTGCAGGGGCTGTCCCGGCAGTGCAGCGAGTGCTGCGCACACGGAATCTCTGTCCTGTGGGAGGTTTTAGCCAGCCCTCCGAGTCTGTAAATCACCGAGCATGAAAACAGGGACAACACAAATCTTAAATTAAAGGCTCTCTTAAATAAGCATCCATCTTCTGCTGCATACACAATGCTTTTTTTCTTTGAATATATACATACGTATTTTACTCTAACATCTGCGTATTTATTTAAACTCTGTACTGTAGTAAAATATGCATCATTTTAATCAATAAGGATTTGCTGGCGACAATCAGATTGACATTCAAACGTGGTGGCTGAAAGCTTTTATGTGCCTCTGACATACTGATCATTCCCCATGGAGGGGAAGGGGTCTCTGTGCTACTTTTGTACAGTACAATGAGCTATTGTATGAAAACAAAATCCCTCTGAATTTTCTCTTGTTGATACTGGTCTGGTCTACTTACGCTACCTTTTGGGAAGTGGGAGTGGGATAAATATGTCTTTAAAAATGAAGCAGCTGTAACCACAAAAATGAAACCAATACTAGTACAAATCTACAGCATCTGATATTTACCAACACCCTAGCTTTGCTCATTTGCTGCTGTCAGATCTGGGGAGGTGAGGCAATGCCGAACGGTGCTGAAGGTGACCAGCTTTTACCTTCCTCTGTACCCCACTCCCAGATCCTTTTCAGACAAGGAATGGGGAGGGTTAGGAGGATGAAGGTGAGAACTGGAGCAAGTGAAGGGGACAGCCATGGGGACAGCAAGCTGATGTGATGCCAAATCTGAATGCTGAAGCAGTTCATGAGTCCCAACTCACGTGGTCAGAGCTCTCCAGGGAAAGGCTCTTGGTCTTGTGAGGAGAAACCGGGCTGGGAGGGCTGCTGAGGTTGGAGCTGTTCGATGCCGTTGAGTGTCTTGGAGAGTCAGAGTCCTGCAGCCCAGAGACACACAAAATACCAGTAAGTAACAGGATAGCAAGTTTGGGGGTGACTGGGAGTATCTCAGCAACCGTGGCTGGATTCAAAGGCCTCTGAGGATTTTGCCTGTGTCCAAAATACTTAGGGATCTTTCTTGCTCACAATTTGCAAGGAGACCTGAGATTAAGTGGTCAGATCACTCTACTTTCAGCAAGCATAAGTGATACTGACATAAGGACATTAAGACACAGCACCAGTGGGATTCTGGCAGTCTGTGTGTTGCCAAGGGCTGCTTGGCCAGCAGAGTGTGCAGCTTCACTACGAAGCCTGTAAAACTACAACAGCTCCTGCCTTTACACATACTGTGATTGAGATGCTCTTGCACTAAAATGAGAAACCTTTGTGGCTTTGTCACAGCTCCCTCTTCTATGTCAGCCCCAGGGTATCAATTCAAATATCCTATTGAGTTACTTGGATCTTCCAGAGTACAGGAGAATGCAACTCTGAGCCTGAATTTGGGCAGACAGCTGCCCTTTCAGCTTCCACTGGCAGGATATATTCAGTACCATGAAAAGCCTGTGTGAACTCTCATTTTCACACTCCTTGGTAAGAAAATGGGTTGGGGAAGTTTTGCAGGCCAGCTTCAGGCTGAACCCTTCCACGTAAAACATTCTTAGCTGGAGGGACTAAGTTTAGCACTGGGCAGGATTTCAGTCCTATCATAACAACAGTCTAGACTGTACAGAATAGAAATTATTAAATCCAGTTCCTGCTTTAAATGAAATTATAGAGGTAAACTAAATTACCTTGTTAACTTCTGACTACAAAGTGCCTCCTGTGAAATGGCTACTAACATAGCTTATGAATTTTTGCACATAAAGGTCAAAAGGAATATCAGCACTTCAAGCTGTGATATGTTACTATCAAGCTGCTACTTTACTGGGCTGGTATTTGGGAGAGCCTTGCTACCCACACATCTCCAGGTAAGGAATGCAGAGAGCTTTTTCTGCATCTTAAATACCAGGACCAGAGCTGACACTTTGACCAAAGTCTTTTGTAGCTTGAAATACAGGAAGTCTATCTCGACTGTCAACGACTCCCAAACTTGTATCCAACCCCATGACAGGACTGAACTGCCTGATCTTTATCATCACCCTTAGTGTTTCTCCTCCTCCTGCAGTCACTCACCTCTCGCTCGTAGTCCCTTGTGGGTGCATCACTGCCTTGGTCCAGGCCCCCGGAGGACAGGGACCCGTCTGAGGGCGATGCCATGGGCTGGCGCTTTGCTCCGTAGCTCCCTCCCGAGAATTCCCTCCGCAAAGCGCTGCCGTTCTGTGCAGAAGATCCTACAACAGAGGAAGTAAACTGTGTTAGGGACCCCACTCAACACACTAGGAACTTGTTTAGCTGTTTCTCTGGCCAGTTCTGCTTTCCTGCAGAGTGTCCCAAGCTCATGGCTTGCAGCTATGAGAGGGCTTTCATATTGTCTGCTGCAGTTCTTGTGGATTGTCCAGTCCCTCCCTTGGCATGTCAGTGTAAGAACACTTTACTGTCACCGTGTTCCTGACAGAGGTGGCTGCTGTACAAACAGCTGTGGTAGCTGCCTAATTCCAGTGGCCTCTTTCAATGCAATGCCACTCTTCCATTCCAGCAGCCAGTTCTCTACTGCTTTACCTTTACACTAGTGGCAGGGAGGCATCAAAAGCTACACGCAGCTCAGCAACCAAATTAATAACCATGGAGCTTGTGAACAACTGATTTAAAACACTTGAGCAGGAGCAAAGCAGCCCCAGGGCTAATAATGTAATTTGGATGCTAACATAAATTTTAAAGAACTGACAAATTACAAATGTGGGACTCTCAAAAGCACCACCTGCTTATTCACGTGCTCCTTTGAAAGCAAGACTAAAATACTCTGCTGGCCTTCAGCAGCAACACAGTCAGCCATCACTTCAGAAAATCCTTATCCAGCATGGACAGAAGCCACTGCAGGCAGCCCTTTCCCTAAAACACTTGTGCCCAGCCCCAAAGCAACACAGCTATTTCCTTACGTGCTGCTAGCCCACTGCTTGCGCTCATGGATCGTCCTGGCTCCGTGCGGGATTTCGTGATCGACGGGATGCTGACGGAGCCGCTGAACACTGTCCGGCTCTCCTGGGGCCGAAGGTTCTGAAATGCACACACACACGACATGTTCACTTATCCACCGCTGGCTCAACCTTGCAATTCTGTGTTGTAAGGCCCCAAAAGACATCAAACTCCCGACCTTACCAGAGCTGAGTATCTGGGAAGCAAATCAGCAAAAATTGCAAAATAATATTCTGCAGTTTAGTGCAGAGACTGGCAGCACACGCAACGCGGCAGTGAAGTGCTGAATTACATGGACATATGCAGGCAACTGAAAGAATACATGGAATAATTCCAGAATTTCCCTGAAAGGATGGTTTGCAAGCCTAATTAAGCTGCTGTATATATATCCAAGTTAGACTGCATAATGCCTTCTTTCTGAACACAAGTTTCCAAGAATCTCATTACAATTTCTCTTTAATGCCATCTTTTGTGCCATGACTGTATAAATTAATAAAATATCCAGGTTAATCGCTAATGCTTGCAGAGTTATGAATAGAGAGTAGATCAATCTCTATGAAATTCCAAAGGTTCTAACAGCATCCCTCCAAACCTACACTAGCTGAGCCAAAGTGAGAAGCAGCCTCCTGTTTCCAGCCTGCACAAAGAGGAGGATCAGAGCACATGTCACTGTATTTTCTGCATATTTTGATTATTGCTCCTGTTTTTAATCCTGAGAGTTCCAGTGTGATTTTCTAAATTAATCAGTTACTGGACTGAAGTGGTCCTTGACTGAGAGGATAAACCACAATTTCTCTACTTGGATATGGCAGCTCCTCAAACACTGTCTTTAAAAGAAAGTAAAAGAGTATTTTGAAGTGAGCTCTGGGAGATTTTATTTCTGCTTCTGTTAACCTACAGCTGACCTTAGGGGAGAAGACATCTCAGATTATTTAGCCCCTCTCTCTGTGTATGACCTGGCTTCCTAGCCCAGAGGGACTCACCCACGTCTGTCATTTCAGCTCTGGCTAATTATGAGACCTTGTCCTGCTCATCAACAGTGTGACTTGCACTATTAAGTCAGTACCATTAACTGGAATTAGGTTCAGGGAATCTTCATAGATGTGCAATGTGAAAGAACTGCAGGTAGCTCTAAGAATTTCTTCCTTTACCCTTTACAGCCCCCCCCTGCAATAACTCTTTGTTTCTTCTTATTTATGTTTAATTATTTCCCCATCCTCACACTGAGATGAAGTAGCCCATATATAAAACAATAGTTGCAATCATGGTGTGTCTTTAAACTAGGGTGTTATAAAAATTTCAGACCAGAACAAAGATTCCACCACCACAAGGATATTCTCAGAGAACCTTGGTACAACCCATGTCTCTATCTGTATTTTAAAATGGGTAATTTCATTGAGGCTTTGTAAGGAACAGAGTTTATACGGGTCAGACTTCATTAGATAAATTTTACCATCCTGCTGCCAAATCCAGTCTTACAATGATCCTTGGAATCATTGCTCTAACTGACCCCTTTGATCTTACAGTCAACCCTTGGCTTTTCATTCTCCCAGGGTGCCAGAAATGGCTGATTTTTAATGTGCAGCAAATAAGAACTGAAATCTCTCATCTGTTCCTAGATCTCTCACAAACACCAGCAAAACAGAATCAGAGACCTTACCAATGAAAAAGCTCTTTTTACTTCTCCCTTCTTCCACTGCTGCACCGAGGATTTACACCTAAAGGCTTAAAACAGTCTCTTAAATTATCTGTGGGATTATATTGCTGTCTTGCTTAGCTTCCCCCATTCTTTTTTTTGTTTTTAAACGTGAATAACCAACCTACTTTGTATTGCAAAATACTGAGCTCCTGCTTTTTCCCCATGCAGTAAACTGAGATGCAGAGTTTGAGCATCCTGGCTGTACCTAAACCCTGGAGGGCTGCTCCCCTGACGATACACAAAGGAACTGAGGGGCTGAGGGATGAGTTACTGCTGTGTTTGAAGGAAGAAAGGAACCCCAAGTGCAGCACCACGTGTGCACTGGGGTTAGTACACTGGGGTTCCAAGGCTGGCATAAACCTACAGTGGTTCCTTTTGCAAAGAGAACAATTATGTTTAATGATAAGGTGATTAACCTCCTTCACAGTGACTGAGCAGACAACATACAGGCATCATGGGAAGGAGGGAATGGTTGGGTGCACAAAAAAAGACTCATTTGTTTTAAGTGTGTTCTAAAGATGATTATTTTTCATGACCTCAGTTTGCAACGTCCATGTAATTCCTCGTAGAAAGTCTCTCCACAAAGCAAATCTTTCATTGTTCTTTGTTCTAAAAATAAAATAAGCACATGCCAGGGATGCTGGCATTTTGGACCAAACCTCCTGGAAGTGTGTGCACATGATGCAGGAAGGGGATTCAAAGGAAAATAAACGGCAGTTATTAGCAGTGGTTACAAAGCAGCACAATGCAGCAGGTTAAAAACACAGAAAACAAAAGGAAACCTGAGCTTGCTTTACTTAGAGAGACAAAACCCCCTCATTTCGAGCAACAATTCAAATCTTAGCAGGAAAATTCATCCCCACTGCTGGACCAAATGGAGAAAAATGAAAGAAGTGGGGGCAAAAGCAGCAGCAGAGAAGCTGCTGCTGAGCAAAGTGAATGACTGTGAAATAGAATGAGAGTCCCAGATTAGTTTGGTGCATCCCATTCCAGCTGGAGAGTGGAGCTGTGGGTTATGTAGGTGCAATCACTGCCAGTGTTACAGAGCCTCAGCTCCTGCTCCAGCTGCTCCCTGGGCACCTTCTCCAGCACTGAAATGAGGGACAGGGTCTGACTGGACAGGTACAGCACCCACAGGAACTGCTCAGCCTCTGTTCCTCTGTCCATTGTGCTGCTTGTTCTTGTTTTGGGGTTTGTTTTTGTTTTAAAGTAATGCTCTGTTCATCACACTATAAAACTCAGCTTTCAACTCTTCCATGAAATAATATGACACAGTCTAAAAGCCTACTTTAACAGGTCATTTTTCAACTCCCCTATGGATTCCACACTGTCCTGGTTCCAAAAGCCAATCCTACCTGGGATCATAGCACCCTTCTTACACTGATATCTCCAAACACATAGGGAGGATGCACAGACATGAAACCAAACTCACAGCCTGGCTTTCCATACAGCTTCCAGCACCACTACCCTCAAACCACAAAGCAGACACACACTGTTCCTCACACAAGACTAAACCTGTAGTGCTCTAAGGAGATAATGGGACAGGATCTCGACACTCCAGGTTGTCCACTTCACTTTTTTGCCCTCCAATTTATGCTAGGATGAAGGATGCTCCTAAAGAAGAAGTTGAGTTATTGTCTGAAGCACCAGGGGTCATTCCTTACTGATCCCAGGGAGACTACTCACATGAGAAAGGGAAAGTAGAGGGAGGGTCACAGTCCAGTGATACATCGCTGCATATTAAACACAGATAATTTTATAGTACAGTTGGAATAAAATAACCCTGTTAAAACCAGAACTGAAATACAGCTTCAGTGACCCTATAATGACCCTCTAGGAGAAAAACAGCCTTCAATTCAACTTAACAGTGTTTTCTTTTTCTTTTTTTTTGCATTTCAGCAGAGCATTCCTCTTGTGTATTAAATGGCTGTGACAACTGGGACCTCACAGCAGTGATACATGACCATGCATGTAACAAGTCAAAGCTAAGCAAATTGGTTTTGGAGCTATATGGAGGAGATTTCTTTTTCTCCTGCATTTTTAAATTCTGTCTAGTGTTGGATGCAGGTATGTCTCCAAAACCTTCCCAGTGACAGGGCTCCAACACAGCAGCCCAGAGGCACTTGAAGCAGCCTGGCAGTGAAGGTTTGCCAGAAACCAAGAGCAATGTTCCCATGATGGCAATGGGCATGGCCTGGACCCACACAAATCTTGAGCAAACAACAGCATCACACACATCTACCTACAGGTTATTCCTGACTTATCTGTGCCAGGCAGAGCTGCAGGCCCCACCTGTGCACCTGCTTCACTTTGGTTTGTATTTCCGTAGCACACAACAACCCCCAGGGAGGCAGACCTGGATGCACAAGGCAAGAAAAAAGGGGAAGACCACTTCCATCCCTCCAATTTACATTGCTACTGGAAGGATGCCTACAGAACAGTATCCTACCTCAGCCTCTCCTAAAGCTACCAGGGTCAAGAGGATCTACATCAGCAAGTTGCCATCATCTTTAACTTTTATCCTGTTTCTACATGTTCTAACTCCAGTTATGTACTTTAACCAAGAAACTGTCTGAGGCACTACCTGTGTCTGTGTCTCTCCTTCTGTGTACAGTACTGTGCACAAAGTCTCACATTCCACAGGAATTCATTATAAACAAACAGCTTGAAAGTTTGGGCCAACACAGACAGATCCAGAACCTCTTCCTAATTCAACCTGGTATGCAGCACTCTGCTGGAGGATGAACACTGTGGAACAGAGAACTTATTCAAAATTACCACATCTTTCCTGGTGATTAAAAATATTATTCTCACAGCAAAAGGTTCAGCCCAAACTTTTCTTTTTTCCTAAGGCCATGAAGTGTCTTTTGGCATGTCAGAGCTGTGGGAAGACCCCAGCTGACAGCGGAAAGTAAATTGTGTGGGACAAAGGAAAGTGGAGGGGTGAAGGAACAGCTTACAAGGGGTTTTCTCCCACGTTAATAGCCAGGCAAAAAGAAAACCACACAGTGTTAGTAGAGTGAACACCTGACTCAGCCGTTCATACCCTGAGTGTGACAAAGTCTGGAGTACCGAGGACAGAGCGTGGAGGCGGGGAAAATGCAGGGTTTATGGAATCGTAAGAGAGGAATTTTTCAGCTGAATTAACAGTCATGTGGTAGATGTGCTCAAAGTTGCTCGGAGAGGAGATCAGACGGGAGTGATGATGAGGGAATTGATAAGGGGAACGCTGCTATCAAAGACAACAGAGAGAGAAAGCAATGAAGGATGGTTGTACAGGTTACACCGGCACCAGCAGTTCCACAAGAGCAGCGAAACACGGAGCAGGGACAGCAGACAGCAAACCCTGCTGGCTGTCAGCACACAGCGTCTGACACTGCCACCCCCAGTCCTTTGAGCACCTTCCTCACACAGAGTCTGATGGGCCTGCTGCCCTTGCTGTTGCTAAAACATTAGAAACAAATAAAACTTTTAACTCATTGGGAATCGATTCTAATATTTATTATTTTTTTGATATTTCAAAGAGCACCACAGTTGTAAAAGGTGCTTTACAGACAGTTGAGAAGCATCAGTTCCCTGCCTTGAGGAGCTTACAATCTAAAATAGACATAACACAAACAAAGGAAGGTGAACACAGGTGAAGTGGTGTGGGGAGAAGATGAGCATACACAGCAGTTAGAGATCGTTAAGATATTTCCTTCTGTTATTCATGCATTTTAGCAGTTCCATTAAAATCATCACCCGTACAACAAACACAGAGCATTTCCAACAGGAGGGAACAGTGTTTCGACAGGGTGGGGTCACAGGCTGTGTGGGAAGGTGAAGGGGTTAGTGTCAGACCACTGGGACAAGTCTCTCTCTGCAGACAGGTGACCAAGGCCCACGTCCTGCTCCACACTGGCTTAATCCCGACAGTGCTGAGGGGACCTGGCACTGCCATCCCTGCACTGCAGAGGATTAGGCCCTTCCTCAGCACATAAAATGTGAAAGCATTGGGAAATTCAAATGTTTATAACAGGTCAGCTGAGCAGCGTGCTCCCAATAGTGTGACATAAAGAAGGAGAGGGGAGAAATAACCCTACAAATTAAACAGGAATGGTTTCTAATTCATCTCTACGGAAAGTGCTGACACAAGCGCTCGTATAATTTAAAGTAATCTAAATCCAGATTTAATGGAAGAGATTTTCAAGGCTCGGTTTCCCTCCCTGTGCCATCTGTACGTGCTCAGTCAGCCTGCAGCAGGCTGGTCTCCTATGGACACCAGCAAATCAGAAGACCTTTCCTCCTTTCTAAGTTCCTCTTCCCCTCATCCAATTGATTTCATCTCCTTAAAACAGATATTTCTGAGTAGCATTAGAAATGTTAGGACTTAAAATATAAAATATGGTAAAAATATAGCTTACCCCTCCACTAAACCTAAGGCACTACTTTTTGTATGTGGAACGTATTAAAGTCTGGAAGAACATTAAGTCACATCCCAATACATATTATATCAAACATTATTGTTACTGTTCTCTTCATTTCAGCTGGTAAAATCCAACTTTTTTTTTTTTTTTTAAAACACACGGTTATTATGAGGCTTTGCCTGTTAACCAAAACATCAATTACCACATTATGGCATATAAGACATAATATACATTAAATCGTTCTTAGTAACTTTAGCAGCAGCTAAATATCAGTACAAGAAGCCACCATTCTAAAATGGTCCAGGACAGCAGACTTTGCCGAGTTCTCTGCTCACAACAGAGAACTGCCAGCAAAGCCAGCTACATTCCTAAAAGCCAATAAGGGAGATATGTCAGTGTCTAAAACCACAAGCTAAAAAGCAGAGAGTAGGCCAGCTGCAGATCATGAAAATATTTAGCCAGCATTCATGAATGTGAGAAAGCCACGATATGGCAACATTTTAAAAATGATACTCCATGGAACTTTCTCCATAGACTCCATCATTAGATGCATGCATGGGGTTCCCATTTTCTTTAAAGAATACCAAATATAGATAAGTATTCATTTACTCTAGAAGTTTCTCAATTGAAACAAGCAAAGCTTCACACATCATCATCTAGAATGGAAGTAGAATGGCTCATGTAAATGAGGTCAAACTGAAGCATAATGTTCAAATATAATGGCAGTCAAGACCAGCTTTTGTATATAAAAATACTTAAGCATGCAAAATATGAAAGCAAAATCAATCCTGTACATCTGATGTACACAGAGAGGTGGTCTGTGCTGCAGTAAGTGCAGTTCCAGATTTCAGATCTTCACTACAAAGGAGCATCCACGATAAAGTGGCTTCAAGGGACAAGAGGGCAGAAGGGAGGCCAGACTGTACGGCCAGGTTAATTGGTGACAGGCTGCTAGGGAAGAAAAACATGTAAACAAATAAGTTTGGGGATACACTAACAGGAACGATTCTAAATTGTACAAAACAAGACAATGACCCAGATCCACAGCAATAAAACACAAATATGTACTGATTATTGCTCTGCTAATAGGAAACAACAGCTTCTGACTTCTGTTGTGTTGCAGCCCACAGAGGTGTGTGCCAAAGCCAGACTGCGAGTGCCCACCACGAAGAAAAGAAGGATGCAAATTTACAGTTGCCTGAAACCCCCTAAATCTGATCTCTCTCGAAGCCTTGGGCATGGTCCTGCCCAAACACCAGGGCTCTACTGAAGTCAAGGGTGTCTGTTCATGGAGAGAACAACGTGAGACTAGGCCATGAGACTGCAGCTTCCCACAAACACATCACTGTCTGGTGCACACCAAGAAAACACTGGATAACACTGGAAAACAACACACAGAGAAATCATCTTTCCCCTTCATGTGGCTGCACCAGTAAGGGCAAAAAACCAGCCAGATATGTTCTACACGAACAGGCGCCTGATTTGACACATCCAATAATGCAAAAAAGTTTAAAACGCTCCCTTTGTTCTGGGTACAACAAAAACTAAACTCTCTACAGCTGGTCTTTTAAGAGACATCATCTGGTGGGCAGAGAGCAAGCAGGCTCTGCACCCACCAGGCCAGGCTTAGGGCAACACAAGTGCAGGTCCCCTCCTGCCCACAGACACAGCCCAGCCCACCCATCAAGGGCCATCACTACCAATTCTGACAGTGCTTCTCTCAGTTCTTGGCATTTCCCCTAAAAAAGGCAGTGGGGCTGAAGAGGTTAGTTTTATTCTGATTCACATTGCATCTATGACATGAATATGTGTATATTAATGAATAAATATAAATACATACATATACATAAAATTTTTAGTTGCTTTATAAAGCTCATCCATGTGTGCTAGATAAAAGCTGGGCTGAGCTGGCTTTTTAGCTTGTGACAATCTAATTTAACACAGAGATTAAAGTATCTATTCTCTAAAAAAACCTGTTTATACCTAAAGACCCCCTTTTGCCCATACAGCACTATACTGATTCAGTGAAAGCTCATGCTGGGTGTAAAAATTTCTGTTCATAGATCCAGCCAAATTTGAAGGTGCTCAATTAAACCAGAAGAAACTGCAAATTAAAAGCCCCACTCCACTCTTTCATGCACTTTCTGCATTCCATTACCCCATAAAAAAAGAAGCTGTATTACCTAAAATAGCTGGAGGAAGAGAATTTGAGAAGACTATTAGCCTTGCACTGCTTTCTACCCCCAGTCTGAGTCCCAGAAATGTATTTTACCATTCACTTCCACAAACAAGAACAGGCATTCCCAAAGTAAAATACTGCAATCTTCCCCAAAGTTTGTTAAAAATTAATACTTTCTCTTCTGAACCATGCTAATCCATTAAAAAATACAAATAAGACGCTCCAGCTGCAAAATCAGGACACACACTTAGCAGCACAGAAATACCCCAGCTTTTCACCTGTTGGGAATAAGGTATGTAACTGGTGAAATAATTCCATGTCCTTACCATACAGATAAACTGTACACAGGCTTGGATGATTATTCTTTACCTTGTGTACCAATTCCCCAGGAAACAACCTCTGTTTCCATGCCCTCTTCTGATTCTAAATTTCTTTCAATAAAACATTAGAGTCTATACATAACCTCAAATAAAAGCCCACACAACTCCTTTTCTTCTATTTTTGTGCCTGAGAAACAAAGTTTTTACTCTGGAACGGATTAAATGAAAACTCAGTCCAGGCAAATACCTTACAGGAAGCTGTTGGAAAAGAAAAAGCTGCCTGGACTGAAGTAGCTCTTGACAGAACATTTATTTCCTAATTTCAAGTTACATTTTCAAATTCACACACTTTCAAGTCCCGTGCTTGATGCAATTCTGTACCAATTAAGTTGGGAATACAAATACAACATGACATTGTGAGGAAGCGATGGAAAAAAGCACAACAAATTTGCTTTGTCTTTCAGTGACATCTCCCAGCATTAAGATTGATACTTACTTGCAAAAAGGAGGTTTTAATAATAACTTTTAAAAAAGCTGCAGTAGTGGAACAAGTGCAGGAATCAACTGTGTATTTTACACATTTTCTAATTCCTCTCACCACTTTTAAGTGTGGAAAGTGACTCATGAATTTTTTCAAAGCATCACACAGATTGGTAATAGCACAGTACCAGTCCTAAGCTGAAACAGGACCTGTGAGCTAATACAAGGCACGTGCAATTAGAATGGATTCAAAGCTGAAAGCCAGTGAGAGATGACATAAAAAAAATCCCCTGCTATAGGTAGAATCATTCTCATTTGTTTTACACTTGTCAGATGTGGGGCTTGATTAAGAGTCCTTGCAGCTTCTAATAGCCATGAACTTTCAACTATTGATGGTGTGACACAGGATGACTTTTGCTCTATCCATAGAGGTGGCAGATTATGTTTTCTGCTTGAGAAGAGCCACAAATACTTTAAAGAACTTACCAGAAATGGAGAAATTAAGAAAGGCTCTGATCTACACCCTGCCCTGAAGCAAAAGATCATTCTCTGTCTAACATTAGACACATGCAATCTTGTATCCAGGTAAGAGACACATACCTGCCAGCATCTCTTGGATTTGTCATGTGTTTTCTAGAAACAGTACCTTCATTATGTGTTCATTTATAAAAATGATTCACACATACGGTAATGTTTTTTTCTCATTACACAAAATATATTTGTTATTGAGAGGCTTCTCAGTGTGTGTCTAATATGAGCTTTAAAATAAATCAAAGTAAGACTTTACAGTCAAGTGTAACATAAAAGTACCATTTGCTTCAAAAGTGAGGTAAAACAAGTATCCCAAGACCAGAGATTAGGCTCCTAAACCAGTGCAACTGCATATTGCACTTTATTTTCTGGTCTTATTTTTGTTTCCTTTGCACTTTTCAGCATCAGAAAATCCCAATTTCAGCATCTACTTCCCGCTTTCTGCACAAACTCCAAGTAGTAACAATGATCATTTTAGACAGCAGTTCTGTGCTAATGCCTGAGTCCCATGCTGGAACAAACTTCATCTATTTTTATCATAACAGCTCATCTTTCTTACAGTGCTAATTAGCATCATGTGAATCACATCTGTGTCACTGTGGATGTGCTTAGAAAACAATACAGAACACAAACACACAAAAGATGCTCAAGGTAGCTTGAAGCAAGCAGTATGGTACTTCCTTATGAGCAAAGAATTAATTAGTCTTTAGCTCATCACAGATTTCAGTAACTTCCAAGTGATTATTTCCTACATGAGGTTTTATGGAAATGAACATGTGCTATTACACATTTTCTTTTTCCATTTTTCAACTTAAAAGGTTTGTTTTTATGCAAGAAGTTCTCTTTCATTCAGAGTACTTAATTTGGAGAGAACAGGAAAGATAACATGTTTGGCTTGGAAATAAATTTGAGCAGTACACATTATTGAATTGCTACAGGAAAACAGGCTGTAAAGAAATAGGCTAAGTTGGTGTTAAAGATGGGAGGAGAAAAGAGGAATTGAACTACAGTTCACAGAGAAGGGAATTTCTCTTTCCATACCCACAAAGAGCACAGGCTCAAATCATGTAAATTTTTCCCCTTCATAGGGATCACAAAAATTATGAACACTGCAAGGTCAACCTGTCTTAAAACTCCAGAGGCATTAGGCACTCCTCCTCCTCCACTCAATGCCTGCCATACTCCCTTGCTTAAATTTCATTACATACAGTAGAGCAGTTTTAGCTCTAGTCTTTAGCTTGTCACACTGTTCCTGATAGGAAATATGTCACTGATTATACATTAAAACTGCACTTGTTTTTCTCCCACTTATCTGCAGCCTCTGCAGCAGTCAGTCACTCTCACAAGTCCTTTTGTACTTACCATTGGGAGGTCTTTGAGAATCTGTATGCCATCTCCTGGACCCATATGTGCTATGTGGTTAAAATTAGTTGGGTTAGAAATTAACTTATTTCTCATTTCTGGGTCGCGTAGCATCTCCCTGGAAGAGAAGATACTTTATTTAGGTATTTCCTTCTAGGTGAGGATGGGCATTTATAAAACATGTACAGCTTTGATTATCAGCTATTTTAAAATGGAAATTAACCAGTCTTTTCCAACCTAAACAATTCCATGAGTCCATGACTCTATTTAACCATGTTAACAGTGATAAGCCCCTGCTGTCAGTACTGGTGTGGAGAAGGTTCCAGCTTGGAGAGGGCAAGGGGCCAGGATAAAAGAATGCTGTTCACAGCCTAACAGCCCATGGCCAGTATTTACTAATATTCACAGAATGAGCTGATAAAATGCTCTGTAAGATGAGTAAAAGCCAAACTTATTGTGATATATTACTAAGTGGAGATGAAAATGAAGTATAAAATATGAAAATAGAATTAAAATAATACTGCAGTACCTTTCTCAGTCTGTAGTCAGAATTAAAAGCTCTTCAAAATGGCAAGGATGCATTTCAGAACTCAGAATAAATAAAATTTTAGAGACCAAATGTCAATCAACTTAGAAAAGGCAAGAACAAGAAATGGAATTTTATCTCCACTGCATACAGCTGTTACTTTCCTTAGAGCCAAAAAGAAAGACAAACTGGGAGCCAAACAGTGGTGCAAGATCTTTGAAATGTGAAATACTCAGCTCTTGGAGTGTGGCTTAGTACAGTAGCAGGTCACTTCTAGTGAGTGTCAGCAAATGTTCAATAACATCCTCTGCAAACACTGCGAGTACTGCAGACCTGGTTTTGCTGCCATTTAGGAAAATATTTGTAACCTGTTAAACACTCCCATTACAAATATATCCTGAAGTCCTATGTCCCCTGAAGAGGTGAGTTTTGTGAGCTTTATAGAAACTTCATGTAGTTAAATCTATAAATCAAAGAAACAGATGTCCTGGAATACTGCTGAGAGGAGAATCTCCTTCAGAAAGAAAAGCAGAACCAGAGTCTGAGAATAATTAATTCATATGCATAGTTAGCAAAGTAATCTCCTTTTGTAAAGTGTTTATTGGAGAACTTTATATATACACAGTGTATGTGCACACCTATGCACCTGCATACAGTATGTGGAGGCATGCATTCCAAATTACAGCTGTTTGACATCATTAATCTGAACTAATTGTGCATCTGGTGCATATCCATATCCAAACCGGTATTAACACAAGTTGAGCATTGAGGATTAACAGGATAGAGAAGAGACAGGAACACCAGAATGGGCATTCCAGAAAGCCACACATGAAGCACCACCCTGGCATCAGTCAGTGTCCATCAGGGCCTACAGGCATGGACAGAAGACAAGTACAGGTGGAATACCGACCTCCTCTGCTGCATCCTCTCCTCCTCGGGCACGCGGAAGGAGTAGCGCCGCTTGTTGTTGATGTTCCGAACCATTTGCTTCCGGCTGTTGTCTGATGTCTCGGGCACCACCAGTTCATCCCCTTCTGAAATCAGCAAAAAGATGGGGATGCAGTGGGGCACTTCCTTAGGTGTTCATGGAATTTGAGTTTCAATGCTCTTTCTACCTCTGCTCTGCCACTGTTGGAAACCACCCCTTTCCCATCAAACCTGAACAGACATTTGTTGGTTTATGAGTTTCCTTGGCCAGTATCTACTACTCTGTTATGTAGCAACAGACTTAACCTTACTTTGCACACAAGCTGCCACACCTGTGTGCTCAAAACACCACTGATGCATTCTTTGAAATAAACATTTCGGTGGGCAGGAAGGGAATCTGAGTCTTGTCTCAAAATTCCCTTGGCAGTTCTCACTGAAAATCACTGGAACACTTTTGTTCTGCCAACTGTCTGGAAACTGAATGCAAGATTCTCATTCATTCATTCCCTTCTCCAAAGGGAATACTGCTTTTAAAATGTTTGAACATTGCTGCATTTTGATGCAACTGTGGAAAAAGGGAAGATTTTTTTCCACATGTGTACATCTGGCAAGGGATCTTAAATAAAGACATGAAAAGGAAAACAGTGATAATCACACTACAGCTGTGTGACTTTGAATGAATGTTGCAACTGCTCTGTCTTGTTTTCTATATATGGAGACTAAAGTGACACTCAATAAGCTACTGCTCACTGACAAAACAGCTTTTGTATGGCACTCAAATCTCTTCTTAAGATCAACTCTAATGTTCAGTATTAGACTTGAAAATTCTCTAAACATACTTCTGGTGTATTTCTCCTCTCTACCACTGTCATTCCTTTCGTACTAATTTGCTGGCAATTTAAATAAGCACTGAAAAAGTGCCAGCAGCAATACATTTTGCTAGTGTTTATTTCCACTGCTTTCAGAAAGTTGTTAACAGAAATCTATAGCTTTTTTTTAGAGCATCTCCCCTCCCCACCTAGAAGGTTAAACAGAAGTTTAAGGAAATTCCTCAGGAATCTGCTTATGAAATGGGCTTGAAAAAGTCAAAAAAGTCAGAAAGACTCATAACAAAAATAGATTTTTGGAGCTAAAATTGTGGCACACAGTCATAGCTGGCCCTAATAGTAAGTTATGAATACACCATATTACTTTAAAATGCTTGGGAATAATTTGTTTGGGTTAAAGTGTTAATAGTATAAATTTTTATAAATTTATACTAAAATATTTATAAATAAATAATTTAGAGTATTGATTTTAATCTAGTGCTGCCAAAATTACTATTTAAGTCTTCAATTGTGCAGGCTTTTTTTAGGTTAGCATTCTGGCAGGCAGTCCCACATTTGGTGGGAGCATCCAGTTGTTCTAGCTTCTAGTTTCAGTCTTCATTCATGTCTTCATTGAATATTCAAAAGGAAAAAAAAAGGTTCAGAGAGGAGACACCATTGCAATCACTGTGGAATCCATAAGCTTTGGCTTTTTCCCAAGTTAACATGCACACAGACATTTAAGAGATCCCTTTCTGCAATGCACAGATGCAGACAAAGAAAAATGCTCCTTCTAAACAAAAATGTGCACGATGGAAATTGGCTTCTCTTTGCTTACCTGCCATTTTGTTTTTGAAATATATTAATCTGACTGTCTCCAGGCCTAAAAGGTTTAGTGATCCTTCTGTATTCAAGGGTCGTACCTGAAACAAGGAAAAACACTCCTTGTAATACTCTGAAGAATAACAATTCCAAGTCATTAAAGCCACAGAGAAGAGTTCAAAATAATTTTAAACTATTTTTTTTTTTGAGGATGAGTACAGAGGAGGCTACCTAAAATTCCACTTCAATTCATGTTTGTGTGTTGAGGCTGGCATTCCTCCCAGCATTTGAATGAATACTTGTGTTAGAAGTCTACTTCATATATCAACTCAGTTTTTTCTATTAGATGTACAAAGCAATAAGCTGAGCCTTTACTCTGTATTAGTACCATGTCACAGAAATGCTCTGCAGCTTGATAAGAGCACACACAGACTGCTAAAACCTACTGGTATTTGTGATCTCCAACATAAAAATGAAAGAAGCATTCCACACTCTGTAAATTGTGTTAGAAACAGACTCTTCACAATAAATGACAATTTTTGAGACTCCCAAGTGTAGTAATTTTGTTTGCTGAAAGTAGCTTCATCCATTAAAAAGGAAGTCTTGAGCCAACTATTAATCTAAGTACTAAATCACATTCTACTGTGTAGGAAAAAAAATATGCTCCAACTGCTTAATAACTCAAAGTTTGGACACCCAAAAGAACTTTCCCATAAAAGTCCAGATTGGTGTCTCCTTAAGATGGATAATAGCTGAGCACCTTGATCTTTGCATTAAGTACCCTCTCAGCACTGCCAGAGAATATCCCGGTCTGCATCTGATGTGTGGGAAATTGCAGAGACTGAATGATCAACACAAGACCACAGGGGCAATGTCCTGCAGCTCTGTGTCCCTGGAATGCCAGCAAAGGAATTGTGCTGACCCTGATACAAAGCTGAAGTCAGCCTAAACCACAGGGGGCAAAAAACTGACTTTTCTCTTTTCTTTCCAAATACATGTGAGCTAACACCTTTTAAATACCAAGGAAGTGTCAGTTTTCAGAAACATCTTCCTTTTGATATGAGATCCAAACCTGACATCATCCTGATTTCGGTCTTTCTACTGGTTGAAACAAAATGTTCTAACCCTATCTACAATATGCTCGAGCAGCAAGATATAGATTTTTGAAGGCCTGTTTAATTATCTTAACATCCACCATCCTCTGGTAATAACATTGACACAATCAGTCCCAATGAAGCCACACGTAATTAATACCAATTAATTCCTCTCATTACTACAATAATATCAGTAAATCTAACACAGTCATATGCTCCAGACTGAACATTCATCTAAAACAGTGCAACGACATGAAAAGCACATTTTGTATCTTCTATTTCCAACAAAAATGCAGGAGTTTCTTTGCAGCAGTAGCTCTTCTTTTAATTCAATTATGTTTCTACAAGCAGTTTTAATGACAGCTCCTAAAGCAGTATTGAGTCTGGACATATTCCTTGGCCCATACTGAAATGGGAAGTTACCTTTTTGAGAGGAATAGTTTGAATCCACTCCATGGAGTTCACATCGAAGATATCAATTGCATTTTCACTGTACACAGAGAGGTATGGTGCATTGTAACCTGGGAGGGAATGATGAGGTATTGCATCATATGGTTTTAGATTCGGCCCTGAAGAGACAATTTCTTACACTTTAACCATATTTATTTAAGAAAACAAAACCAGTGCTCCACAATCCAACAACAAGCTTTGAAAAATGTGCTTTAAATCAAAAATTGTCAAGAAATTTATGCTGAAGGCAAACCAGCACCACCCAAAAACTTACAGCCTCAATGACTTTTAACTTTGTTGAAAACCTACTTTCTGAATTGTAGGACATTAAGGTCTACTCTGCCAAATACTGATGCATTTCAAAGGTCTCCTCCTAAAAGCCCTATTTTTAATAAGAGCTCACATATTGTAAATGATGTGGCAGGAAAATACACTGCTCTATTTAATAACTGTAGCTTTGAATGAACTGAGCTCTGAGGTTTTGGACTACGCAAGATCACTTGGAACTAAGCACCATGACACAGTCATAAAAGTCATGCTTCCTTAACTTGAATTCTCTCTTCTCATTTTCTGGATTGTAAAGCAAAATCTTCTGCTACTTATCTGGCACATTTCCCCAGGATGAAATTTGTTTCACTGGGACCACTTCTAAAGAGAATTCAGTATTTCCATGTCGGCAACAAGACTACCATAGACTGCCAAGACTAACAGCAGCATCCAAGTTGTGTTTAAATGTAAAAGCTTTTGCTATAAAATACACCTCCATTATGAACTGGAGTCACATCAAATAACTTCATTTCAGGCAACCAAAAAAGTGTCACAAATAACAAGTATAGAGGAACTATGGGTGAAAAATACACATTTTTTTCAATCTATCACATAACCTTCTGTTTTGATTAATCCATTGACTGCGTCCACTGTAATAATCAATTGTATAGAAGTGCTTGAAATCCAGAAGTGGCAAACACCCTGTAAATGTTGCTCCCTCCATATTCAGCAGGCCCTTCACAGAAACAAGGTGAAATACTCCATCCCCTCTACAGTGTAACTGGACTGCTGCCAGAGTGAGGTAAGAAGGCAGACTATTCTAAAAATCAACACAGAACTGGGCTCATTCACTACTCTGAGTGAAGATTTGGCTACACTTTATCTGCATTAAGAAAGACTTTAAAAAGAAGACAGACATTCAGGTTTGTTTTTTTTCCCTTGAACCTGTCACAGAGATAAAGCCCCAGCTTTGAAATAAGGCACAATAAATGCTTAACAGACCATGGTGGAAATGAAAATTACAGTATTCTTCCTTAAGGTTTTGAAATATATTTTTTATATTGCCTGCTATGCACTGTATTTTGGAAGGGAAGAGAGAGAGAAGGGAAACTCAGAAAGTGACTTTTTTAAAAAGCAGAGAGGAGATGTATAAGAAGGCTGTTGACAAAAACTGCAGAGGAAGTAAGAATGAACAAATAAATAAAGAAAAGACAAAGAGTGGGGTTTTTTTGACAGTTCCTAGCAAGTAGGAACAAATACCATTAGAGAAAAGCAAGCCAAACTACCAGATCCTGATGACTCTCAGCATGAAGAAAGCTGGAACCACAATGCTGAGCCAAAGTACAGTAACATTCCAACATTTAAATAACAACAGTACAGCACTGGTGGTAGCAAATACATAAAGTTCCCGTTAGCCTCTGTTGAACCTGAAGCTTTTGGCTGTTTTAGAGCTAGAAATCCTGACTCATGATTCCTCTTTGTGTTCCAGCAAGTATAGGTCAGTGCCAGAGCTATTGAAACTAGCATAAGTGAGGATTAAACCCTCTGACTAGATTAAAATTGGAGACAGGGGCTGAGAGCATTCACTAACCCATCAGGTAATTAGCCCTGAACTTCACCTCCTGAGGATATCAATACAAGCAGAGATCACTTTATGGACAGCACCGCAGACACAGACACAGAGACAGACAGACACATGCACACACACAGAGAACACAACTCACAGCAAGAAGATGGAGTTGCGGGCCACATCAACTCTTGTTGCCTGGATCTTCGGCCCTGGCAGTCGACGTAAACCCCGACGCTGCTAAAACACAGCAGGTATTCTTTATTTGAGATCTCGACTGCACAGATGGCATCAGTTGGCTGCTGTGAGATAAATGAGAGCGTGTGGTCGTCTGGATGGAGCAGGCTGTACGGGCTGCCCTCTCCATGAAGGGGGTATTTTAAGAAACCTGACTGGTAGCCTACGCAGAGACGGTCACTGAAGATCGACATCCACTGGACGTTCCCCTGCACCTGGATCTCCTTGATCTTTTTGTGGCGAGTCTTACTCTGATTTAGTTCATAACAGAGCACCTGCCTTTTCATGGCTACACACAGGCAGGTGAGAGCTCCGTGGCGCACGTGTCCAGAAACTATTGACTGGCAGCCTTTGGTCTCTGCCAGCTTATAGAACTCAGTCTCCCTTCCATCCAGGGCAGCCATGGGGAAGAGCCGCACGTGACGGTTCCGTCCTGAGATTACTGCAATGAGCTGCTCGCCCGGGATGAGCTCGATCTGATGAACCTTCTTATTGTCACCAACACGGATAATCTCTGCAGCAAAAATCAAAACAACCCCCCCCACGAATTCAAGTAAGTTACAGCGACGTGTGAATCGATTATAACGTGTAGTTGTAAAGATGAACTAGGAAAAAACCCAAGAAATCCCCTTTATTGCTTCCCTGCAATATTAAAAAGTACAAAATTAAAACTAGTATTTTCATAACACCAGATGTGGCAATTCTGTATAAACCATTGGCTTTTCCTCATCAGAAATGGGAGGAGCAGATCTGATGCAGTAACAACAATGTACTATTCCAGTGTTTCATTTCAAAACCAGTTTATAGCAAAAAACTAATGAATAAAGGAAAAGCCTCAGAGCTGAAACATACAATTAAACATGTCATTTGTTGAATTAACTTGGACAATCTGTTATTACATCTTGCAGTAATGCACAGGAGTTTTCATTTCCAGTACCAAGGAGGAGATTACACAAAGGATTTAGTCACGATTCTTGCTGAGGTGCACAGCAGGAAATGCAAATGAGGAAGGTTCCTACTGAATACACAAAGGAAGTGTTTCACTGTGAGAGTAATTTGCAACAGGCAGTCCAGAGAGATCATGGAACCTGTGACTTGGGGATTTTCAACACTCAACTGGATAAAGCCCTGAACAACCTGGTCTGAAATCGCTATCGAGCCAGTTTCCAATGGAGCAAAAACCTTCAGCTGCATTTCAAAGGTTGTATTTTTGTTATTGGAAAGGATACCCAAACCAGAAAGCACACAGAACACCTTCCAGTCTCTCACAAAATTGTCCAGCTCATAATGTAGTAATCATGAAAAATGAAACCAGAAGATATTGAATACGAAAAAGATGGTTTAGTATTAGAGAAATTATTACCAGTTCCTAGTTTCTTACCATCTTTGGTGACATGCACAACAAACAACCCTTCTTCATTCCCCAGAGCTATTCTTTCATGGTCTATGACATTAAGGAAAAAAAATAAGAAGGTTACTTTTCTTTGGAAGTACTTTATGAATTACTTAAACAATAGTGATAATTCTCATTAACAGAGACAGTTTTTATAATATATTGACATAACTGTACATAAAGCCAAACCTAACATATTAATGTATTAAAAAAAATGGCAACCTCCCAATCTTCAAAATTTCTGAAAAAAGAAGTCTTTTCCCATTTCTCATGTTAGTTAAAGTAACAGCTAGAAATGTAATTTTTAACAAATTGTTCAGAGAACTTAAGTCTAACACCAGCTTTGAAGTTAGCATATTATTATATTGAAATAATTTAAATAATCAGTTTAACATGTTTTATGCAGTAGTATTTAAAATGACTAAATTCAATCTCTCATCTTACATTTTCTCTGCAGTCAATATCAGCAGATTTTAAAGTGAGTGATTTTCACCTACTCTATAGTGCTAATTTTGCCCAGTTAGGGAATTATGTTTACAAAGAAACAAAAGAGAAATGTCCAACTCTCAGTCAAAATTATTCATAATTATAAATATTGGTGAATAATTATGAATATGGGTGAATAGAGGGTATACTCTTAAATGATCTGACAGAAGTGCTGGGTACTAACTTGCACTTTTCTCTTAGGCTCATACCCATTTCCATATGGGATAAAACCACTGCTATTACTCTCTGTTCAGTAGATAATCATCTAACACATTTTTTCCTAATAAATCATGCTTTTACCATACCCATTTTTCTTAGAGCTTTCTTCTTAATAATTTCATACCTATGATTGCTGCTGACTGTGTTGTTTTGATGAGGGGCAAGGTGCTGTCATAAGCTTCTTTGGGAACATAGACTGAGCGGTCTTTGAGTTTATTCTTCTTCAAGATCCTATGCAACTCATTCAGCACACCCACCCACTTGCTTTTTTCATTCTCACCGTCTGCTAGAATCAGGATTGAACACTTGTTACTGGATGCAGAGAGCTGGGAGGCTGTAACCTGCAGAAAAATTAAGTAATAAGTAATTTTAAGTAATAAGTGATAAATAATTTCCTCATGATCGTTTTTGCAAGGGAATCAGATGCCTGTAAGTGCCCTTTTAATTAGCTGTCTGAATTAAGGAACTAAAAAATTCTCTACAGTTAATAGAAAACACTCTTATCTTAATCAAGAACCCACAGCAGAAAAACTGATGTATCTTAAGGAACAGGGAAAATGTTGGCTTTATTTTAAATGCATTTGTGTTTATTTTATACTTCACAAATGTCTGCTCTAGTAGTCAATTGTTTCTCACAGCAATTTTATGATAAAAAAGCGTTTTTTATAAAGCTTCCTGTATTTTTAAGAGCTATAGATTTCATTAATAATTTAATGCAACAGGAATGTTTTTTTATTGAAAGAATGCTCTGTGATCCTTTTCATGCATTTGATACAGCTCCTATAGATAAAATGGAAAGCCCCTTTTGTGGGTTTTATCTCCTCTCAGCACACTGAGTGATGAACAGTCTAAAAACTGGAAAAACAAGGAATGAATTACAAAGGCACAGTAAAGAAATGATAGCAGGATTGGTAAGGCATCAAGGAGATTTCACTGAGGTCAAAGCTTTAATAGAATATCTAAGAAAAATAAGAATATTAGAATAAGCCAACAATGACAAAATCCTGATTCTAGATACTAGACAAACTTTGATGAGCAGTTTGCACTAAATTTCTGTACTGACTAGCTGATGAATGAGTTTTCAGATATCCAATGCATTTGTAAAAACAAAAAGTAAATAAAAAAAAGACTTCAGCAATAACCCAGTATGTTAAATTGAGAAGCAGAGAGCAACTTGAGGAAATGAAAACGTACAAAGTCATGATGAACAGAAGAATTTCAAATGACTAAGAGGAAGTAAATACAACTTATTGTGAAGATTAAAAAATACAATCCACACGGAGATGAATGCTTGTCTGGTTGTACCAGTGCTATTTTTACCACAGAAATGATATATGTATGGATCCCTATGCACTGCTGCCATGGATACCACATGGGCAGAACTTGCCAAGGAAATAAAATACTGGCAAGCTCTCACTGAATGCACACCACACATCATCTGTGAAACCCTGCACGTCTGGGTTAGCAGGGTCAGGATGTAATACTTACCCTAAAGATACAGGGGATATCTTTCCGATTTGCATGGATGACATCTGAGGCCAAGACAGAACTCACTGAGAATTCTTCATCCCTTATGGAGACCATAAACATAATTGGAAGAGTTAATGAACAAAATCTGTATGTTTGGATTTTGCTTTTCCAATAGCCTTGCTTAGTGAAGGACATAACAAGGCAGCACTGAGATCTGATTTTTAATATTATCCTTTTATCTGTATCTGCAGATAAAATTCACAAATGAAATGTTGCATAATTAATTCCTGGTTAATGTTGATGGAGATAAATCTGTTCAGATATTCTGTAACTGTTTTTAATCTGTATAAATTAAACCCTTTAAAGAAAAATGTCCAATTTAAAACTAAGTGGAACAAAGAACACCTCTCCAACTTTCATAAAAATCCAAACTCACCTAGAAACTATAACCTACAGCAGTTTGGGACTTCCTGGATGAACTAACTTAGATCAGAGATGAGCTTTACTTAGTTGCTATGTTAAATATTCTCAGCCTTCAGTGAGGCTGGTAATATTTCAGTAATACTGAAGACAGTGGGAACAAACTATTCAGCCCTTCTCAAGCAAAAATTGTAATACATTTACCCTATAATGAGGTTTTATGTCTTTCAAAACTCTATTCAACCCAAAAATGATGTTATTTTTAATTCTTTATTCATCCCAGATCTTCCACACAGCTGAACAGATGCCCTTTGCACATGATGTCATAATGGAAGTTTAAATATCCACATAGGAACAAACAAGTGTAGCTCAGGCTAACTCCAAATAACTGCTAACTGCTGTTTTATTTTATCCCAGAAAATTAGTGGCTTTCAACATGGATTACAGGGTTTCATAAAAGCTCTGGAGATTGCTTACTGATTTGACAAAAAAGGAAAAGAACAAAACCTCCCAGTGCCTCTGCAAAGCTCCCACCAGCAGCAAACAGCTTACCTCATGTCTATGACCTGACTCACTACCACGCTGGGCTGAGATGCTTTTCCTTCTGCTACATCATACAGGAAGAGTTTAAAATCACAGATCACTGCCAGCGCTCTCTGCCAACCTTTCTTTACTCCAGCTGGCTTTGGGACCTTTAGAAAGATAAATTCTGATCAACTCTTTGTAAATTTAGATGCAATCAAAAAGTCAAACAGCACAAAAATCAGTTTGCTCATCTGGGCTGAGATGTTTTAATAAAGTGATGATGTTAAGCAACATAAGCAAAACCCCAGGAGCAGTAAGACCAACAAACACAGATACGCAGACATTATTTAATAAATTAGTAGCATCACAAATTATTTTTTCTCATTTCACAAATTCATTCAGAGCTTTATTAACAAATACAGAGAAAGAAACCCATCTCTAGTTAGTCACAGAATTATGGCCAAAACTGTGTTGAGTAAATATTTTAATATTTCTGTGCAAATATCCACACCAGTGACCATACTTTCTGCATAGTACTAGCAGAAAGACTCTAAAACTCACAGGGTCTGGAAGATGATCTGATCTCTAAACTATTCAAGACCAACCCAAAGCACATTGACCAACAGAGATGGATAGAAGATTGCTGCTGACAATACTAAGAGCAGCTCTGTGAAAATTTAAGTCTTAGTTTCCAAACTGCTACCCTAAGATGTAATCTATCCCCCTGATATTCAAAGTGACACCAGCTCTGGAAAACAACAAATTTAATGGAAGGGCCCCAAATGCAGCTACTTCATACTTACACGGACATGTCCTTCATAAGCTGTTCCTATGCCTTTCTGTGGATCTATTCCCAAAGGTCCCTTTGTCTGCTCAGGAGGGATTGGACATACTGCAGGAGCCTTGTCTGCACAGGTGACGTGGCAAGAGAATCCACACACTTGTGAGGAGGAGAAGAAACAAAAAGATTTGATGGTTATTTCTTGTGCAATGCAAAGTTTTGATAATTATGATGAGATTTACAAAGAAATCCCTTTTCTTTTTTTGACCAGCATCTCAGTAATCTCACTGAACTTTGCTACAGACAGAAATAAAAGTCTGCACACAGCAGTAGTTAATATTTTTATCTGCTCTAAATCCTGAATTTGTCTTTTTCAGATAGTTTATGGATACACCTGGTTTCATCTACATAGGAAAGATAACCTCTGTGATGTCCTCTAGGCCCAACTCTACTAGTAAGCAAAAAGCTGAAATATCCTTTTAATAGTAAGCATCATTCTGTGTACATACAAACAAGAATAATTACCATGCAGTACCAGTTTTGCTTTTTTAAGTTTTGCCCTGCAACAAAAAGCAAAGCTGCTGTCAGTATACTTGACCACTCATGTGGCCCCCTATTGCCATTTTGAGTGAACTGAACTAAGCTCTTCTACCACCAACTGGAATAAAAGTGTCCCCAGATAACTGGGCAATCTGTTATGTATGTTCAAAGTGTTTGGCTTCTACACTTACAAGACTGAAGCACAAGAATATTCAAAACATAAGCAGAAGACTCCTGCACCACCACGCTAAATTTCCTGTGCCATTTGCATCTGTAAGAACTTCACATTTGTTTGTGCTCTCCCAAATGCTTACCTTCACAAGTACAGCCTTGTCGTATCAGACCAATCATCAGGGATGTGCACTGATTGCATTTTGTTGGTGTGTTGAAAGATTTCACTACAAACTGGTGAGCTTTAGGCTGTGAAACAAGCAGACAAGGATGTTACCACCTCTAACACTTCTCATGTACAGTTATTTCTTCCACAGACAGCAGTGTATAAGTGTATTTAATAAGGCAGCTTGTTTGTGTTTGCTGAAATGAGACCTGAGTCAAAAACAATTCCCTATCACAGTGCTCACTGTTGATAATTTAAAGCATCCTCTGTAAACAAAGCCATGGAAACTGGACCCTGTCTCAGAACGTGAGTTTGCTTCCACTGCAGATAGGAAAGCTGAAAAAATTATTCTGTTACATTTTAGAAGTTAAACGTGTGAGCCACGTGTGCTCAGTGGGCACCTGACTGTCAGCCCAGGTCAACCCACAACAATATTTTCTAAGCTGCAAATTCAGTGTTCCTCTGTCAGGAGTACTGCCTTAGTTAAAAGAAAAATAACAGACTTTTTCAAAATTTTAAATTTTGTGTCAGAAAGCCATGACCAGAGTCCCCTTTTATGGTGCTCAGCAGAGGCAATTCAGAACACCCAATCTAAAGGCGAGAGCTGAAGTTGACAGATGAAGTTGATTTTTAAAGGTTTCTCTTCCTGTTATTCCTTGGGAACACAGAGTAGATGAGTAAGTGGTTTCATTCTCTCCCTCTCCTCAAGGATGGCTGATGCTGCTATATAAAGGCTAAATGCCTACAGAACGTGGCAGGATGATTCACTGATGGCCTTATATAAAATCCAGGAAGCTGCTTTGCTTTTGTATAAAAACTCACAGTGAATTAACTACTGGGTAGAAAGGCCAGGGCATAGGGTGAGTGCAAAGACTGCCCAAAAAAAACTGATCATGTAGGTGATTTCAAACAAGACAATTTTACAGACTACTTTGGAGAGTAGGTATGTTAACATTTTACTCACTTTCCTGTTTTTCAGAGTGTAAGACATCACAGCTAAGGGCTCAGACTTATCCATATTTAATGACAGCTTTACTGTTACAATGGCAGCTTTCTGTCTACAGAATGTTCTGTTTTGAGACTTGCAAGGAAACAACACCCAGCTTTAAACACTGATGCAATCAAAAAGTAAGAAGGTTCTTTAGGGGACATAATAAATTATAAAGCAAGCCATTACTTACTGAGAAAAATGTTTGCAAAAATTAAATTATGTGCACAGAAAAATCTGTTTCACGTGATTCCAAGTGCACTTACAGTGTTTTAAAAATTAATCTACTACGATGCTGCCAAGAGAACACTGTCTGATCAAACTTTTTAGCCTTCCTTCAAACAAATGAGTGTTCTGCTACTTTGCAATTTATCAAAGCAGAGAAACACATTTATTAGAATGGTTTACTTATTTCATTATTAGTTGCAGGAAAACTGTCCTTTTAAATTATACAGCAGATTCCTAAACTATCTAGTCACTTTCAAAACTTTCACAAGAAAATTTTTCTTTATTAGCTTTTATTTATTCTTTATTTGCTTGAACAGACATAATCCACTGGGAATTAGAACACACTGACTTATTCAGCAACGCCAAAATTATTTCAAGAACTGATGGAAAATCAGTGTTTCTGCAGGTAAAAGCCGAAAGACAGAAAAACTGGAAATCTCTTTCTGTAGTGCTCACTCTACATGGCTTAAAACCAGGCAAATCTGTGGTTTCATTTTTAGAGTTACTCATTGTCTTTTCTCAAGAATATGCATCTAATTAGCATACAGACATGCTAATCTGAGACTTTCTTGTATGCAAAGTATAGAGACACAGACACATGTTGGTCAGACACAGGTCAGAAAACACTCTCTTCCTAGGATGGCACTTTCCTTTCCTCACATTCTGTCTCATTTACCTCTTTTTAATGTCCAAAATACTGTTTTTCCTACAGTCAAATGCCTGTGGAATTCCTAGTGCAGCTTGTCACACCCCATAATGTAAGAACAAAGGGTTTTAAATTTAGAGAGCAATCAGCTTGCACATAAACATCCCTTCTAGGCAGTTCTGGTAAGATCAGTGTGATAACCAGCTCCCCTGAAGCTGTAGATGAGGAGTGACATGTTCCTCTCACTACACAAAAAGTGTGAATCCTTGACAAGGTACCTTTGGTGCAGAGAGTCCCGAGCCAATATATGTTGTCCTCATGGTTGGTGTGTGAATTGAACGGGGAGGATGATCTGCAACCTGAACAGAGTCCCCAAAGGACCAATCAGACATCAAGAACACACTTTCCAAGAAAGACTGGATAAAGGAAGAAGAGTATGTTGTCCCACCCACCCCATTCCCCAGCATCCAAGCCATGAAGCCAAACTGATTGATGCAGGATTCAGAAAAACGAATCTTATCTCTCAGCAAGATTCACCTCCTAAACGTCAAAACCAACTTCCCATTAAACATTTGATTGGATATTTTCTAATATAAAATAACCACAAAATTATTTCTTTTAACAGGGAAAGAGGATAAATTATTATAGTTGCAGTCTGGCTAGCATTTTGTAATAACAAGACTTCCAGCAGGGCTTCAAAGTGTGTTTTTACAAACTACACTATAACATAATCTTTGTGATGACTTTGCTTAAATATTTATGGCTGAGGATATGTTATGAAGAGACTATAACTAATAATTGATTCACAGTTCCCATCCCTACTCAATTAGCCATATGTGAAAATAACTGCAATGCTCCCCAAAACACAGTTCACCACTAGTGTAGAAGGGTATTACAAAGTCCTAAACAGTCTTGTTGCAGAAGAATGAGCTTCAGCCTAAAAAAAAAAAAAAAAAAGGACAAATATCTTTCAACACTGAAGTACCTCAATTGGTTCAATCTCACTGGCTGTAGAAGGAGACCTTGATCTTGAATGGAGGTGAGACTTGCTATCTTCATCCCGTGATGGAGTATTAGACAATGTAAAATTCTCAACTGAATCAATCTAGAAGAACAATTCCAGAGAAAAAAAAAAAAAGAAAAAGGAAAAACAACAACCAAAGAAATAAATCAAACACATCATTAAAAAAGAATTCTCAACTCTTACCAAAATAAGATATGGGAGCAGTAAAATTCCTAAGAGAGAACTGAGAGGACAAAAATTCAGTTTTAAGCAACTTCCTAATTAAAAGCGGCAAAATGGAATGAAATCGTTGCATGTAAACACGCCAAGGCTTCTGCTGAGAGGTGAGCACATGCATAAGAGCTGCTAGTTCAGGGCACTAATAACCACTCAAAGGCACTTGTAATTCAGCATTTTTCAAGGGTGAATATTTTCTAAATGCTGCTGGGTTTTGTTCACTGGCAGCAGGGACTTGTTAGAAGTGAATTTCCACATAGGCCATGTAATTCCTGCAAACATATTCAGGAGAAAACCAAGAGAAAAGGCAGAGTAGTGTATATCCTGATAACTGTATTCACAGAGACCTCAGGGGGTATTGCACCCCATCTGAACTACAGAAACATCCTTACCAGGAACACAGTTTTCTTCTGGGGAATATTTTCCTAGTCCTTGATATACAGAATGAAACTAAGCCCACCACAGAGCTACGCTGAACAAGACACATAGGTACAAACAGGTATCTTGAGTAACAAATCATCTTTTGTTAATACAGCTGAAATAATCAGAGAAGGCAGGATTCTTCCTTGAAAACAAGACCCCTCCACAAAGTTTTCTATGTAAAATAATATCAGAAAGGAAAAAAAAAAAAAAAAAAAAAGTGAAAATGCTTTTTCCACTAATAATAAAAGTAAAAGCTGCAGGCCTGCAGAAGGCTCCATGGCATGCTTTGATTTTCTGGAGCAAAGCTATCATCAGTTCTCCATTGCCAAGGATTTGCCTAGCTTGCAGACAAACTAAAATATGCAGCCATGTTTACAGAAAGCATTTGAACATTCCAGTGTTTCTCATTTGCCACTGACAATACTAAGAACTCCACAAACTTTACTGCTTTTTGGGAATCAATTACATTGCCAAGCCAATTTTATACATGCACATACAGTCCTATTCTTCCAGGAGCCCAGTCACAGTAGCGAACAGGTGCAGTTGCTAGTTTTATATATATATTTTTTTTTAATAGTGAGTTAAGTTTGATGGCTTCTAGCTTTACCATACCCTTCCAAAAAAATTATCTGGTGGGGAATGGTCATCAGTTAAATCATCTTAGGCATATTAACATGCCTGCAAGCATTTCTGAAATGAAAATGGGAAATTCTCACACTGGGATACACCTGTTTACCACACAAAGATCAAGCACTGAGGCAAAAAGTAGCAGTAAAGCAAACATTTTGTGCTCAGATTCATCAGAAGCAAATAATAATTGAGAGCTTTACCCAGTAGTAGAAACACTGATGCCTTAAGTAGTGAATCCTCAAAAGCAACATGTTTCAATCATTTTAAACTTCTTTTTAATCCAGTCTAAACATGTGATAACTTGGAGTCCACCCAAAGTCTGTTTAACCTTCAACAATTCTACCTCCTCCTTAAAAATGTTACTAAAAAATAAGCCCAATGAGTAACTAGAGGCAATTTTTTTCATAGCAAGAAACAGACACTCCTTTTCTCCTACAAGTTAAACTCAGAGATCTAATCTATCATTTCATAAATGTTTCCAGACACTCCAAGGGCCTTCCCTTTCAAAGCAGCATCTGCATATCAAAGAATATTCATGGTGTCTATGAAAAAATGTAGTACAAGCCTGATATCAGTGATGGAACCTTTCTGGAATGTGCTACAAAGCCCTTGTGGTTGAAGACAGCTGCTGAAACAGTAACAAATGCACTTTCACTTTACTTACAAACATAAAAAGCCCACAAAACACACACAACCTGATCCACCATTGCAGAAGGGAATGTAATCACCAGCTTCAGTGCAGAAACAAGGGACTTAACCTGTACTGCTGCAGTGATCTTGGCTTCCTGGCTTTAATGAGAAGAACTAAGTACAAAAACAACCTGACTCTACTATGGTCAACAGTTTATGAAGACCAAGTTAGCACCTTTCAAACTGGTTTTAAACTAATCCACTGGACTACCCAAAGCAGATTTTATTATTTCCTACTGAACTGTAACAGCTTTGCTGTCTTCCACAGGGCTGTGCAGGTCTGAGCCAAAGCTGGCCAGTGCACAAACACATCTGGAGCAGAGAGAACTTCTGAACTGGAGGCACCACCAACAAAAGCAACCAGAGACTCAGCAGTGTGCTTTGAACTGCATGGGTAAGGACATCATTAGAGCTGTTGGGCATTACTGCTTATTTATTGAACATTCAACAGAAATGCTTTGTATGCTTACTTATCCCTTCCATCATATCTGTATAAAAGAAACAAAAGTGGCAGCATGGGATTAAAATGGTCATAAGCATAACTGACAGGAATTCATCTTCACCAAGTCTGCTTTGATAACACGTGCAAACATGATTTTAAAAACCCACCTTGATTTTTGAAACACCATAGACTTTTTCAGCTTAACCAGCTACAACACAACCATCTCTGTTTCCTTTGTATGAATTTTTTCTATCTTCCTTGATGCTCCATTTACTCAATTCTCCACTTCATGTCTATTTATCTTTGCACTGTGGTATTTTCTATAATTTGCTGTGATGTGCCTCCCAAATGCCAAACTTTGACCTTCTAATGGGTAATTCCTATGACTTAATACATGCCCTCTGCTTAGGGCAAGGAAACAAACAGGCCCTCATTTGATGTTTGCTCATCTTCCCAACCTGCATCTGCCTGATCAGCTTCCACATAGAACTTTCACATTAAAATGAGAAAGTACCCAAAGCATCTTCTCCAGTTTCAGAGATACTCTGCTCATAGTGTTAACTGAAATGAGAAAGCACCCAAAGCATCTCCTCCAGTTGCTGTGATATTCTGCTCATAGGATTGCCAAATGAAATAGTCCCAAAGCTTTGAGCCCATGGCTGTAAAACAACAAAAAGCACAGCAGCAGCAGCAGCAAACAGCAGCAGCGGCAGCACAAGACATGCAGTGAGGTAAATACACAATCCATACATTAAACATAGGCATGGACACAACAGGCAAAAAATAAAGGGCTACATAGAGTAAGACAGCCTCTTACACGTCTGCCTTTGTTAGCTGGAATACAGGAAGGAGAGAGCTTTAACAAAGAAAGGAGGAGAATATGTTACAAAACCAAACAGTGATACATACATCACCTCAGAATTCCTCACTGTATCTCCAGAGGTAGTGTTTAGACACACAAAAACATGTTCATTGTTACAAGTATTTTAAAAACAAGATCCTCTGGGCCAACAAGGAAGAAACATTAAAAAAAAGGAACAGCTATTCCAGGTCCATAGTCTTACACTGGACAACAGCAGTGAAACTGCAGACTACACTGCACCATTAATTTGCAGTTGGTATCTCTGTGCTTTGAACAAGATGAATGAAGTCATCTATTGGAGGCACAGTATGTCCAATTTAAAGGATCATTATGAACCAGATTTACTCAACTTAATTATGAACGTGCAGGTAAAGTCAAGGCTCTCACCATACACTACTATGACTTATTCTGTTCAATAATAAGAATTCAGAACACTATTTATTCTGTGGCTACTTACAGAGCTCAGATTTGTTTAGTCTAGCCAAAGCCCATGGGGACTGCTTGTGAGGACAGACTGCAGAAGGACTTAAGAAATCTATTTCTAATTTCTAATGTGTTAGCAACAGGGCAAAAAATAGTATTTCTGAGCATGTGGGAAACATAATTTTGTCAAGGGAAAATGGGATTCCATTTTATTATCAAATAATCACAAATCCATCCTTAAATAAAATGAATTGATTGCTTCTCGCAGCTAGGGAGATACACTAAGATCCACCCGGCAAAGAAACAAAACCCAACACTTCCACTGTCAGACACTTGTAGTGAACACAGGAGACTTAACACCTAAACAGTGTTACTGAGACAGCCTGAGACACACAGGAGAAACAGCAGCAAGGGTTTAAGCTCTTAGAGTCACTGGGGGTGACTTCCCTCCCCACCAAGACTGGAGTTCAGGGACTGCAAACACATTCCCACTCCCCTGTGAGAGAGGACATACAAGGATTGTTTCTGAACTGTGGGCTGCCACAGCTATGAGGATTCAGGCACCAGTTCTGCCAACCTGACCCAGCATGTTTTCCAGGCAGGAACCAACAGCGAGTGCCACTCATCTGAGGAGTGAGTTACCACTTTCTCCTCAGCATCTGCAGGCTACAGAGGCAGCAGGACATCTATTTTTATTTCTCTCCAGCAGAAATTGCAAAACTACTGTTTTCCTCATCGGAAAAATTAGAATAAACTCCAGTCATTCAGACAGTGCTAAAAATAGTTACGTTATTTGGATGGCAGACACACAAGACATACCCACCCTAGTGCTGTGTGCACATCTGTGTGCTAAACAGACTTCAGAGATCCTGCAAGGAATGCTTTACAACTGCATCTGCACATTATTTTACATGCTCTCTGTCTTCCCTTAATGAAGCACAGAGTCTGAAGAAACAATCCAGACCGTAAGAAATATTTTCTCGGGGTTCTTGATTACGAGAGAGGCTTTCCTGCACCCCATGCACACCTTTTCTTGGAGAGGCTTTCCTGAACCCCATGCAATATTGCAGCACTGCATGAGCTCGAGGACTTCTAGTTCTTCTTTGGTCTTAATACAAAGAACACAATGAACCCTCACACTTCTCATGTTTGACTGAGAAGTTAATTCTTCTGGAGATGCTGCAAGAAACACTGCCCTCCAAGGTAACTGCTGCCAATGAGTCATTGGGAAGGGAATGGAGGTCACATCCAGTGGGCAGGGAGTTTTAATACCTGTATTTTAATTTAAGTTCATTTAATATATTGATACTAAACCAACTGAAGGAGCTAAATCATAAATAACCATTCATTTAGATGATTCAGACGATAAATTATGCTATGAATGAATCAAGTGACTGTCCAATAAATCAAAGATGCAGAACTGACTTTCACAGCACAACTAAATGATATTACTTTTCATCTACTAACACAGGTAACAGCTTTATTTCTCCTTCTAACAGAGACAGAATGTCTTGTATTTCTCTGCAAGGTGCTCTTTCATTTGAGCAGTCAACTCTTCCTTTTCTGCAGTTTTGTCAGCTGAGAGAGAATTCTGCTTTGGTGTTAGAGACATGAGCCCCTGGCCAGCCCAGCCCAGAGATGTACTTTTGCCCAGTGCAACTCAGAAAAAAACATTCCTGTTGGACTCAAACTGAAGATGGAACATGGGAACTATAAATCCATGTACAGGAAGTGAACTACATGCGACAATATAAATATTAATATCTGAAATGTTACCCAAGACTAAAAGGTCTCGGTATCTCCAAAGATATGATCTGGGTGGACCAATCAAAAAGAATTGCTATTAAAGGATGAATGCCAGCAGTTGAAAATTACTCACTTGCATAAAGAAAAAAAAAAATTTGAAAAAGTGCTTGTGGGAAAAAATGCTGCCTTCTTAAAAAAGCAAGCAAACAAACAAAAAACCAAGAAAAAACAAGCAACAATAAATAAAGAATTAAGTACTGAAGTCCTTCAAAATTAACTAGACAGCAACTAGACAGGAAAATATCCATGGTCCTAAGCTTCCCCTTGTAAAATAGAACATTATCAGTAACTGCCACATATGTCCTTTATTTCTCTTTGAATAGGTTTTAGGGGAGTGTTTTAGATAGTTTAAAAGACAAATTTCTGTTCAAGAACTGGCTGATACAAACTGAGTGTTCTTAATACTCAGGTAACATAGAACATATTGTCTTTACTCCAGACAAAGAATATAAATATTATTCGATTTTTTTGTGGATTTACATGACAGGAAACTACCTTTCTTTTTTCCTTCTTTTTTTTTTTGGTGTGTGCGTGTAAGAAAATTCCAACAGCACCATCAAACCAGAAACTTTCTATATGCTGTACAAAAAGCAGGTAAATGTCTTCTACTATAACACCACAGATGAACCTTCACATTTTGTCTGGGGTATAAACCTGATTTACAGAGAAAAAGCATCCACAAGAAATGCATTTTTTCAGAGTGTGCAAAAGGAGATGAAAGCAGCTGAAAAAGCCCATATACCTCATCCTCCTTGCTATACTCTTCACAGCAGATGTTTCTCCAGCAATATTAATTTTATCTAATTTCAATGCCAATAGGATTACACGATGTTAAACACTTATGTACAAATATGTGTGAATGTATGTATGTATAATATGTATAAACACATCTACGAGCACAGACAGACACACACACACACAATTATTCCTACACAGCTGTAATGGATGGGGCTCTATACACTTGGATTTCAAAAATTTTATTAATAATTACTTTCATGGGCCTACAACTTCAGTTTGGAAAAAATATAATGCAGTCAATTTTCAGCTTTTAACTCAATTCCCTTAGTATGCAATTAGCTAGTGGGAATATTTAAACAAGTCCTGACAGAAAACCTGCATCTCAAATGGCAATAAAAAGTAGTAAGTTCACTTCAGTCATAATGAAAATGACTTATCACAATGCAGGCTAGAAAAGAGAAAATATTTTATTTGAGCAACCAGAAATTAACTGTATGCAAGGGAAAAATTTTAAGAGAAGTGATTAGAAAACTGACGTAAACAACTCAAAGTAAAGGAATAAGATGAAGCAAAAGAATTAAATGCATAAATCTGCTGATGATTTTGGAACTGTTTTTCACAGGCCATATCAATAGAAAAGGCCTAAAAACAGTTTTCCCCTTTAGAAAAACTGTTTGCAATTAAGAATTCTTCACCTGCATCCAAAGAAAAGAATTTATTTCAAAACAAAACCTATCTACAAAAATAGGTGTAAGGGTGCTATTACAGAAATACTTTGTTTTCCACTGCACTTGCAAATTTTTTAAGTTGACTGCATTAATGTTTGAATATTCCAAATCAATCAACTGATCTGTTATTGAGGGATTTACTGGGTTGAAAGTCAGACTTACGTCATCCATAAAATCAATCAATGAGGATGAAGAGGAGGAAAAGGAATCCTATTTTAATGAAAACAGCAGTAAAAAAGAGAGAGAGAGAGAGAGAGAGAAAGAAAAGGATGAAGAAAACTGTTCAATATAAATAAAAGTGCAAAAATAAAGAACCGTAAATAACAAATGGCAGTAATAGTTACCTCAATAAGTTTTCATTAATTGCCTTTCATGGACAATTAATTAATGTACTATCTGTAAAGAAACCAGTGTTTTTCCAGTATTTACTCAATAAAGTATTATTGTTATACTCTCAACAGGACTCTTATACTGAAAGTAATTTATAAGGTAAATTATTACACAGGAAATTTAAAAATTATGTTAATTGTGAGGACTTCAAGAGAGAACAATGAATTAGTGAATACATAACGAGAAGAAAGAGAATTTTGGGACATCAGTAACAGCAGGGATTATGCTCCTTCAATGTGATGGTCCTGCATTTGCATCAGGAAAAAAATGGGCAAACTTTAGATTAATGCCTAACTGTAAAGGTGGTGCCTTGTATCCTATGAATTCAGTTTGACCAATATTTCAACTCAACTGTTTTTTTAAAAGAAAGATGATGATTTGCTTACTGTTGATTAGAAAAGAAGATAATAAATGTATAGCATTTTTTAAATACTTTCCTGCCAGGCTTTATACCTATTCTGTTTTTTTGTCTAGAAGTGACAAAGGTATTAAACAGATTCATTTTTAAAATAAAAGGATCTGTGGAATGGAGATGAATAGCAATTATCTGGATTTTACAGATCTTTGTAAAATGAACAGATGATGAAAACAACCTAAGAAACAGTACCAATGACTTCATGGGATGCAATCAAGGATGGTTTAGTATTTTTTAGTTTTTACCAAACCACTACCTGCATTACTTAGCATTTTTCTGAATACAAAGAAAAGCCATTTGAACAACTATGCTTTCCATGTTCACTGCAAAATCAGGCAAATTTCTTCATTCAAAGTATGAGAGAGAATTCACTCTGATTACAAGCATTGAAGAGAAGACAGCCAGCACAGTAAATGATAAACAATTCTCAGGTATTATTATACACAAATATTATTGGTGCAATAAAATTAAAATACAGGAGCAAACTCTCAACAAATATGCACAGAACCTGCACACAATAGCAGTTCCATTGAACAGAGTTAGAATAGCTGTGCACTTACTTCAAATTGATCCAGAGCAGAGGTAGGCGCATTCAAAAATGCCAAGAAAGAATTCTGTGAGTCTTGGTGCTTTACACCTAGAAAACAGCAGCAGGTTTTTAAGCTACAGAAAAAAATGACCTTCTCATGGAGGACCTTTGCCTTGCTGAATCACAGTTTTGAGTGTCCACCTGAAACACCTACATGTTTTGAAATAAGCTGCACATTTGTTTTCCAGAGTAAAAGACTTTTTAATGGACAAGCACATGTTTAATCAACCTTTCCCAAGCTAGGATGTGTGTGGTGTGAGCTCCATGTGGAAACACACTCTGTGTCTGTGTCTGTTATGCAGACAGCACTGGTTTCTCAGGTGCTCCTGTCCTTTTGCACCACATAGTAATGCAGCAAGTGCCACTCCTACTCTGGTGACACGTGGGACGCCCCACTGTGGCAGTACAGCTGGAGCCAGCAAAAACGCGGCATTTCCAAACAAGATGGGTTCCTTGAGCCATGCTTTGTGCCTGCCTGCCCATCTCTCCCTGCTGAGTGTCTGGCAGTAACACAATCCTGGGTGAAGCTTCAGATGTTTCTGTCACACCACACCATTTAGGTGATTCTCAGCAGCGAGCAGAGAGGGAACGCTGCATGGTCCAGAGCTGCAGAGGCTGGCACACATTGGCTCTAACTTGCTCCACCTGGTACGGTTTTATTTCTTCTTCTTTTCTAATTCAAGTTGCTGTGTGGGTGTCTATACTTCACAGATGTGTACGAACTCTGTTCTTCTCCATGCTATAAACACATGATATGGACATACACATATGTATCTATTATGACCAGAGCCTGCAGAACTGTGTGCATCTCAAAACAATGATGCTATCAGAAGTTACCCATTTCTTTTCAAAAATGTCAGTCTTGCTCTAATTAGCCATATCACTCTATATATTCTAAATACAACCCAGAGTGAATGAAGTTACAAAGAACCCTTTCCTCTTTAAAATATAAATACACTGAAATCACAGTAAAATGCTAAAACCAGTTTTCAAACTACTGACAACTTTATAAAATACTCTCAGCAGTCTTTTCCCCAGCTGTCTAAATTTCTGGAATATATTTATAAACAGGAAAGGATTAGGTGCTAAGCCAAACAATCCCTTCCTAGAAATCAATTTCCACACACTGCAAGTTACTCTACCACTGTACCTTGACTACGTTCGAATATTCTATACAGTTCATAATTCAAACTGCAAAATATTTTTTCTTTTAAGAGAAAACCAAATCAAACAGGTAACGATTTATATTAAGGTGTATTTCTATCAGACTATTTGAATAATTGCAGTAGAATATTAGTAATACAATTCTGTTAAGATACATGACTAATGTTTCCTTGATTAGTAATTTTTTTTGCTTGCTTGTTTTCAGCAAAGAGTAAATGTTTATTTCACCAAAACAATAAGGTTTTAAACACTGAAAAAAATATTGTAAAGTATGAATTATAAGTTCATAACATTATTTAGCACAAAGGAAAATTTCAGAAGTCAAGTAACCATGCATAGTATTTAAGGAAGTTCAAGAACATATAAATGAAAGCTAAACACGACAAAAAGTATTTTTGCCTCCTGGGAGATGCTACCAAGAGCTTCTCTCCAAGCACTTGGAGGAAGCATAATCCTGGTATCAGTGCTAAGCATTAAAATGAGGGAGTATCAAGTCCCTAAGTCTTATTTGCTAACTGGCAGCATTTTTTGCTATGTATAAGTTTGTTATGTGTAAGTTTGAATTATTGTTACCAGTCGATCAGCACTGGGAGGCCTATACATAGGAGATTAATGTAAACTATAATATTTATTGACTGACCGGCCATTAAATTGGAAGAGCTGAACAATATTTGACATTTCAATGCAGAAACTGTTGCCAGGGTATTTGAATTCTGGAGTTCACATAGTTCCCTACAGAAAATTAGGTAATTCCATTTGGCCTGAAAAATATTTCTTCCCACGTGACCCATAAGGTACAAATATTAGAGCTACTACAGAAACTGCAAAGAATCAGCCAAAACTTTAATCAACGCTTAATTAATTTTTTTTCATTGCAGAATTACCAAAAAAGCCTCTTCTCCCAGCAACAATGCAAAACAGTGTTGGACAGATGCAAAAGTAATCCCAGAATATACTCCTAATACCACAGCAAAGCGCTCATGACCACTCTGCTCGCTATGTGGCTGCAAAGTCTATCAGTGAAGTTATCCCAGAAACAAACATATGCTATGAATTCCTCTGCAGTTGTTTACTCTCTGTGTACAGAGGCCCAAAACACTCAGAGATGAACAACACTGTGATCAGTACTGATGTCTAAATACCTTCACCCATCATAAAGGAGAAAAGGTTAGAAATGCATCTATACTGTCTGGCAGTAAATCAACATACACAGGCCAAATAAAAACAATGCAGTCTCAGCTCAAACAATACCTCATTGGTTCAAAGGGACCAACAAAACTGAGGCATATTACAAGTATCAGAAGTGCAAATGCAACTACTGTGGGTACATCTTGACACCCAAGTGTTGTGCTCACATGTTGGTATCATATTTTAATTTCAAGGTGACACTTGATTGATAAGATGCACCCACCAATGTGACACACTATTTACTTGGATATCAGTTGCCATACCCTTTTCTGATCTAAGCTCTTCTGTCTCCTTTTTCAGCCTTTCGATGTCTGCCAAAAGCTCCATGTTCTTCTTCTCAGATTCCTGCAATTTACTTCAAAAGAGCACAAAAAAATATATGTAAGTATTGAGAACCCAAGATACAAGTCACTCTTGTTCCTGATGTCTTCAAATACCAGAATAAATCTACTGGGACCTGTTTAGTTTACGTAAGAAAAAACATTTATCTATTGAATAAGTTCATGTTTTTCATGTTTCTAAGTAATTGCATGAGCTTGTATCCTGTGAATGAAATAAAAGACTATGCATTTTTATGTTTTAAAAAGTACTGTTTTTCATTAAAATTTATTTGTTGATTAAGTGCCTGTGATACTAATAGATTCAGTTGAACTATTTTTTTCTCAGTTCCTTTACAGTTGGTTGTTTCAGTGCTTTCTGACTCACAGCTCAGAAGTAACACTCCTGTGCAATTTGTGCACATTTCTCATTCCTGCCTGTCAAAGTAAACACTGGTTCTCCTGTTCTTATAGGATTTCCAATGCTGCCTGTCATCACATTACCTGGCCTGAAAGACATTCAGGGTAGGTGAAACATAGAAAAGATGTTCCCATTTTACAGGTAACATACTTTTATCTCATCTCTGTCCTACTGCTTTCGTAAAGCTACAAAACACACCAGTGCTCTGAGCAGGACACCTGGAAATGGAATGGCTTCCTACCAAACCCTGTTTCAGGCATTCACACAACTCAGAATAAATTCTGTTGTGGGGGTGGTGAGGTAGAAGTGAGAGAGATCTGAGGAAGGAATAAAAAAAATCATAGTAGTCCATTAACCATGATTACTTCTTACTGAGCAAATCAGTACACAATAATTGATTTTAGTCAGCTAACCCAGTCTCTATCAGCAGAATGGAAAATAATATATTCTAAGACACAAATCCAAACTATGGATTTGGATTTGTTATCACAACTAGAAGAGATCATATTATTAAAAGAGAATCTGTTCCCTCTGAAAGACTTCAAGATTTCAACTTTCCCCAGTAAGTGTTCAAACAATGAAGAGAGATGTGGCGTTTCTTTCTCATCTCGGTGCATGAAACTGGCATATCATTCATGATCAGATTTCTACAGACAAGGTAGATAAAACAATGATTTGATGACATTTCCTGGGAGGTATCAAAGTAAATTTGCATCAGAACAATTGAGTCTTACCACTCTGTAGAGATACAGGAAGCTTTGACTTTGTTCAGCTCATCTTGAATAGCCTGTTTGGCTCGGATTTCAGCATCAAGAGCAGACTGGAGCTCCAGCCTTGCAGACATATCCAGCTTTGCAAAGCGTCGCATCTTCCAGGGCATGTCCTAGGAAAGGATCAAAAAAGGGAAGAGAAAGAGGAAAGGAAGCTCAACATGAGGAATGCAACTGACTTTAACAACTACATCTCTCAGTCTATTATGTCCTTATTGTAAGACTTCCTTAATTCCAAAATAATCTAAAATTAAGAGTAGTGTTAGTAGTAGTATACAAATTTTATGTTTTATGCTGATCTCAACAGCAAAGCGACTTTGTGAAATCTGGTTTTGATATGCCTCCATTCAGATGACAGCTATGAAGAACATCCACACTTCACAAGTGAAAGATTGAAGGTTTCAATAAAAACATGATTTCCTTCAACAAATTCATATATGACTACAAAGTAGCTACTTCAACTATAACATAGATAAAATCACATTATAAAGATATTGGTATTTAATTATTTGATAAACAATAAATTTGGTATTCAGTTATTCAGAAGATCTAGGAAAGTTTAACTTTCAATTAACACAGACTCTGCAGATAAGTTATTGGTGCAGCTGAAACTGTCAAATCAGTGTTTTTTTCTTAAAAAAACCCCTTCCGACGTATGGAAGTAAAGTCTTACTGTAGCTCTTGCACCCAAACTGGAGTTCCTCAGGGCTTCCAGCTCTTCTGTCATTTTAGAGGCCAAGGCTTGAAGATAACCTCGAGCATCTTTTTCATCGCTTACCCTACACGATTACATAGGAAAAAATAAAGTGTTTTAATCAAAGAACCTAAAGAAAAAACAGAAGTCTCTTCAACAAGCCAACAACCAGAAACAGATAAATCAGAATACAAAAAGAGTCATAAAACATAAGGATAAAAACAACACAACAAAAACCCAAACAGAAAACCACACAGAAGTGTGTTTTCACACTATCAGCTACCTGAAATTGAGACTGTGAGAAAGAAATCTTTCAACCTATTTTTAGGGAGCAAATTAAGACAAAATTGACAACCAATAATTAACAATTCAATTGTCCAGACAATACTGGAACTCGTGGTTAACTTTACTGTACCAATTGACTATGAGAACTAGGAGTTAAACAGTGATGTTATTTCAAGAAGCGCTAATTAAAAAGGGAGAGTCTACTTTTAATGTTATTAAACAGCATAGGCCAGAAGAGGCTCTCTCATCCACCAAGCTTGTTTTCTATCCAGACATGTTTTCTGGGTGAAAAGACAACAAGGAGGAGACATGCCTGTTTTTCAGATTCTTTGATCATCAGTTACAAAGAAAGAACAACAACTTTCTGTGATTAATCACAACAGAAGGTTCTTTCTTTACTTTGCCTCAGGTGTTAACATAGAAAAGAAAGTTGCTAAAAAAATTAACTCACTGAAACTAAGTAACTTTTGAAAACCCTCAAACAAACAAACAGAAAAATACCCCAACACCATCCCTCCCACCTCATTTCCTGACATGTCTGGCTCTAAACATGTTCATTTTGCCCACAGAAGAGCAATCTAAGCTCTGCAACACCAGGCCTTATGCAAGTTCCTGAGCTGCCTCAGAGAGCAGCAGGGTAATGCCACAGTGATCACAGTTAAGTCTATCAACTCCAAACACTGAAATGTTTAGGATGTGCTCTAAGTACTGAACCTCAAATAGCTGTAAATAAAATATAGGAAAGTGGGAAAATATCTTTTCTAACTCATGAGAATTAACTTATCCTTGCCTCCCCATCTTTAAAAGCAACTCTAAACCTGAGTCTGTTGCTCTGGAGATGAGAGCTCTCCAGATGGTTGATTTTGTTTCGCAGTGACCTTCCAGCAAGAAGTGATTCCCCCTTCGTACCTGTAAGGCAATGTAAGTTTTTCTGGTTGATACTACGGGGTTCATAGGCAAACAGAACATTGCTGCAAATTTACCATTAATTATACAAGTTTCAAGACAGATTTATAGATAGTTGCCAGGAGGCAAGAAAGACAGGGAGCACATACTCTGAACTGTCATGGGCAAGGGAGGAACTGAAGAGCTTTCCAACAGTGGCCTCAGGGCAAGATCACACCCTAAAAGCCATGGGCTAAATATCTGCAGATTGTGGTGACTTTTGGCTGTGCAGTTTAAGGTTTATTTAAGGAAGACAGACTACTGTAATACAGAGGACCCAAAAGCAAAATTAGCAACCATTTTCCACAAATCTCACACCCAACATGTAAACGCAAATGATTATTGGGCTTTCTTGTCTTTGTCTGCTGTTTAAAATTTAGTTCAAGAGGTGGGGAGGAATCCAGGAAAACCCTGCACGTCCTGACTATTAAAGTCACTGAGAGTTTTTACACTAATGAGTCACTGTTTTTCCCAAGGTACATCAGAACTCAATGGAAGCAGCATACCAACTTTTTTTTTCGTAACATGCTGGATGACACATTTTGACAACAGGGTAATCAGAGCCTACACAAACCACTTAGGCTGTAACAGTGAGCAAAAGATATAAAAAGTAGCTAAAGATGCTTTTTGGAGGTGGAGGATGCATAATTAAATACACTGCGGAGGGAAAAAAAGCTTAAGCAGGAATAAAAAGAATGTGAGGCTCTCAAGGTGAGAGCAAGTTCTCCTGATGTATGAGGAGGAAAAGAGATTTAGGAATCAGCTTTTAATTTTCTCTATTTTTAATGACACGTAAAATCTTTGCAGAAAAAAATGGGCCCAATTTCTATGTCCAACTTTATGATGCCACACAGATCCTTCACAATGGAAGGTGAGGAAACACTTCAGTTATTTGGTTTATGGTGAACAGAACCCTCAGGTTCCAAATGCTGAAAAGCTGCACATGCAAAAACCTCAGAGAGATGTTCCACAGACAAGCAGAAATCTAGAAAATGAAAATATAAATATTTACAAATAACTGTACTGAGTTCAAGGGTACTGCTCAAGCTCTGGAAGATGGCAAATTAAAGCAGTATAATTTGGAACTGAGGTGGTTTTGCTGTCCACTAGATGGCAAAATTCTCTAAATAATGACACACGTTATTAAACATTATGTGGACCCAAGAGCTCTTGGCACTTTTTTGTTCCTGTTTTCCTGGGGTTGTTCCATTTGGTTGGCTTTAAAAATCTAAAACTGAACAAAAAAAGAGCAGGAACAGCAAATTAACTCTTGCTAATGTTGCTCTCCTTGACCTCATTTTGACAGAGAGCCCTGACAAGCATACCAGGGGACCTAAGAAGACCTTCAGGTTCCACCTAGTCACTTCTTTCTTTATTGAAAATTTGAGTTAACTGTTCTGTTTTCAATATAATTGCCCTTCAAAGCTTAGTTCCTTAATGCAAAGAATCCAGAAGATAAATATTGTACAAATTCCTGTAAAATTACATATAACTTTTTGGTTGGAGACATCCAACATCATGACAACCTCCACATAACCACAGGCTGCTATCTGTATCGTGTTGTCAGGATGCTCAGGAAGTCTGTGCCTTCCAGCTGGAACCAAAGGACTAAATATAAAATGGATCCAAAGCACTAAAGCATTTTGCTCAACGGAAGTGGTCAACAGTGGGGTCTTACACCAAGCTTTGTTTAGCCTGATTTAAAAACCCCAAGGAAGTCTGAGAGTCATGACTCCTCTAGTCTCTCAATGCTTTTAAATTTCTTTTGTTAAACCAGTATGCTCAAAGTTTTCAACTTCATTTTTAATTTCTCCCCTGGTGTCTCCAATGAAATCTGGTTTTTAAAAATACTTCTCTAAAAATTTTTAACACTTCCCTCTGCTCCCAAGCCCTGAAATTTCACCCAGTCCTCCAGAATTTCTATTTTAAAGATAATTAACTTTTGACTATTCTTACCTCAAACACAGCACATCTCAGAATTTTACATGTTTTGAGCATGCATGGAATTTCTGCTGTATTTTGTTCACAATTTGTATGTGCTTTTTTTTCCGAGAGCAAACAGATTTTAAAAGAACCAAAAAACCCCCTACCCAAATTTCAGTGCTTTTCCAGGTTGGTTTAGTTTGGAAGTGTTGGGAGGGGGTAGCTGGTACTTGTTTTTTGTTTTTTCTTTTGGTGGTGGTTTTGTGTTGGTGGTTTGTGTTTTCAGTGAACTTAATTAAAATAAAACCAACAATAGTACAAAAAAAATCTAACTGATAAGGAAAAAATGAACTAAATATTGTGGTAAACAACCACGACAGCTTCTGGGCAGCTGAACCTATGCTTAACATCCATTCTATAGGTAAAACAGGTAGGATTCAGCTCATCCACATAAACATACTCAACACCACAGAATTATCCATCTGACATGAGGTGTGCAGGCTTCCATTTCAACCTGTGGTGAGAAAAACAGACTTCTAGAGTACTAATCATGGGATTTATTGAGTTGTAGGACTTCTACAACTAGGTTAGATTAATCCCTCCCAAGTCAAGATTCTTGCCAAGTACGCTGGGAATCACCACCAAGATTTCCAGTGACCTCCTTTCTGCACAGCACAGAAATACGGTACCACAGCTATTTAAAATATTCCTTTTTAAAGTGACTGCATTAACCTCCAATGCAATTAATCTCTTTCCCATCTCCCAGAGGAAAATTTATAGCTGACTATAAAAGCTTCAATATTTCTTACTCTTGTCAAGGAATGATGAGTGATTTGGCTAATATAAACTCGTCAATATAATAACTCCATTAAGGCTGAATGATACGTGAGGGTCTGCTGAGTCCACAATAGAATTTGCAGTGAAAGTTTGATTTGATTCTTTATATTAATGTATTGCCTTGTTTATGGTGTCTTGAGATAACAACAGCAAGATTAAAAGGTTTTCATACATTATCCCTGAAGATGCAATAAAGCAGAGTAAGAAAGCAGGTAAAGGCTAAAGAGAATGTGGTAAGATGTCAAAATTACTCACAGATTATAAAACCTGGGAGAAACAGAAATTTAAAAGTGCCCCTGGAATCATGAAGAAAGGGACAAATCTTAACTATCCAAAATGTGAATTCAAAGTAATTTCTTGAGAGGCATCCTTTAGATGGCAAAGCACTTAAAAGAATTTAGGGACCTCTTGGGCTTGTGTTACTCCAAACAGGGCCAAAAGAAGTCCCTTGAACTACTACAGGCCGCTGAGCAAACTGTTTACAAAACCAGTAACTAATTCCATCTACTGTCTCCTATCCTTCCTGGGTCATGATAAAAAAATGCCACTTTTTAGGAGGTGGAAGTAATGCACCCAAAATACATATATCACTGTAATATTGTGTGAGAAATCAGTTAAATTTTCAAGAAGGAGCCCACAAATTCTCCCCTACTTTCCTAGCTCCAAGGCATTCCATTGTCACACTGAAGATGTGGACAGGTATGGACTTCAATTGCATGCTCTTCTGAGTAAAACACAGGCTCGTGACTGATTAAATAAGACCAGTTTTCCTCAAAATTATTGGGTTTTTTATTTTGAAATATTTATCATTATAATAGATACTTAAACACTTCATATAGCACCCATGTTCCCCACAGAAGAGCCTAGTTTCAGTATGCAGTGCTGAATTCTAAGAAAAGCAAATGGACATGACCAGATTATCTGGGTAACACATGGAAAAATCTAAACATAAGGAAAAAATGTGACCTAAGATAAGGCCTCACATAGCTGAAAGAAATTTAACATAAGCAGAGAAAAGGATGGAGGGAAAATTGAGATGTGTTTCGTGATGAAAAACTGGAACCAAGCCAGACTTTTTAAATTCCCTTAATGTTTGCCCTCAGTACTTCTATTTTTCCAGTTACACATAATTCTTTAATTTTTAGTTCTGTACTATTTAGAAGACACTATACTATCATAAGGGACCAGTAAAATGGTGACTGTTACTCAGAAAGTTCAGTCTTGCCTGTTCTTGATCTTTTTTCACTAAGTATCTTCAGAGATAAAAAGAAACTCAAGCCCAAACTCTTTTATCCTTTACAGTGACATCCGTAACAGGAAAAATGCTTTATCATTTGCCTGAACCACATCAGTAATACATCTTAAAATATTAAACACTCTCATAAAAGGAGAAGGTACATTCTTAATGGCTGTTGGTACATTTTTACATTGTGTTGAGTGCAACAATCCACAATTAATTCTGATTTGTCTTTTCCTATAACTGCCAAGTCATATAGGAGTTTTCATACATAAATCTGAAAAATTGTGTTTGATTACCTTGGTGCAATATGACAGATAAGTACTACCTTAAAGCTATAAGGAATGTGAAATTATAGACTTGTCTCACTTGTTACCTTGTTGGTTTTTTTTCCGAATAAACATTTCTAGTTGGCCAAAAATTAAAAGTTGTTGAAATTACCAGTTAAATATATTTTTTTTAAACTTTTGTGACTCAGGTTGTCCACTACTATCACCATTGTGAGACAAAATTTAAAAGGAACACATAGAAAGTGGACCCTTTAAATTTTTTAGCTTCTGCTTCACATACAATGCCTTGAGACAAATTGGACTTCGTAAAAAGATCAGCATTACATACATTTATGCAAAAAACATTGTTTAAAATACATTGGAAACCCAGAGGATGGCCCTTATGCCTTGTTATGTATTCACATGGCACTCTTCAAAAGCCAAAATTCTCTGTATCTGGACAACAAAATTGAACTAACATTACAACAATACCAAAATAGGTTTCTCTAAAACAATGTTTCCCATTTTTGCCTGGACACAACAAATTAGATTTTTTTCACTAACACAAGATAGGAAAAACAGGGGGTAGGAATAATCAATCAATCAGTAACAGAAAAATACTAGTAGATCATGATGAAGTCTTCCTGGAAGTGGATAATCTGTAAAATAAAATGTCTGAATGCCAATTCATTTTGTAGATGTGAAACACTTCAATGGAGCATTAAAGGTAAGGGGAGATAAACAGGAATGAAGAGGAAAAATAAGTATAGAAAAACTTAGAATGCACAATTTTTTCTCTTAATAGTTTCAACCTTTTTTCTTCTCTTTAATTTACTAGAATTGGACAGAAGACTAGAAAGATAACATCACTATTTAGCAAAAGTACCATTACAAACATCACTTGACTGGCTTTGTGGTAGTCTCAAATACTCTCCTTGTAAAAAAATCACATAAAAGTTGTACTGTATTTGCTTCCTTCTGACACATGCCAAGCAGATGAAGGAAATGAATGCCGAGACACACTCAGCCACTACTTTTCCCAGGCTTGCTCCCTCTTGGAGGTGTGAGCTCAGCACGATTCCTTTCAGCATTCTTCCATAGCCACAAGCCACACCCAATGGCCATGATTCTTCTTCACTTTGAAAAGCTCTATTTGGTGAGACACTTTCACTCTTAAAGAGGAACACAATTTTCTGGATTTGTATATTATAAAAATCTCAGCCAAAACCCCAGCAGAATCCCAGACGGGTGTGAGGTTTCAGCTCAGCACTTCAAGTGCCATGTGCAAAGACAAAAACTCAGCACCAGCCCCATCACACACTGAGGGGTTTCTGTCATGCCATGAGAGCAGAGCACTCACCACTGGATGATCTCAGTGATCTGGGCCTCCCAGTGAGCCACAGACTCCTTCTTATCAGCCAGGTCTCTCATCTCTTCCTCCAGCTGCCGATTATTCATACTCAGCCTCTCAAACATGGTGGTGAGCTGAAGGAGAATTTAAACAACTCATTAAAAATATAAACTGCTGTGATTCCATCACTGTGCAGACTCAAAACCATATGTTCCCCTCTCCCACACCTTGCATCTGCTTTGGAAATCGGTACTGGCCATCACAATGAACACCATGTAATGATAAAAGCCAGAATCTCTTCTTACATATAACCTTAGCTGTACTGAAAATCCACTTTTAAGGACTTGAACAACATTTTTACTCTATCAATTTAATGTGCTTTCTGAGAATTAGTCTCCAAATACCTCTAAAACTCCTAGAGGGTTTCTGCTTTGCCCCATATAGGCGTGGAATGTTCTGTATAGAAAAATCTACACTAGAAGAGCAAAGCAAAGGCATAAAAATTGTTATGGCTCAGATAAGACTGCTGAACCTCTCTCTTGTTTAGTAACCATGGAGAGAGAGAGACTGAACAGATACAAGCATGAGACAGTCCTGAGATTCTCCAGGTGTCTCACATTCCTTTATTTTTCATTTGACTGACTTGTAGACAGGGAAATTGAAATTAAATGCACATCTCTAAGTACATTATGTTATACCTAGCAATTAACCTCTCTCATTCAAATTGCTGCCATTCATAGAGGCACATTCTGCAAGACAAAAGCCACAGCTAACCCAAGCTGGTAATGGGAACTAAACCTTCATTATGTTAAGTAATTATTCAGAAAGTCAAATTGGAATCAGAGACCTGACAGACTTTATAGGAAGGACTGCTTAGAAGAATGAAATCTCAGGTGAAAGCTTCTTTTAGTAATGAAATATATTAACAATTCAAAATGATAAAAAAATGGCCAATTTAAAATCTGTTTTTCTTTTTACTCCAAATATGAATAACTCCACACCCTATTTATCATTTAAATGGGCTTATACTTTAAATATGCCTACTTATTATATGTCATTTGACAAGAAAAATACAAAGGTAATGGGTGAAGAGAAAGAAAGCAGAAAAACTATCAAAGTGACTAGGCTCTTTCTTATTTTTCTTGGACTAAGCCTACCTATAGGCATATATATTGTCTGTCTTATACCAGTATGAAAATACACTGTAATTTGAGCAAAGACATGCAAACATGCTTACTTTGAAGAACACTGTACTTTCATCATATTTTTAGAAAATCTAATGCATTACAAAAGGAATAGACAAGTTTAGCAAGACTTGGATAATGCACAACGAACTTGAGTAACCTGTCAAAATGAACAATAAAGAGACAATCCAAATGCACGAATCAGAATCATTTCTTGCTCAACACACTTCAGTTAATATGCCTTATCATTTGTATTTTTTTAGTATCTCAAAGTAACACTTAATCTCAAAGGGTAGGAGGGGCCCTGGTATTTCAAACAATTGACATGTAAATGTACCCTAAATAATCACATCATTAACTATGTATTTTCATATTTGGGTCACACAATGAAATAATCCTTTTTTGTTGGCTTACAGTGCTGTCTAGAATTAATCTCACCAAAATATAAAACCATCTAATTCCATTCCCTCACATAATATGCATATATATATATATATATATATATATATATATATACATGCATTCTCAATTTCTGCTTTCAGTTAAGAGTTAGTAATAACCAATGCAGTTCCATATTGTCCAATCTGTACATAGAATACAATAGTTGTAAACACTAATCACTACTTACCTTATCAAGTTCATTTGTAAGTTTTTTGTTTTCCTCTGTCAGCAGAATCTTTTCTCGCTCATACTTTTGTTTGAACTCTGTTTCAAATTCCTCTCTTTCACTTTGGCTGAGAAATAAAGTGAAGCAGAATTAGCAAGTTTTCTATTCTAACCCACCCCATTATTCATTTAAACACAAAGAGATCAATGCACACACATGTTGAAGGGAAGTACTGCACTGATAACAGCACAGCCTATTAAAATTAAGCAGTTTAATATACCACCATCTTAGGACTGCAAGCCAGCCTGTTGAATTTTACAGTTATTACAGAATCCATCAATACAAAATTAACAGAGCTCCACCAAGCCAATGTTTATCAACCCACTTATTCTTCAGATGTATCCTTTAAACAATGAGCAGCTGTAATCCTGCAGACCAAAGTATGTTTCGACATTGTAAAATGCTCAGGGCACATTCTTCTTTCACATGAACATTATTTTAAAACACACATTTCTGTAATTCCAAGTTTCACACAGAATGACAGGCAAAAAATGACCACATATGAAACCAGAGCATACAGAAGCTAAATTAGACCACCTGGGGCTGGGTCTCTGATGAGAGAAGCTTATATGGGCTAGTCTTTGGGCAATTTAGAACAGCCCAGAAGTCATATCTGAACTGTTAATTCAGGTATCATATACTCACTATGAGCAAAAAGTGGATGGATGACTTACACATTCCACCAGATTCTACAGCAAGTTTGGACCTTTCTTTCTGAGAAAGTCTCACAGTAGCTGTTTCCCCCAAACCTTCCCTTCTCCCTTGGATGTCACTCAGTAAATGAGAACCCCTGTCTGATTCTGCTTAATATCAACTTTGATGTTGCACAATAAATGTGAGGACCTGAAAACAAATAAAGCTGCAGGCCCTCTGCCAAAAAACACATGGAATTTCCTTCAAGTGGTGCACAGCAATGTTTTAGATGTGTAACTCCCACCTTGTATCTACTGTTCTCAGATTCACTAGCCTTGCATCTTGTATCATCCTTACCAATTATTCAGGTCACTGGCACAAAGTTCATCAGTAGGTTGACAGAACTATACTATAAATGCCACAGATACAGAAAATAATCACTCAGCAAACACCACTGTCTAGTCTAAAAAGACTTGAAAAAGTGCCCAGCATTAAAGGTTAACTCTGTAAAAATAATATCCAGGGGAAACCTTGTCTTGAGCACTGAAATTTTTTTTCTAGATACTGACTGGAATTTCATACAATGCAAATATAAATTACATTCTTGCCTCTTTTTCTGAGATGCAGAACTATTGCAGCTCTGCCTAACTGAGAGAACATCCTCCAAAGATGAGAAATGTCAGTGGTTACAGTGAACCCAGTTAAGAGCAATGCTGGTTTGAATTTCCTACTCTTAATTTGAAATTCATTTAGTGCTTCAACCACTCTTTGAAATCTAGTACAACATGTTAGACTCATGGTGAAAGTCTATGTTGCCAGGCATCCTTTGAAACATAACACCTCATCCTAGTAAAGTTACATACTATCGCACTGTTTAAATGCCAAGTTTGAAATTCACCACCACTCCTTTTCTATACCAACAGATTCCATGCATATGATGAAGAGCGCAGGGAAAAGGCAGGAAGAGATTAAAGCATTGGCTGTCATAGGAATTAATAACAGGTCCTGCTTCTGTTTTCAAGGTATAGATACAAAGCTAATTTTGGAGACAGAAGACCAAACTAACTTTTAATGAGTTTCTTTTATGCAGCTTCCAGGGGTTTGTTTAGGGGTTTTTGTCTTAAATTTACTCCTTTAATGCTTTAGGGCTCAAAGCAGCCATAAATAGTGGATAGGCGGTGGATTAAGGACACTGGATTAGTGAAAGAGCCCGACATATTTGTAATTTTCTATATTTTACATTCTTAACTTGGCTGGTGATTGTCATTATCCCAGTAAGTCAGATTGCTACGGTATAATAGAGAAATGAAGATAAATTTGAAACAGAGGAGAATGTGGGTATAATCCATCACACCCAAACAGCGACTCAGCAAACAACAGAAATGTGACAGACTCCATAGGTGTACCTTGGACAGGCAGCAAGATCAAAATAATGCTTTTGCTTTGAAGCCTGGCATACTCCTCTCCCATCAAACTTCTCTCATCTAACATTTAGCTATGTGTCTCCTCCTTAACTTAAGAAAATATACATGACCCAGCTTTTTATCAGTAAAACTGCAGCAAACCACATGCAAGCAATGTGAAATACTGCTTTATGGTATCACTTTGTCACTCCAGCTCTTCATTGCATCTGTACAAAGTGGCCAAATATTTTATCTTACTGCTTTGAAACCAGGAAAAATAGATTTGAAACAAACACCAGTCCCCAAGCTTCTTTATATCACACAATTTAAAACCAGCAAACGCTGTTCTATAACACTCTCTGCTTTATAAATCCATCATGAAATGATGGGCCTAAAAAAGGTTTCTACAAGTGTGATTTATTTTACACAGTTTCTTGTATCTTCTTTTGAAATATTTCCTAATGACAATTCAAAGAAATGGAATCTCATGCTACATGGATCACTGGCCTGATATTGTGTTCCTCTGCTTCCAACTTTAATAGCATGCAGTTTATGAGACTTCAGCAAAGCATAATCATTTTACACAGGTAAGTAATCTCTCCCTTGAAGACTTATGCTTTTCAAATAGCAAAAGTTAGAAAGCTTAAAATTGAAGGAAACAAAAATATCTATTTAAAAAATGAAAAGCAGAAACTACCAATGCACAAGCTACACAAAACTCTACATACAGATCTTGTCAAAGCTCTTACTTGATCCTTGCTTAGAATAACCTATGTAATTCACTCATCTTACACAGTAATACAACCACATCCTCTTACCAAGATATTTTTTAATATGCACTGAAGATTATTTTTAGACTACTAAAATATTTTTGCCAAACTGTATAAGCACACTTCAACTCCACGCCCACCCCAAGCCTATTGTTGAAATAATTCCACTTATTTCAGCACAAAGCCTCCAGGTGCTTCCTTTTCAGGGCTTACATTCAACACCTCTCTACTGGAAGACTCACAAAAAGCTTTTCATGCCAGACTATAAAAGCTACAAAACCAATATGGATAGGCAGAAACAGAAAAATCTATGTTCTTTTAAGGAAAACTACCAAATACTGAATGGCAACAGCAACTTCTCCATCCATTCCTTATGCTTAAGCTTCCCTTCTAAATTGGAGACGTCAGACCATAACTGGGACAGTGAACTTGTGCCTTTCTGTAGAGTCCTAATGCTTGCATGAGATTTTGCAGATTTATTTAACAGAAGACAGATAAGATTAGGCCTTCATCACTAATCATGTGTTTGGACAACTGACTTAGCATGATTCTGCAGCCCTTGCCATGAGGAGCCAAGCAGTGGACACTGGTTATGTGACACACTTCTGCTCACACTTTAAAATGCTCTCTTACACAACTCTCACACACTTGAAACACATGGTTACGATAGCACCCACTGTAGATTTGTACCCAGTTATTTTTTTATTTATAGAGAGAGACCAGACTGAAAGAGAGTTTATGAACGAGCTAGAACGGATCTAGTTAGAACGCCTGCAGCTGGTACAACATTAGAATTGGGAAAGGAGTTGTTAATCTGGTCACTGCTTGGAGGTATGATCCTTACAAACAGTTTAACTCTGCAGAAAGAGGCGTTCATGATTCTTCACTGAATATTCCTCCTGAGACACTGCTGGTCTCAAAGGAGTGTCACACCATCACCTTTATATTTTACAGGGCAGAATGGCCTTTTGTGCATTTTTAAGTCAGTAAAGTCAGTAAGTCAGTAAGCAAAGACCATTTAGTTGTGTCACAATGAAAACATGCTGTTGAGGCAAGTTTTACCTCTCCACCTAGAACAAAGCAGCAAACTCCTGTGCTGGTCCAGCCTATTAATAGCTGCAGGCTAGGAAGAAACACCTCATGCACTGCATTCTAGGCTGTATGATCTATGTCCCCTGCTGAATACAATTTAGCAGATAAACAGCATTTCCACCTCTATTTGCATAAACTTTTTTGAAAAAATTGTATTTAATTTTCTACTTATATTTAAAGGTCTTGCTGTAATTTGCTTAAGCTCTCATCAGGGACTTCTCCATGGTTTCTCTCATCTCCCATCTTGCTATAGTGAAAAGACTCATCTTTATTAGTGTCTGTGAAGAATTCTCAACTTTTTATGAATGAACACGAGCATGTTCAGTTTATAACTTATTCCCACTACTACACCATCCAACAGAAAAACTTGATTTTATTGATGAATGCCTCAAGGAACAAGCTCAAGGCCAGTTATAAACTCCACCATGCGGTAGAGAAAAAAGCAGGTCTGACAAATTACCATGTCAGAAGAGATAAAGCAGCTTACGCCCACAGTAGTCTGCTGACTGATGTTAACACTGGATGGAACCCAGCATGGATTAGCCTTCAGATCACATTAAGTGACTGTTCCTGTGCTGGCAGAAATGTAAACAATACTTGATCTCTAACACATTAGTTTTGCATCAAAAGATGAAAATACCAAATAAAAGAAAAAATGTTGGAAAACTGTTTTAAAGTGCAGCGTAAGTTTCAGAGGTCAACTTACCCCAAGCTGCAAGTCTGGAACTCAAGTTACATACCTTGGAATGGTCACCCAGTAAAACAGTTCTGGTGCAAAATTAACTATTTCAGTACAAGCACGTGGAGTTTTTTGTTCTGATCTGTTTCTAATGGTGACTGTTTTCAACCCTGGTATCAGCTCAGCCAAAATGCAGCAGAGTCTGCATTACACTTAAGGAAGTGACAGTGTGCTTGGAACAATACTAGGAGACTTCAAAGAGTTAAAAAAAAAAGGTAAATTTCATACAATACTCACTTTTCTCTTCTGGTTTTCTCTAACTTGTCTTTCAAAACCATGATCTCCTTCTTGAGGGCAAGCTGCTGGCTCTCTGCATCCCGCAGCTCTTTCTTCAGACTTTTTATTTCATTTGCATGCATCATTTCACGTTTAGATAGCTCCTCTTCATAGAAAACACTCTTCTTTTCCAGGTCTGCCTTTAATTTAGTGATCTCTTGCTGGTGTTCTATACTGCTTACCCCAGGTGAGCGACCAACCTGTTTTTGCTAAAATAAACAGCCCCAAATTAACATTCAAGAATGCTGAAAATAATGCTTAATAACAACTCAATATTCCAAAGTCTTTGTTTAGAAATACCCATTAGAGCCTTGAGTTAAACAAATCTCTTTTTTTTTTTCAAAATTTGTTAAGAGCATAAATCTGAATGACACTATTATTTTGTTATTTAAGCACAGTAGTAGTTTTGAAGCCATTGAAAATTTGGTCATCACTTTAAATGCCTCTGGGTCACATTCTGATTCTCCTTAAATGCAGTCAGAAAGCAACCACAAAATTAAAGACTTTGATGCTTCCACTCACACAGCTGAAAGCAAGAAGTTCAAGTGACTTTCAGAAATGCAGAATAAGGACTAGAATATACAGTTAATATATTCTGAAGGACAAATAATTTCTGGAAAAGCTATACTAAGATAAGCAGAGGCTTAACTGAAGGCTAAAGTCTAGCTACAGAAACACTGTATGGATTGTGTGAGTCAGGAGGGAAATCTGACCTATTTTACTTAAACTGACCATTTATAGCATAGTGGATTAACAGGAAAAACAAGCTTTAAACAATAAGAGTAATTACTTCACTTTTCGCAGTTTCATAGCTCTCTTAGTGAGGTCTTCTGGCATTTCAATAGTCTTTACACACTGCTTCAGGATACATACACATTTGCACCAAATGCTGCACTCACTAAACTCAATGTCCTGCCATAACATAGAGGAGGAGCAAGATCAGGTTCAAAATGAGATAGTGGCATGACATGCACTGAAATCCAAGTATGGAAATAACTTTTTAATGTCAACATATGGACAACTAGATCTGGAATTTCTTCTGGTTTTTAAAGTATGTAATTAAAGGTATTCTAAGGAAAGGAAATCCATACAAACACTGTATTGAGAAAGTGCAGGTAACTGGAAAACCTATTTCGTTACGGTGACTGTGTCACACCTTCCAAAGGATTGAAGGTATTTTGTTAATTACAACTCCAATCTTACCATGAGATGTTAAAAACCTCTCAGTCACTCTTAATTTGGCATGGCTTTGGGTAATTTTCTTTTGCTGATGTATGAAGAGGCTTTAAGAGCTAAATGTCATTGTAGAACATTCCAATGAGCTGAATTTGTACCATGACAAATTCTCTGAGAAAGTTGGGCCTTGCTGTTTGTGTCAGCAAAAAACTGCAAAACCCCCTACATGTACGAGCCAGAGATGTGCTGCTACTGCACTGTTTTCTCTAACTCATCAAAACAACCATCTGTTTTGATCTAAGAGTAAAATCCTGCCCTTAGGATGCAGAATGATAAACTGGAGAAGGAAGATGCCATCCTAACAGGAGATATTTTGGAGAAAGATTTTTTTAAAAAAAGCAAGCATAGGAATTTTCTTTCATGCACAGGCACTTAACTATGGAACTTGTTTGTTACTGCCCAACATCCTGAATTGTTCACACATACAGGGTCATGGAGCACAGATAGAGTTTAGGCTTTGCAACATCCTCTATCAGGTACATAAAATGTTTTAGTGGAATTGCATGTTTTTCACCACAATGAAAAGATACTATTGCAACCACAAGAGAGATGGTGCAGTAGAAGAGAAAGCAAAATAGTATTGAACAATGGCTTAGAGAACGAGAGAGATATAGTAAACAGAGAATACATTTTTAATTGATGTAAGCACATATTCCATATAGATGTTTTCATACATGCCTATTTCAAATGGACAAATGGTGCAACTGAGACATAATGCATCTCCTGGCACACTGACAGCTGCTATTTAATGCAACCCTCTTGGCTAACAGGGCACGCTGCTGACTAACACTGAGTCTGATTTTATTGAAAATCTGAGTACACGACATCCACAGCATCCCTCTGTCCAAACACTTCTGCACTGACAAGTGTGCAGAGCTCCAGCAGGTCAGTGCTGCAGCACTTGGCTGGACAGAAGGCACACTGCTTTCTTCCCAACAGGCCCTGCTTCATCCATGACTCTCTGACCTTATCCTTTACCACAGCCTCTACTCCTTTCCTGAGGAAGCTGCACCCAGTCCTCTGCACCTCCCCAGATGATCTGTGGGAGGTGCCTGTGTCACCTGCCCAGTGACACAGTGGGCTGCCCGTAATAAGGGTGTTCACATCTTGGCCAGCAGCTCTCTTCTCATTTAAGTTCCTTCAGAACTCCCTCAGGTGACTTCATGTCTGACTCACCTGCCAGCTGTCCTGCTTCCTGCAATCATCCCAGACACATCCAGCTCATCTGCTCAGCCTGCTGCAAAGAACACACTGTGTGGCAATCTCCCCTCCTTCAGCAGTGAAGCCTGACACACCGAGGACTTGTGGAGCATTTTTTGCCACAGCTCTATTAGCTCAGAGATTGCCTTTTTCATCTCCAAGCAGCCCCATGAGTTTCCTGTGGCTTTCTACTTTGGATTTAAAGAATTCTCCACAATCACTCCGGGCATCCTCTGCAAAATGCTTCCTAAATTCTCTTTATTTAGCTCTCAACATGCTGTTTACACTTAACCTTCCATCTTTTATGGTCCTTCCTATTCTTCTCATTAGGAGAAACCTTCCTTTCTTCTTTAAATGTTTACTTTTGTGTAGGAGAGCTCCTTGAATTTAACTAAGGAGCCATGGGGAGCTTTTACTGAATGGACAGCACAGTATCACAACAACCACACGTGATCCAAAGTGTGCTTACTGAATTGTAAAATATTACCAAGAAAGCTAAAATTCCCTTTTCCTCTTCTGACAAACTTGCCCTGCTGTTATAAATCAGTGTACCATTTATTTTCAACAGATCTCCCATAAATTCTTCTCGCCTTTTAAACTGTCATACAAACTCTTTGCTGATGGGGAAGATTCATGGAATCAGAAGAAGCACATGTTAATTTTCAGATAACAATCTGAATTCACAGCAGTAGAAACTTTATTAATCCAAACTTCATATTGAATGGATTTCCTTATTTTCTTCTAGCAAAGGAAGGCCAAACAGAAGAATGTTTGTGAAAAACCACCCGTTTTTCTGTGCCATAACTTAATGTTGATGAATGTCTCAGAGAGCTCTAATGAAAAAAGACTTGGTTGTTCATTTAAATCAAGACCAGATTAGGACTAATCTCACATTTTGTCCAAAAAGTTTAGAATTACCCTACTGCATGGAACATTTGGAACAGGATTTTGCTGTAAAGGAACAGCAATCTGCATAAGTAAATTTAAAAGTTTCTATTCAATTTTTGAGAAAGCCTAACTTCTCTAGAGCACTGCATAAAAAGCTAAATCACAGAATAAAATAGCAGTTAACATTCCTGGCTGCCTTAAATTTCTTCTTTTAAAATCACATGCACATGTGAGCAATCTCATCAAGATAAACAAAGCCTTCATGCTCAATGCTGTTCTTGGGCAAAAATGCCTCATCTTCTGGCTGAGAGGCACAATGTGCTAAAGCTGTTCCTCTATGGGTACATCAGTTGACATCTATTGTGCAGGAAACATGAGGAACAACACAGCAGATAGAACACCTATACAGAAAACTGCCTAGACTGCAGGTTTATCTTCAAATATTCAACCATCCTATGCTAAGGAAGAAAAAAAAAAAGCTTTTAACAGGTGAAGTTAAACAAGGTATTAATGGAAACAATGCGTAAGACATGGTTGATTATTAAGAAATAGCACATCAGGCAAATGTTCATTTTTCTGGGCAATAATGCAATGCATGCCTGCGTTAACATTCAGCACGAGCTGAAGTGACAGACTGACAAAACCCTTTTGTCCTACATCTGAAAGCAATCAAACAGATCCAAGTCCTAGTTGACTAGTAAGTTTGCAGGTGTTAATATCAAAACAGACTAACCTTTAGCCCTTCTACTTCACTTTCCAACTGTTTAGAGTACTGTTCACTCCTCTCTCGCAATTTCCTGTCTTTGGATGCCTCAGCAGCTGCAGCTTCAGCTTGGACTTCCAGCTACAAAAGTACATACGTTTTTAATAGATAGGATTTGGTATTTTTTTTTTTTCCAAAATCTATTGATGGTTTTCAATAAGAGAGAAATCTCCAGCACCAAACAGAACACTTCAAAGTCTTAGAAAACAAAATTGGTACTGTTTGAAACAACAGACAAAAGGTTAAAGATTTACACATTTAAAAATATACTCAGAAAACCTTACATATAACTTATTTCATAGAGTCTAAACAGTCTTCTCACCACTTACTTCTTTTTTAAGTCTCTCTGTTCTGCGTAACTCTTGCCTTAAACTTTCTACTTTTTGCATCACCACTTCCATTTCTTCCTCCTTATCTCGGAGCTGGCGGGCAAGCTTTTGTTTTTGAGAGTGCAAGTCTGTCAGCCGCTCGTTCATCTCTGAGAATTCCTGCATTGCCAATTTCCGCTGGCTGTGTGCATCTTTCAGCTCTTTGGCTTGGGATTTTAATCTGTCACTAGACTCTGCCAGTTCCTACAGTTTGAAAAAAGAATTAAGTAATAAACCTAGAAAGCTACAAGGCCAATTTTATCTTGGGATGTGCATCTAACACCTTCTCCAGAGTGAACAGAAACTACATATTCTTTTTTATTTCATGAATGCATCTACAATACAGACTGTATGCCTCTAAAAATAAGGAAAGAGGCCTGTTTTACACTACTAGTTAGTAAAACTCCATAAATGCAAACCAAGCAGGAATCTACTCCATTATTACAGGTAAACACAATGGTTTTCAAGCACTTGCATTACAATATAAAAATACCTTGCTTTCTTAATGCAAAAATGTAATTAGGGTTGTTTTTTAAAAGTTACTTAAATAAATTACAAGAATCTCGAGTGCTAAATGATTAAAATTTAATGGAAAACTCTGCTTTACAAAAATTTTTACTCAAGAAGCTTTTGAAAACTGGTCTGCAATGGCAAATATGATTTCCATACACTGTATCTTCATATCAAATACCAGAGAAAGTTTCAGGCAATGAAACACTGCAGTGAATAAAAGCAATATATGATAACTATTTTTTTCAAAAAAGTGTTATGAAATAACACTGCTAGTGCAGAGATAACTCCACACCACAATACCTTCACAAAGCTTGCTGTGCCTTAGATTTGTGCCACCACACTACCAATTAGGGACCACAACAGTTTAAATAGTTCAATAATGTTCAATCAAAACAGAGCAGAAATAACAAGCAAGGAAAAGCAAATTTCAGGATAAAAAAAAGACCAACAGGAAGATTTAATATTTGGCAGTGCTGACATCCATGTAAATCTAAAAACGTTTCTAAGGTTCTTAAAAAAGAGGTCCTAATTGCTATGAGTTGGTTTAGAAAAGAGATGGTCTTTCTGGGACAAACTGGCAGCTTTCAAAATTTTAAGAGCCTTAAGGGTCAGAACAAAGAGTCTTAAACATGGCTGGCACATCAACTTTAGCATGGATTCTAAAATACCGGGCCAATATCATCACCATGAAAAACAGGTTATATGTATTTCACACCTGATTGCAGGTTGATTTAATAATGAATACAAAAAAAAGCCATGAAAGACAGTATGCTATAAATAAGAAAACAAAGGATCAGGGAGATAGAGAAGAAGAAATAAAACCCAGTATTCTTTAACTGTAGTTGTTTCAAATTACTTTTCAATCTTCATACTTGGGCAATTTTTCACATCTCCTTTCTGGAAACACTTGTGACACAGCCTTAATACCATATTCTTCACATTTTTTCACTGTTAAATGTCTCACCCATACTTCAGATCAAATTGTCTGGAATAGTTCTTCTCTACTCTGTCTTCTAACCCCTATCATTATCACCTAAATGTGAAACTATAAAACCTTTTTTGCAGCCACCATGCAATTTGGATTATGGAGTTGTTCACTATCTGGAAGCAATCACTTAGGGACCACCCAGCAGTCATACAGACAACATGTTAAATAATGTCCTTTTCTTCAACAAAAAAAAGGCAGAAAGCTAAGTAGGTCATGCTACACACTTGTTATCTGCTCATTAGTTTTACTCTTGAAAGTTATTACAAGCAAAATGAACAAAAATAAAACAGTCTTGAGGGTTTAGAAGAACAGTTGCTGACAAAACAATTTTACCTTATTAAGATCTTCTCTCTCTTGCTTCAGTGTTCTGACTTGCTTCTCAAAAGCCTTTATTTGTCTGGAGGCATCATCCAATTCCCGCCTTGCAGTGCTGGCCTCCTCGAGCTGCTGTTCTAGCTGACCAGATTCTAGAAAAAGCAGAAGAACTCTAAATAGTCTAAGGGAAATATCGTAATTCCAAAATACCATAGCCTAGCTGCTTGAAACCCCTTCAATATTTTTTCTGGTTTCCATTTAATCACAGAATAAGGCAATTCTTATCTGGTTTAGAATAGGGAACAGGTTCTTTCAGCTGCCATTATCTGCTTTTAAGGGAACAGGATGAAAGGTCACAGCTTGCTGGAATACAATACAAAAATGCTAACAACTTGTCTTCTCACATTATAACAACCATGCTCTATACATAATTCTGTAATGTATGCTTTAACATGACTTACACATTTGACTTTTATGTGCTGTGATGTAATATATAATACACCTTTTATTACACTGTAATTATAAACACTCTCCCTCCTCCTCCCAATTTCCCCCCAAAAGAAACAGTAAAAATAATGGGTCACTCAAGAGCTGGCAAGTGTTCTCCTGTCAATACTCTTAAAATTATCTTCAGCTGATTTTACTTATTTCTAGTGTGAAAACCACTTGTTTTTATGTGATCTACTTTATTACTACTATAAATAAAGGAGAACTATTGCAGCCAGTTTCTTACCAAGTCAGTTATACAAAGACAGCATATTTCTATGGCACAATTAAATAAATATCCTGAAATTCTAAAAGAAAAGCTGAAATTCATAAAATATGGCAACTGAAATTTTCTAGCTAGTGAGTGGAGATTTTTTTTGCCTCATAGTTTTTACTTAAAAACAAGACTTTAAAGCAAGATATATAGGGAGTTAAGTTAATTCCAGGTTCTATGAAATCACTGGACACATTGTCTTTTATTTCAGTTGTGGGCAGGTCTTCAGACCACTTTTATTTACCCAAAGAACAGGAACCCATCTATACTCTTAATAACAGCCTTTAACTACATTTTCATAAATGTAAGCCTAAGAGACTGGCTCTTGGAGAAATCAAATATAAAAACACATACATTTTTAAGAGGGTTAATTTCTGAAATGCAAGAATTTTATAAGGAAATTAATACCATTAGCTTATACCCAGAAAAATATTCACTACTGTTTCAATTCACTGACTCTTGTTTAAAATTTAAAAGAATGCACTTAAATAAGAGATGTAGCTCAAAGCCAGAAATTATTAACTGCCTTCCTTATGTAGTCTACTCTGAAGTCACCAGTGAAAAGAAAGCTTATATATGGCTCTGCTGAGCCAAGATAAATCTCTCTTCTGTGCATGAACTACTTTGTTCCATGGCTCTGTTTTCTTCTTGCATTGCTGCCCTTTACATATTTGGCAATATTAAAGATTCCTCAAAGTTTTCTCCTATGTAACTTAGCGAAAAAAAATTATAACTTTGACCTCAAAAATTGAAAGCATATGCTAGCTTGTCATTTCCTGGAAAACCAGATAGACAAGAAAAATGCATTTCTCTAAGCCTTGCTAGTGACACTCCTGAATTTGACACAATTTTGAGTTCATTCTTTATTACCTTTTAAAGCAGGTGTTTACTCTTACAGCCTCAGAAAAGGCAGTAAAACAGGTTGAAGAATGTAACAAAAAGCTAGGTGTAACATATGTGTTGTAAATGGTAATTTTCCATTTAATTACCCTAGTTTTAACTAACATTTTGGATAATATACGCAAACATTCACTGTAATATATTATTACATTACCTTTAGTTGCCCAAGAGATGAGCCCAAAGCATAAAAAGTTCAGCTCTGCACCTGAACTGAACCTTCTTAAAGTTCATCAGATCTAGTAGGAAAATTCTTCTTTTAAAGTCTATCCAGAAAACCTGGAACTAGCTCCCCTAACTTTGGAAGCATTCAGATGTGGCCATCACTTGGTTTGTTTCTGTACTCTGTCATTAATATAGTTCTAAAATCTGTTTCAAAACCCCCATAAAACCAAGAAAATAGAACATTCTCATTTTATTTTATCAAATTTGCTTGTATTAGTTACAGCTTAAGGCACAAATGAGTCTTTTCTAATAAATGGCTGGATCAGACAAAGCATTCAAGTATATACTGGCAAGGTTGTGTGGTGACTGGGTTAGACAACTCTACATCTTCCTCATTTGATCCCATTACTCACTTCCAAAACAAACTGCAGAAGTACACATTCTGTCTAGGAATAAATACACAAATATATATATGGTGTGAAGCAGAAAATTACTTTATGAAAAACTTCTCAGTATTGACCACTTTCACTAGACTTCTGACTTATTTTCAATTTGAAAAGGCATAGCAGATGTGTTGGGGAATGTTTTCACACATTTCCTATTTTTTTTTCATTACCAAAGGAAGCAATACTTTCAACTCAATAGTAATGAATAAAATACCAGTCTCATCCAAAAGCTGTTCTTGCAAATTCTGCTTTTCAGTGGTCCCAAAGACTCAAAACCTGATCAAAGGATTGTTGCAGAGAAGGGGTTTCTGATCATGTTGTCTTTATCCTAATTACAGCAGCAAGAGGAACATTTGGCTGGAGCAAAATTTCACAAAACCCTTTGTCCTGATACAGTGCCAACATGGCATCACTCAAACCAGAGTGATCCTCCCTGAGCTAGCTAAGCCATGTTCCTATCCAAAAATAATGTCTCTGGTACAATACAAAACTGCTGCATCACGCCAGAGCAGCTGTCCAACTGTGTATCTGTAAGAGGCTTTTTTCAGACTACACAATTTTAACAGGCTGTAATCTATGTGCTGCACTCTGCAGTTCACACATAGCTGTTCCTGCCCCGTAAGGCAGCTGCAGAGTCTAAACACATCAACTCAAGTGTCTGCAAGTTAAGTTCAAGTTACTCTGTGCATGTTGCTGCTGGCATTCCTGACACTTTCAGGAACTGAATGAAGTCTTGTCACAAATACAAACCAGAACAAATGTTTTTTGTAGTTTCCTCCAACTTTTCTTTTCTTTTGCTGTTTCTTTTTCCCTTTCCTCCGGCAAGATATGGACATATAATAGAGATGTATCTACCACTACTTGTGACTGATTTTTCACACAAAACACAGGTATTTTCCTATTTCTCTAAGATTAATTAGGTTTTTCTCCCTGCTTCTCTGGTTCCAGAACTGATACCTAACAGTCTCTTTTTAATTTTCCTGAATAAAAAAAAAAATCTTGCTGTGCTTCCTTTCTTCCTTTTTTTGAGATGTCTCTGCACTCAAGATCCTATTTTAAAGACAGCATTAGGGAGATGGATAGCAGCAGTCCTGTGATATGAATCACCATGACAGAAAATTCCCTTTAACTTAATTCAAAGTATCAAATCAAGAATATTGAATACTAGGCTTTAAAGCAGGCTAAAAAGGTATTAGCTAAACAGACAGCAAATCAGTTCACTCGTAGCTATAGTGATGCAATATAAGTCCTCCCTCTCAAAGTTCTTCAAACATGAATTGCCCAGAATCTGAGAAAGTAAGACTGGAAAAAGAAGGATCTTTCCCTAAATGTCTCCACTTGCCTCTGTAAAACACACGTAAGTAGATCTTTGTTTTTGACAAGTTTCAGAGTCCTGATGAAGGGCAGCATAACATTACTTAAAAAAATTAACCTTTTTAGCGGCACAGATTTCAAAAGAACTTTTCAAACTTGAAGTACTGAGGCACTTGACAGCCGTAACTTTAGTTTTCATAAAATCTTCAAGATCTCTCAGACACAAAGAAAATAAATGTTCAGGTTTGAAAGGAATGACAGCTCATTGACAGCAGAGCTGGAAGGTGATTCTTCCTCTCATCTCCCTTTCCTCATATGCTTCTACTGCCGACCTTGTGCTGATTTATCTGATCACAGGTTGATTAAATTCTCTCTATCTAACTGCATTTTCCTTGTTTAATTGAATTAATTAAAGTCATGAGAGAGTGGAGGGAATGCACAGATTGAGAATGGGTCGTGCAGCTGCAGGCAGGACTTTTTTTGGTGGCAGTTTTCTCTGGTGACTTCTGCTGCTGGAAGTGCAGCCTCATGGCCCATTGTATCCTCTCTCATGCACTACTACTTGCCACTTGGAAAACTCGAATTTGGAGAAAATGTTGGGGTACTGTGGAAGCATGAGGGGTAAAATGAAATGTAAAAATCGACTGGAAAACTCTTTCACAAAACCAAGGAAAACTAGAAATTGTAGAGAGAAAAAACCAAACTTGACAAAACACAGTTTCCTGTTACAGCTTTTACATTAGTATTCCTAACATACCTGTTACCTGTTTCTTCAACTTTTCAATTTCTTCTTTCAAACTTTTAATTTCTAAATCTTTGCTTGCTGTTATTGGGCCATCCACTGTTGAATACTGCAGAGCCTGCACTGTCTGGGTGGACTCTAGAAAAAGATGGAAAAGAGAGGAAAGAAAAACATGTCTGACATCTGAGGAAATCAAAGAGATATGACTGATAAATTAAGACATTCCAAAAGATCCTGCATAGGGCATTCTATAATTTATAACTTCCAACTATTAAGTGCCAGTTTTTCTGTAATTGTCTGTTGCACTGTATTAGGAATGGCAAAGTGATGACACAGACAAGAGAGCAAGTTTTATTCCTCCAGATTTTCTTTTATAGACAGTTCTGAGAAGGTCCAGAAAGGTAAAACTCTCGTTGGTCATGAAACCAACACATCACCATAATTGGACAGTTAGGAACACCCCTTGACTGTTTCTTGCAAGTAAACAACAAGTCAACAAACAACACCTGCAAAGATTGTTTTCCCTCTGCAAGGACTGTTTGGATTTCTCCTTATGATTTCTCAGGCCAGAGTGAGAAAGTTGTGTGACCTAGATTCACACAGGCTCAAGCTAATGCCTGAAGCCTAAAAATCTCTTATTTGACCATTGTCAGTTCCCATAATTGCCAGCTGGACAAACTAAGTTCTTGTACATTTTAAGAATGAAATGTTTATGCCATAGTGACTAAGGTACAGTGAGAACAAAGTCAGCATAAGAAGTTGCATACATGATGTATTTCAGGCATAAAGAGTAACAGAAATTTAATTTGTCAACAGAAATAATGAAGAGAATTCTTTTTGGCTAGAAGGCATTCCAGGAGGTATATGTAATTTTTTTTCCACAGTATGAACAGTGCCTTACAAAACTGCAGGCTAACCTAAGTTTTAGAAGTGATGGAATGGTTTTTTTTAATGACTATACCTTGCAGTTTTCTGCTAAGTTCAAGCTTTTCTTGTTCTAGACGTCTTATTCTCCTCTCATAAGCTTCTGTTGCTAAACTATCCTCCAAAGTTCTTTGAATGCTGGCATCAAGATCCATGGAGGGTGGTCCAGCTGTCAGTCTTAGACAGCTGCGGTCTGAAAGCACACTGGGGGGAAAAAATAAATAGTATTGGATTTCACAACAGCCTGGTTTAAAATACTGCTATAAAAACATCAGCCAATAAACAGTTTGTTTAAGTTGTTAATTACTATGCCATTTATTATAACATTAAAGAATACCTTGTTAGTATGTGCTCACTGGAAATAGAAATAATTTTTGCCTAGCATGCCTGATCTCCTGAATGCATTTTTTGTTACACAGGAGTGCAGGAACTCCTGACTAAAAATCATTATGGACAGTCTATGTTAGCCAGATAGCAAAAAGCAACAGCCTAGACAGTAAGATTACAGTAATAGTTCATTTGAGAATAGTTAATCAAGTATTACAAATGCTTTCAAGACAACAATCACTAAAAATGGTGTGAAATTATCCCATAACAATTAGGGTATGGACATGCCAGAAATGCTGTGGCTACTCATGTACACATGCTACTACTTATGCAAATAATCCCTTTGAAGTCTAGGACATTCTAGGACATAGTCACATTCCCAGCAGAAACATAGGTCTGGTTTTTCAATGGTTACCAACATCCTTTCTTTCCTTATTTCCATGAATAAGGAGCATATAAGGGACTTCCCTGTTTAGTTTAGCAATGGAAATGAGTGAAATAACTTCTACATTAATACCAGATATCAATTAAAGTAATTTTAAAAAAAATTCTATTCAGAGTTACGAAGTGTCAAAGGGCTAGAAATAAAACTGCTATTAATGTCTAATAAACTAAGTTCTGCCAGGGTCCACACATCTAGTCTTAACTTTGTCATGTGCAGTTAATTTCATGCATTCTCTAATAACAACCTTTCTCATCAAAACTCCCCTGAGTAGACGTTCTGACCTTTACATGTATGTAAATTTTACCTGCAGATAGCTCATTCTTTTGAACAGACAGCATTTTAGATGATGGTAATTTCCTCAATAAACCATATTCTTTGATATCTGTTCAATATATTTCAAAGACAGAAAGTTAGGATACTGTGTAACTAGCCTACAATTTTGGAATTCTTAACTTACCAGCTACTTGTATATGTGAAACCCACAAATGGTAAATGATGGCCAGAAAATGCAGTGTGGGATGGTGGAGGCATTGTTTCCTAGAAAAACAATAGGACAGTTGAGTAAGTGGTATCCTACTGGATTTTAAAAGCCCGGATTTTCCGGTTTAACCATATGAGAAGTGTTAGTGATAGTATCATATGAACTATATTCACTGTCACCCTTATTTACAGCCCAAATATGAAACAGCATCAACTGAATCTACTTATAATAGCATTTAACATACAAAAAAATAGAGCATGCTGTCATAAAAATGCTTTTCTAATTAAATAGGCTATTGTTGGAAGAAAGCAGAATATTACACATAGGAGATGCCAATTTACTCCTTTTTTCCAATAAGCTCTTAGCACAAAGAGGAACACCTTTTATTCCCTGCTATACTCCCCTCTGCTATTCAGTCAGTAGGGCTTCCTGCCTGTAGAATAACCAACCCACTTCTGAGTGGGCCATCTCTATTTGAAGAGAACAATCAGCAGGCATTTATTAGAAAGAAGTAATAAAACAGAGTGTTCTAATCCCATTAGTGCTTTGACCATTCCTTCATTCTTTGCTCCTCTTTCTTGCCAGACAAAGAACTACAAACCAAGACAAATCTGAGTTTCTCTAGAGGCTGAAGTAACCCTGTTGTTATTTCACTTGGTCTACTTGAAGATCTAATATTCTTAAATGTTCTGTTAAATGCTCCCTGTTTAATCCTAAAATGAAAGGTTTATGTTGCTCTACTAGAAATGGCCATAACAGTCACCAAAAGAAAATCCTCAAGAAGATGATTATTGCACTGCAAGTGATAAAAGATTCCAAATTGTCAGAAAAGGTATGTAAGGATTTCTTTCTAAACCCAAACAAAAATGAGGAAAGGAACCAGTTGTACATTTCTTTCATGTGAAACTCAGCATGAAAGGAAGAGGAGCAAGACTACATTCAAAAGAAATCCAAAATTAGCTTTCCAGTGGTGGTGTCAGCTATATAACATCATAACCTTGTCCTCTTAGCTGACAAAAACCTTCATGTTATAAAAGAGTTCCCAAATAACACTAATGATATTGTTAGAGTGTGTAAATTCATGAAGTTGAGCATTTTGGAAACTAAGGACAAGACCAAATTACTAAATCTGCATAAATCACAATAAAAATATCAATTATTACAAATTACTAAGTAAAATTTTACTTCTCCTTTACATTTTATTTTCACTTTTCATAGATTCAAATTTCAAAACTGTCTTTACCGATAACTTAAAAAATATCAAATGCTTAATTGCATGATTTTAACAGCCCACATGACAATTCTCAGGTATCACGGGTTACTTTTCTAAAATATCATATCTATTGCTAATAAGGTAAGATTCTGTAAAACAATTTGTTTTGAAGAGATCAAGATATGTATCTCCCACTGCTTGTGCGAATTTAACTGTACAACCATGCTGAGAAAATGATAACTGAATCTATCAATAAGGCTACTAAACCAAACAGTTAAAAGCTAAAACCCAGCACAACTTAGGCTGCCTGAACACTATAGTTTCACCCTTTATGCTTGTGTGTACGGTCAACATACTTTTTAAATTGCATTGTTATGCATATAATTTTTCCATGGGACTATGGTCTCATTCAAAGTTCAGGAAGAATAACAATCATGGCCTTTCAACACTGTCTTTTATCTTCAGCACTGGGTTTTCCTCATTTGCTCTATGCAATTCAAATCTTGCCAAGAATTTTAAAAAAAAAAAGTCTCATGGGCTTATCTGTGGTGCTGACTTCTATACAAGCAGTGTGAGTATGTGTATCTTTGTCAAAAGATATGTATGAAATATGGAGCACAAAAATACCTCCATGTTATATAGAAGAAATTTGAGGCAAAGCAATATGAAATACAATGTCCACTGGTCAGAGCAAAAATGTAAAATATTCTCAGTCATGCAATGCCTTAGGCTAGTTTTTTTCAGCAGTTCTGAGATACTAGGTGTGAAAAGAAATGGTAAGAAAATAACATCCTTACATTCAAACAGAACAAAACCTTCAGATGTTTCAAATTAGGAAACTGAAAAAGAAGCTCTAGAAACCAGCATTCATCTCTAACAGTTCAGGGGCATTGCTTTTCACTCCCAAATGTCTAAAGCAAATTAAGAATTGGACTCGGTTTTCTCAGCTGAGAGTCCAGTAACTCAGCAGAGAAGCATTCTTTCTTCACCTGCAGGTCCCTGTTTCTTCACAGTGGTGAAGCATTCACACTGCACAGGCATAGTTTGAGAGCCTCAGGTGGGAGACTGGGCTCTAAAAAGTGGGAGTTGGTGGAATGGACAACACTAAAATGTGTGAACGACCTCCAAAAGGTATTTCAGCTTCACAAACAAAGACCTGCCATATACAGCATCCACTCCAGCTATTCCATCCTCATAGCTGTTGCTGGACAAAATAATACGCAAACAGGTATCTGAAGACTGTATAAACAAGATTTAAGGTAAAAATACTTCAGTTGTGAAAGAAGGTGGACATATCAGATGCAAGTGAGGAAACAAAACTTAAAAAATGCAAGTCATTCTATGCAGCTACACTGATTTGCTTAATTTGCCCATAAAGAAAAGGGCTCTGAGATTTAATCAGAGATCACAGAATCATTTAGATTGGAAAAAAACCTTCAAAACCATTGAGTCATCAATCAGGTCCATCACTAAATGACTTTCCTAAGGACCATGTCTACATGTGCTTTAAAAACCTCCAGTGACAGCTGACTCCACCACTTTCCTGGACAACCCTTTTGGTAAAGAAATTCTTCTCAATACCCAAACTAAAGCTCCCCTGGCTCAACTTGAGGCCATTTCCTCTTGTCCTGTGGCCTATTACTTGGGAGAAGAGACTGACACCCATGAAGTGTTTTAGCCCAAGTGTTTTCCATGTTTTAATGTGCAGCTGGAGAAAAGGGAATGCAGATAATGATCATCTTGTCATTCATGCATCATATATATGTCATATATCAATTCATGTTGCCTCTTATCTGCAGGTCCAGAAAAGTGAGTGAAACTGAGATGCACATGCAGTTCAGAAAACAAAAGTCCTCAAAATGCTTTACCTCACATGTAAACAGCAGATTTCTGCATCTTTCAACAGACACACACAACAAACACACCCAAGGATATTATTTCCAAGGACAGAACACAAGGCAGTCCTCCAATGCTAAGACACCTATTATCTGTTAAAGCTCCTTTTCAAAAGCATAGAAACAGAAAGTCTGGTAAAATCAATAGCTGCAGAGCATTTTAAGCAAAGATTAAAAAAAATTCTGGCTCCTTAAGAAATGAGTAATATTTCTCATACATTCCCCAAAACTCAAGTGGGAGAAAAGGCTAGAAAAACTTTAGTGGAAATGAACTGAATGGAATCCAACACCAGTATAAGCAATTAGAGTAGAGAAATAAAATACAATAAAATGCAATATGCAAACTTAGTATAAGTCTTAACAATGATGTTAGAATGCTCTGCTAGAAACAGTCTTGCAGACTATCTGTATGTAAATGTATTATTCTTTATAAGAAATGGACACTAAACTTTTTATTGCAACATATGTATATTAGCTAAAAACATGTAAAGCTACAATGAATTTACAAAAGTTATCTTTACTCAAGTATGATTTTTAGGACCAGCCTACAAATTATGGAAGTATTCCCCCTTTCAGTTCTTCAAAGCAGCACCTAAATGATATTTATGCAGAACACAGTGAAATAAACCTGCTTTTTCCAGACATTTAGTTACAAAGTATACTACAAAGGCTGATTCATCAAAATGTTAATTGTATACTTACAGAGTTTTTTAAGCAGTCATCATCCACATCAAAGTTTGATGTATCAGTAGGGCTGCTGACTTCTGGGATGTAAGGTGCCTCACAGTTCCTAATATTGTCCCAATCAATCCCAGCAAAAAATGGATGGTTCTTAAAGTCTTCTATTCCATTTTGTCCAAGTCGATGCTCTCTGCTACAAATGAGCCTTCGGATGAGGTCCTTTGCACTTTCAGAGACATCTGTCACTTGAGCAGGAAACTGAAACCTCTCCTTAAAGATTAAAAAAACAGGAAATAGTTTATTACCAAGAAAAAGTTGGAAGAATTACCTTCTTAGTGAAAATCATTATGTAAAATAAGAAATGTGCAAATACTCCAGCTCTGAAATACATGCAGTAAGGTTTCAAGGACAAGACTTCTGCTAAGGACAGAAACTATTAAGAGTTTCTGTCTTCTAGTTTTTCTTCTTTATTTCAGTTTCTCTTACACTACAGCTGTTGAATTCTACAGCTAGCTCCATGTGGAGGAACATTTTAGAATCTTCTGCATAAGCCAAGGAATGGGTTCACCAGAAGAAAGAAACACAATAGGATCAATGCCGTATAGCCAAGACAGACTCCACAGAGTGAATTAGCATTCATGTTTCCAAACCAAGATTTTAAGCTTTAGCCTTATGCCAAAGCAAAGCCATCTGCAATCCATAACCATTAACTTGTTACATGGAAACATGTTTTTTGTTCCACATTTATGAACACTTAATATAATTAGTACATAAAAACTTATTCTTAAATACAGTTCAAGTTACCCCATTATTAAAAATTAGCTTAGAGACAGACAGAAAGTGCACTAACTTTGTGGTTCATTATTTTCCCATAGGTCTCCACCAAGGACTCAGCATAAAAGGGCGTTTCTCCATAAAGCATTTCATACATGCAAACGCCCAGGGACCACCAGTCACACTCGGGCCCATACTTCCCTTTTCCATCTTCCATGGCCTGCAAGATTTCTGGAGAGATGTAGTCTGGCGTTCCAACTGCCACTGAAGATTGGACCTGGAGAAATCACGTTTTCAAGGTTAAAATCAACTTCCATTATGACAGATGCTGTGGCACTGTCATGCCACAAAAAAACAACTAAACACAAGCAAAAGCTTCTAAATTACTAAAGAAATGCTTAAGCATCCAAGGCATTGCATTAATAGGCATCCCAGTAATATACTTTTGCTAAACTATTATCAATATTTCAAAACAGTTAAAAGACAAAACTGTCAATTGTCAGGATTAGAGCCAGTAAGCAATTATAGATTTGGTAATCACATATATTAGGTCAAGTAATTTGTAAGCCCCTGGGACATGACTAAACATACTGGAATTACATTCTAGCCACACTTACTATATACTGTGCAAATTTACAGGTACTAGAAGATCATCATCACATTTCAGTATCTCATACTCCTAAGTATGCTCATACTAAAGCTTACATTTTCAATAAAGATTAGAGCTCAGACCTTAAAACTGAGAGATTCATAGTTCATAAACACCTAGTTGGCATTGACAGCACAGCTTCTCTTTATTTATTCATGAGTTGACTGTATTCTAAAAAGTTTTTAAAATACTGCAAATCCAAGCAGTCTGCAGTTGTATTTTCAAGAAAGTTATATACCAATACCATTTACAGTTCCATTTCATTTGCCATAAGGAACCTTTTCCCTTTATTAGCACACATTTTGTGGCTATCAATGGACTGAAGAAAAAATATTTAGGAATGCATCATTTGTTCTAATTTACCGTTCCATCTTCCATCAGTTTCAGACAAGAACCAAAATCTGCTAATCGAATATGTCCATTCATATCCATCAAGATGTTATCTGGTTTTATATCTCTGCAATTAAACAAATTCCAGGGTTAGTACAAAATGTATTGCATAAGATGCATAACAAGCATTAACTGTGAAACAGTCTTTTCATTCAAAACCAGCAACCCATCAGTACACAGAGGACAATCACTCATGGTACGGTGAAACTATTGTGAAATGGCACTAGAGACATTTCATGACAGGGGCTGTAGATCACTCAAATCCTACAGTGCTTCTTAATTTTAGTAAAACTTGTGTAGTTAAATTCCTCTCATGTCTTTAGGGTAGACAGATAGACATCTTACTTGCTATGACCTTTTGTATATAAAACTTTTAAATCATCTGAAGAATCTTAGTGAAATGCTCTCAATTGGAAGATACAAGCTTATACTGGAACTGGAAAACAATCCCTAGATTTTACAACAGAACAAAGGCCAACGAAATATTGAAATAGTTAACACATTTTCAGATTTACTGTCTTTGATTGATATTCTTCTCTCACATGCATGTCAGTTCACTAAGCACATCTGTCATCCTTCTGCTGACATGACCATTGTGCGCACTACTGCAGCTCTGCCTGGCCAAACTCTGGCTGCCTCATCCACATCATGATGCAGATGGAACTACCCTTCTAAGCAGGTAACATAATAAATACTCTTTATATTGTAAACTTGACCTTTCTTTGTCTCAGGCTTTTCCTAAATGTACTGAAATACTGGTAAAGTGTATGCACCCAGTGTGCAGCTGAGTAGGACTCAGTAGCTTTCAGTTACCAGATGGACATTTGTTTTCAACTTGTAAATTAGGTTCAAATGTTGAAATTTCTTTTCAATTAAGTATAGACATTAAAAATACACATCAAGCTACATTTTAAAAATATGTGGCATTATTAGATACTTACACTATCCTTATCTATTATATTTAAAGCATAAGTTATGACTGTATGAATACAAGTCTACAAATATTTTCTGAGTGAACATTTTTAAGATATAAGAACAAATCCCCTAAAACAAACAAAAAACAAGTGAAGTCCTCACTTGCTTTGATTCCCCAAACAACTTATAAAGTGAATGTCACTGATTGCTTTGCAGACAAATCTCAAAATATTCATAAGCTAAAATGTTCATATTGCACCTGAGAGAACATTTTGTTGTTTGAGTTTTGGTTGTTTGTTTCTGTTGTTTTGGTTTTTTTTTCCCAACTAGAAATCAAGTTATAGACAAGGCTTACAGATAACTTACAATGGAAAAAAAAATTAGAACCACACCTTGAAGAACATTATAGAAGCTATGGCATAAAGGTGTCACAGTGTCACACACTTGGTGACAATTGGTAACAATTTGTTGTTTGGAAGAAAAGTACTTCCTGAATTTGTGCTACTCAAAGAGGAGTAAGGCAGCGGCCCATGCAAAAAACAAACTTTAGGCACCTTTCAAATACACAGAAATATTTACAAAGTAGAAAGCAAACACTGCAAGAAATCATACTTTCACAACTTGCAACTGAGCATAAAGACAATTCTTAACAAAGCAAATCAGAAAAAAATAACCGAGTCTATTCTCATAAGACCATTCTTCCACCTGATTTTTGCTGACATTGAATATGCCAAAGAATTGCAGCCTCCAGATTGAGATAGTTTTGTTTGTTTTGCATTCACCCACCAAAAACGTTCCTTAAACATGCTCCTAAATAAAAACAAACACATGCCATTGAGACTGCTGGAATTATAACTTCAGTTTAAAACACTGCAAAAACATGCACCTAAAATCCAGTTCCTCCTAGAAGCTGGACCTAGTTCAAGCTAAACAAAAACATGAGTCACCCTTGAGGCTCCATTTATCCATGTTCTATCTTTTAATATATTCCCAAGAGAAAGAATAATAACATTAATAATCATAATCATCCCAACTTCTCCCATTCAATCTCACAAAACAGCAAGAAAATATGAAAAATCTCATTGTGTTGTCAACACTGTGCAAAACCAAACCTGCAAACAACACTGAATGCAGTAGAAGGAACAACGATTTCTTGCAGAGTGGCATTTGTAATGCTCAGTAATAACTTCATATGAACAATTTTTACAATTAAGGAAAAAAAGACCAACTTAATAAATACAAATTCTTTTCAGCTCTTGGAACAGCAGCTACGGGCTATGAACAACTGTTCCAAATTCTGAACTACATTAATAAAAGACAGATTGAAAGACAAGAATTGCTGGTACCTGCAGAGCAGAGCAGGCTATAAGCAAAAAGAAAGAAAATTATGAGCCCAGGAGGGGAGCAAGAAACGGGAGTAATTATTGCCACTGTAACTGAAGAGTGTGAAGGTGGTGATTTCGGGAAAAAATAATGTCTTAAAACCTGCATCTCTACTGAGCCTGCAGCAGTTAGATGGCACTAGAATGATGAGCTTTGTTCCAGGTTTTGTTTTGAATGACATTTGTTTATTCTCTTTAGTGATCAGAACTGGTCTGTGCCCTGTACTAAAGAGAACATGGTATTCTCTCTTCACATTCACTCCACCTTCCTCAGCTTGTCCCAGTTTCTTTGCTGTATAGATTGGTTCCTTCTACTTCCATCTCAACTGTGTTTTTATTCCTATCTCTCCTAGACTCACCTCAAAAGCTGAGAGGTCCAATCTTCCACAGCCTATCAACCCCACGTTTCCTCCCCTTGTATTTCCTTCTTTCTCTCTCAGCTTCTTCACTCCCAAGTCCTCATCTCCCTGCTTATTCAAATTTAACTAATCTTTTTTTTTATTCTGTTTCAGTTCTCGGCAGTCACTATTTACTCACAGTCCTGTTCCCACTGGATTCCTATTCCTGTGATACAGGGCAACTATCCACCTTCCTCATGTCTAGTTCCTGTCCAATTTGCATAGCAATCTTTGGCACCAAAAGGAAGAGACTTATCAGTCATAGAGACACTCCCCACTGTCTCTAATGTCTATTTACCAGCATCTCCTCAAATTCCTTCAACATTACAGCTCTGAAGTAGTGCAAAGCTACAGCAGAAGAAAACTGAAAAGTATTTAGGGATCAAACTCTGCACACAGTTGTTTGGAACCCATAATAACTGAAATATTAAGGGAAAAATTATAACCTGAAAATAACTAGGTGAGAGGCAGGGGAATGAAAATATATCCATGACTCATGGAGGATTCTCTCCTGAATTTCAAGTCTCCACATCCCACAGCAGAAGATTTTTCTCACTGCTTTTGTAATAATTATTTTATTAATTGAAAATCTATATAGGAAAAGCAATCCATGTTTTTTAATCTTGTTTCTGGAAAGAGGAATACTTATTCCTTCAGGCAAATATTAAGGAAGGAAAATTCCAGACCAAGTAGCTAAAATCTGGCAAAATTAATGAGCAAATAATGAAAAGTTATACGGTTTAGTGAATAGACCACTGGGCTGAATGTCTGTAGGTGAGTTACCAGGTGACTGTGGGCAGACCATTTAAACATCACTCAACAAGAACCATGGTGCTCAGTCAAGCAGCTAATAATATCTGGCTAGAAGGCTATGGAGCCCAAATACCCTACTAACTCTGTAATTAGTTCACTGCAATAAAAGAAAAATGCCAGATCACTTGAAATATGAAATACTAATTCCCTTTCAAGAAATATAAGCAAAGGTAATTTATAAGTCAGGTTTATAGAGGGAATAAGCATTGAATGGGGGCCATTGCTCTGACACCGCTGTGCTCTCTGGAGACCCTAAGCATGACCAAGTCCCAGACAGTTCAGCCCTACTCCAATAGAAGCTTCTGGAAGAAGCTCAATGTGCAAGGGGTGCAGGTTGCCAGAGCTGGACCTGGCACAAGCCAAGCTAGTACAAATTCTTCAAATATGCTCCACATTGAATTAAAGGGAACACAGGAACTCAACATACCCAAAGTAACTTTTTTCTTTTTTTTCCAAAGAGTGATTTAACAGCACCAAAGGAACTAGAAACCTGGACGAAATAAACTTCTCTAGAAACACATAAGTCCATTTAAACTTTGACTCCAACAGTGTCCAGGAGCAACTTCTACTTTTCTGAGCTTTGTTAGCTTGACTGCAGGAGAAAATCAGCACTGCACAGCAGCTTTGCTGCTGTTTTCTGGAGAATGCAATAGGAATAAACAGTGTGTAACACTGAACACTTCACGTGCACTGAAAATGAGTGCAAAGGCTAATGAAAAAAAGAAAAATCTCTAATGAATCCTTCCTTATAATGCTTCTTAGTTTAATTTTGGAAGCTGTTCTTCAGATTGGCATGTTTACCCAGATGACTTCACTCACCTCTCTTTAAATCTGTTTACTTTCTTAAGCTGTAATTAAAACCCAAACATTTTACATACTAACTGTGCTAATATAAACAACATTCTGAAACAGGACTACAGCAGATACCTGGATTATTGCCATTTATTTTGATTTCTCTGTTAATGAGCCAGAGTAGAATTTCATTTGTTCAGTAAGACTCAAGAAAAAGTATTCCCTCTGAGACATGCTAAATCCATAGCACATTCCAGCTGTAAAATAAACTAAAAAAGAATTTTTAATACATGTGAATGTATTTTTTTCCCTGGATTCATTTCTAATCCTAAAGCAAACTTAAGGAATCGTGAGGTCTTGCATATTGAAATTCGGACTAGAAAACTCCCTAAGTTCATTACAACTTGAATTATCTGATCACTTATGGTTTCAAAGCACATGGGTTCCTAAGGTTCATCTATGTCATTCTATTAATCACTGGATCAATGCAATTCTGTTATTTACACAAAGACCACATGAAGTTCCTCAGGTCTACAGAATAAGAAGCAGCAGATTTAGAAGAATCTTAATTTCTTTTGAGGGCATCTTCATGGAGCAAGGGACCAGACAAATAGAATGGAAGATGCATCAAAAATAGAGGGACAAATATTTCAAGAACTGTATCAGAATGATTGAGCAGCAGTTGTGTCAAACACTAACAAAGACTATGCCAGTGGGTCATCCTACAGGTTTGTATCTTCTAAATGTATGTGATAAAATCCCTAGTGGAATTAAAGATTTTATGACCAATAGGGATCCCTCTTCTTGGTAGCTGTACAGTTACGATGCAGAATTTACTTGGTTTAGTTATTCTTCTGCATTATTATTTTTTCTTTCAAAACATAAATGGCCAGACAGAAATGGAGTAAAAAGCAAGTCCTTCTTCTCAAGATCAACAAAAGTGGCCAGGTGGTACAAGTGGAAACCTCTTAATATGTCCACCATATCCTCCTTGTAATAAACATTTCAAATGCTGATGGACTGTCCTTTCATACACAGCTGAGCTAAAAAATCAGCAGAACTGAAATGACAATAAAAGGACTCACGCTGTTCTAAATGCAACAACCACGATGTGAGCTGAGCCTGAATAAAGAAATGGACCTATCTGAAATCAAAGGAACAATTTGACAGCTGAGCTACTAGTTTATTTGAGCCCAGTAGATAACAAAGAGATAATCTGGAGAAAAAAAAAATATTCCTGATGCTAACATCAGAAAAGCATGGCAATAAATTAATTTTCCGAAACAGGTCACATGCCTCAAGACATGATATTCTTGAATAGCAAGGAACAAAGTGAATAGCTTACATTAAATTATTTTTCTGTGAAAAATTCACATGAACAGCATTTTTAATGCTACCAATGCAAATTAAAACACCAGCATTTCAAAAAAATAAATTAGTTTCAGGTGTATCTGCTGGCACAGAGAAAATGATCCAGAAAGCTAATTACCAATTAAAGACTTCACAGCACATTATTTGCTCATTGTACATGCAAGAGCATTCCCCAAAAGTATAAATCAAAAGGTTAAAAGCAGACATCAGTGATGATAATTATTCACTCTTACAACAAGAAATGCCATCCTTTGCCAAATTACCTACTTTACGAAAAATCACAACCAAGACTTCACTGCCAGAATGCCTAGACTTTTTATCCAAAATTCCTTCAGAACACAGGATTATCCTTAGTCAGGACAGAAGTTTGGCATACTGCTTATTTCACTCCCTTATGTTGTTTCAGGCAGACTTTCCCTCCATATACCTCTCTCACAAAGAAATGCTACATCCATGATTAGAAACGAAGACATTTGGTTTTGGCAGCACTCCAATGAAATGAGAAAATTTGGTGCCTGTGAAGTTTTTATTAAGGTATTCAGTGATGCTCTACTGACAGTTTGCTTTAGATATGCTTAGTGAAACAACTGGTGAACTTCCCTCAGGAATGCTGGTCAAATAATGCCTTTTTTCACAGTCAAATGTATGGACATTGATGTCCAGCAGGTTATTTCTATTTTCCATTACAGGGGACTGGGTTATATCAAAGTCAGCACTGCCATATTCTGCCAGCTACGGTTTATCTGAATTCTGATGAGCAAAAGTAGAAATCGGCTCCATCTGGCAGAAAGACCGATGTGCCCTGAGCCAAATTAGATTTGGACAATTGGCAGTTATTCTTTAGCCATCCCAACAAGATAGGCTGCAGAAGATAGCAGCATGAGAAAACTGGAATATGCTGTACCTCATTAACCATGCCTCCTATCAAGACTCTACTGTGCCTTCTCCTAAACAGACACTCCTTCATTTTTGGGTGAAATCCAAAAAGTGTGTATTTCGACTGAAACCAAAATAATTTAAATAACTTTGATCCTAGCCTTATTATTTATATAGCACCCAAACCATTGCAGCATGTTTGTATACTAAACAAAACCTGCTTCATGTAAAGCTGACAAACTAAAGCTTACAAGCAAATAAGATGCATTAGTCTTGCACACAGCCCTGAAGTCAACAGGAATAGTCAAAGACTGAACACTTCAGAATTTAAGCCTTAATAAGAAGACTACAAGGAAAAAAAAAATGCTATAATCAATCTTATTTTATAATTATTTTTTCTTAAACAATATCTTAACAGTGTAAAACTCCCTTGTTTTCTCTTTAACTCTTGATAAGAAATTATTATGTATGCGTTGTTCTGGGGACACCCAGTAATTCACCTCTCTACTCTAAGCAGCAGAAGATTCCTCTAAATCTCATTACAGTCAAAGGGCAGACTCTCATCAATTAGTTGGAAACATCAACCAAACCATGACAGTAAAGGTTCCAGATCTGTGTCATTATTTATTGATCAGTGTGGACAATTTTGTATTCATATTGTCACACATCCTAACCAAGTTTTACTTTTAGTAATATCACAAAACTAAATGAAAAACACTACAAAATTCAAGCTTCCATATACTGCATGCAGTACATTTAGTGCAGCACCTACAGAATTGGATACTTCCAAACTAAGTTCCAGACCACACTTTCTGCCAAAGTGTACTTATTTTAATCCCTAATCCAGACTGAGAGAAATTATTTCAGTTCTCACTAAAAATAAGGTAATTACATTACATTCCTCTTTTACTGTGAAGAATCTGCACCACAGAGTTGAAGTATATAATGCAAAACAGATTAAATTCACCCACACTGAGTGTGGTAACACAGAAAGTAATGAATTTAAGTACCAATGAAAGATACTCAGATGAAACATTAGAAAACACTTCCATAATAATTACAATAGGACACTGGAACAAATTGCTTCAGGAAATGTCACCATCTCCATCACTTTTCTTTTAAAACCAGTCAGACAAATGTCTGTCAAGACTGGTTTAGCTAGAGTTTGATCCTGCCTTGAAGCCCAAGGAAAAGTACCAGCCGACCTCTCCAAGTTCTCTCCCAGTCCTCTGCTCTACAATCTTTAATTTCTGTCACTCAGACAAGTATTCTGGACACAACACAGTGTTTACCTTATGGTATCCAATGTTCTTTATGAATTTCAAATGCTAATAAAGGAAATAATAACAAGCAACAGGGAACAAGTATATCAGCCAACACATATATATCTTGAGTTTATTCAGGCACTCATATTCATTCCTGAACACTTGAACAGAGTGTAGTTACTGGCTTATAAATATATGCTTCACCACCTCATATTATAATATCCTAGAATTAATTTACCTCAGAAAAATGTCTCCCCTGTGGCTTTGTGCATATGTATTTGTTTTCAAGTAGTAGATATCTCAGACACAGTAACAGTTGCAACCAAGAATAATTATTTTTAAAATCTGCTTATGTCCATTTTTTTCCTCCTCTTTAAAAAAATAGGTAAAAGGGTGATTTGAAAAATTATTTTGCATAAATGCTTGGCAGCTATGTACTCCCCACAGCTACTGTCTTAATCTAAAATGCTAATCAGCTGACAGAACCAGATATCTATGGAAAAATCCCTCACATGCAGGTTAGGCCCCTCATGCAGCATTTTAAAGAGATGTCAGGGCAAAGTCACTTGTGATTGCCTACGAATTATTCTATTGTCTTGTCAGCTTTACAGAATAAAACCAGGAACACACTGTGTTTTTTGATAACCACTGTAAATTTGGTACTTTATGAGGCTGATTTACAGATGTGATTTTAAACACCAAAGAAATAAGAAGAAAATAGTGGTAGACATTATCAGAAAGAGAATTCCTTGTGTCAAACAATCAAGCATGTAAGAGAAAGTCCAATGCATTCTCAAACTTGTAAAAGTTCAAATTTTTAAAAATGGAAGTTAATTGAAATAGTTTGACATTGGCATTTTTTGACATAAAAACAAATCTAAAAACTCAAACCCAAGTTAACTGGCTTCTCACAGTGGATCAAGAATTTAGAAGTTTGTAACTTTCATCAGGGTTGACTTGTAGCTGAGTTACTGATATGAGACAAAAAACTTGTAAGGACTCAAATATAAAATTGGGCACACAAAATATTGAACATTTGAATGTTTAATAATGCATTGATCTTGAACAGAATAGTATTATTGCGTAAAATTTCATGCATGAAAATATGACAACCTTGTACCTTATTTCTTTGGGGGTAATTTTAACAGTTTTAAATAGCTTTTTATGATGGTCTCTCCTGCTGCAAAAGATTGAGGTACAATCATAAAAGTTTTGAAAGAGGTGCAAACATAAGATGGGAGAAACAAAACAGGAATGCTTTGAACTATTTCTTTTTCAGAAACAAAAACTGATTTGGAAAACAAATGATTTGGAAGTCCAAAAATCAACACAGGAAATTAGCAAAAATTACTACTAACAGAATACAATTTGTAAAAATCAAGGAGACAACACTTGGGAAATTAGGTAAATATTCTTACATGAAACAAGTTGTAACATAACCACAGCACAATATTGTAAAGCTCTGGAGGTACTGTGCCATTCAGTGATCAAAGCCAATCCAGAATTATGGTTAATTTGAAAGGACGACTCAAAAAATCCAAAGGGCAATGTGTCTTGGGAAATCTGCTCTCAGTGACCTTGCTTTGAGCAGGAGGGTTTTAGATCAGCTGACCTAAAGAGGTCCCTTTCAACCCCACCCATCCTGTGACTTGGAAATTATGACTAGTTATGTTGTACCAAAGCTCTTCAAACCTAATTCTGAAATGCAGTAACACCAAAGTACTACAGGTTCAGATCTAGCAGCCTACACACTTCTGACTTCTTGTGGCTCAAGATAAAGTATCTTTATCCCCAGCATTAAGATCATGCCTATTTTTGCACTGGAAATTGCAGTTCGTAAAAATTGGAAAAGTGTGTTTCTCTCTCTCTCAACTCTGCAGGAACATGACAGGTAAAACCACAAAACTGTGTTGATTGTATCCTGACATTTAGTAACAGTCAGGCATACAGAATTTGTTAAAATTAAAAGCTTCCTTTCCCTGATCTAGAGCCTGACATACAGAAAGCTGCTATTTATCCCCAAATGCACAGCAATCAAGGTTAGTCTCTGACATTGCTTACACTGTTAAGATAATCAGTGCTGGCAAGATTGGCCTAAAGCCATCAGACACCACTCCATGAGCAGCCCTCCACACCACTGCTCTGTCACACAAGTTTTCTCTGTGTAAAAAGCCTTGGCTATCAGAGAAGGTTCATCTCATAAGAATGGTTACAGCACACGCATATCTGTGCATATATATATTTAAAATAGACCAGGAGCAAAGCAAGGCTTATAGGAAGACTTTCAGTTTGCAAGATATAGAAGAAATTTGCTGAATATGTAAACCAGGCACTATCCTGTCCTGGACTACTTATTCCAGTGCATGGATTACTTTTCTCACCATCCTTTCTAAATTGTTTTGTAAATTTGCAGTAACTATATGCATGGTTTTTTATTCTTATGGAAGACTACTCTCAGGAATACACATTCTCTAGAACAGAGCACTTAAAACACACGCAGAACAAAATCATTCATATTAGTGCTCTTTGCTTACAGAGGGTTCTTCAGAACCCAACTACTTGCAGGCAGGAAGATTTGAAAGATGTGTTTAAATTATATCCTTGTGTGCCTAACTAACTGTGCCTACACTGAAAACACTGAAGCAACCTGAAATGAAGGAGCCCCTGGGAAAAATGGGATGGCAGGGAGTAGACTGTTCTCCTAGCAAGGGACCCTAAAGTAAAAGAACACAATTAAAACTAGGTCCTAAACCAGAAGTTGTGCCACGGTAGGCTACGTACTATTTGTAAAGGAAGAGTTGAGTACCTTGAATTTATACAGCACTTAGAAAACAAGACAAAAAACCAGAGTTCATGTTTCTATCTCCATCTGGTGTTCTTCTACTTTTCTAATAAGCTACAAATACATGCAGCAGAGGACCTGGCTGAGGGCACTCACTGTTTTTGCCTTTCTAACCTGCCCAGCTGTCACAACGCTTTTTTTGGACCTGATCACTCTGCTTATAGTTTCACATTCCTCAACAGAAACTCCACACCAACAACATTCATTACGGAAAACTGCCGTTTAAGTCAACATTGGAAAGAATAATGGCCTTCAAAGCCCAAAGCTGCAAGAATATTAAGTACATGACAAACAAGTAACTACCACAGAAGTGCATTCAAGTATCTTGAGCACAATTTGCTCTTTTTCTGAGGTATCCTATTAGATGATAGTTTGAAATACTAAAAACCAAACTAATCTAAGCCGATGGTGGTAGAAACAAGCTTCATTGAGCAGCCAACTTTAAATATTAGGTTTATTCACTTCAGATTTCAATGTAGTTACAATGGAATACCAAGCAAATTGGTTGAACTCTGTGAACTTCAGTTGACAGAGCTGTTTCTGGGTTGTCAAACTGTTCTCTTTTGTATCAGTCTAAATTTTTCATCCAGAAGGTAAGAATAAAAAATACTGTCATGGAAATTTTAAAAAGCAATAAAATTACATACTTGCCATGTTTTGCCATGTCAAATTTATTGGAAGTCCATTTTGGCTTCTAAGAACTTAAGTACACAGATTAAGAACTCCACAGGCACTACTACCCTGCAGCATATTCTAAAGATTAAAAAATTAAAGTCTGCTAAGTAAGGCTAATTCATGTCAAAGCTTTTAGATTTCTAATAGTATCATGAGTTACTGGCGGGTAAGGGAGTAGAAAGAGTAAGCTCCTTAAGAATGTTATGTCCATCTGTGAGTGCCATCTGTCAAAGAAATCCTGAAAGAAGAGGCTAACGAGGAATCCAGAATATGCCCAGCTGCTGCACTGTAAATTACTAAATGCTAAAAAACCTTAACACGTATTTCTAGGCAGATAAATGTTTTCTTTCCTTTTGATTCTCATTTTAGATATGAGCAGTCTCTGCTCTTTGTTTTTCAATACAACCACACACAGTTCCTGAAACATCTCATAGCACTGAAAAATTCTGAGAGTAGACCAGACAACATAAACTGAGGACTTGCACTGGTTTTGGTAACAACAGTAAAAAAACATTTTACATATCCTTTTTTTTAAATCCACTGATGATACAAAGAAGAGTGTTCACTCAGAAGCTGTCTGGACAATCTAACAAATTTTTAATATATACTCTTATATATTTAATATATACTCTTATATATTATGTCTTTGCACATATATCTGTATAAGGCACACCTACATGTATGTTAATTATCAGGTATACTTATAAGTGCCCTGAGCTTAAGCAATCTACTAGTGGCAAATCACTAGAAAATTTCTGGGAGTGATCAAGAAACAAACTAACCAGCTGGGTCTATACTGCACCCCACAGCAACTCTTCCTTAGCCCTTTTTTATTCTCCTCCAGGGATAAATACACAGATATAAATATACTGAGAATTATGGGAGGTGAGGGAAAAGGAGGTCTGTGCAGAAACGAGTTCTGAGATGACTTAATGCTTTTTGTTTTTCCAAAAGAAGGATATACAGTCTTAATATGAGGTTGATCTTATCTCTCCCCCATCCATTTATTTGATCAGCAATAAAAAACTATTAAAAATTGATTAAAGGGAGTGGGAGAAACACAGAAGAAAACAGAATATATTTTAAGGACACATAAAATATTCAGGAATAGGGAGCACATTACAAAAATTTAAATGAATTCTTTGTTGTTCCTGCGTTATGTGGGAAACAAAGACAAGATACAAAGCCGCAAGTAAACAGTGGAGACTAAAAAAAACAGCTTACAAGGAGAAAAAAACCAACGCCATCCGAAGCGAGCAAATATATACATCACATACTTGTCACAGCTCACAGCTCTTGCAATATGCGAAGAAGCACTGCAATATTCTATATGTTTTACTGCTCTTCTCCCAGGCTAGTAGGGCTTTAGATTTCATAAATTTTTTGAAAGACTGCCCAGCAGAAGAAGAATGTTTCTGAAAACAACACTGCTATACAGCCATTTAATGTGCTGCACGGAACCTTTGCTTTCTTCGTCCTTCACATAATGAAGGTTTATTCAGCAGTTACACAGATACTTGGGATTCCTCTTTTTTTAATGGAAGTCAGTGTTAAGAATATCAACCCCTCTCCAAGAAAAAAAGGGTGGTGGGGGCAGAAGAAGAAAAACAACAGAAAAAAGTACAGCTTTTCCAAATCTGCTTTCTACTTAACTGTGCCCTAAATTAACAGAATAGAGGTTAAAAGCTAATAGGAAAGAAGATCACTTCCGAGTGAGTAAGTAAAAAGTAGAACAGTGAGAAGCAAAGAACCTACCACTCCTTAAATAAAACTAGATTTAGGATAATCTCTCTTGGTTCCCCTCAGCTTGAACATGTTCTTTTTACTGTATTGCAAATAAGGCATCACATTTATTACCTCCTGGTTCCGAAAAACAAAACACAACAAACAACAACACCAAAAAAAAAACTATTCACAAGTTGTTAAATGCAGCAGAAGATACTGCTATTGAACACAATAAATGAAAAGTGACTTTTTAGGGAGAAAGAAGAGTAAAAGCACCTATATATATATATATATATATACACACAATGGAAGGAAGAAAAATTGTATTCCACTGGAAATTTAGATTCTTTCATGTTATTATTCATTCCAAGTCAACCACTACCCTGACCAATGTTGGTATAGGCTGCATCAAAGCCTTTCTGGAGGCAGCAAGAAAAAGAGTGAGTTCCCTACAGGAATTTACACAGGCAAGGCTGTATACTGACAAGAAACAAGCAACTGGACTGCATCATTTCCTGTGTGCTATTCCCTTACCAGCTGAGAAATCATGCCCTCATGAAATCCTCAACCAAGTCCTCCAGAGGGAGGACTGCACACAGGGTGGAAAAACCCTACAGTGGAAGGAGCTGAAGAGGGACATAAATGTCTCCAAATCCACGAGGAAAGCAGAAATGAAGAAACATAAAAATCCTCTCACCACTGCCATGATGTGATTTTTTTTTGTTTGCTGTATCACTCAGGACTCCAAAATAATTTGTTTAAAGGGTGAAAAGTATACACTGTGCCTTGCTGCTCAGTTTGCAGTTGTGGTGGGAAAGCAGCCCCAAAGCACCGCAGTGGCCAAGCTGGACTCATCAAAACACAATTGGCCTTCCCAAAATCTCAATAACGAGGAGCAGGACAAAGAGTCACTTCTGTCAGAAACCCTACCCTGACTGCTAAAAGATGATACATTGTACACTATTATTTGGCATTAACTTTTCATTCGTGTTAAGCTAATTCCACGTGAAATTGTAGAGGTTTGTTTCTGACCATGTTGAGGGAACCACAAGGAGAATTAGGAGACTATCCAGAAGTCTCCTGTGCCCAATACCTCTTAAAATAGGTTTTTCTTTTATTTTGCTGTTTTGCGACAGGAAAGGGTGCTTCCCTTTTTGACACTAAAATTATATTCAAAATAACAGATTTCTGGCCTGTATAACGAGGGTCTGGATTTTAATTTTAACCCTATTCCCAGAGGTTCTTCTACCCTGTCTGTTTTTCAGACTGAGAGAATATGAGTGAAAATTCTGTAAGAGACTGAGGCTCTGATCCTTCATCTGGCCATGGGATGCTACACAGCAAGATGCTACACAGTCTGGAAATTTTTTTCTCCTCAGAAAGACCAGCTCCTTGACCCCTCTTTGCTGTAGAGTATAAATATGAACGGAAGTAGAACGGAAAGGTCAGAAAACAGTGAACAGCAGGATGTGAAGATGTGCTTCAAATTCCTAGCCTGCCTGTGGATTATTTAGTAACAACCAATTATTTTCTTTCCTATTGTGCCCTTCCACATTTCATGTTCATAAAAAAGCCATTAAGTGCAGAAAGGAGGAGTTTGTCAGAGAGAGGTTTTGAGTCTTAAAAATGCTGAAAAGCAGCACCTTGCGCAGCCAGCTGAAGGGGAGGGTGGTAAGAGTCAGCTGGTGCTCAGGCAAGAGTCACGTTTGCTGAAGCACCCAGGCAAACCACAAGCCTGCATCTCAGAGAAAGCTACGGAAAGTGATTCCAGCTTTTTCATTTTTAGTCCTATCATTGAATGCAACAAGAGAATTCATATCAAGAAGTTACAATAAGAGAACATATAGTAGGAAACTATACACTTCACAGCACTGATTTTTTTATTAGAGATTAAGGATATGACTGATGTGCCTCAATTACATGTGTTGTATTGAAGAGAGATTCAAACGGAGAACTGCAGCTACTGAATGAAAGCTGTGGCTGAAATCACAGTTTTAAAAGTAAGTCAGAGAATACTATCCTAGAACAAACAATTATTTAGGAATATTCAAAAGTACAACACACACCATCCCTCAAGCTCTCAGAAGTCACTTTATCTTCCTTGTTTCCCTCACCCCATGCTTATTTTCCGTCTGGTCTCCTCAACATTTAAATTGCTCGTCACTTGAAGGATCAAAGCTGCTATTTTGAGTCACTTAACCTACAGTTAATCTCATTGTTGCTTGCCTGTTTAAGTAGAATTAGTTGGCTCTGGTGCACCTAATGGTTAACAAGGAGTCTGACTGTAAGTCTTGGGCTGTATGTAATGTTACAGAAGGTGCACTTCAGAACTTGCATAATGAGCAGTTTTAGCTAGTTTGGACACTAACTCTTAGAGAATTGAGGGATAAGTGACTAGATGAATGATGAATTAATAATTTTTGTCTGGCTGTGAGACTCAAGCATTGCTTTTCTTTCTGGAAACCAAATGGAAAGCAAAATTTTTAAAGCAAGGAAGAGCAATTTCCAGCCTAAACTATCAAGCAGACCCGTTGCATCTATAAATGATTTATAACATGATACATAGACAGAGTTAATAAAAAACGTCCTTTGGACATGTGTTATAGTTGATCTGTATCAGGAAAAGTCTGAATAAAGAAAACAAACTAGTTTTACTTGTTTGAAATTTATTCAGAAGTGTGAAATCAAAGATCTCGTTGCCTGTGCCTCATCTCCAACCAGGAGACACTTTTCTGAACTCTCCACCAGCAAACTGGCTTTCAGCAGAATGTTTATTTTTAAAAATGGAGACATTTTTTCCACTGTTCTTGACATTATCAACATCATTATCAAAGTATGATGAGAAAACAATGCTTTCTAAGTTACCAAAGTTACCCACATGCCTAACACTATTCTTTTTCACAGATTCAAAGACAGGTTCCTATTCTGTGTTGAAATATCAGAAAGCAATGGCCACTACATAAAATATCAAATTTTTAGTTCTCAATTTGAGATTGCCTGTTCTAAACAGATCATAAAATACCAGGCTGGAAAGGACCACAAGGATCATCTGCTCCTACCCTCCTTTGCAAAAGCACAGTGAAGATAAGACAGCCCAACACCCTGAAAAACTGATAGCCAGGTCAATGCTGCTTCTTTTAATAAACATAACACTGCTTAAAATGTTATGTTTTAACATATCTTGTTATTATGTTTATCTTATTTCTTCTCATGGTTCTGGAACCAAGTAGTATATAAAATTATATAACAGTGGTTAAATATTGCCTGCCCAGAGCTGAGATCTGAATGTAATAAATGCTCACTGAAATAAAATCATGGTTCAAGAAGATCTATTAAACTAGAAATGTACCAAAAAAGTAACATATAGGAGATAAGGAATTCAGAGTTCTTCTACTTAATCTATTATGCTAATGTAATTATCAATTTCAGTAAGATTATTACTGGTGCTATTTCAATGTTGTACAAACTAGTATCTCACCATCAGGTATTTTCAGCCAAGAATTCTCATTAGCATAAAACACAAATTAAGCAAAGCCTGTACTATGAATCCCACACTAGCATGTGTATCTCAACCATTTCACACATGAGCTGCATTTTTACCTTAAATGTACATTTGCTTTTCAGTGACTGCCGCAATGTGTTCAAGCAGACCAGCTACAGAGAATTTCAATCATAACAGAACACAAGAACTACATCCATGATTGTGTCAAACAATCTAACAGGATACCAGAGACTACTTCAATCCAGTTCAAGATGTTCGGTTTTCATGTGGGAACAGGCATTTCCTGATATTCTCACAACAATTCTATTATTTCATCACTCTAGAACAGAGGGATTAGAAGATTCTTTTGATGCTGCCAATAATATTCCATACACATGTTACACTGCACTGATCTGGTACTAGGGAACTGAGAGGCAACAATAGAGACAAAACAAGTTTCTGGAATACTTATTGATCTGAATCACACAAGCACAGCCAAAACATTACGCAACATTTCCTAACCCCAGAAATCAGCACCTGCAATGGGAAGATGCACACTTGATGGTGAAGTCAAAATCTAGATTTTTATTTTTATTTTTTTCTACATAATAGCCTCCAAAAAGCTCCAGTGTGTTAGAGGTTTCGTGTTAGTTTTGTCAAGACACTTTAAGATACATTCAGGTTATAGTGCACACTGGGTGGAAAGAAGGCAAAAACACTGAGACAGGCAGAATTTGGCAGGCACAAACATAGAGAGGTTCTGGCAACATGTTCATAAGCTAAGTAGGGAAATCAGCAATCTGTTTTGCATTCATGTAGTGTAGTTATTGGCAGAGTACAGAAGTTACTAAATAATTTTAAAAACTATGGAACAGAAATTTTAAAATTTTGGTACATTCACAGAAAAAGCAGGAAAATGATGGAACAACAGAATGGGGTAAGAGAACTACCTCTCCAGGGAAATTGCACTGAGCAGCTTCTGTGTTTGTGTTTCTAATGAAGCTGGCATAATTCTCAATTACAGACTTTTTTTTTTTAATTTATCACAGACTGTTACGGTCAAACATCCTCATTTATTATGAATCAGTTTTTTTGAATTGGAATGAAATCTGTGAGAAGGCCTGCAAAGGTCTGGTTTCGAATCAGATATCACAACACAAAAATACTGCATTACTTTCCATGACACCCTCAGAACAAAGATTCTGATTTTTTTGGCAAGAGACAAGTTAATCCCTCTTAGAATATTCAACTGGCAAACATGATGTTTTACATTTCAGCATTCACAACTCTCCTAAGCATTTGACTGTCAAAAGCAACCATGACTTAAGTAATACAGACTCCCAGACAAATATTTTCCAGAAACTAGGGTTTTAAAGAAACAATGTAAGCAAAGGCTGACTCAATGTTTAAGCAGAAGCTGTGACTTAACAGTAATTTCTTTTTGAATCCATTGACAAGCGCTGTTACTGCAAATCATACTCTTCTTCCTTAAATTTTTACCATTTTTTTTTAAACTTTCTTAAAAGAAATACCAGCTTTGTGACATAGATGAGTAGGAAGAGAATGTTATTTGGAGCTGTTGCAATTAATCATGCAGAAAACATATGGACTATACTGACACTAAACAACTTTCACTTCCTTAAACATAATGTGTAATACTTAGAATGATTACTTAGAATGAATACTACTTTATGCCATGCAAACACTGGGAGCAAAATCTGAATTCCTTTTTCTGTACAACTCACCAGAATCAGGTAATTCTTGCCACAGTATTATGGATTGAGACACAATCACATATTAAAATATTTTTAATTTTTCTCACATGATACAAAGTGTAACTGAAAGAAAAAATACTAGGAAAGGTATTGATAATAAACCAGCTAAAGGAGATATGACTGCATAGTGCTGAAAGAGGTAATAAAATGAGGGAGATTATTACTTCTGATCCTCTGGGATCTGTTTTGAAACCGATTTAACATTTTAGCTTTAAAACCTGGCAGAAATACAAATGCACGCTCATAAAATGTATAGATACCACAAAGGTGAAAAGCAGCAGTAACAGCAGGGAAGACTGGAATACCACAAATGCAGAAATGACTAAAGTGAAGACTATAATAACAGAAATCAGATTACACTTAACAGTGTAAAATGTAAATGTGTTCCTGGCGATTGTAACAGCAACTTCTCTTACACACCAAGAGCTTATCAATTGTAAGTGATAGAGAAGAAACTGAATACAACAAATCATTATTTCGTATCTGTACCTTTACAGTGTGATAGAAACATGGCTCTTGGTTTCTCTGGGAGAAATATTCTAGCAGAGTGAGAAATACTGCATCTAGAACACAAGCTCTTTCCAAAATGTCATCTCAGATAATATTTACAATCCTTGACATTAAAATTTTATCAAGTTTTCCGACAACTCTAAGATTAAACAACAACTTGAAGAATGACCATATGCAAGATTGTCATGAAACACTATTTCAGAAGTTCTTATCTATAAAAGAAAACACTAAAATTTTTACTTACATATAAAGAAACTCCAGCCAGGCTACCAAATACGCCAAAACATAACTGTTTCTCCGATAGTATGAAATAAACCAAAACCAAGTAGTCATGGTGTTAGAGAAATTCAGCTCTTTTTCATCACTATTAAACCCTTTAAAGTAAATTGCACATATAAAGAACTGTTATATTCTCCAGTTCTTCTTTCTATTTTGCAACAATGTCACCTGATCAAAATGAGTCTTTGAAATACAGCACATGTGGGTTTCTTATTTTACTTTATTTACTACAGTCTCCACACATACTTGCCTTCTTGGAAGTATTCATAATCTTAGAGTTCTACTTACTCTCAGCTGTAGCTTGGCTGTTACTACACCTTCAGTGTCAGAGACAAAACTAACCTGAACTCAAACTCCACAGCTCTACTGCTCTGCCACAATATTGAAAATATGCCCACCACATGAAATTACACCCTGTGTTTATTTATCACTATGCCTGTGTTCCACTTTCTTCATATATTAAGTGAGTATATGATATCTTCTAATTCCCAGAGTGTGTAACACTCCAATATACCTAAATGGGATGCCCAGTTGACCCTATTCACCATCTCATTATCAAGAATTACTGTAAGATAACTTTCACCTCTTGGTTGTTTGGTTTTCCAAAGTTTTGTAAAGCTCTCATGACTTCTGCTCATCACTGTGTCTATGTGGCCCTCTGTAAAGTCACCTCTTTTCAGTCACTGAAAATACAGCTGTACAAAGATTTTGGTGCACCAGATTAATCAGTATGGAAGCAGTTCTGGCAACAATTTATCTTTGGCTAATTAAAAATACTTTAGCATATAGACAAGGAGGTATACTAAAAATGAAGCATGTTTGCATAAATATAACAAAATATTTATATGCAAAATTAGCTTTAAATCAGCCTATGGTATATGTGGCATTTGAGAAGGATTGTGAGCATATGCTTTTTTCAGAAGATCAAAACTGCACTTTCATCCTTTAACACAGGAATATTTTAATTTTTTTTAAAGGAAATTTTATGAAAAAACAATAGTTCAGTTAATAGATGAGTCCCTATCATGTTTAAATCACAAAAAAATATAATAATTTGAGGTAAGTATTAATAATACATTAATTCTTTACAAAACAGAAATCAAGAAAATAATATATCTTAAAATCTCTCACCCCATAAGACATTCAGAATGCATTTGGGCATGATCAATCTGTAATATAATCTTTATTCCAGGCAAAAGGCAAGGAAATGTGAGGGAATAACCAGACCAGGCTTGAAGCATATATCTACAATTTCTCTACCATGTCATACAGCAACAGACATATGACATAAAGAGTTCAGTATGTGTTTTTTTGCTCTTATTGTTGTTAGAAAACAAATAAACCATATTGACAGGCATGATCCAAATATAATAAGCTCTGTGATGTTGGCATAAAGCTCCCGACAGCAACAGACTAAGGAAGGAACTGTAGCCAGAGGCTACAAAGGAAGAAATGCATTTGGCCTAAATGTATCTGAGTATATCCAGTACTTGCAGTAGCTTGGCAGAAAAACATCTTAGAAATTTAAAAATAATTAGAAAAATACAGAGTGTATACTGTTTGCTCAAACACACTAAAATTACACTTATTAAGAACAAAGTGTTATTGGAAAAGCTTTTGTATTCAAATTGCATATATAAGAAATCATTTCCTTTTCACATAAAGCACAAGGCACAATGCTTGATTAAAAAAAAAGCAAATTCATATTTCAAAAAGTCTCTTGAAAAGGAACTTAAGGCCTGAATTTTCAGCTCTTAAACTTCAGCAGAACTCTAAAGGAGCTGCACTTACATAAAAGTAAATTCCTCTGTGCTAGTTCAATTTCCTATAAGAAGGAGAAATAATTTTGCTTCTATTGTATTAGGTCAGATTTTAGCCCCTCCTCCCTTTTCTTCCCTTCTTCTCTAAGTCACTGTTTTCTCGTTGTACCTTTCTAATGCCCTTTTCCAGGACTTCACATACTGCATCTGATTAAGAATTACTGAGTTACAGTGGCAGCAACATCACTGCTTCCTGCTGCATGAAGAAATGCTAAAGGCTGCCCCCAATAGCTAATAAAGAAAAACTGAACAGCACAAACATCACAGCACCTGAGTCAATAAAGATTTTAATACAACTTTTCAGATAAAGCTCCACAAGGTCTCGCTTCCCTGACCCCAACCACAGAACCTTCCACAACTGAACCAAGCCTGACCTCATGCAAGCATCTGCTTGGTAAGCAGTATTCTAATTTGCAGGATGTTAAGTGACCTATTTTTTTCTCATTTGAGAAGTTAAAAGCCAGCAGTATTCTGCTGTTATCAAAAAGGAACACAAGGTAGGCTCCTCTATGAATGCAACAGCTCTTCTGGAAATGCAAGAGGGAAATGCTTATTGAAGAACAGCTTCAATGCAGACAAGGTTATTTGGACTAATACTTCCTTAACTGTACTTCCAGGAATCAGATTCTTGCCCTCATATTTTATTATAATAAGACATCTTGCGAAGTTAGATTAATTTACTATGAAAAAACAGGAAGTACTATATTTAGTGGCTGAGGCAACAGCCATTCAACTCAGAAATTCAAACATCAAATTTCTACTTGTCAGATCTGGAAGTTCAGCTACTTTAAGTTTTCACTCCAAATCCACCAAATATTCACTGGGAAGAATGCTCTGGCAAGAAAACTCTTCTTATAATACATTCAAGCATTTAAATATTACAGTTTTATATGAACACTGAAGGAGTATCTGACTCTAAAGCCAAGTTATTATTGCTTATTTATGCAAAGATAAATCTACACAACATTTTAAGTCAGATAATGAATTTGTTCAGTCCAGCTTCTAATCTTATGTAATTAAATAATATAAACTCAATTGTATTTCAAATATTATAAAGGAAGCAAAGGGCACATCAAATAAAGACATTTCAGAAAGGAACTTGAGGAGCACACAAGACATTAATAAATAAAAATTGGAGGCCCTATGAAAGGAGGTGATTATGAAATAAATACTGTGTTCACAAAGAGATAATTAGATGGAAGATCTGTAGAAGACAAAACAAGGCAGATAGTTTCCTTTCCATACAACAAAAAACTTCAGATGTTTTAATAATGGAGTTGTAATAAGGAAGACTATCACACAACTGTCATTCTCATTTTCGCCTGCATTATTCTAAACTTAGCAACAAAACCACTGAAAGTTAATTACCAACTCTATCTTGGTCACTAAACAAACAGCTAAATATACCCTCAGAACCACAGTAACTGAGACAAAAAATTCAGAAATAAGGAAAATGCTTTTGTCCTACTTTCCTGATGCTGATTTTGGATATCAAAGAAAGCACTAGGAAAAAGTATTTCTAGGTTGGAAGTGATCAGATGATGATGAGTGTAAAATAATAGCCTAACTTACATAAAAACAGCTTGCAAATGGGAATGTTTTGTCCACAAAAAAAGTTATTAAATTCTGTGAATACCTTCAACATCATTAAACACTGAAACAGATCTCATGTCAGAGCTATGACTGCTCCTATGTGGACCTTTCTTCTGCGAACACCAAAAGAAGTCAAATCAATCTTTATGCCAGAGGCAGCAGGAGTTCTTGGAAAGTTCCATCACATTTAGCATCCTCTGAGTGTTGCTTTAAACATTATTACTTGGAAGGGAAGACCACAGTTTTTTTCTATAGAATACTTCAGGCATCAATAATTTTCCGCTTAAGAGTTAAAAAGGACCTTTTCCTATCAAACTCTATTTCTTGTCTCTCTCTTTCATTTTCACTTTTAGGAGGGTTTAAACACTTCTGTTTTATAACAACCACAACCAGTTCCTACCTAAGGGGGAATCACATACCATCTGTCAGACTGCTCACATCCATCTGCCTTTCAAGCAATCACACCCAGAAGGTGCACAAACCAACGTGACAAAGTACAAACTCTTCATCTACACACTCCTCCTTTTCCTGAGTCTCCTTTCTAGTAAAGAACTAGTACCAGCTAAAGGACAGGTAGGGACTCAGAAAGAAAGGAGGGGTGCGGTCCTTGTGTTGCTGGCCTTCCTCGGCTGACAATAATCAACATCCTCCTTTGGTAGGAGGTCAAACAGTAAAGGGAAAGGTTTTACTTAAGCTGAGGATATCATACATTTATGATACTACAACTGTTTCTCGCACCCCTTCTTTAAAATCACATCACCAGATATGCCAAGTACCATTCAAGGGATGTAGGGGAGAAACAGGCACAATGTAACGAACAATGTTTTTATTGGAAAGACCGGCTTAAGGCCACTTCCTGCCATTCTCTGTAAAATTGAATAACTGACCCAGGTTAGTTAAAATGTAAAATTACTTCTCACTTGGCCTGGTGTCCCTGTTCAGTTCCCTGCATAGCGCCACAAGCCTTTGTTTCAGCAGAGAAGAAAATTCCTGGAGCTTGGGGAGAGAGGAACAATGGGAGAAAAAAGGCCCAAAGATTCACTTGTAAAGGGACCTCTGCTGAAAGGACTTTTCAAGGCTACTATCGCTTTAGGGACTGGATTTAGGGTTTTTAAACTCCTTCTGCTCGAATAACACAGAATATACATATAGGCCTATACCAGCTCAGTCACCCACTGCACAGCTTTCACTCAAATTAACACTCCCATGAGACACTCCAAGAAACCATTTGCCTTCTCTGTGATGTACAGCCAGCATGATCCACTAGCTCTTGGCACTCCAAGCATTTCTGGGCCTTTTATTTCAAAATACTTCTAGGTCATGGCAGGCTCCTTTGGAAATCCTACAGATGAATTGTAGTCAAGCAGCATTAAGCTCATCCAGCCCTCAGTGCAGGTCAGGTGCCACCCCGAGGGCACACTTTGAGAGCAGCTGCCAGCGTTTGTACCATAGGAGGTCACAGGGCAGAATGAAGGCCCAGATAACCTTTGTATCCAGCTCCTCCACAGTGGAAAAATGGAGCGGAAAAAACTCACAGAGCTCTCCTACCTTTGTCACAAAATACCTTGTAAGGAAGCACTGGCTTACTAAACACTCACTAAAATAACTTTCTGTCCTGCAGTTTTTCATATAAAACTAAACCATGCCTGCATTTCAAAGCAAATCATTTTCAGTAACTATCAAAATAATCTGATGTTATTTTTTCCTTATTCTTCTAGCCCTGTTTCCTTCATTCTCAGCAGTTTGTAAGGACATCTTCATGTGTATATTCCACATGATGTCTGTTGCAAAGTTTGGTAAACACTTAAAATAAGATGTTGCTTTCTTTCAAACCCACAATGAGGGCTCACTTTACCAAAGGCCAGAGCACTTGGTTCATCCTTGTGCCAACTCAACTCAGACACACTGTGCAATGCAGCTAACTCCCAAGATGGGCCTTCCACCCCTAAATTTTCCACTTAAGCAAATTAATGATCAGTGAAGATGGGATACACCCAGAAGACAGAAAACCACTTATTCAGCAAGTCAAAAATGGATACACTGGCACTGAAACTTATAGTTGAAAGTGAAATGCATCCTACAAAGGATACCAGATTTCAGCTGCTTGCTGACAGTAAATATTTCAGGGATGTCCCTAAGATGATTTCTACTGAGGACAAATAGTACCTTCTTGTTAAAAGCAAAAGTCTGGCTTGATAGAGAATAGATAGTTATTTTATGCCTCTAATGGATTTATTCCCCTACGTTTAGTATTTCTCAGAAAGGATGTCACTTCCTCAGAGAATTCTGTTGCTCTACATTTTAAGAACTGAAATGTTCCAGTGAAGCTCAGCTTAAATTTCAGAAGCTGATAGAGAAAATCAAAAGAGAAGAATAAGAAAAGGTATCTGGTGGTTTAGAATGCTAAAATCCTTCCAACTAAAAGAGAGCAGCAACCAGAAATCCAGAACCACCCTGATGGAGCTAACTAATCTCACATACTTTCTGGAAGTGGGTGTGTTTATGCTTTGCATGCCTATCTTTTCACATGCAAAAGACAATACCTGACATGTATGTAACTTGAAGAGTTTGCCCTGTAGTCTTAACTACCCTGCCATAAACTTAACCAACAAAAATAGTAATTAACACAGGTGTCTCATAATCTTCCCAAAATATTTTATTAGTAAGAAGGTAACTAAGGATTGTTTTACCATTCAATAGAAAAAGATGACTGTTTAGTGTGGGTGTGTGCCAATACACGGAAACTATTTTAAATGAATATTTTTGCAGTGGTCTGGAGGATCATGAGTCTAAATGTTGAACACTCCCTAGTTGCAAATGGGCTCTGCTCTGAATCACTGCAACCCTGCACAGAATAAATAGGTGAAGGAATGAAAGTCAAGATGAAAATTACTTAAGCACATTAACACTTATAATTCTGTACTGTTCAAGAAGATGTAATGCTCCAGATTAAATTTAGGACAGAGACAGACTTTGATGCACTCTTATTAATGGGCTACCTCAGAAGACAGCATAAAAGGCAGCAGCAGCACAGGGCAGGGCTGTGCAAAGCCACCGGTGGTACACTGAGTGTGCCCAGGACAAGTTCCTGTCCAGAGGGCATCTTCTGCAACTCTCAGGAAAAATTCCTCCTGTGGCAGTCAGGCTTTCTCCAGTCTTTTTTTACTATAAAGGATTTAGATAAAACCAAAAATTTCAACTTTAGATAAAACTGAGAGAAAACCTGGCTCACCAATAAAATCATAAAGATGCTGTAGAAAAAACAATTTTTATGTGTTTGCGGTAACACAAGATGCATAAAAAGTATAGCTAACTACCTTAAACTGAGAAGAGTTTTACTGCAGTCCACACTTGGATATTTGACAATGCATGCAAATATGAGATTTTAACACAAGCCATGAGCAATTAAATTTAACAACACGACCTTGAAACTAAAATTAGTATTGATGCAAGTAGACACTTTTTTCAGAGGGAAAAAAAACCAAAACCAAAAGAAAGGTGCTAAAAATATATAAAAATAAAAGACAAATTGATGTTGATTCCTAATAAATGGGAAATCTTAACCTATTAATACTCCAGTTTGCAGAAGACTCGCATAAGACACTATTTAACCTTGGCCTAAAAGCAAGTATCACTTCATTGGTACAAATTATAATTGAAGATACAAGGGTTAGGTATAAGTTTCCCAATGAAGTTGTGAATTTGTGAGAAATACAAATAAACGCTTTCTCATTTTGAACAGCTGCACGTATATTTAACTTAGGTGAAGTTTCCTTTCTAAAGCTAGCCTTGGAGCTGTCAATATCACTTGGTAGTGCCACTGCTAGTGAATTCATACAAATGGCAAAAGCTAAGATCCTAAAGAAAAAGCCATTTTGTTTACGTTCTGAGCAATCATTTAGCTATCAGGTAAAATACCATAAGATTTGTTCATAGCAAGTAATTAGTCAGAAATTAAAAATTATCCAATTTTTCTTTTCTGAATGATTTTATCTCAAAAATATTGGATCACATATTTTTCAAAACTAAAAAGAGGATACAATCTGAGAAAACATTAAGAATACCTAAAAATGGTAGTACTGATGTTATTTTTAGCTAGCAACTTTTCTTTTTCTTAATTTCATTAGGTATCAGGAGACAGCTTCAAAAACACCATGCAATTTATCTGCACAATTTTATTAACACCTAGATTTTGATCTCCTTCCCATTACAAATTCATCCTGCAATCCCACAACACTAGTGCAGAAAGAGCATTCAAATTTAGAACTGAAAACCTGAAATACAGTAATTTAAGTAATGCTGAGGTTGTTTGTATTTGACATTTCAGAATCTTGGCCTATGTACTTTAGGAAAGTAAAGTGTCTTGTATTTGACTTCAGAGTGGTTGGCACACAAACAGCTCCTGCAATCAGCATCACTCCCAAGCAAAATGAATTGACAACTAAAAAGTGATTGATGCTAGAAAGGCACAAGAGGAGTGACACACTAAGAAGAAAAATAGAAATACCATTTTTAAAAAGTACAAAAACATTCACAGAAAAACAGAAAATTATCATCTAAGTACACCACTATGAATGGTTAATGTGAAAATCTATCCTGAAAGAACTGGGGCACTAAAAGGAAACAAAACAAAGCAATCTGCTATCTTACTGTGTGAATAGAACCTTGACCAAAACACGCCTAAAGCACGGTTTCTAGTTCAGTAGCAACCCAGATCAAATCCTGATGCTCACTGGCTATTCATCTGAAATACCATTACTGCAGCTGCTACATTAATCCAGCTTTTAGCATTATTTCCTCCTTCTTCTCCTACATCCTTTGCACTCCCAAAAAAGGATGTGGCCACCATGGTTAAGCCTTCAGGAAAAGAGCATTAGTGGCATTTAGATGATATGTTTTCTTTTCCTTTCTTTTGCTTTAGCAGTTGCAAACATCTTAATAAAACTAACAGTGAAACAGGTCTCATTTCAAAGGCTGATCATTTAACATATACTCAAGTGCTCTTTACATTTTTAATCTTGCCAAACATGCCTTTATAAACAGGCATTGTATTACAGCAGCACTAATGATAAAATGCCAAAGTGGCATTTAGAACTTTATGAATGTGAAGCTCACTGGCAACGCCACAAATCAAACAACAAAGGACTGAGAATGCATAGGAGCCTTTTTTTTTGTTAAAAATTCATATGAATAAATATGCAAGAATAATGATTAGAATATTGTTTTCAACTGCAATGCTACTATTTTCATCCCAAATTTTACACCAGCACCTATTTCATCCTGGGGACACTATTGTCTAAGGATGGAAACATCACATCTGTTGCACATTACATACTAACAGTACTGAATTACAAAGATTTTGATCTGCTTGGAGGAAAAGGTGGGAGGAATCTGTTCTTCTGGAAAGAGTTACTACTCCATAGGCAGATTTACTGAGTAAAAGACCTGGCAATAGTAGATAGCATCCCACCAATTTACCCACAAACATATTTTAAGAATTAGATCCAAATTAAATTGAATGCAAAAACCTTTACATCAGGTCCTAAGCAAAAAACAAAACAAAAGGCAGAAATTACACAGTTCAAATCTTCAGTACTCAAGGAAAGTACTCTGTTTTTTTCCATGAGACATTATCACACAAACCTTTCTTTAGCAGGTAGACACAGTTCTTCAGCAAAACTTCAAACTATTCCAGAAGAGTGATTTGCAGTTTAGCAACACCCCACCTACAGCTCTCTCGTGAGAAGCCAGAATCCCAAAGAAAATAAAACACAACCCAGTAATACACCAAAACCAACCACGACACACCTTTTGGACAAAAAAACCCACCCTAAAACCACCCCCACTCCCCCCCACACCATTTTCACAGTGAAGCAGCCAAGTGGGAACAGTAAAAGAAGGCCTGGTTAGTACAGACTCTAATTAGGGGCGATAGATGAATGTATCAAACGAGCTCATTCTGCCAACTTAATGATTCAGCTTCAAGAACTGGAAGTTTTCCTCCTGACTTCTGTCAGAGTCAAGTACATCTGTTGAGTGCATTTGAAGATTCTTGCTCTTGTAAGATAACCTTTTCCTCTGCACACAGGAATTACAATGGACTTCAGCAGAGAATGATACATCAAGGAAAAGATTATGCTAGTTTTGTGGAAAAATCAATCATGGTCTCCAAAAAAGCTAGTATTTTCCTGTGAACACAGTATTTACATTTATATATACATATATATATATATATACATACCCCAAGGAAAAGTACCACAATTTAAGTACTTCCATTCATCTAGCTGCCTTCACTTTATTTTAAAGACAATATCCTAAAGTCCAAATGAAAATGCTGAAGAAAAATTCAAAGCAGACAGTGGTGTGATTTCAGCTTCAGTACGAAAGTCAAACAGATTAATGAAGAAACAGAATTTGACCTTTCAATAAACCTGTTCAAAGGTGATTGAATTCCACAAAAGGGTTTCCAGCTTTGCTTTTATAAATTATGGATCATTAATTCTCAAACACACCAGTGTGAAAGGTTCATGAGATGCATCTGGAGATTCATTCATGCCTCTGACCATATATACAAGTTTAGCAACAGCTCCAATAATTACAACATACAGAGAGATCGGTTCTAAGCGAAGTACCAAAGTATCAAAGCCAGCACTTGTTACCAACTTAAAATCTTCTAACAGGAACTAGTTTCACTCCATCAAGTAACTCTCCAAAACAGGAATTTGGAGCTCTAATTACTTACCTGTGAACATAATGCAACTGATGAACGGAATCGATGGCTATCACCATTTCAGCCAAATAAAAACGAGCCATATCTTCCGGGAGTCTGTCCTCAAACTTGCTGAGCAATGTAAGCAGGTCTCCTCCAACATAGTAATCCATTACCAGGTACTGTGGAGTGGGAACAATAAGAGAACAGTGAGGAAGGAAAAAAAATCACAATTTGAGTGAAGAAAAGACTAAATACTCATTGAAGCAAAAAAAATTAATTCACTGCAAAAATAATTATGGACATAAAAAAAGCTAACCAAGATGCTTAGGTGCTCTGAAAACAGCAGTCAGTTCAATTGCAGTTTAACATTCAGCCTACTTGAATATTTTTCATATTTACACCTCCCCAAATACAGTGAGCCTCATGACAAAATAGTATCAATTTCATCAACAGTCCCATCACTAAACATGAAATACTCAGATCCTCTGGTTTCCCTTATAAAAACAATGCCCTTTGTTAGAATGCTAAAGGAGTAAAGGATTAAAGCACAGACCTATAAAAATGAAACAAGGGTGTTAATTTGTAATCTCATTTACTTTGCCCTAATTTCCAAGGCTTTCCCTTCCCTTTTTTCCTACCATCTTCTTTTCCCATTAAATCAATTACTTTGGAGAGTAAAGTTTTTAGACTATTAAGGCAAAGTCTCAGAGACTTCCAGTGACCTACAGCATAATTCCTGTTACATTACACATGATACAGGACTTGGCAACATAAAATACAACGTGTCACCTTCTCTAATTGAAAGCATGGAGAAAAACATTGATTTCTTATGTATTAATGAAACATAAAACTTGCCAGCCATAAAAGTGGATGCAAAGACTTGAAAGAAATCAGAACCTTTCTACATTTTACTGTATTTACAGAATAAAACGCCACTTCTTTTAGCAACATAGTTAAAATTACTGGAAAATGTGAAACTTAAGTGTGAAACTCAGGATTAATATATTTTAGCTTAGCTTAGTTTGTTTTTAATTATGAACAGTGCCTGAAAGGGCAAATGGGGGTAAGAAAAAATAGTCAAACTAATTATAGCTAACAAACTAATTATAAACATTCTAATTTAACATGCACTCCTAAGACATCACTTTCAAACATCATTGCGGACAGGTCAATTAGAATCACAGAATATCCAGAGCTGGAAGGGACCCACAAGGATCACCAAAGTCCAGCTCCTGGCCTTCACAGGACAGCCTCAAGAATCAAACCACCTCCCTCAGAACTACCTGAAAGTTTTTGTTTAGAGCTCCAGTCTGTTTCCAGGAAGGCAGCCTATCTGCATTTGAAGCAGTGAATCCTAAGAAGACTATAAATAATAAAAGATATTGAAAATGTAATAATGTGTACCCTGATTTGTTTCTTTAAGATTCTGAAAACACAGGCTAAAGGGACTATTTATATTAGTTCCCCTAAAATATTTGCCTTTCCCATTTTCAGAAAAATACACTAAAATATGAAGAAAAAAATCTGCAAAATTATGCCAGCTCTAGGGAAGATGAGGGGCAGGCAGAAATATTCCACCTGTTTCTTTTCCCTCATATTTTCCATAACAATAAAGGTGATGAACAAAGATTTTAACAGCTTGATACAGGATAACATGGGTATCCTCATTGATTCCAAGTGTATAAGAAAGCACAAAAGGCATTTCCACAAGATTTTGAATGTGTTGGTAGTCAGATTTTCATCTGTTGCTTTTTGACAGGAATAATAAACTTCTTAAATTATGCTCACAATCCTTACAGAAGATAAGTATTTTCTACTCAGTGCTGCTCCTACGCTTCTTCTGGAACAAGACTGATTGTATTAGTTTCTTGTGTTTTACAGTTTTAGAAAATGCATTAAGCCTTTGGAACTTCAGAAACTGATTATTAAGTGATGCTTTGTACAGACATATCCAAGAGCTGAACTTCATGCTTTGAAAGTATATTGAAAAAAAAAAAAAAGTCTTCAGATTCTCCTAAATGATCTGTACTCATTCTCCATCACTTTTAAAACCTCTGCAACTCAGCTGCTGGATATAGAAAAATAATGGAATTTTGGCTCTTAAAGCACAGGATTTTGTACCTCCTCCTATGTTTTCAAGAGCAACATAGTAGCCTAACAACACAGAAATCTTCAACCCCTTGAATAAGCCAACATGTAAACTGTAACTCAGGGTACTAAGCCGTGAAAATGAAGTTAAATACATGCGTAGGAATGACAAACAAATCTGAAAACTAAATTTTACATTAAAAAATTCTGTCAAATAGCCAATGTTAAATATCCATGTCCTTATAAAAAAGACGTTTTTTTCAAAGCTTTAAAAACACTTTTCAAACTGTACATAATCATCTAGATCTATTCAAGTCTCAAATACTTCTCAAAATACAAGTATGACAGCACCATCTTTCCAAGAGAAAGAAAAAGCATGGATTTAAGAACTCTGAATTCTAGTAACTAGTGGAAGCTTAACACAGGCACTTAATCCTAAATTGCAGATTCATTTCATGGAAGGGACCTCTTCAGATCTCATCAGCTCAAGTAGGGTCAGCTAGAAAAGGCTGACAATGACTGTCTCCAGCTGGGGTTTGAGTATCTCCCAATAAAGAAGTGTTTTCTTGTTTTCTGATGAAACTATATTTATTTCAGGTTGTATCTGCTGGCTCCTGTCCTCACCCCAGGCACAACTGAGAGGAATCCAGCTCCCTTGTCTCGATTCCCTCTATCAGGTGTTTATACACATTGATGATAACCCTCCTCTCCATCCTACATTTCTTTGGGCAGAAGAATCCCAGCTCTCCATACAGGAAGGATGCCCCAGTCTCTCAGTCATCTTTCTGGCCTCACAATGGACTTTCTCCAGCAGTTCCATCTCTCTTTTGCCCTGGGGAGCTCAGACCTGGACACAGCACCTCAGGTGCAGCTGGGGCAGGGCTGAGCAGAGAGGAAGGACCTCCCCTGACCTGCTGGGAACACTTTTCCTTACATTCCCACAATACTCTTGGCCTATTTTACTGTGAGAATGCATTGCTGGCTCATGGTTAAGCTTGTTATCCACCAGGACCTCAAGTAAAGCTGCTTTCCAATCACCTGGCCCCCAGCATGTACTGGGTTTCTTTTACTCCACCTCAGGTGCAGCCACTGCCTTTCTCCTTGTTGAACTTCATGAGTTTTCACTCTGTCCCGTTCTCCACTCTGCCAAGGTCCATCTCAAGGCAAGCAACAGTCACTACTCAAGCACATCTACTGCTCAATCTACACACACCTTTTGTAAAGGCCACTAGTGTCACACGTGATTTTAATCAAAAGCATATGGAGAACTGGTGATGATACAAACTCCCAGTATTCCTGATATTTTGCCCAGCAGGCTGCAGAACTAGCTCCTGTCAGCAGACTATCAAAGATGAAGAACAGAACCTGCTCCGTGCTTAGTGAAAACAAGGAAACTGGCAAGAATAAAACAAATTCTAGCAGGCTGCTCTGGAATATATAATATTTTCCTTGAGATGTTGTTAATGATAAGATCAGAACTACACAATACACGAGATTACTTTTACTGTCCACATTAACAAAGCAGGAAGCCGGCTGGGAGGTATTTACGCCAACAGTTAGACTTAGAAATGCAGAGACCAGTTTCTGTACAAGTCTACCAAGATCCTTGGATCCCCAGGCATCTGAATTGACTGAAGAAAGTGCAACATAATGGCAAAAAACACTGCAATTCTGCAAGAGTTCCATGTACAGCACTTTTTGTATTGGACAGACTGGGAAGAAAAAATTACTGTGGCTGTATAGTAGATTTTTTAAAAAATCTAAGAATTGCTAATGATAAAGAATCCAAAGCACAGGGCAATAAAACCCAAATAATCAAACTCTATTAATGTGTAGATGTTTACTTTTTCAGGCATAAATATTACAAAAATTGTATCACAATCAAAGTATTTTTTAAGTGGGAAAGGTTTTATTGAAAATTGGCCAATTTTCCTCATCTTAGTTTCTTTATGCAATTCATTCAAAATACTCAAAAATTAAATAACAGAAAAGAGACATTTTAATCTACAACTACAGCTTCCAACTCTAACTTATGAGCATTTAGTGGCATTCTTCCATGATGCAATAACATTTTATTGTTTTGTGACAGCTTACTGAGTTTAAGTCCTCAAAATAGTAAGTTGTTTCAAAACAGGGCTACTCCCATTTTCTCTCTGTAGAACAGTAATCAGCATGGTTAATCATAAAAAAATTAAAATAGAAAATTTACATTAGTAAGTGCACTTTTAATTTTATGAATCTAATTAAATTGGAATGACAGAGCCAATTATAAAAGATAATGTGCAGACAGACCAAGGTTTATCAACAAAGGCAAAGTGGTTTAGAAAACAAACCTGCCTTCCTGAGGTATTTTTATCAAAACTTTCCAAGTTTCTGACCAGTCTCCACCCTTCAGAATTTCATGGAAAAATCACAGATCCTCATATGATCTGTATGGTCCAGAACACAAATTAACAAACTATTTTTCTGTTTCAAACCACAATCAAGTCTCTGCATTTGCACACAGCTATACATGTTATATAAAAGCAATACTCACTAAATAGTTTTCATCCTGGAATGCATAATGTAATGTTGTGATCCACTGGTTATCTCCATTCACTAACACGTCTCTCTCTTCTCGAAAACAGGCTGTCTGAAGGGGAGAAAATAATTACAGGCTTTAGGTAAAACATATTAAAAAAACATTTAGCAAATTGACTGTGTTTTGACATTATATTTGGGGAAAAAAATCAAAACTGCCTCTCAGTTAAAAAGTCATTGAATACACTATCCAAACATGACCATATCTAGAAAAAAACAGATATGAGAAGAGCCCATCTTCTTCAAATTTAAACAGTTGTACTTCTCTGTACTGTTAAGTGAGGCAAAGGGATAAATAAGCTGCTGCTTCCCATCATCTAAAAAGTCAAAATCTTGAGGCATCAATAATGACAGGAATAGCAATGTATGATTAAGAAAAACAATCAATAATGGCATTAGATAATTGCTGCTGCTCTAGGAGTCAGAGAGCTGAAATCTGGAGTATTCTGTTGTTGTTTTATCTCATCATGCTGTTAGTCTAGTTTTACACTTGAGTTTTCACATGAAGTTGTTTTCATTTGAAAGTAGCTGCCAATAACTCCATGTAGTCATTACTTGATAATCATTAAACATTTTCTCCACATCCCTTGGTCAGGAAAAGGAGGGAGAAATTAATATTGCTCTTGCCAGATATAAGCTGTTGATCAGACATCCCAAGAGGTTTCCCTTCAATACACTGGAAAGAAAAACAGGAGGCAGGAGGTGCCCTCATATCAAGTGGAACAGAGGAGGAACAAGAACTGCCAACAAATGTTTTAATTGTGGAACACAGGTTTGTACAAAACAAAAGAAGATAAAATGTGAAGGAAATAACCAAGTGCAAAGCAGCAAGGCATTAAATCCAATGAAGGTCTTGCAACCTGCCCTGAGTAATGGAAAAAAAAAAAATCTCAGCAGAAACAACTTTGCAGAATGACAGACAAAAATGGCCAGAGAGATGATAAGCCAAAAAGAAACTATTGCAAAGAAATCCCATAAACATTTTGAAGGGATTGAGTTCTGAAGTGAGTATCACAATAAAACAAAAGGTACCAAATACCAAAGCCAACACACAATTTTGTTCAGAAAAAAAGATCTAAAAGATAGTACAAAGGAAAGAATAATATTGTATGGACTCTATTTAGAAGGCAGATGGAGAGTTTGAGGAAAACATAGACCATATTTTATTCCAGCACACTCTGCTCTTCACAAAGATGTTTCATCATTTTGAACCCTGCTTTGTCTCTTCCATCTTCAAGACAGCTAAGTTTACAGGAAATTCAAGCCTTTGCTTTTTATTTTTTCAGTTCAGTTTCCAAATCTAATAGGAAGATAGCAGAACTCTAGCACAGCTTTTGCTGGCCGTGAAATTCGGAAAGTGAAGAATGAAAAGTGAGAAAAGAAAATAGCATTTGAGATTGAGATATGCACAAGAATACATGCAGCAAAAACAGAGCAGCGAGTAACTCCCTCCTCCAAGCAAATAAACCATCACAAGTCCTTTCTTTTTTGTGAATAGTGAGATATGCAGACCAGGAAAAATTACGATGGCATACTTTAATCACTGCGTAATGCAGGAGATAAATCAGTGAAATTTGAGAAAATAGCAAGACATACTTAAAACAAACACATTCAAAGGTTATTGAATGAAAAATAGTCTTGGGGTAGGAGAATGAGAATGGATCATCTTCAGAAGGAAGAAATGCTGTTTGATGCTTCAGCTTGACTTTTTTCCCTTCCTTCTTTGTAAACTCTTGACAGATTTCGGAGAGAAATAACCATGAACTCTTGTTTTCACAGGGATAAATAACAGGTAGTTTCTCTACTTATTATGACAGAATTCATAGGATTAGTTACTAGAGAGTTTATATAATTCTACTTGTTTTTGCCATGATTTGACAAAAGACTGCATTCCTTGAGCACTCCAGGCACCCACCTCTGGGCAACATGCCTAGAGCTGAAGCAACAGCTACTAACACAGTAGATCACAGCTGAGACAGCAACAGCCAGAGCTGAAGTAGTAAAAAAAACAACAAGAAAAAGAGACAGCAGCAGTGGCTCTTTTAATTACTGTAACATCGCTCAATCAGGCTTTTTTAAAATGAAGCCTTTTTTTCTGCCTTCCATTATTCCAGCATTACATTTCATCTTCCCTAGGCAGTGTCCTTGAACTGTTGGCAGAGAACTCCAGAGGTCATCTGATCCAACTCTCTGCCACAGCAAAGCCAACTCAGTGTTGTGGTTGTATCTCCCCCGTTATCGTCGCCTTCAAGCAGCAAAGAATTTGACCTGCTCTGCTGTTTGGTGCTCATGTCCTCACAGCTCAGAGTCAGCACCTCCTGGGGATGCTGACTGCTTCCATGCTGCCTAACATTTGTCCTGGTCTCTCCTGAGCCTCATCTGGCACCACTGTGGCACATGTGTAATTCTAAGTGACTGTCAACGCTCAGGGTAACAGGTCTGGGAGTGTAACAGCAAGATGTCACACACTTCCAGGTATTCCTTCTATCAGTAACATTCCCAGTTCTACATCCCATCTCAACAGCAGCAAGTATTCGGAAAATTTATGCTCTGTATTATACAAAAAACAACACTGACTTTGCAGCCCATGTAATTTTATCGTAACAAAGTTTTTGCACTCAGAGCTTGCAGCCCTCAACCTTTATCTGGCATGCTCAAGCCTCTTTTGAGTACATACACCCTTTTTGCTTTTACAAATGACTCCTACTTCCCACACTGTTGATACAGAGGTATAGGAACATACAGATCTATCTATATGCTTGTGGTTTTGGACTGCACAATTTTCCTGTGGATCTCAGTGCTAGTGCAGTATACTGCTAACAGAGCCAAAATGGGTCACTTTCCCCATCAGAAGGAAGAAGTGCATTCATGAACGCTTAAAAATGACAGGTTACAGTTGCTAAAGGTCATGCTTTATAATGCATTTTCACTCCAGATGGCTCTCTTTCCACTATATACCCATGGGTTACAAATACATGGAAAAACATAGCTGTAATTCTTTCTAGGCTAACGGTTCAGACTTTCAGAGATTCAGCTGGACCCATGGGAAGAGTATTTTTAATACCTTGCATAGAGAAAAATTTTGGAAACCTATTTATAACCATATGTTAATGAAAAGAAACAGTTTTCAAACTCACTTTAAAAGGGTACATTTAAAAATAGAGTGGAGCTTTATTCCTGGTCTTTTTCTTTTTCACTGAAATAATAAAACTTACAGTAATGACATTTGTCTTGGAGAGAAATACCTCTTTGTATCAAGACTACTGCCAGATTGCTCAGTATCTGAATAGTTTCTGAATAAAAAGGAAACACATTGTGCACATCTAACCCCAATCTGCAAGCCATTTATACTTCTTAATGTGATAACATTTTCATTAAAAGAGACAGGATGTGCACACATCTGAAATTGGCTTTAATTTGTCTGAATACATGATTTTTTTCAAGTGTGATGGTTTCCCATTGATCTCACTTCCTACCAAGATGTAATTAAAACATAAATGCGGAAATTAGAATAAACCTGGAA